>NC_060139.1:131175994-132578494 GCF_021461385.2 Schistocerca piceifrons
GTGTACGTGTGTGCGTCAGAGGGGGTGACTAGAGGGGGAGGGGGAGGGCTGGGGGGCAGATGATGGCGGTTCGCGGTGCGGCGTACCCCGCGCAGCCGGCGGGACCACGTGAGGGGTGGCTCGGCGCAGCCCAGGTGGCGAACTGGTCCAGGGCGCGCCTTTGTCAGCGCGGCGTCGCAGCTGCCCTGCCCCGGCGTGCAGCTGCGCCGTTTCAAAGCGCACGTTAACATGTTGCCTCCCCGGCGACGCCCACAGACCTCAGCCTCCGGAGCGAGCCAGCAGTTTTCTGGGAATTAGGATCGGCAGAGCTCTTCCGAGGAGGATATCAGCTGCCACCTGGAAATCCTCGAATAAAACGAACTGCGGCACTCACACTCACATTCCTATCAGTCCATATTTTGAAGGTCACATCGGCATCGTGCCGTACATCTTAAATTCTACCTCGAAAATAAACGCCTTGGAGAGGTAGGCGTAAATTTTTTATGATCGGCTCGAAAAACTCGAGCTGCGACGATGAATGACTTGACGGAGGCCTCGGTTGTAGAGTTTTGACCCTTTGGGAACGTTCCACATCGAAAACAATCTCGTTGTCATCCACAAAATAGGTACAACAGGGTAGTCTCTTCATCTGAGGAAAGACGAAGAAACTACTGTGTCATTATAACACTACCTCTTTCTTTCTTTAAAAAATCATACGCTACTGGCCTTTAAAATTGCAAAATGCAGATGATAAACGGGTATTCATTGGACAAATATATTATACTAGAACTGACATGTGATTACATTTTCACGCGATTTGGGTGCATAGATCCTGAGAAATCAGTACCCAGAACAACCACCTCTGGCCGTAATAACGGCCTTGATACGCCTGGGCATTGAGTCAAACAGAGCTTGGATGACGTGTACAGGTACAGCTGCCCATGCAACTTCAACACGATACCACAGTTCATCAACAGTAGTGACTGGCGTATTGTGACGAGCCAGTTGCTCGGCCACCATTGACCAGACGTTTTGAACTGGTGAGAGATCTGGAGGATGTGCTGGCCAGGGCAGCAGTCGAACATTTCCCGTATCCAGAAAGGCCCGCACAGGACCTGCAACATGCGGTCGTGCATTATCCTGCTGACATGTAGGGTTTCGCAGGGATTGTATGAAGGGTAGAGCCACGGGTCGTAACACATCTGAAATGTAACGTCCACTGTTCAAAGTGCCGTCAATGCGAACGAGAGGTGATCGAGACGAGTAACCAATGACACCCCATACCATCACGCCGGGTGATACGCCAGTATGGCGATGACGAATACACGCTCCCAATGTACGTTCACCGCGATGTCGCCAAGCACGGATGCGGCCATCACGATGCCGTAAACAGAATCTGGAGTCATCCGAAAAATGACGTTTTGCCATTCGTGCACCCAGGTTCTTCGTTGAGTATACCATCGCAGGCGCTCCTGTTTGTGATGCAGCGTCAAGGGTAACCGCAGCCATGGTCTCCGAGCTGATAGTCCATGCTGCTGCAAACGTCATCGAACTGTTCGTGCAAATAGTTGTTGTCTTGAAAGCGTCCCCATCTGTTGACTCAGGGATCGAGACGTGGCTGCACGATCCGTTACAGCCAGGCAGATAAAATGCCTGTCATCTCGACTGCTAGTGATACGAGGCCGTTGGGATCCAGCACGGCGTTCCATATTACCCTCCTGAACCCACCCATTCCACATTCTGCTAACACTCATTGGATCTCGACCAACGCGAGTAGGAATGTCGCGATACGATAAACCGCAATCGCGATAGGCTACAATCCGACCTTTATCAAGTCGGAAACGTGATGGTACGCATTTCTCCTCCTATATACTCAGTTACATAATGTTAAGAAAATGTTCGTGTATTCTAATTGCTGCTTGCATATCTGTATCATTTACCTTTTAGAACGACGTAAGACTAATGCTCTTTTTCTGTCACAAGATTTCTGTCACTTGATTCTCTGTCTTGTCTGGTACTATATTGTACGTGGCACTCATGTAAAAGCATTTTTTGAATAATTACTTAACTGTGTAGAAGTGTTTCATTTAGCAGACATATTTGAAGCATAAATTTTTATATATCCTCGACTTATCAAATCTGTAAGCTACTATTTCACAAGAGGCCGATTTCAGCACGATTGCAATCGCCATTTCTCAGCATTTTGTCGAACATTTTGCATTAAAGAAAGAACCTATCTTTGTAAACATGAACTCCAGCAATTTGTTTTTCTTTCTTTTCATATACATTCGCGGTGTGGGAACTGTATTGAAATTTCAGGCAATGACGGAAACTATCCACAACGCATTAGCCTGAACATCGAGAGATGGCAGAAAAGGGTTGAATTTATTTAAGATACCAGTAATTATAATGAGAATCAATCCGATCGCTGTTGGAAAGTGCTTATGATGCGGCAAAATACGTACGTGAGACTTCCTATTTACGCTCATCTCTAAATGTCGCACAATTGGATGATTTTTTCTTTGATGTTAATTTGTGTTAACTTGAAGGGACATTCCACCATGTCATGAGAATAAGGGGGTCACGCTAAATCTAATAGCCCAAAGAAGCAGCATGGGTGACTGTGGCCTGTACAGAATGAGTTGGGACGTTGTGTGGAGCAAATATACCCCCTGTGACAGCTTCACGCCACTCTTTGTCTTAACAGCCTTCTGTAACTTCGTAATGAGCTTTCGGAGTATGCTAGTGGGACGTTTTTCCCTCTATGAGAAAAATCCGTTACACGATACCATGACACTCCCAGGAAACTCAATATCGTCGTGTCCGACGATCTTCGACTTCTTGGATATTAATAAACCGCTTCAGCGGTATTTAGTTCTTTATTATTGGATCACTACCGGTTTCATGGCATTAAAGCCACATCTTATAAGGCCACGAAACCGGTAGTGATCCAATAGTAACCCACTAAATACAACTGAAGCGGTTTATTAATACTCAAGATGGTTACTCATAGCTGGGGTTCCCCTACGTACAAGGTTGCCTGCAGATCTCCGACTTGTCTGCGGTAGTGAATACATGTGTATCCTGCTGTGGCACACATTCTACATGTAGCGCATATCACACTCTTTCTTGGGATACACCAGTGATGTCAGCTACTTGTTACATCTTCAAGCGCCTGTCGTCCAGTACCTTTTGCAACCTTCTCAGCGTATTCATGCGTGGCTCCACCTTAGCTTCCGAAAATGAAGGAGCAGAGTCCTTATGAACAGTCATCAACTGCGGGAGAATATCCGTTGTTGGGATACCGGCAAATGCAAAGAATTTTGTGACGACACAGTGACACACTCGAACGACTTCCAAAAGTAGGATAAACACAAACTATTGTGCAGATAAAGTTATGCTTGATTGCCTTTACCGCGCACCATGTACAAAATTAAAAATAAAATTTCATTATGTTTCGTCTTACCCTCGCACAGTTGTTACATCTTTAAAAAGATACTCTTACTCCTAAGAAGACCTGTACAAAAACTTTTCTTTAGTCTCTCTGTTCTGCGCTCAGATCTCATTTTTTTTTTTTTTTTTTTTTCGTTTTATCGTGCCGGACGCGGTACGTCGAACTTCTTCTTCGGAGAAAAACCGCTCGACATGACACTCTTTTTAAACGACACTTTATTGTCCGGCACAACCACATAAAATTTCGAACGCAATTACTAGGTTCGGCCATCATACACCATCTTCAGTTCAACACTCAACGGCAATAACCATTCACAAAGCAGATGGTAAAATCTTCTCGGTTATTAGGTCGCATCATGTCCCTTTTCAATTTCTTTTACACGATCAACGTTTCGGTCCTTATGCTGGTATCATCTTCAGGGTCTTCTGGTGCTCACGATTAGCTAAACACCCATAGCTTCGCATCATCTCAACTTCAGTTCAGCTAATATCAGAAAATGCTGAAGAGCATACTAGCAGAGAGGTCGAGAAATCGTTTGTATAAGAAGAAACTGATAAGAGACTGATGGAGTCAAACAACCTACAAAATTATTCCCTTGACGCCAATGGTCACGAAGGCCTACAGACTTACATAACACGCAATGTCGTTCCCTAGGTGTGTTTTAGCCAACTACTGTTAGCTCAATGGACCGGCAACGTGATTTTACCAGTGTGCTGGTGCGTGCACTCTGCTGCTGCCTCTTATGATCTGAACAGGTAACTGCAATACCAAATTTTATGTGGCTGCTCCCAGCAATAAACCACTTACTAAATTATCAACCACAAACGCCTCCATCACGACAGAAATACTCTTGTTTCAAAATGACGTAACGTTGCATGTACAGACGTGTTTGGAAAGAATGGCTGGAAACTGATAGGGGCTGATATTTGAGGTACATTCAAAATTGAATATAATCCTAATTAACCTATGAGTAACGGGCTTTCGAAGGCAGACATGTAATTCTTTCTTATGATAACAACAAGTTGTGTGAAGTTGAAAGCTATGTCGGCCAGCGTTAACGTTGCAGCTGCGCCTACCATGGTGGATAACTTTCAGCAGAGAACGCCTCCGCCAAACCCATTCTTCATCCAGTACGCCGCCATAGCTTTCGAATGGTTAACGGCTTTGACTGCTGATCTAAGATTTCTGGATGATATTTCACCCATTGCTAAGACTCTGATTAAGCATAATACAGGGTGCTTCAAAAAGAATACCACAACTTTAGGAATTTAAAACTCTGCAACGACGAAAGGCAGAGCTAAGCACTATCTGTCGGCGAATTAAGGGAGCTATAAAGTTTCATTTAGTTGTACATTTATTTGCTTGAGGCGCTGTTGACTAGGCGTCAGCGTCAGTTGATGCTGAGATGGCGACCGCTCAACAGAAAGCTTTTTGTGTTATTGAGTACGGCAGAAGTGAATCGACGACAGTTGTTCAGCGTGCATTTCGAACGAAGTATGGTGTTAAACCTCCTGATAGGTGGTGTATTAAACGTTGGTATAAACAGTTTACAGAGAATGGGTGTTTGTGCAAAGGGAAAAGTTCTGGACGGCCGAGAACGAGTGATGAAGCAACTTTCCACACTAACGGGAAAGTCAACCGTCACAATGTCTGTATATGGGGCACTGAGAATCCGCGGGAAACAACTCAGTATGAACGTGACTCGCCTAAGGTGAACGTTTTCTGTGCCATTTCAGCCAATAAAGTTTTTGGTCCCTTTTTCTTCGAAGGTGCTACTGTAACTGGACTACAGTATCTGGAGATGTTAGAGAATTGGCTGTTCCCTCAGCTCGAACAAGAAGCACAACAATTCATATTTCAGCCGGCCGATGTGGCCGTGCGGTTAAAGGCGCTGCAGTCTGGAACCGCAAGACCGTTACGGTCGCAGGTTCGAATCCTGCCTCGGGCATGGATGCTTGTGATGTCCTTAGGTTAGTTAGGTTTAACTAGTTCTAAGTTCTAGGGGACTAATGACCTCAGCAGTTGAGTCCCATAGTGCTCAGAGCCATTTGAACCATTTGAATTCATATTTCAGCAGGATGGAGCGCCACCACATTGGCACTTATCTGTCCGTAACTACCTGAACGTCAACTACCCGAGGCGATGGATCGGCTGCCAGGCAGCCTGTGAAGGAGCACTGGCCTCCAAGAAGCCCTGATCTTACCCCCTGTGATTTTTTCTTATGGGGGTATGTTAAGGATATGGTGTTTCGGCCACCTCTCCCAGCCACCATTGATGATTTGAAACGAGAAATAACAGCAGCTATCCAAACTGTTACGCCTGATATGCTACAGAGAGTGTGGAACGAGTTGGAGTATCGGGTTGATATTGCTCGAGTGTCTGGTGGGGGCCATATTGAACATCTCTGAACTTGTTTTTGAGTGAAAAAAACCTTTTTAAATACTCTTTGTAATGATGTATAACAGAAGGTTATATTATGTTTCTTTCATTAAATACACATTTTTAAAGTTGTGGTATTCTTTTTGAATCACCCTGTATTTCATTCACTGCTAAGGGACTGCAGAGAGGTGCTTTCATAGTCGAAGAGGCCGATTATGATCAGCCATTAACTGCCCTTGGAAAGATGAGGGAGTGACCGATGTGGTTGGAGGCATTACCTAACTTTTGGTGTAGGAAAAGTGCCCATAAAAGTAGACGAATTGGAATTGTCAACAGCCTGGGACTGCAGAAAACGTAAAAACTTGGCGATAAGGGCAGAAAAACTGTGTTCATCAAAATCAAATCTTCGAAAACATTCTCGAAACGACCACTTTTTCGCAAAACTCCAGAAGTGAACACGTTTCTATTTCGATCTGCAGACTCCTCAATGGGCAGTAAATGAAGTTTGTGTTCTAAGAATCACTATTAAACTGGTAGAAGACTAAGTTTCCTGGGAAAGGTGACAAACCTGAAGATCAATGGCTGGAAACTGGTAGGGGCTGGTATTTGAGGTACATTCAAAATTGAATATAGTCCTAATTAACCTTTGGGTAACGGGGTTTCGAAGGCAGACATGTCATTCTTTCTTATAATAGCGACAAACTAATCATCAGTTTTCCCGAGAAGTACCATCATGACGCTATAAAGAAGGCTTAAGTGAATAAGGAGTCATAGCTGTCTTGAAAGTAGTCTGACGCCTCAATGTTTAACATAAAATGCAGAAGAATTGAAGGAAAACAAGAGGGGTAGTGGACAAAAAAAGCTAAAAGTCATTTCTACTCTCGTTTTGAAGTAATAATTGGAAGATCAAATGAGCAGGATATGTCCACAACATTTGACAACGCGAAAGAATAGGATCGATTTGTCAGGATTTGGCGAATTTGTTTTATTACTTAACTTCGTGACACCACAGCTCCTAGGTAAACTAAGACAAGGAGCTGATGTGCACCATCTGTCTGTAAATAGCGTATACTTTGTTCTGTGTGTAATCGTACTTTAATTGCTTGTATACCGTATTCCCTGATACGGAGTTTGGGAACCAGCCCAGTATTTGAGTAAATGACAGGGCGATACCTCACTCAGGCTGCCGGTGTATCATCCCAAGGTGGTTAATCCACTGCGCGGAGTTATGGCTCATCTCCCAGTCTCGCAACCTAGAGCGCTGCCTGTTACGTTGTACGTGGAAGTCTCAAGTTCGATGAAACCAATTGTGTCAAAACTACTCTACAAAAAAGTAACAAATATCACTTATCAAAAACCCCAAAAAATAGTTTACAAAACTTGGATATGAGAGGTTCGCAGCAGTATGTACGTGTGAGTAACATACCTCAGTAAACAGCATTACAACGAAGAAATGCGAATTTAACTATTTCTGATTACTTTTTCTTGAGCAGGGTTCACAGTCAGGTGGAGGACTAAATTTAATCTTTAGCTGTTAGCTTTACTTCACTCAGCACGACTGCAGTTTTGTAAACGTAATTTTCAGGTGAAATATTTTGTGGTTACGCATATCTCAATATGTTTCCATGCAAGTGCATGATCTTCAACGAAGACTTTAAGCTATCCTTTTATCTGTTCTAATCTTTCAACGTTCTTTTCTTCTCGGTACTGATCCCTTCAACGATAAAGCAGACGTTTTGAACAAACCTCACGAAGTAAGTGACATCAGTTAATATATTTTTATTGGCCAAAATGAAACTGCGAGAAAGAGATAATTAATTCACAAGTGATTAAAATTGAAGAATAGAGTCAGAAATAAGAGTTTCAGCGTACTTATTGGATTTCTAGATACCGGCTTTAACCTTCATCTTGTTCCGAGAGTCTAATGAAAAGAGAGTACGGTAAAACCCTGGACGCTGTTCTGTAGAATGGTCAAGGTGGAGTTACACAAATGCAAGTCGTTTTACTGTCTGGCTGCTGAAATGCAATAATAGTTCCTTTGCAATTAGTGCATATCTTTAAGCATAAATACAAAGGGGTGTAAAATTCTGAGATTCCTGAACAACATTATACACGTAGTTCACGATCTGGCAACGCACAGTGACTCTTGCACGTAACTGTACCATTGTCTTGAACGGACAGTGACTGCCGCAAGTATTGTACGGTTACAGAGGCAGGAAGACGCTCAGATTTTTAAAGTGACACTATTTCAATCAAAACGTTAAGCTGCTGCCTGAGGTAAGATGGCGCATCTGTAAGCGGATATAAGAGTCGCATTAAACCAAAATATTTCGCAGAGTCATGTAAGCTGATTAGTACCAGACATTCCGAATCTCAGTAAAATACAAGTCTTTCCACATTACTTGTGACAACCTATGCCTGTGAAACTGTTGTAACTTTAAATATTTATACATTTGGTCGTGATGTTCCACGTCACCTTTGGCAAAAATTTTCATTCGTCACTTCAGTCTGTAGATATTCGTTATTTAACTTCTTTCGACTTCTGATGCTTTCAAGAAAAACCTGTTTAATGCTACGTTGCAAGCCAGTTATACACTTCTATCGAGCACATTTCTTTAACGGACATACCGATATGTAAGCAACTGTCTCACACAGTATTCCAAAAAGTCACCTCATTTACAGTTTCGATTATTGGTTATACTCTCTATTCGAAGTTTAAGCCGAAAATAAAGTCTTATTCTCTCTTAAACAATTTTGATAGCCATTTCGTTACTCATTCTCAACAAATGCTGTCAGTATGAGAGGCATTGGCGCTAAAACAGAGGTTGGCTCGTTTCATTGTTCGTTTCTCACTGAGTACGAAGATCTCTCCAAAGAAATAGGTGAATTTATTAATATTGTATCCAATCGTTTCTGTAATTTATACTTTATTTTTCCTATTTCTGACATTTCATGCTTAGTTTTTTTCCGACTATCAGGCGATTCATTGTCACAGTAATTCTGAATGAAGGAAAATCGTCAGTTTTAAAGGGACAATACTGATCATTGTAAGTTTTCTACATAAAACGCAGATTTTAAGTAGAAGCACTTCCTTTTCCTGTGTAAACTAACAACGTCACTAATAATGTTGTATTTCATGCTGGAGACTGCTTCGTACAGAACGATTAAACATACATACAAAGTTTTCGGTTTTCCTAAAGGGAAAATGCTCTTCCACGAGTCCTAATACGGGAGTCATTTTGTTAAGCACCTATACGGATTCCTTTAAAGATACTATCAAGGAATACTGTAATGAAGGCATAAATTCTCAGGGCACACGCACACACACACACACACACACACACACACACACACACACCAGTCGTATATTTATGAGACAATTGCTAGTTACAAATGGTAGTGTGGGAGAGGGCTGCGTTTATACGCATTTCGAGCAATATCCATCTGCAGATAAGATTTATGTACGACAGTCTGAGTCCTTACTACGGGACTGTACAGATCTCCAAACCACTGTGTTTACATGTCACAACAAGAATCTGCAGCACTTGTAGCTACGAATTGGAGAATGAGTATGCGCGATTAATATTTTAGTGCCACTAAAGATGAAGGAAGATTAAACATTTAAAAACAGGTACAAAGTAAACACGGAAGAATTTCGTCCCAAAATATTTCAAAGCTCGATAAACTGCTAATACGCTGCACGTTGTAACTCCTAATTCATTGTCTTTCGAGTTGCTTTCACTTTGACATACTAATTTCTCAATGACACCGCAGCATAATTCACAAAATCAGAATCACAACAATGCAATAAAACAAAGTATCAATTTAAAAGTAGTAATGGCTACCCTATAACGAACAAAATAGTGGCATCTAGAATGTTCCACTTGTCGCAAACATGCGCAAAGCCCTTCCGTTTATATTAAAATCCTCCAGCGAAGACTATTACAGGTATCGAATGCAAACTATTAAGATGGCTTTGAAACAAGTGTTTTCGGCGTGGCCTGTCTGCATTCAGGGAAGTAATTATATTCAAAATACGTAGGGTGTTGACGAGCAAACCTTATGCTGCATCACAGTCACTTGACTAGATTCGATGTATGTTAACCACAAAAATAGCGCTCTGCGCGTCTGAATGTTCATTCCGTAGGTATTTCTGCTATATAGGTTTCGAATGAACAATAGAATGTGCATATCTATGCAGTGAACATTGTCTACTGCACAGGCTCTCAACATCAAACCTGGCTAGTCACGTGATTTTGGGACGACACTGCTTGTCTATAATTTGCACTAATAGCGAAACTTGAATATTACACGTATTCGCATTGTTATCTATACGTTTCTGCGCCTTTGAGTTTTAGTAATAGCTATGGTGCAGTACTGTCGTTGCTACGGATGTAAAGAGAAGTATGTGAGAGGAGGACCAGTTACTTTTCGTAAGTATGAATAACAAATGTATAACTGTAAATGTCATATTGATATTGCAGTGTATGGCTTTACTTTTTCTCAAGAGATGGCGAAAAAATATAATAAATATTTTACTCCTTTTCAAAAGCTGAAAAGTGAATAAAAAAACTGAAAACGGTAGTGGACAAGTAGATGATGCAAATCGTTTGCCGTATTTACAGTAATAGTTTGATAGTTCCAAATGTGTTGTTTGTTCGTGACACTTCAGCGCCGTCTACGGTGTGAATGTAACGAAATTAATTAGAACAGAGATTCGGCAATATGAACAGGTACAATAGAAAATGTAAAAACATATTGTTGGGGGTCAGTTCTTATTGTGTTACCGAATAAAGTAAATGAACAAGAATTTGAGTTACAACCCTGTGGCGAAAAAGCTCAATAGCATTGCTCTTCACATCTTTGAGCCAACATCCGTTCCTGGTATCAAATTGCTAAGATGTCTGTAAAATGCATATACAAAGTTTCATGGTACTACTGAAGGTGATCTATCTGTACCAGCGAAGTAATAACACTACAAATACGCTAAACGCTGTACGGGTTAAAATGCGCTGCACGGGTTAAAATACGCCGTCCCCGAATCACGCGACTTGAGCTGCAAGAGATGCTGCGGCAGAATTCTCGTCTGCGCATCCGAATGCTCACTCCATAGATATTTGTACTCTGTGGGACGGACGCTTGGACACACCAGTTTTGGGGCGAACATAGAAGAGTGCAGACCTAACTGTGGCCTTCAGCAACAATCGATTTGAGACGCCGCAGGTCGTTCAGCGAGTTTGTCCGGTCGACAAAACTGCGCTATCTGCAAAAAATGATCGCTCAGCTAATCAAATAGACGAAGTACGCTACGTTTTTCCCGCTGCATCGCGTTGCCAGTCACAGGGCTTTTTCATTTGATAATGACTCCACCACGTCAGAACTACGTCAACAAGCGTTTCGAACTCGGCACTGCAGGATAAATTGTTCTGTGTTACATGTTCCAGCACAGTGGGTGTTTAAGGAACCAAGTATGATACGCTAACCGGTAACAGTATGGACCATTCCGAACCGAAAACACCACAAATATGAGCTTCGCGATAAGTTTCCAAGATTCGGCTGTCAAAATCGTGAATAATGGGAACGATGCGGGTGTAAGCAACACAGTGTTACTTGCCGTGTTTTGTTCTCAGTTGCTTTTTACAGCTCATACTAAAAAATGTCGCTGTCAGGTTTCAGAGGTTTTTGGCATTGTATGAGCACATGAGCACGAGTTTTCGAGGATTGTCGACATACATTTATTGTTCATGCAAATGAACATGAAAATTCTGTGCTTTCTTAAATATATCACTTCAGAGAGATTATCAAGTCGATTTCTTCTTAGGAAAATATTATCTGTCTAATATTCATTACTCTTTTTAAATTTTTGCTTTTAGCTATGACATAAAAGCATATCCTCAGAATCAATATTGTATCTCAAGATATTTTGACTATTTTCCAATCATTATTACTGTTCTTCTTCTTCTTCGACTTCCTCTTCTGTCGCTTGAAGGCTAGGCCTAAGGCTTGTTCTGGTCTCACCTTCACTTCCTCTGTCTTCCCACATTTCTATTGTCCCGCGATTTATACGAGTATTCCAGTAGTAGTTTAATTCTTCCTTTTTTAATTCATTTCTGATTTGTTTTCCCTAGCGCAGTCTTCCACGGCTCTTGGAAATTTCAATTCTGAAGGTCCTAGTCGTAAATCTTTGTTTCTCAAAGTCCAGCTTTCTGCCCCATATAATAAAGTTTCAGCTCTTTTGTTTCCTTGTTTCACTCTTAAGTGTCCATCTTATTATGTCACATATAGCCCGAAAAGCATTAGTTTTTATCTGTGTGTTCGTATGTTCTTCTTATGATATGACGTGACCATAGAATAGAAAATCAGTAGAACATCAGGCATAAATACTGGGAGAAATGAACATAGTACAGGACAGCTAGGATACATTACAAATAGCATTACACAAACTAAATGATACAAGCGCGAGTTACAACCTGATTGCATCTACAATTAAAACTAAAACCATGATGTTTTTAGGTATCCATCCAGCACGAAAAAAAGAAGTCCTCACTATTACAGTCATTATTATTATTATTATATCACAATTATTAATATGCTGAAATACATCTTCGCTATCTGTTACATCATGTAACAAACTCTAAAAATTTTGTTATGAATATGACTAACTGTATAGTTACAGAAAATAGGTGGGGTTAAAGGATATCTCACTCCTTTCTCATCTGCTGTTTCCCTTCCATGTTATTCGACTCTTATAACTGCAGTAGGAGTTCAGGAAGAAAAATTAAAAATTCGAGGTTTGCCAATGATATCGTAATTCTGAAAGAGACTGCAAAGATCTGCGAAGATCAAATGAACGGAATAAATAGTGTCTTGAAAAGAGGTTATGAAATTAGTACGAAAAAGAGTAAAGCCCAGCAGTCGAATTAAGTCACGTAAGGTTGAGAGAAGTAGATGAGGAAATGAGGCACTAAAAGTGACAGAAAAGTTATGCTATTTGGGTAGCAAAATAAGTGATTATGACTACAGTATGGAGGATATAATATGTAGACTGGTAATAGTAAGAACAACATTTCTGAAAAAGAGAAACATGTTAACATCGTAAGTCAATTTACGTTTCACGAGAACTTTTCGGAAGGTATTTGTCTGGAGTGCAGCCTGTTTCGTAACGTGAAGTAGAGAGAAACAGACAGGAAGATAATAAAGATTTTTCGAAAGTGATGCTGCAGAAGAATGCTGAAGATTAGATGGGTAGGTCTGATAAGTAATGAGAAAGTATTGAATCGACATGAGAAGAAAAAAAAACAAATTTATTGTACAACTTGACTGAAAGACGGAATTTGTTGAAAGGACACGTGCTGAAGTATCAAAGAGTCGTCTATTTTATGATGAAGGGAAGTTTGTGTGCGGGTGGGCGACGGGGGGAGGAGTTGAAATTGTTGAGGAAGAACAAGGCTCCTCCACAGTAAGCAGAAGAATGAACTTTCGATAGATAAAGCTTAATCACGGTTCTAAAATAAGAGCACTAAGGACAGCACACGTATTTTTATAAGATGATGGTACTCAATGTGTTCTCTACGTCCTTAGCCTTCTAATTTTTATTTTTTGGCCGTTGCATATAAACATATTCTCTAAGTTAATATTGCTACCAATAATTAAGATTTTTACAATGAATTAATCATTCTTACTCTTAGTATTATTATTTTCGTTATTATCATTATTTATTATTATTACAATACTGAAACACCATTTGTTTATTAGTTACAGTACGCAACACCGAACTATTGTACAGGGTGAAAATTATTTAAACCGACATACTCTGGGAGGTTTCACGGGACACCGAAACAAATATTTTTCTCTGATTTCATAGTTTCCTGTGAGGATTTTTTAAACAAGTACAGGGAGTTTTCTGTGGATGAATATTAATTAAACTAACCAGCTCTGGGAGGTTGCATGGGACAATGAAAACACTTTTTCTAATGTGTTGTCTTATGAGGACAAAAAGTAACAGCAACAAGCTTTAATGCTTTATTACCAAGAAAGAACAATAACAAAAATGGTTCCGTTGACTTGTAAAGTCATGTTCCGTCCAAAACCGTTAGAAACTGCAGGAGTCTTCTTAAGGAACTGCTGCTATTGGCACTATCAGGGCAACCAGACCCCTTCTGATTCCTCAGCGGTTTCGTAAACGAGGCTGCACATCTCTTGTCACACCAGAGGGGTCAACTAGCGAATCGAGTAGGCCGTGGTACAGGATCAGCACTGCCAGCCCACTTTTCTGGTAACTGTCGGTTCAAGAATCGACGCACAGGGTGACTGAAATGTGGCGGTGTCCCCTGATACTGGAACCGCACTCACGTGCCGTCTTGCAGCGATTGGCACGTGGGGTAGAAGCTCTGGCAATGCTCTGGCGAGGAAATTGTAACGATGTCTGTCATTTACTGGGACAAGTAGAAGATGTGGCCTACTTAAACAGTCACCAACAACATCTGCCCATACATTCACACAGAATCGCAATTGACGATCGCGAATAAATGTGGCATGCGGAGAAACGTCACTGAAAACAAGCGAAATGTGGATTACGAAGGCCCCATCATGCCCGAACGTTGCTTCATCTGTAAACAGCACAGAGGACGGAAATTTAGGATGCATCAGTGGACAATCACCAGGTTATATGTACGCTGTAAGTGAAATGGATTAACAATTGCTCATGAAGGAAGTTTCACACATTCGTCTCTTTCGCCGCCACGTTCTCGTCAATTGCGCCACTGCTGAGAATGATTACGAGATCTACCGGATTCAAAAATGCTCACAGCTCATTACGACATTACAAAAAAATGTTTGTTTTGGTGTCCTGTGCAGCCTCGCGCTGATGACCTCGGCATTGAACGACCGAAAGCTCCTTCTCTCCGTGCAAACTCTCAAAGTTTGTCGCTTTAAATAATTTCCACCCGGTAAGCAATACATCTGGGGGCAGCAAACAAATAATTAAAAATTTAATAAACGCGAAGACTAGGGGAGGAAACCTTTATAGAATACCCCGGTCCTCTTGGTTGGAGGTTCAGCAGATGTCCAATAACCATCTGTCGTAAAAACACTGAAACTTTCAATCGCCGTGACTTCCTCGGTAGACGGGTAGTATCTACAATAAACGACACCCTGGAAGACTGAGGAAACTATGGAAATCGTAACAGCCAGAAACAGACTAAAAGGGGCAGTCAAGAAGAAGACGAAGTAAGATGTCCTTCCAAATGCGATGGGCCTCGGTTCGCTGCCGGCGATATCTGCAGGTGCTGCACGACACACCAGCCCCAAGAAGGCTGCAATCACAAAAGGAGCGAGCAAGGTCTGCGGGCAGCTGAGGTAATCAGGCCGTCGGCTTGAATTCAGGCCATTCAGACGCAGATATCGACCGTGTAAACACCTCGATTGTGGCTGCAGTCGAGGAGTCAGCGGTGGCGCACAAAGAGACACACACTGCGGCCGCACAATGAATATGCAGGCGAGAGAGTCGCGTGCCAGCACCGTCTTTCCGAGCGCAACTTTATTTAAGCTCCGCCGTTCGCCGTTCGATTCAGGACTGGCCCGACAAAGGCGAACCTGTTGCTTTTTCCCGAAACAAGTGCTGCGGAGAGCTGGTTCCCTTTCTGGAAGGCGCGCGCGGGCCCGCAGCCATTATGCGTTACCCTCTCGCCGGGACCATTCAGCAGCACGGCCCGGTTTGTTGTCGTCCGTGTTGTATCGCCCGGCGTCCTTGTTGTTGCGTGCAGTAATTGTTGGCCATTTCACGATTGGCTTGCGTCGCCCCTGTGAATAGATATTGTTTGAGTGACAAAGTGCATTTAGACGCCGGCTCGGCGTATTATGCAATGTCAATGGCGGCGGCGCCTTACAATAGAAGAAAAGGATGATTAGGCCATAGAAAGAACGCCGAGGGGAGAGAAGATGCGTGCTGTGTGAAGCCGCGAAAGAAAGTGCTCCACATCGGGAAATGCGGGGCCGCGACAAGTGCCTCTCTCCCCCTCATTCACAGTCGTAAACAGACGGATTTGTGTGCTTTGTGTGCCCGTTTTGGAGCCGACCTCGCACAACCTGCCGGGTATGAATCAGCCGATCAGCTGACTGGGGGCGTGGTGGTATTTAAAGGTACTCGCACGATCAGACAGTTCTCCTGTGCTTATACGTCCTTCGTCACAGTTCCGGAGCGGCGGCGTCAACTAGATCTACGACGGGCGTTCAATAAATAAGGCAACACGTTGTTTTTTGAAATCATGTTGGTTTTATTCAGGATTCTAATACACCAGATAAACCGCCTGAACAAACAGAACGAACTACATGCCATAATACGCGACCCGGAAAGGTGGACTGAACTCAACAAACTAACTGACGAAATCTCGAAGATCCAACCAGTAGAATACTTGCGCAACAGACCCTACCGAAGGCAAGTCGGTCCAAACAGACATCATGATGCCCAGGGGGATACAGACATGATTAGCACCACGAGTGATGAAGAAAAAACAGATACAGACCAGGGCACCAACACAGATACTGAAGCGTCCAGCGCGGATGATCCATAGTGTCAACCAAGTCCACTTCAAAGAACAGTCTGGAACAACCGACAAGAGGTGCACAAGTCACTCACAATCCTAAAAACAGATTGCACCTTATATGTAAATATGTAAATAGTTAACAGTGCCTCCATGTCAAATAAGAGCTCAAAGCTAGGTACCTCTTCAAGGGACCTACGACTTCCGTTAAGAGGCAGCGCACAGTCTGGATGGAAGGATCTTAACTGTGGTCCCTCTCTTCTGAGCCCAACCCGACGGATACCTATGGTAGATAGGGGAAAACCACCGTTCAGGCTGTGTTGCTGGCGGGGCGGGAAGGTGCTAACTGCTACACCACCTATCATTATAAGTCTCATTGGCTCAGCATGAACTGTTTGTACAACCAACCTACACAGCCTATACCTCAACCTCCACTACACTAATAACTTCCGATCTGAAGCTTAAAGTTAGGCACCTCTTCGAGGGACCTACGCCTCCTGGTAAGAGGCGGCGCATGGCCTGGATGGAAGGATCTTAATTGTGGTTCCTCTCTTTTGAGCCCAACGCGACGGATACCTATAGTAGATCGGGGAAAACCACCGTTCAGGTCGTGTTGTCGGCGGAGCCGGGAGGTGCTTGCGCCTGATGTACTCTACTAGGAGCCTTGTAGGCTCAGCACAAACCGTTAGCATCATTACCTTTATTACTTTTACCACAAGTACCATTTCATTAGCAACTTTGAGCGAAGCACAAAATCAGTTACCTCGTAAAAAGTTTAGCAGGCTGGACATGGAGGTCTCAGTCTTAGTTTCTAGCTTTAACGTACCCTAATCTCTTCTAGTTAAGTTAGTTTTTAGGAATGTAGATTTTCAAGGCATTGTGAGCGACGGCCAGCGTCTTGAGGGTCATTCCAAGACCCGGGCCGCCGCCTACAGCCAGGTGACTGGCAATACTATACCTTTCTCTTCTCTATTCAAATCCCTTCCTTCCTTCTTTCTAAATATTTAATTTCGTTTTGTTTATTAATATCTCACTTGATTTTGTATTAGTTATAAGTTTTTTTAATGCTGCTCAAAAAAAAAGATATCAAATGGATGTAAACAAATAGAGCCCGCCTCCACGTGACGGGACACGGGCAACGGTGTGAATGGGGACGGGAGCCGGTGTGGTGTTACTTTCAGTCACACCGGACCCCGGACCCAGTCACAGCGGCTAAGTGGCAACATACGACCCACCATAAGAAATTAGACAGTGGGTCATAAAAAATAAGCAGCTAGTGAAAAAAAACACCAGATTATTCCCCTCTCTTTTAGCTACAAAAACCTATTTTTCAACATAATTTTCGTTCAGTGCGACGGCCTTACGCCACCCACATGGTACTATTCTGCTGGTCGACGTCCGAGCCAACGTCTTGCTGCATCCATAATATCCCCATCATCCACCTGCTGCTTCTCCCGGAGTGTAACCTTAATTGGACCAAACAGATGGAAATCGGAAGGTGCGAGATTCTGACTGTAGGGTGTATGTGGAAGAACAGCTCAGTTTTGTGAACTTTCTCGGTTGACGCTCCTCTCGGTGGACGACTGTGTCGGCGCTACCAAAAGAGCGGTCCAGTTGAGAAGCGAGGTGTCTGATTGTGACCAATCAATCACCTTGAATGAGAGTGTCCACACGTTCCAACATTGCAGGAGTCACAGATGTGCGCGGCCGGTCGGCACGCGGGATACCTAACAGGTTTCAGCGACCTTAATGGCTAGCGAATCAGCTCTTGTTCACTGCCGGGTCTCCGTAGACATTCTGCAGGCGCCTACGAACATCTGCGATGCTCCGATTTTGCGCCAGAAGAAACTCAACGACAGCCCTCTGCTTGAAACGCGCCCTCATTACAGAAACCATTTTGAGGGCTATGTACAGCAACTTTACGAAACTATGGGCACTGAAGAGGGAATATTCCATGATGTCCCACAGCAAATACCGCATTTGTTTTCCACCGAAATTGGCCGAGAAGAAATATGTGTTGCCTTACTTATTGAACGCTTGTGCAAGCCATTAAAACTGCAGCACCAAGAAGGATAGCAAACAACAAAATTCTACCTACTCTGCGCGTACACTTGATCGATTTAGCGCCTAACCGACACCAGGGGCACCATAGCTACCCCTATCGTAAAATTTGTACGCAGAGTGTGTAATAATTAGTGTTGAAAGTATATTTAGATCTCAAAATGGTACGGAGCTTGGATCTGGAAATGGTAAGGTGGTGAGATTAACCAGCGATCCAAACAGTATTCAAGTTGTCCCTAAAAACACCGATAAACTTTAGAGACAGGTTCGTTACAGCAGAACAAGAAGAAAGAATCTAGTAAACAAGGGCTCTAAAGCGCGTATCTTACGAGATACGAGCACTTGTTCATCTTCGATACTGTGAAACACATTTCTTCTACTGCAAGCTCTTTGTTTCTCGTATTTTTGGAGGGGATAGTATGGACAAAAAAACTCTAGTAAACGTGGCCTCTAAAATGAGCTGCGAGCACTTGTTCAGTAGAAGAGACGTGTTTCACAGTAGCGAAGATGACGAAGTGCTCATAGTTCTCAAAGTATGCACTTTAGGTCCGACGTTTTCCAGACTTTTGCACTTTAGGCCCGATGTTTTCCAGACTTTTTTTCTTGTTTAGCTCACTTCTTCCTCCTCCCAAAATATGAAAAGCAAAGACCTTTCAGTAGAAGAGATCGGTTTCATAGTATCGAATATGAACAAGTGCTCATACCTCTTAATGTGTTCATTTCAGAGGCCATGTTTGTGGCTCTGAGCACTATGGGACTTAACATCAGAGGTCGTCAGTCCCCTAGAACTTAGAACTACTTAAACATAACTAAACTAAGGACATCACACACATCCATGTCCGCGGCAGGATTCGTACCTGCGACCGTAGCGGTCGCGCGGTTCCAGATCGTAGCGCCTAGAACTGCTCGGCGACTCCGACCGGCAGGCCATGTTTAGTAGCCATTTTTTATTTACTTCTGTATGAGGAACCTGTATCTAGATTTTGTCGGAGTGTTTCTGGAACACCCTATATAATATCATATGCCTGAGGAGCAGAAATATTAATACGTAATAATATTAATATTAATAAGTAAAAATATTAATATTAATATTAATAAATTTAAATTTAAAAATTAATTTAAATTTAAAAATTAAAAATCAAATTTAAATTAAAAAATAAATAATTAATAAAAACACTAATATTAATAAGTAAAAAAGCGCGAATATGTAAAGATGTTCTGATTTGAATGTCTGATTTTGTCCATTGCAAGTGATTTTTTGAAAGCCTGAGAAAGTGAACACAGTGGGCTTCCTTATAAATAACTTTTATGCTACCAGCCACGATTTTCTTTAGTTCACATTTTACACGGCACATATCGGGAAGTGATTCCCATTTTCAAGTGCATTTTCTTTGTGTATTAAGCCACCTGTGTACTACGGCGTAGTAGACAGGGAAAACCCACCTGAAAATGAGAATCTTTTGACAAAACGCGTCGTGTACGATATAAATAAAGGAAAATAGTGACTGGTAGCAGAAAAGTTATTTATAAACAAACGCACTCATTCAAATGTCTTTTAAACCGCCAGATACGTCAAAAAACTAGTTCCTTTCTTTTACACCCATAACTCTGCCCAAGATATGTTTCATTCTGGCAGAAGATATAAAATTTATTTACACTACTGACCATTAAAATTGCTACACCAAGAAGATAACGTGCTACAGACGCGAAATTTAACCGACAGGAAGAAGATGCTGTGATATGCTAAGATTAGCTTTTCAGAGCATTCACACAAGGTTGGCGCCGGTGGCGACACCTACAACGTGCTGACATGGGGAAAGTTTCCAACCGATTTCTCAAACACATACAGCAGTAGACCAGCGTTAACTGGTGAAACGTTGTTGTGATGCCTCGTGTAAGGAGGAGAGATGCGTACCATCACGTTTCCGACTTTGATAAAGGTCGGATTGTACCCTATCGCGACTGCGGTTTATCGTATCGCGACATTGCTGCTTGCGTTGGTCGAGATCCAATGACTATTAGCACAATATGGAATCGGTGGGTTCGGAAGGGTAATACGGAACGCCGTGCTGGATCCAAACTGCCTCGTATCACTAGCAGTCGAGATGACAAGCATATTATCCGCATGGCTGTAACGGATCGTGCAGCCACGTCTCCATCCCTGTGTCAACAGATGGAGACGTTTACAAGACAACAGCCATCTGCACGAACAGTTCGACGACGTTTGCAGCAACATGGACTGTCAGCTTGGAGACCATTGCTGCGGTTACCCTTGACGCTGCATCACAGACAGGAGCGCCTGCGATGGTGTACTCAACGACGAACCTGGGTGCACGAATGGCAAAACGTCATTTTTTCGGATGAATCCAGGTTTTGTTAACAGCATCATGATGATCGCATCCGTGTTTGGCGACATCGCGGTGAACGCCCATTGGAAGCGTGTATTCGTCATCGCCATACTGGCGTATCACCCGGCGTGATGGTACGGGGTGTCACTGGTTACACGTCTCGGTCACCTCTTGTTCGCATTGACGGCGCTTTGAACAGTGGACGTTACATTTCAGATGTGTTACGACCCGTGGCTCTACCCTTCATTCGATCCCTGCGCAACCCTACATTTCAGCAGGATAATGCACGACGGCATGTTGCAGGTCCTGTACGGGCCTTTCCGGATACAGAAAATGTTCGACTGCTGCCCTGGCCAGCACATTCTCCAGATCTCTCACCAACTGAAAACGTCTGGTCAATGGTGGCCGAGCAACTGACTCGTCACAATACGCCAGTCACTACTATTGATGAACTGTGGTATCTTGTTGAAGCTGCATGTGCACGCCATCCAAGCTCTGTTTGACTAAATGCCCAGGCCTGGGCATATCAAGGGCGTTATTACGGCCAGATGTGGTTGTTCTGGGTACTGACTTCTCAGGATCTATGCACCCAAATTGTATGAAAATGTTATCACATGTCAGTTCTAGTATAATATATTTGTCCAATGAATACCCGTTTATCATCTGCACTTCTTCTTGGTGTAGCAATTTTAATGGCCAGTAGTGTACTTTCATGACTAAAAGACAGTTGAACCCTTTTGTTTTTAGCCCCATTCAGAAATTTTCATTGCCCGTCATGAGTTAATTACCCCCTGGTGGGGTACAATTGTGAAAAATTTATGAACCATCTCTATTTGGAGCAGCCGTTAATGTCAGTTTTTTATTATTTGTTGCCATATTTGTTAAAACAATAGAGACAGCACATGTGTACTTTGTCGTTCCGGGGTAGTCCCTCAGACGCTGTTCATAGCCCATCAAAGGTAAACAAATTAAGTCGTCTCCTCTCACCCTCCCCCCTCCCCCGAAGCCCCACCAGAGTGTCAGCCGGCGGTGAGGCCAGCACAATGCGAGCTGAGGCTTCCGCTCAGCCACCTACGCGAAATCGCCCGAGCGTCAATCAACTGGTCCGGTAATTCCCGTGCGCCCGTGCTGACCGGAATGTTTGACCCACAATTTGTACCATTTACGCACCCTGGACGCGGCCGCCGTTTCATTAAGTCCGCCGGCCCCTCGGCAGGTGTCTGTTATTTCCCGGGCGCGCATCTAATTAGTGTACATTACGGGAATGGCAGGCGGCGGAGGCGCGTATCTGCCCGCGCCGATAAGCGTTAAGTGCGCGCGGACAAGCGGCACCGCCACGTGATTAGCGCTGGGGGTATTCCCCGGGCGCCATTGTTACCAACCTGACGAGGCACATTTCCCCCGCGCGGCGCTGCCGTGCCCGTCACATTTCCCCGTGGCACTTTAATTGGCAGTCCGGCCCGGATCGAAGGCGAGCCCTACAAAGAGCTTCTGATTGTGGAATGCGACCGGCCGCGAGACCCCCTTCACAGGTGAACGCGCGGAACAGAAATTACCCTGTCGCCGTCGCCCATATTATCAATCACTCAGTCCGGCCGCGCGCGACAGCAAAAAACAGAGAACGGGCCCGAGCAGCTGAGCAAGACGGAGAGAGGGAACGAGTGAGTGAGGATGGATGTGAAAAAAGTTTGTAGTTGCTGCGGAAGCGTGCAGCCCAGAGTGCCAGCAGGTAATTAATTATTTCGGGGTGTCAACGCCGACAAGAAACAGTTTGGCGTAAAGAGCTGTCTCACGACAATTAATGGGGCTTGATTTAGTATGACACTGCGTTTATTAAAGGAGCTGCTCCAGATTTGCGACGAAAATGTAATGTTCATCGCCACAGAAAGAGCTCTGTTCAAGCAGCTACGTGACGCTGCGTACAACAGAAGACTTGTAAGAAAATCGCTGTAGCTACGTTGCAAGCAAGGCCCACAATTCTACCAGACATGGAATGAAAAGAGACTTGTTTCCTAACGAACCTACACAACGTCAGTTCAACTGTGGAGTTATCTATCAAAGCCAGTATTCTGAAGGTTAAATTCGGTTTTCTCTACAGTATCTCTACAATACTCTCAGTACTAACATTCCGTACATAGTTCGTGACGATGAAATGACAGTGGATAACAGAAGGAGAGCCTCAACAAAACAGAACAAAACAAACACGATAGGCAAACTAGACCAATAAAATCAAAACAAAAATTAAAAGTGCACCCAACACGAAATAGTAAACAGATCAACAAAAATGGTTCTGAGCATTACGGGACTTAACTTCCAAGGTCATCAGTCCCCTAGAACTTAGAACTACTTAAAGCTAACTAACCTAAGAACATCACACACATCCACGCCCGAGGCAGGATTCGAACCTGCGACCGTAGCGGTCGCGCGGTTCCAGACTGTAGCGCCTAGAACCGCTCGGCCACCAAGGCCGGCTACAGATCAACACCAATGCACAATAACAACAACACAGAACATGAACACACAGGACACAAATACACACAACACGTCTAAAAAACAACAAATAAGCGGCACACTCTTACCAACCGCAACAAAGCAACTCAGAAAATAGGAAACAGTTTCAAGAAAACAAGGACTGAAAATTGTCTACAGAACAGACGACTCTATACTAAAGAAACTAATGCCAGCCGACACCAACACAGACAAACACAACGCACCTGGGATTTGCTAATTCTCGCGCCAGGACTGCATTTCAATTTATGTTGGGCAAACGAGTAGAAATTGCAACACGAGATACACTGAATATAGAAGGGCACTTCAGAGTAAAAGCAGTCATTCTACATTCGCAGATCATCTCATGGACAAGATACAGACCAAGCAGACTTAAAAACTCTTTTTAGTGCAGCGATAGCCATCCAGAGAAAATTACATTAGAAGGAAATTATCATATACAAAAAGCCGTAGTGGAACAACACACACACACACACACACACACACACACACACACACACAAACACATGACCCGCGCAGCCTAATGCCACTGCAAGATTCAAAATTCCTGTCCAGAACAGCAAGAACAAGATGGCGGAACAAGTGAATATCACACAAAGTGCGAAACAGTACGTGTTAGGAAGCTGTAGAAGCACGAAAACGCGAGATCTGTAAAAATTAAGTACGCAGATTCATTTACGTAGCGTACACTTCGACACATTTTTAGAAAAATTGTACTGTAACCTAGAAAACGCTAGGCAAAGAGTAAATTAGCGAATCTTTGTTCATAAAAAAAATCAAATATCTACATTAATGCTATAAAAAGAAAGAAAAACCGTTAATATCATATGAGATCGAAGCAAATTGTGAGAAACTAAATAACAAAACAAAGATAAACGCTTATTGATTGCAGGCGACATACTGGAAGGCATAATTGTAATTGTGCTACAAATACCAAACAGGCTTATGAACATCAGTACACAATAATAAGACATATATTTACTCTTCATGCTAACGTTTCTGTCAGTCCCTATAGTAACATAAATACCATTATCTCAAAAATGGTTCAAATGGCTCTGAGCACTATGCGACTTAACTTCTGAGGTCATCAGTCGCCTAGAACTTAGAACTACTTAAACCTAACTAACCTAAGGACATCAAACACATCCATGCCCGAGGCAGGATTCGAACCTGCGACCGTAGCGGTCGCTCGGCTCCAGACTGTAGCGCCTAGAAGCGCACGGCCACTCCGGACGGCTATCTCAAAAAATTGGTGAATACCGTAATGTGTAAAATCTTTGTGTATTATAGGATATGGTTTCCGCCTTTTTGCATACACTCTGTTTTTTCTTTCTGTCCAAACATGTTTCAGCACCTCTGTGCCATCATCAGTGGGTTTTTGTTTACTGAAAGCTGAGCTGTAAAGAGTGAAAGTATTTCAGGTTGTAACTGATATAAGAAAATGAGACCTAAAGAAAGTTTTTGTACTTTTTGCTTCTTACCGTGATTTCACATTATATGGTTTTGCAGGACCAACTGTATGGTAGGCTCCACTGATAGCTTGTCATCTGCAAACCAAACGATGTGAATGTAAGTTTCATCGGCGAGTTAAACATGTTTGGGTAAGTAGCAAAAAAACAGTGTGTTTGCAAAAAGGCGGAACCCATATCCTATAATTTAACAGTAACTGCGGGAAGAAAGGACAATAGCTGCAGATTCAAAAGGTGAATTTTTGTGTATTGTTCTACAGAGAATGAATAAAACCAACTGAAGATGGGGAAACTTCTCCGAAACAGGTATGGGTACTAAAACAAGAAAACTTGTGTCTTCTTAAGACAGAAGCACATTTCTTTATTACACAGCAAAACCTCAGTTTGCTATATGGCTACAGCTGTGTTGCTTCTTTAATTCTTTCCGGAAAGTGAATCGAAGGTTGTTTATTTTCTACACTACTATCAACCAGTCGCTTTACTTGTTTCACGCCTTTGAACTATAGTTTATATTGTATTATTTTTCCGTTTAAAATTCTGTTAAAAGTGATCTTCTTTCAAAAAATTGTGTGAGGCTAACTTTAAAAATTTCTAAGTATTTGATGGCCTGAAGTATCATTTTCATAGTGGCATGTGTTACATTGTAATGGTGGCTTTTTACTATTCATTTTTCCAAGATTAAAATGGTACTGAGGCAGACAAGCGTTGCTAAAAGTTTTCTTTATTTTGGCTCAGCATCTTACCACTCCCAGCTCTACAAATCCTAACAATTCAAAAACATCGTATGCACCAGCTTTTTTAACATGTTTAGTTTGTTAAATAATGTCGGGTGAGCTGCAAGATAGTAGTTTTTCAAGACACGTAACACTTTGTGTGGAAGAAGGAACATTCGTCTAGCGGCCCACCGAATTACTAAAAGAGCGAACAACTGACTTCACGCCTTGATTGCTCGGAAACAATGCATCGTGAAGTAAGAACCAGGTAAGAGTTAATACAATGAAGGGGTGAAGAAGGAGTTATTCTACGCACACCAAAAAAAAGTTTTGCATCACCTCTGTTCCGAGAGTTCCGGAACCTGTACAGAAAATGGGAATAGAGATCAACATAAACATTATTTCCACCCTTTCTATTGCTCATGAAAACCACACATGGCATGTTGTACCACCATACAGCGAGACCTTCAGAGGTGGTACTCCAGATTACTGTATCCACCGGTACCTCTAATACCCAACACATCCAGCCGGCCGAAGTGGCCGTGTGGTTAAAGGCGCTGCAGTCTGGAACCGCAAGACCGCTACGGTCGCAGGTTCGAATCCTGCCTCGGGGATGGATGTTTGTGATGTCCTTAGGTTAGTTAGGTTTAACTAGTTCTAAGTTCTAGGGGACTAATGACCTCAGCAGTTGAGTCCCATAGTGCGCAGAGCCATTTTGAACCCAACACATCCTCTTGTATTGATGCATGTCTGTATTCGTCGTGGCACACTATCCACAAGTTCATCAAGGCACTGTTGATCCAGATTGTCCCAATCCTCAAAGTCCATTCGGCGTAGATCCCTTAGAGTCGTTAGCGTGTCACGTCGTCCATAAACAGCCCTTTTCAATCTATATCAGGCATGTTCGATAGAGTTCATGTCTGGAGAACATGCTGCTCACTCTAGTTTAGCGATGTCGTTATCCTGAAGGAAGTCATTCACAAGATGTGCATAATGGGGGCGCGAATTGTCGTCCATGAAGACGAATGCCTCGCCAATACACTGCCGATATGGTTGCACGATAGGTCGGAGGACGGCATTCCCGTATCGTACAGCCATTACGGCGCCTTCCATGACCACCAGCGGCGTACGTCGGCCCCACATAATGCCACCCCAAACCGGCAGGGAACCTCCACCTTGCTGCACTCGCTGGACAGTGTGCCTAAGGCGTTCAGCCTGACCGGGTTACCTCAAAACACGTCTCCGATAATTGTGTGGTTGAAGGCGTATGTGACACTCATCGGTGAAGAAACGTGGTGCCAATCCTGAACGGTCCATTCGGCATGTTATTGGGCCCATCTTTACCGCGTTGCATGGTGTCCTGGTTGCAAAGATGGCCCTCGCCATGGACGTCGGGAGTGAAGTTGCGCATCGTGCAGCCTACTGCGCACAGTTCGAATCGTAACTCGACGTCCTGTGGCTGCACGAAAAGCATTATTCAACATGGTGGCATTGCTGTCGGGGTTCCTCCGAGCCATAATCCATAGGTAGCGGTCATCCACTGCAGTAGTAGCCCTTGGGCGGCATGTGCGAGGCATGTCATTGGTTCACTCCGAGAAGCCTGGATACTTCCCTTTTGAGAGCCCTTCCTGGCACAAAGTAACAATGCGGACGTGATAGAACAGCACCCGTGTACTTCCTTCCTGGTGGAACGACTGGAACTGATCGGCTGTCGGAACCCCCCCCCCCCCCCACCGTGTAATAGGCGCTGATCATGCATGGTTGTTTACAGTTTTGGGCGGGTTTAGTGACATCTGGGAACAGTCAAAGGCACTGTGTCTGTGATACAATATTCACAGTGAACGTCTACCTTCAGGAGTTCTGGGAAACGGGGTGATGCAGAACTTTTTTTGATGTGTGTATTAATAAATTAGCAATTCGGGGCACAGCTGTAGTCCTGCTCCATCTGATTGTTGGCGACAGCACTGGTGTTGCATTCCCGCTGCGACAGAGGGTGCAGAATTGTCTAACTCAGTGGCAGGCCGAGGCTAGGAATGACGTGAAGGGACAACAGGGAGAGGGTTCGGTGGTGGAACAGTGAAGTGACGGCAACTCGGAGCCATCACTGGAGACCACGGACAGCAGTGGGACAAGAGTCTGCGTGAGACCCCGGGCCATGGTTGGAGCGCCGTGCGGTCTTGTCTATTCATGTCCTCGCTTGGCTGGATCAGGAAGTTGATCGGCGAGCAATGACGCCTGGAACGACGGGGATTGGCTGCTGGCAGCCAGTGATAGCGACCACTTGCACTTGAACGACGGGGAGACTTTTGTCTTCCAGAGCATCTGGAGGAGCCTCAGTGGAGTTGTGGCAGTATGAAGACGATGCGAGTGTCTGAGAAGACAATCAGCTGGATGAGGCGGAACAGGGGCAACCTCGTGGGGTCCGGGCTGTGGGCTTATGGCGGCTTGCTGCCAGCATGGAGCATCTATCTCTGTCGGCGAACGAACGGTGCTTGGCGACTTGGATCCAGGATAGGCGGTGCCAGCAAGATACAAACTAGTATTAGCTACAGTGTGTGCTCGGCAGTAATGGTGTTAGAAGAGGTCCTGACGGTTGTGTTCCGTGAAAAGCTTAGGCTGGTGCAGTGCCCAGTGTGTTGAACCTTAAAGACCTGTATTTAATTGTTAATTGTCCTCAACTCATTGTCTGTTCTGTCATTTCCTGCTGACATTGGTTAAATTATTGATCACATTTATTGTGGCGCGTGGCCAGCATTGGATATTCTGAATCGACGTGCTCTCTTTTGTCTGTTAACTGTTTATCTTCTCAAATGAGGTATTGGTATTAGTTTGGGGCCTTTGTATCAGATCCTGCTACGTTATTTTTCACGGATGTGGTGTTATGAGATAGTATTTGATTATTCTACTTATTTCTTGTCATTTTTTACCACTTCGCTTAATTATTTATGGCAGGCTGGCATAGTGTTTTGAGCCCTCTTTATTATTGTAAAATTGTAGATTTTGTGAAGGGCTGTGGATTTCACTGTTTGTTATGTTTACTAGATATTAAGTTTTGCATACTTGTGAACTGTGTGATGGCTGTTTTACTTGTGTTTAATATTGTTCATGAGCTCTGGTTTGTTGAGTCGTGTTGTTAATAGTTTCACACCCACAGAATCCCCAGATAGTTTCCATTCTCACCCTTTACTACGCCACAAGAGGATGGACCAAGAACGCAAAACGAAAAATTGTTTATTTTCATTGTGCGTGGAAAACGACTAAAATTATGGAAAAGATTTCTTACTAAATCGCGTTTTATACATCCTTCCAGTTTATGAACTAGTTTTCACAATCAGCGACTAAAACTCATATAACTTACACTGTATGTTGATGGTTATCCGCCTACGTAGCCAGGATCGCAGATGCGCACCCGTGCACTGGCTCTCGACTCGGAGGTACGACCGTTCGAATCCTGCTTGTGAAAGATTATCACTGCAACAATTTATTCGACAAGGAGAGGAAATTTGGTGGTGTAAATCTCCTGAGAATCTATCTTTGTGCCAATGTCCTGAACTGAATTCCAAACGTCTCCGTTGTGCTTCATGAAGTGACGCCATGTGACACTGTTTATGTTCGCAAGAGCAACCATTGTCTGCAAGGGGAAGGCAAGGGGAACGACTGTTAAAACTACACTACTGGCCATTAAAATTGCTACACCAAGAAGAAATACAGATGATAAACGAGTATTCATTGGACAAATATATTATACTAGAACTGAGACGTGATTACATTTTCACGCAATTTGGGTGCATAGATCCTGAGAAATCAGTACCCAGAAGAACCCCCTCTGGCCGTAATAACGGCCTTGATACGCCTGGGCATTGAGTCAAACAGAGCTTGGATGGCGTGCACAGGTACACCTGCCCATACAGCTTCAACACGATACCACAGTTTATCAAGAGTAGTGACTGGCGTATTTTGACGAGCCAGTTGCTCGGCCCCCATTGACCAGACGTTTTCAATTGGTGAGAGATCTGGAGAATGTGCTGGCCAGGGCAGCAGTCGAACATTTTCTGTATCCAGAAAGGCCCGTACAAGACCTGCAACATGCGGTCGTGCATTATCCTGCTGAAATGTAGGGTTTCGCACGGATCGAATGAAGGGCAGAGCCACGGGTCGCAACACATCTGAAATGTAACGTCCACTGTTGAAAGTGCCGTCAATGCGAACAAGAGGTGACCGAGACGTGTAACCAATGGCAGCCCATACCATCACACCGGGTGATACGCCAGGATGGCGATGACGAATACATGCATCCAATGTCGCCAAACACGGATGCGACCATCATGATGCTGTAAACAGAACCTGTATTCATCCGAAAACACTACGTTTTGTCATTCGTGCCCCCAGGTTCTTCGTTGAGTACACCATCGCAGGCGCTCCTGTCTGTGATTCAGCGTCAAGAGTAACAGCAGCCACGGTCTCCGAGCTGATAGTCCATGCTGCTGCAAACGTCGTCGAACTATTCATGCAGATGGTTGTTGTCTTGCAAACGTCCCCATCTGTTGACTCAGGGATCGAGACGTGGCTGCACGATCCGTTACAGACATGAAGATAAGATGCCTGTCATCTCGACTGCTAGTGATACGAGGCCGTTGGGATCCAGCACGGCGTTCCGTATTACCCTCCTGAACCCACCGATTCCCTATTCTGCTAACAGTCATTGGATCTCGACCAACGCGAGCAGCAATGTCGCGATACGATAAACCGCAATCGCGATAGGCTACAATCCGACCTTTATCAAAGTGGGAAACGTGATGGTACGCATTTCTTCTCCTTACACGAGGCTTTACAACAACGTTTCACCAGCAACGCCGGTCAATTGCTGTTTGTGTATGAGAACTCGGTTGGAAACTTTCCTCATGTCTTCGCGTTGTAGGTGTCGCCACTGGCGCCAACCTTGTGTGAATGCTCTGAAAAGCTAATCATTTGCATATCACAGCATCTTCTTGCTGTCGGTTAAATTTCGCATCTGTAGCACGTCATATTCGTGGTGTAGCAATTTTAATGGCCAGTAGTGTAAGTTTTGCGAAAAACGTCCACAAGCCGCACTTTTCATTTCTAATTTACCCGTTTCGCTCTTCAAATGAACAAGAGCACCATCAGAATACTCACTTTAAAGCTGTCTGATAGTATTAAAGATTGCGTTTAAAGTTGGCAGACAACTCTAAAAACTAAACTGGCTGTACTACGTTTAAAGGACAGTAGTAAATGATGACACTGACAGCGCCGAGTTTTTTTGATGGAGATCCGTCCGTCGGATGAGGACGTTAAGCTACCTGGATGGCTCCACCGGCGCTAAGAGAAACTAGTAGGCTATGTGCCAGCATCGAGTTTCATCCTCTCCCTACCCTTCACTCCTAGTGACACAGACCCACCACACACCGGGCAATCACTCATCGCAGCCATCCAGACGATACAGGTAAACCATTGACACTTCATAACAGGTCACAGGAAGACAACGCCAAACCGACTCCACAGGACTTACCTAGAGGCCGGCCGCTGTGGCCGAGCGGTTGTAGGCGCTTCAGTTCGGAACCGCGCTGACGCTACGGCCGCAGCTTCGAATCCTGCCTCGGGCATGGATATGTGTGATGTCCTTAGGTTAGTTAGGTTTAAGTAATTCTACGTCTAGGGGTCTGATGATCTCAGATGTTAAGTCCCATAGTGCTTAGAGCCATTTGAACCATTTGAACTTACCTAGAATGTCGCTGCATGATTCCCCTATCCGCTCCTGTACGCTCATTTCCTGAGTTTTGGGACTACGTTAACTTTTAGTTTTTGACGACTAAGTGAGACACAAAAGCGGTAAAGAATTTATTATTGAAGACGTCTACTTATGCCTCCGGTGGTCCCTCTTAAAAGATGGTACGTAATGTAAAAATATACCACCTTTTGCTTGCGTGATAATTGTGCTCAAATAAAATTACAGGGGGTGACAGGAGTCAATGACTTCAGTGGTTAGGACATGAAAATTGGCCACCACGCAACGAGGAGAATACACTCAGATGACTAAAGTCTTGGGATAGCGATACACACATATACAAATGGCGGTAGGATTGCGTACGCAAGGTATAAAAGACCAGTGCGTCAGCAGATTTGTACTCAGTTGATTCGTGTGAAAAGGTTTCCGACGTGGTTATGGCCGCACGACAGGAATTAAGGCTTTAAAAAGCGGAATGGTGGTTGGAGCTAGACGCATGGGACATTCCATTTCGGAAATCGTTAGGGAATTCTGTTCCTCGAGAACCTCAGAGTCAAGAGTGTGCCGAGAATACGAAATTTCAGTCATTACCAATCCGGGCAACGCAGTGGCCGACGGCCTTTCCTTAGCGACGAGAGCAGCGGCGTTTGCATGGAGTCGTCACGGATAACAGACATGCAACACTCCGTGAAATAACTACGACGAACTTATCCGTTAGGACAGTGCGACGAAATTTGGCGTTAACGGACTCTGACGGCAGACGAACGACGCGAGTGCCTTTGGTGACAGCACGACATCTTCTGCAGTGCCTCTCCTCGTCTCGTAACCATATCGGCTGCACCATAGACGACTAGAAAACCGTGGCCTGGTGAAATGAGTCCCGCTTTCGGTTGGTGAGAGTGTAAGTAGGCTGTTTAGCTTTTTATGTTGGTAACGCCACGTAGCGCTCTACATGAAAATCACTGACTGTGCTGTGTGAAATCTGTGGCTGGTTGGCATTGTTGAAATAGTCGCTATTGTAGTGTTGGGCAGTTGAATGTGAACAGCGCGTAGCGTTGTGCAGTTGGAGGTGAGCCGCCAGCAGCGGTGGATGTGGGGAGAGAAATTTGCAGAGTTTTGAGAGCGGATGATATGGACGTGCGTCCATCAGAGAGAGTAAATTTGTAAGACTGGATGTCATGAACTGATATATATATTATGACTTTTGAACATTATTAAGGTAAATACACTGTTTGTTCTCTATCAAAATCTTTCATTTGCTAACTATGCCTATCAGTAGTTAGTGCCTTCAGCATTTAGAATCTTCTATTTAGCTGGCAGTATTGGTGTTCGTTGTATTGCAGTAGTTCGAGTACCGAAGATTTTTGTGAGGTAAGTGATTCATGAAGGGTATAGGTTATTGTTAGTCAGGGCCCTTCTTTTGTAGGGATTATTGAAAGTCAGACTGCGTTGCGCTAAAAATATTGTGTCAGTTTAGTGATGATCAGAATAAGTAAAGAGAAAACTGTTTGAGTATGTTCAGTTTTGCTCAGCTGTTTGAAAATCAAATAACGTAAGGGGTATATCAGCACAGTTATTCATAAATTTTTCTAAGGGGACGTTTCAAGAGCTGATGGTAGGGTTCGAGTGTGGCGCAGACGCCACCAAGCTATCGATCCAAGTTGTCAACAAGACACTGTGCAAGCTGGTGGTGGCTCCATAATGGTGTAGGCTGTGTTTACATTGAATGGATTAGGTCCTCTAGTCCACCTGAAACAATCATTGATTGGAAATGGTTATTTTTCAGCCATTCATGGACAACATGTTCCGAAATTCAAATTCAGATGGCTCTAAGCACTATGGGACTTAACATCTGAGGTCATCAGTCCCTTAGACTTAGAACTACTTAATCCTAATCAACCTAAGGACATCACACACATCCACGCCCGAGACAGGATTCGAACCTACGACCGTAGCACCAGCGCGGTTCCGGACTGAAGCGCCTAGAACATCTCGGCCACAGCGGCCGGCTAACATGTTCCCAAACAATGATATATATTTTATGGATGATAATGCACCTCGTCAGCAGACCACAACTGTTCGCGGTTGGTTTGAGGAATTCGAGTGAGTGATTTGGCCACCCAGATCGCCCGATATGATCCTATCGAACATTTATGGAACATATTCGAGTGGTCAGTTCGTGCTCAAAATCGCGGACCTGGAACAATTTCGCAATTGTGGACGTCTGTAGAGGCAGCATGGCTTAGTATGTCTTCCAACGACCTGTTTAGTCCATACCTCGTCGAGTTGGTGTACTACGCTGGGCTAAAGGAGGTTCGACACGATATTAGGAGGTATCCCACGACTTTTGTCTCGTCAGTGTAAAGCAAAGAAGAATTTTTCAATATTCTTTTTTAGTTCTACATGTTAGAGGTCTCACACAAAAACACACGAGCAGTGTTCTAGTATGCATCTGGGAAACAAATAACTTAAACAGACTGCATTCTATCGGCATACAGAGTTCATGGGTATATTTCATCTGCTAAACGCAGCAGCAGAACAAAAAGTGAATGTGCTAGCAGTGAGTTTGGTAGAAATACTGTTAAACTTTTACCTGTAACATTAACGTCTTTTCAGTTGCCGTGAATTTGCAGAGACCGAATAACTTCTAGCCGCTCGTGGGAACAGGTAATGGTTTTGAATGATGGCTTGGGATATTAAAGTAAATCGTTCGTCCAAAGAGAACTAAAACTCGGCTACTGACCAATATGAAAATGTAATATGTCTCATAGTGTCTTCATCTACACTGTCCTCTAGGCAAGACGTGCTTATCGATAGAGAACACCAGCGCAAGTGCAGAAACTGAATTGCGTATTATGAATCATGTAGTATAATGACAGACCTTATAACAGTGTGACAGTGATGTAATGGTTTTCAGAGAGTATAATGGTGACACTGAAAGGTGTTGCCCTACAAAGCGAACTGTAGACCTGGCTGTTGCCCAAACTAACTCGGTCACGAGACAGAGTACAACCACTGGTCTGCAGAGAAAAATATATATTATTATTCTCATCAATAAGTGTATATCAGATGATGTCCCAAAAATCTATCACCATCATGGAACTTGTTACCCCACAGTTCAGGCACGGGACGTAATCGCACAAAATGTCCTCGGAGGTAGCTGCGACGGCTTTCTGTTCATTATATTTAATGACGATGAGGAGGAGAAGAATATGAGAGTGCTCGCGGAAAAGATGACGGAAACTACAAGCAAGATATTAAAGATGAGTAAGTCGATGGTGTACAAATTACGTCAACAGGGACACACTTCTGACAGGAATGGGTTTCAAGCATATGCTCCAAAGAGGAGAAAGCAAAGTGCACACGATCTACATCTACATACATATTCCTCAAGCCATCTTGTGTAACTCCTGATCATTCCCTTTCCTGTTCCTCGTGCACATGGACCAATCTCATATCTGCACTTAGAAGACTGACTAGCTTTGTAACACTATCAAGTCAGTAGAAAATGTTTGTTGTTCAGGTAGCTTAATTATTTTAAAGAGAGGGAAATAAAGCAGTAAGTCACGACACTGAAATATTCAAGATCTTATATACTGTTCCGTCTCAGTTGCACATTTTTAAGTAGGTTACATGTTTCGATCACTCTGGACCATCTTCAAGCCGAAGTAGTTGCGTCAGCAACCCGTCTCGTCTACTCATAACTACATATCAGAATAGGGGCGATGATGATTTAGAGTGATCGAAACATGTAATCTAATTAAAATGTGCAACTGATAAGGGAGAATAAATGATAATTATCTTAAATATCTATACAGTTCCTGGATCTCTCAAGACAATTATGTCGACTACATGCCTCTTTTTGGTCCTATTATATCGATATTCTCTTTCTTCTCGTTGCCGGAGCTTCTCACTCAGACCTTGATGTCTCTTGGTAAGACACATGGGTTTACGTGCCAATGGCTCATACCATTGTTTTTGGGACGAACAGTTTGTGTTGTGCGCACATTTTCCTGCGGTGCTCAGCTTTCGAGATCACGTACTTCCCTTGTTAGTGATCCACGATACAGTTAGTGTCCCACTGATGTGATACAGTGGACAACGAGTACCTTATTTTCGGATCTTTTCCGGACTTAACAATGGATCCAAAGTCAGAGTCCACGGAAAAACCTTCATAGGGTGTTCAGGAATACATTCCGAGTATTTTGGTGTAAGGTCCTATGGTCTCTGGCTGTTCTTAACACCATAATGGCTCTGAGCACTATGCGACTTAACTTCTGAGGTCATCAGTCGCCTAGAACTTAGAACTAATTAAACCTAACTAACCTAAGGACATCACACACATCCATGCCCGAGGCAGGATTCGAACCTGCGACCTTAGCGGTCGCTCGGTTCCAGACTGTAGCGCCGAAAACCGCACGGCCACTCCGGCCGGCGAACACCGTAATATTGTAATTATAAATCATTCAGTATGTTACCCCTGTCACATCTATTTCTGTGAAAATACATTCATATCAATGAAAATTCCTGTAATATGCAGTCATTCTAACACCAAAGGATCGGGTTTGTGGTAGTCGCGTATGTATAGATCCAGAAGTACTGCAAAGAGGTTGCCCTCCCTGTAGGAACAGATGGGCATAACGTCTTTGAGCCTCTCTTCCATTTCCTTCGGTGAACTCACACTCGAGGAATACTCATCATCACCAAATCCATTCCTAGCGCTGCGTATCCCATTAAAGTACAGGTAACATTGTAGGCAGAACAATTCTAGGACAACTGACCAGTGCTGAAGGCAAGTTTGAGGATGTAGGCAGAAGTGGGCATTACTGTTGTCAACAGCAAGTACTGTAAGTGAATAGAATCACTTTTTTCCTTACAAGACAAAGGGCACTTTCCGTCAACATTTGTAATGTTGTGCACTATTTTCAGCACAATATATACGGTACCCCAGAAGTGTCAGGACAAACTTTGAGAGGTTGTAGAGGCTATCCTGAGGACCAAATCGAGAATAGGAACCCGTGTTCCAAAATTTCATCCAACGACAGCACAGAGTGTTCAACTTACAGACGCCGACGCCAGTCTCTAGGCCACCCCTTCGGTAGCAAACGTGACTACGTGCGCTGATGGACTGTAGACGGAATGTCTCGCAATGTTGTTTGTTATTCAGTGACCGCGACTGATTGCCACGATCGCCCGTGGAGAAGATGGAGCTAGATGCTGCTTAAAAAGGTCGTGTCTCCTATGAATGCGATGCATTGTTGTCTTGGTTCATGACGGTTTCGGACACGGATTTCCATCTGCAATTTATATTTCTCCTAGAACCCTCTAAAATCTCCGTTGCTTATCGGTATGCAAGAGAAAAAGGAACTGCAGATGGAAACGCGGTTCCGAAACCATCATCCACAAAGTGGTTGGACGTCCACTAGCTCCATCTTCTCCACTGGCGACCGTGGCAATCTGTCGCGATCACTGAATAACAAACAACATTGCGAAACGTTCCACCTATGGTCTATCAGTGCACGAAGTCACGTTTGCTGCTGAATGGATGGCCTAGAGACAGGCGTCGGCGACTATAACTTCGACACCCTGTAGCGTCGTTTAGGAACACGGGTTCCTATTCTCGATTTGGACCTCAGGACACTCTTTACAACCTCTCAAAGTTTGTTCCGGCTAGCGGCAGATCCCGGCGCTTACAACTTCGACGCTCTGTAACGTCGTTGGATGACGTTACCGGGCACGGTTTCCCACATTCGATTTGTTACTCAGGACGCCCTCTACAACCCCACGAAGTTTGTCGAAACATTTCTTGTACACCCTGTAGATGCAAAGCTAACTGGGGCAAGAAACCAAAGCGAAGGCAATAATTCTGTAACAAGGTGCTGGAGACCATAAGCTCGTTATACCAAAATACTAAGAAGGTATCCCTCATCAACCTGTGAAAGATTGTCGGTGGATTTCTCGTTCACCCTGTAAATTTCGTCCGCTGCTAAATGAAAAGAAATTAAATAATCATCAGCCGGAAGCGAATGTGAACAGACGGTTACGTTAGGTATTGGCAGAGCTGTGGGAGGGGATCCCAATAGTTAATGTAGAATCCGAATCACGGTTTAGCATTACAGACATACAAACGCTTTAATCCAACTTAAGAATACTACGCTTTAACGTCCGGCGGATAATGAGCCCATGAGAGATGGATCTCAAGCTAGAATTGGTAAAAGAACTTTTGTGGACTGGCAAGACAGCCAATCCACGAGGACGGGAGGCCGAAGGGCACGCGTTTAATCTCACGCAGGATGGCGTGAGGTCTGGAAAATGACAAGGTGTTTATAGTAGCAAAATAGTACGTAGCTTCTGGAATACTTAACTTTAATCCATAATTGGTGAACATCGGTCTGACGGTACATGCATCACAAGATAAATAGCAAATGATAATGGCGCTTTGCTAGGTCGTAGCAAATGACGTAGCTGAAGGCTATGCTAACTATCGTCTCGGCAAATGAGAGCGTAATTTGTCAGTGAACCATCGCTAGCAAAGTCGGCTGTACAACTGGGGCGAGTGCTAGGACGTCTCTCTAGACCTGCCGTGTGGCGGCGCTGGGTCTGCAATCACTGATAGTGGCGACACGCGGGTCCGACGTATACTAGCGGACCGCGGCCGATTTAAAGGCTACCACCTAGCAAGTGTGGTGTCTGGCGGTGACACCACAAGAACAATCTTCACATTTGCCTTAATCGGTTTAAGGAAATCACGGAAAGCCTAAAACTGGACAGTCGTACGGGAATTTGAGCCTCTGTCCTCCCGAATACGCCTCCAGTATGTCAGCAGTGGGCCCTATCGTTGTGTACGTACAAAGCATCTTAGCACCAGTGGGTGTCCGATCCCCCGAGGTATTATTACCCCACTGGACACCACGGTAGCAATACTTAGCTTTTCAATAGCGTATTTTAAAAGATACCTCGTAGAGTTTTGGAGGAAATCTAAAGGTCTAGTAGAAAGTTAGTAGAGCGCTTCTATCGCCTCCATTGCTAGTTTGAGCTGAAATTTCTTTATTAAATACTTTACTTAAACTGCTGAGTGAAATTGAATGCAAGTGAACCTACTTTCTCTTAACTTATTCTTATCATATCAACATTGACCCACAATATTCTAGCGCAACGCAATCTGACTTCCCAAAAAAAGGATAACCTGACTTCAAATAATTAATTCAAAAGAATGGCCCTGACTAAAAAGAAATCCTAACAATAATCTATACATTTCATTAAGCACTTACCTCACAAAAATCTTCATTACGCGAACTACTGCAATACAGCGAGCGTCAATACTGTCAGCTAAATAAAAGATTTAACGACTAAAGCCACTGACTACTAACAGGCATGTGGTTAGCAAACGAAAGATCTCTTTGCAAGCCAAATAATGTATTTTTTTACCTTGATAATGTGACATCCAGTTCAGACACAAACATAAATCAACATTGACATCCAGTACGAAGGTATATAATCATGAATAATATTCAGTCTCCAAGTCGGACACTTCCAGGTCGTTAGCCTACGCTAACACTTCAGACCTCTACCCTCCATTAATGCTTACTTCTCACATTTAACATCCATCACTGCTGGCTGTTCACCTCCAACTGCCCAACAGTACTTCCATCACTGCTGGCGACTAACTTCCAACAACGAGTCCAACCAGCCACAGAGTCTCTTACAAAGAAAGCGCAGTCAGAGATCCAATGCAAAGCACTACACAGCACTGCCAACACAGAAGCAGCCCACTTACAGAGCCTAGAGAGGTTGCAACACATACGAAAAAACACGGACATTTCTCTTTCGCTTTGTTTGAGAATGAAACAGGGAATGGATCGAGCAAGACTTATCCGAATAACTCTCTCCATTTCCGCACAGACATCGGATTTAGTTTTGGAAATTGTACTATGATGCCAGTATTTTCCCTTCTCATTTAGTACACTTTTCGCCTCTTCTCGTTTTATTTCCCAATTTTAACAATCGTTATATCGCTATTTCCTTTCTTTAGATATCCCTAGAATGAACCTCATTTTATTTAAAAAGAAATGTGTGCTTCGGAAGATAATGATTTGGACTATCTTGATTTGCTTAAGAAAGATAGGGAGAGTCTTCGTAGCGTACATTACATCATCTCGTCTATGTAGACGTCAAAATTAAGGTGTAATGCGCATTCAAGTCTGTATTTCTCAGCGTTCATAACATGATACGGGGTTTTCATAATCTGGAATTTTCTAATTTTTTTTTTTACTATGTAACAGAACGCGCTTCTCGTTTACACAGTCGCCAGGCCACCTAAGGGAGGAAAGTCGTGTCTATGTATTTTTAAATGTTTGTGTATGGCATTTTCTAAGGCAGAAGTTGGGGACCGACCAAGCATTTGCGTAAAGGAGCGTGGAAGATCACCGAAAAAGCACAGTCAGGCTGACCCCTGTACCAGACAACCGTCATTAAGCCTACGTGCGGATTCGCTGGGTGTCTGATCACCTCCCCTCAAGCTGACACTCTGCGATTTTTTTAAGAGCTACACTACGTTACAGATGTTGGTATGACATTATTCATTGTCAATACATCGCATACATAAAAAAACGAGTCATGTCTCCTTCGGCTTCTACACAGGGTGATTCTTAGTCAGGTTTAAAAACCTCCGAAGCGACGTGGATGATGCTGATACAAATACTTTAATGCAAAATACACGGGACCGCAAATGTCGAGAAATGGACAAAACAAACTGGATGACAAATGTTGCACGTGTGACGTCGCACCTGTTCATCCCAACCCACGCCAATATTCACGACGGTGTGGTTCCGGGCCTACGTGCGCGACTATACCACGTGGGGCTGAGGGATCGAGTCTTGCGTCTGGCAGGCAGCATTTTGTTTTTCAATGCGGTGGACAGTTACATGTTTAGTTTGAAATACGATTTATTATGTTATTTACTGCTTTCACGGCCTTCGCTGGTTTATTGCAGAGTACAAAACACCAAAAACCTACCGTATTGCGTCACAAGTAAATGAGAATAAGCTTCCGAATTTCTTCGCTATAAGCAAATGATCTACGTTTTCTTCACTAATTATGTCTGTAAACAAAAAAAGAAGGGACAAAATGGAAGAAACGCTAACTAAGAACGGTGTTTGCTTGGTTACAGCGAGGACAGTAATTCCGTAACTTCTAAGTTTACAACATATCACATTTACTTGGACGTTCGAAATTTGCTCCGTTGTGTAGCTACGTGTACCACCTACCCTTATCGACGAGGGCAGAATCGACAAGCACATCCGCTGCACGTTCGGAAAGCTACGTCTTCTGGTGACGTGACAGTTTCAGCATTTGTTATCCATTTTTGGGGTATTTCCGGACACTTGCGTCCTCATAGGTCCTAAATTACGAGGGCTATTTGGAAACTAAGGTCACATAGGGCGCGAAATGGAAGCCACAGTAAAAATCCGATAAAGCTTTGCGCAGGTGTGTCGGGTAGTGTCTCTAGTATGCTCCTCGATCTCGTTATGTCGCTCTTTTCAGTTCTGAGCGCACAGTGAGCACATAAAGAAGCCTGCCTAAACAGTGTCTCCCGTAAAGTATGAGAGCAAGTGAGTGATTTCGCCTGATGTTATGCAGCCCACATAACACAACTGTCGTGCAGTTCCTTCTTCATGACAATTCTCGGCCGCACTCTGCAGGGGCAATGAAGATGCTCCTGCGGCGATTTCGATAAGTGTTTGATCACCCACAACACAGTCCGTAACTGGATACCCCTGAATTTCATCTTTGCTCACATGAAACACAGTCTTTGAAGACAACATTTTGGCAGTCAACGAGCTGTAGCACAAGCCTAGTTAATTGGCGGAAAGGACAGGCAGCTGCCTTGTATGACGAGGATGGTAGAAAGTAGGTATAACGCTGAGAGAAACGTGTATATAGGAGCAGCGACTATGTAGAGAAGTAACTGGAAGGTGTGTGTAACTGAAGTAAATGAAACATGTTTGATTCTCACAGCGGATTCCATTACGCAACCGATCGGACCTTACTTTCGGAACAGTCCTCGAACTTGCCGCAGCTATGGGTGGTTTTAAACGTTGATAAGAATCACCTCGTATATAGCCTCGTAACAGACTACAGTTCAAATCCGGTTTCTCTGTTGTTTCAGAAGGGAAATGTCCCGCTGCCTTCTTCCCCTTAGGTAACGCGACGCTTCAGGGTAATAAAAATTCTTCCATTTTTTAACTTTCAGTTTACTCTTTAACTGAAGGAGTTTTGTTTTCCTTGTACAGCTTATCTGTTAAGCTGCACCAGTTAGCCACTCCGCTAACTCATAAGAATAATGTTCCTGCGAACCGCACATTTTGACTTAAAGTCAAGGCAGGACAAAGCTATCATGTCTGAAACACAGTGTTGGATTATGGTCCAGTACCATTGTACGTCACCCACCTACAGTGAATGCTTTTCCTTTATCCGAAGTTTACAGAAGAGGTCATACAGACAATTATATCTCTAAAGAGTCCTGCCGCTCATCCTACGCCGTAACATTCAGCGCGTGGCTGCAACCCTGTGAACTCTGAAACGTGGAATTATCTTTCGCGAAAGCCAGAAGCCACTACACGGCCGGGAAGTTTGTCCGCCGGCTTTTCGAATCGGCCAGCTGTTAGCGAAGTTGGCCGCAGATGTAGCACCTGCAGCTGCGGGCCGTTATTTGGCGCGCTGCTCGGCGCACCTATCGATTGTGACGAGTCGGCGCGGCAGCGGCCGGTAAGCAGCCATATTTCTGGTTCGCCGGCTGGAGGGGAAGGGCCGGAGGAAGGGGCGGCGGCGAGCGCAGGGGGAGCGCGCCGGCGGGGCAGCGCTGGCCCCTCCCAGCCGCCCCTCCCAGCCGGGGGAGGGGTGGGGGGCCCCGGACCCGCCCCTCCGGCAATCTCTGCCGCAACTTGCGCGCCCCGGCCACACCGGGGGCACTGGAATCTCGCCAGCGCCGCTGCAGCTGCTCGCGACGGCGACCCCGCCACCGGGACGCACGCACGACCCCGCTGCTGAAACTGCTCACGTGCGCCACGCATCAGCTCACAGAGCAGTGTAAACAACAACAACAAAATGAACGCTGCCTTCCTCCAGATAACGAAACTGTCTCATGAAAACAGCATTCGCTGCGTTCTTTAGGAGTTGTTCGGTACTGTGTCGGTTAACTGACACCCATCATGTCCAACTAACAAAAAGCTTTACGGAACGCAAGAGCGAGCCCCGTGAATCGCTCCCATTAGAACAGGGAGAAATTACTGCTAGTGTGCCACGTGGTTCAATACTGGGACCACTTTTAGGGCAGCGTACAGGGTAAGAAGCGCATGTTTTTGTGAATTCACAAGTTTCTAGTCTACACTCTCTACACCACTATGTCACGAGGAGGACCTACGGGCTGTTTCACAGATCCATACTGACCCTTTCACAGTGGGCCTTTGGAACCAGTGGCTTGCAGTGTGTAGACAGTCCCTGTTAAAATTAACTTCCCACTAAATGTGTCAACATTGCAGTAAGGGACGGGAGGGGGGGGGGGGGGGGGGGCGAGTTCTCAACTTCGTGATGCGAACTGTGGAGCTACTCCAACGAGAAGTTACTCCTCCAATGTCTAGAAAAGTGACAACGACTGGGAGAGAAGTGTGCTGACCCCATGTCCCTCCACACTGCATCCAAATAAGGCTATTCCCAATTGGCCCATCTAGGTCAGAACGCGTAGATTTTTTTATACAGAGTTAGTAACTAATATCGGGTGGTAAAGTGCAGCTACTTCGGACATCCAGTGTGGGATGTAATTGCCGTATGGCAGAGGAACTAGGTAGATATTTTAATGTATTAATGTGGAAACGATTTACGAAGGAAAAAATGAGTTCTGATTTTGGCCACCAGGAGGAAATTTGGCGCTTTGACTGCAAGATAGACGTGTACAGATATTTCCATATGTGACGGATTTGGGAGAATGGGACATTTGTGTAGAAACGGTTAAACAAGTGAGAAAGGCATAACGCTGATTTTATTATTAACTGCCACTTGCAAAATTTGTTCAATGTGAGCGCCGGGGACGTCGACGAGATGCTGTACATCGCCAGATTTACACTTATTGGCCAAAACTGGAGCTAATTTTTTTTCCAGTGCAGATCGGTTTCGCGTTAACGCATTAGCATACCTACCAAGTTTCGCTGCCATGCAATAATTACAGCTCATACTGGATCTTCGTGAATAGCTGTACTTAAGTTATACGAGGTGCGGCTAGAAAAAAACCGGACTGATGCTGGAAAAAACATTTATTTACAATTATTTACAATTTCATGTTATCTCCTTCAATGTACTCTCCTCCTCGGTCTCTACACCGCTCCATACGAATTTTCCACTGTTCATAGCAATGCTGCAGATCATTTTCGGTAAGTCCATACATTACTTCCGTCGCTTTTTCTTTTACTGCTTCAACAGTAAAATCTAGTTCCTTTCAAAGCTGACTTGACTTTAGGGAAAAGAAAAAAGTCACAGGGGGCCAAATCAGGTGAGTAGGGTGGATGATCTAAGATGGGAATGTTGTGTTTTGCCAAAAACGTCTTCACTGACAACGCACTGTGAGCTGGGGCATTGTCTTGGTGAAGGATCCATGACTTTTTTCTCCACAAATCGTTCCGTTTTCTCCGTACTCGCTCACGTAGGGTAGCCAGGACGCTAATGTAGCAATGCTGATTCACTGTTTGTCCCTCTGGTACCCAATCAATGTGCACAATCCCTTTGATGTCAAAAAAAAACAATCATCATTGCCTTGAATTTCGATTTTGACATTCGTGCTTTTTTTTGTCGTGGAGAACCAGGAGTTTTCCAATCCATCGATTGGCGTTTAGTTTCGGGATCGTAATTAAAAAACCACGATTCATTGCAAGTAATAACATTTTGTAAGAAGGTGGGATCACTTTCAATGTTTTACAGGATGTCAGAACAAATCATTCTTCGGCGTTCCTTCTGTTCAATTGTGAGACACTTTGGAACCATTTTTGAACACACTTTGTTCATGTTGAAACTTTCATGAAGAATCTGCCTAACACTTTCCTTGTCAACTCCTGTTAACTCAGACACTGCTCTGATTGTTAAACGGCGATCTTGTCGAACAAGTTTACCGATTTTTTCAATGTTTGCATCAGTTTTTGCTGACAATGGTCTGCCAATGCGAGTGTCATCACTGGTGTCTTCGCGGCCATCTTTAAATCGTTTAAACCACTTAAACACTTGTGTTCGCGATAAACAATCATCGCCGTACACTTGTTGTAACATTACAAACCTTTCACTTGCAGATTTTCCTAGTTTGAAACAAAATTTGATGTTAACACGCTGTTCTTTCTGTACACTCAACATTTTCCGACGCACAGACAAAACGTCAACTACTTAAAACAGACGCCACGGGCAGACTGAGTGCAGGAGGCAGATGAAACTCGAGCAGTAGGCGGAGCGAGAGTCACGTGACAGGCCACGCGACTTTCAGCCTTATTGCATCCGTTTTATTGTTTCACCAGTACTAGTCCGGTTTTTTTCTAGCCACACCTCGTAGCCACGAAGTATACAAATGGAAAATGCAAACGAATGAATGTACATAAATCTCCATACGCTCCACTGCAAGGTTACGCAGGAAACTGACCTTCAGTGATCTCGGACGATAGCTGTAGGGTTCTTGCGGGAAATTCTGCTGGATGCCCAGAAAGAATTTTCACTGTCCAGTGGTGTGAATGCTGCTTCCAGTCTTTCTCGTAGATCAAAACCGTGTAGCGGGTGGGCAAATGTTCATTAAGTTGTGCATGGATAGCCAACCGGTATAGCATTTGCCCAGTCCGACGCGCAGTTTTAATCTGTCTGGAAGTTTCGGACTGTACAAGATGTTACACAATTTGTAAAGAAAACTGATACAGTAGAGAGTATATTATAATACAGGTACCAATGCACGTGCATTACCAGGTTAAACAGGTACATGAGCACAGTAAATTTTAACTTGAAACGTGCTGAGGTAGTAATGTTTTATCAGCAAAACATGGCGGTTTCATGAAACTGATTTTTTTTTTCAAGTGCTTGTGAGCTTTAGGGAACCACAAGCAAAAAATACATTAACAGTAACCTCAGCCTTTTCGCAGATGATGCAGTTAATATAATGAACTACTATCTTATAAAAGCTGTCCAAAATCCAGTGAAATCTTTATACAATTTTATTGTGTTGCAAAAGCTGGAAACTTGCTTTAATCGCGCAGAAAAGTTACATATGAAAACTCACAAAACGTAAAAAATTTGACATTTTTTCAGAATTAGTTAAAAGTGAAATTAATCAGTTGATATTTCTCGAGTGTAGTAGTTTGTAGAGATATGAAATGGAATGAAAACACAAATACAGTTGTAGGTAGAGTAGCTGGCAGACTTCTGTACATTCAGAGAACACTGAAAAATACAATCAGTGTACAGGGGGTAACACAAGCGGTCGCAGGTTTTTTCGACGCATGGCAGAGCGCCACCCCAGATGCTGTAAAACCTTAACGGGCACCGGTAGGTGTTGAGGAGCTTCAATGACCAGCATTGAGCATTCTATTAATACACTACCGACGCCTCCAGTAGAAACCACGAGAGGAAAATTAGTTACAGTGCGTGTTGAGACATTTAAGCAATCATTCTTCCCACGCTCAATACACGAATGGAAGAAACACTAGTAAGCGGTACAACGGAAGCATTATAGTGGGCTGTATAGTGTAGAAGTAGATTGTAGACGGAGCACATGCTCACGCTGGGAAGGGAGAAGGAAAGAAATCGGCCGTACCCTTTGATCCGAATATTTCCCTCCATTCCCCTTGAAGGATTTGGGAAAAGGTATATCTACTCGTAGATTGGATAGCTGTAACAAACACACGAAATTTTATTCATGGCTGTCAATCAGCAGCTGTGAAACACCTTTAAGAATAGAAATAATCAGTCAGCAACTGGACAAAGTTTTTCTTAAATTAACTTCCTGACTAGTTTCGGCAAATTAATTGCCATCCTCAGAAGATCACACAAGTAAGCTTACGTCGGAAAGCAATCTTCAAGCAAATTTTGGACGATAGACACCTTCGTTAAATTTTTTGCGCAGTGCTGTCAAGTACTTAAAAAGTAACGTAACAAACACGAAGATATGACGACTGGTCTGTTGGTACTAGTGATCGTATGCCTCGTGGTTTTTTCTATTTTATTTGTGATGCGATTTTTTTTTTTTTTTTTTTTTTTTTGTCATCATGTCTTCGCACTTGTTACGTTACTTTTTAATTGCTTGACAGTGCTATGTAAAAATTTTAACGGAGGACTCTATAGTCCAGAATTTGGTTGGAGATTTCTGTCCTATGCAAGCCTAATTGTATGATCTTCTGAGGATGGAAAATTAATTTGCCGAAACTAGGTCAAGAAGTTAATTTAATAAAAACCTTGTGCAGCTGACGACTGATTATTTCTGTTCTTAAAACACAGAAAACTACACGATGGAAGTCACATTAATGTGACGATTGCAGATGTTCAACGTCGACGAGCAATAACCACTCACCGGGGGCACGTCGCAGTACAAGCGGTGGAGGTCATATAAAGCGTGTCGGGAGGAGGCAGAAACAGTGTGGTCGGTACCGCAATGCGGCAGCTGAGCGATTTATCTGACATCCAAACGGGCGTGTTCATCGGCTTTCAGGGCCAGGAGTGGAAGTATTTCAGAAACGACTAAGTTCGTAAAGAGTTCGCGTGCCGCCATGGTTAAAATACACTACTGGCCATTAAAATTGCTACACCAAGAAGATGACGTGCTACAGACGCGAAATTTAACCGACAGGAACAAGATGCTGTGATATGCAAATGATTAGCTTTTCAGAGCATTCACACAAGGTTGGCGCCGGTGACGACACTTACAACGTGCTGACATGAGAAAAGTTTCCAACCGATTTCTCATACACAAACAGCAGTTGACCAGCGTTGCCTGGTGAAACGTTGTTGTGATGTCTCGTGTAAGGAGGAGAAATGCGTACCGTCACGTTTCTGACCTTGATAAAGGTCGGATTGTAGTCTATCGCGATTGCGGTTTATCTTACCTCGACATTGCTGCTCGCGTTGGTCTAGATTCAATACGACTGCTAGCAGAATATGGAATCGGTGGGTTCAGGAGGGTAATACGGAACGCAGTGCTGGATCCCAACGGCCTCGTATCACTAGCAGTCGAGATGACAGGCATCTTATCCTCATGGCTGTAACGGATCGTGCAGACACGTCTCGATCCCTGAGTCAGCAGATGGGGACGTTTGCAAGACAACAACCATCTGCACGAACAGTTCGACGACGTTTTCAGCAGCATGGACTATCAGCTCAGAGACCATGGCTGCGGTCACCCTTGACACTGCATCACAGACAGGAGCGCCTGCGATGGTGTATTCAACCACGAACCTGGGTGCACGAATGGCAAAACGTCATTTTTTCGGATGAATCCATGTCCTGTTTACAGCATCATGATGGTCGCATCCGTGTTTGGCGACATCGCGATGATCGCACATTGGCAGCGTGTATTCGTCATCGCCATACTGGCGTATCACCCGGCGTGATGGTATGGGGTGCCATTCGTTACACGTCTCGGTCACCTCCTGTTCGCATTGACGGCGCTTTGAACAGTGGACTTTACATTTCACATGTAACACGACCCGTGGCTCTACCCTTCATTCGATCCCTGCGAAACCCTACATTTCAGCAGGATAATGCACGATGGCATGTTGCAGGTCTTGTACGGGCCTTTCAGGACACAGAAAATGTTCGACTGCTGCCGTGGCGAGCACATTCTCCAGAACTCTCACCAATTGAAAACTTCTGGTCAATGGTGGCCGAGCAACTGGCTCGTCACAATACGCCAGTCACTACTGTTGATGAACTGTGGTATCGTGTTGAAGCTGCATGGGCAGCTGTACTTGTACACGCCATCCAAGCTCTGTTTGACCCAATGCCCAGGCGTATCAGGTGGTTGTTCTGGGTACTGATTTCTCAGGATCTATGCACCCAAATTGCGTGAAAATGTAATCACGTCTCAGTTCTAGTATAATATATTTGTCCAATGAAGACCCGTTTATCATCTGCATTTCTTCTTGGTGTAGCAATTTTAATGGCCAGTAGTGTAGAAGCTAAGGAGGAGGGGACTTCATGGTCAGGGGAATGCTTCAGTGGCATTCCCTGGGTGATCTCGTCATTCTGGAAGCCACAGTGGATCAACAGAGGTGTGCATCTATCCTGGGAGACTGTGTCCACACGTACATGCTCTTTGTTTCTCCTCGATACGGTGACATCTACCAGTAGGACAATAGAACGTGACACGTCGCAGTGTATGTGGGAGAGCACCAGGATGAGATTACCGTACTCCCCTGACCACTAGACTTCCCGGATTTAAGCCCAGTGGAGAATCTGTGGGACCACCACGATCGGACAGTTCGCGCCATCCTCAGCCGAGAATCGTAGCGCAGCTGGCCACGGCGCTGGAATCGGCACGGCTCCACATGCCTATCGGTACCTACCAGAATCTCACCGACTCTCTTACCGCAGGGTTCCGCACTGAAAAAGATGGTTTTTAGGGCTTTTAACAGGCAGTCACATTAATGTGATTGGTCGGTGTATTAGCAGACCATTCTTTCCATTCCCCCCCAGTTCGCCAGGCGCCGTCACAATCCTTGTGGGCCAGGAACCCGTGACCGCAGAGGGCGCAGTGCCGGCTCAGGGACGGATGGTGGCAATAAGCGCGCTGACTGATGGTCGTCCAGCGCCAAGAAGCGGCTGCCCGCCCCCCGCCGGCCTATCGAGTATCGATAATCGATGGCACGGTCGCGGCCGCACTGCCGGCTATTGTTGCGAGCGCCATTGTCGCGGGCCGCGCCGGGCCGGAAGTCACTCTGCGGGCCAGCGCGGCTTGTGACCCCGGCCTCTCATTACCCCGCCGGTCGCCCGCGCAAATACCAGCTCCAGCCGCCACCTGCTTCATTCCCGTCCTGCGCAGTCATGTAGGCCCTAGCAATGCGGGAATATCAACTGGGTTCTATAATAGCGTATTAATACAGACTACACTCCGATTAAAATTACTTGACAGTTGACGTCGTTCACTTGCCACTACAGTGTTGTCACATCGGCTGCCGACTACAGTAATCCTAGCAGCACGTGAACAGCACGTACTGTCCTACCGTACTCCGATTAAAATTACTCGACAGTTGATGTCTGTTACTTGCCACTACAGAGCTGCGACATCGGCTGTCGGCTGCAGCTCAGTCATAGACGACACACAAACATGGCAGCTCACTTCACAAATACTGTTAATGTGTAACGCGGAGTATGAGGGAAGCGGCCGCTGCGAGGTACGATGGAAATGCCAAATGGACTGTCGACAGCTGTTTTCAAGTGACCAACGGATGAACAGCGGCAGAAAACGCGTTTTTTTAGACCTGAACTTAAACTCGTGGCCTTCGCTAACGAGATGTCCGCCCCGATAGCTGAGTGGTCAGCGGGGCGGTCTGTCACGCCAAGGAGCCCGGATTCGATTCCCGGCTGGGTCGGAGATTTTATCCACTCAGGGACTGGGTGCTGTGTTGTCCTCATGGTGTTGTGTCGGGGAAAACCACCGTTCAGGTCGTGTTGTCGGCGGGGCCGGGAGGTGCTTGCGCCTGATGTACTCTACTAGGAGCCTTGTAGGCTCAACACAAACCGTTAGCGTCATTACCTTTATTACTATTACCACAGGAACCCTTTAATTAGCAACTTTGAGCCAAGCACAAAATCAGTTACCTCTCTACTGTATACAGTAAATATTTTAGCAGGCTGGACATGGACGTCTCAGTCTTAGTTTCTAGCTTTAACGTACCCTAATCTCTTCTAGTTAAGTTAGTTCTTAGGATGGTAGATGTTAAAGGCATGGTGAGCGATGGCCAGCGTTTTGAGGGTCATTCCAAGTCCCGGGCGGCCGCCCACAACCAGTTGACAGGTAATATTATACCTTTCTCTTCTCTATTCAGTTCTTTTCCTTCCTTCTTTCTAAATATTTAATTCCGTTTTGTTTATTAATATGTCACTTGATTTTGTATTAGTTATAAGTTTTTCTAATGCTGCATAAAAAAAGATATCAAATGGATGTAAACAAATATCATCATCATCAGTGGAAGGAAACGGGAAACCACCACTGGGATCGCTTCCCTAGACGCTCATGCGGTGGACCTCTCTGACGAGGCTTCCCCCATGACAAGACCTGCCGTAGGGCAGAACACAAAGTTTAAGTCCCTAACCACAGCCTCGTGATGTGCTTTGTATCCCAGAAAACGGCGGTCAACAATCTCCGGCAGAACTAAAAATCACGATCCTTTGTTCACGGCGATTAAAGCTAACCTCTGCGAGCTAACTGAAGACAGAATAACTTCATTTTCAGCGCTATAAGCAGACTGTAATTTGTCGCTTCATTGGTTACCTGAAACTATCCTCACGCTGGCTACACGAGCTGTCGCGTTACCAACGGATGAACCATCCTGGTTGCCACATGTTTGCAGATTACAGCCGACGCTGGCAGTTTGCAAACGAGAAACGAACGAGAGGAAGAAAAATAAGAGCAAATAAAAAAGTCAATGCGATGACTAAAATGACACGGCAAAGTAGTAGAAATAAAAAGAAATATATTTAAACCAATTAACTGAATAGAAATGATAATCAAACTCTGTTGATTAGATTAAGAAATCAAACAAATTTCCCTGCACTTACGAGATTCGAACTTCCGCCCTCTTACGCGTCAGGTTTATCTGCTAACCATTATAATACGCCACTATACTTATTTTTAATATTGATAAATTCACGACTCGCGACTGCGTCACAACGATGAATTGCAGTCTCCAAAAATTCGGCTTCACGCAATGTAGTGCAAAGCATATCTAATGTAAGCCCTTCTCCGAGATTATTATAACTGTAAACGTGACTCCAAATCGCGTCTTGTGCGAAAGGACCCAGTAGTGTTCGGTTAGCACTGGGTATTGAAATTTGTGAAATTCGTTAGCATTGTTGTGTATTGCGTGTACAGGCCAGCACACAGGCTTATTCTTCGGGGAGGGGGTGATGGGGGGGGGGAGGGGGGAGGGGGGAGGGGGGCAATTCGAAAAGCTGATTCCCATTTTAAAATATAAATATAGATTCGATTAAACCTTTTAATAGATAAAATAGGCGGGCAAGAACTGATTTACTGTTTTCACTCGCCTTTAATGATCCGTAAAAGTGTTAATATCTCAAATTTCCGCAAAACTACGATATAACTATTTATTTAATTTACAGCAGTGTTACTGAAGTATCAGTCTCAAACAGTGCGCAGTAGTAAAGCATATACCTCAAAAAACTCAAAGAAACTAAAAGAAGATTACAAATTAAAGTCAAAATAATTCGCTGGTTTTTTTCTACGTGAAACGCATCTGTTTACTTTACACAAATTATCGAATAAAGATACCAACGCTGACTTCTGTTCTGAAACGTCCCAGACGCACCATTGCTACATTTAAATTTTTCCTTTTATAATTAAGTATGGCACAGAGACTGGAGATGAAGCTAATTATCTCAGACTGTCCTTGGGTGATCTATTTTCAACATTGTGGAAATCTTTAGGCAAATAAAGGTTTAATAATGTTATGAAATGTTCACCATCTACTGTGCTTTACAGGAATTGAAGCTTCATATAGTTTCGCGAACCTTCCTCTGCTGTTTTTCATCGACTTCTTTACACGTGAAACTCCTGTCACTTGACCTTCGTCCATAATGAAGAATGAATAATATTAAGAAAGCACTTTGGTACTAAAAAATCCACTTGTATCTAGTATAAGTCAAACCATTTCGGGAGTGTGGGGGGGGGGGGGGGGGGAGAGAATTACAGGGGCTCCCCTGCACCACCTTTCCTGCATGCGGGGCTGTGTGTGTGCTGTTTTTGATGAGACTATCATTTGTGATGAAATACGAAATAAAAAGGCCGGACATAGGATCTGGAATCCAGACACATCAAGAGAGAAAGCCAGACAAGGAACTGGTAGTGGACTGACCAGCTGTTGCAGCAAACCGGCAAAGGCGTACGGTTTGCCCGTGATGTTGAGCGCTTTAACTAGAGGAAACCAACTCCAACACATGAAGTTTCAACTATCAAGTAATTTTAATCGGTTTGTAGTTCAGTAATTGTCAGCAGCTCGTGGTCTTACAGTAGTGCCCTCGCTTCCCGGCGGGGTCAGGGATTTTCCCTGCCTCGAGATGACTGTTGTTGTGTCGTCTTTATCATCATCCTTCATTCTCATTACGGCCGGAGGAAGGCAATGGCAAACCACCTCCGCTAGGACCTTACCTAGTACGGTGGTGCGGGTCTCCCGCATCGTCCCCTACACTCCTCGGAGTATGGGACCTCATCATCATCAACAGTCCAGTAATTAAAAACATTGTAGGAAATGGAGGTACTAGAACAGGACAAAGCAGCGTAATGTGAGGGCCGCAGAGCATGTTGTGTGGTACCAATGTAGGCTGGTTGGTAGAATGGTGGAAAGGTGGGAGTGGCCAATCGGAGACAGCCATTCGAATCAGTGGTGGCTGCCTGAATGCGAGGGTGACGGTGGGGTCAGCAAGACAGCAACGGCTGGAAAGGATATGTTGGCAGCTGGACCCAGATGTGACAGTTCTAGCAAAATGCCTAGGGAGTTTGTCAGACCCATTCCTGTCAGCAGCGGGAGGAGGCCAAGGCATGTAAATACCATCAGAAGGTATGCCAGCCATGGCTGCAAGCTTCCAGCGGAAGGCACAGCAGAATTTTGTATCACTGATGAAGGATAGCTGTCAGGCAGACAGGGAAATGGATGCGACAAGAACTAGATCTGAAGAAATGAAAGACGCACAGAATCTTCACTGAGTTAGGACAATGAGGCTGTCAAAGTTGGAGAGATCGGGCATGACCTGGCCATGTAATGGAACTTCCACTGTCCATGAGGCTGCATTGAAGGACTGTGATGAAAGACACCTGGAGATAGTGACCAGAAAGGGGTCGCAGTGGGCAAGGTCCCAAAGAAGGCAGAATACATATATAGGCCATGAAAGTGCCTGTTGGAGAAGAAGGTGGAGAGATGAATAACACCCACACTGAGAACGGAGAAGGCGTGGGAGAGGAATGAAGACACCATAGACAGCTGTGAAGCATCGGTGATGGGCAAAAATACAGAACAATGAGAGAACAGTTGGTGACAGATCAGGATCAGTGGGAGTAGAAGAGAGAGGAGTGAAGCCACCATCGGATGGAGAAGGCGATTCCACAAAGTGGATGCATACAGAGGGTACAGGAAATACAAGAAAGGGTCCAATGGAGAGGAGCTCATATCAGGGTGGCTGCAGAGAGGCCAGCTGTTAAAGCATCAACTGCAATGGAGTTGAATGTGCTGAAACAGGCACTGCCCAAGCAGGAGGCGAAGGCATCAGGGCAGGAGACACCAGAGAAGGTGTCACCAGCATAGGTGGCAGCACAGCAGGTGGTAATGTTGCAGTAGGCACCAGGGTGGGAGGCACTGGGGCTGCAGGAGCCAGAGGAGGGAGTACCAGAGCAGGTGGCACTGAAGAAGGAAACACTGGGGCAGGAGTGCTGGGACAGGAGGTGCTGGGCCTAGAAGCACCAGGAGTTGCCAGAGGAGGTACCACTAGAGCACGCAGCACCAGAGCAGGAGGCATCTGGGCAGGAGGTGCTGGGGTAGGAGGTGGTGAGGCAGAAGGCACTGGGGCAGAAGGCGCTGGGGCAGAAGTCATCAGGACAGCTGGCCCGAAAGGTCGTGCTGCCAGATCAGGTGATGCCGGACCTGGTGGCACTGGGGCAAGGGGTGCTGAGGCAGGAGGCACCAAGACAGCAGGCACTAGAGGATGTGGCGCCAGAGTAAGTGGCACTGGGGTAGGAGGTGCTGGGCAGAATGCAAAGAGGCAGGAGGCACTGATAAAGGAGGTGCTGGGGCAGGAGACATCTAGGCAGGAGGTGCCGGGGCAGGTGGTCTCAGATATGGTGATGCCAGAGCCAGCAGTGTCCGTGGGGCAGGAGATAGGGGAGTCTGTGGCACAGGAATTGGCAGAGACCTTGATACAGGACCCAGTGCAGCCGTGGCATAGATGGTGGTTGGGCTCTTGGCGCAGTATCCGGTGGACCCAGAGCAGAAGGTGCCAGGGCAAGGTCAGAGGAGGCAGTGCTGGAGGCAAGTGGGTGAGTGGCAGTGGAGCCAGAGGCTGATGGACTGGAGGTGGCTACGAGAGAAAACTGGGAAGAGCAGATATATAACTCTGTGGGAAACAGAAAGGAGTCCTGACCAAGGGGAGCATTGACAAGTGAGGCACCATTGATGAAGTGTGGTTGTGTGTAGAAAGTGTTATGCGTGGTGCAATAGCTATATTGTGCAGTCAGTAGCACATAGGAGCATCGTCAATGAGCATGCTGAGTCCAGTGAGAGGTGTCCTGCATCAAACATACACTCCTGGAAATGGAAAAAAGAACACATTGACACCGGTGTGTCAGACCCACCATACTTGCTCCGGACACTGCGAGAGGGCTGTACAAGCAATGATCACACGCACGGCACAGCGGACACACCAGGAACCGTCGAATGGCGCTAGCTGCGCAGCATTTGTGCACCGCCGCCGTCAGTGTCAGCCAGTTTGCCGTGGCATACGGAGCTCCATCGCAGTCTTTAACACTCGTAGCATGCCGCGACAGCGTGGACGTGAACCGTATGTGCAGTTGACGGACTTTGAGCGAGGGCGTATAGTGGGCATGCGGGAGGCCGGGTGGACGTACCGCCGAATTGCTCAACACGTGGGGCGTGAGGTCTCCACAGTACATCGATGTTGTCGCCAGTGGTCGGCGGAAGGTGCACGTGCCCGTCGACCTGGGACCGGACCGCAGCGACGCACGGATGCACGCCAAGACCGTAGGATCCTACGCAGTGCCGTAAGGGACCGCACCGCCACTTCCCAGCAAATTAGGGACACTGTTGCTCCTGGGGTATCGGCGAGGACCATTCACAACCGTCTCCATGAAGCTGGGCTACGGTCCCGCACACCGTTAAGCCGTCTTCCGCTCACGCCCCAACATCGTGCAGCCCGCCTCCAGTGGTGTCGCGACAGGCGTGAATGGAGGGACGAATGGAGACGTGTCGTCATCAGCGATGAGAGTCGCTTCTGCCTTGGTGCCAATGATGGTCGTATGCGTGTTTGGCGCCGTGCAGGTGAGCGCCACAATCAGGACTGCATACGACCGAGGCACACAGGGCCAACACCCGGCATCATGGTGTGGGGAGCGATCTCCTACACTGGCCGTACACCACTGGTGATCGTCGAGGGGACACTGAATAGTGCACGGTACATCCAAACCGTCATCGAACCCATCGTTCTACCATTCCTAGACCGGCAAGGGAACTTGCTGTTCTAACAGGACAATGCACGTCCGCATGTATCCCGTGCCACCCAACGTGCTCTAGAAGGTGTAAGTCAACTACCCTGGCCAGCAAGATCTCCGGATCTGTCCCCCATTGAGCATGTTTGGGACTGGATGAAGCGTCGTCTCACGCGGTCTGCACGTCCAGCACGAACGCTGGTCCAACTGAGGCGCCAGGTGGAAATGGCATGGCAAGCCGTTCCACAGGACTACATCCAGCATCTCTACGATCGTCTCCATGGGAGAATAGCAGCCTGCATTGCTGCGAAAGGTGGATATACACTGTACTAGTGCCGACATTGTGCATGCTCTGTTGCCTGTGTCTATGTGCCTGTGGTTCTGTCAGTGTGATCCTGTGATGTATCTGACCCCAGGAATGTGTCAATAAAGTTTCCCCTTCCTAGGACAATGAATTCACGGTGTTCTTATTTCACTTTCCAGGAGTGTAGTAACTGCTGAGAAGGAAATTGGAAAAGGTGCAGCAGCAATAGTCCCAGAACCCTGGGTCAAACAAAGTAACTGCTGACCTCATAACTGAGAAACTGCAGGTGTCATAATCCCAGTGTTGAAGAAATCATGGAAATGGGAAAGCGAGATCAATGAGGAAAACACGAAGTAGGTCGCAAGATCGATATGAAGCAAGAGAAGTGGACGGATGCAGTGCAACAGTGAGAGCAAAAACATCAGATCAAGAAATGTGGGTGCATCAGCAAGAGGCAGAGACAGGTTAAAACAAGGAAGAAGAAGTTGGAGAGTCACAGAGTGCGATAGAACAAAAACAGTATGCACAGACAAATGCAAGCAAGGCAAAGGAAACAGCCAACCATTGGTGGCTGCCTGAATGTGGAACAGAAACCATGAAAACACCTTGAGGGGGGCACATGAAAGCGGAAAGGACGGCTACCTGGTGGAGAGCAAAACAGTGGGTATGAAGTTGTGAAAGCAGAGCAGTCCTCTTTGAGGCGAGAATGTTACAGAAAAAAGAAATTCTTACTTCATCGCCAACTGAACTGTCCTTGCGTGAGTGGTGTGCAAAAGTAGTGGCAGATATTTATGTGTTGAAATAACAACCATGTGTTTATTCACCTTGATCTGTATTCAGCACATCTTGAGAGGATGATGATCCAAACATGCTGCGCAGGGTAGCCGGGCAGTCTGAGGCGTCTTGTCATAGCCCGGGCGGCTCCCCCTGTCGGAGATTCGAGTCCTCCCTCAGGCATGGGTGTGTGTGTTGTCCTTAGCGTAAGTTAGTTTAAGTTAGATTAAGTAGTGTGTAAGCTTAGGGATCGATGACCTCAGCAGTTTGGTCCCATAAGACCTTACTACAAATATTTTCTACATAATGATGTGTAGTGGTGGCGACTATGAGGAAACCAACACTCGTCGGTAGTGAGTGATGACCTGAGGATGCGGGGCCCTTTGGAGTGGCTGACATACTCTCTGTGGCTGTGATCGTGGCGAAGGCACGAGATGGCACAGATGGGCAGCAGCGGTGGCAGGTGTCATGGTCTTTAGTCCGTGGTTGGTGTGCATCCCAGAGCTGAACGGCGGCCGCTGTGGCCGAGCGGTTCTAGGCGCTTCAGTCCGGAACCGCGCTGCTGCTACGGTCGCAGGTTCGAATCCTGCCTCGGGCATGGATGTGTGTGATGTCCTTACGTTAGCTAAGTTTAAGTAGTTCTAAGTCCAGGGGACTGATGACCTCAGATGTTAAGTTACATAGTGCTTAGAGCCATGTGAACCAGCTGAACTGTTGTCGAGGGCCTGATCGGCAACCTAAGTACTTGTCTGCAGGGGAATGCTGACGACGTGTCACGTAGACATGTTACACTGCAGATGCGAATAAGTGCCTCCGACTGCAGCGCTTTTTTACCGCGTCCACAATGCCACGTATCAGCTGTCGCGGCTGCGGAAGTCTTGCCAGAAAACCGCTCAGCGACTTTTATGTTAACAAACAACTTGCAGGCGCTGTACCTGGCCCGCGAAGCATGTTTGCAAGACTGGTGCATGAATATGTCGGGGTCATCCCTGCACGAACTACAACACGAATCTTCCCTGAAGCATTACAGGACTGGCTCTAATGAACGGGGGGATGGCAAAAGAGCAGAGGTTAAAACCAAAGTTCCACCACAAACCAATGAGAACAGATTGCTTTGAAATCTCGAGCTGTCACTCGCCGGTTGACGCTGACACCATATCACAGACATGAGGTACTAGCATGGTGTAGAGCCAGAGTCAGATAGAACACTGATAGGCATTCTGTGCTGATCAGAGATGAATTTGACTTTGTCACTATCAGATTGACGCCAACGTGTCCATAGATGATCTGGTGAAAGGTCACTGGATGCAGCCGAGACCCTTATCCATCCCGTTTCTGGAATCATGTGGTGGGGAGCAATTGGATATGATGAAGGAACTGATTCGGTAATTCTTTAAATAACATTGAATGCTCTCCATTATGTAGCAAGAGTGGTAAGCTCTGCTGTTCAAATGGCTCTGAGCATTATGGGACTTAACATCTGAGGTCATCAGTCTCCTAGAACTTAGAACTACTGCCGGCCTCGGTGGTCTAGCGGTTCTAGGCGCTCAGTCCGGAACCGCGCGACTGCTACGGTCGCAGGTTCGAATCCTGCCTCGGGCATGGATGTTTGTGATGTCCTTAGGTTAGTTAGGTTTAAGTAGTTCTAAGTTCTAGGGGACTGATGACCTTAGAAGTTAAGTCCCATAGTGCTCAGAGCCATTTGAACCATTTTTTAGAACTACTTAAACCAAAGTAACCTAAGGACATCACACACATCCATGCCCGAGGCAAGATTCGAACCTGCGACCGTAGCGGTCGCGTGGTACCTGCGACCGTAGCGGTCCAGGCTGAAGCGCCTAGAACCGCTCGGCCACAACGACCGGCAAACTCTGTTGTAATACCCTTCATGATCATGGTACCAACTGAAAAATTTCAGCAAGGTAATGCAAGACCCATGCACAGCAATTCACGCCACACATGCTCTGAGGATTATATGAATCCTTGAGTGACACTTTCAGACTCTTGATCTTTCTTGCGCAGAGCATATCTGGGATGCGATGGGAAGATGTGAACTTTCATACCAGCCTCCAACCAGCAGTCTTCATGAAGAGCTGGTTAAAATGAGGAAAACAGCTTTTTGCTGGCATCAACGAGCATTGTACGAATATTTACAAATTGGTTGTCAGAACTGGCATAAAAGTGTAATTGATCAGTTTGGTTTGTGTGAGTGTGCTTGTGTGTTTGCAAACGTATGAGTGCACATTTTTTCACCTGATCATGTAGAAACTAGTTTCTTAAAGAAGGACGCAGGGACGTTTTGGCCATTGCCCTGAATTGTGGCACATTTGCTTTCCTGCCCATTGGTGGGGCGTGTCCTTCGTTATTTGTAAGGGAGTCGCGCAGGGGTTGCCTAAAGCATGGTGGCTGATCATGAGCACTACCACGGAGCTACGCAGAGCCTCAGTGGAGGGGTGGCAGTCTAAAAATGTCCATTAAGAAAGCAAGACAGCAACTTCCTTACTGGGCAGTCAGCTGGACAAGGTGTAGCAAAGACTTAGTGGAGCAAAGCAACAGAGTTAGCCTGGTGGGTTCTAGAGTCTGGTGTTGCGGTGTCTTCCCGTCAACTCGAGGCATCAGTTCCAGTCTGGACAACTGGGTGGTGCTTGGCTTTGTGGATCCAGGAACATGATGGCACTGCCAGTATGCAAGTCGTTATTAGCTGCAGTGTGTTCTCGGCTACAGCAGTTAAAGGAGATTGTACCAGTTATACTCAGGCATATCCTTGTAGTGTAGTTAACTGTATCTGCCTTGGTCAGTGTGAATGGGGCTAGAGGTCATATTGCAACTACTGCAAGGCTGCTGTAGAGCCTCGTGTATCAAACCTGGAGAATTTGTATTTTATTGCTTATCGTGTCCAGAGAAATTCGATCTGTCCCAACTGGCGGAGTTCACTGATTTTTTGTTCCCATTTACTATGGCTGTGGTGAGCAGTGGGTAGCCTAGGTTAATGTGTTCTGTTATTTATGTTCTTTTCTCTCTTATGGCCGGCTACGGTGGCCGAGCGGTTCTAGGCGCTTCAGTCTGGAACCACACGGCTGCTACGGTCGCAGGTTCGAATCCTGCTTCGGGCATGGATGTGTGTGATGTACTTATGTTTAAGTAGTTCTAAGTCTAGGGGACTGATGACCTCAGATGTTAAGTCCCATAGTGCTTAGAGCCATTTGAACCATTCTCTCGTGTGTGTGTGTGTGTGTGTGTGTGTGTGTGTGTGTGTGTGTGTGTGTGTATTTGTTTGCACAGGCGTAAGTTTAGTGTGTTTCTTGTTGGTGGAGTATACTTTATGAGAGTGTATGCTGGGCTAAAATTTAATTATTGCATGTCTTTCTTGTAATCCTTTTATTGTTGCATTTTTATTTGTGGTATACTGTTTTCGTCCTCCTTGTTGCAAGGTTGGTGAAATTCTACAAGGCAGTTGATTTTACTGTGAGCCCTGTTATGTTAGATATTAAGCTTTTCATTTTGCAGTGGGGCGATCACTCTGTTGTAGAAATAATTCAGAAGGCAAGATCGCTTAAATACTGTTTACTGGATAACCGGTTTCAACACACTGAAGTACCATCATCGGATCTGAATGTAGCTTAGCATTTATAAACCATTTGGAATTATCGATACATGAGGCAGACCACCTGATATAAAATTACTGTCACAAAAAATAAAAAACAACTACTCTCTTGGTCATTCTTTTCCATCAGATACGTAAAACCGAAGTCACAAGATGAAACTATTTGGTACATAACCGCTGCTCAACTAACCGACCGTTGTTAGTTGAGCAGCGGTCACGCATCTTGTGACTTCGGGTTTACGTATCTGATGGAAAAGAATGACACGATATTTCGTTTTATGGAAATCCCTAGATATAATACTGTCGTTTTTAATCATTTGTAGGCCTGAGAATCCCATTGCAGAGACAACAGTAGGCAACGACATGTACACACACTGGCTACTAGATGCCTCAGTCTACCTTTCTCAGCTCCTTTTAAACATTTTCCCGAACATTTTAGAATTAGAACATGTTCCCGCTTCTTTTAACATGCAACTCGTCTCAAACTCCCACTAGGCCATCGCTGTATGTCGCTCATACCCATTCACTCACAGTTGACCTTTCTCACTCACTCGTTCACCTCAACTAATTGTCATCATATCTTTGTGTCTCTCTGTCATTGTCTCCTTTGTCACAGCCACAGTCTCCTTCGTCCTGTCCTATTACTACAGTCTCCTTTCACTGTCATTGTCTCCCTCTCGCATTCTCTTACTGCTACTATCTCACTCCTTCCTTGCCACTGCTGCTCTCTCTTGTCACTGTCGCTATCTCTCTTTCCCTCGTTTTTCATTGCCATATACCCGATCTTTCGTTATCACTGGCTCTCAGCCACCTACAATTTCTCTTTCTCTTTATTCCTCCTCCCCCCCCCCCACCCCCCTGTTCTGTCACTGTCAACTATGTTCCACTGCCACTGGGTCCCTCTCTTTCTCTGACACTATCATTGTCTCCTTCGCCTTTCTGTAACACAACCGCCGGCCGCTGTGGCCGAGCCGTTCTAGGCGCTTCAGTCTGGAACCGCACGACCGCTACGGTCGCAGGTTCGAATCCTGCCTCGGGCATGGATGTGTGTGATGTCCTTAGGTTAGTTAGGTTTAAGTAGTTTAAGTTCTAGGGGACTAATGGCCTCAGATGTTAAGTCCCACAGTGCTCAGAGCCATCTGAACTATTTTTGTAAGACAACCACAGTCTACGATCTTCCAGTGCTTATTACTCTTCTGACTCATTGCCACTGCCACTGTCTTCTTCTCTCTCAGCATAAAAAAGCGAGAAGCGTTCGCTTGCCAAAATCTTTGGGAAAATTTTTAAATTTGGGAAAATTTAGGAAACTTTTTAAAGGCACCAGGGAAGGTCGAATGACTCAATGCCCAGGCGTATCAAGGCCGTTATTACGGATAGAGGTGGTTGTTCTGGGTGCAGATTTCTCAGGGTCTATGCACCCAAATTGCGTGAAAATGTAATCACATGTCAGTTCTAGTATAATATATTTGTCCAATGAATACCCGCTTATCATCTGCATTTTTTCTTGGTGTAGCAGTTTTAATGGCCAGTAGTGTACATGTCCTGGGAATAAGAACGTCCTATCTCCACTTGCTCAAGGTGTCCTGTTTTTTTTTTTTCTGAACGTGAATGTATGCATTGCGATAACAGTATACGGCGTGTCGCAGTCTACTGAAATAATCCGGGTTCGTCAAGAAACGTTTCGGAAGAAGCTTGCGGAACAATAAGACGCGTATCCTGCCCCGCGCATCGCATGGCGCTAAGAGCGAGCCGATCCTGACCGCGAGCCACCAGACGTTGCGGAAGCTCCGAGACGACAAGACCAGAAGGGACGATTCATTATCTGACGGCCAGCACACAGTCCCAGGCAATTGCAGCAGACGGTTACGATAACGAGACTGGACAGTGTAGTGTTGTAGGTCGTTGTTCGTCGGCTGGCAGCTGAGTCCTCGCCAGCGTCACTCGCCGCACAATACGGCGCGTAACTGGGTCGGCGCGGCGGGCAACTGTTGCTTCCGAGTCGAGTCGCAGTCGCGGCCGTGAATGAGCAGGTTGCTCAATGACCAGCGGCGGCGCGGGCGCCATTGTTCTGGCGAGGGGCCTGAATGGCGGATAAGCGCGCTCAATACTTCCATTGTTGGTGGACGCAGCTCCCTATCGCGGCGCCGGACGGCGCGCCACGAGCCGCCGTGAAAACACCCACTTGAGGCGGCCTGGCGCTCTTTTATGGCCGTCGCATTGTCACGTAATTCGGTATTGGCGGTGCACTTTCATTGCTGCGGGTACCTGCCGCCGCCGCAGAAAAGACACCCCCCGGAGCCAGACAAAGAACTGTCTCCCACACAAAGGCCGCTGGAGATGCCTTTCATTCTTTATTCACACAAGCAGGCTAACGAAACCGGCCCCGGGCGGTGATAATGGCAACACTACTCCGTCACCGACAATGTGGAACCTGTTGCGGGCCTGCGCCTCAACAGAGGACAGCCTCGCCTTCGTGACGGCCTTCTCTTTCCGTCTCCAAACGTCACTTCACCTTCTATTGTCCAAGACGTCCAGAAGCCCCATGGTGCTGCTTTATCCAGAAGCGAATTTATACCGTTATCCATACCATCTCTCTTATTGTCGTCTCCAACTGTCTCCCTCTATAAGTGGCCTTCCACACTTTCTGCGCGCATCCTTCCTCTTTTCCTTTTCAAAAACCGGGTTTAACACCTTCGGCCACCTTTATGTCACTTCACTGTCCAAATCATGTGGTGCTTGTTCCAAAAGGTGTTGATTTACAGACTGATAAGAGAAGATACACTTGTTTGCCAAGATCGCTAACAACAACTTTTATTCTCGGTAATCGTTTCAATAATCAATGTCACTACCTGAAACTTCCTGGCAGATTAAAACTGTGTGCCGGACCGAGACTCGAACTCGGGACCTTTGCCTTTCGCGGGCAACTGCTCTACCGACTGAGCTACCCAATCACGACTCACGCCCCGTCCTCACAGCTTTAATTCCGCAAGTCCTCGTCTCCTAACTCCCAAACGTGGCGTGAGTCGTGCTTGGGTAGCTCAGTTGGTAGAGCACTTGCCCGCGAAAGGCAAAGGTCCCGAGTTCGAGTCTCGGTCCGGCACACAGTTATAATCTGCCAGGTAGTTTCATATCAGCGCACACTCCGCTGCAGAGTGAAAATCTCATTCTGGAAACATCCCCCAGTCTGTGGCTAAGCCATGTCTCCACAATATCCTTTCTCTCAGGAGTGCTAGTTCTGCAGGGTTCGCAGGAGAGCTTCTGTAAAGTTTGGAAGGTAGGAGGTGAGATACTGGCAGGAAATGATTGTTGTTAACTTGCTCAGAGCTGAGAGAAAGACCACCCCACCTCGCAGAATCATGGAGTAACATATCAGCTGATTAAGCTGTTTTATTTTCATAGAAATTCTCTGTTAACTTTGTACCCTTCTTAAAGCATTGTTCATTTGTTAAACATAGTATTATTCAGACCAATGTTATGTGTTATACTTACGCGAAATATGACTCAGTCTTTTTGAATACGTACTTCATTCTAAAACTGTTGCCTTGGAATATCATTTCATAGGAATACTTGCTCTCCCCATCCCACTGATTATCATTACGCATTACCACATGCTACAGACTCAATACGTATTTAGAAACAGAAATATAGCTTAGCCGCAGCCTGCTTGTTGTTTGCTGTCGTGCTTTCGAGAAATCTGCAACAATGTTGTCAAAACGCGAGGTAAGTGGAAGTTTTGATTGGCATCACATAACTGTTTTACTTCCGTAGTGCATTTAATACAAAGTTAAGGTACATTCAGGTCAGACGCAGTTCAGTTCATATTATGTTCTGTAAAGTTGGGCTACATTTCAGACAGAAACAAAAGTTGTGCGTAAGTTACAACATGACACACCATTTGTACCAATGTCTACAAACTGCAGATGTCATTAACTGATACACTGAAACCACAAAGAAACTGGTAGAGGAATGCGTATTCAAATACAGAGATATGTAAACAGGCAGAATACACGCTGTAAACGGGCAGAATACGGCGCTGCAGTCGGCAACGCCTGTACAACACAAGTATCTGGCGCAGTTGTTAGATCCGTTACTGCTGTTACATTGGCAGCTTATTAAGATTTAAGTGAGTTTGAACGTGGTTTTATAGTCGGCGCACGAGCTATGGGACACAGCATTTCCAAGGCAGCGATGAAGGGATTTTTCCGTACGACTTTTCAAGACTGTACCGTGAATATCCGGAATCCGGTAAAATATCAAATCTCCGACATCACTGAGGCCGGAAAAAGATCCTGAAAGAACGGGACCAACGACAACCGAAGAGTCGTTCAACGTGACAGAAGTGCAACCTTTCCGCAAATTGCTGGACATTTCAATGCTGGGCCATTAACATGAGCCAGCGTGCGAAGAATTCAACGAAACATCATCGATATGGGCTTTCGGAGTCGAAGGCCCACTCGTGTACCGTTGATGACTGCACGACACAAAGCCCTACACGTCCGCCTTTGGATTGTTGATGAGGGGAAACATATTGCTTGGTCGGACGAGTCACTTTCAAATTGTATCGAGCTGATGGACGTGTACGGATATGGAGGCAACCTCATGAATCCATGGACCGTGCATGACAGCAGGGGACTGTTCAAGCTGGTGGAGGCTCTGTAATGCTGTGGGGAATGTGCAGTTGGAGTGATATGGGACCCCTGATACGGCTCTGACAGGTGACACATGCTGTCTGATCACCTGCATCCATTCATGTCCATTGTGCATTCCGACGGATTTGGGCAATTCCGTCAGGCCGGAGTGGCCGTGCGGTTCTAGCCGCTACAGTCTGGAGCCGAGCGACCGCTCCGACCGCAGGTTCGAATCCTGCCTCGGGCATGGATGTGTGTGATGTCCTTAGGTTAGTTAGGTTTAATTAGTTCTAAGTTCTAGGCGACTGATGTCCTCAGAATTTAAGTCGCATAGTGCCCAGAGCCTTTTTTTTTTTTGGCCATTCCATCAGGACAATGTGACGATCCACACGTCCAGAATTGCCACAGAGTGGGAACAGTCTTCTCAGTTCAAACACTTCCGCTGGCCACCAAACTGCCCAGACATGAACATCACTGAGCGTATCTGGGATGCCTTGCAACATGCTGTTCAGAAGAGATCTCCACCCTCTCGAACTCGCGAGGGCCCTACACGATATTAGGCAGGTGTACCTGTTTCTTTGGCTCTTCAATGTAGAATGGCTAAAAGACTGAGGACTATGTGGTTTCAAGAATCCAATAAAGATCGTGGGACGAGACGGGCTGCTACTCGAGAACATCAGCCTTTAACTCGCTCTTCGGATACTTCTTCGAAAAGCTAGGCGTGACGTTATTCTGATCGAGAGCGTCATCCATTACCTCGCTCTTTACCCCATGTTATAAACAATTTGACCATAGATACTAAACACCTTTTTCCAAAGCTGTTTCACAGAGGAAGACCGCACTGCAGTACCTTCTCTAAATCCTCGCACTAACGAAAAAATGGCTGACGTCGAAATAAGCGTCCAAGGAATAGAAAATCAACTGAAACCACTCAACAGAGGAAAGTCCACTGGACCTGACGGGATACCAATTCGATTCTACACGGAGTACGCGAAAAAACTTGCCCCCCTTCTAACAGCCGTGTACCGCAAGTCTATAGAGGAACGGAAGGTTCCGAATGATTGGAAAAGACCACAGGTATTTCCAGTGCTCAAGAAGGGGCGTCGAGTAGATGTGTAAAACTATAGGCCTATATCTCTGACATCGATCTGCTGTAGAATTTTAGAACATGTTTTTTGCTCGCGTATCATGTCATTTCTGGAAACTCAGAATCTACTCTGTAGGAATCAACATGGATTCCGGAAACAGCGATCGTGTGAGACCCAACTCGCTTTATTTGTTCATGAGACCCAGAAAATATTAGATACAGGCTCCCAGGTAGATGCCGTTTTCCTTGACTTCCGGAAGGCGTTCGATACAGTTCCGCACTGTCGCCTGATAAACAAAGTAAGAGGCTACGGAACATTAGACCAGCTGTGTGGCTGGATTGAAGAGTTTTTAGAAAACAGAACACAGCATGATGTTCTCAATGGAGGGACGTCTACCGACGTTAATGTAACCTCTGGCGTGCTACAGGGGAGTGTTATGGGACCATTGCTTTTCACAATATATATAAATGACCTAGTAGATAGTGTCGGAAGTTCCATGCGGCTCTTCGCGGATGATGCTCTAGTATACAGGGCATTAGAAAATTGCAGTGAAATGAAGGAAGATCTGCAGCGGATAGGTACTTGGTGCAGGGAGTGGCAACTGACCCTTAACATAGACAAATGTAATGTAATGCGAATACAGAGAAAGAAGGATCCTTTATTGTATGATTATATGATAGCGGAACAAACACTGGTAGCAGTTCCTTCTGTAAAATGTCTGGGAGTATGCGTACAGAACGATTTGAAGTGGAATGATCATATAAAATTAATTGTTGGTAAGGCGGGTGCCAGGTTGAGATTTATTGGGAGAGTCCTTAGAAAATGCTGTCCATCAACAAAGGAGGTGGCTTCAACCTATACTTGAGTATTGCTCGTCAGTTTGGGATCCGTACCAGGTCGGGTTGACGGAGGAGATAGAGAAGATCCAAAGAAGAGCGTTTCGTCACACGGTTATTTGGTAAGCGTGATAGCGATACGGAGATGTTTAGCAAACTCAAGTGTCAGACTCTGCAAGCGAGGCGCTCTGCATCGCGGTGTAGCTTGCTGTCCAGGTTTCGAGAGGATGCGTTTCTGGATGAGGTATCGAATATATTGCTTCCCCCTACTTATACCTCCTGAGGAGGTCACGAATGTAAAATTAGAGAGATTCGAGCGCGCACGGAGGCTTTCCTGTAGTCGTTCTTCCCGCGAACCATACGCAACTGGAACAGGAAAGGGAGGTAATGACAGTGGCACGTAAAGCGTCCTCCGCCATACACCGTAGGGTGGCTCGCGGAGTATAAATGTAGACGCAGATGCAGATTCTTATAATTAGCAGTGAGGAGCTCAGGTGGGAGACCAGTCATAAATAAACGCTATCGTTAGCAAGGCATACTCATAATCATCTTTGCGTTGCATTTTCTGTGTAATGCGATAAATTTGGCCCCAGCAAAAGGCCCGGCAACAGGTCGCAAAACGAACGTTGCATTTTGTCCGAGTTGTGTGGCGGCATTGTTGCCGGGGTTGGTTCCGTTTGCGCGCGCCGGCGGCTTGCGCGCCCTCCTCCGTCACACAGCGGGCGACACAGTAATAACAGCGCAGAAGCCCTCAAGGTGTGGCGCAGTTAATTAAGTGCGCCGCCGGAAGCCGGCAGAATCCGCGGTCCGCGCCGCGCCGCTCACAAAAGTGCGAACCCTCTGATTCGGCGGGCCGCCCGCTGCGCCGCCGGAAAATAAACTCACCTAATCCGACTTCAAAGCGACGTCGCGGACAAAGGCAGGCAGCGGCGCGGCCCGCGTCCGTATCGACAACAGAGCCGCCGCCAGCGCCACACATTCCGCCGGCGCCGCTTCCTGTTTTGGCACGACGCTACTCCAAACCGACTACGCGTTGTTAACGGACAACATTAACGCTGAAGGTGGTTGTTATTTACCAGATAATGAGACGATATCAACAACCCTCGTGGAACAAATAGTGTAGAAATCCTATGTTATGGGCAAAACTATCGATTTTTTTTTACCTATAAATGTTCCAGCGCGCTGTCTGGTATCATCAGAGGGTTTTTATTGTACACTACTGGCCATTAAAATTGCTACACCACGAACATGACGTGCTACAGACACGAAATTTAACCGACTGGAAGAAGATGCTGTGATATGGAAATGATTAGATTTTCAGAGCATTCACACAAGGTTGGCGCCGGTGGCGACACCTACAACGTGCTGACATGAGGAAAGTTTCCAACCGATTTCTGATACACAAACAGCAGCTGACCGGCGTTGCCTGGTGAATCGTTGTTGTGATGCCTCGTGTAAGGAGGAGATACGCGTACCATCACGTTTCCGACTTTGATAAAGGTCGGATTGTAGACTGTCGCGATTCCCTTTTATCGTATCGCGACATTGCTGCTCGCGTTGTTCGAGATCCAATGACTGTTAGCAGAATGTGGAATCGGAGGGTTCAGGAGGGTAATACGGAACGCCGTGCTGTATCCCAACGGTCTCGTATCACTAGCAGTCGAGATGACAGGCATCTTATACGCATGGCTGTAACGGATCGTGCAGCCACGTTTCGAACCCTGAGTCAACAGATGGGGACCTTTCCAAACAACAACCACCTGCACGAACAGTTCGACGACGTTTGCAGCAGCATGGACTATCAGCGAGGAGACCGTGGCTGCGGTTACCCTTGACGCTGCATCACAGACAGGGGCACCTGCGATGGTGTACTCAACGGCGAACTTGGGTGCACGAAAGGCAAAACGTGATTTTTTCGGATGAATCCATGTTCTGTTTACAGCATCATGATGGTCGCATCCGTGTTTGGCGACATCGCGGTGAACGGACATTGGAAGCTTGTATTCGTCATCGCTGGCCGGAGTGGCCAAGCGGTTCTAGGCGCTACAGTCTGGAACCGCGCGACCGCTACGGTCGCAGGTTCGACTCCTGCCTCGGGCATGGATGTGTGTGATGTCCTTAGGTTAGTTAGCTTTAAGTAGTTCTAAGTTCTACGGGACTGATGGCCTCCGAAATTAAGTCCCATAGTGCTCAGAGCTATTTGAACCATTTTTTTTTGTATTCGTCATCGCCATACTGGCGTATCACCCGGCGTGATGGTATGGGATGCCATTGGTTACACGTCTCAGTCACCTCTTGTTCGTACTGACGGCACTTTGAACAGTGAACGTTACATTTCAGATGTGTTACGACCCGTGGCTCTACCCTTCATTCGATCCCTGCGATACCCTACATTTCAACAGGATAATGCACGACCGCATGTTTCAGGTCCTGTACGTTCCTTTCTGGATACAGAAAATGTTCGACTGCTGCCCTGGCCAGCACATTCTCCAGATCTCTCACCAACTGAAAACGTCTGGTCAATGGTGGCCGAGTAACTGGCTCGTCACAATACACCAGTCACTACCCTTGAGGAACTGTGGTATCGTGTTGAAGCTGCATGGGCAGCTGTACCTGTACACGCCATCCAAGCCCAGGCGTATCAAGGCCGTTATTACGGGCAGAGGTGGTTGTTCTGGGTACTAATTTCTCAGGATCTATGCCCCCAAATTGCGTGAAATGTTATCACATGTCAGTTCTAGTATAATATATTTGTCCAGTGAATACCAGTTTGTCATCTGCATTTCTTCTTGGTGTAGCAATTTTAATGGGCAGAAGTGTACTAATCTATCCGACATGTCCCTAGTAACAGGTAGGGGAGAAGTGTTCAGCCCCATTCCACCCCTACCCCACTTCTCGTTCCTGCGAAAATATCTTTGCAAACTACACTCGCACTCTGCTCCTCCAACACAATGACACATCATTTCAGTATTATTTGAAGGAATACACCGTCATTTGACTGTTTATTTCTGTAAAAGTGACCAGAGAGAACATTATAGCGACATCCCTAATAACTGGAATGTCCACTTCCATCCTGGATAACAGCGGCGAAGCGTCGTGACATGGGAGCAATGAGGCTGTGATAGGTCGCTGGGCGGAGTTGGCACCACATCTATACATATAAGTCACCTTATTCCCGCAAATTCCTGCGGGGCCGGGGGGGGGGGGGGGGGGGGCGTGGCGTGGTCGTGGGGGGAGTGGGGGTAGGCGATGAGCTCCCTGACGCAACGTTCAAGCACATCCCAGATGCGTTCGATCGGATTCAGATGTGGCGCGTTAGGCGGCGAGCATGTCAATTGGAAGCCGCCGCTGTGGTCCTCGAACCAATCCATCACACTCCCGGCCTTTTGACATGATGCATTATCTTGTTGAAAAATGCCATTGCCGTCGGGAGACATGATCCTCGTGAAGGGGGTAGGTGGCCATGCAGCCTTGCACAAACTTCTCTGGACCTCTGGATGGCCACGTGAATGCTCCCCCAGAGCATAATGGAGCCGCCGTCAGCTTGTCTCCGTCCCGCAGTACAGGTGTGAAGAAGCTGCAAGACGACGGATACGCGCCGTCCCATCGGCATGATGAAGAAGTTATAGGGATTCATCAGATAACGCAACGCTATTTCACTGCGCCAACGTCCAGTGAATATGATCACGTGGCCATTTCAGTCATAGTTGGCGATGTCGTGTGTTAACATTGGCATATGCGTGGGTCGTCGGCTGCGGTGGCCCATCGTTAGTAGTATTCGGCGCACTGTGTGTCGAGACACACTTGTACTCTGCCCAGCATTAAAGCCTGATATAGTTCCATCATAATTCGCAGCCTGTCCTGCTTTACCAATCTGCCCAGTCTACGACGTCTGACATCTGTAATAATGGGTGACCGCCCAACCTTAACGATGTCTGGAAGTGACTGCGCTGTGTGCAGTCTGTGGCTGGTTGGACTCATTGTTGGGATATTCGCTAGTGTAGCGTTGGGCAGTTGGATTTGAACAGCGCGTAGCGTTGTGCAATTGGAGGTGAGCCGCCGGCAGTGGTGGATGTGGAGAGAGAGATGCCAGAGTTTTGAGAGGTTACTGTGAGCGGAGGATCTGGACGTTTGTCCGCCAGGAAAAGGAAGTATGTAAATATGGACGTCATGAATTGATAGATACATGAATATATGATGACTTTTGAACATTATTAAGGTAAATACATTGCTTGTTCTCTATCAAAATCTTTCATTTGCTAACTATGCCTATCAGTAGTTGGTGCCTTCAGTAGTCAGAATCGTTTATTTAGCTGGCAGTATTGGCGCTCGCTGTATTGCAGTAGTTCGAGTAACGAAGATTTTTGTGAGATAAGTGATTCATGAAAGGTATAGGTTATTGTTAGTCAGGGCCATTCTTTTGTAGGGATTATTGAAAGTCAGACTGCGTTGCGCTAAAAATATTGTGTGACAGTTTAGTGATGATCAGAATAAGTAAAGAGAAAACTGTTTGAGTACGTTGAGATTTGCTCAGCTGTTTTTGAAAATCAAATAACGTAAGAGTTTTTCCAGCACTGTCATTCTTTACATTCAAAGGGGACGTTTCACATGTACCAAACTCAGTAGCTACTAAAACCACTCTTACGCTACGTTATGCATGTCTCAACCTGTCTGACCATACTCTGATGCACTTGGCGCCAAAAATACCTTATATATTATGAGAGCAGCTTCCACTATCTTCTAGAACAGGCTATAATCTAAATTAATATTAACATGACTTTCTTAATTGAAATGGTTTTCAGATTTTGTTTATATATTTTCCAGAAAATAATTATATAAGTAAAGGTTTACAGCTCTAATGGTGAAAATTTTGACAATATGAAAAGTAGACCCTTCCTGCTATTATATAATATCGATTTCACTATCGATGGTAAAATTTGAAAAATTATGAATGAAAACAGAAATTTGGTTGCAAGAAAACTGAAGCATAACAATACTGTGTTTTCTGTAAATTAGTTTTTAGATCACTTAAGTTGACGATTGTGATTACTAATTTTTGTGATACAAAGTCGATAATACGGAACCAATCTATATGAATAATCAAAACATATTAACAGAAAAACAGTTTTTTGACAGTCAAATATGTTCAGAAATATCTAAACCTGAGGGATATATAATTTAAGTAAGAAAATTAACCCAATTCTAGCCACAGTTTATACGGAATCGAACATTTCGGTTAACATGCAAAAGTTACGAGGAGCAAGGTTCATTACACTACACATCTCGGTAATATTCAACAATGGAGGTCTAGGTGCTACTTCACTAGGGAATTGTAGAATCTCAAAGGTCGACGAACAGCTGCTGAAGCAAATATGCTTGTGGTACCTTCGACTACGGCGTGGAGGTAACGTACCGATAGTAAAGAAGATGCGTTGTTGCGACAATAATTTTTTATTTACATAGCGCTTCCTGCAGCACATCCGTACAGACACAGGTGCCAGACCGAAAGGTCTAGTCGCTCCTCCACACTGACGTTCCTCACCGCCTAGTGAGTTCTCTGGTCAGAGACGTTACCAATATAGGTGTCTCCGCACGCTGCTTAACCGAAGGGATGCGACGTTTGCCGAATTTGGCCGACTGAGAACTCTAACAAGGGTTTACAGCTTACAGAGTTCAAAGTATTTTATAAATGAAAGTTAAATAGAAAACAGATCCCATATGTATCACACCATTTAATTTGACTTTAATTGCCTGACAGGCTTCGTCTTAAGTGACAGCTCTGTATCTTACCTTGAAAAATGTGCAGGGATATTGACACAACTGAGCTTGTTAACGAAATAGCTGCTGTCAAGTGCTAGGTGAAAAAGTTTTTAAAGAGCATTGATGCGGTTTCCCGTTGGATATTCTGATGGTTTCTTTTTCTCGATGTATGGGTAAAGAGATGCTCATCCAAACACTGAAATTGCTCTGACCTTATTTATGACAATGTCAGTGACAGCAGCATCTTGTGAAGGCAGTTTCAGCAAATTAAAGTACATTGTGAGCTAAAGCGGACTATCAGATTTTGATTTCTTTTTGGCAGAATACGACACACGGCAAAACCCGATATCTATGGCATAATCAATGAGTTGCAGGTAAAATTAGAATACCCTCTAAGTTCCTGGAAAGGGATTTTTCAACTCTTAATTACTGCTCTTTTTCTTTAATTTTTATTTAGTAATTTATGCACTACTAATAATTTACGAGGAATAATTGAAACCTGTCCTTTATTAAACATCATATCAAATCTAACGCACAATAGCTACCATAAACAACAAGATATAGATTTAGTTTTATTTATGATTTTTAGATACAATTAGTAATTTATTTGTTACAAAAAAATTTAATTCACTGTTGGGAATATTTTATATCAGTGTAGTTCATTAAACTGTTGATTGTTGAATAATTCTTCATATTATTAAACCTACTACTGTACAAAATTACAAAATTTGATAAAATTGCGTAGAAAAAAAATGAAGAAAGGTAGTTCCACAGCGGAAAGGTTCGGGGTGAGGCGCAATATCACCTTACTACTGCTCTGCCCAGAGCCATTTGTCATGAAATCTCAGAACTATTTCTCGATTTATGGTGAAATTAACAAGAGTTGCTATCCTGTGAATCATGTCCTTGGTACGCTGTTGTACCTGTGTTACATACAAATAAGCTCACTGCACCAAATATTAGGTGCCCCCTTGAAGGAGAACGCTGGTCACTTTGGATTGCCGCGTTTGGTGCAGAACTGGCAGCAGGATGTCATGTGACCCCCACAGCTGTCCTATGTGTCAGTCGGTTGCATGGAATCAGTTATCACCAGACAAAACTACAATCGTCCGACCACAACTGTGGAGATGGCTCATCTGTACTACGATACACGAAATATTAGTTCACCTTATTACATGAACGAGTAAGAAGGTTTACTTAACTTGATACAGTCCTAGGCCGCAGAAGTGACTGATAACAAACTTCTGTCATTGACTATGAAAGCATAACTTGATTCACTAATTAACGAACTCTTCTCCTGAAGCACAATGTTCATCATTTACAAAAGTACATTTCTGTCTGAGACTTGAATAACTCGTTAATCCTACTTCATGTTGTCGATTGTTTCAGCTGAGGTCACGAACTGCTCAGCTCTTGATTAACTTCTGTGCCAGGGCGCTACTGTGTTGAGAGAGTCGTCGTTGGGGATTGCAGCGAGCATCGCTGATGTCTGTGGTATCGTGTGCGTTGACGAGTTTGGTGTGGCACCGCCATCCCAGGACTATACCACAGAATCAGCACAGTAAGATGAGTCGAACTGAGACAGAATGGCAAAATGAGCTACAGTATTTGGACATTCCACGATCAAAACGTGAATGATGTTACCAGTTCGTTGGTATCCAATGTGTGCACAAGAAATGGGGTAGTACTCACAGCCGTATAAAACCAGTGTACGAAAAGTGGTCGTAAAAATGTCCTGACTGACGGGAACTGGAGACGATTGTCACCCCTTATCAAAGACAACCACTCTCAAAGCAGACAGGAATTTGCATAAACTAAAACGTCATTTGTATGCTGCAAATGCATTCATCTCCCAGACGCTTTAGTCATTTACTAACAAGGCATCCTCTGTGTGTTCCAACGTTACATTATTTTGGCACACAGATGTGGGTTCCAGCGATACATTATTTTTGTATACAGATATTGATCTTTGCATTTAAAACAGTTCACGTATAAATATTAACGTATTCTGCAAGGGTGCTTCTAGTTAGAAATGTGTCTCCTTTCTGGACGGCAATGCTACTTTTTTAAACACATCTTCATGTGTTATTCTTGATGGCTGCGTAAGTAGTGTAAGTTCCCCACTATGTGTTACTGTATGAAACTTATCCTAACTGTACCTCCAACTCTATAAAAGGTCTACGTATTATTACCAAAACTACGTACTCTCAAGCATCCAACGGCCGCTCGGAGTGACCGAGCGGTTGAAAGCGCCACGTCACGAACCGCGCGGCCCCTCCCGCCGGAAGTTCGAGTCCTCCCTTGGGCATGGGTGTATGTGTTTGTTGTCCCTAGCGTAAGTTAGTTTAAGTAGTATGTAAGTCTGGGGACCGATGACCTCAGCTGTTTGGTCCCTTAGGAATCCACACACATTTGAACATCTGTTATCCAACTTAACTCATATGCTAACCTTTGACTAAACAGAACCCAATTTGAACTGAACTGTAACTGGTCTCAATACAACTTGTCTTTCTATTAAACGCGCAACTGAAGTAAAACAGTTATCTGCCACTAATAAAAATTTCCATTTAGCACGCGTCTTGAAAGAATTGTTCCATATTTCTCGGAAGCACAACAGCAAACAATAGGCAGACAGCGGCAAAGCTAGATTTCTATTTTTAAACGAAATACCATACAATATTCTAACTGTTTGCGTACCACTGCGCATTGCTGCAGTCTTATCTCAAATTTCTTCACTCGAAGCAAATAACATTATTCAAAATTTATATTCTTTCCGCCTTTCAGTGTATACATCAGCTTCATCCTTGCTGTGCTGTACAATAAATCTTCCTTATCTAACAGATACAATCACAAGTCAACATAGCAGTTCGGAATACGTCCATCACCTACCACAATTCAATTAAGAATGTATCATACTGCGCAGAGGCAAAGACTGTGTCCCAACGAGCCCAAAGATTGTTTAACAGTAACACAACTTTGTCTCTCTTTGATGCGCACCCCGATAACTTACAAAAATCAAAATGGTATGCCCATCTTTGTACCAACGTTCTTCTGCTTTTGTTAGCATACATTCACTATTTCTCGTCAACAGTAACGAAACGAGATGGGAATGTTCGGTTTTTTTCACGAACCAATCGATGACGAGCAAACAAAGACGCACGTATGGTCACTGCTGATTTTTGTGATTTTGGTTTAGAGCATGCGTTCCCCTTACACTCGATTTTTGAATCTTCCCCAATGCATACATATGTCGCACGATGGTGGAATGATCACGGTTCGTCACATTTTCCAGTTCTCGAGCACACTGTCTTGGGTCATTGTCGACTGATGCTATCAAACAATATTCATCAAACCCCGAAGGTTTTCATGCACGTGGAGAGTCACTAACGCAAAACGACTCTCCTTAAAACGAGAAAACCATTTTCTTGTCCTGCTCTGTTCAGTGCCATTATCTCCATACGAGGCGCAAATGTTTCTGGCTACCTCCGCTGCAGTCATCCCTCTATTGAACTCAAACAGAGGATTATGTCGGAAATGTTCCAATTTCACCACTGGGCTCTCCATTTTCTAGCATCCACGGCTCCACTTATTATCTCCAGATGACAAAATGACAACATGTAAACTGAAATGCCAACTGTGAGCTACAAATAAAAAATTATAATCGATAAATAAACTCGTACCAACCGAAATATCAAAACGCAAAACAAAAACGCTACATACTTATGCACCAACATACAGTGAAGAGACAAACAAACTGGTACATATGCCTAATATGGTGCAGAGTCCACGCGAGCATGCAGAAGTGCCGCAACAAGACGTGGTATGGACTCGACTAATGTCTGAAGTAGTGGTTGAGGGTACTGATACCATGAATCCTGTAGTGCTGTCCATAAATCCCTAAGAGTACAAGGGGCTAGAGATCTTCTGAACAGCACGTTACAAGGCATCCCAGAACACTGGAAGTCATCCTAAATATGCTCAACAACGTTCATGTTTGGAGAGTTTGGTGGCCAGCGGAGGTGTTTAAACTCAGAAGAGCATTCCTTGAGTTACTCTGTAGCAATTTTGGACGTGTAGGATGTCGCATTGTCCTGATGGAACTGCCCAAGTCCGTCGGAATGCACAATGGACATGAATGGATGCAGGTGATCAGACAGGATGCTTATGCATGTGTTACCTGTCAGAGTCGTATCTAGAAATATCAAGGATCCCATATCACTCAAACTGCACCCGTTCCACACCATTACAGAGCCTCCATCAGCTGGAACAGTCCCCTGCTCATATGCAAAAATGATTCTGAGCACTATGGGACTTAGTATCTGAGGCCATCGAACCTGCGACCGTAGTGGTCGCGCGGTTCCAGACTGTAGCGTCTAGAACCGCTCGGCCACCCCGGCCGGCTGCTCACATGCAGGGTCCATGGATTCATGAGATTATACATTCTGAAATGAGATTCGTCCGACCAGCCAACATGTTTCCAGTCATCAACAGTCCAATGTCGGTGTTGACGGGTCCAGATGAGGCGTAAAGCTTTGTGTCGTGCAGTCATCAAGAATACACGAGTGAGCCTTCGGCTCCGAAAGCCCATATCGATGATGTTTCATTGAATGGTTCGTACGCTGATGCTTGTTGGCGGCCGAGCATTGAAATCTGCAGTAATTTGTGGAAGGGTTGCACTTCTGTTACGTTTAACGACTCTCTTCAGTCGTCGTTGGTACCATTCCTGCAGGATCTTTTTCGGGCCGCAGCGATGTCGGAGATTGATGTTTTATCGGATTCCTGATATTGACGGTACTCTCGTGAAATGGTCGTACGGGACAGTCCCCCCTTCATCGCTACATGGGAGATGCTGTGTCCCATCGCTTGTGCGCCGACTATAACACCTCGTCGAAACTTATTTAAATCTTGGTAACTCGCGATTGTAGCAGCAGAAGTCGATGTAACAACTGCGCCAGACACTTGTTGTCTTATATACGCGTTGCCGACCACAGGGCCGTATTCTGGCTGTTTACGTATCTCTGTAATTGAATACACATGACTATACCTGTTTCTTTGGCGCTTCAGTGCAATTGTTGTTGTTGTTGTTGTGGTCTTCAGTCCTGAGACTGGTTTGATGCAGCTCTCCATGCTACTCTATCCTGTGCAAGCCTCTTCAGCTCCCAGTACCTACTGCAGCCTACATCCTTCTGAATCTGCTTAGTGTATTCATCTCTTGGTCTCTGTCTACGATTTTTACCCTCCACGCTGCCCTGCAATACTAAATTGGTGATCCCTTGACGCCTCAGAACATGTCCTACCAACCGATCCCTTCTTCTAGTTAAGTTGTGCCACAAACTCCTCTTCTCCCCAATTCTATTCAATACCTCCTCATTAGTTATGTGATCTACCCATCTAATCTTCGGCATTCTTCTGTAGCACCACATTTCGAAAGCTTCTATTCTCTTCTTGTCCAAACTATTTATCGTCCATGTTTCACTTCCATACATGGCTACACTCCATACAGTTACTTTCAGAAACGACTTCCTGACACTTAAATCTATACTCGACGTTAACTAATTTCTCTTCTTCAGAAACGCTTTCCTTGCCATTGCTAGTCTACATTTTGTATCCTCTCTACTTCGACCATCATCAGTTATTTTGCTCCCCAAATAGCAAAACTCTTTTACTACTTTAAGTGTCTCATTTCCCGCAGCATCGCCCGACTTAATTCGACTACATTCCATTATCCTCGTTTTGCTTTTGTTGATGTTCATCTTATACCCTCCTTTCAAGACACTTTCCATTCCGTTCAACTGCTCTTCCAACTACTATTAGTACCACAGAATGTGTTCTGTTTTTGTTCTTTTATTATGGTGTCTGTAAACTGCAGACGGTTGTCTCCGCTACTGGATCCCCCTTCAGTGTCTCAGAGTGGGAGAAATTTTTTAACCGAACTTTTTTTTTTGCCCTAGAACGGGGAGCGGCCGCCTCCTATTGGCAGGGCGCATCTGAGCCGCGCCCCAGGCGCCGTCACCAGAGACGGCATCACGGCGGGTCGGCGCCCGGCCGTTCCCACAGGGCAGGCGACACCGGAGCCGGCTGCGTCCCCCACACCTGGCCTAGGCGGTGCCCGGCGCGCGCAGCAATTTGGGAGGCGGCGCTGTCTGCAGCGGCAGTAAGGAAATACCGGCGCATTGTGAGTGCAGGCCGAGAGCGCCGGGGGGAGGGGCCGATGCCCGCCGCGATACGCCGGCGCCGCCGGACACACACGTCTCGCGACCCCTTCCTGCTGCCGGCTTCACAGCTTGCACGCAACCGCCGGCGTAAGCACGCCTCCTCGCCAAGGACGTCCTACATCGACGGAAAGAAACGTCAGATGCTGGTTGTTGTTCAGCTGCCTCTCTATCTGTGCCTCCCCTGTGAACTATCCTGTAACGAGGGCTGTCTGACAACGGTGGGAGAGTAGTCGTGTTTACGCCCGAGAAACAGGGCGTGGAGGTGTTAATAGCTAACTCCCTAGTGTCAGTGGCGTCCCAATCAACAATAAAAACCAGCAGCTAGATAGATGGGTGCAGCACTATGCTAAACTATACGCAGAAGAGGTCAACATTTCTTCAGAAGCTCTAGGTACTTTACCAACTTTCCCAGTTATGTCTGAGGTTGATGATCCTCCCACTGTTGACGAATTAAAACTCGCTCTTAAAAGTCTAAAGGTAGGCAAGAGTACAGGCCGTGATAACTTACCAGCAGAAACCATCAAACTTGACTGCGTTATGCCGATATTGTATCAAATCCTACTGCAGTGCTGGGAAGAAGGCACAGTACCTCAAGACATGCGAGATGCAAATATAGTAACAATCTATAAGGGAAAAGGCGACAGAGGTAATTGTAACAACTATAGAGGAATATACCTCTTGAGCATTGCTGGGAAGGCGTATGCAAGGATAATCCTGAAGAGACTGGAAACCTTGGCTGCTCGGATCTACCCTGAGTCACAGTGTGGATTTCGAACTGGCAGATCCACAAGTGACATGATATTCACCTTGCGCCAACTACAAGAGAAGTGCCGCGAACACAGAGTGCCATTATATGTGGCTTTTGTTGACCTCAACAAAGCCTTTGACACCGTCAGTAGGGAGGGACTCTACAGTATATTGGAAAAAATTGGATGTCCCCCAACTTTGCTGTCTTTAATAAGATCTTTTCATGACAATATGCGTGGCTCTGTAATCTTCGATGGCAGTAAATCTAAACCATTCAGTATGAACTGTGGCGTAAGACAAGGCTGTGCGTTGGCTCTACACTTTTTGGAATTTTCCTCTCGGGTCTGCTCCAAGTAGCTTTCGAGAATTGCAATGTTGGAGTACATCTACATACTAGGAAAGACGGAAGGCTTTTCAATGTCAGTCTTCTGAAGAGTAAGACAAAGCGCTACGAGACAGTCGCTCGTGAACTCCTGTATGCTGATGATGCTGCAGTTGTTGCGAACTCCGTAGAAGAGCTGCAAGAGCTAGTATCAAGATTTAGTCACGCATGCCACCTATTCTCGATGAGTGTAAACAGCAGTAAGACCGTAATTATGGTTCAGGGTACTAACACAAAGCCGAATATCACACTAGATGGCACTACTCTGCAAGTCGTAGATAACTTCTGCTATCTTGGATCTACTATAGAATCAAGCATGTCTGTTGACAAGGAAATTGATGCTCGCATTGGAAGAGCTGCGACAACTTCTGGCAAACTCTCTACACGTGTTTGGAAAAACAACAAACTCTCTTTGACCACCAAAATTCTTGTATATCAAACTTGCGTCCTCAGCATCCTGCTGTATGCATCGGAAACATGGACTACCTATGCCAAACAAGAACGTCGCCTTAATGCTTTCCACATGCGGTGCCTGAGATCCATCCTCGGAGTAACGTGGAAGGACCGAGTGACCAACGAAGCAGTGCTATCTAAAACTAACTGCAACAGTATTTCAACTATCTTGAAGCAGAGACTACTCCGCTGGCTGGGACACGTCCACCGTATGGATCCTGACAGATTACCACGTGAGGTGATGCTTGGAGAGATCTCTATAGCCAAAAGACGTCTAGGACGTCCTATATTGAGGTTCAAGGACTCCTGTAAACGAGATATGGAGAGCTTTGGAATCGACACAAACAGATGGGAAGCACGGGCTAGCATGAGACCAGAGTGGCATGGTGATATATCATCTGGAATGTCGAAGCATGATGAAGGCTTGTTAGACAGATTAAGGCAGAAAAAGTGTAGTGTTGGCTCAAGAGCCAACACCGTGTCGCTACAGGAGGCCGAAATACACGCGTTTAAATACACGCAGACCGGCCTGAGGTTTGGAACAGGACAATGTCTTGAGAATTGCAAATAAAGTAAGTAGTTGATATAATACTTAACTTTAATCCACAATTGTAGAACATCTCTCTTGATGATACATGCTGCACATAATAAATATCAATTGAATACGGCGCCTTGCTAGGTCGCAGCAAATGACGTAGCTGAAGGCTATGCTAACCATCGTCTCGGCAAATGAGAGCGTATCGGTCAGTGTAGCTCCGCTAGCAAAGTCGGCTGTACAACTGGGGCGAGTGCTAGTCTCTCTAGACCTGCCGTGTGGTGGCGCTCGGTCTGCTATCACTGACAGTGGCGACACGCGGGTCCGGCGTATACTAATGGACCGAGGCCGATTTAAAGGTTACCACCTAGCAAGTGTGGTGTCTGGCGGTGACACCACAAAAAGCTTCGCAATGCTACCACTGCTTCCGCCTCAGCAGCCAGATACACTTGTGACCATTGCGGCAAGAGATTCCGTGCTGCCATTGGCTTGACAAGTCATATGAAAAAATGCAACCCATAAACACACAGACACTGCAACAATCATCTACCAAGTTGTCGTGGCCAATATATATAGTGTTCTTATGCCTCTTTTCCAAGTGAGCGACTTTCATGTCTCACATGAAAAAGTTTTTCAGTGGTTGCTACCAGTCACAGTCTTTTGTTGTTGACTTACTTAAATTATTTACCGAAGCAACATTTGAAGGCACAAATCTCATGTACAGGCTACTCTGTCAATACAAAAATATTTAACGAAGTTACACACAGACATAATAGCTGTTCTTCAGAGTCTTGGCGAATGTTGGGACCTACCCGGGGAGAAAGAAGATGCATAGCGTAATGTGAAGGAATATCTATTTTGTTTGTTAACCTGCTGCTCGCATTATAAATTTAAGTAATCATTCACTTTGTTCAAACGCAATAGCTGTCTTTTTGTGGTTTGTTCAGTCTGATCCATCGCTACGACTCTTTGGATCTTCTTAATTTTGTTTATGAAGGTTAACAGCTACAGTCACACATATGGACCAGAAATTCGCCGGCCGGTGTGGCCGAGCGGTGCTGGAACCGCTTGACCGCTACGGTCACAGGTTCGAATCCTGCCTCGGGCATGGATGTGTATTACGTCCTTAGGTTAGTTAGGTTTAAGTAGTTCTAAGTTCTAGGGGACTGATGACCTCAGATGTTGAGTCCCATAGTGCTCAGAGCCATTTGAACCTACGGACCCCGTGTTACCCCTTCCTAGGAGAATTCTACAAGAAAGTGTAGGAACATGTGTGATGAATGCACAATTCGTCAGCCTTAAAAAACTGTCAAGTCACATTACACTGAATGATGGAAGTCGTGGGATGCCTCCCAATATCGTGTGGGACATCCTTTGCCCGGCGTAATGCAGCACTCCATGTGGCATGGACACCACAAGTCGTCGGAAGTCGCCTGCAGAAATGTTGAGCCATGCTGCCTCTACAGCCGTCCGTATTTTCGGAAGTGTTACCAGTACAGGATTTTGTGCACGAACTGACCTCTCGATGATGTTCCATTAATGATGGATGCGATTCACGTCGGGCGATCTGTGTGGCTAAATCATTCGCTGGAACTGTTCTACAAACCAATCGCGATCAACTGTGACCTGGTGACATGGCCCATTCACATCCAAAAAAAATTACGTCACTGTTTGGGAGCATGAACTCCACCAACGGCTGCAAGTATCCCAATCTTACCATTTCCAGTCAGTGATGAGGTCAATTGGACCAGCGGACCCAGTCCATGTGGTGTAAACACAGCCCACACTATTATGGAGCCACCACCAACTTGCACAGTGCCTGGTTGACAGTTCCATGATTTCATGGGGTCTGCGCCACACACGAACCCTACCATCAGCTCTCCATCCACCTGAAATCGGGACACAGGTTTCCAATCGTCTAGGGTCCAACCGACACCTTCAGAAGGCCAGGAGGAGCACTTCAGACGATGTCGTGCTATTAGCAAAGGCTATCGTGTCGTTTATCTTCTCCCATAGCCACTAACGTCGTAATTCGCCGCACTGTCCTAATAGATACTTTCGTCGTATGTCTCATACCCGCTACGTAAATGCCGCTGCTCTCGGTCGTCAAGTGAAGACCGTCAACCAAACATTCCGTGTTCAAAGTCCGTCAGATTTCCGTCGTGCGGCCATTATCACGTCGGAAACCTTTTCACATGAATCACCTGAGTACAAATGAAAGCTCCGCCAATGTACTGCCTTTTTATACACTGCGTACGCGATACTACCGTCATCTTTATATGTGCATATCGTTATCCCATGACTTTGTCACACCAGTGTATTGTAGCGTAGCTGTAGTCTGCTGACCTGTGTTCACAGTGTTAGAGCAAAGCGAAACATTGCTAATGGAGAGCGTACACAGCGGTTTTATACCGTACAAATTATGTTGCCAAGGTTTCAAAAGTTAGTTGCTATACAGTTCTTAAAACAACTGCATGAGACAGGTGCATATCAATTTTTTCAACAAATGCTTTTCAGAGCATGTGTTTACCAAAATTTTACTTTATTGAAAGATATGCTGCAGCGACTTTAAGTACTGGTGAAAAATTATATTAAATATTTTAACACAATAATGACAGTACATTTTTATTATTTTTTAACCTTAGACACATGAGATGGATAAAAACGAGGATAAGATTAAGTTACACGAGGAGCATTAAGTAAATCATGCAACACCTTATTTTTCTCGGCCAGTCTCGGTTGAAAAAGTGCAGAATTTGTTGTGGGATGTCATGGAATGTTCCGCTACAGCTCCTGTAGTTTAACGAGGTTCCGATGGGTGGCGACGCTTTACGTAACCTTCAAAATGGCGGCTGTACCAGATGTGCGTTCCAAGCAGGCAGTAGTATTTGCGTTTCTTTTTCAGGAAAAAAAAGGATGGTAGTTATTCATAGGCGCTTGCAGAATTACTACGGAGACCGGGAAGTGAACAAAAGCAAGGCGAGTCGTTGGGCGAGGTGTCTGTCGTCACTGCATCAAGGTCGCGCGAAGATCTTCGGTCCCTTGCGTGCCAGCTGGTTGCATACAGCCGTGACTCCTGCAGTGTTGGAACCTTGAATCTCGCACCTCCTGACTTTCACCTGTTCGGAGAAAAGAAGGACGTACTCTGCGGGAAGCAGTACGAGCCTGATGAGAACGCTATTGATGCACCAAGACGTTGGCTCTGACGTCGACCAGTAGAGGGAGGGATACCTTGCTGGCATATAGGCCCTCGCTGTAAGGTGGCGTGAGGTTGTCGCAATGAACGGAGATTATACAATGAAATTTTCACTCTGCAGCGGAGTGTGTGCCGATATGAAACTTCCTGGCAGATTAAAACTGTGTGCCGGACCGAGACTCGAAATCGGGACCTTCGCCTTTCGCGGGCAAGTGCTCTACATCTGAGCTACCCAAGCACGACTCACACCCCGCCCTCACAGCTTTACTTCCGCCAGTACGTCGTCTCCTACTTTCCAAACTTCACAGAAGCTCTCCCGCGAACCCTGCAGAACTATCACTCCTGAAAGAAAGGAATTGCGGAGACATGGCTTAGCCACAGCCTGGGGGATGTTTCCAGAATGAGATTTTCACTCTGCAGCGGAGTGTGCGCTGATATGAAACTTCCTGGCAGATTAAAACTGTGTGCTGAACCGAGACTCGAACTCGGGACCTTCGCCTTTCGCGGGCTAGTGCTCTACCACCTGAGCTACCCAAGCACTACTCACGCCCCGTCCTCACAGCTTCCCGAGTTCGAGTCTCTGTCCGGCACACAGTTTTAATCTGCCAGGAAGTTTCAACGGAGATTATGTTGAGAAATAGGGTTTGTAGTGAAAAGTGTGGGGAATAATACGGTATAATGGAATTCTGAATAAAACCAACCTGCTTTCAGAAAAAATTACTTACTGAACGCCCTTCGTATTTGGGGGGAAGCGGTTGCACTAACAACAAACTTTCCCACTCCCTCTTACAGGGGAATCCATGTTTGATGTGTAGATCATCCTCTTGAAGACTAGATGCGGTCATTTAGTTTCTCTTAGAAAAATGAAGTCCGTAAGATGTTGTTACGAGAGCCAGATGCTCATTGCAGGCAGCTAGCTGGAATCTCCGCTTATGCCCACCCCAACGTAAGAGACTTTTCACTTTACGACCGTGAGTCACGAACGGCACGGCAGTATAATCTCCATGAGAGAGCGACATCCCGTAGTAGCAGCCGTAATCATTCACACGTACGGCATTGGGACAAATTGTTTTGAATTCACTTCACGTTATTTACGTTGCTTTCAAACGTCTACGCACTGTCGCTGCCAGCTTCTCTGCTTCACTCCGCCGAGTTCCCCACCCTACAAAAGGGGCGTTAACAGGGAAAAGCTTTAAAGAAAAATTTTAGACCCACCGGCTGGACTTGGAATCACAATATTATTGCAGGCAAGCGAGGCGGAGGGAACGAGGACACCGGGGCGGAGCATGCGAGCAGAGTGGAGCGGTTCGGCGCGTTTTCGGGGATTCCCCCGCGAGATCGAGCGAGCATCGGCGCCGGCCAATCAGAGAGCGCGCGAGCGCGAGGCGCAGAGGCGCGCGCCACTTTTCTAATGGGTAATGGCCGCTGCCAGCAATAACGAGCGCCGCACAAGACTGCGCGCGACAATTATTCCGAGTAATTAAGTTGGCGGAACTTTTCGTCCAGTAATTAAGAGAGTTAGCTGCTCGGCGCGTCCCCCGCCGGCTTGGCGCTGCACCAACAGCCTCTCCCCTGCCGGCCCACCACCACCACCACCACCACCAGCTGCTGGTGCCGTCCTCGGCTGTAGACAGACGGTCCGTTCTCTCGCGCGGCAGCAGCAGCAGTAGCGAGCCGAGGAGGCGAAGCACGCTCTCGCAATTAGGCGAAAAGACGCTGAAAAGAAGGAAATAAAACGCAGAAAAGGAGGCTGCGACGGCCGGCCGAGAATACGTCCCTCCGCTCCACGCCGTAGGACTCCGAGCCGAGCCGCCCCCGGAGGCGGCAGGCTCGCCTGAATGGGAGGGAAAAGCGCGCCTGGCAGAGGGTGGGCGCGAAATGCGCACATCAGCGTCTTCTGCCACATAAATGCCGCCTCCTCCGCCCCCGACACGCCGCCGCCGCAGCCGCCTCCGTGCGCGGAATCCTTAATGCTAAGCGGGGGGCTTAATGAGCGGTCACGTATGAAGAGGCGGGATCGAAGAACCGCTCAAATGAGGAAGGCAGCGGGGAGCAATGTAAAAAAAAAAGGGCATAGACGACGCTCATTTTCTTTATTTAATGACACGGGGCGCCGGTGGCAAAGGCGACGACAGGCTTTGTCCGAGCGGCTGCTAATGCGAGAGGCCCGGCCACGCCAGGGGTCGCACCGCTTCACTCCACGCCAGAAAGTGTCGCGGCGGATAATGCGCTAATGGCGTTTCAGCCTCATTTCCTTTTCAGCAGTCTCACACCTGCCTCTAAAGGGGTGTCTGCAAAATACGCCTCGGCGCCAAGCGTCGCAAATAATTAAAACAAGCGCCCTACGCTATACATTTCAATTTCTCGTGCAAAGCACCCTGCCGCCGTTCAGAAAAACTTCCGAAAATCTGGAGTCTACCTCGTGCTTCATGTTCTGCCTGTTGATTTTCTGCGGATGGTTACTAATCCAAGCATAAAGCTTTTCACTCAGTTAAAAAAAGCCCTGAGTCAATTCTAATCCTTGGGCGCTCCACTGCCGGCGCGACTCTCTGCTGCCGCGCCGAAGTTAGACAACGGTGATTTCCGATTTTGGAACCAATATTCTTGATCTATTTCACTAAAAAAACCAAAGAATTACAAGACTGACTTTAGACCTTTGTTGACACGCCTAACATTTTATTTATTTATTTACTCGTATTGTGATTTTATACAATATACAGTTGATAAAAGGCAATGGTTTTATACAACATACATATGACATAAGACAAGATTAAACCTTAAAGTCCGTGTTTTGCAACCACTTAATTAAGTTGGGTGTGAGAATGAACGCCGAGCGCAGTGGCCGTGCGGTTCTAGCCGCTACAATGTGGAACCGAGCGACCGCTACGGCCGCAGGTTCGAATCCTGCCTCGGGCATGGATGTCTGTGATGTCCTTAGGTCAGTTAGGTTTAATTAGTTCTAAGTTCTAGGCGACTGATGACCTCAGAAGTTAAGTCGCATAGTGCTCAGAGCCATTTGAACCATTTTTTGAGAATGAACAAGTCATCGGGAATTCCAGGGTATGAATGATGTGGACAGCGTTGGACTAATGTGCAATTGTCTGCTCTTCTTGATTACATTCACACACTGGAGAACTGATCCAGCCCCATTTGTACCTGAAGTAGCTACAACAACCATATCCAGTCCTTAACCTGTTGAGGCGGCTCCAGAGGTTCCTCGGTAGGTCAAAACCTTTTGACTTCTTTGTGGGATCAAGGTGATGGGCTCTTGTTCCCAATGTTTTTGTTGACCATTCATGCTTCCAGCTATCATTTAGACCAAAACCATCCGCGATGAGTTGTCCTGCAGTAACACTTGCTGGTCTTCTTGATCCCAATGATCGCAATCGTTGCTGTGGCGGATGACAGAATTCCTGGTGCAGTGGTAGAGAAGGTGATGCAGCGATTTTCTTGGCCTCCCTCAGTAGAGCTTGTTTCCGCCTTAAGTGAGGTGGAGGGATGTGACTCAGTACAGGTAACCAGTGGCATGGGGTTGATTTGATGAACCAGTAATGCAGCGCATTGTGTCGTTAAGTTTTGTGTCTACCTTCTTCACATGTACACTTTCCAACCTGGTCGATCGTTGCTCACGTCCGTAGGTATAACCTAAATTACCCTGCACGTGACCCGTGGGTGGTGCTGAACGAGCAACAGTGTTATAGGTGATATACAATATGCCCGGAAACATAACTAATAACCGTCCTTTTCAGGATCATCCAAGACTTTATTAAACTGAGGTGACAAGACTCATAGGATAGCGATATGCACGCACACAGATGATCGCGTGCTCAGGGTATAAAACGGCAGTGCACTGGCGGAGCGGTTATTTGTATTCAGATGATTCATATGGAAAGGTTTCCGACGTGATTATGCCGTACGAGGGGAATTAACAGACTTTGAACGAGGAATGGTAGTTGGAACTAGACCCATGCGACATTCCATTTCAGGAATCGTTAGGGAATTCAGTATTACGAGATCCATAGTGTCAAGAGTATGCCGAGTATACCATATTTCAGGCATTACCTCTGACCACGGACAACGTAGTGGCCGATGGCCTTCACTTAACGACCACCAGCAGTGGCGTTGCGCAGAGTTTTCAGTACTAACAGACAAGCAACGTTGCGGACATCCGACGAACATATCCGTTTATGACAGTTAGGTGAAATCTGGCGTTAATGGGCTATGGTAGCAGAAACCGATGCGAGTGTCTTTGCTATAGTTGAATTCTTTTATCTTGGCGGCTCGCGCATGCCCGCCCAGACGCGGGAGATGCTGCGTTGCCAGTTGCACACGACGCACGCGCCAAGAGAAGCAGCGCCATAGTACAGCATAGTTCGCAAGCTTAGGTTTAGGGGGGAGCGCGCAGTTTATGAAGTAAAGCCACCACGGCCGCATTAACGCTTTCGCTACTACAGATACGTGCTCCCTGCATTCCGCGCTCTGCGCGATTTTGTCACTGCACTGCTCGCCTGTGCTGACACTTGGTGTTTCCAACTGCTTTGACACACTTATCATTCGATTCCACAAAAACTATTTGCCCCAAAAATTAGATTTTTTTCACATCTTCTTGACTGATACCTTCCCCCCACTTCCTTTGACTGATTGAAGTGCTTTAAAATAAAGTCAAACGCGCCCGGTGTAAATAAAACTTTTATTACAGTCGCGAAAGACGGAATATTTCTCAATATTACATACGACACCTATGTGGTACTTAAATTAAATGAGATAATGTTATACAGTAAATTTTATATGAAATGTAGGTACCTTGTCCACATTTCATTCTCAACATTGTGGCAACTAAAATCGACCATACGGAAAGTATACGCTATGGACTTTTACCTCTGCAAACTCTTTCAAAATTTCGTGCAATGGTTTACTACATTTAATGCTGCACAATAACTGGGTTGAACATCGAAACAAAATTAAGTCATTTATGGGGGGAAGGTATCAGTCAAGAAGATGTGTAAAAATCAAATTTTTGGGCCAAATAGTTTTTGTGAAATCGAATGATAAGTGTGTCAAAGCAGTTGGAAACACCATGTGTCAGCACAGGCGAGCAGTGCAGTGATGACAAAATCGCGCACAGCGCGGAATGCGGGGAGCACGTGACTGCAGCAGCGAAAGGGTTAATGAAGAGACAAAGCTCTAGAAATTTCAAAAAATTGCATTCAAACGAATAAAATTCGTGAAGTAAGACACTTCGATATTGTTTCTAAATAAAGAAAATATTTAGCATCGCACAATTGTTTTTAAATAAAGAAAATGTTTAGCATCACACAAGGTTTGAACTCTTTACTTTTCGCTTACTAACCCAACGCCTTAACCGTTACGCTAGCGCAGCTCGTAGTATAATGTCACTCCATAAGGACTATAACAGGTGACGCATAATTCTGACAAACACTGTTGGTATGCCTATGAATTACTCGCACTTCGTCGAAGTACAATAGGAAATAAACAATTACCGCTGTTCTTTATTGCGAAAAAGCGGTTCGTGAAATTGATACAAACACCTTTCCTTGCTATCGCCTGAATAAAGAGTCTTATTGCTTGTTTGGTTTAATTAATTAATAGAAAATGAAGCAATTGGTATAAAGAATGGTTTTTCCAAACTTTCAAAAAACAAAGTCTGCTATCAAGACATTGCTTTTGTTCTATTACTTTATTTATGACTGAACGTTGCTAAACTGAAGACACTCGTCCGTGCTCTGCTCTGCAGTCGAGATCTGGCAACGTCGTTCTCTGTTCATGGCTGACTGTATTTTTTGACGTCAGATGCGCAGAACGAACCTAAACTCGGCCGCCAACATAAATGACGCGCACTTTAACAGCACAACATCGCCTGTAACGCTACTCCTTGGCTCGTGACCAAGTCGGTGGGAGCTTAGACGACTGAAAAACTGTGGTCTGGTTAGATGATTCCGATTTCGGACGGTAAGAGCTGATGGTGGGGTTCGAGTGTGGCACAGACACCGCGAAACCACAGACCCTAGTGGCTAACAAGGCAATGTGCAAGCTGGTGGTGGCTCCATAATGGCGTGGACTCTCTGGTCCAACTGAACTGATCATTGACTGGCAGTGGTTGTGATCTGTTACTTGGAGAGCATATGCAGCTATTCATGGGATTCTTGTTCGTAAACATGTCACCGCGCCACAATTGTTCACGGTTGGTTTGAAGAACATTCTGGACAATTCGAGAGAATGATTGGCCATACAGACCGCCCGACCTAACTCCCATCGATCGTTTATGGGATATAATCGAGAGGTCAGAACGTACACATACAACCGACACGATTACAGCCTAGCTCGTGGCCTGGTCAGATGAGACCAGATTTCAGCTCATGGTAGATTTCGAGTGTGGCGCAAACCCCACGGAGCCATGGACCCAAGCTGTCAACAAGTCATTGTGCAAGCTGGTGATGGCTCCACAATGGTCTGGACTGTTGTTGTTGTTGTTGTGGTCTTCAATCCTGAGACTGGTTTGATGCAGCTCTCCATGCTACTCTATCCTGTGCAAGCTTTTTCATCTCCCATTACCTACTGCAACCTACATCCTTCTGAATCTGCTTAGTGTATTCATCTCTTGGTCTCCCTCTACGATTTTTACCCACCACGCTGCCCTCCAATACTAAACTGGTGATTCCTTGATGCCTCAGAACGTGTCCTACCAACCGATCCCTTCTTCTGGTCAAGTTGTGCCACAAACTTCTCTTCTCCCCAATCCTGTTCAATACTTCCTCATTAGTTATGTGATCTACCCATCTAATCTTCAGCATTCTTCTGTAGCACCACATTTCGAAAGCTTCTATTCTCTTCTTGTCCAAACTATTTATCGTCCATGTTTCACTTCCATACATGGCTACACTCCATACGAATACTTTCAGAAATGACTTCCTGACACTTAAATCAATACTCGATGTTAACAAATTTCTCTTCTTCAGAAACTCTTTCCTTGCCATTGCCAGCCTACATTTTATATCCTCTCTACTTCGACCATCATCAGTGATTTTGCTCCCCAAATAGCAAAACTCCTTTACTACTTTAAGTGCCTCATTTCCTAATCTAATTCCCTCAGCATCACCCGACTTAATTAGACTACATTCCATTATCCTTGTTTTGCTTTTGTTGATGTTCATCTTATATCCTCCTTTCAAGACACTGTCCATTCCATTCAACTGCTCTTCCAAGTCCTTTGCTGTCTCTGACAGAATTACAAGGACTGTATTTACAGGAAATATACTGGATCCTCTGATCCAACTCCAACCTATCATTGACTGGAAATGGTTATGTACAGCTACATGGAGCCAATTTGCAGCTATTCGTGGACTTCATGTCCCCAAAAAACAATGGAATTTTTATGGGAGACAGTGCGCCATGTCGCTGGGTCACAATTGCTCGTGGTGGGTCACAATTGCTCGTGGTTGGTTCGAAGAACATTCTGGACAATGCGAGTGAATGATTTTCTACTCACCGAATATTTGTGGGAGACAATCGAGAGGTCAGTTCGTGCACAAAATTCTGCGCCGGCAACACTTTCGCAATTACGGACGCCTGTAGAAGCAGTATAGTTCAGCATTTCTGATGGGGACTTTCAACGACTTATTAAGTCCCTGTCATGTGGAGCTGCTGCACTACTCTACGTACTACAGTAGAAAACACGATGACTCACAAGTTACTAAAAGATATAATTTATCTGCATCTCTTATAGTCCCCGTCAACTTCAAAAACGATGTTTTCTAAGAACAAGCGTTTGAAGTGTCAATTTGTGTTTTTTAATATTGAAATCGAACAAATCTTTAATCGGCAATGCCAGCACCATGCCGCACGATATTCAGAGGTATCCCATTTCTTTTGTTACCTTAGTGCACATATTTTTAAGTTAAAAAAAATCTTGCATCCTGAGGACACTACGAGATAGCGACGATGGTCCCGGTGGAGGTTCGAGTCCTCCCTCGGGCATGGGTGTGTATGTTTGACCTTAGGATAATTTGGGTTAAGTAGTGTGTAGGCTTAGGGACTGGTGACCTTAGAAGTCCCATAAGATTTCACACACATTTGAACATTTTTTGACAGCGACGAAAGGCCTTGGCAGAGTGCGAGGGCGATTCGTGGGAACTCTGAACGCCACGGTATTGAACCTCCGACAAAATTTCAAAAACTCCTTTGAAACTGATAATATTGGATAATGCAGTGCGCAAGGTTATCTAAAAAATCACTTTTAACAAAATGGCAGCGCTCTGTCATAAAGTTCCATGTTTCCGACCAAAAAAAAGTCATTATAAAATCTTGCACCAGAGATCGCAATTGAAATATATTGCAGAAACTCTACGTACTACAGTAGAAAACACGATGACTCACAACTTACTAAAAGATATAATTTAGCTGCATCTGTTATAGTCCCCGTCAACTTCAAAAACATTGTTTTCAACGTTTGAAGTGTCAACTTGTGTTTTTTAATATTGAAATTGAACAAATCTTTAATTGGCAATGCCAGCACCAAGCAGCTGGCCTTTTTCTGGCCGACGGCGAAACACTCTCATTTTTAAGAAATTATCTCTATTAACTGGCTACCGCTCACCAACCGAAGCGTTTGTTGGGCGATTGGGATTACTTTTCGAACCTTTTCTATCCGTACAAATACGTTTGTTCGTTATTTTCGAGCACTTACGTTTTACTTCGTATAAAAAATAAGGGAAATGACAAGTTAAGCAGACGCGAGACAATCACGTGTTTTCTGACTGTTTACCACAAACGAATCATGTTCGGACGAGAAATCATGTTGAGTACAGTATTTTTGTCGATACTAATGCCCTCTGTGATACTATCCGAAACTAACAGGACCCTGTTCCGTTGGTAACTATTATATTATTCCACTGGACGCATTCGAGCGCTCCGATACGCCAGATCACCATACAGTAACTCGAGGTTTTAACGTATTTTAACATATCTATATACATATTTATACGAATGAATCTTAAAAATAGGATACCTAAAGAACACTTTAAGATAATAAAAAATTAGACTAAAAAAATTCTAGCGCCATATACCCCCTTACGACTGACTGTTCAGATCAAGTAGTACGTCCATTGCGAGATATCAGTCAGAGCCAGTGTCATTCGTATGATGAAAGAAACCCCACACACAGCATGAGGCAAGATACCTGTCTTTTACAGGACGTCCACATGAAACCTCCCTGATTTCCAAATGTAATTTTAGCAAAGTACGAAACATACATATTAGCGTTTTGCGACACTATTTCAAGTAATTCAAAAGTTTTTATACAAAAAATGAACCTCTGCATGGGCTCCTTCCGTAGCCCACAAAATGTCTAGACAATAACCCATGGATTTACAATTATGTGTGGAATGGTGGAGGTTATCCACAATTATTCTGCGAATATCTCCCAAGTCACCTATGGGGAGGCATGCACAACGACTTTCACGTATACCCATAGGAACAAATCCGTCGGGGTTACGTCTGGAGATCGCGTTGCCAACTTGAGTATTCGTCACTGATGAAATGTTCGACCCAGGAAGTCACGAACGTGTAACCTCACTGCGGTGCTGCACTATCCTGCTGGAAGATCGTATTTGGCTGAAGGGAAAGAACCTGTCCTGGTTCGTACCATTCCGATCTCTTCAGTTTTAATTTTATTTGTCGATAGTAAAAAATATTACACACTGTTCCAAGAGCCTTTCGGCTGGTTTCATCTGTTCCATACCTTTTGCTATGTCGTGATAATTTTTTCATCTCTACGTAACTACCACAGCCAATACTGCCTTCAATATTTGTCACCTTTACTATTTTCCTGCCATGTGTGCGCCTTCCAGCGTCAAGTTCAGGAGCCAGTGAGCAGACGTCACGTCACACTGGACGTCAAGTCACGGAACACCAATAAGTTCCAGAACGCATTTCAAATGGCGGTATTGGCATAGACGGTCGACGGCAAAAGGTAACGGAAGGAGATGAAATGTTAGATCATCGTCCAGGTTTCTTCAGGAAGAAAGGATTTGAGGTTGACGTTGGTGGGAGCAGAGCTGGGTCATCTGCTAACGTCGGAAGTTGTTACGTGCAACAGTTTTCACTAAATACACCTTCTTTTAACAGTCAAAACGTCAACTCTATTGATGGAGAAAAATACACGTGTTTATTTGAAAGAAAACACGAAGGATGAAGCAAAAAGGCTCTATGTCTTGCGTTCCAAATATTGTCTGACACATGTATGTATAAGTTTTTCCAAGCAAATAAATATCGATGTTTTGATATGTTTGTACGACACTTTTATTATGCCTTCGTTTCTGATTTGCGTGGAAAAAATGTCATCTCGTATGTGTCAATAATAATCGTTATGAATTTTTCTTTTGCCTTTCCTAAATTGTACCATCGTTGTTAATTCCTTGATTTTGATACTAATATCGAGAGATGAAACTTTAATAGCGGCTACTATTTATTTACAGCGCTTACAAAATAGATACGTGTTTCGTAGTTTTACTGACCTTCAAAGTAGTCACCAGCATTGCGTATATCCCGTTGCCACCGATGTGGAAGTCGTAGGATACTCTTAGCAGTGCCAGGTGTGTTGACAGTTGGAGCGGCGTGGTCTATTGCCCGACGAATTTGTAGCAGTTCTGAAGCGAATGCCGTGAAGTGTTTCCTTCAGTTTAGAAATCGAGTTAAACTCACGAGGCTTAAGTCAGGGGAGTGCAGTAGGAGGTATAGCACTTAGCAGCCCGATCAGTCAAACAAATCAGTAACAGCTTGCACTGTACCTGAAAAATGATGGTCAGGTCCTGCAGAAAGTGTCATCACTTCTGTCTCTACGCTGTTCTTATTTGGAATACAACCTACGGGGGACAGCGCAGTGTGAATTATGACTCTTGATAATCTCCTGTGAAAGGGAACTTTTCTTCAGGAGGTTGGCTCAAGTGGCTCTGAGCACTATGGGACTTAACTTCTGAGGTCATCAGTCCCCTAGAACTAACCTAAGGACATCACTCACATCCATGTTCGAGGCAGGATTCGAACCTGCGACCGTAGCGGTCGCGCGGTTCCAGACTGTAAGGCCTAGAACCGCTCGGCCACACCGCCCGGCTCAGGAGGTTGTTTTTTTCTCAACAGCTTGTGTAGGATCCGCATTGGTCCTGTGAAACGCGATATACATAGGACTGATAGGACAATATCCAAATAGGACAAGATCCAACGCAGAGCGGCTCGTTTCCTCACGGGATCAGTTGATCGGCGCTTGAGCGATACAGAGATTCTCAACAAACTCCAGTGGCAGATGGCACGCGAGAGGGGTTGTGCATCACGGAGAGGTTTACTATTGCTATTTCGAGACAGTATTTTCTGGGAAGAGCCGAACAACATATTGCTTCCTCCCATATACATGTCGCTAAATGATCACGCCAAAAAAGTTCGAGAAATCAGAACCAATACAAAAGCTTACCGACAAGTATTCTTCCCATGAGCTATTCGCGAGTGGAAGAGCGAAAGGCGGATCATTTAGTCGTACTGGAAGTACCTTTCGCCATACATCGTTAGGTGGCTTGCGGAGTACTGTTGTAGATGTAGAATCAGATAGTAAACCATCTTTCGAACGTAATCCTCCTTGTCTAACATCACTGCGGGAAAGAAGAAGGTATATGAAATTACATTAAAATACAGTGATCAGCCAGAACTTCATGACCACCGACCTGCTATCGATATAAACCAGTCCAGGCGATAGCAGCGTTATCTGGCAAGGAAAGACTGCTACTCAGACACGCGCACAGTGTATGTAATATCAGTGGGCGTCGAAACCAAGCTGAAACTACGTCCAGACGTCGTGGGGTTGGGCGGCCACAACTTACTACAGAAGAAATTAGAATTATACTAATACCTTCAGCTGCTGACGGGCGTTGATATATATCAACGGGGACAAGCGAAAATGTGTGCCCCAACCGGGACTCGAACCCGGGATCTCCTGCTTACATTGCAGACACTTTATCCATCCGAGCCACCGAGCGCACAGAGGACAGAGCGACTGCAGGGACTATCTCGCGCACGCTTTACGCGAGACCCACATTTTCACCTTGTACGTCCACACACTACATTCGTAGTGTCCCACCCCAACACACTCATTACTCGTGGAAGACATTCTTACCAAGTCCCGTAAGAGTTGGGGGAATATGTGTGCATCCGCACAGAAGAAGAAAGTCATGGCCGTCTGCCACGTAAGCAGGAAATCCCGGGTTCGAGTCCCGGTAGGGGCACACATTTTCACCTGTCCCCGTTGACACATACCAACGCCCGTCAGCAGCTGAAGGTATTAGTATAATTTTAATTTCGTTCTAGACGGCCGCAGGTCATCAATGGTGTCTGTTCTTTCGTCCATGTCCGAAAGAACAGACACCATATCCTTATAAAACTTATTACAAACGCCGAACGTCGTAGGCTGGGCAGACTAGACTGGTAAAATAGGACAGGATGCGAACTGTGGCGGAATTAACGTTCAGACTTTAATGTTAGCAAGGGTACAAGTGTGTGTGAATGCACAGTGCACCGAACATTCCTAATGATGGGCCTCCGCAGCCAACGACCTGTGCCAGTATTAACACCACGACGTCAGCAAATAAGACTGAAATGGGCACGTTGAAAGGTGGCTACACTGAGCCACTGCGCCAGAGATTGCGCCAAAGAGTATTATTCAGCCGCCTCCACAGGCAGTACTTGGGGAGAACTCGTAGTAGTCAGTGTCTGTCGAGGACTCGTAGTAGTCAGTGTTTGTTGAGATGTGCTAGTAGGCAGTGCTTGCTGAGATGTGATATTGGAGAGTTCTGGTTGAGATGTGGTAGTAGCGAGTCGGTGTGGAGAGATTGTAATGTTTAGAGTGCTTTTCATCAATATAAACGAAGGTAAAAAAAAAAAATTTTTTCTTTTCTCTCTCATTATTTCAGTGTCCTGAATAATGCGTCATTACAGGTTCAGTGAACAAAGCATCTGGCGTGTGTTCTTGTATTAGAGTGTAATTCTGGGTTTCTTGCGTAATTATAGTATTTCTATTTTTTTAAATTACTTCAGTATAAATGATATTTAAAATTTCTTGTCTTGTTGAAGAAAAACCGCGCCAGATGTGTACGTTGAGTCATACTTCCACACACAGAACAGTTATACTTGTGCCTTGGTTTTGTAGGTTTTATAGTTGCTGGGGACTTAATTAATTATTTGTGTTAACGAAAATTTTCTTTCATTCTTTGTTGTTGTTCTATGCAGTCAGATTGCGTACTAAGACTAGTCAGGGCCAACCGATTACGAGACTTGCGTAATCGGACATACAGCTACCAAAAATATTTGCATTTTATATAATTAAGCCCCCATGCAACGTGACCATCGGCACTGGGCGTTCGTGCCCTGACAGAGCGTTGCATGGTCTGATGGATCACGATACCTTCTTCATCCTGCCGATGGGAGGGCGCGAATCTGTCCTCTCCCAGGGGAACAGCTCCTTGACGTCTGTACTGAGCGATGGAGACAAGCTGGCGGCAGCTCCGTTATGATCTGGGGAACGTTCACGTGGGCACCCATGAGTCTAGTGGAGCTTGTGCGAGGCACCATGAAGGCCAAGTAGTATCGTACACTGGTTTCAGACCATGTACACCCCTTCCGACGATCATGTTTTCCGACAGCAGTGCCATTTTCCGACAAGATAATGTGCTACGTCACAAGGGCAGAAGTGTGATGGAGTGATTCGAGATCACATTGGTGGGTTCCAACTGATGTTCTGGCCACACAACTCGCCAGATCTGAACCCGATAGAACACATGTGGGATGTGATTGAACGTGGCGTCAGAGTTCATCGGTCCCCTCCACGAAATACACCGGAATTAGGTGACTTGAGTGGCAGATGTGGTGCCAACTCCCTCCAGCCATCTACCAAGGCCTCATTGCTTCCATGCCACGACGCGTCACCGCTGTTATCTGCGCCGAAGGTGGGCATACCGGGTATTGGGTAGGAGGCCATAATGTTCTAGCTGATCAGTGTAATTTCCTTTTGCGAATGGTTCACAGAAGTTGATCTACTTCTGCGACATAAACTTCGGAGACGGACCAACGAAAATCATGTTTGTGGAATACGGTATTTAATTTTTGACGTATGTCGTCATACTTTTAGATAGAAAAAGAAAGCGAGGAAACATTCTTGTGATTCACCGGAAGTGAAACTACGTAGGGGTTTCAGAAAGTATGTCACAGATGTCGTCCCGCGCTAAGACCATTTCGCAACAGGAGTTGGCACATTGTAACAGAGTGCATGTTCTGTTTCTCCTGTAGACATAGGTCTGCTGCGGTGCGGGCAACAGTGCAATTGAAATGGCGCAGCAGCTGGAAACGTTGCGTTGAACAACGAGCGACAGTACTATACTTGTGGGCGAAAGTTCTAAATCGCACACACGCTGAAATGCTGGCAACATATCAACCAAATGCAACGTCGCGGGCAGCTGTAATTACATGCTGCCAACAGTTTGACGAAGACGCAGCTGTAATTAAATGTTGACAACAGTTCGATAAAGACCCAACTGTAATTAAATGAAGACCCAACTGTAGTTAAATGCTGCCAACAGTTTAACCAAGACCCAGCTGTAATTAAATGCTGCCAACAGTTTGACCAAGACCCAGCTGTAATTAAATGCTGCCAACAGTTTGACCAAGACCCAGCTGTGATTAAATGCTGCCAACAGTTTGAACAAAACCTAGCTGTAATTAAATGCTGCCAACAGTTTGACCAAGACCTAGCTGTGATTAAATGCTGCCAACAGTTTGACCAACACCCAGCTGTAATTAAATGCTGCCAACAGTTTGACCAAGACCCAGCTGTAATTAAATGCTGCCAACAGTTTGACCAAGATTAAGATTCAACATGGAGAACTATATCAGTTGGAAAAGGACAATGGAAGAAATCGCCCGCAGCGTATCCAAGGAACTGTTTCAGTATTCACCATAACAGATACAGATCTAAATGCTCAGGAAAGGCAGTGCACTGTATGGAAACACATAGTTGTATTGCACCCATGGGTTCCTCTCATTGGCGATCATGGACACTAGAGTCAGTTTCCAGAATCAAGAGGAAGGAGACTTTGACTAGCCTGTAGATGAGTGGTTCCAGTCTTTCTTAGACCCTTACCCTTGAGCGCAATCAAACATTAGCTAGTACTTCCTCCCCCCCCCCCTCCCTGCAGTTTGTTGCCCCTCTCTCACACATTATTACAACTTTAGCACCTAAAATCGTGTAGACTGAAATACTTTTCTTGGAACACTTTTATTTTTTCAATCATGAAAGATGTATGATATTCTGTGTGTGTGTGTGTGTGTGTGTGTGTGTGTGTGTGTGTGTGTGTGTGTGTGTGTGTGAGTGAATGAATGACCAAAGAATTCGTGGCGCATCGCAAATGCTACCCACAACTCCTTCTCAGATAGGAAAGTTAACTATCAAAAAAACGGCTCTGAGCACTATGGGACTTAACTACTGAGGTCATCAGTCCCCTAGAACTTAGAACTACTTAAACCTAACTAACCTAAGGACATCACACACATCCATGCCCGAGGCAGGATTCGAACCTGCGACCGTAGCGGTCACGCGGTTCCAAACTGACGCGCTTAGAACCGCACGGCCACACCGGCCGGCGAAGTTAACTATCCACAGTGAGGGTACACAATTGCTACAAAACATACTTGCCCCGCATTACTCCTCTTCATTGCAGCCCTTGCTTGACCTGCACACTGTAACACCATTTAAAATGTGTGCACTATGCTTTGTAAATCACTTAATGCTGCACTCCTTACTTCTGAACTGGCAGCAATTGGACGACTTCAGGCTATTAATGCTTTGTGCCTGACCACAGCCTCTAATAGCAATACTAATAACAATAACAATACGGTGTACAGCACTATAGTAGCCCTTACGTAGTTGCTACTGTGTCATGTTGTCAATTAAATCATTTATCTGTTTTGATGTGAGTAATGCAGCAATTTGTGGACTGCTGCAGTTATTATCTACAACTCGGAGAAGACATTTTCTTGAGATATTAGTGTCTGTTACATATATGTCTCACTTTTATCATCAGCGATGTACGGGACAAAGTACAACATATGTGCGTAGTGGGTGATCTATGTGAGGAGCCTGTAACCTCCAGCGCATTAATGCTACTAATTGAGAAAAAGCGATTGTTGATAACTTGTAATTAATATTAGAATCTTACAAAATTGTGATAACACTAACGATCTTTTGAAAATAATTTAGTTTCGGGACTGAAACAGAATCGAATCGATTAATTTTTATCCCTCAGAAAATTTAGTTTTACCATTCAGTGGGTAATTACCCTCAGGTTGGAATCCACTGCTGTAGATGATGATTAGATTTTATTAAAATCCTCCTGAATAGGTTGTGATCGAGCCTTTCTACGTTGCCTTAGAGGCTAATGAACTTCCCATGATAGCATCGGTTTTCCAACGCATGAAGGAAATAATCTGATCACTCCTGGCAGAAAGCAGCATTTTGCAGAAGAGTGCTGTTACTAAAAGCAGGAAATGGTCAGTGAAGGTGCCTGACTTCTGCTCCTGACCTTGACTGAAAGGCCGAATGGTACAACAGTTTTGTTGAGCGGCTGGAATCTCACAAGATCAAGGCGTCGGCTGGAAGCCTTCCTGGCTTTAAAAAGCACGTTGTGGACACCGTGCGATGGAGGTGATGTTTAAAGAGTTTTGCGCGTATCAAGTCGGAAGTGAGTGATCCTCAGCAACCGATACAGGCACGCAGTACACTGTCCAGTCACATTAACGCGACAACCTGTCAAAAGTCTGAATAAGCACCTTTCGCAATGGAGGACCACCGCAAAGCGCGCAGGAAGAGAGTCAGCGAAGTTCTAGAATGTACCGACAGGGATGTGGACCCATGACGACTTCAGTGCTGCGGTCAACCGCATTAGGTTTCTCTGATGAGGATCCGCGGTGAAACCTGTCCGATCAAGGTGGTCCCACAAATTCTCTAGTGTGCTTCAATCCGAGGAGTTTAGTTGCCAGGGCAGTACAGTAAACTCACCCTGCTGTTCTTTGAACCACGCACGTACACTGCAAGTTAGGGATAGATTACATTCCCCTTCTGGTAGATGCCCTCGTGTCGAGTAAAAACAAGCATGTAGGGGTGAACAGGGGCCTCAAGGATAGATGCATACTTGTGTTGATCCTCTGTGCATTCCAGAATGACGACATCACCCAGGGAATACCACGAAAACATTTCCCAGATCATAATGCTCCTTTGGCCTGAACACTTCAGACGATTGTTGCAGGGTGTTTGATTTTAGACTTTCACACCGATGGAACCTAAAAGATGATTCATCTGAAACGGCCACCAGTGAACGTCCAGATGCGGTACTGACGTACAAAAATGGTTCAAATGGCTCTGAGCCGATGGAACATAAAAGATGATTCATCTGAAACGGCCACCAGTGAACGTCCAGATGCGGTACTGACGTACAAAAATGGTTCAAATGGCTCTGAGCCGATGGAACATAAAAGATGATTCATCTGAAACGGCCACCAGTGAACGTCCAGATGCGGTACTGACGTACAAAAATGGTTCAAATGGCTCTGAGCACTATGGGACTTAACTTCTGAGGTCATCAGTCTCCTAGAACGTAGTACTACTTAAACCTAACTAATCTAAGGACATCACACACAGTCATGCCCGAGGCAGGATTCGAACCTGCGACCGTAGCGATCCCGCAGTTCCAGACTGAAGCGCCTAGAACCGCTCGGCCACCCCGGCCGGCACTGACGTACAAATTCCATCCTTCGTCGCCAATGAATAGCAGTCAGCATGGGTGTATGAACAAGGCACCTGCTGCGGAGATGTATAGGCATCAATGTTCGTTGAACCATCCTTGAGGTGACGCTGTTGGTAGCTCCTTGGCTGGTCAGTTGTTCAACAGTTGCAAGTCTGTTTGGTCAGACACATCTCTGCAGCCGTCATTCACCTCTGTGGTATATGGTCCATGGTGTTCTACGGTGGCCTCGGTGCTGGTTTTATATAGTGCCATTTACTAAATCACAGTGGCTAATAAACAGATTTCAAACTTAGCCTTACCAGAAATACTTCCACCCTTGGCCTAGAAGGTAATGATCATGCTCTTCTGGATGCCAGATAACTCGCTCCATTTCTACATTATGACAATGATAACACTGTTGTCTCCATCCCCCCTGACATGCTTTTTATACCCTCCAGTGCTAGTGCTGCCATCTGCCATTTATCAGTGGTCATTGCATGTTGACTTTGATCACAGGCGATGGTCACATTAATGTGACTGGACTGTGTATCAGAACTTGTGTACCACTGAATAAGTGTGAAACTGATCTTAGTCGTTTTTTGGTTATCTGAACAAATGGTGCCATTTTGTCAGAACACACGTGCTGGTCAGGAAGAGGCTTCATAGCGACAGTGGCTAGCTGGTTGTGGTTTTCGATAAAAGTTACAGACTTGATGTAGTCTAATTTAACTAGGCAAATTGATTTTATCCCTGTGTAGGCTTGAAGCATGGTGTTATCGTGTGATTCTTAACCGGCTGAATTTCATATAAATTCCTATTTTGTTTTTGTGGAAGTTATCGATGGAGGTAGATATCAGCCAGCTGGAGATGATGCAAGAACTGTTAGTGGTATACACAGTGAGTCAGCTGCCCCTATCGATGAGTTTTATGCAACCCGCAACGCATTCATGAAATCCAGACGAGATTTTCGTATTCTCTCGCACACGGTTGAAGATACCTTCTGAATGTTTTTCTTGAATAATTCTAAAACTATGTCCTCAAGCAAAAACGTATCCCAGTACAAAATTTAACTACATTACCTTACCTGCGAAAAGGTCCTATTATTTTTTTCTCTGGGGCTAATAGCTTGTGCGTAGCAAGAAAGAGAATATGAAAATCTTGCACTTGGTATTTGAAGGAGTTGTGGGTTGAATAAAACCTATCGGTAGGGACAGCTGAATCACCCTGTACGTCTTACAGCCTTGTGGTTGGATTTCGGAGTAGTTCGATGGCCACAAGATGTTTATTAGTGGTACGCCATTAGCAATACTTTTAACCCTGACACACAGATCAAAACGAGTCTGGCGCCTGAAATGTAGACTGATTTAATCACGTAACGCTGGAGAGGAATAACCCAGGTGCGTCAATAAACATTTTCATGTAGCGTAACATACCTCGCGCGCCGCATACCCTTAATAGTGCGTGTGAATTCTGACCACGAACCACGAGTGAGATTTCGCCCGATGCCCCAGCAGCTCCGAGTGTCGGACGGAAGAAACGTTTCATACTTTATCATTTTTAGTTTTTCACTTCGTCTCTTTGATTAAAAAATAGAAAAAATATTTTATTGCACCGACAGTCGTTCTTCTTTCTAACTACCCGAGAATGAAATATTTGGTGCTGAGAAACGACAGACATAAAAGTCGCACATTCCGCTCCACGTAGTGCGGCAGAATGCAGAGTACAAATGTTTTAAGCTTAGAAATGGCTGAGGTGGAAGTGCGGCATCAACGGCAAACTAGAATCTGAGGCACCGAGCGACATGGACCAGTCATGAAGTCACAGGGTCCGAAATCTGGAGGAACAAGACCCAAAATCCCGTTCAGACGTGCTGATTTGTAAGTAATCTGCTCTTATTACAATACACCATCTGTGGCAATTGATGGAATGGTTCTATTAAAAAGATCGCCGTCGATTTCTTTCCGCCGAAATAATGTATCGTCTCTAACTTTCACACCACATCACAGTAGGATAGAGCGCAACTTAATAGAGCTTTTATTGTCCTTCCTCCGATCTCCATGAAGGTAGATCGAAAAAGTCACGATTTTTGTGAGAACACTTGTCGTTTAATTCTTTCAGCTAGTTCTCTTTTGTAGAGGTGAAGGTTCATGGCTTCTCTTCAGTTTTTGGATGTTGTACCTTTCTTAAGTGAACAACAAATGAATTGTATGATGCCCCTTGCACGATACGTTTCTTCTTCATCTCTCACTTCCAAACATTGACAGACCACAGCACTTATATTGAAAAATCATATGTCTGGTATCTGTGTTGCTAATATAAAATCTGTGTCACACGAACACATTGTCTATTACAAACGCACCACTGCGCTTGCCATATACACTGCCCATCTTTAGCCGAGGCACTTCCTTGTTAACGAATAACTCGTGAAGACACTGTTCCAGCATCAAGAAAACTATACATCATGATGGCGACACGGCTGTTAGCTGTTAGTTAGTATATTGTTAATTTCATCTCAAGCCCAATTTACTACATATGTTAGTTTTACAGAGTGCTGGTTCTATGTGCATACAGACCGTTATACATGAAATGTGTTCGCAGTTGCGAATTTAGACAACCACCAGCTGTATAATGAATGGCGACAATCAAAATTTGTTCCGGATCTCGAACCCGGATTTTCCGATTATCGCCTTACCATCTGGCTACCCGAGCATGATTCACGGCGAGAGCCAAAGCTCCATATGCCGTTAACCATGTGTGTGCAACCTGTACTCGTACATCCACAATGTGTATACCCGTACAGGGGAGATATTCAAGACTCCGCAGGAATAAAAGACAGCCAGCCATTTGCCGTGAATTCAAATAACCTTGGCCACGCTTTCGACGGATGTAAACCCGTCTTCTTCAGAAGGACAAACAAACTTCACATTAGCAGTTCAGTCCGTAAAAGCTGTCTTCACATGACATGTATCGGCAGCAGTCTGTATGTCGGTATGGGAAAATTTACTGATGCGACATGCCCTTGAGTCTAGGGCCTTTAATTTTTACGTATAGGCATACAGAACGTTGCCGATACATGTCATTTGGAGACAGCTTTTACTGAATGAATTGCTAATGTGAAGTTTTCTCTTCTGTAGAAGACGGGTTTAAATCAGTCGAACCCGTGGTCAAGTTTATTTGAAAACCAACGTTCACTGCAACTGTCTTTTATTCCTACCACTCTGTAACCGTTGCTATAGCGCAGCCATTTTCAAAATATTAAAATGTCTCCCCTGTATGGGAATATACAAAATAGAGATACGAGCATAGGTTCTAGACACTTGGAAGTTTGGGGCTGGTAGTGTTTGTTCGGGTAGGTGAGAGTAAGGTGACCGCTCGCGATAACAGGAAATTCGGGTTCGAGTTCCGAAAAAAATGGCTCTAAGCACTATGGGACTTGACATCTGAGCTCATCAGTCGGCTAGACTTAGAACTACCTAAACCTAAGCAACCTAAGGACATCACACACATCCATGCCCGAGGCAGGATTCGAACCTGCGACCGTAGCAGCAGCGCGGTTCCGGACTGAGGCGCCTACAACCGCTAGGTCACAGGCATAAATTTTCATTGTCGTCATTCCATTATTCAGCTGATGGTTGCCGACATTCGCAATTGCGAATACTTTCATACTTTTAATAACGGCTGTAGTCGCCGCAGTGCCTGTTCCTTCGGACATGGATGAACGCATTGCATCGTAATTCGGAATAACACAGGCGCTGCAATATCGTATACAGATATTTTTCGTAAGATAGCGACGGAAACACATTGAGATCAGAACACAGCTAGAATAAAAATTATTTCCCTATTATCAAAGTAAAAGTCGATTGGAGTACTGCGACCATGCTCACCACTCGAACAGATAAAGAGATTTTGACTATGTAATGATTATTAAAAGTAACCTATGTTTCTTGTATTGATATTTTAACTTATTCATATTAAGTGAGTTGGAAACTAGATGTCTGAATCTATGTATGCTGACCTACTTCGACTAGGATCTACATCTACATCTATACTCTACAAGCCGCTTTACGGTGTGCGCCGGAGGGCATTTCGTGAACCACTGTCACTTACCCATTTCCCTGTTCCAGTACTGAGTGGTTCGCGGAAAAACAATTGTCGTTAAGCAAAAAAATGGTTCAAATGGCTCTGAGCACTATGGGACTTAACATCTATGGTCATCAGTCCCCTAGAACTTGGAACTACTTAAACCTAACTAACCTAAGGACATCACACAACACCCAGTCATCACGAGGCAGATAAAATCCCTGACCCCGCCGGGAACAGAACCCGGGAACCCGTGCGTGGGAAGCGAGAACGCTACCGCACGACCACGAGCTGCGGACTGTCGTTAAGCATCCGTGTAACCTCAAATCTGTGTAATGTTACCTTCACGGTCTTTTCGATAGATATACGCTCAAGAAAGTAATAGTTCCCTTGATTCTTATAGGAACGTTCGCTATCGGAACTTTTACCAGTAAACCAAACCGTGATGCACAATGCCTCCCTTGCAGCGTTCACCACTTGGATTGGTTGGGGAACCTCCGTGACGCTTTCGGGCAATCTACCTAAAAATTCTGCATGTATACAAATCATTCTCATAAAATGTCGATTGCGCTGCACTTCTTTGGATCTTCTCTATTCCCTCTGTCAATCCTATATGGTACGGATCTCATACTGACGAGCAGTATTCAGGTACTGGTCAAACGAGGGTTCGGTAAACTACATCCTGAGTGGGTGGACTGCATTTACGACCCTTCTGTCATCTGCCTTTCCTGCGATTAGTTTTATGTGGTCATTTCACTTTAAAACGCACCGTACGTATACTCCCAGATTTTTAATGTATCTGATTGCTTCCATTGACTGTTCGGAAATCGTGTAACGATACAATTACGCGTGTTTCCGACTATTTATACGCAATACATTACATGTTCTTACGTCGACGGTTGGCTGCCGAACCCTGCATCAAGCGCCGATGCTCTGTGGACAACTGTATCTACAGTTATTCACAACATACATGTGTCTCATGCTACTCGCAACTGAGCACATCACTGCAGCCGGGGAGCCGCTAGACGTATCTGTCGATTCATGAGAAAGAGTACTCTTACTGCTACTTTAAGAAATTTGCAGTAACCTGTCTGTCGAGATCTGAAGATGATTGAAACTTCCTGGCAGATTAAAACTGTGTGCCGGACCGAGACTCGAACTCGGGACTTTTGCCTTTTGCGGGCAATTGCTCTGCCAACTGAGCTACTCAAGCACGACTCACGCCTCGTCCTCACAGCTTCAATTCCGCACAGTACCTCGTCTCCTACCTTCCAAACTCCACAGAAGCTCTTCTGCGAACCTTGCAGAACTAGCAAAAATGGTTCAAATGGCTCTGAGCACTATGGGACTTAACTCTTGAGGTCATCAGTCCCCTCCCCTGAGAACTACTTGAACCTAACTAACCTAAGGACATCACACACTTCCATGCCCGAGGCAGGACTCGAACCTGCGACCGTAGCGGTCGCGCGGTTCCAGACTGAAGAGCCTAGAACCGCTCGGCCACATCGGCCGGCGCAGAACTAGCACTCCTGGAGGAAAGGATATTGCGGAGATATGGATTAGCCACAGCCTGGGGGATGTTTCCAGAATGAGATTTCCACTCTGCAGGCGAGTGTGCGCTAATTTGAAACTTCCTGGCAGATTAAAACTGTGTGCCGGAACGAGACTCGAGCTCGGGACTCTGAAGATGATTACCGACACCGGTGGTCATCGAGAATAAAGGTTATTAACGAGGGATCTTGGCAAAGCTGTTTATCTTCTGTAATCAAGAAAATTTATTTTATACGAACTGAACCTACCGCAGCGACTCAAAGTGGTTCAAATGGCTGTGAGCACTATGGGACTTAACATTTGAGGTCATCAGTCCGCTAGAACTTAGAACTACTTAAACCTAAGTAACCTAAGGACGTTACACAGCCGGCCGGTGTGGCCGTGCGGTTCTAGGCACTTCAGTCTGGAACCGCGAGACCGCTACGGTAGCAGGTTCGAATCTTGCCTCGGACATGGATGTGTGTTATGTCCTTAGGTTAGTGAGGTTTAAGTAATTCGAAGTTCTAGGGGACTGATGACCTCAGATGTTTAGTCCCATAGTGCTCAGAGCCATTTGAGCCATTTTTGACATCACACACACCAATGCTCGCGGCAGGATTCGAACCTGCGACCGAAGCAGTCACGCGGTTCCAGTCTGAAGCGCCTAGAACCGCTCGGCTACAGCGACCTGCCCACAGCAACAATTTTTTTCTATGGAGCAGAGGAGAGGGCGGTATCAGTAGCTCTCCTGTCACGATACGGTGTACAATTCTCCGCAATTCAGAGGACGCGATACGCCCAAAGTCGCAAGCAGTTTATAAAATGGAAAGGGATGAATGGCCCCGATAAAGGAGCGGCCACGGCCGGGACCGCCAAAGGTCGAACCGGTGTTTGTTTGCGCTCCGGCCGGCGAACCGCGGGCACACAAGCGGTGAGAGGGCGCGTATTACCGTCGGCAGCGGCCGCTAATGCGGGCAAGTGAATTCCCTGTGTGTGCCCGGCGGATAAAAGAGCCCCGTCCAGTTTCCCCGGGAGCGCGTTATTGGACATTTCTGCGGCGCGACCCCGCGGGTACTTCGCGGCCGGACGTGCACAACACACACACACACGCCCGTGTACGCTCGTGTGCGTCTTTGTGCGGGTGCGTGTTCTGGCCGGCAGCGCGTACGTATGCGCGCACGCCGGGAGATGAGTCAGTGATGATATCGGCTCAAGTGGGCTGTGCACTGGCAGCGGCAGTCATTAGCACGGGGCCCGCCCCGCCGGCTTCCTTCCTTCCTTTGTGCCGCAAGGTATGAATCATAAAAGGGAGCTCCCGGAATAAAAAAAAGAGAAAGAGAGAGAGAGAGAGAGGGAAGGAGGAGAGACGGGAAGGGGAAAAAAGTGAGAGAGGGATGTGGAGGAGTAGGAGGAGCAGGAGGAGGTGGTGGAGAAAAGAGCGAACGAGTGAGTGAGCGCCGCGCCGCTCCGCAATCCATTTCCGCTGCGGCCGGCGGTCGCCGTGCCCCACCCGGCAACACGCGCGCGCGCCGCCCGCACACACGCAGCAGGCAAGGGGCCGCACAGCCGGCGAGGACGCGGAGACTTTCAATTGCACTTCTCGGCTTCATCAGGCGCGCTAAGCCTTAGATTAGTGCCCACCCCGGCGCACTCGTCGGCGAGCGGCGACCTGCCGCCGCCCCCCTGCGCTCGGCGGCCGTTCCGCTTCCTCCCCATGGTGCACAACAACCTCATCATTCTTTCATTTGACGATTTCGGTTCATTAAAACGGCCGGCCGCTGGCCCGCGCCACTCCACTGTTTCAGAGCGCGGAGCTGTACACGCGCCCGGCGCTGTATACAGTTCGGTTCATTAGTGACGTGAATAGCGAGCGAGACTTTGACGCCGGGCGACGCGCGGCCGCTCTGCCCCTTCGCCTCCGCGTCGTACCTTCCCCCGTTTTTTTTCTGTAATACTGCTCTCTTTTTTTTTTGTTTTCGTTTCCCTCGGGCGGCGGCGCTCTTCAGCGGCCGCGACGCAGACAAGTGTGCCGCCGGCGCGCCGCGATGCGGGGCTTAACAAAAATCTGCGCGCTCATCCCGACGTACGACGTCGCCACTGCCGGTGAAAAACGCCGGACTCCCGGCGACGACGACCGAGACGTAGACGAGCCGCGGCGGCCGCCCGGCCTACGCTTTCACGTCGGGGGTCACCCCGGGCCGCGCTGGACCACCATTAGCGGCGTTTATGTAAACTGAAAAAAAAAAGGGAGAGGAAAAGAGAAACAGGAGGAGGGGAGGAAAGAGAAGCCACTGCGAGCACCGCTCTCTCCGTCAAAGCTCCCTCTTCTCCCTGCGCCCAGCTTTACAACCCCCCTCCCCACCCCCATCTCCGAAATCTCTCCTCCAACAAACGTATCGAAAAAGGCGAGCAAAGAGAAAAGCGGCAAGAAAAGCTCCGAGGCCGTAATGAAGAATCTGCTGGAAGTAATGGACTGCAGCGCGGTATCTCCCTGCCATTATGGCTGCCGCAATTTCTGATCATTTTCCAATGAAGAGCTCCTTTTCCACCTAATTTCCCAATTTTTCTAGCTGCTTTGTGTGTTTCGCGGAAGCTGTACTTCCCTCGGACGAGTATTTGATTTAACGCCGGCACCTTCCCCTTCTTTTCGAAACATGACGGCCTTGTCAAATGCAGGACAGTGCTAAGTTATAGCAAATATTGGAAGAGATTATACAGTCAGCTACTTCGAATTAAAGATGGTGTATGATCATCTGTCTTTTTTGTGCATAAGCAGATACAGGTGGGCGAAATTTACGAACGCAGTTACGATGCGACTCTAAATCCGAAATACCGGGTGATCAAAAACTCAGTATAAATTTGAAAACTTAACAAACCAAGGAATAATGTAGATAGAGAGGTAAAAATTGACACACATGCTTGGAATGACGTAGGGTTTTACTAGAACCAGAAAAGAACACCACATATTGCTAGACGCGTGAAAGATCACTTGCGCGCGTCGTTTGGTGATGATCGTGTGCTTAGCCGCCACTTTCGTCGTGCTTGGCCTCCCAGGTCCCCAGACCTCAGTCCGTGCGATTATTGGCTTTGGGGTTACCTGAAGTTGCAAGTGTATCGTGATCGACCGACATCTCTATGATACTGAAAGACAACACCCGACGCCAATGCCTCACCATAACTCCGGACATGCTTTACAGTGCTGTTCACAACATTATTCCTCGACTACAGCTATTGTTGAGGAATAATGGTGGACATGTTGAGCATTCCCCGTAAAGAACATCATCTTTGCTTTGTCTTACTTTGTTACGCTGATTAGTGCTCTTCTGATCAGATGAAGCGCCATCTGTCGGACATTTTTTGAACGTTTGTATTTTTTTTGGTTCTAATAAAACCCCATGTCATTCCAAGCATGTGTGTCAATTTGTACCTCTATATCTACATTATTCCGTGATTTATTCAGTTTTCAAATTTATACTGACTTTTTGATCACCCGATAGATGACTAGCGCTCTCTACTCTCGTGCAGTCTGTTCAATAAGGGCATGGTCGAAGATAACCAGTAAAAAAATGTATCTGAGAATAAACTATCCCATATACGAGGGTGACTCCAAAAGAAATGTACACTTTTTTTTAATCCATATTTTATTCTACGTGTTTGAAAGTTTTACAGTGTGTAGATACATCCTTTAGGAACAATATTTTCATTTCTCCACGTAATTGCCGTCCCTATCAACTTCCTTACGCCATCTTGGAACCAGCGCCTGTATACCCGCACAGTAAAATTCTGGACCAATCTGATGGAGCCACTGTTGGGCAGCATGCACAAGGGAGTCATCATCTTCAAACCTTGTTCCACGGAGAGAGTCTTTCAGTTTCCCGAAGAGATGATAGTCACATGGAGCCAGGTCATACATCTCCACCATTCTCGTACTGTTCCAAAAGTTCGCTGCATACCGTTTTTCTTGTTTCTTTGTGAGCCACTGTCAACACCCTGGGAACCCACCTGGCACAAACCCTTTTTAACGCCAACACTTTGAGTAATCTGCAAACACTTCCTTTCCCTATCCCAACGTAGCGTGACAATTCGTTCACCGTGATGCGTTTGTCAGCAACCACCAATTCGTTAACTCTCTGCACATTGTCTGAGTGTGTGCAGTACGAGGCCTGCCGCTGCGAGGACAGTCCTCAATATTGCCGTGCCCGCTTTCATCACGTAACCTGCTTGCCCACCGACTAACTGTACTGCGATCGACAGCAGCATCTCCATACATCTTTTTCAACCTTTTGTGGATGTTTCCAACTGTGTCGTTTTCACAGTACAGGAATTCTACGACAGTACGTTGCTTCTGACGAACGTCAAGTGTAGCAGCCATCTTGAAGACATTCTGTGACGGCGCCACTCACGGAAACAGGTTGAACTAAGTTTGAAAACAAGCGGGAACGATGTATCTACACACTGTAAATCTTTCACACATGCAGAATGAAAACTGTAGTTTTACAAAAATAGTGTGCATTTCTTTTGAGTGACCCTCGTACATCATATATGAACAAAAGAAAAATGCAATTACAATTAATAATGCGTCCAGTCACCCGCAGCGGCCCTGGCATCTTCGATGCAGGCTTGAAACCAAGTCTTCTGCCTATTCACTTGGAAGAGACCATATCTGTCGAATATGCCTTGACAGCTGTTTCAAAGTTAAGAACTTTTTTCCTTACGACTTCTTTTTGATGAAAGACCATACATTTTCAATAGCATTAGCGTCAGGCGACTGTGAGGGCGAATTCAGTACCTACACACCTTTCTCCTTTCTCCAGCCGCTGCAAAGTCTGCTCCTAGGCTTCGGATAATTTTCCTCCTGCAATATCCAATCCTCACTTTTGTCGATGAACCAGCGTTTGACAGTCGGCATCAAATACCTGTGATAAACGCGACAAGTAAGCTGCACTCACGTCTCTTATGGGTATCTCAGTCATGAATTCAAAGTAAAATGGACATTGCATGGAGCACTAAAGTTCCCTCTGTTAGGTTGTGAAAGAACTAGGGTGACATCTTTGCCATTTGCGTGTAATGCCGACCACCCTCTTATTTAACAGTACTACTCTTTGAGTTCACTGTATATTGTAGCAACAGTATTCTTAACAATGATGCATATGTTGCTGTACTTGTTTATCGATTTTGTGCGGTAAATACCGTCACTGCTTGAGAATATTTCTTAGCTGAAGACCATTTGAAGAAATAGCAGACAAGACCAGTTTATATTGGTGTGTGGTCATAATGATGCACAAACGCCTTGGCCGCACTTTATCATTTCTGATTTTGATTACAAGTCTAACTGCCATCAACGGGTCAGATACTTTTAAACATCAAGACAACGGAACAGTACATAATCGTATGAAGTAAGTATGCACCTGCACTTCGTACGAGTATGAAATGTTTAAATGTTTGGCGATATGCTTTTTACTGATGTTTTAAACTATTTGGTCCAATGATAGCAGTTAGCTTTAATGTTGTTGTTGTTGTGGTCTTCAGTCCTGAGACTGGTTTGATGCAGCTCTCCATGCTACTCTATCCTGTGCAAGCTTCTTCATCTCCCAGTACCTACTGCAACCTACATCCTTCTGAATCTGCTTAGTGTATTCATCTCTTGGTCTCCCTCTACGATTTTTACCCTCCACGCTGCCCTCCAATGCTAAATTTGTGATCCCTTGATGCCTCAAAACATGTCCTACCAACCGATCCCTTCTTCTAGTCAAGTTGCGCCACAAACTTCTCTTCTCCCCAATCCTATTCAATACCTCCTCATTAGTTACGTGATCTACCCACCTTATCTTCAGCATTCTTCTGTAGCACCACATTTCGAAAGTTTCTATTCTCTTCTTGTCCAAACTGGTTATCGTCCATGTTTCACTTCCATACATGGCTACACTCCATACAAATGCTTTCAGAAACGACTTCCTGACACTTAAATCTATACTCGATGTTAACAAATTTCTCTTCTTCAGAAACGATTTCCTTGCCATTGCCAGTCTACATTTTATATCCTCTCTACTTCGACCATCATCAGTTATTTTACTCCCTAAATAGCAAAACTCCTTTACTACTTTAAGTGTCTCATTTCCTAATCTAATCCCCTCAGCATCACCCGATTTAATTTGACTATATTCCATTATCCTCGTTTTGCTTTTGTTGATGTTAATCTTATATCCTCCTTTCAAGACACTGTCCATTCCGTTCAACTGCTCTTCCAAGTCCTTTGCTGTCTCTGACAGAATTACAATGTCATCGGCAAACCTCAAAGTTTTTACTTCTTCTCCATGAATTTTAATACCTACTCTGAATTTTTCTTTTGTTTCCCTTACTGCTTGCTCAATATACAGATTGAATAACATCGGGGAGAGGCTACAACCCTGTCTCACTCCTTTCCCAACCACTGCTTCCCTTTCATGCCCCTCGACTCTTATAACTGCCATCTGGTTTCTGTACAAATTGTAAATAGACTTTCGGTCCCTCTATTTTACCCCTGCCACCTTCAGAATTTGAAAGAGAGTATTCCAGTTAACGTTGTCAAAAGCTTTCTCTAAGTCTACAAATGCTAGAAACGTAGGTTTGCTTTTTCTTAATCTTTCTTCTAAGATAAGTCGTAAGGTTAGTATTGCCTCACGTGTTCCAACATTTCTACGGAATCCAAACTGATCCTCCCCGAGGTCCGCTTCTACCAGTTTTTCCATTCGTCTGTAAAGAATTAGTGTTAGTATTTTGCAGCTGTGACTTATTAAACTGATAGTTCGGTAATTTTCACATCTGTCAACACCTGCTTTCTTTGGGATTGGAATTATTATATTCTTCTTGAAGTCTGTGGGTATTTCACCTGTCTCATACATCTTGCTCAACAGATGGTAGAGTTTTGTCATGACTGGCTCTCCCAAGGCCATCAGTAGTTCTAATGGAATGTTGTCTACTCCCGGGGCCTTGTTTCGACTCAGGTCTTTCAGTGCTCTGTCAAACTCTTCACGCAGTATCTTATCTCCCATTTCATCTTCATCTACATCCTCTTCCATTTCCATAATATTGTCCTCAAGTACATCGCCCTTGTATAAACCCTCTATATACTCCTTCCACCTTTCTGCCTTCCCTTCTTTGCTTAAAACTGGGTTGCCATCTGAGCTCTTGATATTCATACAAGTGGTTCTCTTCTCTCCAAAGGTCTCTTTAATTTTCCTGTAGGCAGTATCTATCTTACCCCAAGTGAGACAAGCCTCTACATCCTTACATTTGTACTCTAGCCATCCCTGCTTAGCCATTTTGCACTTCCTGTCAATCTCATTTTTGAGACGTTTGTATTCCTTTTTGCCTGCTTCATTTACTGCATTTTTATATTTTCTCCTTTCATCAATTAAATTCAATATTTCCTCTGTTACCCAAGGATTTCTATTAGCCCTCGTCTTTTTACCTACTTGATCCTCTGCTGCCTTCACTACTTCATCCTTCAGAGCTACCCATTCTTCTTCTACTGTATTTCTTTCCCTCATTCCTGTCAATTGTTCCCTTATGCTCTCCCTGACTCTCTCTACAACCTCTGGTTCTTTCAGTTTATCCAGGTCCCATCTCCTTAAATTCCCACCTTTTTGCAGTTTCTTCAGTTTCAATCTGCAGTTCATAACCAACAGATTGTGGTCAGAATCCACATCTGCCCCTGGAAATGTCTTACAATTTAAAACCTGGTTCCTAAATCTCTGTCTTACCATTATGTAATCTATCTGATACCTTTTAGTATCTCCAGGATTCTTCCATGTATACAACCCTCTTTCATGATTCTTGAACCAAGTGTTAGCTGTGATTAGGTTATGCTCTGTGCAAAATTCTACAAGGCGGCTTCCTCTTTCATTTCTTCCCCCCAATCCATATTCACCTACTATGTTTCCTTCTCTCCCTTTTCCTACTGACGAATTCCAGTCACCCATGACTATTAAATTTTCGTCTCCCTTCACTACCTGAATAATTTCTTTTATCTCGTCATGCATTTCATCAATTTCTTCATCATCTGCAGAGCTAGTTGGCATATAAACTTGTACTACTGTAGTAGGCATGGGCTTTGTGTCTATCGTGGCCACAATAATGCGTTCACTATGCTGTTTGTAGTAGCTAACCCGCACTCCTATTTTTTTATTCATTATTAAACCTACTCCTGCATTACCCCTATTTGATTTTGTATTTATAACCCTGTAATCACCTGACCAAAAGTCTTGTTCCTCCTGCCACCGAACTTCACTAATTCCCACTATATCTAACTTTAACCTATCCATTTCCCTTTTTAAATTTTCTAACCTACCTGCCCGATTAAGGGATCTGACATTCCACGCTCCGATCCGTAGAATGCCAGTTTTCTTTCTCCTGATAACGACGTCCTCTTGAGTAGTCCCCGCCCGGAGATCCGAATGGGGGACTATCTTACCTCCGGAATATTTTACCCAAGAGGACGCCATCATCATTTAATCATACAGTAAAGCTGCATGTCCTCGGGAAAAATTACGGCTGTAGTTTCCCCTTGCTTTCAGCCGTTCGCAGTACCAGCACAGCAAGGCCGTTTTGGTTAATGTCACAAGGCCAGATCAGTCAATCATCCAGACTGTTGCCCCTGCAACTACTGAAAAGGCTGCTGCCCCTCTTCAGGAACCACATGTTTGTCTGGCCTCTCAACAGATACCCCTCCGTTGTGGTTGCACCTACGGTACAGCCATCTGTATCGCTGAGGCACGCAAGCCTCCCCACCAACGGCAAGGTCCATGGTTCATGCGTAACCTGAATTAGAATTAATAAAGTGCGATCAAGACTCAAAAATGTTGACTGTTTCTCTATTTGGAATAGTTTTCTCGTTGTTAGGAGAAATTTTGTCAACATGGTGTATTCCTTACCACTGGATACCCAAAAGAAACAAATCACACCTGGTAAAATATTAGTGTCAGGAGACTTGACAGTAATACCACGTAACACTGCCTTTGGTTTTGACAAAGCGTGAATACGGCGAGGAAGAGAGTCCATGATATTCTCTCTCTCTCTCTCTCTCTCTCTCTCTCTCTCTCTCTCTCTCTCTCTCCTCTTTTTCTCAGGTACCCTGTGCCCAGTCGAAGCTACTCAACGGTGAATTCATTGAGGTGACAAATGTCATGGGATATCTTCCAATATAGTGTCGGGCCTTCTTTTGCCGTGAGTAGTGCAACAACTGGACGTGGCAGGGTCTCAACAAGTTGTTCAAGTCCACCGCAGAAATACTGAGCCACGCTGCAGGAGCAGGCTTAATTGGTTGGTTGGGTTGTTGGGGGAAGGAGACCAGACAGCGAGGTCATCGGTCTCATCAGATTAGGGAAGGATGGGGAAGGAAGTCGGCCGTGCCCTTTGAAAGGAACCATCCCGGCATTTGCCTGGAGCGATTTAGGGAAATCACGGAAAACCTAAATCAGGACGGCCGGACGCGGGATTGAACCGTCGTCCTCCCGAATGCGAGTCCAGTGTCTAACTGAGCCACGCTGCCTCTATAACCGTCCATGATTGGGTAAGTGTTGCCCTTGCAGGATTTTGTGGATGAACTAATCTCTCAATCATGTCCCATAAATGTTCGATGGAATTCATGTCCTAACAGAGACGTTCGTCGTACGTCCCACATCGATTTCTGCGGTCATTGCACGCGGTGTTGCTTGTCTGTTAGCACTGACAACTCTACACAAACTCCGCTGCTCTCAGTCGTTAAGTGAAGGCTGTCGGCCACTGCGTTGTGCGTGGTGAGGGGTAATGCCAGAAATTTGGCATTCTCGGCGCACTATTCACACTGTTGATCTCGGAACAGTGAATTACCTAACGATTTCCGAAATGGAATGTCCCATGCGTCTAGCTCCAACTACCATTCCGCGTTGAAAGTCTGCAAATTCCCGTCGTGGGGTCATAATCACGTCGCCAATTTTTCCATATGAGTCACCTGGGTACAAATGACAGCTGCCCTTTTATACATTGTGTACGCGGCAATACCGCCATCTGTGTACACTGCTATCCCATGACCTTTGTCACCTTTTTGCACCTCGATGTATATCGCGTAGAGCTACCAGATTGCGGTTAGTATGACTGATCACCTTTAATCCGCTGTTCCACATTGTCCCACAATGGGGTTAATATATGCTGGTTTAGTGGGGCAACTGAGGTGCGGTAAGTTGCCTCAGTATTCGTCAAACACGGAGCGTCTGCGTACAGCCTTGTCAACATGGCCGTTGTCATCTTGGAAAACGTAATGAAGTTGTAGACGAAAGGGCGACACTTGGTCACCGAGAACGTTCAAATGGCCATCCTGAATGAGTAGACCTTCATTATTCGAAAATCTCTCCCAAAGACACAACAGAACTCCCTCTGGCCTGAACAGCACACTATGCCTTGCATCATTTCAAAAATGGCAAAATCTTGAGTCATCGGGCCAAACTACAAGCCTGCAATCAACTATTGTCCAATTTCTGTGTTGGTTGGCTCCTTGAAGACGTGCAGATTTAGGGGTCAGTTTCCACATAGGGTACCACGTTTCCATATAGCTTGCTGCTTCGTTTTCTTGCCCACGCCGTGCGCCTGTCGCTCTGTAGGCTATCCGTAGGGAGATGGATTCCACCATAGATGACAGGTGCGCAGTGGGAACACAGTACGTCATGTGGAAACCACATCACACCGGCGGTGCATCAGCTGTTGGCAGTCGTTCGGTGTTCGGCTCTTTCCGCTTTGCCCGGACTGCTACGAGTTTCTCTCGAACGCATGTGTCTCGTCTGACCTCACACTACGCTCTCCGGGTTTTTCGTAAACACAGACGACGAGCCTGTAACATTTGTTCAGCAGCATCCAGAACTCTACGATTTGTCGCATAAAGATTACGACAATACTCTTACCAAAGAAAATATACACTGAAGCGGCAAAGAATCTGGTATAGGCATGCGTATTCAAATACAGAGGTATGTAAACAGGCAGAAAATAGCACTGTAGTCGGCAACGCCTATTTAGGACAACATGAGTCTGGAGCAGTTGTTAGATCGCTTACTGCTGGTACAATGGCAGGTTTATCAAGATTTCAGTGAGTTAGAAAGTATTGTTATAGTCGACGCACGAGCGATGGGACACAGCATCTCCGCGGTAGCGATGAAGTGGGGATTTTCCACTACGACCATTTCACGAGTGTACCGTGAATATCAGGAAACCGGTAAAACATCAGATATCCGACATCGCTGCGGCCGGATAAAGATCGTGACAGAAGTGCAACTCTTCCGAAAATTGCTGTAGATTTCATGCTGAGCCATCAACAAGAGTCAGCATGGGAACCATTCAACGAAACATCATCGATATGGGCTTTCGGAGCCGAAGGCCCACTCGTTTACCTTGCTGACTGCGCGACACAAGCTTTACGCCTCGGCTGGGACCATCAACACCGACATTGGATTGTTGATGACTGGAAACATGTTGCCTGGTTTGACGAGTCTCGTTTCAACTTGCGTCGAGCGGATGGGCGTGTACGGGTACGAAGACAGATAATAAATCCGTGGACCCTGCATGTCAGCAGAGGACTGTTCAAGGTGGTGGAGGCTCTGTAATGGTCTGGGGCGTGTGCAGTTGGAGAGATATGGGACCCCTGAGGTGTCTAGTTACGACTCTGACAGATACATACGTCTAATCGTCTGATCATTCATGTCCAGTGTTCATTCCGACGGACTTGGGCAATTCCAGCAGGACAATGCGACACACCACTGGTCCAGAATTGCTACAGATTGGCTCCAGGAACACTTTTCTGAGTTGAAACTTTTCCGCTGGCCACCAAACTCCCCAGACATGAACATTATTGAGCATATCTGGGGTGCCTTGCAACATGCTGTTCAGAAGAGATCTCCACCCCTAGTTCTATGCGGATTTGTGGACAGCCCTGGGGATTCGTGGTGTCAGTTCTGTCCAGCACTACTTCAGACATTAGTCGAGTCCATGATACATCTTTTTGCGACACTTCTGTGTGATCACGGGGACCCTACACGATATTAGGCAGGTGTACCCGTTTCTTTGTCTCGTCAGGGTGTGAAGGAACGTCTATGAGAAGCTTAACAAATCCAGCAAGCCGTGAGGACTAGTCGCACGGTTCGAGGCGTCATGCCACGGACTGCGCGGCCCCTCCCGCCGGAGGTTCGAGTTCTCCCTCGGGCATGGGTGTGTGTGTTGTTGTTAGCATAAGTTAGTTTAAGTAGTGTGTAAGCATAGGGACCGACGACCACAGCAGTTTGGTCCCTTAGGAATTCACACACACACAAATACATTAAGTATAAGTTTTGCTTTTGTGTTCCCATCACTTTCTGTTGTACTTGCTGAAGCTAGCAGTGCTAAAATTTTTCACGTTGCGCTATAATTTTGCTTGCTAGTAAGTGATAAGCCCAGAAAGAAATGGACGCTACCGTGGTCGTATTTTATTCGAGCTCGTGCTAGCCGCAAAACCACGTCTGGCCACACTGCTAAGATGATAAAGCGCAGTTTTTAATTCCGTTTCTTGAAAACCGTACGGCGTTTACCATCGTTCAGTCTTTCCTGGATCATATTATAAATAGAGAAGAAAACGAGGATGCTGATGTTGGTCCAGCCTCCGTGGCCCGTATCATCAAACTCACGTGGTTATGGGTGATTCAGTAACAGACTCCACGCTACCCTTCACTTCTCTGCTCAGCACTCATGACAAAAGAAAATCTTATTAATAAGATATTAATAGCAAGCCACATGAATACTAACAAAAGAGACATTTGTTGAAATAAACTCCCTCTCCAAGCCCTAATTACTGTGTCATTTACGAGGACACTGTACATATACATTAAAGTGATAAAATTCGTGGGATAGCTCCTAATATCGTGTCGGACTTCCTTTTGACCGCCATAGTGCAGCAGTTCGACTTGGCATGGACAACAAGTCGTTGAAAGTCGTATATTGCACTATAGCCGTCCATAATTGCGAAAGTGTTGCCGGTGCACGAATTTGTGCACGACTGACCTCTCGATTATGTCCCAAAAATGTTCGAAGGGATTCATGTCGGCCGATATAGGTGACCGGACAACTCGCTGTTCAGCTTGCCGCGTCGGCATGTATATCTGAACCAATGAATTAGTTAGATCGTTTGCTTATGTATCTCGTGTCCGAATTTTACTGCTGTAAAAAGCTAAGCTCACGTAATGACGTCGTACTTGTGTGTCACCATTTGTATCTCCAGGGTTCATTGTAGAGATGCCCCTTAGGGATGAAAAAATGTTTTTGTTTTAAAAAAAATGCACGATATTCGTGTATGAAGCGAATGAAGCAGTTATACGTGAAAATTACTTTAGCTCACATTTCCCGGCATATTAAACTTGTGTGTTAGAGCGGGACTCGAACCCGGAACTAGTCTTCGCGCGGCTAGTTCTCCTGCTGTATGAGCTATACACACACGGCTCACGCTCTGCCCTCATAGCTCAATACGTAAGAGTATTTCGTGCAATAATCAAGGGCCGGCCTCTGTGGGCGAGCAGTTCTAGGCGCTTCAGTCCGGAACCTCGCTGCTGCTACGGTCGCAGGTTCGAATCCTACCTCGGGCATGGATGCGTGTGATGTCCTTAAGTTAGTTAGGTTTAAGTAGTACTACGTTCTAGGAGACTGATGACCTCAGATGTTAAGTCCCATAGTGCTTAGAGCCATTTGAACCATTTTTCAATAATCAATGTTCTGTCTTCGAGTCCGAACCGGCATACAGTTAAAACGCGCCAGGAAGATTCAAAACAACGCACAGTTTACAGCAGAGTGAAACACTGATTCTCGATAGCTGCTGTTGCTGACCTGCATGGTACCCTCAACAATGACATCCTTGGACGAGGATGACAGTAGTCTTAATCACAGAATCGAGCAAAATAGTGCTCATAACTGAGAGAACGAGCCTGACGTTACCCAGTTGTACCATTAATGGTGAATATCTGGAGCACACCACAACGTCAAACTACACTATCCGATCAAAAATATCCGGACACGTATTAGTGGGCATTAATATGCGTGCCTCCACCCATCGTCTTTATGACGCTTTGAACTATGCTGGGTAGACTTTCAGTGACATCTGCGAGGGAATGGCACCGTATTCATTTTCAAGAGCGGTAACTACAGCAGATAGTGATGTTGGACACTAGGTTCTGGAGCGGCTTCGATGTTGTAAATCGCCCGAAAAATATTTCACTGAGTTCAGCTAGGGACTCTGGGCACGCCATTCCGTTTCAGTAATGTTACTGTCCACTCACCATTGCCTGCTTCGTGACATGGTCCAGTGTTATGCAGATACAAACAACCATCCTCTCCGAACTGTTCCTATACTGAAGGCAGTACACAATATTGTAAAATGTGTTGACGTCCTTCCGCATTTAGCGTTTTCTTAAGCGCATTGAGGGGACCACAGCCGCACCACGACAAGATCTTCCCATACTGTAACACCACCTCATCTGTCCTTCACTGTTGACACTAAACACGATGGCAGGTAACATTCTCTAGGAATTCGCCAACCCAATTCCTTCCATTGGGTGGCCAGTGGACATAATATGATTCCATTGGCGTCACTTCTAACACCAACTAAATCATCGCTTATCACTGACTACAGAAATGTGTGTCTTATGAGGAGCTGATCGAGCATTGCACCCCATTCCTTTTGACTCCCCGCCCACAGTCATTGTGCTGCCTGGAATGCTGGTAGCACTATAGATTTTGATTTGATTTGACTTTAATAGGGAAGCTAAAACAGGTTAGGTCCAACCCGCCACTGCCCGCACCGAAACTAGGTTTATTGTGCAGTATCGCTCCCCGTATATCTAGTGAAGCCAACTAGTGCCCTTAAATAGTGCAAGGAGTCCCTCTACCAGTTTTTTGTTAGACACCATTTCTTCAGGTCTAGTTGTCCCGAAGATTCTGTATCTTTTACTCTCCAATGCATTGCATTCTAAGATTAGGTGTGATGCAGTTTCTTCACAGTCATCACAGACTCTACATTTAGGGTCCTCTTCCGTTATATCCAATGTGTGTAGGTGTTTTTTTAAATTCCCACGGCCGGTCATCAGTCCAGTCATGAGTCTGATCTCTTTCCTGTTCAATCCCAGGATTACAGAGCTTCTTTTAAAACATGGATTGGACATCATTACCTTACCATGTTTTTGTTTATGGACCTTGGTCCAATATTCTACGTGCTGTTTCCGAAGCCAGTTCCGTAGTTCTAATTTGATCATAGCCTTGGTTATTGTCAGGACAGGTTTCGGTCCAATAAATGGAGTTGTTGCCCCCATCCTAGCCAATCTGTCGGCTTGTTCATTGCCACAGATCCTTGAATGGGCAGGGACCTACACTAGGTTTACCCTATTGCTTCCCTTAGCTCCACCAGAGCCTTTTGGCATTTTGCAACAATCTTAGATCTTGTTGCAGGAGCAGCCAATGATTACAGGGCTGCCTGGCTGTCTGAATAGATGTAGATGCTACGATATTCTCCTCCACACATGCCCTGATTGCAGCAATTTCAGCTTGGAATACGGAGGTCAGTTTTCCTAGAGTGATGATGCCCTCCAGTCTTGGCTGAACCCCATACACCCCTGCCCCAACGCCTTGGTCTATTTTCGACCCATCAGTAAACCAAACGACGTCTCCTGTACGGTGTCGAACTGTTTTTTCCCACTGCTCCCTGCTTCCAATTATTATAAATGGTTCAAATAGCTCTGAGCACTATAGGGCTTAACATCGGAGGTCATCAGCCCACTAGAACTTAGAACTACTTAAACCTAACTAACCTAAGGACATTACACACATCCATGACCGAGGCAGGAGTCGAACCTGCGACCGTAGCGGTCGCGCGGTTCCAGACTGAAGCGCCTAGAACCTCTCGGCCACACCGGCCGGCTGCAATTATTATATTATGAGGCTTGTCGAAGCAGTTGGGAGTTATTATATAGTCGGCAGGCCTTTCCATAGCCATTCCTATATTTACCTCACTCACTAACTTAGTGTGTGATTCTGGATATCCGAATGAAACCCAGTTTTTGCCAGTTTTAAGTCTCTGTGCCCTAGCTGCTGCCTCCACCTTGCCCCAAAGATATAGTAGAGGCATGTCCAGCATGGCTTCCATTCCAGCGGTTGGTGTGCTGCTATTCCACATGTTATGGCTAAGCAGGCCAATCTCTGCACCTTAGCACTTTGGAACTCACGAATGATTCCTTCCACTGATTTTATATTATTCTTTTACAATCACCCTCTGCAATGCTCGACGACCCCTGTCCTTCAGTACAGGAGGCCTGTATGGTCTTGGTTTGGCTGAGGTCGTTCCTTCGCGTTTCCACTTCACAATCACACCACCAACAGTCGACTGAGACAGCTTTATAAGGGTTGAAATGCCCCTGATGGATTTGTTACTTAGGTGATATTCAATGACATGTTCGACGTCAATGAGCTCAACGATCAACTCAGCTGTTAGTGTTTCTTTACTGACAACACAGTGCACCGCATCTCGTGACACCTGGCGGTCAGTTCCGGTTTACAAAGGGGTGTCCGAATACTTTCGATCGGGTAGTGTATTTGAACCCCATGACTCGATACGATATGAGACAAACTAGTAAAATATGTAAAACCAAATGGAAGAAGTTCAGTGCACATGTAAAGGAAATCGCAGTGAAGACACTAGTCCGATCAGTGTTTGGAATCCTTATCGAGCAGCGACGATAGCATATATGGTATATGGACGAAATCCAAAAACGCAGTGTTAGGATCGTAATACGCATTCTTGAATGGATTATGTGGATACAGATGAGAAAAGCCCATATTGTTCTCGCAAAACTCTGTTTGTTAAATATAGAGAAAGAGTGTTCGTGGATGACTACGACAGACTTGCTGGCACCAGAGTATATCTCGCGTATTAAGGTGAATTAAGGTGAAGGAAATTAGAACGCGTACAGACCCATATAGACATTTATTTATTGCTTCTGCAAACTCAACCTGCAGTCTCGTTATCTAATGCAGCTTACATAATACAAATAGTAATTGTGACAGTACTGGAAGTAAGGCACTCTTAGAATCATACAGAGCTGAGTAAACTACTGGCCATTAAAATTGCTGTGATATGCAAATGATTAGCTTTTCAGAGCATTCACACAAGGTTGGCGACACCTACAACGTGCTGACATGAGGAAAGTTTCCAACCGATTTCTCATACATAAACAGCAGTTGACCGGCGTTGCCTGGTGAAACGTTGTTGTGATGCCTCGTGTAAGGAGGAGAAATGCGTACCATCACATTTCCGACTTTGATAAAGGTCGGTTTGTAGCCTATCATGACAGCGGTTTATCGTATCGCGACATTAAGCCTCGCGTTTATCGAGATCCAATGACTGTTAGCAGAATATGGAATCTTGGGTTCAGGAGAGTAATACGGAACGCCGTGCTGGATCCCAACAGCCTCGTATCGCTAGCAGTCGAGATGACAGGCATCTTATCCGCATGGATGTAACGGATCGTGCAACCACGTCTCGATCCCTGAGTCAACAGATGAGGACGTTTGCAGGACAACAACCATCTGCACGAACAGTTCGACGACGTTTGCAGCAGCATAGACAATCAGCTCGGAGACCATGGCTGCGGTTACCCTTGACGCTGCGATGGTGTACTCAACGACGAACCTGGGTGCAAGAATGGTAAAACGTCATTTTTTCGGATGAATCCAGGTTCTGTTAACAGCATCATGATGGTCGCTTCCGTGTTTGGCGACATCGCGCTGAACACACATTGGAAGCGTGTATTCATCATCGCCATACTGGCGTATAGCCCGGCGTGATGGTATGGGATGCCACTGGTTACACGTCTCGGTCACCTCTTGTTCGCATTGACAGCACTATGAACAGTGAACGTTACATTTCAGATGTGTTACGACCCGTGGCTCTACCCTTCATTCGATCCCTGCGAAACCCTACATTTCAGCAGGATAATGCATGACCGCATGTTGCAGGTCCTGTACGGGCCTTTCTGGATACAGAAAATGTTCGACTGCTGCCCTGGCCAGCACATTCTCCAGTCCTCTCACCAATTGAAAACGTCTGGTCAATGGTGGCCGAGCAACTGGCTCGTCACAACACGCCAGTCACTACTCTTGATTCTTGATGAAGTGTGGTATCGTGTTGAAGGTGCATGGGCAGCTGTACGTGTACACGCCATCCAAGCTCTGTTTGACTCAATGCCCAGGCGTATCAAGGCCGTTATTACGGCCAGAGGTGGTTGTTCTGGATACTGGTTTCTCAGGATCTATACACCCCAATTGCGTGAAAATGTAATCACTTGTCAGTTCTGGTATAATATATTTGTCCAATGAATACCCGTTTATCATCTGCATTTCTTCTTGGTGTAGAAATTTTAATGACCAGTAGTGTATTTTGATGTAGCTATAGCTAGAATAATAGATAATAAGGACGCACTAGCTACCTCCTTCAAACATATATCAGTATTATGTTATGTCACTTTCAGTAGGTGTACCATTTTGTGGAGGAATTATGATCTGGTACTCCTGTAACAACTGGTGATCCAGGAATCAGAATCTCGTGCTTAACTAGTCAATAATTTTAAAAACCCGAAATACGCTCAAATGTCTTGGGAAATGATTTGTCTAAAATTAAGAAATAAAACAGATTAGAGAAACATTTAACGCGTCTTTAAATGACACTCAGAATCAGGTACAGCAAATGAGATACGTCAAATGTTTCTGTAAGCTGTTTTATTTCTAACTTTTGGACAAATCATTCTACAAAACATATGATCGTTTTCTTTTATCACATTTTTTTTATTTTCAAGTTTTGTTGAGAAAGCATGAGATATGACATTTTTCAATATCGATCTCATATTCTGTTATTATTAAGACTCCAAGAAACTTCAGTTTATGCTGTAATGTGTTATTTATCGTATTCTTCAACATGAAACAAAGAATTTCACTGTTTATAGGCCAATCTCATTTTTTATGTTCAAAATCCGTAGGCCCTGGAGAGGTAAATTATTTGACATTACATCTGCATAGCTAGCAGCACTACTGCTCGTGAAATATTTCGATTTTCTCTCAGATCACTCATTACGTTTTTCTTAATTACCCTGACTACTTTCAAGCAATTGAATGTTTCTTTGCAAAAGTAGATCTCGCGCTGGAAAATTTGATACCACCTTTGCCCATTTCCCACTCTTCGTTTGGTTACGAACATTTTCAACTTCCTCAGGTGATGCGTAATGAAATTCTCCTCAGTGCAGTTTCTAGGGAGACTTGTTTACGCTCCTCTCAAACCTTTGGCCGAAAACAAAATAAAACTGCTCCCCTATAACTACACTCTATACTACTACAATGAGACTATTACTGATGCACTGTGTTTCATGGCCCATTATTCAGTCCACTGCAAGTCTTTTGGACATGGCCACCACGCCATCAGATTGTTTTCTTTGTATGACGTGGCTGGCACAACGCCCTCGCAGTCACGTGGTGCCATCTTGTTACTAAGAAAGGCCTTGTTTTCACAATATGAAATTGTACGTATACAAAACATGAAACTTATTTACTGTTTATTATTTTAATAAAGTTTAACAATATTGGAGCTTTAAATATTTCTAGACGTAAAATTAATTAAGAACTGGAGATACTTATTGCTTATTTATGTGGAGAAGATAAGAATTCAGGAAGATAGAAATGAGACTATGACGTAACTTGATGACATAATTTGATGCCATACTATAAATTCGGAAAATTTTATGAAACAACTTGATCCTTGCATTAAAAAAGGAGAAATGTGAGATAATAGCAAAGTATATAGATTTATGTTAGAGATACCTCTACCTAGATATCACAGATGTGACTTCGTGGTAAATCATCGAGCCTATCATACTCGAGGTAGCATACAGAATATTTCTTTAATATTCATTTGGTCAGTTTATGTGTACGGACGTGTATTTTTATTACTCTTATATTACAGTTGTTAACTGTCATATGTGCTTAACACAGGGTGCAATCGGTACATTACTTGTGTATCTTTTGACTTCCTTATTTCTATGTCTTGTGTGCATGCTGTGTGTGTTATCTATAAGGTAAAATTTTATGTACGGACGTCTAATTATATCATTTCCATTACGGGTTTTACTGTGTCCAGGCTTAATAAATAATTATATACTTCAAATTAAAGGTATTACGCAAGATGTTTCTACATATATTGTAAGTAGGATATTTAGGTTTTTACGTTGGTGACGTCACGTAGCGCTCTGTATGAAAATCGTTGACTGCGCTGTGTGCAGTCTGTGGTTGGTTGGACTCATTGTTGGAATAATCGCTAGTTTAGTGTTGGGCTGTTGGGGAGAGAGATGACAGAGTTTTGAGAGCTGACTATCTGGACGCGTCCTTCAGAAAAAGGAAAGACTGGATGCCATGAACTGATGCCTTCAGTAGTTAGAATCTTTTATTTAGCTGGCAGTATTGGCACTCATTGTATTGCAGTAGTTCGAGTAACGAAGATTTTTGTGAGGTAAGTGATTCATGAAAGGCATAAGTTATTGTCAGTCAGAGCTATTCTTCTGAAGGAATTATTGAAAGTCAGATTGCGTTGCGCTAAAATATTGTGTGTCAGTTTAGTGATGATCAGAATAAGTAAAGAGAAAACTGAGTACGTTGAGTCTTGTTGAGCCGTTTCTGTATCAAAAAACGTACAGGTTTTCCAGCACTGTCATTCTATACATACAATATCAAAATACTTCATGCCACTTGATCCATTTCTGCGTTCCTTAACTTGGTCTTATCTCATATCTAGATCCGTTTATTAATCTCACTGTCTGTACCTGTTTCACCATCTGACCCTGTTCTGCGTTTCTGTCTGTGTTTGTGTCTGTGTCATTCCAAGCATCCTGTTCTCGTGTTTATCTATTTGCTCTTATTCATGCATATGACAAGCTTCGTGTAAAGTAAGTCAGACGCTACTGGATGTCATTCAGTATCTACCAATAGTCCAACAGTAGTAGAGTTTGTCCTATATTGTCAAATTCAGTTCGGTGTCGTATGTGTGTGTGAGTCTGTTAGAGTGTAATCTGCCATGTTCAGGAGTTAACATTTCTCCGCATGTCCACATGGGTATTCGGCTGAAACCAAACCGATAGAGGTGTTCTGAATACGGACCATGGCCCGTACGAAATGCAGTGTGTTAGCCTAATTCGTTCCTTGATGTTTGGGAAGAACGTGTTGATGCGACACCCTTTTTTTGTTGAATCGCATTCTCATTGCCAGGTACCGTTTGGCCGGTGGTTTACTTGGAGCCTTTCTGTGATGAGTTCTCCTATAATTTCAGATACTTTCTCGCGTCTGTCTTTGTTCAATCAGTATGCCGCTGCTCTCTGACGGATGGTGATGTCAATGGGGCACACTCACATCGCCAGGTTTCGTGGCTCCGCCGGTGTTGTGCCGGAGGAACCCGACTTCCTGAGCAGAACAGGTCTTTGATGACATCTCATAATGATTTTGTGTGTCGCAAGCTACAGTCGATACGCCCACGCGCTTGCTGCTGAGCATGCTATGGACTGAAATAGTACGATATGATATGTACGTACTGTCTTTATAGTTAGTCTATATTTTGTAGTATTTAATCTTGCTAATATATGCATTATTTTCCTTGTTTTATCAGTAACAAGTCTGGTATGTTCAGTAAAATTCAGTTTCTCGTCATTGTGTAAACCTAGATACCTTGTCACTTGCTAATGCATGCTTTATTTTCATCGCTTTGTGTGTCGTAAGTTTGGTATGTTCAGTGAACTTCACTTTGTCGTCAATGTGTAAACCTAGACATCTTGTCACTCTTTTGCGTTACGAGGTTGCGTTATTTAGCTTGATGCCGGGATTTCTTTTAAGTTCATCGTTCAGTAGTAAGTACACCAAGTACACCGTTTTATTAGATGCAGTTATTAGTTTATGTAGGTGCATCACTCACTCATGTCTACGATGAGAAGTGTAGTCTTTTGTTCTATGTGTCTTCTTGAGTTACCTTTACCACTACGACTAAATTATCAGTATACGTTACTATCACCTTTGCTCTATCATCTCTGTCTAGATTGTCTATCAATGGCAATGCTCCAGAAAACGGGTCCACATGTGGATCCCTGTGGGCATCCTTTTGTAATTTTTCTTGGCAAACGTTCGGTGACCTGCTCGCTATGCGAATAGCGCAGACAGCCAAATGTTGTCAAACGTGCAAAATATATCAATTAATGTTGCCGCCACATATTTGTCCTGTGTGATCCTATTTACTGCATCGTCGATAGACTTGTGCAGTCTGAACCCATACTGATGTGGACTGAGGCCCAGAAGCTGTTTGTGTGACTGTGGTCTGTCACACAGTAGCCTCTCCTGAACTTTGTCTAGTACATTCAGTAGACAGATCAGTCTGTACATTTTCTTGTTTTTGTTGAGTCCTTGTCCTCTGTTTTTTATAATCTCCGTCTTCCAATAGGAGGGTATTTTTCTTTGCTGTGAAGAGTTGTAAATCCGTGGATAGGAGGTGAAACAATTTTAATGGTTTCTGAATGGACTCCATCTGGACCCGGAGACTTTCTGTCTTTGAGTTTCGTAAGTGCAGCGCAACCTACTCATGTGCGAAAGGAGGAGTGATTCCTCTATTTATGTAGTTAATGTCCATCTGTCCGCGTAGGTATGTGTGGCTGTGTGAAGCGTCATAGTCTGATAGTAGTTTGCTCTGGCGAGCGTCTCCAGTCCTATGATTCATTGTGCCATCTGGCTGGTATTTTAATTCTTTCAGTTTGTATTTCGAACGTCTCAGCCCCTAAGTTATTCTGTAAGTTTCGCCTGAAAAAAATGTAGCAACAGTCATGGACTTTTTTTTAATTCGTCTTTGTATCGTCGTTTGGCTTCAAGGTAATGTTGCAGTCGGACTTCTTTTTCTTCTGTTGTTTTTGCTCGTTGGCTCTCGTGAGTCCTTCCATAGATATGTTAACTATGCCGACCACCGTATGCTCCCTTTACGCCAGTTATTGACTTGTGGGACTGATGCGATTTGAGCTCTCGTAGTAGGTCAGTTAAGACAGTATGTGTGCTCTGTAATCAGCTCTTCCTCAGGTGATGAGCAATGAATTTCTCCATAGGATCTTTTTGTGTCTCCCCGTTTGCACTGATCAGGAGCAATCGTGGATATTGATGAGTGCACGTGTTTGTGATTATGTGTGTAGCAGTGCGATCGCTGTGTGTTGCTCTGTCATGTACTTGCCAAATAGTGATATGTTCGGGTGTTCCGTTTGTTAATGAAATATTTACGTTACTGATACCTCCGGCTTTTCCGGAGTATGTCGGGATTGCCCTTCCTTATCGTGCACAATAAGGCTTATAACGCGAGTTATTACTTGTCCCTAGGCATCTGTCCTATCAGCATGCCAGAATGTTGAACGTTCGTTTTGTCCACGAGCATATAGACAGACATTTTACCGTCACTTAGACAGAGGACAGAATATTTATAATATTCGTACGAAATACCCTGCGCTACACACTGTGTAGTAGCTCGTGGAATATATATATATATATATATATAAATGTAATAGTAAGGTTGACTAGGGTAGGTGACCACTGAATCGAGCACAGTAGTCTCACAATATATATATTCACTTATGAAATTTGTTATTAACAGTCCGATCGAATGCAAAAGTAATAGCAGTGTACATGGCTACAGCACTAGGAGAAAGGATGATCTTCACTACTCAAGGTTGAATCTAACTTTGTCTTTGGTCACTTCCCTAATAGCATCAAAAGTCTGACAGATAGCCATATAGCATTTAAAAGGAAATTAAAAGAATTTCTGAATGGCAACTCCTTCTACTCATTAGGTGACTTTTTGGATATAGTATGTGGGTTATTTCCCAACCCTCCACCCAAATAATTATTAAGTGTCATGTAATATTTTGTGTAATGTAATATCTTGTATTGACACCTTTTATTTACCTGACACGTTCCACATCATTACGAAGTGTCGTACTCATGATCTATGGAACAAGTACTAATCTAATCTAATCTACAATTTTCCTGATAACTATAGATGCTACGGCCATAAAATGATAGCCAGTCAGCGGCTATGTGGTGGACATCATCATCCGTAAAGAGTTGGCGCAACACTTTTTGAATCCACGGCAATAATTCTGACCAAGCGTGGAGTTTTTGAGAGCGTGTGCCAATCATTTCTTCGACGCCGTGAACTTTCTACCGACGGTGAAGACGGGAATTTCGCTCATTTACTCTAAAAATGTGATTTAGGGAGAAACAAGAAATTCAAAATTATATTTATGTTTTCTCTTTCACCATTGTCTTTGTTCACTTTTACTGATCGGCAGTACTTATTTTCTGTACATTATTAAAAATTAAAACACTGTTAGTAACACTACACCTTACAGTACCACGTATCTATTGCCTCAGTGAAATACAGTATACCTTATTATCTTACCGAATAAATGGCATTAGCGTACTTTTAGCGTAGGTAATTTCGCAGATAATCTCTACCCAGTAAACATAACGGAAAATTCGTGTGTAAGTAACCAGCCAGGGATATGAATTTGAATTTTTCCCCAGTTTTGACTGCTTGGTGAAACCATCATCTTCTGATAATTTAATTAAGGACTGCCCTCTTTAGTATAACAGATGTTGGGTGGGGCAAGTTAGCTTATGCGGGCAGCCCTATCTGAACGCACGAAAAATAGCTGAGTTTCTTAATATTTTCAAGTAAAAGAAATCGTAGTGCTAAATCTGATCGGTAAATGTATTCTTTACACTTTTGTCTTTAACAAATCAATTTTGTGTCCACAATGTAAGCTCCCTGTAACTACTACAACAGGTGGAGGGATCCCTTGAAACTGGAACATCCGCCATCGGCGAGGATTCCTGAAGCCTTCCTATTACACCTACAAAAAAATAATTTTGTTTCCAGAATGAGATTTTCACTCTGCAGCGGAGTGTGCGCTGATATGATGGTAGAGCAGTTGCCTGCGAAAGGCAAAGGTCCCGAGTTCGAGTCTCGGTCCGGCACACAGTTTTAATCTGCCAGGAAGTTTCAATTTTCTATGTGCCATATCCAATACATTTAGTTCTAACAAAATGGTGACATGCTGAAACCCAAATGCCATTTTCTTCGCCCACAAAATATAGACAAAAGCCTGCACCATAAATAGACTTCTGACGATATCGTAAAACGACTACGTACGCTCTTAGAGAATTCGCTCTAGATTTCCGCATCAAATTCCGATCAAAATTGTATGTACCATTCGCAGGTTACGTATCCCACCAAAATGAAAAATACCGTATCAAGGAAAACTTGCTTAATGTTTTGGGTTCGTTTTTTGTAGTAAAGCTAAACATACCTCTAGTCAGCGATCCCTGGACAATACAGCAATCCTTCCAAATCTAAAACGATGTCCTCGTCCATCTTCTTCGTGGACATTCTGGTCCTGTCGGCCTCTTTGGCAGCTTCGTCAACCACTGCTCCGCTCGATCGCTACGCTTTTCGCCCACTTGGAGTCAGAGGTTGTAACAGGCTGGTCCGATTTCAAGTTCGAGCACGTTCGTAATTTCCGTAACGCCTGCCAAGCCGCCGTTGCAATTACGTGTTGCCACACTGGCCGGTATATCAACTATTTTTCTCCCCCTGCGAATAGTTTTCACCTTGTAACTCGATAACGGGGTATCTGGCGAACTTGGATTATACGTTACAGTGAAGTAGACTTCCCGCTGAACTTTTCCAAAGGAGACTACACAATTAAACGCAAACACTCCGGCGCGGCCATTGACTGGCTGCTGTTTTACGGCCGAAGCTTCACAACAGTCATCACAGCCTACAGTTATTTGGAAAAATGTTGCCGGATTCGACGTAGCCGAAAAAACAGACACCTTTTGTTTCTTTTATTTCGCAGCCGTGTATGTATCGGACGAAATGAAAATTCCGACATTAGCCGCAATCGGGTACCGAAATAAATTCAATGGCGAAAAGTGGAAGTTTGTGCCAGACCGGGACTCAAAACCTGGATTTCTCGCCTTACGCGACTGTTTTTGCCGTAATCACTTTGGCTATGCGAGCACGCTTTCCGTCCAACCCAAACCACCAGCTTGTCGCACACTACATACGTCGCGTCTCCTGTCCGTTACTCTTGCTGCTCGCAGACTCACGCTAACTGCTGCAGAAGTTCGGACGATGAGTGCATCTGCACCAGATGTTCGTTAATTGCCGTCAGGGAGCACTTACTTATATGTGCGGTGTCTGTTCCTGCGAACATGTCTGAATATACTATGTATGCAGTGGGGAATTTGAGATTGGAGGGGAAGTGTGCTCGGTTAGCTGAAGCGCTTAGGTGACCGCTCTCGTAAAGTTGGAAATGCGGGTTCAAGTTCCCGTCACTTGTCACCACGAATCTATTTAGATGCCTGATTGTGGCTGATGACAGAATTGCCATTTCGTCATAATGAAAACTTCCTGATGGTGTTGCGGGCACCTGTCGCGATAAGTATAGTATAAATGCGGAGGAGAGGTGAATGGGAAGTCATTGTAGCGAAGATAAAGGTAGCAAATGGGGAAGTCTACTGACATAAGCGATTTTGACAAAGGGAAGTTGGACTGACCCGACAACTGGGAACAAGGATTTTGGAAACGGTGGAACTGGTCGGCTGTTCGTGTGCCACTGTCGTGAGAATCTATCTGAAGTTAGTGGACACCCATCCCTCATCACAGAATGGGCTTAAAAGCAGGTAAGGCGCCGATATGTGACAGCTCTGACGACAGAATACAGTGCTGGAGCAGGTACAAGACTTTCGGAGTACAGTGTTCAGTGCAGATTGATGAACATGGGGTTCCACAGCAGACGACGTCTTTACAGGGGATAGGCAAAATAATGCGAACACCTGTACTTACTTGGGAATGGTTTATTAATGAGGTATTTGGCCCCCTTTTGCCCGTAATACAGCTGCGACTCTTCTTGGAATACTGTCATATGATGATTGTATAGTCTACAGTGGAATGTTGTGCCACTCTTCGATCAGAACCTCTTATAACTCCTGTAGTGACGAGGGAGGCGGAAATCTGTTCTGGAGTAGGCGCTCCAATATCGCCCACAAAAGTTCGATACTGTTCAATTCTGGGGCCTGTGCTGGCTAGGGAAGACCCTGCAGTTCGGTTGCCTGCTCCTCATACCACGAATGTGGCTGTGTGAATGGGAGCATTATCGTCCTGAAATAAGGCATCAGTGTTGAGGAACAAGATTTGAATAATGAGATGCACCTGATCACCTAAAATGTTCATCTGATCGTTGGCTGTAAATCTGAGAGTAATGATGGGACCGGCGGAATACCATGATACAGCTGCCCACACCACCACACTCCCACCTTCATGTTTAACCGTTGGAATCAACCAATCGATATTGTAGGCTTCTTTTGGCGTTCTCCAGACGTAAACTTGGCTCCATGTTGGAAGTAACGAAAACGTTGACTCGTCGAAACTTATGAGATAATTCCACTGATCAGCTGTCCAGGATTTATGCTCGCTTCTTTGCGTTCGTTGTCGTCACTAATGGTTTCGGTATAGCAGCTAGTCCATGAATATTCGCTTTACGGAGTTCTCGACAGACAGTGTCGATACATACGAGGTCTCGAAGATGGCTTTTGAGCTGTGCAGTCACTTTAGCCACCGTAGCTTAGTGTTGTTGTGACAGAATTCGTGTTAGAGTACGACGATCTCTGTCATAAATTTGATTTGCGCCCACTATTACGTTTACACGATGATGTCTTTCCATGTTCCGTGTCGGCTCTCATGACTGTTGAAACGTTCAGTAAGTCGGCTGTCTTGGTTACTGATGCTCCAGCTACTCGGCTCCCATAATCTTGTCATCTTTGGAACTCTGTTCAGTCTTTCACTGGACGTCGGTCTCGGCATCAGAAAGCAAATACGAAGTGTGCAGTACTTGTAAACAACCTGCACTGATGCAAAATTCCTTCTCAACACTCACAGTCCAGTACGACACGTGCCTTACCTGCCTTGTTGACCGTCAGACACAACCTTCCAATTATTACCACTGTTCACATTCTCTTGCCTATTCCCTGCACGTGTCCATATTGACATGTTGATCCAACGACGTCATCACTTGCGACTGCAATTCGAAGGGTATTACAGTACCGGCCATCAAGATGACATGCTACAGACGAGAAATTTAACCGACAGGAAGAAGATGCTGTGATATGCAAATGATTAGATTTTCAGAGCATTCACACAAGGTTGGCGCCGGTGGCGTCACCTACAACGTGCTGACATGAGAAAAGTTTCGAACCTATTTCTCACACACAAACAGCAGTTGACCGGCGTTGCCTGGTGAAACGTTGTTGTGATGCCTCGTGTAAGGAGGCGAAATGCGTACCATCACGTTTCCGACTTTGATAAAGGTCGGATTGTAGCCTATCGCGATTGCGGTTTATCGTATCGCGACATTGCTGCTCGCGTTGGTCGAGATCCAGTGACTGTTAGCAGAATATGGAATCTGTAGGTTCAGGAGAGTAATACGGAACGCCGTGCTGGATCCCAACCGCCTCGTATCACTAGTAGTCGAGATGACAGGCTTCTTATCCGCATGGCTACAACGGATTGTGCAGCCACGACTCGATCCCTGAGTCAACAGATGGGGACGTTTGCAAGACAACAACCATCTGCACGAACAGTTCGACGACGTTTGCAGCAGCATGGACTATCAGCTCGGAGACCATGGCTGCGGTTGCCCTTGACGCTGCATCACAGACAGGAGCGCCTGCGATGGTGTACTCAACGACGAACCTGGGTGCACGAATGGCAAAACGTCATTTTTTCGGATGAATCCAGGTTCTGTTTAAAGCATCATGATGGTCACATGCGTGTTTGGCGACATCGCGGTAAACGCACATTGGAAGCGAGTATTCGTCATCGCCATACTGGCGTATCACCCGGCGTGATGGTATTGGGTGCCATTGGTTACACGCCTCCGTCACCTCTTGTTCGCATTGACGGCACTTTGAACAGGATAATGCACGACCACATGTTGCAGTCCCTGTACGGGCCTTTGTGGATACAGAAAATGTTCGACTGCTGCCCTGGCCAGCACATTCTCCAGGTCTCTCACCAATTGAAAACGTGTGGTCAATGGTGGCCGAGCAACTGGCTCGTCACAGTACGCCAGTCACTATTCTTGATGAACTGTGGTATCGTGTTGAAGCTGCATGGGCAGCTGTACCTGTACACGCCATCCAAGCTCTGTTTAACTCAATGCCCAGGAATATCAAGGCTGTCACTACGGCCAGAGGTGGTTGTTCTGGCTACTGATTTCGCAGGATCTATGCACCAAAATTGCGTGAAAATGTAATCACATGTCATTTCTGGTATAATATATTTGTCCAGTGAATACCCGTTTATCATCTGCATTTCTTCTTGGTGTATGAATTTTAATGGCCAGTAGTGTAGAACAGGTCGTTGCAGGATTCGAAACCACTCAAGTTAGAATGTGAAACACTGGAGCACCTCGTTCAGTCTCCACCCTTCCAATGCAAGATCCGCAGACACGACCACAATTCGACGTTCCTATTTGTAGAAACATTTCTCCTAATTCCGAAACTGGTTCCGCGACTCTGAGGGAGGAACAATGCGAACAATGAGAGAGACTTCTCCGTGCAGCATGCACGGAGTTGCCGCGACTCGGCGGTGCTCTTCAGGGGTGGACGCGATTTCTGCATAATAAAAGGCCTCGTAGTTCCACCGGCAGAGCTGATCAGAATGGAAGATAAACAGCGTAGTAGCTCTCCAGACCGGTTCCGCTGAGACATGGGAAAACGCCGGGGCCCTCGGCTCACCCGGCCGGCGACCTGTCACGCAGAATCGAGAACTCGAAGACGCGTTTCAAAAGCGGTGACAGAAGGGTTCCTTAATGGATCAGCAGGTAAATTAAAACTTCTCCGATATTATTTTCCCAGCGGGGAGCCGTGCAGGGATTACTGGGGTCTCTCTCTCTCTCTCTCTCTCTCTCTCTCTAGCTCTTTCTCCCTCGTTCGATCGCGGATATGAACCTTATGACAGCTTCGTCAGCTGAGGACAAGCGGCATCACGATTGCGTCTGCGCGCACGAGTTGTGTGTGTGTGTCTGCAGGAGGGAGGGTGGTTGGGGGGGGGGGGGGGGGGATAGGAAGAGCGTGTGAGTGTGTCTTGCTGGGAGCGCTCTTTTCCCATGATTCTATCTGTGTAAGTGGATGCCGCGCGGAACGGAATGTACCCACGAGCTTACTTCACAGAGCCTGCTGAAACTCGAGGTCTATTTTTTTTTTTATTTTTCCTCTATTTTTTTCCCTCCGGGGAACAGGGAGGCGGAGCAGGACTCTGGGGGGAGGAAGAGGTTGCGGTGGGATGAGAAGGGGAGCCCGGTGCAAGAAATCTCCTCTTACCGCGCCGCGTCCCCCTGGGAGGAGGGGTTTACCATTCAAAGCACGCACAATGGGCCGGAGAGCTACCGTACGGCTGTGCGCAGGGGCCCTGGGGGTTGACCCACAGGTGCCGAAATGCGCAGCACCTGGGGACGAGGAATTCTCCGGAGCGGGTCGCCGCTTGGGAAGCTGGGGTCTGCCGGCGGCGCGGCTTCGTTTGCATCACAATCGGCCAGGTGCGTGGGATACCGCCGCGCGTCGCAACGCACGTCAGGCGTCAGCGGGGACAGCTGCAGCGCGCCGGCCGCGCCGTTCCCACACGGCGCACGCACGTGCCGAGGTGCGTCGCCAGGAGACGTCCAGCGCTCTCTCCTCGCATTGCGTACCCTCCGCTATGTAGCGCAGTCCGTGTTCTCTCCCACCATCGGTTCTGCTTTGGCGCTCCGGCACTGCCTCAACTCCCTGTCGCGAGGCCGGTAGATTCTGTGGACGGATGCACGAGGGCACAGGACCACCTCTTTATTGCTCTATTCGTGCACCGCAGCATGGGGGAAGAATGGGGTCAAGACCGATACACTCGACAAAGCGAATGAGTCGACCATCACTGTACTGTGGACGTACAGAATCTTCTAACACAGGAAGCACTCACCTAAAGGGTCAGCTACCATTTCACTGTAATATACAGGGTGATCAAAAAGTCAGTATAAATTTGAAAACTGAATAAATCACAGAATAATGTAGATAGAGAGGTACAAATTGACACACATGCTTGGAATGATATAGGGTTTTATTAGAACCAAAAAAATACAAAAGTTCAAAAAATGTCCGACAGATGGCGCTTCATCTGATCAGAATAGCAATAATTAGCATAACAAAGTAAGACAAGGCAAAGATGATGTTCTTTACAGGAAATGCTCAATATGTCCACCATCATTCCTCAAAAATAGCTGTAGTCGAGGAATAATGTTGTGAACAGCACTGCAAAGCATTGGCGTCGGATGTTGTCTTTCAGCATCCCTAGAGATGTCGGTCGATCACGATACACTTGCGACTTCAGGTAACCCCAAAGCCAATAATCGCACGGATTGAGGTCTGGGGACCTGGGAGGACAAGCATGACGAAAGTGGCGGCTGAGCACAAGATCATCACCAAGCGACGCGGGCAAGAGATCTTTCACGCGTCTAGCAATATGGGGTGGAGCACCATCCTGCATAAACATCGTACGTTCCAGCAGGTGTTTATCAGCCAGGCTGGGGATGATGCGATTCTCTAACATATCGGCGTACCTCTCACCCGTCACTGTAGCAGTTACCTGCTGTCCAGCGGCATCTGTCGGACATTTTGTGAACTTCGTTCTTTTTGTTCTAATAAAACCCCATGTCATTCCAAGTATGTGTGTCAATTTTTACCTCTCTATCTACATTATTCCGTGGTTTATTAATTTTTCAAATTTATACTAACTATTTGATCACCCGGTATACTGGGTCCGGCAGGGAGGTGTTTCAAAACATTCCAACACATTTATGTTTTTAATAAATTTCAGTCTTTTTATACCTCAAAGTATGGAAATACAATGCCCCTTAATAAACATAAAGTACAAATAGGAAGCACTATAGTTCAGGTGCGAGGAATGACATCATCCAAACGGCGGCCGTTGTTGACAAGGCATATTTTCAGGTGCGAGAAAAAATTGTCCACACACCATTCAAGCATAGCAAAGGGAATTTCTTGAATTTTTCGAGTAATGACCTCTGAAAGGGAAGAGTCCGTAGTTTTTCAACGTAAATCCGATAATAAAGGTAGCCTCATAAGAAATAATTGCACGGAGGGAGATCTGGAGATCGAGGAAGCCACTCCACATCCCCACGCAACGAGATGAGGCGACCTGGAGAACAGTCCGTTAGAAAAGCTGTGGGTGGTTTGAGGTATGAGAAGTAGGCCCATCCAGTTGAAACAAAACATCATCGAAGTCAAAATTCTCGCAACATCGTGCGATAACGCTGTCAGTTGACACTCACAGCGCGACCATTTTCTCGGAAAAGTAGGGTACAATGATGGTAAATCGGGGTAATCCACACTACACAGTTACTTTATCACTACGCGGAGACCTCTCCTGGAGTTGCCCTCGATTATTTTCCGACCGTCACCGCCGATTTTGTTTGTTCACAGCACACTATACCACCTTCTTTTTCTTTTTTTTGTCGTTCAGTGTAGTACCCATAGCATATCCATTCCCATAATGTAAATAGGGGTACAAAGAAAACGGTATGTGTACAACAGATATGAATGACACTTTGCTACATCATGCTCTTTGGCCTGAGATGCATTGTATACAAAATAAATATTTACAAGTACACAAATATATTTAAATGAATCTTTCTAGATGCAAGTGTGTACTTATATAGACAATATACAAGTAATGTGGACTAAAAAGGTACCCAAAAGGTAAACAAATAGGGTGAACTACTTGCTTTGTAATTAAGGACTGAATGAGTTAGCCGGCCGCAGTCGTCGAGCGGTTCTAAGCGCTTCAATCTGGAACCGCGCGATCATTACGGTCGCAGGTTCGAATCCTGCCTCGGGCATGGATGTGTGTGATGTCCTTACATTAGTTAGGTTTAAGTAGTTCTCAGTTCTAGGGGACGGATGACCTCAGATGTTAAGTCCCATAGTGCTCAGTGCCATTTGAGCCAATGAGTTACAGCACGTCATAGTTGTTGTGTGACTAAGAGAGTGAAATGTTTACTCTGAAATTAAAAAGTGACAGAGTCACAGGACGCCGTACTTGTTACAAGACTGAGAGGAGAATGGATATATTATTGTCTTTTTTGGTGTGTAGGTGCCGAGATGTCATGGAAATTCTGAAGGAAAAAGTTTTGCACTGATTCGGTTTGTTCGTTAAGGATATCCTGAGGTGAAATGTAAATCTCTAATTGTTCAATGAGATATACCTGTAACCCTTTTTCAGCAATGTGTGGAACAGAAATATCGTTGTTGATGTCACAAAGAAAGTGTTCATGATGAGTAATATGTGATGCAAAGATGGGCTTATTTAAGTTTTGAGTCGAATGGCGTCCATATGTTCTTTGTAATGAGTTGCAAAATTTCTTCCTGTTTGCCCTAAATCGAAGCAAGCATCTAGCTACACTAGGTCCGCGGTATAATGCTCCTGTATCACCTCCATCTGATGATGAGAATGCAGTGGTCCGAAAAATAATTAATGGAACTATAAATCGTATCTAAAATTAAAAAAAGCGATTGGTTGCATATTTATGTCCAGATAAATTGTCAGTTTAAATCAGAGTTGTAGGTCATCATTTATAATGCATACATTTAAAAAAATGTATAACTGACTTTTTGAAGTCATTACGTAAGCCAACAAAGCATCTTAATTAGTTAATTTTGTGTTTCATGGATCATTTGCACGACAAATCACAATGACGTGCAACGTCACACTCTCCGCCACACTTCCGTATTCCCTGTAACTCGCAGCGCGTAACTGAATTCGTACCTAGTCTGCTGTCATCGCTACTTCATAAGAATTCCAAATGCTGTACTAATACTCAAGTTCTGATCGTATTAGCGACTTTTCTGCAATTTTCTTTACAGGTCTACCGCGTTTTCTCAGAACTCTTCAAGAAAATCCAAGTCTTCAAGTTCCTTTTATACAGTTTACGAGTTTGTCTCATTTCATATCGTTTCTTGGTGTTCAAATATTTTAACGACGGGATGGGCTCCGGATGTTCACCGTGTCTTGAGGCTATTTTCTCAGTTATGGGCGTCACCTCGCACGATTCTAAGATCAAGCGATAGACGATGTCTGTCATCAGTCCATTGATTTAGTTGTCAAAAGGTACCACGCAGCTCTACAACTTTAGCTATCTAGATCAATGTTTCACTCTGCCAATAGAGTGCACGCTGTTTTGAAATTTCCTCGCGCATTTAAACTATGTGCCGGATCACGGTTTGAAAATAGATGTTCTACACTACTGGCCATTAAAATTGCTACACCATGAAGGTGACGTGCTACAGATGCGAAATTTAACCGAAAGGAAGAAGATGCTGTGATATGTAAATGATTAGCTTTTCAGAGCGTTCACACAAGGTTGGCGCCGGTGGCGACACCTACAACGTGCTAACATGAGCAAAGTTTCCAACCGATTTCTCATACTCAAACAGTAGTTGACCGGTGTTGCCTGGTCAAACGTTGTTGTGATGCCTCGTTTAAGGAGGAGAGATGCGTACCATCACGTTTCCGACTTTGATAAAGGTCGGATTGTAGACTGTCGCGATTCCCTTTTATCGTATCGCGACATTGCTGCTCGCGTTGGTCGAGATCCAATACTGTTAGCAGAATATGGACTCGGTGAGTTTAGGAGGGTAATACGGAACGCCGTGCTGGATCCCAACAGCCTCGTATCACTAGCAGTCGGGATGAGAGGCATAATATCCGCATGGCTGTAACGGGTCGTGCAGCCACGTCTCGATCCCTGAGTCAACAGATGTGGACGTTTGGAAGACAACAACCATATGCACGAACAGTTCGACGACGTTTGCAGCAGCATGGACTATCAGCTCGGAGACCATGGCTGCGGTTACCCTCGACGCTGCATCACAGACAGAAGCGCCTGCGATGGTGTACTGAACGACGAACCTGGGTGCACCAATGGCAATACGTCGTTTTCTCGTATGATTCCAGGTTCTGTTTACAGCATCATGATGGTCGCATCCGTGTTTGGCGACATCGCGGTGAACGCACATTGGTAGAGTGTATTCGTCATCGCCATACTGGCGTATCACCCGGCGTGATGGTATGGGGTGCCATTGGTTATACGTCTCGGTCACCTCTTGTTCGCATTGACGGCACTTTGAACAGTGGACCTTACATTTCAGATGTGTTACGACGCGTGGCTCTACCCTTTATTCGATCACTGCGAAACCCTAAATTTCAGCAGGTTAATGCACGCCCGCATGTTGCAGGTCTTGTACGGGCCTTTCTGGGTACAGAAAATGTTCAACTGCTGCCCTGGCTAGCACTTTTTCCAGACCTCTCACCAATTGAAAACGTCTGGTCAATGGTGGCCGAGCAACTGGCTCGTCACAATACGCCAGTCACTACTCTTAATGAACTGTGGTATCGTGTTGAAGCTGCATGGGCAGCTGTACCTGTGCACGCCATCCAAGCTCTGTTTGACTCAATGCCTAGGCGTATCAAAACCATTATTACGGCCAGAGGTGGTTATTCTGGGTACTGATTTCTCAGGATCTATGCACCCAAATTGCGTGAAAATGTTATCACATGTCAGTTCTAGTATAATATATTTGTCCAATGAATACCCGTTTATCATCTGCATTTCTTCTTGGTGTAGCAATTTTAATGGCCGCTAGTGTATACGTCAACTGCCACGATTTGACTAACTTTTTACTATTGACCCGTTACATATTGTAACGACGATGAGGTCAACATTGTACATTCTTCAGTAAGCGCAATCTAATGATGGTTGTTATTCAACCGAAAGTGGTAACCAGTAAGTTTTAATTCTGTTTTTTATTGCGATTAAAACTATTAAAATTTTAACGAACTGTCTTCTAATAAAATTGTGGTTGTTGCATCCTATACGAAAAAACTTATCTATATGAAAGAAACTCATCGATATGGAAAAACAGCTTCAGTTTAATACGTTACAAGTTATGGGGAAATTCTCCAAAAGTTCCACCATGAGCTCGCATGTTCACCCACGATTAGCAAACACATATCCGGGCATTCACCGAATATTTTAGACGCACTCTACGACGGTAACCAAAACGGTATGGTATCGTGTTTTTCAAGTGGTTACGAGCTAGCTCATCTTTGGTGACTAATTTGGGGTCTTCTGATACGGCGAGAACTTCGCCCACACGCACGTAGCCAAAAAGAGCGGAGGGAAGCGGGTGAGTGATAGCTAAAATATGGAAGGCGGCGCGCATGCGCCGTCACGAATGTTCTAAGCCGGAGGCGGAGCGCCAAGGCATGCGCTACACCTGGACACGCGCCCACGCACACGCACGCATACACACACACACACACACACACACACACACACACACACACACACACAAGCTCGCATACCACCGCAGACCTACGTACCAAAGAACTGTTTTACTTTCGTGGGATATCGATGTGTCCGCATTACCGTCGGAAGACAGACCTCATGTAGGGGAAGAGCTCGGACACGCATCGTCACGGACTTATTGAGAAGCTTATTATAGTACTTGTTCTGGAATACGATGAAAAGTCAGGAAATAAAGTAGTCACTACTGCTTCCGTCCTCAGATTTAAGAGAAAATGCAAACTCTACTAAAAAAGTAGCGTTGTTTATTTGTACTTATATCAGAAAAAGCAACGTCCTCTGTTTTACTGTCGAGAAATGTGACTGCAATATGCTTTAGACTGTTACGTCATTTGGTGCGCGACAGATGCCTGTAATAAATTACCGAGATAGTCACTTACGTCGTGGCCAAGCGGTTCTAGGCGCTTCACTCTGGAACCGCGCGACCGCTTCGGTCGCAGGTTCAAATTCTGCCTCGGGCATGGATGTATGTGATGTCTTTAGGTTAGTTAGGTTTAAGTGGTTGTAAGTTCTAGGGGACTGATGACCTCAGAAGTTAAGTCCCATAGTGTTGAGATCCATTTGAACCAAACACTTACGAAATATTTTTTTCATCCTTAATTTCCAGCACAAACAAGAAACGTATGCAGATCGGATAGTTAAATGTGACACTCAGCCGCTAGCGTAAATAAACGAGAATTCAGACCAGCCGACGGATGAGGAGTTGTGCAGGGGAACAAGCCCGCCTCTCTCTCCCAGGGCTGGCAATCCACACCCATACTTTGCATTTCTGCAGAACTGACACATGATGGCAGAGATCGCTGATCCCTTCTCGTGTTCTGAGAGTCGTACTTGAATCCCGTGATGGACCAGGAATAATATCTTTACTTCATTCGTTTCAAAATAAAAGAGGAAAACGACGTGCAATGCACAACCGAAAGCAAATTGGAGTACATACAGTACTATATTTGCTTACGGCTGCCACAACAACGCTTCTTTAGGCTAGGAGTGACGTAAACGCAGTGGCTCTGGCCAGACCTCTAATGGTCTCTAACGTAGTCATAGTTGGAAACACTTTTCGTCTGAAACAGCCATGTTAAAGTGTTCCCCGCAAAACACTCGAATCGTTTCAATATGGCTGCCGTCAGTGTTGCTATCCCATCATTATTCAAATGCAGAGTGATCTGCAGTGTCATTTTCTGTCTGACCACTTACCACCTGTCACTGTCGATACTCTCTGCCACTTTAGCTCAGGCAGCTTCTTTTGGAATGGTGACTTGGTACATCATTGTTATGATGTCATCCACGCTATACGTCATAATTAGACAATTGCTTTCAATGAATTTATCTTTTAAATAATCCCAAATTACGCTGAAGATCGATTTTATGGACGATTCAGTGCATTAAGATAACAAATAAGAGTCCCTCATAGACTGCCAGTTCCGTCCGTGATGATGATGATGTTTGGTTTGTAGGGCGCTCAACGGCGCGGTTATCAGCGCCCGTACAATTTCCCAACCTTTGCTCAGCCCAATTTCGCCACTTTCCTGGATGATGATGAAATGATGAGGACAACACAAACACCCAGTCATCTCGAGGCAGGTGAAAATTCCTGACCCCGCCGGGAATCGAACCCGGGACCCCGTGCTCGGGAAGTGAGAACGCAACCGCGAGACCACGAGTTCCGTCCGCATGCAAATTATGTTTGTAGTATACAGTTAAATCAGGTTAACATGGGGGTAGAAAAATAACTATAAGAACACAAACTAAAAAACTATACTATTTTATTTGTTGTGTGTATGAAATGATTGCGGAAGAATAAAGGAGGGTAAATCAGAAACCGGACAGCTCAAGGCAAAGTATATTTATCGTTGTTTCAGCCAACAGATAGTGCAGTGGTGCGCAAAACCTAAGGACTTCGCAAGGTGTGTCACTGCCGAGTAACGCAGCTGGATGGAACTTGTACCATATATAGAAAGGAATGCTCTACAGTATAGTACAGAAGGTAACAGAAATGCGCAATGAGAGATGTTGGCTGTGGTGTCACCGCCAGACACCACACTTACTAGGTGGTAGCTTTAAATCGGCCTCGGTCCGGTAGTATACGTCGGACCCGCGTGTCGCCACTATCAGTGATTGCAGACCGAGCGCCGCCACACGGCAGGTCTAGAGAGACTTCCTAGCACTCGCCCCGTTGTACAGCCGACTTTGCTAGCGATGGTTCACTAACAAATTACGCTCTCATTTGCCGAGACGATAGTTAGCATATCCTTCAGCTACGTCATTTGCTACGACCTAGCAAGGCGCCATTATCATTTGCTATTTATCTTGTGATGCATGTACCGTCAGACCGATGTTCACCAATTATGGATTAAAGTTAAGTATTCCAGAAGCCACGTACCTTTTTTTACTAGTCTCACCTCCTTTAACTGTTCCAGACCTCACGCCAGCCTGCGTGAGCTTAAACGCGTGCCTTTCGGCTTCACCTCCTAGTGGCTTGGCTGTCTTGCCAAGTCACAACATTGGCCACGAGGTAGGTAAGGAAGTCTTATGGTAGGGCATTCCAATCCTCCACCAACATGGTGGTTGATGTATGTGGACAGACTGCAGGACGTCCCCAATGCACCTCACACGTGCTCTTTGGAATTTAAGTCGGGGGAGCTGGCAGGCCAATCCATTCGCCGAATATGCTCTCGTTCCAAGAGCTCGCACACCTATACTGTTCGAAGCATTACATCCATACAAATGAAGTAAGGACTGAATGCGTCCCTGAAAAGAGTACAATGTCACCATAACGTAGACCGATACGCCCGTGCAGCATCATTCCTCCCCACAAAAAAATGGTTCAAATGGCACTGAGCACTATGGGACTCAATTTCTGAGGTCATCAGTCCCCTAGAACTTAGAACTACTTAAACCTAACTAACCTGAGGACATCCCACACATCAATGCCCGAGGCAGGATTCGAACCTGCGACCGTAGCGGTTGTGCGGTCCCAGACTGTAGCGCCTAGAAACGCTCGGGCACTTCGGCCGGCTCCTCCCCACACCATAACATCTGGACCACAAAATGGATCATGTTCGACAATGTTCGTCCTGGCTGCCCGTGTTCCCACCTCTTGCCGTATGAGGGTACGTCCAGGATCACTACTCAGACTGAATCTGCTCTCACGCGAGTAGGACACGCGACCCACACTTCGTCGGTTCAGGCTCTGTGCTCTTGGCACAGTCGCAAACGGAGCCGTCGATGTGCGGGTGTCAACAGATCACAAGGTATTGGTCGTCAGGTACTGAGGTACTCATATACACAGGTGATGTTTTGAATTGTGCGTGTTGTCTCCATTCGTCTGAACAGTCTCATCATTATAACACCTGTCATATGTTTCTGCTGACGATCATCCAACTACGTATTCGAAAAGCATTCCTTTAACAAAATACTCGCGTATGAGATCACCGCATTGTCTAAATTTCATTGTCACCGGGAAGAGTCGTCTACCTGTCTAGCGGTACCCTTCAAACCTCATAGTCGAGAATAGTAATACAAACCATAACAATATAAACATAACAACAATAATGACAACGGCAATAGTAATAGTGTTTCGGCGGCTGAGGGAATAGTTGGATAAACTTATAAAAGTAACATTTACATTGAGAAAAATAAGAACATGGCTATACCTACTTTATTGGGTGGGAGTAAGTCACCTGTAAACAACAACGGAATAGAATTCAGATAGCAAAAATGAGATTTCTCAGAGCAGTAAAAGTATGTAGTAGATTAGAATAAATAATGACATTCATGAGGGAATTTTTGATACGTCGTTGCAGACACGTTTCGCTTTATTGCGGAAAAGCATCATCAGTGGTCTGTAATTAAGTTTATTTACATTTTGATTTGCTTTTTAGATCAAAAAACAGTTCCTTATGAATAGGTTGGTTTGTGATTTTTCGGCTGCTTTATCGCTTACAGCTGCCGAAAAATCACCGTAAGTACAGTCCAACCTCTTCATAAAAACTGTTTTTCGATCTAAAAAGCAAATCAAAATGTAAACAAACTTAATTACAGACCACTGATGGTGCCGCTTTTGGCTAAAGCTCTGTATAGGGAAAGTACGGCCAAGTTGTCAGTGGCCGCCATTTTGGGTCCACTGCGCCACTAGTGATACACTGAGTTCTGCAGCATGTTTAGCCGTGCATATTAATTAAATGTGCTCAACCGTCTAATGCATGCCCTGCTAAAACTGACCAGTGGCTTCAAACGGAACATGTCGGATATTTAGCAACAAAAAATCTCAACTGATTTCAGCTAACTGAGTCGAGAAGCAGTTGTTCTGGAAAGCACAAAAAACAGTTTTCCCCTGCCGTCCTTTATTAATAGCGAAAGCAGATTTCGCAGTTTTTGTTGCGGTATCAAGTCTGAACACCTGTTTTCGTAATTAGCGTTAAATTGGTCCTATCCAATACTCAGTAGGACAAAAGGGAACCAATATTTGTTTGCAAGTGCAAGGAAAAATGCATCGCTAATTTAAAGCTCTACATCGACTTACTTCTTGTTCCTGCTACTCGGTACTAAGAAAATCGCCCAATATCTCTTTTGGTGTACGAAATAAAGGATTGGATTCAAATATATATGCGCGGAACCTCAGTAAATAGAATTGATAAACGTACCTAAATGGTTACGCATGCTTTATATTTTTGTCAGATCTATCCCATAAAATTTTGTCTGCAAATTGTTCTGTAACACTAGGAGAACGATTACGAAAGTACAAGAGAATACAACATTTTAAAAATGTGTTCGAATGAGATTAGGCCTACGATCAAAAGTAGGCTGAAGGAAACAGGAAGAACTGTATTTGTATTAATATACTGTAGATCAGCGGCCTGGTTGCTACAGAAATAACACTCTCATGGTAACGTCAACGAATATTGAACAAAAGGTCATAGGTTCGAGCCTTGCCTGGAGGACATAATTCTGTTTTTTTTTTTTTCCTTGTACATTATATTGTACGGAACAAAGTACAATGTATTACTGTGAGCATTGTAAATACAAGTTTAAACCATACTGTATAGTCAATCACGTCAAATTTTTTTACCAGTCACGATAACTTTGTACGGAACCACTCACTATTTTTAGTTTTATGTGCTAACAGTGGTAGTTTTATCTATAAGATTTCTGTTTTGTAATTAAATGGTCATTAAGCCACCCTGTTAGCTCTTCTGACTTTTTTTGCTGTTCGAATGGATTGGAAACTAAGCAACATAAATGTAAAAAGGAGACGAAAAGGCAAAAGGCCAGAAATGAATAAAATTAACCGAATGGTTAAGTCGAGTTCCTGCAACATTTCCCATTGCGAGCAATATTCTCCTTTTTGTTGAGTATCTCCCTTCGGAAGGAATTCTGTACAGTTTTCCTCCCTTTTTGCCTCGAAATGAACAGCCAAAAGCACAGCACTGAAGCGTTACTCTACTTAAAACTTCGAAGATACACAGTACTTCCTATGCTTCACACGTAACGCTTGGGCCCAAAATAGTTGCTAAAATGTAAATGTCGTGTGACTAGGCCCTCCCGACGGTTAGACTCTTCGTCGGGCGCAAGTATTTTGATTTGACGCCACTTCGGCGACTTGCGAGTCGATGGGGATGAAATGATGATGATTACGACAACACAACACCCAGCCTCTGAGCGGAGAAAATCTCCGCCCCAGCCAGGAATCGAACCCGGGCCTTTAGGGTTGACCTTCTGTCGTGCTGACCACTTTTTTTTTCGTTCGGTTTCGTTCGTTGCATCTGCTCGGGGCGGACGTCGTAAGACACTCGTTTCAGTTCGTTGTTGACCCATTAACTCAGTTTTTTTATTACAGAGGACAGCTAGCCCTCTGATCGAACGCGCTGAGCTACCGTGCCGGCATCCACTCAGATACCGGGGGCGGACACAATGGCTGCAGTTGTCACGTGACGTGGTTTCAGCCAGCCCTGAACTGCGGAAGCCAGCCCTGAACTGCGGACGGCGACGAACGCAGGGGAAAAGGATGACCATATTTTCCTTATACAGAGCTTTATTTTTGGCGGCGCTGTCCTAGCTGCCTTGAAGCCGCTTGCGTATAATTTGGCTCTTCCCTCCCTTGCTTCCCGACTTCGCAAGCGACTTTGCTTACGACTCGATGAAGCGACTCAATTTACTGAAATATAATTGTATTAATTATAATATGATTGGATGAGTCTGCAAATTGCGAAGGGGGGAAGCGGGATTTAGGAATTTACCACGAAGAAAAACCAGAAACATATGTATTCCGTTGCCGATAGGCAAAAATGTGCTGTTAAATAGCTATTTACGCATAACTGTGAAAAATTTCAGTAGATACTAACTCTGAATAAGTTTCACGGCTGCTGTTTGCGGGAGATTCAGGCTTGGCAAATTAACTGTCAGAGAAAAATATGATACTTGCTCTTGGGATTTCGTTTTTAATAGCTGCGAGAAAGTGAAGTTCAATTTTTACGAAAAAGTGGTCAACTGAATCTAGATCAGAGTACTCCAACACGCGGACAGCGGGCCGTCTATGCCCCAAAGGAAGTATCTACGGCTACTGTTAGTGTTAAGTATATTATGTGCGGCCCCCAAATATTCGTTTTCTTACAATGTGGCCCAGGTAAGCTAAAAGGCTGGACACCCCTGGCCTAGACAATACGTAGATATGTGTACATTACATTATAAGAAACAGTGTCGAAGCTAACAATGTGCTTGGAGTATTGTCAAACAAAAGTGGCGATCGATGTTTTGTTGTTGCTAGGTGGTTGGCGTGTGCAGCTCTCCATTTGCAAGAATACCGGGGTCAATGGTTTTCTTTGTCTTTCTCTTTCTCGGGAGGACAACAGATCTTTCTCCGTCCACTTCTCCATTTCATCCTTGAAGACTCTAGAACAAACTGCCGTGTAACCTGAATGCAATCTGAAACCATTCTGGTTTCGAAAGGACGTTGGAGCTTGACCTGCTGTCAACGGTGTAGCTTCCCTCTCGGCAATCGCAACTGTTTTCCTTCTGTCCAGTACTGAAACAATGTCTCTGTCACATTGTCAGCACTATGCATGCTTTTCTCATTCCTGTATGTTTCTGTTTTCTTTCTTCCGTCGCATCTGCTATACTTACCTTCCTTCTGTACTGCTGACATATATTTCTATCACATTTAACAAGAACCTAACGAAAAAATTGCTAAAGATAATGTTAATAAAATACGCAACTCTTAAATTCCATTTATTCATTTACATAATTAATAAACGCGACGCAGTGCCGGTCGTGCTGGGACTTTGCTATGTCTTGTAGTTAGTACTCCTCTGTTGCTCACTCTCGTAGAGTCAATACGTCAACACATGCGACTAGAAGCAACAGAATGACCACTTAGCCCTTGCTTCAGTGCTCGTTCTTTCCCTCCACTTCAAGGGCACTATTATTCGTTTGTACTGTGCGCGCATTGACCAGAGTCAAGCATTTATCCGCCCTTCCATTCCTGGGTCTTCCCCAACAAGCCTTCCCCAATCCCAAGCCAGTGATACACCAAAACGCTACTACCCCACTTAGAGCACCCTGCTCTGTGTATATCTTACTTGTTGCTTCCCGACACCTTTGAGATAACTAGCATAACAGAGAATGAAAGGAAACGCTTTAAGAATAGAAATCAGCGGAGCGGCAAAAAATTAGGAAAAATGTGCAAGCCCATTTGCTTACCCCGTGCTTTGGCATGTATTACGGGCGAAGCAGTAAACTCCGGTGCCAGCGCTGGGTGCAGATGAATGCCTTTCCGACAGGTTCTGCAAAACAACGCGCGTTCTTGCAAGACAGGTGCGCATTCACCTCGGCTATTGATATTCAGATGTGAAGGGCATTGACTGGCTGTCCCCTACCGGCATAGCGGGAGGGTTGCCGTGGCACCCTTTAGCTCTCCATCCAATGTAGGAGTGGCTTCAACTTCCTAGCACTTTCATAAAATGCCTTTTCTTTACAAACGGTGTCCTTCGTGCATAAGACTGGAATTCTCCTTTCACTCTCTTTGTAGCTCGTGCGTCACCTATATGACACTTTCGAATAAAAATGTCAAGGTATGCAGCTGAATGTTACTTCGCATTGTGTTACACTGTCAGTGTATGTTGTGGCTCTCGCTGGGTTCACTGTTCATCAGGTGGCTTTCCTCTTCATTACCTTATATGGGAAAGTAGTTACGTGTAATGGGAGTTAGTGGGATGCGGCGGCAACAACAGGTGAGTACAGGGTCGTCAACATAAAATGAAATAGGGGTAATACAAGAGCAGATTTAATAATGAATAAGAAGATAGGGATACGGGTAAGCTACCGTGAACAGCACAATGACCATATTATCGTAGCCAAGAAAGATACAATGCCAACATCCACCACAATAACACAACTTTATGTATCTACTAGCTCCGCAGATGTTGACGAGATTGAAGAAATGTGCAGTGCGATAGGAGAAATTAAATAAATAAACCAGGGAGACACAACTTTGTTGGGAAGGAATGGTATTCGGTAGTGGGGAAAGGAAGAGTGGGAAAATAGTAGGAGAACGTGGATTAAGAGAAAGGAATCAAAAGAGAAGGCACATGGTAGGATTTTTCACTTTAATCGTTGCTGATGTTTCCAATAAGAATCACGAAAGAAGGTTATATACGCAAAACGGGCTTGGAGAAATTGCGAGGTTTCATAATAATATGGTGAAGTAAAGGTTTCGAAACCATATCGTAAAATGCGTTAAACATGTACAGAAGCAAATGTGGACAGTGGCCATAATTTATTGGTTGTGAGCTGCAAGTTAAAACTGAAGCTGGTTCCCTTTTGTCCTACTGAGTATAGGATAGGACCAATTTAACGCTAATTACGAAAACAAGTGTTCAGACTTGATACCGCAACAAAAACTGCGAAATCTGCTTTCGCTATTAATAAAGGACAGCAGGGGAAAAACTGTTTTTTGTGCTTTCCACAACAACTGCTTCTCGACTCAGTTAGCTGAAATCAGTTGAGATTTTTTGTTGCTAAATATCCGACGTGTTCCGTTTGAAGCCACTGGTCAGTTTTAGCAGGGCATGCATTAGACGGTTGAGCACATTTATTTAATATGCACGGCTAAACATGCTGCAGAACTCAATGTATCACTAGTGGCGCAGTGGGCCCAAAATGGCGGCCACTGACAACTTGGCCGTACTTTCCCTATACAGAGCTTTAGCCAAAAGCGGCTCACCCGCACCGGACAAATCATCTGCAGTTCCACAGTACGTCACTATTGTATAGCGCTTTAGAAAAAATACCTCTTTGACTTCTTTTCACATCACGTAGACCACTCCACGAGAGATCCATGGATTACGAACAATGTAATGTATTATTTGACATCATGTTCCAGCAATCTCTCTGTCGCGCCTGTTTCTGTTCTATTTATACTACCGGCCATCAATAAATTTATTGATGTTAGCAGCAATATTTTGTTACCTTACACAACCACTTTTCTACTTACCCAGCGAGGGAACAAATGCGTACTTCTGTACACAATGCAAATACGACATCGAAGTCTAAAACTTCCCCGCCGCGCGGGATTAGCCGAGCGGTCTGAGGCGCTGCAGTCATGGACTGTGCGGCTGGGCCCGGCGGAGGTTCGAGTCCTCCCTCGGGCATGTGTGTGTGTTTGTCCTTAGGATAATTTAGGTTAAGTAGTGCGTAAGCTTAGGGACTCATGACCTTAGCAGTTAAGTCCCATAAGGTTTCACACACATTTGAATATTTTTTTCTAACACTTCCCAGTCCGTATCATCCTGCTTTCTCCACATAACTGTTTAATAATTTTGCAGGAAATTGACGTTCAACTTCGTACTAAACATACAGAAATAGTTCATTTGCTTCTTATGAACCTGACCTTTCTTTACAATTGACAAGAAGGTAGTGTTCGTTTCTTCCCCTTTTTGCAAAGTGTACAGTGAAAGAGGTCTAAATATCAATAAGTAGTCAACAGAACATGTTGGTTGTTTTCGTAATTATTAGTTGCCTTGCTGTAATAATTTGAGACCAAAAGTCGTTTGAAGAGCAAAAACCGTTTAAAATTAGTTCCTAAGGTGAGAAAGTTGCAGCGATTAGAACAGATGCGTGACAGCGACGTTATGTGTACTCTCGTGTGATGACACAATGAGAGACACTGTCACTACACAGCTAGTGATCGTCGTGGCTGGCAAATTTCTTCAACGGAGGTACAAAATACTGGCTCTGCATCGTTACAAGTGTTTCAGAAGATAATCGCGGTCTTTTAGAAAGGTATGCCCAATAACCGCCATTTTTTAAAAAATAATACAGCATCCAAACTTACTTTTTCGGTGATGTATCTGTGATGCGAACACGAAAGGATCTAGTGAATATGTCACAGAAGGGAAGGCAGTCTTCTGTGTTTCAAATTGACTGGAAGCATATGGTATGTAGACTTGGTGTTTAGATGTACCTGTCGTCCTCTACAACTCTACCTAACGCCGTGGTCCCGTGATTAGCGTGAGCAGCTGTAGAACGAGAGGTCCTTGGTTCAAGTCTTCCCGGCAGTGAAAATTTGGGGGACAAGGAAGGAGCCTCCCAGAAGATTGTACAAGTACAGTCGGGCGTCCCCTGGGCAACGGTAAATACCGGCAGATCCTTCCACACACTGAGCTACGTCTAAAACGACATGTATTCAGAATCTATCTAAGGTTGTGGCCATAATCTTTCTTGTGACTATTTCAGTATGTACTGAGTGTCGGAAAGAATTTCTAACTATTGAGATGCGTTCCTATTTTGTCTCCATTTTCAAATTGTTTCTGTTCTCGTGAACCGATTTCCTAAGCAAACCATATGTAATTAGGACCTACAAGTTATTTCTCCCGATGACTGGTAATTGCTTCTCTTGTAATCAACTTATTTGAATGAGCTCTGGTCATCTTTGTCATTCCTTTTACTTGGTATTGCTACATATGTATATCCAACAACAAATGTTTCAAACCTTGTTTTACTTACCACCAACTGTTTCACCTTTAATAACGATAACAATACGCAACTTTTACATTGTTTTATATGAAAGTGATGTAATGTGTACGTTAAGTTCCTCTTTAAAAAGTTATAAATCCACAACTCAAAGAGCTCTTTTTAAAGGAATTGAATTAGGTACAGTGACATTATTATCTCTGAAGGAAACAAAAGAGCAGAAGATAATGGACTATAGGTTCATGTATAATGAAGTCAGAGACACGAGTTATCAATTTAAAATACCACAAATGTTTAAAAGTTAAGACTGTGGAAGCAACATAAGTAACGATCAGGTAAAAGACACCGTGTTAAATGAAAGCGGAGAGCGCTATTTGTAAACGTGATCAACAGCTACTCTTTGACAAGCGCACCTGTCATCTAACTATAAGGACTTCAGTGAGAAATGTAATAGAAGGGGTAAGCAGTTGTGATACACGTTTTTAATGTTATGGAATGATGTGTAGATAATCTCCCTTTTCTTTCAACATGTTGACAGTGGCCGGCCGCTGTGACCGAGCGGTTCTGGGCGTTTCAGTCCGGAACCACGCGGCTGCTACGGTCGCAGGTTCGAATTCTGCCTCGGGCATGGATGTGTGTGATGTCCTTAGGTTTAAGTAGTTCTAAGTCTAGGGGTCTGATGACCTCAGATGTTACGTCCCATAGTGCTTAGAGCCATTTGAACCATTTGTTGACAGTGACGAATTGGTGTGAAAACGCCTAAGAAACGTTCTGCAAACTAGTATACGCCAAACAATTTATTCTTATCATAAAATTAAGTCTTCCATTTTGAACACAGGGTAACGTTGATGCCACAGTGCTGCAGAAAGATACAAGGGTGCACCACATGGTATCATTCACTTGTGGCCAACGAAGTCAGGAAGGCATATAGAATTGTAACACATCGTACTGCGGATGTCTTACGTCGAAACTACGTATCTGGACTTCTATAATGGAATTATAGCTGACTGTCGGCGCACATTAACAAAACAAATCTGTTGGACTAATTGATACCGTGCAATAAACGGTAACAATAATAATCCGACATTAAAAACAGAACGTCTCCCCCTCCCCCCCCCCCCCCCTTGTTTCACTACAACTCGACTTCACTACTATATATAGAATTGTAACACATCGTACTGCGGATGTCTTACGTCGAAACTACGTATCTGGACTTCTATAATGGAATTATAGCTGACTGTCGGCGCACATTAACAAAACAAATCTGTTGGACTAATTGATACCGTGCAATAAACGGTAACAATAATAATCCGACATTAAAAACAGAACGTCTCCCCCTCCCCCCCCCCCCCCCCCCCTTGTTTCACTACAACTCGACTTCACTACTATTTCGCTGAAAATAACGAAGATGTACAATAGGCTGACTTAGAAACGGACGTTTCTCAGCTATTGTCGTTGATGAGTTATATGTTGCTAGAGTGGAGAGCGGAGAGAGAATGGATGTGATCCACAGTTATCAGCCATATGTTTAGGGAAATATTGAAGTAAATAGAGGTTAGTGCATACAAGCACTCTATATACATGGTAAACTCGAAGTCCTCTGACAAAATTTCGGAGGTCGTTGAGGGATATTTGAGTGTTTTAATATAAGAAACTAGTGTCAGCCGTTTTCCCATTGTGGAGTAATGGGATTTCGTTTCATTTGCCACCCCCATTTATTTTCGAATTGCACTGAAAATATTTGCACAACAGTGCAAATGTCCAGAGTGTACTCTGCTTGTTCTGTTTGGAAACTAACTTTTTCTATTTATTCACGGTACTTGCTGTTGACAACATTAAAACCCATATCATATTTCGGCGTTGAGCTTGCATTCAATACTGCTCGTCTCTGCCTTAGGTTTGTTTCTCCGGTAATGCCAACTTTACGTCAACAGCACCGTGAATTGTTTACTGATGACGAGCTGAAAAAGTTTCAGAGGGAAAAATACTGCAATGTGGTTGTCGTCGCTGCGATAACAGCCCGGCATACCGTCGCCGTATCGTTCTTTCATTGCATTCAGTGAACCCACACACGACGTGCTTATCTACATACACATCTACATTCATACTCCGCAAGTCACCACATGGTGTATGGCGGAGGGTACCATGTACCACAACTAAGATTTACTTTCCTATTTCACTCGCAAATGGATCGAGGGAAAAACGACTCTCTTTGTGCCCCCGTATGAGCCCTAATTTCTCTTGTCAGTTCAGATACGAACAAAAAATGAGACATACTCTCCACAAAATCAAATAGGGGTAATGCAGGAGTAGGTTTAATAATGAATAGGAAAATAGGAATGCGGGTAAGCTACTACAAACAGCATAGTGAACGCATTATTGTGGCCAAGATAGATACGAAGCCCACGCCTACTACAGTAGTACAAGTTTATATGCCAAATAGCTCTGCAGATGACGAAGAAATTGAAGAAATGTATGATGAAATAAAAGAAATTATTCAGATTGTGAAGGGAGACGAAAATTTAATAGTCATGGGTGACTGGAATTCGAGTGTAGGAAAAGGGAGAGAAGGAAACATAGTAGGTGAATATGGATTGGGGGACAGAAATGAAAGAGGAAGCCGCCTCGTCGAATTTTGCACAGAGCACAACATAATCATAACTAACACTTGGTTTAAGAATCATGAAAGAAGGTTGTATACATGGAAGAACCCTGGAGATACTAAAAGGTATCAGATAGATTATATAATGGTAAGACAGAGATTTAGGAACCAGGTTTTAAATTGTAAGACATTTCCAGGGGCACATGTGGACTCTGACCACAATCTATTGGTTATGACCTGTAGATTAAAACTGAAGAAACTGCAAAAAGGTGGGAATTTAAGGAGATGGGACCTGGATAAACTAAAAGAACCAGAGGTTGTACAGAGATTCAGGGAGAGCATAAGGGAGCAATTGACAGGAATGGGGGAAATAAATACAGTAGAAGAAGAATGGGTAGCTTTGAGGGATGAAGTAGTGAAGGCAGCAGAGGATCAAGTAGGTAAAAAGACGAGGGCTAGTAGAAATCCTTGGGTAACAGAAGAAATATTGAATTTAATTGATGAAAGGAGAAAATATAAAAATGCAGTAAGTGAAACAGGCAAAAAGGAATACAAACGTCTCAAAAATGAGATCGTCAGGAAGTGCAAAATGGCTAAGCAGGGATGGCTAGAGGACAAATGTAAGGATGTAGAGGCCTATCTCACTAGGGGTAAGATAGATACCGCCTACAGGAAAATTAAAGAGACCTTTGGAGATAAGAGAACGACTTGTATGAATATCAAGAGCTCAGATGGAAACCCAGTTCTAAGCAAAGAAGGGAAAGCAGAAAGGTGGAAGGAGTATATAGAGGGTCTATACAAGGGCGATGTACTTGAGGACAATATTATGGAAATGGAAGAGGATGTAGATGAAGATGAAATGGGAGATATGATACTGCGTGAAGAGTTTGACAGAGCACTGAAAGACCTGAGTCGAAACAAGGCCCCCGGAGTAGACAATATTCCATTGGAACTACTGACGGCCGTGGGAGAGCCAGTCCTGACAAAACTCTACCATCTGGTGAGCAAGATGTATGAAACAGGCGAAATACCCTCAGACTTCAAGAAGAATATAATAATTCCAATCCCAAAGAAAGCAGGTGTTGACAGATGTGAAAATTACCGAACTATCAGCTTAATAAGTCACAGCTGCAAAATACTAACACGAATTCTTTACAGACGAATGGAAAAACTAGTAGAAGCCAACCTCGGGGAAGATCAGTTTGGATACCGTAGAAACACTGGAACACGTGAGGCAATACTGACCTTACGACTTATCTTAGAAGAAAGATTAAGGAAAGGTAAACCTATGTTTCTAGCATTTGTAGACTTAGAGAAAGCTTTTGACAATGTTGACTGGAATACTCTCTTTCAAATTCTAAAGGTGGCAGGGGTAAAATACAGGGAGCGAAAGGCTATTTACAATTTGTACAGAAACCAGATGGCAGTTATAAGAGTCGAGGGACATGAAAGGGAAGCAGTGGTTGGGAAGGGAGTAAGACAGGGTTGTAGCCTCTCCCCGATGTTGTTCAATCTGTATATTGAGCAAGCAGTAAAGGAAACAAAAGAAAAATTCGGAGTAGGTATTAAAATTCATGGAAAAGAAATAAAAACTTTGAGGTTCGCCGATGACATTGTAATTCTGTCAGAGACAGCAAAGGACTTGGAAGAGCAGTTGAATGGAATGGACAGTGTCTTGAAAGGAGGATATAAGATGAACATCAACAAAAGCAAAACAAGGATAATGGAATGTAGTCTAATTAAGTCGGGTGATGCTGAGGGAATTAGATTAGGAAATGAGGCACTTAAAGTAGTAAAGGAGTTTTGCTATTTGGGGAGCAAAATAACTGATGATGGTCGAAGTAGAGAGGATATAAAATGTAGACTGGCAATGGCAAGGAAAGAGTTTCTGAAGAAGAGAAATTTGTTAACATCCAGTATTGATTTAAGTGTCAGGAAGTCATTTCTGAAAGTATTCGTATGGAGTGTAGCCATGTATGGAAGTGAAACATGGACGATAAATAGTTTGGACAAGAAGAGAATAGAAGCTTTCGAAATGTGGTGCTACAGAAGAATGCTGAAGATTAGATGGGTAGATCACATAACTAATGAGGAAGTATTGAATAGGATTGCGGAGAAGAGAAGGGATCGGTTGGTAGGACATGTTCTGAGGCATCAAGGGATCACCAATTTAGTATTGGAGGGCAGCGTGGAGGGTAAAAATCGTAGAGGGAGACCAAGAGATAAATACACTAAGCAGATTCAGAAGGATGTAGGTTGCAGTAGGTACTGGGAGATGAAAAAGCTTGCACAGGATAGAGTAGCATGGAGAGCTGCATCAAACCAGTCTCAGGACTGAAGACCACAACAACAACAACAACTCTCAAAGGAGAAGTTCTGAAAACATAGTGGATTTGAGGAAACGTTGAAACTCCATTTACTACATGTTACAACGATTTTTTGCTCCTGAAAAAAAACGACATTGCATTTGCGGAGATGGTGATTGACTTATTGTAAGGTATTATTTTATTTTTTATTTTTGACTCAACCTCTCTTTACGATACAATCATAAACGGTTTCGGTCTTCAAATGCCATCTACAGATGCTACAATAGAGAACAGAAAAGCATCAATTCAAACCTGAAAGAAGTGCACCTGTTTTCAATAGATCTAAATAACGTGCTATTAACTCGCATATGGTTTATACCTATGTGCGGCATCTCATGCACAAGTGTTATGCGTTGATAGCAAAAAATAAAATAAAAAATCAGGGAGTTATAGTACATATAAAACCAAGCGTACTTTTGAAACTTCCTGGCAGATTAAAACTGTGTGTCCGACCGAGACTCGAGCTCGGGACCCTTGCCTTTCGCGGGCAAGTGCTCTACCATCTGAACTACCGAAGCACGACTCACGACTGGTCTCACAGCTTTACTTCTGCCAGTATCTCGTCTCCTACCTTCCAAACTTTACAGAAGCTCTCCTGCGAACAGAAGCTGTGAGACCGGGCGTGAGTCGTGCTTCGGTAGTTCAGATGGTAGAGCTCTTGCCCGCGATAGGCAAAGGTCCCGAGTTCGAGTCTCGGTCGGGCACACAGTTTTAATCTGCCAGGAAGTTTCATACCAGCGCACACTCCGCTGCAGAGTGAAAAATCTCATTCTGGAAGCGTGCTTTTCTTTCCCTACTCTTTGCGCTAGATGTGCTCGTGCTCTATAAGATAATCTTCAATCGTAAACACCATAAAATATGACAGTTACTACTATAATATTTCAGTCAGTGCTAGCGCTCTTTTAATACTGGCGTAGGTGTCTTCTTTGAATCTCAAGTCAAAGGACCCCCCTGTCTGGCCAATATAGCTTTTATCACAATCACTGCATGATATTTTGTAGATCCTAGTTTTCCCATATTTATTACTCCTACATGGCGAGTTATGACGCACGCGTTTTTTAATGTTATCTGCTGCCCTGAACGCAATTTTAACTCCCTTTTCCGGAATATGTGCTCAGTGCTATCTGATGTTTTGCATACGTATTTCATTGTGGCGTACTTGGTCTCATCGTATGCTGTCTGTACATGACATTTATTTCACTTTTATGTATTGTTCTTAATTTTGTTGTATATAGAGTTCACTATAACCGGGTCATATTCGATCGCGAGGCCGACCTGTTTCAGTCTGTCTAATTCTTTCCTCACTTCCGCTTGGCGTATGGGAAGCCGTATTGTTCTACGAATCATAGAATAAAAGTATGCACGCTTCTGATGTAGAGATTGATTGGAGTGGTCGTACCGTCAAACATTGTTACGAGTGTTCTTCATTCTAGACTTAAGTCTCGACCAATTCTGAGTGTTAAGGAGCTGGGAAGTGCTAAAGAAACGAAGCGTCATCAACATACTTCTTCCTTATTTCCTCTGGTTTATAAATGCATATTTTCCTGAATTATGCTTGGTAACCAGCTTGAAATATGCTATATTGGATGCATAAGTTCAGATAGCATTTATTTGCTCTGCCTAGAGTTTTAACTCAATATTCAAAAATTTATACATATATTTAAATTCATTTCATCACATCATCTGTTTAGAAAAACGTTTTACGTCTCAAGTCACAAGTTAGCCGCACTCGATCTAATTTAAGATTCCTTTCAGTCCGCATTGAACCCCTAAACTAAGTTGCTATCAGTTCCAGATGTCAGAAAGATGATTATGTCACATTGTGAGCGCCTGTCTTGGTCTGTTCGGTTGATGGGTTACTATGCAATGATTTAAGTGCGTTTTCTTGTATACAAGAGTTAGTTTGATTTGTAATTTAGTTTCCTAGTATTTTACTACCTCCTTTTTTCTTTCTTTTCTAACAGATGAGTTATTAACAAGTAGAAATTGGTCATGATTCTATTTGTGTGACCCGAGGCTGAAAAATACAATAAAAGAATGCTAAGTAGAATTTTTAAAAAGTTTGTGTTATTGATGTCCGTGTACTATCACTGTAAATTACTAGCTCTATATTTTCTTACTGTGAAAGCAATGAAAATATTACAGTGATTTATGTAACTTACACAAATTTCTTGACAATAATTAGTGTGTAAACTGGTACAAGAGATTCAATAACACGTAGGGATTTCAGAAAATAAGTTAGTGAAACTTGCCGCCCAACGTTATGACCACTGCGCAACAACAATGACGCATTGTCAGGAGAGAGTGTGTGTTACGTTTTTCCTACAGACCCAATTCTATTGCGCGTTAAGTGCATAGCGTGAGAATGTAATGGTACGGCAACTGGAAACGTACTCCAAAGCTGAAGTTCGCGGAACAGCGCGATACATGTGGCCAAAGCGTCTAAACTGCAGACAGACTCAGCGCGACATTCTGAGATACGTGGACCGAATACAATTGCATTCCAGCCTTAGTGATATGGTGCTAACAATCTGCACAACGCCACACAGACAAGGGCGATGCTCTGAATCGCCACGCAGTCCAGATCTTGCACCATGAGATTTACTTACTTTCGCGAGCTGAAAGACAATCTTGGGTAATGGATTTTCCCAACTATGAGGACGTTCACACAGCGGTTCTCGAATTACTCCATGACGAACTAGTGGTTTTCTGTCGTCAAAGATCGGAACGATACTACAACTTTCCGACCGTTGTTTGCAGAGACTTGGTGATTATATTGAAAAATAGTGTTTCAGACTGCCGCAGTACTGTGTAACTTACTTTTTGAAGTAAGTAAGCCGAAGCAAGCCACCTGCGGTTGATAAAGTTGGCTGGCTCTGAGCACTATGGGACTCAACTGCTGAGGTCATTAGTCCCCTAGAACTTAGAACTAGTTAAACCTAACTAACCTAAGGACATCACAAACATCCATGCCCGAGGCAGGATTCGAACCTGCGACCGTAGCGGTCTTGCGGTTCCAGACTGCAGCGCCTTTAACCGCACGGCCACTGATAAAGTTGACTTGATGCATAAGTTAGTAACGATTTCCGTAAGTTTAATAAACACCGCAGACACACAGAGTAGAGACTAGTCATCAGTAACATATTCTCGTTCACTGCTTAAAATAGTCTACCAGCGCTGGGGTAACTTTTCGATTCCGCGACCGTAGAAATCACTAGGTTTTGAGACTAAGAACTCGTCGAGCCATCTGCGGAGCGCATTTTCATCCGGAAAATATGTTCCTTGAAGATTGTTCGACAGAGAGAGGAAAGGGAGAAAATCTGAGGCCACACGATCTCAAGAACAATGTGGATGCGGAATGACTTACAATCCAACTCCTTTATAGTGTGTTATGTCAGTCCAGCAGACTGCGGGCGTGTGTTATTGTGTAGGCGCATCTCTTCACGCAATCTTCCTGGTCGTTGTTCTTGGACTGCGTCCGCGAGACGTCTCAGTTGTTGACAAAATATCAGCAGTGATTGTTACAACCCGAGGAAGCAATTCGTTGTACACCACACCGTCGCTGTTCCACCTGATGCATAACATTATCTTTTGTGGATGCGCGCTGATGTTTCAAAGGGGAGTTGCTGCTTTGTTTGGGCTCAACCATTCCTTTCTTTTCCTTATGTTAGCGCAAAGACAGCATTTTTCGTCACCAGTAACGATACAAGACAAGAATGGTCGGTGTTGTTCACGAGTCAGTTGATGACGATGTACCAGAGATGCACATGTTGCTGGCCACCCGCTGATTCCTGTGATACGCTGCTCATAAGTCCGATTTTTGAACTTCCCACACTGCATACAAATGTCGCACGATGGTGGAGTGATCGCAGTTCATCCCATTTCCCACTTTTCGAGTACACTTACATAGATTATTGTGATTTAATGCGTTTCAGCGATCTTCATCACACCCCGAAGGACTTCCTGAGCGTGGAGAGCTACTGATGTTAAAACGATCCTCCTTAACAGAAGAAAACCATTTTCCTGTCGTGCTCTGTCCAGTGGCATTATGATCCTACACTGCGCAAATGTTCCTGGCCGCCTGCTTAGTTGCCACCCTTCTACGAAACTCAGAATATGTCGGAAATGTTTCCGATTCCTCCATTTGACTCTTCATTTTCTAGCGTCCACAGCTCCACTGACGTCCTCCAAATGACAAAATGACTATGTGTAAACTCAAATAGCAACAGTGAACAACAGATCAAAAATGACAATCGATAAATAAACCCATTCCAAGAGGAATACCAACACGCAAAACATAACAGTCCGCAGCCCGTGGCCTCGCGGTCGCGTTCTCGCTTCCCAAGCACGGAGTCCCGGGTTCGATTCCCGGCGGGGTCTGGGATTTTCACCTGCCTCGAGATAACTGGGTGTTTGTGTTGTCCTCATTATTTCATCACATTTCATGAAAGTGGCGAGATTGGACTGAGCAAAGTTTGGGATTTTGTACGGGCGCTGATAACCGCGCAGTTGAGCGCCCCACAAACCAAACATCGTCATCATCATCACCAACCTAATACATCGAAAATCAGCAATGTCGGAAATATCGATATTTAACCTCTGACATATCGTCAGCATCGATATTATCCGGACAGTCTATCAAGAAATCGATTTATTGACGCTTAAGAAATTTTGAAATTTTTTACTTGTCACTGCTCTAATCCGAATCTGTGCCTCATAACCATAAACAGACTTGATTACTTACGTAGTGAGAGGATAAGGTTATTCTTTCCTAATGGTACACTGTAATTAATAACGATCAGCAGCACCTTACAAGCCTTAAACGACAAAAGAAACGAAAAAAATTCAACTGGTTTTTGCTGGTAAAAATATGGATTATCTCTCTGCCTCTCTGACGGTCTTTTTCTTTGCATAACAATGTGGACGAGCAAAATGCCGCGTATGCCACCGTTAGAGGTTTTTTACGAGGAGCTTTCTGGGGACAGAATTTATGCACCATATACGGGTCCTCCCGCACGTGTATCTCAGGAAGTCGAGCTCCTGGGGTGTTCTCTGACCTAAAGCCACATTTTTATGACAGTGCCACTCGGTTTTCTGAAATCCACAGGGGGAACAGACGTAGAGTCCCGATGCATTCCAGCAGCGGTAAGACAGCCGTAGCGGGCACGACAGGGGGGAGAAAGAAAAATTCCGCGAGCAAGGCCAAGGTAGTTGGAGATTTGCGGAAGGCAACAAAGCGAGCATTCAAGAGCGTGATATATTTGGTTTAAAGATGTTAGGGCGACACGGGCGCGACAAAGGAGCGTAGGTGGCGGCGGGGGCGGCGGAGCCGTTGTGCGCTGCGCAGGCGGGACCATCTGGCGGCCCGGCGGTCACAATGGCAGCACGAGCCGCGCCGGCCGCTCCCGAAAGTAATTGTCGCCGCGAGACACTATCAACAATGTTGCCGGCGTCGTTTGGTGTGACGCGTCTTTATCATTCTTAATGTGGGCGACGAATATCAGCCTGCCGAAGGTCATCTTCAATTCTTAAAAGTTTTATTTTCCGCTTTTGTAACTATCAGTATTACGACCGCGCCGTGAAATCCTAGTAGTCAGTGGCCAAGGGCTCGCGGTTGAAAAAGTGCCGTGTGCTCATCTGCAAGGCCAGTTGCAAAGTCCTTGTGGCTAACATCAGTCGTCTCATTGTTAATGTGGTAAGTGTGTACTAGTGTTGCATTGCGTCCAAATTGTCGTGGGCCGTCTCGATTTCTAAGGCTCTATGACCAATCCTGCGTAGGCCTTACAAGGGACGCCAAACGCTTTCGAAATAAAATACGTTTTCACTTAAAATATCGTCGAGTACATGCAAGTTCCAAAAAGGTTTTCTGAACGCGTTGATGGTGGCAACCAAAAAATGTGGAATACACTGCGCACGGAGGTCACGATCAGCAGATGAACAACAGGTCATCTCAGTGTATTACCGAACTTTACGTATATTATTACCACCGCTGTTTTCTGAATACTGTTTCTGCTTCTGGGCCCACCCTCCTCTCGCTCATTTACTGGCCGCAACTGACTTTTACGTGTGAGCACAAGCCCACTGACGTGTCGACGTTCTCATTGCACCCAATCAAAGGAAATATGACTGTTGAGTGATTAATATGAGACTATTTATAAGCACAGCAAATAGAAACAATTAATTCAACTGCGCTTCATGAATACATCTACAACGTGAAAATGGTCTGACACTCCTCGTGACTGTCTCATGTGTACACTGATGAGCAAAGACATTATGACCACCTGCTTAATAGCTTATTTTCCGTCTTTGGAACGAAATAAACCACTGATTCTGCATATCAGGGATCCGACAGTTTGTTGGTAGGTTTGGTAGGTTTTGATTTCATTCATCTTAGTTTTCTATAACACATTACCACCGTCTGCATTATTTTATACTGAAACAACTAAAAACCGATACCGATTGCTTGGGATTTATTTTTAAGTTTTTCATTATGCCAGACAAGTATTGGGCCACAAGGTCATTTTCAAGGACACACTTCAGAAGAAAAAAATATACATCGTTAATGTATCTAAGTAACTTCGTCAGTAGTCTTGCACGGTGCCTTGACAGGGAATAGTTAACAGTTTAAGGTTACTTTTTTCGTAATTTCCGTCTGCTTATAGAAGAGTAGGGGACTTTTCAGCGACCTGAATGGGGCCAGAGGGAGTCCCGTTTGGGAATATTTGGCAGGAGACTTTCAGTTCTGGAATCTACCTTATAACGAAGGGAAACCTCCCGAAAGCCTTGCGGAGTGAAGCCTAGGATAAAGGGTGACTAGTAAAACCGATGATCCGACGGGGATCCGACCCCGCGACTTTTCAGTTTCCAGGCCCGCGCTTTACCGTTGATCCTACGCAGCCGATGTCGACTTTCAGCTACGAATAATGAAGCTCCTGAATTTCGTGCTAGCTGCAGAGCACGTATATAGCAATACGACCGTGGTTCCTGCTCTATTGGTCAACGAAGTGGATATTAAAACTAAAAATAATGTACGTATTTAACGCTAGAAAAATGTTATGAACACATATTTCCAAATATAGAAACAAGGTTAGATTTGCCGTCAGTTATGGGATACTAAGCTGCGTCGTGGACACATTCCACGATAAACTGATAAACTGTAGGTCTCTTTTAACAAGTTGTATAAGTAAATTGACAAGTCAAAACCATGTTTACTAAAGTAACTACTTCAAAAATAAAAATTAATAATTAAAAAATGGTGTTTTTATGAAAACGCCAGGGCTTAATGTGTAACATTGCTATTTGTTAATAAATATAGACTTTAAATAAAAGTAATAAAATAATATACAGTTGATGCCGTTTGTAGCGACATCACATTTAACATCGTATCGACTGTAACAGCGAAGTCTAACGGTCTCGTCTAAATCCTGTGTAAACATTATTTTTTAAAAATTGCTTACGTGTTGGTATGTCTTCATTTATTACGACTTATCGTATTTTTATTCTACTTTCGGAGAAATACACTGGCTATAAATTTCAATATTCATTTTTGTTCTTTAAGCATTTAGGAATTTCTAACAGCAATCTACAGCGTATTTTCAAACTCTTGTTTTCTGCAGATAGATGGTAGCAAATCAGGCATTAAAACGAATGTTTCTTCAAATGCAAAATGCGTACGCACATCTTAAATGCAAAAAGAAAACAAAGATAACTGATTTTCTTAAGTAGGACAGTATACTGTAGTATTGCATGAGTGTACTGCATTTTAAAAGTTAAAGCAACTGGTTAGGAAACTAAACAAACTGTATCCGCTGTGACTGTAGAAAACTATAAGATTAAGTTCCAGTATGTGTTATTTTATCAATGTACGGAAGTGCAATAAGAGTGTATTCGTTAACGATATTTTGTGGTTGCGTGTGTTAGATATTTCCAAAATGTTAGCCACAGTACGTCACATCTGTACAAGATTTTAAAATGAAACGTAGGACGTTTAGACCGTCGTGTGATTTATGCATAGAACACTGTCCTTTTCACTTTGCTGCTGTTGATTAACTTTTGTAATACAGTAACTGGAACGAAGTTGTGCCATTCATGACTATTATACTACGCAGCACTTAATAACATGCTCAACATCTTATCTTATTCATTATCCGAGAGCGTGTTCGACATCATTGAAAAATTTACATTGTTGATACTTCTTTCTTCCCTTATTAAAGATTTTTATATTTTGCTGGCGTCTTATTACTGGACGTACTGCATAAACATAAGAAATTCTCCAGTCTCTTTCCAGAAATTCTGCATCCTAATTTCTGTAAGTGTACTGTATTTCTTCTACTTTTTGAAGTCTTAACTCTATGGTACCCTAAAATTAGAGATACGTAGCTTTATTCAAAAAAGAAAGCAAAAACCAGGTTTGCGCTATTATAGGCTGTAACGACCTTAAACCGTCTGTCCCTTCGACGTCGTTATAACTGGCTTCGACTGTACTACTAGCGAGTTTAGAAATAACGACATCACTACCCATTCACCTACAACCGAATACCTTCATTTTTTTCGTTCTGCCATTGACCTTCAGATTCTATAAGTATGAATAAAATCACTGAGGGTCGATCTGTATCGTTATATACTACAGGCCATTAAAATTCCCACACACGAAGATGACGTGCTACAGACGCAAAAATTAACCCACAGGAAGAAGATGCTGTGATATGCAAATGATTAGCTTTTCAGAGCATTCACACAAGGTACGCGCCGGTGGCGATACCTACAACGTGCTGACATGAGGAAAGTTTCCAACCGATTTCCTATACCCAAACAGCAGTTGACCGGCGTTGCCTGGTGAAACGTTGTTGTGATGCCTCGTGTAAGGAGGGGAAATGCGTACCATCACGTTTCAGACTTTGATAAAGGTCAGACTGTAGCCTATGGCGATTGCGGGTTATCGTATCGCGGCATTGCTGCTCGCGTTGGTCGAGGTCCAATGACTGTTAGGAGAATATGGAATCGGTGGGTTCAGGAGAGTAATACGGAACGCCGTGCTGGGTCCCAACCGCCTCGTATCACTAGCAGTCGAGATGACAGGCATCTTATCCCCATGGCTGTAACGGATCGTGCAGCCACGTCTCGATCCCTGAGTGAACAGATGGGGACGTTTGAAAGCCATCAACCATCTGCACGAGGAGTTCGACGACGTTTGCAGCAGCATGGACTATCAGCTCGGAGACCATGGCTGCGGTTACCCTTGACGCTGCATCACAGACAGGTGCGCCTGCGATGGCGTACTCAACGTCGAACCTGGGTGCACGAATGGTAAAACGTCATTTCTTCGGATGAATCCAGGTTCTGTTTACAGCATCATGATGGTCGCATCCGTGTTTGGCGACATCGCGATGAACGAACATTGGAAGCGTGTATTCGTTATCGCCATACTGGCGTATCACTCGGCGTAATGGTATGGGTTGCCATTGGTTACACGTCTCGGTCGCCTCTTGTTCGCATTGACGACACTTTGAAGAGTGGACGTTACATTTCAGATGTGTTACGACCCGTGGCTCCTCCCTTCATTCGATCCCTGCGAAACCCTACCATTCAGCATGATAATGCACGACCGCATGTTGCAGGTCCTGTACGGGCCTTTCTGGATACAAAAAATGTTCGACTGCTGCCCTGGCCAGCATATCTCCAGATCTCTCACCAATTGAAACGGTCTGGTCAATGGTGGCCGAGCAACTGGCTCGTCACAATACGGCAGTCACTACTCTTGCTGAACTGTGGTATCGTGTTGAAGCTGCATGGGCAACTGTACCTGTACACGCCATCCAAGCTCAGTTTGACTCAATAGCCAGGCGTTTTAAGGCCTTTATTACGGCCAGAGGTGGTTGTTCTGGGTACTGATTTCTCAGAATCTATGCACCCAAATTGCGTGAAAATGTAATCACGTGTCAGTTCTAGTATAATATATTTGTCCAATGAAGACCCGTTTATCATGTGCATTTCTTCTTGGTGTAGCAATTTTAATGGCCAGTAGTGTAGATAAGCTGGAATGAAATGGCAGGGGTGCTGTAGCTAACTCAGTTGCTATTAGTAGTCTACTGTTATACGAAACCCGCTCGTGTAAAAGCGGCTAAGGGACTTGTGGATGCAGCGGAAGGACGGACAGCGTTTCTCTTATGTTCGCAGACCTCTGCCTAATCACGCTGCACAGCCTCAGTCGGAGGCTATCGCAGAGGAAGGACCTCCGGTATTTTTCTGCTGCGCAAGAAAACAGCGGCGGGCGCGAACGGCGAGCACGACCGGGTGTGGCCGGGGCGACTGTTTTCCCATGGCGTACCCGCCGGCGGATCGGCGGCGCGGAAAGGCCCGAGCGGGCGCAATTACGCGCAGAGGAAGAGGAAGGAGGGCCGCGAGCTGTGCGCAGGGCGGCGTGATGGATCCTGTTAGGGCATCTTGTTTCGGCGGCCCGTTTGGCGTTTACTCGCGGGCCGCTGCGCACCGCCGGCCCAGGTAGCCACAGCTGCGTTCCCAGGCCGCCGCGCTACTCCACATCTGCCTACCTGTTACCCGAGACACGCCGAGATGCGTCCAGACGAGCTATGCGGCCGGGCCGGAAAACAACTGCTGGCAAAACAACGCCACCGCTGGCGGCACGGATAGGTCGCAAAGAGCGCGCCGGAACGCCGGGAAGTGCAAGCTGCAAGTTGCACCTCGTAGGTTTTAAAGGTGCTATTACTATCTAACTGTATCTGCAGTTGCTCGTCATTAAAGTTGCAACACCATGAAGGTGGCATGCAACCAACATCAAATTGGCATGAAGACAGTCATGTTCCGATACGCAAATGATGCGTTAATTCGGAACCGACTTGGGCTGAAAAAAAAAAAAAAAAAAAAAAAATTAGTTCCAATTTTGGCCACCAGATGCAAATCGTCACTGAAAAAGCAAGAATGGTGTACCCATGGGAACTGGCAAAAATTTATGTAAGAAGTGTCGTAACCCTCTACTACTCGGCAAAATGTGTCACTGAAGGGGGAAAGAAATTTCTAGAGAACGCTTCAGAATAACTGAAGTACTGAAAAAAAAATGGCTCTGAACACTATGGTACTTAACATCTGAGGTCAGCAGTCCCCTAGAACTTAGAACTACTTAAACGTAACTAACCTAAGGACATTACACACATCCTTGCCCGAGGCAGGATTCGAACCTGCGGCCGTAGTGGTCGCGCGGTCCCAGACTGAAGCGCCGAGAACCGCTCGGTCACACCGGCCGGCTCGCCCGCAAGAGCAGTCTGACAGAATGCAGCTCTGCCAATGGCTGTTGCAAAGATGTGGTGAAGACACACTTTTCACAACAAAGACACTGTTCACAGACGAGGTTGGTTTCACGCGAGATGGTATTGTCAGTTTTCGTAACCAGAATGTATGGGCAGATTCAAATCTACCCACAGTTGAAGAATCAAGGCATTAGCTCTAATTTTTAGTTAAAGTATGCGCCGAAGTTATTGGCGATAATGTAATAGGACCTTACATAACACTAAACAGGTTGACTGGTGCAAGATACCATCAGTTCCTGTCAAAAGACTTGTGTGACCTGCTCGAGGGGGTACCATTCTAACAACAGCTGGAGATGTGGTTTATGCATGATAGAGCACCATATTCGAGAACACCACACACAGACATTCAATGGTCAATGGATTGTTGCAGGAGATCTAGGATGTTGGGCAGCCCGTTCCCCCGATCTTAATGCTTTGGATTTTTGGTTGTGGGGACATTTCAAATCTTTGTGAAGAACACGTTAATGATCTATAAACACTACAGGAACGCGTCATCAGTGCATATCCGTGACAGTCCTGGTATTTTTTTGGAGAATGCTTAATTCCCCAAAGATCGAACAGAAACATGCTTTCCTATGAATGGACACAATGTTGTACACGTCTTTCAGGGAAAGATTCCAAGTGCAGGTCGTCGTATGTAAAAGCAAGCAGATTAATTAGAAGCTATGTTGTTTCAGAGTAGCAGAATAATGTGTTCTCATTTGTTTACTGCATTTTGTAGGCAGTTCGTAACAGCAAAGAGCCTGCAGTAGAAGAGATGTGTTTCACAGTAGCGCAGATGAACAAGTGCTCATAGTGTTGTTACCGGATTCGACTTTTTACCAAAAGCTATCTAAAAACAACAAGAAGAGAATCCTATAAATTAAGAAGCAACGATTAAGTATATCAAAGTAAAGAAAAAATAACAATAACGGTAAGGGAAAGAAGACTGATATGTTTTAGCCGGCCGCTGTGGCCGAGCGGTTCTAGGCGCTTCAGTCCGGAACCACGCGGCTGCTACGGTCCAAGGTTCGAATCCTGCCTCGGGCATGGATATGTGTGATGTCCTTAGGTTAGTTAGGCTTCAGTAGTTCTACGTCTAGGGGACAGATGACCTCAGATCTTAAGTCCCATACTGCTTAGAGTCATTTGAACCATTTGATATGTTTTGGGTATTTTGACAGGAAGCATGACAATAGGATGACAAAATAGAACTCAAAGTATCTCTGGAAAAAGAAATTAGCAACAACCTGGATCCCATAAGTTAAAACAGATTTAGAAATATACCAAGCTTCAACCGTCGTGTGACTGTACTAATCTAGTTGTAACTGGTTGGTTACATAAACAACTAGTTACAATCGTAATAGTGCAGGTACATGGCAGATTGAGTACTACTACGTGGATGTTTGGAGTGCAGTTAGTATATTAATGATGAATGTATGGAAGCTTACTAATGCATAGTTACTGGTCTGTCATAATAAAATACTAATGACACACATATATAATATACGTTGCACATGTTCGCCGAGAGTGATCTGTCATTGGTGAATAGGAAAAATCTTCTGCAGCCAAGATCACGTGGTGGTTTTATTTTATTTCACGACTGGATCTTCAAAAAATTCTTCTTAACACGCATACATTCCACCAACACAATGAGAACCTTTTCCACTTACAGCTAACTACAGCATGGTGGCTTGTGGAAAGCGTTATTATATCGGTGGCATTTAAGCATATTCATAAGAATTTTCCGAAGATCCCATGATGACAGCAAAAATCTGCCGAAACTGATTAGAATAAAAGTAACAAGCAATTTTGGCTGCAGAAGATTTTCCTATTCACACGGGTCTGAGTTTAAACATTTGTATCTGGAGTTGGTTATGTAGACAGACACTGTTAGTCAATAAAGTTGTTTAAATCAGTAGCTGAGGGTGTTAGTCACGACTTTCCAGCAATATAACATAGCATCATTTAGCAAAAATCTTACAGGTAGGTACCCAAAGGCTAAAAAGTTACACAGATCACAAAAATATATAAGAAAGGTAGGACGAGTAATCAACTAAATTACAGGCCCATAACGTTAACGTCGGTTTGCAGCAGGATTTTGGAACATGTATTGTGTTCGAACATTATGAACTACCTCGAAGAGAATGGTCTATTGACACATAGACAACACGGACTTAGAAAACATCGTTCTTGTGAAACATGACTAGCTCTTCATTCATACGAATTGTACAGTGCTATCGACGAGGGATTTCAAATTGATTCTGTATCTCTAGACACCGTACTTCATAAGCAGCTTGTAACCAAACTGCGTACTTAAGGAATATCGTCTAAGTTTATGCGACTGGATTCGTGATGTCCTGTCAGAGAGGTCACAGTTCGTAGTAATCAACGGAAAGTCATTGAGTAAAACAGAAGTGATTTCTGGCGTTCGCCAAGGTAGTGTTATAGGCTCCCCTGCTGTTTCTCATCTATATACACGATTTAGGAGCAATCTGATCAGCTGTTTTAGGTTGTTTGTAGATGATGCTGTCGTTTATCGTCTAGTCAAATCATTAGAAGATCAAAAGTAATTGCAAAACGATTTAGATAAGATATCCATATGGTGTGAAAATTGGCAACTGATCCTAAATAATGAAAAGTGTGAGGTCATCCACTTGAGTGCTAAAAGTAATCCGTGAAATTTAACTTCGGTTACACGATAAATCACTCAAATCTAAAGATCGTAAATTCAACTAAATGCCTAGGAATTACAATTATGAACGACTTAAATTGGAAAGAACATATAGAAAATACTGTGGGGAAGGTGAACCAAAGACTGCGTTTAATTGGTAGATAACTTAAAAGATCTACATCCACATCTACATCTACATGGATACTCTGCAACTCACGTTTAAGTGGCTGGCAGTGGGGTCATCGGACCACCTTCACAATTCTCTATTATTCCAGTCTCGTATAGCGCGCGAATGATGACGAAAAAGACTGTCCTCTTTTGGAGCACTGCTGCGTGGTTTGGAATCCTTACAAGACACGGTTTACGGAGTGATAGAGAAAGTTCGAAGAAGGGCAGCACGTTATGTTTTATCGAGAAACAGGAGAGAGAGTGTCACGGACATGATACAGAATTTGTGGTGGAAATCATTGAAACGGAATAATACAGAATTAGTGTGAAGATGGTTCGATGAAGCCTCTGCCAGGCACATAGGTGTGATTTGCAGAGTGTCAAAATGGTTCAAATAGCTCTGAGCACTATGGGACTCAACTGCTGTGGTCATAAGTCCCCTAGAACTTAGAACTACTTAAACCTAACTAACCTAAGGACATCACACACATCCATGCCCGAGGCAGGATTCGAACCTGCGACCGTAGCGGCAGAGTGTCCATGTAGATGTAGATGTAGATGCCTTACGCTGAATATGTCGTCACGTATGGAAAGCGCTTCATTCAGCACTGGGTGAAAGAATAACTGGTTGACTATGCTGATAAATGATTACGAAACTAAAAAAATGGTTCAAATGGCTCTGAGCACTATGGGACTTAACATCTGAGGTCATCAGTTCCCTAGACTTAGAACTACTTAAACCTAACTAACCTAAGGACATCACACACATCCATGCCCGAGGCAGGATTCGAACCTGTGACCGTAGCAACAGCGCGGTTCCCGAGTGAAGCGCCTAGAACCGCTCGGCCACAACTGCCGGCGATTACGAAACTAAGGAGACTTCAAACTATATCCTCACTTACTTCAACCCTGGGTTCATTTAGACATGTTTATAACAGCGATTGCTTTATGAAATGATAACTGCTATTTTCATATTGTGTGCTGAAAAGGCAGAAAACAAAATCATTATTTACACATCGTCGAGAGTATCCTCTGAGTTTGACTCTAAACAGTAATATAAAGCCACAACTAGCTTATCTTACCCCTTTATGAGTGAGCTGTTGAAGTATCAGTGACAAAGTGCGCTTTTCGTGTAATCCCAATCCACTGTCAACAGACCTTTGGTCAGCTGACCGCCGCTGCGCTCGCCACAATGCAGCGTATTTCACGGATAATAAGAGGCTAACACCACAGCATAAAAGGGATAGCTTACGATCGGTAGCACCTGACCTTCAGCGGACTCGGCTTTGGATATAAACGATGAAGAGCGCACAAAGGCCGCACCGGCGGTGTATATAGGAGGAGGGGATCGCGACCGCCACCTTTCTTCATCGCAGTGCAGAGTTACGGCGGCCCCTACATTGGCCAGCAATTGAGAGCTTCCGGTGAATAGGCCTAGGGACAGCCGTAGAGCCGTGGCGCTCATTGTCGTCGTATGGAGTCTGACTGCCACTAACTTTCGCTGCGCTCCATAAGGGAATCCTGATACGGGACGACACCCTTCCTCCATTCACGCTCATACGCCCAGCAGTACTGAAGCATTCTAGAAATCATATCTTAAATCAGCGTCAATTAATGTAAAAGTAAACCGTCGGCACAGTGGAAGAAAAAAAAATCTTTATAGACTCGCAGACTAATACCTTCCTGATCTCTGTAATCCTCTTAGATAGCTCAGATTTCATGTGTATTTTCCGGGGTCGTCTAGTAAGTAAGTTTACTTATTTTATTTCACTACAAAATAAACCGTGCCCGTGACACGTGGGGACTGGCTAGTTCGACTGGTAAACGTTGACAACGCTCACACCAGCTTACCATGCGTATTGCAGTACCTTTCCAGTATTGACAGCATGGATTTGCCACAACAAACTATGTCCGCTTGTGATCTGCGCACTCTCGTTTTTTTTTTTTTTTTTTTTCCCGCAGCAGAACAACTATCCGTTGTCGATATCGATCGGGAGTTAACCTCTGTCTATGGAAAAAGCTGTTAGGAGTAACCAAATGGGGATGTGACATGGGTCCATTATTCGACCCCTGAGACAAACTTCAGAGCATGGTGTGGAAGAAACCAACGAAAGTGCCCCCAAAAAGGCAAAGAAAGTTATGTTAACCACCTTTTGGGATTGTCATGGGGTGTTACTCGTTCAGTACCTGCCTCGCAACACCGCAGTTGATGCAGAGAGGTACTGTAATGTTTTGAGAAAACTGCGAGCTACTAGCAAAAGAAAGACTTCTGTCTCGCAAAGTTGTCTTCCTCCATGAAAATGCTCTGCCTCCTACTACTCTGATGACCCAGGCGGAGATCGGAAGAGTCAACTGGGAAGTGTTCCCGTCTGCTTCATATTCACCATATCTTGACCCAAGTGATGTTCACGTGTTCCCACAACTCAAACGTCATCTTGGAGGTAAGTGCTTCAACACCGAAGATGAAGCCATATCAAGGGTAAATTGCTGGTTACTAACAGAGGTTCCGACCTGGCATTGCACTAGTTTGGAAAAACTTTTTTTACGTCACCAAAAGTGTTTGGAAAAACATGGCGACTATGTAGAAAAGTAACAGAAGCACTATACAATACCAATAAAAATATTTCAAAATAATAAACTGTGTGTAATGTTTGTTATGAAAAAGAAAATCTTACGTATTGGGTATTCCTCGTATGAATTCTGTCAGTATTTCGTTGTTTTTTTTTAATTTTTTTAAAATTTCTGATACATATTCCCGTGCAAAAGCTCAATAATCAGGGATTCAAAGATTATTTAAGGATTTTCGTCATGACCTGGTAAATCAGTCGCATCTGGGTGAGGGTACGCTTCTGTTCGCTGTTTATAACATCGACAAATTACTACTTCTCTGCGACCATCATGCTTTTCCCATTTCTCAAAGTACTGAAAATTTTTTGTGGTAAGGGTACTGGTAAGAGGAATATAAAGGGTGTAACAAGTGTTAGTGCAGATGTTTTTGCTAGTGACTGAGAAAAGTGTACTGAAAAACATTACATCAGTATTTACGTCATTTGCAGCCTAATAATTACAAGTCGTATGTTTCTCGGCTGGGTAGTACCCCCAAGTACATGTGGCAAGAGTAAGTCATGTAAGGTGTTGAGGTATGTACGCGTGGGCGCAAAACGGATAATCTAAACTTCTAGACCTCGTTCACTTCGCGGCCTCTTTACAGTCATGTAGAAGACATCAGGTCATAAAGTTTGCGAGTGTTTGTGGGAAGAATGCTCGACGCAGAGAAAAAACAACCACCACACTGAATTACGTACATATCAATACTTAAATCCGTCCGAACAGGCCTTGGAAGGCCCAATGGTACCGATCGGCCGCCATGTCATCCCCAGCCCACAGCCGTCAATGGATGCGGATATGGAGGGACTTATGGTCAGCACGCTGCTCTCCCGGCCGTATGTAGTTTACGAGAGCGGAGCCGCTGCTTCTCAGTCAAGTAGCCCCTCAGTTTGCCTCACAAGGGCTGGGTGCACGCTGTTTGTCAACAGCATTCGGCAGACCGGCAGGTCACCCATCTAAGTGCTAGCTTAACTTCGGTGATCTGACGGGAACCAGTGTTACTACTGTGGCAAGGCCGTCGGGCGTGTACATATTAAGGTATCACATACATAAGTATCTGCACTTGTTCCAGTTACGCCGTTTATGAGGGTTACATAGAAATGGGCCGTGGTGAACCCCTCCCTCCGACACTCGCCCCTGCCCTAGAAATAAATCTTCCCAAACTCACATCTTGGAACGCCAACCAAGCAGATGCAGAAATTTAGTTCCAGTCTGAAAAAAGCCAGCACAGGAAACGGATACTGAATGGGAGCAAGGTTACGTAGAGCCATCTGCCGTGAAATTTCAGAAATATGCGTCATTCACCACGAAACATGACTTTGTATTCATGCCAATTCTGCGAGTGAAGACTTCGCTTTCACGGGACCCATGATGTGACGCCACGCGCACTTCTATGAGTTTTTCACGCAGTTTCAGCGCCGTTTGCGAGACGAGACTTCTGTGATTGGCAAGACAGGTCGGACACAGCCAAAGCCTAGTGAGATCGGAATCATGCAACTTTAGCTCTGATAATCTGTTTCCATTAAGATTCAGCTGTGTGATTCGCGGTTTATAAATGTAACCGTAGTTAACGAGACATTTAGTTCTTGTTGCTGCAATTTAGTTTAGCGATTAACTTTCGTAACTTATAATTTTTGTAGTAAAATGTCATTGCACCTGTCCGTTGTCATGTTTTCTGATCGATGTGTGTGACGATTAAAACAGCTCCATACGCATGAAATTGCTGGAGGTGGTTCATATTCACATTCCATGGAAGAAAAAAATGGTTCAAATGGCTCTGAGCACTATCGGACTTAACATCTATGGTCATCAGTCCCCTAGAACTTAGAACTACTTAAACCTAACTAACTTAAGGACATCACACAACACCCAATCATCACGAGGCAGAGAAAATCCCTGACCCCGCCGGGAATCGAACCCGGGAACCCGGGTCCATGGAAGAGATTTTGCCCAAATTCAGCATTAGAGTTATTCGGTTCACGTGTCGCAGCACATGGTGAGGTCAGTAAACTTCATTCGTGCTGGTTCCTTCCGTCAAGATTAACGATGTTCAGAATGTTATTGCACGAGCTTGGCTTGCAGTATTCTATCCTTGGTTTTCCTTTTTCCTGCATTATGAACTAAATGATGCTGAAGTGCACTTGGCGGCCGCTGTATAAATATCATTTACGAGAGTTCAGGTATTTTCAGTATGTCTCCTTGTAGAATTTATAGCGCACCATACATATTCTGTGTCTTCAGTCTCATTCATTTGGGGAATAAATGTGTTTTACCCCTCAGCTTTTGCTCCTGTGAAGGTTACTGTTTGCTCGTTTGCGCGCTCTCAGCTGTTGACTACTGACGTTGGTCCTCATACTACTTAATGCTTTTTGTGTGAACCGTGTGAAACATAGCCAGTGAATGTTAAATACGCACATTTAAAACAATCATGATTTACACGTTTGTCACAGTCCTTACGCATTTCCCAAATCACTCGTTTTCTCATTCCTTTATCGTTAAACATTCGTTCTCCATTTATTTATGCATATACGAATTGTATGCATCCTATATACGTATTTGAGGTATTACCTAAGTAAGTTGCGATATTGCTGAAGTCATATCTGGGAGTAGAATAGCAGTCAGGTAAAAATCATTTTTGATTCATAATTCCTGGGGAAATGTTGCGCAATTGAGTATTGTTGCAAGGTCTTACGAGCACACGTTTTAATGAAGCGCGCTAAAAGGAAAAACTACGACGGTCGTACAATAAGTAAAGGAACACTTTTTTTCTCAGCCTCTTTCAGTTGAAAATATGCGGAATTTGTTGTGACACATCGTGGAATTTCCGCTTTAGTCTCTACAGTTTCATGAAGTTCCAACAGGTGGCGGCACAAAACATAGCCTTCAAAATGGCGTCTGTAACGTAGCTGAATTCCAAGCAGAGAGTTGTCAATGAGTTTCGTTTGGCACAAAACCAGTGTAGCGCCGATATTCACGGGCGCCTGCAGAATGTCTACGGAGACCTGGCAGTGAACAAAAGCACGGAGAGTCGTCGGGCGAGGTGTCCGTTATCATCGCTGCCGGCCACAGCTGTAACTGTTGCAGTGTTGGAACGTGCGGACACGCTCATTCGAGTCGATCAACCGATCACAAATTCCTCGCTGCACAACTAGTCGTCTCTGTTGGTACTGCTGACACACTCACCCACCAATCGCAGTACTCAAACATGTGTGCCCACTGGTTTCCTCGCCGCCTAACAGAAGACCGTAAAGGGCTACAAAGGGGATTGCTTGCGAGTTACATGGCTGATCGTGACAACTTTTTGTCGAACATCGACACAGACGATGTAACATGGGTTCATGGATTCATCACTTCGAACCGGCAACCAAACGGCAATCCATGGAGTGGCGCCACATCACTTCTTCTCCGAAGGGAAAGTTCAGAGCTGCAGCCTCAGACGGTAACGTCACGGCGATGGTCTTCTCGGTCTCTGAAGGGTATATTCTGCTTGATGTCCTCCAATGTGCAAGGGTCAAGTGTAAAGGGTATTGTGCTACCCTCAGGAAATTGAAGAAACGACTTCAGCGCGTTCGTCGCCACAAAAGTGGAAACGAACTTCTCCTGCTTCATGACAACGCAAGGCCTCACAGAAGTGTGCGCACCGCAGAGGAGCTCACAAAAGTCACTGGGCTGTTCTTCCCCACCCTCCCTACAGCCCGGATCTCACAACTTCCGGGTCCATGGCCCAATGGAGGATGCACTCCGCGGGAAGCAGTACGTGGATGGTGGGAGGTTGTTGATGGCGCGATACGTTGGCTCCGAGGTCGACCACTATGGTGGCACCATGGGGCCTACAGGAGATCCGAGAACGGTGGCGTAAGGTCGTCGCACTGAAAGGGGATTATGTTCAAAAACATGGTTTTGCAGCCAAAAGTGTGGGGAATAATATGATGTATTGGAGTCCTCAATAAAACCAACCTGCTTTTAGAAAAAAAAAGTGTTGCATTTATTGTTGAACGCTCCTCGCACATTGAAGTCAGATATGGGATTGGGGTTTTGAGGTAAGTGTTCTACTGCTTTATGTTGGCAATTATATTAAAAAATACCAAATACATAAGTTTATATATTGGCGACACAGCAGCTCGTTAGAATGAAATTACAATGAAATGCATACCCTTAGCTGTATACAGGCGTTGATATAAGTCAACGTGAACAGCTGAAAATGTGTGCTCCGACCGGGACTCGAATCCGAGATCTCCTGCTTACATGGCAGACACTCATTCATCTTAGCCACCGAGGACACTGAGGATAGTGCGACTGCAGGGACTTATTTATATATAAGGCTCACCGGCCATTTGACCATCTTCTTCTGTGCGGATGCACAAACAGTGCCCGAACTCGTACGGGAATCGGCAAAAAGCCGCGAGTAATGAGTATAATGGGCAGGGGCCCTATGAATATAGTGCGGGGTAATAAGTTGGGAATGTGGGTCTCACGGGAAGCGAGCCAGAGATAAGTCCCTGCAGCCGCATTATCCTCTGTGACCTCGGTGGCACAGATGGATAGCCGGCACGGTATCTCAGCGTGTTCGGTCAGAGGGCTGCGTGCTCTCTGTAATAAAAAAACTGACTCAAGGAATCAACGATCAACTTGGCCGGATGTCTTCTGAAGACCGTCCAGAACAAACGCAACGAACTATATTGAACAAAATGAAAAAAAAAAAGGATGGACAGAGCGTATGCCATGTAAGCAGGAGATCCCGGGTTCAAGTCCCGGTCGGGGCACACATTTTCAACTGTCCCCGTTGACTTTTGTCACCACTTGTATTCAGCTACGGGTATTCATTTCATTGAAATTACATAAGTTTATTATCACTGTTTACTCTTACCCTGTCTAACAATAGACAATCCGGTCAAAAGCCATCAAAAGTTTTGAAAAATAAAAGTAAAAACGAAGCAAAATGACTTGGAGAAGTACTGTCTAACGGGCGAGAGGACACTCCTCGGGAGGACAGAGCCGTGAGGCGCAGCTGGGAATTACCTGCACAGCGGCGCGCCTCCTACCGCCCCGAGCATCGAACCCGCAGCCGACGGGCTGTGGCGAATCGCGCTTAACGGCGATGACGGCCGCCAGGGCCGTGAAACGAGCTGCGCAGGAGAGAGCTGAGCCGGCCTGGCACAGTCACCACTGTGGGAGCAGAGCACACTGCTCGCTAATGGCGAGCGGCTAGTCCAGGGCTGGCGACTTGAGAAAATGCCGACTGGAACGCCCGCTCCGAAATTCTGAAGTTGCTCCGGTTACCATACGGGGTGCGAAATACAGGGTGTTTATAAATGAATTTCAGGGTTTTAACGCTTTATAATGTTTAATACATTAAACTTACAGTTATAAATGATATGTCAAATGAAAGAGCAACTCAAACAGTTGTGTTTTTCACCAGTGCGCATGCACAGCGCGCAATGTTTCCGCCGCAATCCGCTAGCACTAGGAGGACCGCAAGCAGGCTACTACCTGCAAGGACCAACAGGGCCAAATTGGCCCCATGTTTATTTTTGTTGTAACACACATATATAGCTTTTGTTGATTTTTATTAATAAAATAAATGCATTACACACACACACACACACACACACACACATACACACACACACTCTACGTAGTTCACTGCTGTTTACTGCTGCACTTGTCACACCACACTCGTCTTCTCACATTTGCCACATACGACTTTCTCACAACCTGAACAAACAGTAGCAGTATGGTTTCCTTTACACGAGGTACGAGTTTTACACTTCTCTCTTTTAGTTGTCCCCTGTGGTCCGCCTTTAGTGTCTACAGCCGGCCGAAGTGGCCGCGCGGTTCTGGCGCTGCAGTCTGGAACCGCGAGACCGCTACGGTCGCAGGTTCGAATCCTGCCTCGGGCATGGATGTGTGTGATGTCCTTAGGTTAGTTAGGTTTAACTAATTCTAAGTTCTAGGGGACTAATGACCTCAGCAGTTGAGTCCCATAGTGCTCAGAGCCATTTGAACCAATTTTTTTTAGTGTCTGCATGATTCTGGTCTGGCTCTTTATTTCTTGATGATACATACTGCACTCGAAGCTCTTCACACAGATCAAAAATATACTTCCGCCTGCTAAGTCGCGCATCAGTCACTTCCTTATACAGCACCCAGGAATTTATGGCAGCCAGATCAACAATGTTGTAAAATACATGCATTGGCCAACGTCTTGTACCGGCTTTTGTGGAGTACGTACTTGTCATTTGATCGACAACGTCGACCCCAAATTTTCTTTCATTGTAGAATTGCACTGTTTCAGGAGTCTTCTTCTGACTGTCGGACAGGGATACATGAGAGTGAAGTGGACTCAGTAACAAAACATTCTTATTTGTTTTCACCTGATAAACTGATAGTCGAATGGAGTTGTTGTTTTCTGGTCTTTGCAGCAGGAGGCACCTTCCTTCGATTACGGTTCAAAGTACCTACTAAAGTTGTGGAGGCTGCCCTCAGACGGTTTGCAAGGCTTAGCGAAGTAAAGTAACTGTCAGTAGTGACATTCAAACTTTTGCCTAAGTATGGTCCCATAAGCCTAAGAACAACATTTTCACCTACGCCTTGGTCAGCTGGTCAAAGGGGATCAACACCAATGTATGGGAATTTATTCAGTATGTATTTACTAGAAACACCTACAAGTAACCAGAATTTTATGCCAAACGTATCTGGCTTGCTTGCAATATATTGTGTGAATGGGCATCTTGTTTTAGACGGCAAAAGTTGTTCATCAACTGTAAGATAAGGTTCTGATGTATAGCATGACGCACTGTTTTCTATGAAAGCATCCCAAGTATCTGAGACAAGAGCAAATTTGTCAGTCTTCAGGCGTTCGGATCTAGTGGACATTGTGTCAAACCTCATATACTTCATTATTTCGATAACTCTGTTTCGTCCCATAGTTTGTCTGAGAAACGGAGGACCTCATACTCTCCCGCAAAATGTTATGACTTTGTAGACGACCTGAAAATATATGAAAAAAGAACAGTATTTTTAGAACGTGTAATGTACTGATATTATATAAGTAAATTTGTTCTTGTAATTTTACAAAATAAAAATCTACACAAAAAGCAGAAATATTACTGACCTGCATTAGAACCCACTGGTACAATTTTCCACACAGTCCCATCTTTTGCTGTTTCTTTTTCTTCAGTAGGTTTCCCAGCCTCAGTTTTTGACTGACTTTCGGGGGAAGCAAATGTTGTCCGGATTGTTGATCTTATAGAGCTAGAATTTGGTACATCAGAAGGCATGCTGGATGTAGAAGCTTCATTTTCCCCTAAATTTAGCGGAAAACTGTCCTGCGCTGTGTTTACATCATCACATTCGTTGCACGAATCACATTCTTCATCTGCACACACTGGAACTACTACAATTTCATCATCGTCCTGATCGCTGTCGGAAAACTCAAATTCTTCACCTGAACTTTCATCTTCTATTTTTCTCAGTTCTGCTAGTATTTTAGCGTCTGTTAGCCGCTTCTTGTATCCGTAGCTCATGACTGCGGGGACGACTCTCAGATACCGTCACAACAGACAATAACTGAAATCCTTGCGTCAACTAACCAACAATCAGCGCTGGATTGAATGACATTGCTGTCGTATATTTGAACAACAAAGGGACAACAGTTGATGTGATTTCATACGCAGTATTGCAAAGAAATAACCTCTAAATACAGAGAAATGTTGGAGGGGCCAAATTGGCCCCACCGTCCTTCTAGGTGGTAAGCTTCATATTTCACAATCTAATAAAAATAGTACACTCCAAAACGCGGTGGTTAATATTTCATATGACTGATGAAAAGTCACAAAATATCAAGTCAGTCGGACTTACGATTTGCTCAGAAAACAAGTGAAAAGATCGAAAAGGGGCCAATTTGGCCCCTCGGTGCTTCTAGTGCTAGACAGCGGTAGTAGCGAAGATGGCGACTAGTGAACAGTTTGTATTTTGGAGTTTGCAAAGACCGGATCTGTAGTTACTATGCAACATGCGTTCCGGCTGAATTTGGGTTGTGATCCTCCTAGTGATAATAACATTCGTAGATGGTATCATCAATTAGAAGATACTGCCTGTCTTTGTAAAGGGAAGACCACAGGACGATCAGGAGTTAGTGAAGAGATTGTTGAGAGAGTGAGGGAGTCGTTCACTCGTAGCCCAAAGAAATCAGTCCGGAAAGCTAGTTGTGCATTACAAGTTTCCGAGTCGACTGTTTGGAAAGTTTTAAGAAAACGCGTTAAACTGCGTCCTTACCATTTACAGTTATTACAGGCTCCAAAGCCGGCAGACCATGGATTACGTGCCAACTTCGCAAACGAAATGTTGTTTCATGACGATGAAGATTTTCTGGATCATATGAATGGTGGGCTCCATGTGGTTCCCAAGTCGTGCAGCGACCGTAAACCATAAAATTACCAAATAAGCAGCAACCAGTCGCAAAAACACATGATTTTGCGACTAGTTGCTGCATATTTGGTAATTTTCTGGATCATGTTGTCTTCAGTGATAAAGCGACCTTTCACCTTAGTGGACATGTTAACACTCACAACGTGCGCATCTGGGGTTCAGAAAATCCTCATGAGGTGGTACAAATGCAACGAGATTCCCCTAAAGTGACTGTTTTTTGTGCCGTATCTCGGCGGAAAGTTTATGGGCCTTTCTTTTTTGGTGAACCTACTGTGCCGGCCGAGGTGGCCAAGCGGTTCTAGGCGCTACAGTCTTGAACCGCGCGACCGCTACGGACGCAGGTTCAAATCCTGCCTCGGGCATGGATGTGTGTGATGTCCTTAGGTTAGTTAGGTTTAAGTATTTCTAAGTTCTAGGGGACTGATGACCTTAGAAGTTAAGTCCCATAGTGCTCAGACCCATTTGAACCATTTGAACCTACTGTAACTGGCACCTCCTACCTTGATACACTAGAGCAATGGCTCTTCCCTCAGTTGGAAGAAGATGAGCCAGAGAACTTCATTTTGTAGCAAGATGGTGCGCGACCTCACTGGCATAGCGAAGTACGCGATTGTTTGAACTTCACTGTAACCAAGCGCTGGATAGACCGCAAGGGGTCCAATGACAGGGCTTGCTTTGCATGGCCTCCACCTTCACCCGACCTAACGCCATGCGATTTTTTTCATTTGGGGCTTCATCTAGGATCGTGTGTACGTGCCTCCGCTACCAGCAGACCTCACTGAATTAAGAAACCAGATTGAAGCAGCTGTTGCTGCAATCACTGAAGACACTTATCATTGTTTGGAAAGAACTCGACTACAGACTTGATGTGTGCTGTGTGACAAATGGTGCTCATATTGAACATTTATAATGTCCTTGGTAAAATTCTTTGAGTTGCTCTTTCATTTGACATATCATTTATGACTGTAACTTAAATATAATAAATATTATAAAGCGTTAAAACTCCGATATTCATTTATAAACACCCTGTATTATAAAAAGTTTGTACAGAATCCAGACTAGAGCTGTGAGAATCGAGTGGCACGAAGGGGAAGCACTGTTTGAGGAAGGAGTGAGTCCGCAGCTCGTGGTCGTGCGGTAGCGTTCTCGCTTCCTCCCGCGCCCACGTTCCCGGGTTCGATTCCCGACGGGGTCAGGGATTTTCTCTGCCTCGTGACGACTGGATGTTGTGTCATGTCCTTAGGTTAGTTAGGTTTAAGTAGTTCTACGTTCTAGGGGACTGATGACCATAGATGTTAAGTCCCATAGTGCTCAGAGCCATTTGAACCACTTTTTGTGAAGGAGTGAGATAGGGTAGTAGTGTATCCCCTGTGTTATTCTACCTGTACATAAAATAGGCGGTAGAGGAAGCCAAGAAGAGATTTGAAAAGGAAATTAAAGTTCAAGAAGATGAAATAAAAACTTTGAAGTTTACTGGTAGCACTGAGATTCTCTTAGTGACGGCAAATGATTTGGAACATCAACTACATGGAATATATACCGTCTGTTAAGTAAGAGCGTGGTGGACATTACACACAGATGGCCTTAGTTCTTTCACAGTCCAATAGAGGGAACCTTTGTCCTTCATGCAATGTCCATGAAGCATTAGTTTACTTTGAATTCTTGACTGAGATATACAAGAAGAGGCATTGGCGCAGTTTACTCCTTTTGAGGCTGTTTTTCTCTGTAGCCACGACAAAGTTCCAAAAATGAGTCATGCCACGTCTTCTAAATATATTAGGAGATGAAAGTCATTTGTACGAAGGTAGGTAACACGCTATAAGTTGGTTATAAGTGTAGATGACTTTGAAGAACGAGGTTCAGTATGTAATGTGGCTCCAAAAGTGTAAAAAGTGACCACTAAAATTTTTTCGGGATACCTTGTCTTAACATTGCGTCAAGCGCAAGCACAATTCACTTTTCAGCAGCTGTCAACGAAAATTCGATGGATTTGGAGGTCTCTTTCACGTGAATACGCGGAAACATGGTTTCAAGTGTGCACCATAGGTGCCAAACAATTATCGATACTGCGGGTGATTAGACTTATTATTAATTGTAATCACTTTTTTCATATAAGATGTATGTATATATCTCAGTTTATTGTCAAATATACTTTACTACCGATTAACCCTACCACTATTTTACTTAACAGACTATAGTATCATGAAAGCAGATAGTAAGATGAACACTAACAAAAGTACAATCAGGGTAATGAAATGTAGCCGAATTGAATTAGGCGGCGCTACGGAAATTAGATTAGGAAATAAGACACTAAAAGTAGAAGGTGAGAAAATGAACTGTGTTATTGAGCTGCAAAGTAATTAAAGATGGTCGAAGAGATGATGATATAAAACAGTCTGCTAAGTAGTAGGAGAAGTGTTTCATAAGAGGGAAATTTCTTAACACTGAATATAAATTTGTGTTAGGTAATCTTTCCTTTAAAGTACTTGCGAGGAGAGCAGTTTTTTAATGAAGTGAAACTTGGATCGTAAACAGTATACGCAATAGAAGAACAGGGGATTTTGAAATGCTGAAGACTAGAAGAGTAGCTTGGTTAATTAACGGTGAGACACTACATCGATTTGGAGAGAAAAAACGTATATGGCGCAACTTGACTAAAAGAAGGAATGGGTTGATAGGACGTTTTGTGAGTCATCAAGGAATACTGATTTTGTAATGGACATACGGGGAGCAAATTTTGCTGAGCGAGTGCAACTGGTTAAACTGTATGTAGGTTGGACTGATTAGGCAGAGATGAAGAGACTAGCGTGGGGAGCTGTAATACGAGTCTTCGTACTGAAGACCACAATCTCAAGAAACATAACTCATACGGTTGTTCCTATTGCTGCATGTCGACTGCGTCCTTTGCAGCCAGGATGTGATACGGAAAACTATTTTGTGGGCTTGCGTTAATGGATTTCTGAGGGGAGTCACATACAGTCACCACCAATTTGCTACATTCGGAATGTTTACATCTACGTATATAACACGCAATCCTCTGTCAGTGCGTGGCGGAGGATACTACCGCTATGTGTACTTACGTATACATGAAGATTAAAGATTTCTCAATACAAAAAAAGCATTTGAAATTTTTGTGCGTTTCTAGAAAGTTCTTTACAATCTCAGTCGACTAAACTTGGGATTAAATGTCATTAGGACAACCTATCTCGAAAATAATGAGTTCGACGCTAATATCGATCGTTTACGATTAATTTTACGTCTCATCTCTTACTCGCCATCACCCTCTATACTAGGGTATCTCGCTCGCGTAAAATTCCTTGAGCAGCGGAACATATGCTTCTAATGCTTGAACTATTCAAAAAGCAAGGTTTGCTGTTCTCCGAAAATTACATCGACAAGGGAACGATATGGAATGGAAGATGCAATTACGGCTGTGTCATATGTAGAAGGTGCCCCAGAAAAAGACTGAAAAATTGACGTGACAGATTCCTTACATAGAAATAAGTAAAACAGTCGAGTAAACATGGACGCTAAAATGCGTACCTTAACAAGTATGAGCACTAGTTCATATTGGATAGAATGAAACTGATCTCTTCTATTGCAAGGTCTTTGCTTTCCAAATTTTGGGAGGATTGATCAAAACAAGAAATAAATCTAGTAAACACGGTGTGTAAAATGCCTGCTAGTGTGAAACGCATCTCTTCTACTGAACAAGTGCTTAAAGCATGCTCATTAGAGCCCATGTTTACTGGTTTCTTTTGTCCTTACTAGCTCCTCCCAAAATATGAAAAGCAAAGAGCTTGTAGTAGAAGAGATGTGTTTCATAGTAGCGAAGATGAATAAGTGCTCAAATCTCTTAAGGGATGCACTTCAGGGCTCTTGTTTACTAGACCAGAGAATCGCCACGCGCATTTTCTTCGGTGTTTAGGCATTTATTTGCAGTTTCGATTTTGGAATGTGTAGTTGGAGGCAACCCCCAACAAATACAGCACATCTTCCGTGTGACGCCTTCGTGTGACGCCCAGTGTGATAGCCAAGGTTTCTTTCCCGTTAAAAATAAATAAATAAATAAAAATATAAAGCGAAATTTTGCGTGTCCATTCGATAAAGCGGTCCCAAATTAGCGTAGTGCGATATCTGTTTTATCGATAGCTACGGCCTTGAAGCAGTGCTCCTCAGACGTTGCTGGAGTACTGGTTATTCTTCTTGTTTTACTGTCCCTGTTAATACAAATCGATGAAACTAATATCGCACTATACTAATTTGGGACCTCTCTATCGAATGGGCACGTAAAATTTCACTTTAAAAATCTGTTTGTTTGTAATGGGAATCAAACCGATGCTTTTCGTCGACACTGCCTGTGACATGAAGGACATGATGAGCAGTATTTGTTTCGGTTAACTCCAGCTACACGATACAAATATGAAATTGCAAATCTCTGCCGAAACACCACAGAACATGTTCGTGGCCTGTTAGGATTGACACCTTGTATACATAAAGGGTGGACGAAACGCCCTTGTCTGAGCCTCCCCCGCTTCCCCCTCTTGATAGTAGCGAGCACTGTGGCGCAATGGTTAGCACACTGCACTTGCATTCGGAATGACAACGGTGCAAAAACGCGTCCTGACATCCTTATTTAAGTTTTCTGTGATTTCCCTAAATCGCTCCAAGCAAGTGCCGGGACGTTTCCTTTGACAGGGCACGGCTGATTACCTTCCCCACCTTTGAATCAATCCGAACTTTTGCTCCGTCTCTATAAATCTCGATGCCGACGAGATCTTAGACCTTAATTTTACTTCCCCCTGTTGGTGATGAATGGTGTTAACATCTCTCCATTTAAATCTAACGCGACTGTTGTGTTTTATCGGCTTTGTAAAGCGTTTATTACACGGAGTGGGAACTACTTTTCTTCATTTTGCTCCATAGTTTTCCTCTATTAACTTCAATAAAGATTTTTTCCAGATACAGAATCCTCGAACTACAGTTCTGTCATTGGGAAGTTTTGCTTCAAATTTTAACTTAACTTGGAGTGCCCAGAACAACCAAACAAATAACACTGTTCTACAAAAAAAACCTTTTTTTCTATTTCTGATAAAAATATTGTGATCCTAGTTGTATTTAAAGTGCTAAATTGAAAACTGTTTTTGGTTTTTTGTCAGGGATAGTTTATGAGTAATCGCAATTTTATTTCTCGTTTCAGTTTCTGATATGGTGCAGCAAACGTGAGGTGAAATTCGACAAACAAATGCACATCTTTATGATGTTATAAGTTCATCACATTAATGGAGGGTAGGATCTAACATAGAACACAGTAACCTTTGTATATACACTTTGAAGCATTTATTTGACATGAGAAATTCCAGAAAATTGACAATGAGCCACTGCCTTGTAATGCACATCACTGTTTTCTCTTATATTGTGAATCTTTCTTCTCTCGAATGATATTCCAGCAATAGTCTGCTAACATAGAAGGTACCCACTTCCCTTCATAGCGCCTTTCTATGGTAGAAACGTCTTTATGGAATCTTTCCCCATGTTCATCCTATACGTCACTTCAACTCTCTGTGAAGTAGTCCAGATGAGAGTCCGTCATATGTACCTTCAAAGACATATTGCACCCCAAATCCTGATATGCTTTGATCATATCCTTCACCATTGCTTTGTAGTTTTCCGACACCATCTTGAAACAGTCTCATGCGGTTTTTTCTTTATCAGTTAAACATGCTTCAAAATTTGCATCTTTCTTCAGCTCCCTGATTTGTGGGCCCACAAATACACCTTCCTTTATTTTTGCAGCTGAAAGACAGGGGAATTTGGTAGCTAGATATGCAAACCCACAGCCTGTTGGATCCATGGCCTTCACGAATTGTTTCATCAGGTCAAGTTTTTCCATTTGTGTTCATTGTATTTTTATGAATTTAGCATCATTTGTACGAATTCGTAATTCTCTTTTGTCAAACTAGCGTAAGCTACTGGAACAGAGGGTATTTTTTTCCGTTATGGAGCAAAACACCCTTCAGACTTGTTTTCGATGCATCTATGAAAAGTCTCCACTCCTGTGAAATATAAGTGAAGTTCAGCACTTTCATCAGGCCAGCAACGTCATTGCAAAATATCAGTGCTTCGTCAGTTGAAAAATAAAAAAATAAAGGCATGTTCTCTGTGCCTGAACACACTGATTTTAGTACTTTGGTGCAGTAAATTATACTCTTGTAATCTTGAACCAAGCAGCTGCGCCTTTTGTTTACTTAGTCCTAGATCACGTACTAAATCATTTAAATCTGCCTGTGTTAACGAATGTGGCGATGACTTACTTGTGCAGTGATATAAAGAACCATCATCTGTGATTTCTTCAGTATTACTTATTTCACCGTCACTCGGAATTTGACCTCGAGCTCTTGAAGGTACTGGAAGGTTGTCGGAATGTTGCCCTGGCATTCTCGCTGAAGGCAGATCTGGGTAAACAATGTGCCTCTACGACTTTTTGTTGGTAAAACCCTGAATTTTTGTTAGACAGAAATAACAGTCAGTAACATGGTCCTTAGGCTCCCTCCACACCATGGAAACAGCAAACAACGCCACATTCTCTTTACCTTTCGACCTCTGAATTAGTTTGCAGTAACATGTAGCACAACAGAAATGTGGTGCCCATTCTTTATCTTGGTCTCCTACCTCTACTCCAAAGTAATGTTTGTATGCTTTCTTTATGACTGAAGAAATTTTCTTCCTATTTCTGGCAAAAGTGAACTTCCCACAGATGTAGCAGAAGTTGTCCGGCTTATATCGACATCCACGACGTGGCATTTCTGCAAATTTAAAAATACCACTTTGGTAATACACCTGTATTAAATTAATAGTAGGGAGCTAGAGGAACGCTGATGTGTAAAAACAAGCAGTCGTTTTACCTTCAGCACCAGGCTCAATCAGTTTACATACAGGAACTAAAAAATTCAACCGTGCTCGGAAATATGACAGTTACTTGTCAGCCAAAACACCCACTCGTTAAGACTGACACAAATTGCGGCTAACACCACTGCTGTAAACTCGATGCACCTGCCCCTAGGAGGCGTGAAGCTTTACTGCCGAGGCAGCGACCGGCTGTGGCCGTTCGAGTTAATGAAATGTTTCAGGTGGCCTTAATGACATAGGTGTGGTGGGGGATAACCTAATGATGTCTGATTCTTCCCATCTACTGTTGCACAAGAAATAATCACGTTCTATCACTACTGGATGCGGCAACATACACGTATTTCTCTATAACGTCTCTGTGTTTGCCATGAATTGTGAATATACATATACATACATATTACATAAAAAGCATCCCTGACAACGATATTTTGTTTACATATTTGAATTTCCCACGGTAAAATGTCTAGAAGCACATACTTTAATATCAGAAATAGAGCCCATGTCGAACAGTGTAATTAAACATACCTTAGTCGTTCTAGTGTGAGTCTCGTGACAGAATTCTTGGAAGAATATATCATCATAATGATCATCATCAGCCATTTCACTTTAATGTCTGGTTAAAGGCCTCCTCTGGATCTTTCCATGCTCTTTGGTCCTCAGCCGAACGTACACGTGTTGCATCTGAACGTTTGCTAATGTTAGTCATCGTTCCGGTCTCTCCTTATCTCATAAAATACAGCAAATAACTTCCTTGGTCCATCTCCCATTCCTTCGTCTGGCTGCATGTCTTGCTCACCTCCATTTCATTTTCAGTACAGTCAAAATTATGTCTTCACTCCAAATTATTCCGTGATCCAAGGTCGCCGGATCTCTGCTCAACTGAGAACGTCTGGTCCATTATGGGCAGGGGTCTCCAACTAGTTCGGGATTTTGACGATCTGACGTGCCAATGGGACAGAATTTAGCACGATATCCTTCGGGATTTAATTTGAGGAAGCTCTTTGGTCCTCAGCCGAACGTACACGTGTTGCATCTGAACGTTTGTTAATGTTAGTCATCGTTCCGGTCTCTCCTTATCTCATAAAATACAGCAAATAACTTCCTTGGTCCAGCTCCCATTCCTTCGTCTGGCTGCATGTCTTGCTCACCTCCATTTCATTTTCAGTACAGTCAAAATTATGTCTTCACTCCAAATTATTCCGTGATCCAAGGTCGCCGGATCTCTGCTCAACTGAGAACGTCTGGTCCATTATGGGCAGGGGTCTCCAACTAGTTCGGGATTTTGACGATCTGACGTGCCAATGGGACAGAATTTACTACGATATCCTTCGGGATTTAATTTGAGGAAGCAATTTCTGAGAATGTACGTTTGGAGCATGCCATTTTATGATAGTAAAACGTGGACTGTGGAAAAACCGGAACGGAAGAGAATCGCAGCATTTGGGATGTGGTGCTACAGACGAATGTTGAAAGTTAGGTGGATTGATAAAGTAAGGAACGAGGAGGTTCTGCGCAGAATCGGAGAGGAAAGGAATATATGGAAAACAGTGGAAAAGAGAAGAAACAGGATGATCGGACACCTGTTAAGACATCAGGGACTGTCTTCCAAGGTACTACAGGGAGCTATAGAGGGCCAAAACTGTAGAGGAAGACAGAGATTGGAATACATCCAGAAAATAATTGAGGACGTAGATTGCAAGTGCCACTCCGAGATGAAGAGCCAGTACTATGGTGGGGGACCGTCCAGGCACGCTTCGCGCTGTTGTGGGGGCAACACGAGGGGTGGTGGCGTGGAGTCCCTGATATCCAGTCTTTGCACCAAATGGCCTGGGTTCAATTCCAAACCTCTCCTCAGAGTCTGCTAAATGAGGGCATACGACACTGTTGATGGTGATCTGTGCGTAGGATGGGAACGTTAAGCTTGCCGGCCCCCTTGCTGCTCTTCAAGAGGAGTAGGCTATGTGCAAGCACTGGGTTTCACGCTCTCCCTTTCTACTGTGTCAAATTTGAGGTACATTAAAAGACGTTGTTCTCCTCCACACAGCCGGTCACTGTGGCCGAGCGGTTCTAGGCGGTTCAGTCCGGAACCGTGCTGCTGCTACTGTCGCAGGTTCGAATTCTGCCTCGGGCATGGATGTACGTGATGTCCTTAGGTTAGTTAGGTTTAAGTAGTTCTAAGTCTAGGGGACTGATGACCTCAGATGTTAAGTTCCATAGTGCTTAGAGCCATTTTTTCTCCTCCACACATGTGCTATGTCACGTAATTTATAGGGAAGAAATATCAAGGATTTTAATGTAATCTTGTTGTAATTGTTGCGTAAGCACTTTTGTATATATGTTGTAGGTCGACAAACGGCTGCAAACCCCGTCAACTGTACAGCACAGCAGAGATTGGGCAGCGGCGACGGCGGAGTCCACCACCGCAGATATCTGGCCGCTATAACATGCCGCGAGATCTTTTTGCTGCAACGTGAACATTACTGTGCAGTTAAAAAATAGTTGCATTTGTCTGTGATGTGGTTTCTGGAGATCTTGACACTGTCAGACAGTTAGTTGAAACCCTGTTTTGCCATACGACGCAGCAGATCGCCCGACGGGTAACAGTTTGGCTGGATCGGTAAAGTCTAACTGCTGAGAGATGTTGCAGTTAGCTCGTTCCGAAATTTGTAAGGTTTAGGAAATTTAGTAGTGTTCCTAACCGTGGGGTTCGCTTGTTAGAATATGATTAATTAAGCTGCGAATGTAGTTACGTTGATTAGGGAGATCGTCTATTTGAGTTAGAGGAGCTGGTGCAGTAAGCTGTGTGTTTGTGAGGTTGGATAATCCCAGTGGAAGTTAGTTTATTTTGACTTTAGGGGTCCTACAGTTCCGTAAAAGGATGTTAGCGAATCTGCTGGCCGACTCTGAGGTAAAAGAATTCGTGCTTATTTGGTGGTTGTTGGTTGTAGGGTTATTGTGGTTTCCGAGTGGGGGTCTCGATGTAATTTGTATTTCGTTTAGCAGTCGCTAACAATTCATAGATTGGGAGCTGTGTCTTATTTTGCTACTGCACGCTGCGTGTTATGTGAAGTTTACGATCTGTCATAACGTGGAAACAAAAAGGAACTGAAGGTCTGAAAATTTGGAACCATACTACTAGGCACTGTGTACCCATTTAAGACTATTGAAGAGATCCGTAACGAGTGACTTCCGTAATTTGTTTGAAGTAGTGGGACCGCGTATTGTCAGCGCCTGAAGTGGTTGAGCTTTGAATTACTATTCAATGGTAGTATTTAAAGAGGCAGTGAGACGTAGGTTTTTTCGATTTGTTTTTGTTTGTTAATTTGACTCCGTTCGAGGGGCCACAGTTTTCTTCCTGTCACCCCTATCACACGTGTGTTCAGAAAGTCTATTGAGAATTGGATTTTACCAGTAAGTCATAAAAAAAGTTGAGCCTAGACTGGCTAAAGAAACTAAAACTTAAAAATTCGTCTTCTAATTTCGTAGTGTGCGAGTGTTAACGTGTGTTGTGAGAAGCAAAAAATTTTAAATAGTGTAGATATTTGTCGTGTTATTTGGAAAATTCTTTATTGATTTTATATATATATCAGATATCTGTTATTCTTTGCGTTACGTCATGCCAACTCGCCTTAGTTAAAAAGATAAAACTTGAGAGTTATTAAAATAGGTCATATTTAAGAGAAAGTAACTTCGAAGCGGAGATAAAAAATTAAAGTGAAATAAAATTATCGTTAATATTTTAGTAATAGGAATTCTAGATCACAGATGCTATTTACGTAATAGTAGTATCTGAGTGAGAAAGTTTACCATAACTTTGAGACAACAAAGGAAAAGATATATTTTTCGCTAAATAACAAGATTCGAGAAATAATTGTATACAAAAGGTTATAAGCAATTTAATCCGAGTTATTTTAACAAGAGTGTCAATATATTCTGCAGTCAGTAATAGTATATGATAATAAACAGAAGATCCATTAACATTTTGCTGGATTAATTAAACTGAATTATATCGTATTATCGTAGTATGAAGGTACGACTTTGCATTAATTAGAGCGATTTTCTATTGAGAATAGCTGTTCTATAGTAGTTAAAAGCGTTTTTGAGCGTCTTTGCAAGTAACAGAATTGCTATTAAAGCAGTAGCTTTGATAATACGTTACGTAATTGATGTTGTTACGTATACGTCGTGTGTAGGTTTGATAGTGCTAATACTTGCACCTTCTTTTTAAATGTAAACCGTGGGTTTTACGTGGTGTTGTTGACTTTCAAGTCATTGTCAGTCACTAGAGTCTAATCGGGTTTAGGGATAAGAGGTCAAAGTCATCTCAGCAGAACTAAGCACAGAACGATTGACTTTTTGCTACGTACTGGTCACTGTAAAAGTCATCGGGTGCGATTGTGCATCGCATATAAAAAATATTTGAAGCGCGAGGAGTGTCATTCTTGTAATCTGCTGAATAATAACACTACTTACTTAGAGTTTCAGCGTAAAATATTCCAGCTAGCGAGATAACATTGGACACAGGACAGACACCATATTCGTACCCAGTTGAAGTTTGACATAGTTCAGCTTCTCTCAACATCTCCAACACGAACATGACGCTAGACTACACACACACATCCATCACATTCACCTACATTTAACAGATACGCCCACGTACAAAACTCTCACACTTCGCGAAGCAAAGGTGCCTACGGGCGCGAAGGGCAGGGAACAACCATTCAAATTCGGCAGCAGAGCCTGCCATTTGGAGTCTCTCAGCCTTTCTTGCCATACGACTTTACTTTACATTTTTGAATAAATCATCTAATTTTTCTGAGATTGTAATCATTTATTCGATTGTACATGTGCATCATATCTACCGATTTCCCTCCAGTTCGGATAATTCCTTTGTAGTGTATCGTTTTTTTTTTTTTGTCTTATAGTGTATTTTACATACAGGAGCATGTCCCTCTCTCGTTATAATATTTGCATTTATCTACGATTATTATCTATACGTTTGCGCTCCACCATATGTTACAGTTCGATACTTTTTCTTTTTGTTTTGGAACCGGGTCAGCAAATTCTATTTACATTGCTCCCTTTCATTGTCACTGCGGTCATAATTACTCCCATTCCAGATAGTTACCCAATCCGTTTATTTGTTTTTCTTCCTATACTAGTGATTCCAATTACGCTCCTGTCAATTTCTTGCAGCATGAACCTCAGTTTTTGAATAGATTAGTCGTCGGAAGTCCATGTCTTAATGGACAGAAATGTGCTGGTATTGTGGGAGGAGAGGTAACCGGGAGAGAGGTGGGTAGGGGGTGGGGGAAGAAGAAGATGAGGGAGAGAGTGATACAGATTCATACGGCTGACGTAGCTTCAACTGTATTACAGACAAGCAGCTTAATCAGCCTACTGGAGAAAAGAAATCGGCTTAGGAGTTGTACCGGACGTAATACAGTTACTGAGAGAGCGACGGTAGAATGCCGGCAACCGCGATGCTTAATCGCGCGGCAGGTCCTCACCACCATGCTGACGCCGTGTGTAACTCCCGCGAGCACAAACAGCGGGCGCGTCGCCCCCTGAATCACAGCCGCCCCCACAAAGCGACGCCGCGTGTACCGCCGCAGACGGGACTCATAACTCCCGGCACAAAAGTAGCCGGGGTTGCGCTCCTTGACCGAGAAAATGGAACTGTACTCTGATTGAAATACAATACTGGCGGGGACCGCGCCTCCGCCATCTCCCAGGACGGCCTTCCTGCGCAGAACTCGGAAAGCAAAGAAGCTGCAGGCCCCGCCTATTCTTTACATTAATGCCTTGTCGCAAGGCCCTGACATCTCGGATGTATGCCCTCCATTTGTCTCCTAAATTGCTCGCGGTCCAAGAACCCCAGAGATTCAGGTGCGCCAAGGTGAGAGAGATGGGGCGCGCGGATTTCCGGGAATGTAAGTCGCTCGTCTTTTCCGGGCAATTTAACTGTTGCCGCTGCCACTGCTCGAGTCGAATTCCTTGCTCCGAAGAAATACAAGAATCGCTGCTCCGGGTAGTCAGGAGCATTTGCAAATCGAACTAACATGTCTTAGGTACGAATACAGTAACCAAGCGTTTGAAATGATAGATTACTTTTTACGTTAGGTTCTATAGCCACTATACACTGAGGTGACTAATGTGTGAACATAGCATGCAATTCAACTTTTACACAACGACACAAGCTCAGCACAATAGCTTGGAGGGTGGTAGGACTGGACCAAGTGACACATCAGACAATCACCATCGAGACTTACACTCAACATTTATTTGGCACATTTAAACAAGACAAATAACAAATAAAACCATCAACACATTTTTAAAATTACCATTTAGGTGAGAGCAAGTTACTTCAAAATTTAAACATTCATAAACCACGGCACTTATGGCCTATTACACATCTTGTGAAATGAGTTAAAAATTATTTATTCAAAACTATGATCGACCTGAAGAACAATTTACTAAAATTTAACGAGGAACTGTGGTCTTCCGCTAATGTAGTGATGTGTATTACCAAAGTAATTCAGAATACAGGCAACAACAAATCAGATACCATGGCACACAACATATCCAGGGAAAATTTTATCCATGTATATCTATAGCAAATGGCCAGCGTAACACGGTCATGTGATATAAATGCAATAACCAGGCGACACTTAGACAAGGTTCAAATGGTTCAAATGGCTCTGAGCACTATGGGAGTTAACTTCTGAGGTCATCAGTCCTCTAGAACTTAGAACTACTTAAACCTAACTAGCCTAAGGATATCACACACATCCAAGCCCGAGGCAGGATTCGAATCTGCGACCGTAGCGGTCGCGCGTTTCCAGACTGTAGCGCCCAGAAACGCTCGGCCACTCCGACCGGCCCGAGGATTACAGAGCTTCTTTTAAAACATGGCTTGGGCATCATTAACTTACCATGTTTTTATTTATGGACCTTGGTCCAATATCCTACGTGCTGTTTCCTGAGCCAGTTCCGTAGTTCTAATTTGATCATAGCCTTGATGATTGTCACCGGCCGGCACTTAGACAAGGACCAGACAAACTGTTTTCAATGGCGGTTAACACTGACAGTAGCAATCTACAAACAGAATGTATTAGCACTCCACGCCCTAGTAAATGTTAATCATCACATCATATACAGCTCTCACTAGAACCCTGCGTACGAAGTAAGCTGAAATTAACACATTCGAGGACAGACTCAGTAGGTGTAGCAACGGCCGGCCAAGGAAATGAAATCAACAGCACTGAACCCAGTAGTCGATTCCGGTCACAATTTACAGCACAAGCAAGGCCTTCACCCTCTTGCTTGTTAGCTGCCGCAGACCCCGGAGCCAGGAGACATGCAGGAAGCGAAATACACCAACGGCTTCCCAGTAACGTGACTGCTTCCACGCCGGCGATATTTGCTACGGCGCCGTCAGCCCGGGTAAACAACTCCTTTTAGATGTGCTCTTCTTGTTTCCTCGCACGGTGCCTGTATTGTCCGACGGACTACCCAAATGACGTTACTCCTAAGCGTTCCAAAGAAAAATCCTCTGCTACTTGCTAGAGCTTGAAACGTCCCCTTAGAAAAATTATAAATGACTGTGCTTAAAATGACACACAATATTTTTAGCGCAACGCAATTCGACTTTCAATAATCCCTACAAAAGAATGGCCCTGACTAACAATAACCTATACCTTTCAAGAATCACTTACCTCACAAAAATTTTCGTTACTCAAGCTACTGCAATACAGCGTGCGCCAATACTGCCAGCTAAATAAAAGATTCGAACTACTGAAGGCACTAACTACTGACAGGCATATTTCGCAAATGAAAGATTTTGATACAGAACAAACAATGTATTTACCTTAATAGTGTTCAAAAGTCATAACATATATATATCAGTTCGTGACATCCAGTCTTACAAATTTACTGTCTCTGATGGACAAACGTCCAGACCATCCGCTCTAAAAACTCCGCCATCTCTCTCCCCACATCCACCACTGCTGGCGGCTCACCTCCAACTGCGCAACGCTACGCCCTGTTAACAGCCAACTGCCCAACACTACAATAGCAAATTCCAACAATGCAAACCAGCCTCAGACTGCACACGGCACAGTCAGTGATTTTCATATAGAGCGCTACATGGCGTTACCAACATAAAAACCTAAACAGCCTACTTACAAGCTTGCGCGTCGCTCCCCGATCGGCCCGGTAGGTGGCGCCACCGAGCGCTCTGCGCACACCGCCGGAAAGATGAACCATACCGGCGGCGTGAATAACGCTGATCAAGCTACACGGCTCAGTGACAGAAGTCGTGGGAGAGCGATATGCAGATACACAGATGGCGGTAGTGTCGCGTACAGAAGGTATAAAAGGACAGTGCGTTGGCGGAGCTATCATTTGTACTTAGGTGATTCATATGAAGGGTTTCCGAAGTGATTATGGTCGTATGACGGAAATTAAAGGTTCAAAATGGTTCAAATGGCTCTGAGCACTATGGGACTTAGCTGCTGTGGTCATCACTGCCCTAGAACTTAGAACTACTTAAACCTAACTAACCTAAGGACATCACACACATCCATGCCCGTGGCAGGGTTCGAACTCGCGACGGTAGGAGTCGCGCGGTTCCAGACTGTAGCGCCTAGAACCGCTCGGCCACTCCGACCGGCGGAATTAAAGGACTTTGAACGCGGAATGGTAGTTGGAACTAGACGCATGGGACATTCCATTTCAGAAATCGTTAGGGAAATCGACATTCCGTGCAAGAGTGTGCCGAGAATACCAAATTCCAGTCATTACCTGTCAACACGGTCCGCGCTGTGGTCGACGCCCTCCACTTAACGACCGAGAGGAGCGGTGTTTACGTAAAGTTGTCAGTGCTAACAGACAAGCAACACTGCGTGAAATAACCATAGAAATCAACGTGAGACGTGCGTTGAATCAATGATGGACGTACAGTGAACTTATCGGTTAGGACAGTGTGGCGAATTTTAACATTAATGGGCTATGGGAGCAAACAACAGACGCCAGTGCATTTGCTAACCGCACGACGTCTCCTGCAGCGCCTCTTCTGGTCTCGTGACCACATCGGTCGGACCATAGACGACTGGAAAACCGTCGCATAGTGAGATGAGCCTCGACTTCAGTTGCTGAGAGCTGATGGTAGGGTTCGAGTATGGCGCAGACCCCTCGAGGCCGTGGACACTAGTTGTCAACAAGCCACTGTACAAGCTAGTGGTGGCCCGATAAAAGTGTGGACTGTGTTCACATGGTATGGACTGAGTTCACCTAATCTGAGTTCACCTAATGTTCGGCTGCTTGGAGACCATTTGCAATCATTCATTGACGTCATATTCCCAAACAACGATGGAATTTCTGCAGATGGCAGTGCGCCAGGTCGCAGGGCCACAACTATTCACGACTGCTTTCAAGAACATCGTGGAGAATTCAAACGAATGGTCTGACCACCCAGATCGCCCGGCATCAATACCATCGAACATTTATGAGATGTAATCAAGAGGCCACTCCGTGAACAAAATCCTGCACCGGTAACACTTCCGCAATTTTGAACGCGGCATGGCTCAGTACTTCCGCATGGGAGTTCCAACGATTTATTGAGTCCATGCCACGTGCATTTGTTGTACTACGGCGGGCAAAAGAAGGTTCGACACGATATTAGGTGGTATCCTACGACTTCTCTCACCTCAGTGTCATGATGTTGCAGACTAAGGCCATGGCTCGTCGCTGGTATAAACTTCCGTCAAATTTTAAAATTTAATTGTACAGCACGACAGACAAGTCCGGTGTTAGAGACTAATTTCATGTCGTACCAAGAAATGTCAAGTACATCAGGATTCATGATTACGGGAAAGAATACAGCACGAATGTCTCAACGTATCAATACACGCGGTATCTGATGCAAATCCTAAAGCTGCAGGGTATTTCATAGCATGACTTAAGAGCAAGCTACGAAACTGGGAAGTGAGACACACTGAGATCGGATCTGTACGGAAAATTAACGTCTGTTGGTCTGATAAAGCGGCCAGGCTGAGTGTAAAAAACTTCCCGGCAGATTAAAACTGTGTGCCGGAGCGAGACTCGAACTCGGGACTTTTGCCTTCCGCGGGCAAGTGTTCCACCATCTGAGCTACCCAAGCACGACTCACATCCCGTCCTCACAGCTTTACTTCTGCAAGTACCTCGTCTCCTACCTTCCAAACCTTCTGTAAAGTTTGGAAGGTAGGAGGCAAGGTACTGACAGAACTGAAGCTGTGAGAACGGGCTGTGAGTCGTGCTTGGGTAGCTCAGATGGTAGAGCACTTGCCCGCGGAAGGCAAAGGTCCCGAGTTCGAGTCTCGCTCCGGCACACAGTTTTAATCTGCCAGGAAATGTCATATTAGCACACACTCCGCTGCAGAGTGAAAATCTCGTTCAGGCTGAGTGAAGTTTTTCACGCTCATTTTGGCTAATATTGGGCTACTCCCTAATCTTCACCTCAGGAAATACTATACAGGAACAGCTGTAATATTGAAGGCAGGGGACTCATACGATGTGATAAACGTTACGAAAGGAGGACACTTTAGACGCAATTGTCCAAGAGATAGGACCTTCCAAATGTCTACTGATACATTTCGGGGAGACATCCCGCGTTGCCGGCCGGTGTGGCCGTGCGGTTCTAGGCACTTCAGTCTGGAACCGCGTGGCCGCTACGGTCGCAGGTTCGAATCCTGCCTCGGGCATGGATGTGTGTGATGTCCTTAGGCTAGTTAGGTTTAAGTAGTTCTAAGTTCTAGGGGACTGATGACCTCAGAAGTTAAGTCCCATAGTGCTCAGAGCCATTTGAACCATCCCGCGTTTTTTCTTCCCGAGATAACGACAGCCAGTGTATTTGGTAGTAACAATGATATCAATTGGTCTCTCAAGTCCAAAACTGGCCTACCACGATGTACTAATAAACCTTAATGTTTGATGAAAACCTAGAGGACAGGCGGAACCATGGGTTTGAATTTTAAGAAACTATTTTAAACATCGCCAGCTTTATTTGCAACATGCAAGCCTCCTTGACCAAACTCACTAAACAGCAGTTACATGATGGCGCTGCTTCATTTAAGTTGTTGCTCTGTAAGGAAAGAAAGAAGACACCGGTATTATAAGACGGAGCATATGCACGAAAGAAGCGTATGTCAGCTGTGTACTTTTCAAATGAACTCTGCTGGCGGTCCCTGTAAACTGGCAGCCATCAGTGTGTATAGTAGATGGCTGCATACACAACATCGGTTTGACAGTATTCTTCGGAAGCCAGTTCATAGATGTTAACCACTGATGGAGTTCACACTCTTAGCGTCAGTTAAGGCCTAAAGATTGTTACTGAGTCACCGAAACTGGTTGCAATATAATAAAATAACATCAAAACGACGGCTGGGTGTTTCATTTTATTACGTTACACGGAAAGTGTGCAAGGCATAGCAGAATACAGACCGTGCGACAATTTCCTATGTTGGATTCCAGACGCCTTTGTACTGTCTCATAAACGAGAGAAAAACTCGCTATCTGTGATCCGAAAGCAGGATGGTAACACTAAGCTTGAAGAACCATTAGGTTTTATTTCCAAACAGTGCCCCTTATGCTTTAATTTTAATTTATTTTGGTTTTCGCAGATATCAACAAAATACAACATACTGTAAAAGTATTCGGCAGAGAAAAAAGACCTAGTAAATTCGGAGTTCAGTATTAGTGGTTTCCCCATTGTCACACATAGATTAAATGTCTGGGCAGAACGTAGGGCATATTTTCCAGTCTTCTATTAAACCTTTAATCTCTTGATAATTACTCCATCCAACATCCTCCATAATCTATTTTGCATATTATAGTCCGTTTTATTTTTCCCTTCCACTGCTCCTTCCAACACCAAGATAAAGACGCAGCTTGACAAAAACTATGAAGCATACAGGAACGGGGAAGGGAGGAAACGAAATAAACTCCATGTGTTGAGAAGGTATGTCGTGTTATTGCAGTGATAACAGAATCAAGTCAAATTTCAAAGAACGTGGCAGTATGGGCCCACTTATCAGTATCGCGTTGCACTCACTTGTCAGGATGCATGCACTGATTTGAATGGGGGAGGGTGTCATGAAGCCGTTATATCTTCTCCTGAGTGAAGCTAGCCCAGAACTGTTGAAACTGTTCGTTGCTATCCTTGACAATAGCATTTGGATGGAGCTGACGTCCGAGCTGGTACCACACACGTCCTCTTGTGGACAGACCTGGGGATCTTCCTGGCCACAGGAATGCCTTAACATACCGCAGACAGTTCTCAGAGACGCGCGCCATGTGCGGAAGAGCATTGTCTTGCTGAAAAATAGCACCACGGTACTGTCGCATGATATGTAACACTTGAGGAGGCAAGATGTCTGTCACATACCGTTGTGCCGTAACAGGTCCCTTAATCACTACCAGTGTGACCTAAAGCCGGACCCTTTTGCTCCCCACGGCATGACGTCAGGACTGCTGTATCTCTGCGAAACATTGGAAAAATGAGGCCTCTCCCCACGTCGCCGCCATAATTGCCTACGGTGGTCATCCGGGTAGCGCATACCCACCGCATTTCGTCACGGATCACAATGTCACGCCTTTCAGCAGCAGTTCCTGCTTCCTGGTCACGGCAGTAAATGTGCTGTGGTGCTGATGGTAGCGTATGTATAGGACGGTAAATCTCTGGTCAGCTTGCTGCTAGCCTCTGACCAATGATGCGGTATAACACACTACGTTGCTGGGAGTCCATTGCATACTCTCGAATGGTAATCGTACGTCAAGGGGCTACGAAGTGCGTCGTGCGCAATACTACAATCTTCCCTAGTGGTGGTCAGATATGGTCGACCAGAAACCCGCCAACCAGTGTGCCTGCCCTTACGTACCCATACATTCCAACGACGGCGTACTGCCACAGCCGAAATCCCACAAATCTGGATGTTGCACGATTCGACCAACTGGCGAAATGGAGACCCACAATGACGCGCTCTTCGAACTCTGTCAGGTGCTGATAAGGATATCTCACACGCGTACGCGGCGCCTCTGAGTCCTTCTCAGTGATCTCTCAACTTCCGACGTCGTTCACCAGATCTGGTAATAACTCTAAACACGAACGACATTAATGCACACCTGTGGCCGTTCTGTCTGTCTCAGAGAATTGCAATTACAAATAATTTACATGCTCAGCGATGGTGTGTACATGCACGAAGTTAGACTGACATCTCACCAGTTTTCTTTGGAGCATCACTTTTTTTATTAGACAACCTACACTGACGTAATAAAAGCCGTGGGATACCCCCTAATTTCGTGTCGGACCTCCTTTTGCCTCGTGGAGTGCAGCAACTAGACGTGGCGTGGACTCAACAAGTCGTTGGAAGTCCCCTGCAGAAATACTGAGCCATTCTGCCTCTATAGCCGTCCATAATTGCGAAAATGTTGCCGGTGCAGGATTCTGTGCGCGAAGTGACCTCTCTATTATGTCCCATTAATATTGGATGAGACTCACGTCAGACAATCGCGGTGGCCAAATCATTCGCTCGAATTGTTCAGAATATTCTTCAAACCAAACGCAAAGAACTGTGGCCCAGTGGCATGGCCAGTGCACCATATCCATAAAAAATTCATCTTTGTTTGGGAACGTGGTGGCCATTAATGGATGCAACTGGTCTCCAAGTAGCAGAACAGACAAGAGGAATCAGTCCATTCCATGTCCACACCATTATGGAGCCAACACAAGCTTGCACAGTGCCTTGCTGACAACATGGGTCCATGGTTTCGAGGGGTCTCCACCACCCTCGAACTCTCCCGTCAGCTCTTACCAACTGAAATCGGGACTAATCTGACCAGACTACGGTTTTCCAGTGACCTAGGGTACAACGGATGTGGTCACGAGCCCAGGAGAGGTGCTGCAGGTGACGTCGTGCTGTTAGCAAAGGCAATCGTGTCGGTCGTCTGCTGCCAAAGCCCATCAACGCCAAATTTCGCCGCACTGTCCTAGCGGATACGTTCGTCGTACGTCCCAAATTGGTTTCTGCGGTTATTTCACGCAGTGTTGCTTGTCTGTTAGCACTGACAACTCTGCACAACCCCGCAGCTCTCCGTCGTTAAGTGAAGGCCGATAGCCACGACATTGTCCGCACCGAGAATTATAGCCTGAAATTTGGTATTCTCGGCGCATTCTTGACACTGTGGATCCCGGAATTCTGAATTCGCTAACATTGGGGTCCTGCCCACTCATCTCGTATAGGGCACCTAAAGAACGCTGGGTTCTTGGAATGCTATACAACAATTCAAGCAAATCACATTAATAGTTTTTATTACAGTAACGAAAACTGACAGTACATAACTTTGGAATTACAAGAAAGTGTCGCAAGCGATGGGCGACATGCAAACAATCAAAGGCCTTTGCGGTATACAAGATTCATATAAGCAGTTGGTATGGATCCGTAACGTACCCTCTCTGTTATGTTATTGTCATTTTGCGTTATTTTAGTTGTAGAGATATGAAATTATTGTACCGGTTTGCTTAGTCAGCCGTACTTCGGAATTATTGACATGTAATGGAGCCTGATACTTGCGTAATAAATACTTCGCGTGAAGTGCGATTTGCGGCATAAACAAAAATTACTTGCAGAGATGCAATCTACTGAATATTAACAGAAAAGCTTTAGAACAATGCGCACGACTGACTAGACACATTCAGAGGGTACGTACATTCGCGTGCGAGTGGTTGCGATCTGACGAAAAAGATCTATCTTAATTTTTTTTTTAAATAATTACGTCGTAACACACTCGGAGATTGCGAACGTACATTCAGGGCAGAGGCACGTACGTTCTATCATTCCCCGTGGCCTGGGTAAAAGAATTGCAATTATTTAAATTCAAGAATATTAATTTTTCTATCGGACTCCTATTTTTATACGAAAAGGAAGATTGCAGGTTCTGAATGTCTCGGCAAAAACACGTCGGAATTAATCTTAGCGGCCACCAAAGGAAAGTAGTGAGCACAATCACGTACCTCTACTGTTCAGCGGCGCCGTCGTGAAGATCGTCGCCTCCATCTAAAATTCGCCTTCTCGAATTAACAGAATAATTTGTACTCCATTGGTATGGGATTTAGGCTTGATCTTGACAGAAATTATGAAACACATTTTCATCATTTAACACCTTCATTTAACACACACATAGACATGAAATTATACAGTACGTCTTTACGCCAGCACATCAGAACAAAAAAGTAGTTAATACTAGAAGTAATAAAAGAATCTCGAAATTAGTCCTTTGCGTATCAAGGATAAAACAGTTTTTCAGAGTATGCCTCTGGTATGACAGTCGAACAAATTTTCTTCTTGTATCTTTGAGATTAAATTACATTTTTTTGTTCATTTTCAGATCAGACCTCAATGCTATCCTAGTGCTCTCCTAGTACTGTGCGAATATTGTCCGGCCGAGGCTGGCAGGAGCGGCGCTTATATTGTCTTCGGCTAGAGGGCGCTCCTGTCATGGTGAAGTCCTTGTCAGCGAGCTATGGGCTGACTTCGTCCCACTGCCTTCTTTGCTCTTGTGATCTTCGTCTTCCTGCCGGCGCTTATCGATACGCCGGAACGCTAATGATTTCCTTAAATGGATTGTCCTATGCGTATAACTCTGACTATCATTTCGGGTTCAAAGTTTGTTAATTCCCTTTGAGCGACCATAATCACATCGGAAACCTTTTCACATGAATCACCTGAGTAGAAATGACAAAAAAATGGTTCAAATGGCTCTGAACACTATGGGACTTAACTGCTGAGGTCATCAGTCCCCTAGAACTTGGAACTACTTAAACCTAACTAACCTAAGGACATCACACACATCCATGCCCGAGGTAGGATTCGAACCTGTGACCGTAGCGGTCGCGCGGTTCCAGACTGAAGCGCCTAGAACCGCTCGGCCACCACGGCCGGCGTAGAAATGACTGCTCCGCCAGTGGACTACCCTTTTATACTTTGTGTACGCGATACTACCGCCATGGGTATACGTGCACACCGCTGTCCCATGTTCAAAATGTGCAAATGTGTGTGAAATCTTATCGGACTTAACTGCTAAGGTCATCAGTTCCTAAGCTTACACACTACTTAACCTAAATTATCCTAAGAACAAACACACATACCCATGCCCGAGGGAGGACTCGAACCTCCGCCGGGACCAGCCTCAACTGTCGCATGACTTTTGTCCCTTCAGTGTATATGCTACTATTACTGCCTCCACTTTTTTTTTCGCTTCTGAAATTGTCTTCCTTTTTCGTCAATACTACTCGGATGTTCAAGTCTAGCAACAGATGCGGTAAGCTCTAACCTTGCCTTTACAACACAAATACCATGCTGAACCAATAGTCCTGGAAGGACTCTGTATTGTACAGTGATTCAGCGTTGCCTACAACACGTGGAGGTTGCGCGGCTGGAAATTTTCACCTGGCTGATGTATGGAGGAGAGAATGGCTCTTTCCTCAGCGACGGAGGCGCCAGCGCTGCGCTGGCCTTCTTGTTTTTAATTCGACGGCCGCGTTGCCTCCGCGCCGGGCGACCTGTTCATTTCCATGTGAATGCTCGCGAGCGCCTCCTACCGCCCCGCAGCAGCGATAAGGACCGACGCTTAACTGGCGGGGGCGGCGGGGGCGGGCACAATATAATTAGCGCTCCAATCAGATGCTCCCTTCTTCGCTTCCCCTCGAAATAACACGCTGCAGCACGGCCGAATGGAACTACTCGGCTCAACTTTTGCTAATTCTTCGCATTCGGCCGGGGACGAATCGAGTTTCAGACACAAGCAAGGCCGGCTGCCGAGGGGAGGCTGCCAGATTAAATTATACATCGCTGTTACCGGCACTTTGATTTACTTGCGACCCTCCGCCTGCGAGCTGGAGGACAGCTCGGACCCTCGTGGACAGGGAATTTTACGTCTTACTGTCCAAACAGCTAATCGGATTTCCAAGAATGCGAAAAGAGAAAGGAAAAAAGGAAGAGTTTTCTTTTTTTGCGAGACTTCGCTAAAAGGGAAATTGAAACTGAGGATTACAAGAAATTAGAGATAGGGTTCACTGTACCGGTAACGAACGAGTCGAGTGTTATAAGCGAAAACCGTTCTGTCACGTCTGAGGGTGGAATATGTGTTGTTGCTAAGATTGTAGGGTAAACAAGTTTCAGAGGTGGTAGTGTAGACCAAATCAAGAAAAAGTGTCCCGTAAACATGGGCTCTAAAATGCATACCTGAGGAGCCATGAGCACTTGTTCATATTCGCAAGCGTGAAACCATCTCTCTACTGAACACAAAATCATTTTTATATGCATACATTTGGAGGCGCCGGCGCCTTTAACTTTGGCGCTCTGTAGCGTCAAATGGTTCAAATGGCTCTGAGCACTATGGGACTTAACATCAGAGGTCATCAGTCCCCTAGACTTAGAACTACTTAAACCCAAATGCCGGCCGTCGTGGTCGAGCGGTTCTAAGCGCTTCAGTCTGTAACCGCGCCACCGCTGCGGTCGCAGGTTCCAGTCCTGCCTCGGGCATGGATGTGTGTGATGTCCTTAGGTTAGTTAGGTTTAAGTAGTTCTAAGTTCTAGGGGACTGATGACCTCAGATGTTAAGTCCCATAGTGCTCAGGGCCATTTGAGCGAAACCTAACTAACCTAAGGACCGTAACAGCAGCGTGGTTCCGGACTGAAGCGCCTAGAACCGCTCGGTCACAGCTGCCGGCTCTGTAGAGTCGTTGGATGATATTTACGGATAGGGGTTATTGTGTAAAACTTAATCTACAACCTCTGGAAATGTGTAACGTGAATTGTGAAACGGCCCGTATGAAACTTTTTGCAACTATTTCCTGTAAATAGATAGCAATGTAAATCAAAATTTCATTGATGGACGCAAGTATAAAACTTAGCGAGCCTGTTTTGGTGACATGACAACATTCGGCTTCAGGAAGCAGGCAAAGGTAACGAAAAAAATGGCTCTGAGCACTATGGGACTTAACTTCTGTGGTCATCAGTCCCCTAGAACTTAGAACTACTTAAACCTAACTAACCTAAGGACATCACACACATCCATGCCCGAAGCAGGATTCGAACCTGCAACCGTAGCGGTCACGCGGTTCCAGACTGAAGCGCCTTTAACCGCACGGCCACACCGGCCGGTGCAAAGGTAACGTTTATGTCATGAAAAAATATACGGTTACATGAAATAATGCAACAACGAGCCAATTTTTATACAGCTTTGTCTACGCGAAGATGCGTTTCTGACTTAATATATGTATATCACCATCTATACTACGCTCTTGGCGACTTTTTTCTGAATGCTGTACCTGAGTTAAATTCTGCAATTAGTAGCTCCTTTGTTCACATTTAAATGCGTATCAAATACACTTTCAGCTTCAATGATGCTGTGAAGCATTTCAGCATCCGCTGTGGCCGACTTGTCACGCCGCATCAGTGTAATTTCAGTGCGTGTGCTATGTGTATAACTGTGAAAAGAAGGAACAAGTTGCAGTATAAAAGGAATCTGCAGCTTTTAAAAATCAGTTGACAAGAATTCTGTAATGATTATTATACGCCTGCACATGTTTTTCGAGAAATGAAAGCCTGAACGGGTCTTGACATAAATAAAGGTGTATGGAAAGTGGCTCTTTGCTGTGTTTCTTCAAGTAAAGTAATCCATACGGAGCCCCATTAAAATGAAGACATTAATGGAAGTATGAGATATACCAACATATACTTTTATGTACCATTACGTAATCGATAGTGAAGACGAGCGTGTTAATTTTCTAGGAGTTAAGAAAGATAGAAGGATCTCTCTGAAGTTTCACATCAGGTCTCAGCCGTTCACCGCCTTATGCAGTCATCACAATCAGAACCCCCTCAGGTACAAAAGCGTATTTATCTTGATCTGTTTGCTGCTCGACTATGACACTGTAAGATTATTATGCAAACTTAGCCCGTAAAATATGAAAGCAATGTTAGGTTTCTGTTCTTGATGTCTGTAAGCCCATGGTCAAGCAGACGCACATTCTCCATTTTGTAAGGAATTAGAAAAGGCTTACCAGTTATTCCTCTCGTATTAACAAACATGAAGCAGAAAATATTTCTCCGGTATTTCAAGACATATAATTTATGATGAAATTTTTGATTAATAACATAGCCTTGTCCGCCAGCAATTTTTTGCAATATTCATTCAGTGAATATTAAATACTTAAGAAACATTTTCCTGAGCATTGCACGGAAAGGTGTGCTCTGTTTCACACGCACTTTTTTCACTAGGTTTCCGAGTGCAACGAAACAAGGAATCAGTAATAAAACTAAGGTTTTTGATTCTTATTTGAAAGGTTTGTTTTCGGTACATTCCTTTTTGTATAACTTACAGATATTTTTGGGGCGATCTCTGTTTACTACACGCCATGTTAACGAGGTCGTCGACATGGCGTGTAGTTACAACGTTATTGGTGCTATGGATGTTGTACGTTTACCTTTTTATTCATTTGAAAACCCAGCTGGGAGCATTCTGCTTAATAAATGACACACTATGTGGAGTTTTTAAATGTATATACACTTTGTTCTGAAAAAAGTCGACGACACATGTTTGTGAACATATACCTAAAGTGTAGTGGCAGTCTGAATATGACAGAACAATTCTGTAGAAACTAGTAATTGGAATAAAGATCTTAAAATCAAGCGATCTTGAGTTTCATAAAAAGACATATACATTCCTTTTTATGCTGTGAAGGAGTTCCTCGCTTTGGTTAAACGAAATTCTCTACACCATGCGTTTATTACATAGCAGATATCATTTTTCATACTCATATTCTTAAGGAAAAATCTTTATTCTGTGAAGTACACTCCTGGAAATTGAAATAAGAACACCGTGAATTCATTGTCCCAGGAAGGGGAAACTTTATTGACACATTCCTGGGGTCAGATACATCACATGATCACACTGACAGAACCACAGGCACATAGACACAGGCAACAGAGCATGCACAATGTCGGCACTAGTACAGTGTATATCCACTTTTCGCAGCAATGCAGGCTGCTATTCTCCCATGGAGACGATCGTAGAGATGCTGGATGTAGTCCTGTGGAACGGCTTGCCATGCCATTTCCACCTGGCGCCTCGGTTGGACCAGCGTTCGTGCTGGACGTGCAGACCGCGTGAGACGACGCTTCATCCAGTCCCAAACATGCTCAATGGGGGACAGATCCGGAGATCTTGCTGGCCAGGGTAGTTGACTTACACCTTCTAGAGCACGTTGGGTGGCACGGGATACATGCGGACGTGCATTGTCCTGTTGGAACAGCAAGTTCCCTTGCCGGTCTAGGAATGGTAGAACGATGGGTTCGATGACGGTTTGGATGTACCGTGCACTATTCAGTGTCCCCTCGATGATCACCAGTGGTGTACGGCCAGTGTAGGAGATCGCTCCCCACACCATGATGCCGGGTGTTGGCCCTGTGTGCCTCGGTCGTATGCAGTCCTGATTGTGGCGCTCACCTGCACGGCGCCAAACACGCATACGACCATCATTGGCACCAAGGCAGAAGCGACTCTCATCGCTGAAGACGACACGTCTCCATTCGTCCCTCCATTCACGCCTGTCGTGACACCAATGGAGGCGGGCTGCACGATGTTGGGGCGTGAGCGGAAGACGGCCTAACGGTGTGCGGGACCGTAGCCCAGCTTCATGGAGACGGTTGTGAATGGTCCTCGCCGATACCCCAGGAGCAACAGTGTCCCTAATTTGCTGGGAAGTGGCGGTGCGGTACCCTACGGCACTGCGTAGGATCCTACGGTCTTGGCGTGCATCTGTGCGTCGCTGCGGTCCGGTCCCAGGTCGACGGGCACGTGCACCTTCCGCCGACCACTGGCGACAACATCGATGTACTGTGGAGACCTCACGCCCCACGTGTTGAGCAATTCGGCGGTACGTCCACCCGGCCTCCCGCATGCCCACTATACGCCCTCGCTCAAAGTCCGTCAACTGCACATACGGTTCACGTCCACGCTGTCGCGGCATGCTACCACTGTTAAAGACTGCGATGGAGCTCCGTATGCCACGGCAAACTGGCTGACACTGACGGGGGCGGTGCACAAATGCTGCGCAGCTAGCGCCATTCGACGGCCAACACCGCGGTTCCTGGTGTGTCCGCTGTGCCGTGCGTGTGATCATTGCTTGTACAGCCCTCTCGCAGTGTCCGGAGCAAGTATGGTGGGTCTGACACACCGGTGTCAATGTGTTCTTTTTTCCATTTCCAGGAGTGTATATGTAAAAATCGACTCATGACCTAACCACTTTCGGTTAGTAGGTCGCAGCTGACCTGAAAAACAAAACAAAAACTCCAAAAATGTTGCAACGCCAATAGAGCAAAAATAAAGAACACCGCTAGGTTATTCCTTGGTATGGTTTTGACATTAACGTGTTACCACTGCTAATCCGAGGCGAGCACCGAGACAAGCTGTTCATTGTACGGGCAGAGTTCCTAATTATCAAAGCTTTCACGACATCCTAAGGGAGGGCGTTAATACGCTGCAGAAATAATGACTTGTTTCAGTCTTCTTCCATAAAGAGCACCCGACTTTTGCACTGCTACCCAAGAGAGGATCGAATGCCTTAGTGTCCTTTTGTAACTCTTGTATTCATGTTATTATGATTATTATTTGAAATATTATGTTTTGTTTCTAAAGTGCATCATACGTGTGAGATAATGATTTACTTGACATATCATAAGTTGAATAAAATTTAAAAAGTTCTTCAAGAGCGATATATGTATATATCTACGTTTAAGTTTTCCTGTCTTGAAAATAAAATGCATTCTCGTTAGTTCAAACTTCGCTTTCCCAAAACCATATACTAATAGAGACTGTACTCTAAATCTCCTCGCGATATTAGAGATGGAAGGAGAACGATATTTTTTATGTTTTGTCATGACGAGAAGTGAAAAGTGGAACGCGTTGCTATGTGAACATAATGTAAATAAATAACTGAATCGTCGTTTGGTGCATTGTATGGATGAACAATTCACATTGAGAAAACTTTATCCTCAAAGGTACTCAAAAACGAGTAAAACTAAACTAGAAATATAACCCACTACCTCACTAAACAATATACTGTTCAATTCAGCAAAAACACTGTCAGACAGTACTTATTTGAGAAATCGAATATTTATGGGAAGAAAATTTCCGGGAGGCGAAAGTCCATCTGGTTCATTCATCATTACGTTATGAGTGAAATACAATCTCTTTACTAGGTAAAAAAAAATTCTTTTGCTCTTTTAGGCCAATTAGAATACTGAAACCATCGCTATTAATTAAGAAGCTTTTGATATCGCTTCGTATCGTACACATTGAGACAGTGGATACCCAAGTGGTATACGTGATATTAAAACAGCGAAGATCATTTTTTCTATTACTTCTTGTATCCTTTACATTTGTTTTTCTCTCCTCTTGCTTTTATTTGTTTCCAGCAGTTGTGATTTCTCGGGTACTCACTGGAAGTCGTTTCGAGTGCATTTCTTTGCATTCTTTCATTCGCTTAGTTTAATATGCAATTTGGAGACAAATTCTACGGATAGTTTATTACGTCCATATCTGTTTTCAAACGTAGAATTTCTTCATGTGCAACATTCACATGACACTCATTCTGTTTCAGTATAAAAATACGCTGTTGACTTCGTTAACACACAGACCTACGACCTGTCCTGCTGGGTTCAACGTGCTGCTGCATAACATTGGATAAGTATTACACCTTCTAAATTCCATTTGATCCCAAATTTCTTGCAAAAACCGAATCCCTCGCTCATTCTGCATAACACATTTTCTATAATTTCTCAGTTTGTCATTCAAAGTCTTGACAATATAGTCTACTTTCTCCTTTCTTATATTATCGTGTTATTCTCTCATTTCGCCACTGTCAGTCTAGTTCTCCAGAACAATAATCATACTGCGAGATAACATTGAATTCCTTTTATTGCGTTACATTTTTAAATAAAATGACACGTACATTGTAGAATTTTTTTAGTTAGTAAGAGAATAAACAAGTGAATAAAACAAAAAATAAAATTTTCGTTTGTTATTACTTCCAGATACACAGGATGAGTCGTACCCATGTAAGTAGCTTCGAATGTGCTAATTCTTCGTTATCGCACTAACACCGCTGTGGCAATAATTTGTTACGGAGGAGTTACTTGCAATACAGCGAAACTGGGATTCTCGATCAGTGAGGCGATTCCCCTAAACTTGTCAGCTTGCAGCGTGACAAGATTTTGAGATGCGATGTCCGCATTTAGTGTGCCTCTTTTGCTATTTCGCAATAAAAGAAGCGGACGACAATATTCGTCCCATGACGCCTGGTACAGTCTCAACTTACAGCCCACAATTTCTCTCTCTTTTTTTCGGACTTTTACGGAGAGTCTCAGGCAGGTGTTGTTATTGCGGCAGACCTGCACAGCAGGTCAACTTCCCACAGCCTGTACACAAAGGCGAGGACCGGAGGAGTTTGGTTACAGCTGTCGTAGCCAAAGAAATCTGGCTGGATTCAAGCAAACGCCAAGACACTTTTCTGGACCGATTTACTCTTCAAATTTCAAAGGGCACGAATGAAAGAAGAATGATTAGATTTTTAAAACTCCCAGCGACTAGGTTATCAGAGATGAAACACTAATTCAAATGGACAAGGACGGAACAGGAAAACGCCAGGCTGTACTCTTCTATTCTCTTCTTCTATCTTTCTTTTCCATCTACTTCTTTTTATGTTTGCGTACCTCAAATGATAAAAACGGAACCCTTACAGGATCACTTCAATGTCCGTCTGCCTGTGTGTCTGTCCGACTGTTAAAAAAAAATTCTCAGGAACGCATAGACGTGTAAAAAATTGAAGCTTTTAAAACAATGCAGTCAAATCAGCGGTCATTTGTTTTAAACCGGCTAAAGCACCCATACTCTCACGTGCAATAATTTTTTGTTCGACTAATATTAGAAGACTTTTTTTGTTTTGTTTCTTTCATCAGTCTTCTGGTTTAATGCAGGCCGCTACGAAATTCCTCTCCTGTGCCGACCTCTTCATCTCAAAGTAACAATTATTTGTTAGATGTATTCCAATCTCTTCTACAGTTCTCTCTTCTACAGTCTTCTTCTACAGTTTTTACCCTCTACAGCTCCCTCTAGTACACGGAAGTGATTCCCTGATCTCACAACAGATGTCCTGTCATCCTGTCCCGTCTTCTTGTTAGTGTTTTCCACATATTCCTTTCCTCTCCGATTCTGCGCAGAATTTCCTCATTCCTTACCTTATCAGCTCACCTGATTTTCAACATTTGTCTGTAGCACCACATCTCAAATCTGCGATTCTCTTCTGTACCGGTTTTTCCACAGTCCATGTTTCACTACCATACAATGGTGTGCTCCGGACGTACATTCTCAGAAAATTTTTTCCTCAAATTAAGTGCTATGTTTGATACAAGTAGATTTCTCCTGGCCAGGAAAGCCTTTTTCCCCAGTGATAGTCTGCTTTTGATGTCCTCCTGGTTATGTTGCTGCCTAGCTAACAGAATTCGTTAGCTTCATCTACGTATTGTTCATCAACTCTGAAGTTAAGTTTCTCACTGCTCTCATTTCTGCTACTTCTCATTACTTTCGTCTTTCTTCAAATTAGAACGTTCTAGAAAGTCCTGGAAGCCGTGTAACCTGTATCTTGTAGGTATCAATGTCGGTAACATCCAAAAATCGTCGAGGTCTTCTATTTCCGCAGTAGGTGAACTGTCTATACACATAATGAAATTGGTTTGGAACCATCATTGCTGTAACCTACAGTGGCACCGGTGTAATACGATAGTGCAACAGATTTCATACCTTGTAAACACAAACAAGCCAATTCGTTCCGGTTACAGAGTACAGTGAAACTGCGATACAAAGCTCATAACTGAAAAGCAAGAAAACCGAGCGCACACTTAGTCTTAAATAAACTATACATGAAAACACAAAGGAATTAATGACATTAGCTGCCAGTGGGCACTGATGTGAGTTAAAGGGGAAAGTTGAAAATTATTGATAAGTTGAAATGTTATTGAGGGGCACCAGAAATCTTTTGTCGCTTATAGTATTAATGTAACCATTGGCCGCTGGAGATGTTGAAGCGGCTCCTTTAGCCCAGCAACTGCCCAACTGCCCAGAGGCTACAGGGCAAAGTAATTAATCTTAGAGAGTTCCTCGTGTGTTTTACGGAAGGCGTTTTGTGCAATGATAAATCCCAGTACACCGTATCTTCATAACGAATACGCTTCCAAGATGACAGCGGCAGTGTTTTCAGGGTTACACGCATACCTTCGTGGTTTGACAAATCTTCAGATATCCTATCTAATCGACTTTCCTGCTTATCCGCTGACCTTAATCCCATGGAAGGTGTCTCGGATAGTCTGGACCAGATGGTTAAAACGCATCTGTCATCTCCTTAGTCTGGTACCTCTACGCCATCTGACCATCGATGAGTGGCTTCAGCTATACATGGCGTATGTGAAGAAACTGTTGGACTCTTACTTGCTGAAATGAGGTTATGGTCGATTATACATGTGGTGCTATGGTGGTATACGGTATTAGCGTGATTTAACCTGGAAATAACATTTTTTTTTTGTCTGAGGTGCGAATCTATTTGGGGAGATACCGTGAAAAAGGATCGTAACAGTCCATGTTACTTATCCAGATAATGCTGCGGTGTGTAGTATGATGGAAACAAATAAAAGTCCTATGCAGCTCTGTGAAATCGAGTCCGGCCTACAGAATCGATAATAGTAGGGCCTGAGTAATGACAGGCGAACAGTCGGTGAAAAGACGCCATTTTTGCAAATGATGTTTACTGCCACTATCCAATAACTGTGTGTTGTGGATTTCTGGAGCTATGGACGCTTCTTATAAAAATCAGGACATGGCAGAAACAATGTTTAAAACTGCAGATGTCATGCCCATAACTGCACCTTATTCGAAGATATTTCTGTGATCCGTTTGATTTCCACACTTAACCACCGATGGCACCGATCACCACAACAAACATATTGCTGAGATTGTACTAGAGCACTCCCTACAACAACCTGGACTGTATCAATAGTAGTGTCCTGGAATACGAAATGCAAGGGCTAGTCGATTCTCATCAAAACATTTCTACAGCAAAGAAACAATCACTGTAATGGAGTATAACAAGAAACAATATGATTAAACATTTTCTTAGAGACGATATTTTAATGAGTAGGCATCAAAATTCGCTTGGAAGACGAAGGTGAAGTAGCGAGCAGAGTGAAGGTGCTGCTAGCCAGTCAGTAAGAGGGGCCGCAGTGAAATTTTAATTATCATCTCGTAAAAATCGAACCCGGAGATAGTGTTGGTCTTTCTCTACATATTCACCCTTTAATTAGACACAGTTTTCTTGACGATTAGTGACTTAACGGAGACCTCGGTTGTAGAAATTTGCATTTTGGTTTATCAGAAACGTTCCACTTCGAAAATCACTTCTTCGCTCTGTGAGGATATGTGACACGTAAAGGTTTCTTCATCCAAAGAAAGAGAAAGAAGTCACAGAATTACATGTCAGGAGAAGAGAGGGGCGGAGGGGGTGGGGGTGGGGGGTGGGGGGAGGCAAACAGTGACAACCCAAAGAAGCAGCACAAGTGACTGGGCTCTGTGCAGAGTTGAGCTGCGTGCAAAAACAGTCCCCTGGACGCATTGTCTCGTCAGCCTCATCAGCAGTAGTATGCACCTGTGACAAAGAGGTTGCAGTCTGCTTTGTCGCTATGACCTCTCGAAAACAATTACGCTGTTATCCTCAAGGTAACATAATCGTATGATAAAAAAGTATCTCGATAAACATAAAATAATGGTGTAGTAGTGAAGAGTTTAATTATTTTTCATATCACCCCAAGAAAGCTCACCTAAATACTTTATAAAACTAAAATATCAGGCTCTGCCGGACATTGTAAGTTGGCATTAGATCACGGCAAACCCAAAACACGCTCCGCATCATCTTCAAATGGTTCAAATGGCTCTGAGCACTATGGGACTCAACATCGGAGATCATCAGTCCCCTAGAACTTAGAACTACATAAAACTAACTAAACTAAAGACATGACACACGTCCATGCCCGAGGCAGGATTCGAACCTGCAACCGTAGCAGTCGCGCGGTTCCAGACTGAAGCGCGTAGAACCGCTCGGCCACCGCGGCCGGAGCATCACCTTCCCCTGTAACTCTTGAGTCTTCGCCTTCTTTGGCGGGAGTGAATCGACTTGTTTCCACTGCTTCCTTTGCTGCTTTTTTGGTTAGGTGCGAGCGGTCTCGGAAAGCAGCAGGTGGCGCTCTCTGTCTTGTTCAAAATGTCACGTAAGATGACGGGACAGATCAGGGACAGACCTGCTCTTTTTCTACTATCCCCTTGACTGTGACGCTCTGGTCTTCTAGCACCAAAACTGATCTTTCACTTTGTTCTTCGTCATTCAGAACTGAGTACTCACAATGGAAGTGTGCTGGTTATCTAATCACCGTGTAATCTGATGGTTCTTTGTTGCCATAACTCTTACCAACCCAGCATAGGCTGTTTCAGCGATGTTATTCTTGAAAGGCAGATAACCGACTACCGCACAATACTTCATCAATGGGGTTCTCCTTTACACTGTCCAGTCAGATTAATGTGACCACCAGTCAAAAGCCGAAATAACCACTTTTTTCATCGTGGACTTCTCCGTGATGTACAGGAAGAGAGCAGTGAGGTTCTGGAAGATACAGACAGGGACATGGGCCATGCCGACTCCAGTACCGTGGCAAGCTGCGCTAGGTTTCTCAGTAGAGGATCCATGGAGCGAACAGCCCGATAGAGGGCATCCCCCATAGAGGGCATCCCCCCGGATTCTCCATTGGGTTATGATCAGCGGTGTTTGGTGGGCAGTTGAGTACAGTAAACTCATCCTGGTGCTCTTCTAACCAAGCATGTATGTGTGACACGTTGCATTGCCCTGTTGATAGATGCCATCGTGCCGAGGAAAACAAACTGCATGTAGGGGTGGACCTGGCCCCCAAGGGTAGATTCATACTTGGGTTGATCCACTGTGCCTCCCTGAATATCAAAAAAACATTCCCCAGACCATGACGCATGCAGTGTGTTTGCTTTCAGCCGTTACACGTCGTACGCGCCACGGGCTGTCTGACGGGGGATAAAATGTGGTTAACCTGGAAAGGCCACTTGTCGCCGACCAGCGGAAGTCCAGTCGCGGTACTGCATTTACATTTACTCGGCAAGCCACCCAACGGTGTGGGGCAGAGGGCACTTTACATGCCACTGCATCACCTCCCTTTTCTGTTCCAGTCGCGTATGGTTCGCGGGAAGAACGACTGCCGGAAAGCCTCCGTGCGCGCTCGAATCTCTCTAATTTTACAATCGTGATCTCCTCGGGAGGTGTAAGTAGGGGGAAGCAATATATTCGATACCTCATCCAGAAACGCACCCTGTCGAAACCTGGACAGCAAGCTACACCGCGATGCAGAGCGCCTCTCTTGCAGAGTCTGCCACTTGAGTTTGTTAAACATCTCCGTAACGCTATCACGCTTACCAAATAACCCTGTGACAAAACGCGCCGCTCTTCTTTGGATCTTCTCTATATCCTCTGTGAACCCAACATGGGACGTATCCCACACTGATGAGAAATACTCAAGTATAGGTCGAATGAGTGTTTTGTAAGCCACCTCCTTTGTTGATGGACTACATTTTCAAAGGACTCTCCCAGTTAATCTAAACCTGGCACCCGCCTTACCAACAATTAATTTCATATGATCATTCTTCTTCAAATCGTTCCGCACGCATACTCCCAGATATATTACAGAAATAACTGCTACCAGTGTTTGTTCCGCTATCATATAATCATACAATAAAGAATCCTTCTTTCCATGCATTCGCAATACATTACATTTGTCTATGTTAAGGGTCAGTTGCCACACCCTGCACCAAGTGCCTATCCGCTGCAGATCTTCCTGCATTTCGCTGCAATTTTGTAATGCTGCAATTTCTCTGTATACTACCGCGTCATTCGCGAAAAGCGGCATGGAACTTCCGACACTATCTACTAGGTCATTTATATATATTGTGAAAAGCAATGGTCCCATAACACTCCCCTGTCGCACGCCAGAGGTTGCTTTAACGTCTGCAGATGTCTCTCCATTGAGAACAACATGCTGTGTTCTGTTTGCTAAAAACTCTTCAATCCAGCCACACAGCTAGTCTGATATTCCGTAGGCTGTTACTTTGTTTATCAGGCGACAGTGCGGAACTGAATCGACCGCCTTCCAGAAGTCAAGGAAAGTGGCATCTACCTGCGAGCCTGTATCTAATATTTTCTGGGTCTCATGAACAAATGAAGCGAGTTGGGTCTCACACGATCGTTGTTTCCGGAATCCATGTTGATTCCTACAGAGTAGATTCTTGGTTTCCAGAAATGATACGCGAGCAAAAAAACATGTTCTAAAACTCTACAACAGATCGATGTCAGAGATATAGGGCTATAGTTTTGCGCATCTGCTCGACGACCCTTCTTGAAAATTGGAACTACCTGTGATCTTTTCCTCTAGAGACTTGCGGTACACGGCTGTTAGGAGGGGGGCAAATTCGAGCCTTCGTCGCCGATGAACTGCAGCCAGCATGGGTGAATGTACAAAGCACCTGCTGCGGAGGCCCATACGCGTCATTGTTCACTGAACGGTCCTTGAGGAAACACTGGTGGTAGCCCCGTGCTTTATCTGCACAGTCAGTTCCTCAACAGTTGCACGTCCATGTGTCCGTACACATCTCAGCAACCATCGTTCACCTCTGTCATTTATGACCAATTGTGCGCCATTTTGGATAGTGCCATTTTGCGGTTCACGCTGTACTTAAACACGGCGCCGCGCGAACAATTTACAGACTTAGCCGTTTAGGAAGTGATTCCACCCTTAGACCAGAAGCCAATGATTATGGTGAGGCGTCTCCCTTGAAAAATTATAAATTACTGCGCTGATAAACCTCTTATGTTATTTGATTTTCAAAGAGCTGAGCAGAACTGAACGTACTGAGACATTTCTCTCTTTATTTATTCTGATCAACACTAAACTGACACACAATATTTTTAGCGCAACGCAATCTGACTTTCAACAATCCCTACAAAAGAATGGCCCTGACTAACAATAACCTATACATTTCATGAATCACTTGCCTCACAAAAATCTACGTTACTCGAACTACTACAACACAGCGAGCGCCAATACTGCCAGCTAAATAAAAGATTCTAACTATTGAAGGCACTAACTACTGATAGGCATAGTTAGGAAATAAAAGATTTTGATAGAGAACAAACAATGTATTTACCTTAATAGTGTTCAAAAGTCATAAAATATATATCAGTAACTCCGCCATCTCTCTCCCCACATCCACCACTGCTGGCGGCTCACCCTCCAACTGCGCAACGCTACGCGCTGTTCACATCCAACTGCCCAACACTACAATAGCGAATATTCCAACAACGCCAACCAGCCACGGACTGCACACAGCACAGCCAGTGATTTTCATACAGAGAGCTGCGTGGCGTTACCAACATAAAAACGTAAACAGCCTACTTACAACGGCCTGTTCGATGTTAGATAAATCGCTCCGTTTCCACATTATGACAACGACTGCAAAATGGTTCAAATGGCTCTGAGCACTATAGGACTTAACATCTTAGGTCATCAGTTCCCTAGAACTTAGAACTACTTAAACCTAACTAACCTAAGGACAACACACAGTCATGCCCGAGGCAGGATTCGAACCTGCTACCGTAGCAGTCGCGCGGTTCCGGACTGAAGCGCCTAGAACCGCTTGGCCACAACGGCCGGCGATAACGACTGCAATGTTTTCCGTGTCCCCCGAACCGTTTTACATACCCTCCACTGCTATTGGTGTCACCTGCCATCCGTGAGTGGCTATTGGACGTTGGCGTCGAACGCCGGCGGGGTTCACACTAATGTGATTGGACCGTGTATGTTTTGGCTCCTCTACCGGAGTGCTACGGTGCTGTTGCGCGGAGATTTCGGTATGTTCAAGGAGTGCAGAGCTGTGCGTGTAAAGAAACAATAAATTTATTACGTACTTTTGTTTTTTCCGAAGTGATAATTAAAACTTTATGACTGCCCACTCGCACGTGCGTGGCAGCGGCGCTCCCGCGCGTAGCGGTGGCCTGCTTATTACGACGAGCTGGGAGGCGGAGGCCCTGAGGCGAGGGGCTGGCAAGATCGCGGGGGCAGAAATCGAGGCAAGGTGGGCGCTGGCCGCGGCTAATGGGCTGGAACGCGTGATAAGGGCGAGGCGTGCGCCTGACAGCCGTGACGCGGCCACAAAGCGCCGCCCGTGCCGGACACCGCGCGTTTTTCGCCCCTCCGCCACGAGCCGAGACACGCCAGGAGCTCCCAGTCTCCCCAAAACCGAATGACAAACTTGCCCTTCAGGAGCAATCCATTTGAGATATCATTTCCTAGGTAAAAATGCTAGTTCTCAATCACCGTCTTCGTATGTCTTAGATTTCGGTTTACGCAGGAGGCTGAAGCTGTAAATGTGAAATACAATTCTGTGCCATTAAAATTGCAGCATCATGAAGGTGGCATGCACCTGAGGTCAAACTGGCACGAAATCTCCTAGCATACGTGGATAAGAAAATGATTAGTATTTCAGGGCAACTGCATGAAAGTGAATACACTGGCCATTAAAACTGCTACACCAAGAAGAAATGCAGATGATAAACGGGTATTCACTGGAGAAATATATTACACTAGAACTGACATGTGATTACATTTTCACGCAATTTGGGTGCATAAATCCTGAGAAATCAGCACCCAGAACAACCACCTCTGGCCGTAATAACGGCCTTGATACGCCTGCGCATTGAGTCAAACAGAACTTGGATGGCGTGTACAGGTACAGCTGCCCATGCAGCTTCAACACGATACCACAGTTCATCAAGAGTAGTGACTGGCGTATTGTGACGAGCCAGTTGCTCGGCCACCATTGACCAGGCGTTTTCAATTAGTGAGAGATCTGGAGAACGTGCTGGCCCAGGACCTGCAACACGCGGTCGTGCATTATCCTGCTGAAATATAGGGTTTCGCAGGGATCGAATGAAGGGTAGAGCCACGGGTCGTAACACATCTGAAACGTAACGTCCACTGTTCAAAGTGCCTCAATGCGGACAAGAGGTGACCGAGACGTGTAACCATCACGTCGGGTGATACGCCAGTATGGCGTAGACGAATACACGCTTCCAATGTGCGTTCACCGCGATGTCGCCAAACACGGATGCAACCATCATGATGCTGTAAACAGAACCTGGATTCATCCGTAAAAATGACGTTTTGCCATTCGTGCATGCAGGTTCGCCGTTGAGTACACCATCGCAGGCGCTCCTGTCTGTGACGCAGCGTCAAGGGTAACCGCAGCCATGGTCTCCGAGCTGATGGTCCATGCTGCTGCAAACGTCGTCGAACTGTTCGTACAGATGGTTGTTGTCTTCCAAACGTCCCCATCTGTTGACTCAGGGATCGAGACGTGGCTGCACGATCCGTTACACCCATTCGGATAAGATGCCTGTCATCTCGACTGCTAGTGATACGAGGTCGTTGGGATCCAGCACTGCGCTCCATGTTACCCTCCTGAACCCACCGATTCCATATTCTGCTAACAGCTATTGGATCTCGAGCAACGCGAGCAGCAGTGTCGCGATACGAGAAACCGCAATCGCGATAGGCTACAATCCGACCTTTATCAAAGTCGGAAACGTGATAGTACGCTTTTCTCCTCCTTATACAAGGCATCACAACAATGTTTCACCAGGCAACGCCGGTCAGCTGCTGTTTGTGTACGAGAAATCGGTTGGAAGCTTTCCTCGTGTCAGCATGTTGTAGGTGTCGCCACCGGCGCCAACCTTGTGTGAATGCTCTGAAAAACTAATCATTTGCATATCACAGCATCTTCTTCCTGTCGGTTAAATTTCGCGTCTGTAGCACGTCATGTTCGTGGTGTAGCAATTATAATGGCCAGTAGTGTACTTTAACATCTACCAGCTGCGTTCAGGGTGATTCAGCTGCTCCTACCGATGTCGTTTTATGCATCCTGCACTACGTTTGTACCAAGAACAGTATCAGACAGGCGACAGCCATATAATCATTATAAGTTCCCTCTCAGAGCTTTGGCCGACTGTTAGCAAACGGAATCAAGCTGTAAAAAATGAAAGTGAACATTGGCCATAAGTTACACAATAGTTTTGGGGCAAGACATAGCTTATTTGTGCCATACTTATCCAAGTGGCTCCAATATTCCTTTGTGTAATTAGTGGTGTATTGATACAGTTTTTGGATGTCTCTGTAAGTTTATTCGTTTATAGTAGTTAATATCCCGCGAATGATTCAGAAACGTTGCCTTATAAAGTGTGTTTCACCGTCAGAAACAACGACACTAAGAGGAGATATCAAAATGGGAAGTTTGGAAGTAACAACTTTTCGTTTATAAACCATTGAAAAATTAATATACACTCATGTTCAGAAAAAAAACTGAACACATTGAACGGCTAGAGACAGGAATCTCATATTATTTTTTCAGTTGGCTCATGTACCAGACAAATAATGTTATCCACATATCTGTAGCAATATATGATTTTGAACTTTCATTGGTGGTTATCTTTTCTAATATCTGATTTTCCAGATCACAAATAAATATGTTTGCTAATCTTCCTGATATAGAGGATCCCATGGGCAGTCCATCACTTTGTAGATAATATTTATTCTCGAACTGAAAGTAGTTTTGTCAATATGAGCATATTTGTTATTTCTTTTATCGCATCTGTGGTGAGATTGCTGTAGGATGAGAGATTTTGTTCTATGATTTCTATTGTTTCTGTGATATGGATGGAGGTATACGTATAAGTAATGCTGTGTGTGGTACCTATATGTTCCAGATGCGTTCTATTAGTTTCCTGTGTTTATCACTCTTCTGTTGTTTTGTATTTTATAGTGTCTTGTAATTAACTTTTGGAGGTTTTTAGCTATGTGGTATGTTGGTCGTTTCTTGAAGTTAATAACGGCTCTCATTGACACTCCATCTTTATGCACCTTTGGTTGGCTGTGGAGTGTTGTTGCTTATGGGTTTTTCTCTGTTATGTAGTATTTCTGAACGTATGTGAGTGTGTGTTCATTCTTTTTCAATGTTCGTTAATAAAGGCGAAACGAGTATGTCACCAAAACTGTGTTTCATGTAGTTGTAGTCAGACGGTCTAAAAAGTATAAATTATCAGTATACCGTAACACTGTGGAATAACTTGCCTGTATCTGTCATGCAAGCTGTGTCTGGCTCGAGGCCATCTACGTTAGAGCCACTGCTACTGCCGCAGTTGTACTAAATTTTGCACCCTCTGTACCTTCAAACCACCAATAAATTTAATCACGTGTTCTTCCTGCTGTACTGAAAACGCACAGTAAATGAAATTTTGCTGTTTGCTATCCTTCCTTGTGCTGCAATGTAAATGCCAATTGTGTAATACAATTGCTCAAAAAATTTGTTTATCTATCCTCTTGTACTTTTAAACCCTTACTTTTATTTTGGAGGTAAACCTTTTTCTCTGTCCTTTTTCATAACGGGAAATTAATATGTACAGCTATTAGCGTAATGGAGTTAAATGTGAATCGCTGTTATATGTAAATTGAAGGTGGAGAGGGGAAGAAAGGAACAGAAAGGGAGGGGATCGCTGCAGTCAGCTGCACTGGGACATTACGTAGAATCAACGGCGAAGAGTGAAAATGCCTACCGGACTGGGATTCGAACCGGAGATCTTCTGCTTTCTAGGCAGGTGCGTTAACCACCGCGCCATCCGGGACACAGTGCTACCGCAACTGCACGGACCATCTCGGTTCGCCCGACGGCCTACTTACTAGGCAGGTGCGTTAGCCACTAAACCACCTGGGCACAGTGGTTCACAGAGCTGCACGGGTTACTCTGGCACGCCTCCATCCTCGATTCAAATTCTCACTGCCACCCCAGCCTACTTTAAATTCCCCCCTTACTTTCGCTCGCCGCTTCAGTCTATGTAAATAAAATCACATCTGTACGAGATCAGTACAGGCTCTGAAGTTGTCATTTCATTTGTGTAAGTACTTCCACATGGATTTCAGGCTGGATTCCCAATTTACGTTCGATGCTGAGGTGCTATTCCAGAACATGGAGAGCCTCAGCAATTCTGTTCGAGTACAAGGGGGAATTTAAAGTAGACTGGGGCGGCAATGATAATTCGGAGCGAGGAGGGAGGCGGGCTCCGATAATCCATGCAGTTGTCTGAACCGCTGTACGAAGGTGGCTTAGTGGCTAATGAACCTGCATATTAAGTCAGTCACTCACTGATCAGTCTGGCCTGGCAACGGAAGACAGCAAAACGAAAGCTGAAATTTTAAATTTAGCATTTGAGAAATCTTTCACGCAGGAGGATCGTACAAACATACCGGCGTTTGAGTCTCGTACAGGTATGGAGGACATAGTGATAGACATCCCTGCGGTTGTGAATCAGCTGAATGGGTTGAAAATAAATAAAACGCCAGGTCCTGATGGGATTCCAATTCGCTTTTACAGAGAGTACTCTACTGCATTGGCTCCTTACTTAGCTTGCATTTACAGCGAATCTCTTGCCCAACGTAAAGTCCCGAGCGCCTGGAAAAAAGCGCAGGTGATGCCTGTATATAAGAAGGGTAGAACGACGGATCCTCAAATTTACAGACCAATATCCTTAACATCGGTTTGTTGCAGGATTCTCGAACATATTCTCAGTTCGAATATAATGAATTTCCTTCAGACAGAGAAGTTGCTGTCCATGCATCAGCACGGCTTTAGAAAGCATCGCTCCTGCGAAACGCAACTCGCCATTTTTTCACATGATATCTTGCGAACCATGGATGAAGGGTATCAGACGGATGCCATATTCCTTGTCTTCCAGAAAGCGTTTGACTCAGTGCCCCACTGCACACTCCTAACTAAGGTACGAGCATATGGGATTGGTTCCCAAATATGTGAGTGGCTCGAAGACTGCTTAAGTAATAGAACCCAGTACGTTGTCCTCGATGGTGAGTGTTCATCGGAGGTGAGGGTATCATCTGGAATGCCCCAGGGAAGTGTGGTAGGTCCGCTGTTGTTTTCTATCTACATAAATAATCTTTTGGATAGGGTGGATAGCAATGTGCTGTTTGCTGATGATGCTGTGGTGTACGGGAAGGTGTCGTCGTTGAGTGACTGTAGGAGGATACAAGATGAATTGGACAGGATTTGTGGTTGGTGTAAAGAATGGCAGCTAACTCTAAATATAGATAAATGTAAATTAATGCAGATGAATAGGAAAAAGAATCCCGTAATGTTGGAATACTCCATTAGTAGTGTAGCGCTTGACACCGTCACGTCGATTAAATATTTGGGCGTAACATTGCACAGCGATATGAAGTGGGACAAGCATGTAATGGCAGTTGTGGGGAAGGCGGATAGTCGTCTTCGGTTGATTAGTAGAATTTTGCGAAGATGTGGTTCATCTGTAAAGGAGACCGCTTACAAAACACTAATACGACCTATTCTTGAGTACTGCACGAGCGTTTGGGATCCCTATGAGGTCGGATTGATGGAGGACATAAAGCAATTCAGAGGCGGGCTGCTAGATTTGTTACTGGTAGGTTTGATCATCACGCGAGTGTTACGGAAATGCTCCAGGAACTCGGGTGGGAGACTCTGGAGGAAAGGAGGCGTTCTTTTCGTGAATCGCTACTGAGGAAATTTAGAGAACCAGCATTTGAGGCTGACTGCAGTACAATTTTACTGCCGCCAACTTATATTTCGCGGAAAGACCTCATATGTAAGATAAGAGAGATTAGGGCTCGTACAGAGGCATATAGGCAGTCATTTTCCCCTCGTTCTGTTTGGGAGTGGAATAGGGAGAGAAGATGCTAGTTGTGGTACGAGGTACCCTCCGTCACGCACCGTTTGGTGGATTCCGGAATATGTATGTAGATGTAAGTAGGAGACCCGGGCTCGATTCCCAAAAAAATGGCTCTGAGCACTATGGGACTCAACTGCTGTGGTCATCAGTCCCCTAGAACTTAGAACTACTTAAACCTAACTAACCTAAGGACATCACACACATCCATGCCCGAGGCAGGATTCGAACCTGCGACCGTAGCAGTCGCACGGTTCCGGACTGCGCGCCTAGAACCGCGAGACCACCGCGGCCGGCGCTCGATTCCCAGCCTTGGTACAAATCTTCACTCGCCGCTTCAGTCTATATAGATAAAAGACTATCTGTGTGAGACCAGTAAAGTCTCTGAAGCTGTGTCATTTCATCTGTAGAACTTCCTTTTGCATCTCTCTTTTGAATGGTTTGATATAACGAACCATAAACTCCTCTTCTGTATCAACAGCCCAGTTGGACCATGGGTGTTTCAGTTTGCTTTTTAACCTAGGTTTCACCCCTCAACAATGTGAGCAGTCGCCGGAAACAGCACGTGGTTCGGAATCCACGTTAAACTGTAGGTCCCCTTTCCTCGGTCGTATAACTGGGGTAGTTAAGGAAAACGCAAGTCGTCGAATTGGCGTCCGATTGAATGACATGTGCCAGACCGTTGAGCCACACGAAATTTATATCTTCACGTCAGAGGAGCATTTACACCCAACCCCCTACATAACTTCTTGGGTATATACTAACGGGCCAAAAAATTATGACCACTGCTCACCGCGAGATTGCTTCCTCATAGTGTTCAGAGAACGTGACGCAGTAAGGAAAGAACATAAGCGGACCAGAGACGATTGCCTAGCCGTTATAGCGAAGATACGGGACCCAGAAACAGAAATCGACTGACATAAGAGACTCTGACAGAGGGTAGATTGTTATGGCTTGGCGCCTGGAAGCGAGAATCTCTGAAACGTGGGAATCTAGTCGTCTCTTCGCATACTACTGTCGTGAGCATCTACGGAAAGTAACCGAAGGATGGTGAAATAACCAGTAAGCCAAGTCTCATCACAATGCGTGCAGGCCGTAGGATTGTCCGCCATGTGAAGAGGGATAGACACCGATCTGTGTCAGTTCTGATGACAGAATACAGTGCTGGCGTATACCATTCAAGAACGTTGAGCTCGAGAGTACACAACCCCTGTGTGTTCCCGTGTTGACCCAAAGATATCGTAAATTACGATTGCAGTGCCCGCAGCATCAGTGAGTTTTCACCGCGGGTCGGTAGAAACGTGTCGCTTTGGGTCGCATTCATTGCTACACCAGGCGAATGACTGCTTGAAACGTGGACCGTGCCACAGATGCCGACCAGTGAGGGCAGAACGATGCTATGGGGTACGTTGAATTGGGCTTGTTCAAAATGTTCAAATGTGTGTGAAATTTTAAGGGACGTAACTGCTAAGGTCATCAGTCCCTAGGCTTACACACTACTTAACCTAAATTACCCTAAGGACAAACACACACGCCCATGTGCGAGGGAGGACTCGAATCTCCGTCGCGGCCAGCGGCACAGTCCATGACTGAGTTGGGCTTCGATAGGATCTGTTTCAGGAATGGAGGCCACCATGGCAACGGTGAACTGCGTGAACAATGTTGCGGACCACCTGCATCGCTTTATCCTTGATGTATTTCCTTATGGAGATGACATCTTCCAGCAGAATCGCGCAAGAGTGGTTTGAGGGACAGCAAACGTGCCTGATCTGTACCCCTTGGAACACATATCGGGTACCAGCTGCGTGCCCACAAACCATCGTCCCGTAATTTGCGGGAACTTCGTGACCTGATCTAAGACATCTGGTGCCACATACTTCTGGAGACCTATCAAGGACTTGTTGAATCTATCGCTGCTGTATTATGTTCGAATAATACAGGTTGATTCAAAAAGAATACCACAACTTAAGGAATTTAAAACTCTGCAACGACAAAAGGCAGAGCTAAGCACTATCTGTCGGCGAATTAAGGGAGCTAAAAAATTTCATTTAGTTGTACATTTGTTCGCTTGAGGCGCTGTTGACTAGGCGTCAGCGTCAGTTGATGCTAAGATGGCGACCGCTCAACAGAAAGCTTTTTGTGTTATTGAGTACGGCAGAAGTGAATCGACGACAGTTGTTCAGCGTGCATTTCGAACGAAGTATGGTGTTAAACCTCCTGATAGGTGGTGTATTAAACGTTGGTATAAACAGTTTACAGAGAATGGGTGTTTGTGCAAAGGGAAAAGTTCTGGACGGCCGAGAACGAGTGATGAAAATGTTACGCCTGATATGCTACAGAGAGTGTGGAACGAGTTGGAGTATCGGGTTGATATTGCTCGTATGTCTGGAGGGGGCCATATTGAACATCTCAACGTCAACTACCCGAGGCGATGGATCGGCCGCCAGGCAGCCCGTGACAGAGCACTTCATCACTGGCCTCCAAGAAGCCCTGATCTTACCCCCTGCGATTTTTTCTTATGGGGGTATGTTAAGGATATGGTGTTTCGGCCACCTCTCCCAGCCACCATTGATGATTTGAAACGAGAAATAACAGCAGCTATCCAAACTGTTACGCCTGATATGCTACAGACAGTGTGGAACGAGTTGGAGTATCGGGTTGATATTGCTCGTGTGTCTGGAGGGGGCCATATTGAACATCTCTGAACTCGTTTTTGTGTGAAAAAAAAAACTTTTTAAATACTCTTTGTAATGATGTATAACAGAAAGTTATATTATGTTTCTTTCATTAAATACACATTTTTAAAGTTGTGGTATTCTTTTTGAATCACCCTGTAGATCAACACGCTATGAAATAGGTGGTCACACAGTTTTGGCTCATCGGGGTATTCCAGTAACTGTCTATCCCTGTAGTTTTTAACCTCCGCGGTTCCCTCTAGTACCATGGAAGTTGTTCTCTGACATCTTAACACGTGTCATATCATTCTTTTCCTTCTTGTAGTCAGTATGTCCCCCACATTCCTCACGTCGCCGATTCTGCGCGGCACATCGTCATTTCTTATCTTAACAGACCACTTGCTTTCGGTATCCTTCTACATCATATCTTAAATCGATATAGTGCTGTGGGAATTTCTTCCTCAAGTTGAGGTTTCTTATATCCTCCTTGATTCGCCTTGCGTCATTTTGCACTTAAGGTAGAGGAACTCCTTCACTTCACCTCCCAGTCACAACCCCAATTTTTATACGTTTAGTGCCAACCTCGTTGTTGCTTCTCCACGTTCATTCTGCTCGACAGTTCCTGTAATTCTTCTTCACTTTCATTCAGGAAAGGAATGTAACCATAAAATCTTAACATTGATATTCTACCCTCTATTTCAGCCGTTGGTTCTTTGATGTACAGACTGAACAATGGAAGAGAAAGAATACATCCCTCCATTACATCTGTTTCGATCCGAGCCCTTTTCTCTTGATCGTCCAACTGGTACAAAGCAGCAAATCAGCAGAACAGTTTCAAATGAAAGTTAGTACATAATACAGTGCCTGCCGTAATGATGGAGGGGGGAATCATTTTCGAACCTCATTAAAAGCCCTCCTACCAGTCTAGACCGAGTGAGACGGTGCTGTGGTTAAGACACTGGTTTCACGTTCGGGACTACGCCCTCTTTCGGTCATCGCGACTCTTCGTTTCTGTAGTTTCCCTAAATCGCAGCATATCTCGGCCGCTCACTTCCGCACCCTCGTTCAACCAGGGAGGTACTCCGTTACTGATGACTCAGAAGTTGACAGGACGTTTAACTACAGCGTTCCCACCTGCATTTCTTCCGCAACTCAAGAGATGATGGTGCCCATCCACGCGGAGGACGTGTAGAAGCTGTTGTACAGAGCAGAGAAGCGACGACGCGTAACGTTCTGTAAGTAACGCTCCCCACGCGTACACCAATTAATTCGCGGGCACAGACTGCGCAGCGTGAGGGGGGGGGGGGGGGGTTCCCCGACGGGGAATTCCCAGACGCGTGAGAACGCGTGCACCTGGCACGCCGTTGTCGGCGCTCGGCGAGCAAGTTGCTAACTTAATTACATTATGCCGCGCGGATAGGCGGCGCCGCGGGCCGCTCCAGGCCGCGGCGCCGTGATATGCAAATGGATGGCTGGCGAGGCGCCGCAGCTGGAGTTGCGCCCAAGTTGGGCGCCAACTTGCCGGCACCTCGGGCGCTGCGCAACTTGTAGCCGAGCGCCACGCCTCCAGCTTGAACCCGACACGACACTACGGCGTCCGGGTCCCCACGAAGCGAGACACTCGGCGTGCTGCGTCTCGGGCCGCTGTGACGATCTGGGGTCGTAGTCTGGATGATCGCCGTTTCTACAGGGCTTGCTCCGCGCTGGGGAAAAGCTGAGTAGACATCCGTCTGCATCTGCATCTATACTCTGCGGACCACTGTCAAGTGCGTGTCATAGGATACGTCCCATTGTACCAGTAATTAGGGCTTTATACAGTTCCATTCATGTCTGATTGTTGAAAGTCTCTCTGCGTACTGTTATTAATCTAATCTTATGCGCACGATTCCTGTGGGGGGCTGTAGCACATTAAGACTTGCAGAGTCGGTAGTCCGGCACGTTTCATAAATTTTCCCGTATTTTTAACTCGGTTATTTACGATGTAGGTAAAAAGACGAGGGCTAGTAGAAATCCTTGGGTAACAGAAGAAATATTGAATTTAATTGATGAAAGGAGAAAATATAAAAATGCAGTAAATGAAGCAGGCAAAAATGAATACAAACGTCTCAAAAATGAGATCGAGAGGAAGTGCAAAATGGCTAATCATGGATGGCTAGGGGACAAATGTAAGGATGTAGAGGCTTATCTCACTAGAGGTAAGATGGATACTGCCTACAGGAAAATTAAAGAGACCTTTGGAGAAAGGAGAACCACTTGTATGAATATCAAGACTTCAGATGGAAACCCAGTTCTAAGCAAAGAAGGGAAAGCAGAAAGGTGGAAGGAACATATAGAGGGTCTATACAAGGACGATGTACTTGAGGACAATATTATGGAAATGGAAGTGGATGTAGATGAAGATGAAATGGGAGATATGATACTGCGTGAAGGGTTTGACAGAGCACTGAAAGACCTGAGTCGAAACAAGGCCCCGGGAGTAGATAACATTCCATTAGAACTACTGATGGCCTTGGGAGAGCCAGTCCTGACAAAACTCTACCATCTGGTGAGCAAGATGTACGAGACAGGTGAAATACCCTCAGACCTCAAGAAGAATATGATAATTCCAATCCCAAAGAAAGCAGGTGTTGACAGATGTGAAAATTACTGAACTATCAGTTTAATACGTCACGCCCGCAAAATACTAAAGCTAATTCTTTACAGACGAATGGAAAAACTAGTAAAGCCGACCTTGAGGAAGATCAGTTTGGATTCCGTAGAAATGTTGGAACACGTGAGGCAATACTGCAGGTCAAACAAACCCGTGACGATTCGTGCTGCCCTTCTCTGTATATGTTCAGTATACCCTACTCGTCCTATTTGCCACGGTTCCCACACGCTTGAACAATATTCTAGGTCGCACAAGTCATTTGTTAGAAATCTCCTTTGAATACTAATTGCATTTTCCTAGTATTCTAGACAAGGTAAGGGGTAAAATTTGAGGCGCGAGCAAGTGATATGATGTTTCTGAGGAGTAGGTTAAGGGTGAAAAAACCTTAAAAAATGAGAAACTTAAGTGTTAGGAAGATAAAAAACGAGGAAAGTCTCCAAGAGATGACTGAGAGGGAAAGAAATTCGCGTGGGCATGTCAAGAGAGTGGTGAAATGGAGGACAAGAGACCAAGCGGAATGCCAAAGGACAATTCTTTGAACTGAGAGGACGAAAGCATTCGAATGAGAGGAAAAGTCTGAGCCAGAGTAAAGACAGAGATGCGGTGGGAAGAAAGGCGTTGATGGAAAGACTTGTGTTCCATGCAGACCCTGCCAGTGGTGGGAAAATCTATAAGATGATGGTGGTATACAACTTACATACCTTATACCCCTGAAAGACAAAGGTCTTAGCATTGTAAGGTTAGGAGAGCAATCAGTATTGTCCCAGGACACCACCACGCGTGTCTATTTGTTGCACCACGGTTTATGAGATAGGATCAGCAGCACTATCAGGTTGTTCGCTGTCTACGGGAAAGACAAGGGTAATACTAAGAACCGATGTGGAATGAGAGAGTCACCTAAGGTAAGTATTAGGGAAGGCGAATGAATGATAGATTTGATGGATGGGTTCTGGGAATGCTCAGTGCTTCTGTAAAGAAAATCACTTACTAGACGCTAGTGAGAACAGTTCTCGAGTATTATACTAGTGCCTAGAATCCCTATTAAGTAGGCATGACACGAGATATTATACGGGTTTAAAGAATGCGTCGTCTTTGTGATCTACCATAGTTCGCCATTCACTCCACAAGGATTTGCCGAGCTTATTGGGGGCCATGTTTTTTTTTTTTTTTAAATAAGTATTATTTTGAAATAAAAATAAAGCAGGTACACTTTTCTTAACAATTTTATTTCTAGGTGAAAGCGCATACTTTTCGACACAATTCCCTCGAATATTAACACACTTATCGTATCGTACAACCAACTTTGAATACTGTCCTTGTAGAAATCTGCCGTCTAAACGTAATTTTCGATGGTTTAAATGTTCTGTAACAATGGCATAAATCACACACTTAGGACCGATGGAATGGCTCAGAAATGGGTGAGAGGTTTTGAAGATGCCCATATGAATGTGTGTGATGAGGAGCGAAGTGGGCAACTTTCAGTCATTACTGACGATTTGGTGCAGAAAGTTGAAAAAGTAAGAGAAAACAGCTGCTTGCGATATCGACGTTACGTGATGAGTTTCCCAAGTGTCAAACGTGTGCTTGTTGCAATTGTTACAGAACGCTTAAATTATCGAAAGTCAGACGTCACTTTCTACCAGCAGGGTATTCAAAGCTGATTGTATGATAGGATAAGTGCCTCAATAATCGTGAGCATTATGTAGAACAGTAGATTAAAGTATAGGTTTTCACATTAAAATGAAAATACTAAGAAAAGTCTGCTTATTTTATTTTTCTTTCAAAATGGTACTTCCTTAAAAAATCATGACTCATACCTGTCGATGCAGATAGCAGTTAGAAGAGTTGCAAGTGATACAGTTGCATTCTGAAACGTCTCCTTCACACAGCTGTTAAGCTGAGCGTAGAGGAGAGCGAGCTTTGTGGATGCAGTCCCAGACATTATCGATCGAATTAAGATGAAGTAATGGAAATACTGTACAATACCTGACAGTCCATATCCATTATTGTGCACTTACATCTACATCTACATCTACATTTATACTCCGCAAACCACCCAACGGTGTGTGGCGGAGGGCACTTTACGTGCCACTGTCATTACCTCCCTTTCCTGTTCCAGTCGCTTATGGTTCGCGGGAAGAACGACTGCCAGAAAGCCTCCGTGCGCACTCGAATCTCTCTAATTTTACATTCGTGATCTCCTCGGGAGGTATAAGTAGGGGGAAGCAACATATTCGATACCTCATCCAGAAACGCATCCTCTCGAAACCTGGACAGCAAGCTACACCGTGTTGCAAAGCGCCTCTCTTGCAGAGTCTGCCACGCTTACCAAATAACCCTGGGACGAAACGCGCCGCTCTTCTTTGGATCTCCTGTCAACCCGACCTAGTACGGATCCCACACTGATGAGCAATACTCAAGTATAGGTCGAACGAGTGTTTTGTAAGCCACCTCCTTTCTTGATGGAGTGCATTTTCTAAGGACTCTCCCAATGAATCTCAACCTGGCACCCGCCTTACCAACAATTAATTTTATGTGATAATTCCACTTCAAATCGTTCCGTACGCGTACTCCCAGGTATTTTACAGAAGTAACTGCTACCAGTGTTTGTTCCGCTATCATATAATCATACAATAAAGGATCCTTCTTTCTACGTATTCGCGATACATTACATTTGTCTATGTTAAGGGTCAGTTGCCACTCCCTGCACCAAGTGCCTATCCGCTGCAGATCTTCCTGCATTTCGCTGCAATTTTATAATGCTGCAACTTCTCTGTATACTACAGCATCATCCGCGAAAAGCCGCTTGGAACTTCCGACACTTTCTACAAGGTCATTTATATATACTGTGAAAAACAATGGTTCCATAACACTCCCCTGTGACACGCCAGAGGTTACTTTAACATCTGTAGACGTCTCTCCATTGAGTTCAACATGCTGTGTTCTGCTTGCTAAAGACTCTTCAATCCAGCCATACAGATGGTCTGATATTCCGTAGGCTCTTACTTTGTTTATCAGGCGACAGTGCGGAACTGTATCGAACGCCTTCCGGAAGTCAAGGGAAATGGCATCTACCTGGGAGCCTGTATGTTATATTTTCTGGATCTCATGAACAAATAAAGCGAGTTGCGTCTCACACGATCGCTGTTTCAGGAATCCATGTTGATTCCTACAGAGTAGATTCTGGGTTTCCAGAAATGACATGATACGCGAGCAAAAAAACATGTTCTAAAATTCTACAACAGATCGCTGTCAGAGATATAGGCCTATAGTTTTGCGCATCTACTCGACGACCCTTCTTGAAAACTGGAACTACCTGTGCTCTTTTTCAATCATTTGGAACCTCCCGTTCCTCTAGAGACTTGCGGTACACAACTGTTAGAAGGGGGGCAAGTTCTTTCGCGTACTCTGTGTAGAATCGAATTGGTATCCCGTCAGGTCCAGTGGATTTTCCTCTGTTGAGCTATTTGAGCTGCTTTTCTATTGCTAGGACACTTATTTCGATGTCAGCCATTTTTTCGTTCGTGCGAGGATTTAGCAAGAAAAATTACCTTGCTGAAAAACTGGTGCTGTCTAGGGAAGACAAAGTTAAACTACGAATGAATGTGGTTTCCGAGGGTTATGCATGAAGAAAGTTGGTCAACAGTATTTACACATGCATTTTTGGCGCCACGGAACACGATAAAAATGACATATGGACTTCACAACTAAAATACTTGTGCCCGTACCTGTGACTCGCACATTTGCGCGAAATACTTATTAAAGACACCACCACATGTTGCTTACTTCACACGGATGTATGGAAAATATCGTGTTATATGCATTACAGTTTTCACTGCGATGTAGCCTCACAAAGCCCCATGGGGGGCGAAATTATCTAATTGCCAATTTATGAAATGAAGTTTACGAACTTCCAGCTTGCTGGAGTAGTTGCAGGGCGGCAACTTTTGTTAATCAACACAACTGTAGAACAGCCAAAGCTGCAAATTTCATAATTATTTATTTGATGTCTAGTTTTGGGTCGTTACCCATTTTCAAATCATCCAGATAGTCAATACGGTATTACCCAAAGTGTAGGAACCATTTAGTTATCTGTATGTTTTTAACTGTTTATTTGCACTTTGTTACAAGTAAATGTTTGTTATCTTGACATGGTTCTTAAATTTTGGGAAATATCTTTTTGATTATCTCGATATTTGAAAATGGGTCCCGACCCGCAAGTAGTCATCAAGTAAATAAAAGTGAAATTTGCAACTGTGGCTGTTTTTCCGTTATATGAAATATAGATTCTATTTAAAAATAAAATAACAGCCTATTCAATAAAGTGACTTCCCTCAAAACATTCACAGCAGCTGCGGACCCGTAGGCTACATAAAAAAACACTATAATCTGAAAGACTTTCCTGAAGAGGTTGGTGTGAAATTCAGGTACTTGTGGGTCAGAAAACATAACTTTGTAAAGGAAAGGAATTAAAAACTAGAGGCTTTCGATACGTGCTCATAACTAATAGTCACTAAATACTGTGGACGGAATAAGCTACAAACAAGGATGTGCTGAGAATAATGGAAGGAAAGGAGGTCGGAAGGAAGAAATGTTAGAATGCAACATTTTGTGAACGTCGATACCACTGGACAACCTAACAGCGCCGGAGGAGGAGGTGGGAAAGAATGGGAAATGTCATCTTCAAAGGAACCACCTCAGAATTTGTCTGCAGCTAGCTAGAAAAAGAAAGGAAAACCTACATCTGGAATGTAGGCGACTGTTTGTGATCCGTATTTTCCTGAATGCAGTTCAGCAGCACAACTATCTCGATTGGTTCGAGGCTAGAAGAACGCTAATTTATGATGTTCTCCTGAGTTAGACTGACTGAAAACAACTGAATGAATGATGGGGAAGCAATCAGCAGAGATTCAGTGACAGAAAATGAGACGGCCGGTGTGGCCAAGCAGTTCTAGGCGCTTCAGTCTGGAACCGCGCGACCACTACGGTCGCAGGTTCGAAACCTGCCTCGGGCATGAAAGTGTGTGATGTCCTTAGGTTAGTTAGGTTTAAGTAGTTCTAAGTTCTAATGGACTGGTGACCTCAGCAGTTAAGTCGCATAGTGCTCAGAGCCATTTGAACTAGCCCACAGAAAATGATATCGAGGAAAGGCAGTCGGAAACAGTGAACCCACAATATAACCGAAGGTGGAAGCATAATTGCCAGTGGACCTCCTCTGTGGCCTAATGCTTAAGGCACTGTTGGCGAAAAACGAGACCTGCTTGTTCGAGTCCCGGTCTGGCACAAAACTATTAGTCACGAGACATTCATTCAGCTGACAGTACAGACACCAGGAGAAACAGAGTACTCAGTCATTTTTTGCACCACTCAAGGCAGTTTACCACCCTAAATGAAGAATAATGGAAGGACGGATTAAGACTGCATGATATCAATGATAGGAGAAGTTATAAAAACGATATACAGCTTCGCGCAACAGTCTCGAGAGATAAGTCATGCTTAGTGTATACGTGTTGTGTTAGACTGATTCGCGGCGAATCGACATTTCGGCGCACATCAAAGGGCCGTAACTCCTTCGTTTCGCGTAGCATAAATGCCCTTATTTGTTGCGAACGAAGAAAAAAAGTAGGAAGAAAGCAACTGCCACATTTAACTGTACAAAAACTATTAGCTTTTGTAGCATCCCAAAGAATTAAACCCGTCACAGTCTGACGAAAAGAGAGGATGCGTGTGCTCTATCTCTGTCTTCGGACAGAGAGACTGAGAGGTCGATATCGTGGCTGTTACAGATTTCTCCGATCACCACTAGACAACGTGAGAAGGCGATCACATGGCCGGAACCGCTGACGTCACACTGCTGGTATCCACTCGCCGCGTCAAGCTTCGCCGACAGCTACTGCTGTCACTGTGCTCCGCCATAACGGGCTGTGATTTTGGTATCTCTGTTTCTGTAGTTATTTACTCGAACAGTTTTATTTGGTTTTAATTGGACTCTGGATCTTTAGGCTGGCTTTCTATCACATGCACTGTTTTTCCAGTCTATTGGTGTAATTTGTTGTGTGTAAGAGTAATGGAATAAATCACTTTTGTTACATCAACACATGATGTTACAACGTGATACCTACCTACAAAAGAGAAAGTATTACCACTATTTGTGGTCATACAAGAAGTTAAATCTCGAGAGAGGACAAAAGTAGCATCAGTGGACCAGAAATAATTTTTTGTTGTTGCTGTTGTAGATCGAGGTCCCAGTAGTCATGGGATAGCGATATGCACATAAAAAGGGGGCGGTAGGACGGCTTATATAAAGCCTAAAAAGCTAGTCCATTCGCGAAGCTATAGTTTGTACCCAGGTGACTCATTTTTAAGACGGGAATTAACAGACTTCGAACTTCCCGCGCACGGGATCCCGGCTTCGATTCCCGGCGGGGTCAGGGATTTTCTTTGCCTCGAGATGACTGGCTGTTGTGTGTCCATCATCACTGACTCGCAAGTAGCCGAAGTGGCGTCAACTAAAAAGGACGTGCAATACGACGGCCGAACTCCCCCGCATGGGGCCTCCCGGCCAACAATGCCATACGATCATTTCCATTTTGCATCAGGGAATTCAATATTCCACGATTCACTGTCTCAACAGTGTGTCGAAAATACCTTTCACCACAGACAACACAGTAGCCGACGACTTCTTTCACTTAACGACCGAGAGCAACGGCGTTTACGTAGCGTTGCCACTGTTTGCAGAAAAGCAACACTGCGTGAAGAGAAGCTGTATTCCTTGACTTTCGGAAGGCGTTCGATACTGTTTTGCATTGTCGCCTAGTACAGATATTAAGACCAGCTTTATGACTGGATTGGTTTCCAGCAAACATAAAGCAGTACATCATTTGCATTGGGGAAACTTTTCATATGTAATTTCAGGCGTTTCGAAACGGAGTGTTTCCAGATTCGTTACTATCGAAAATTTACCTAAATGACCTAGTGGATAACCTCCAAAGCTACATGAGACCGCTAACGAATAATACTATCGTATATAGTGCAGCCGCAACGCTAGGAAATAGAAGGAGAATTCAGAAAGACCTGCAGAGGATAGATACTTGGTACAGATATTGGCAGTTGAACCTCAGATTAAAGAAATGTAACGTATTGCACGAAAATATGTGGAAAGACCCGTTATTGTACAAAACTGCTGAACAAGTACTCGAACCAGTCACATATATTAAAGATCTGGCGGTATGTACACGAGCTGTTTAAAATGGAAGGTCTATACAAAGATAATCGCAAGAAAGGTAAATATCAGACTGAAATTCATTGGAAGAATCTTGAGGAAGTGTAGTACACCTACGAAGGAGGAAGCTTACAAAATCCTCGTTCGACCAGTGCTTGAATATTGCTCGTGAGTATGGGACCAATACCAGAAATAATTGATATAAGTAATATAGAACATCCAAAGAAGAGCAACGCGTTTCGTCACAGTTTCGTTTAATAAGCACGAAAGCGTGAGGGAGGTGCAATGGCATACAATACGAAAAGAGGCGTCGTGCATCACGGTGTGGCTTACTGATTAAGTTTCGAGAGCGTACGTTCCTAGTAGAGTCAACCACTACTAGGCTTCCCCTAGTATATCTCACTGCAACCGCCTCCTTTACGTTCTGCCAGAGGGTATGCGCATTCTCAGCCGCGCTGACTTCATTATTTTAAACCCCTTCACAGGTTGTTCTGATCTCTGACTACAGCCGTTAACTGCAGTGTTAGCGGATGCTTACAGTAGTTACGTATTTCCTTTGGAATACGTATTATGTGAAACCTGTTTTAGTAAGACCTGAATTCAAATTATTTGAGATTGAAGTTCTACGTAATGTCACGGTGTCAAACCTCAGTTGAAAATTGTTCAGAGTTTAAATATTGTTTATGGGTGGTTTTTCTATAATTCGTTCGAGTTCGTGTCCAACTCCGTAGCAGAGTGATGAGTACGACTGGGTGCAATGAAGCCAACTGAGGTGTTGCTCGAACGACTAATAGGAGTTCCAAAGTCAGGAAACCTGAAAACGACCAGGCGAACGGTGTACTAGCCACATACCCCTCCATAACGCATTCCATGACGCCATTCACAGAGGATGACACGTTCTGAGTTTGTAACATTGCACTGTTAAATGCAAATTCATAGTAACAGTTTGAAGAATTTTAAATAAATTTTGTATTTTCTTATGTTCTTTCTGGCCTGACAGCATATCTTTAACAGCTCCTACTTGCAATCTACATCTACATCTACATGGTTACTCTTCAATTCACACTTAAGTGCCTGGCAGAGGGTTCATCGAACCATTTTCATACTACTCTACCATTCCACTCTCGAACGTAGCGTGGGAAAAAGAAATACCTAAATCTTTCCGTTCGAGCTCTGATTTCTCTTATTTTATGGCTCTGAACTTAACTGCTGAGGTCATCAGTCCCCTAGAACTTAGAACTACTTAAACCTAACTTACCTAAGGACATCACACACATCCATGCCCGAGGCAGGATTCGAACCTGTGACCGTAGCGGTCGCGCGGTTCCAGACTGTAGCGCCAAGAACCGCTCGGCCACACCGGCCGGCATTTCTGTTAGTATCCATGTTGATGTCCTCGCACTTTTCTTTGTTTAGTGCCAGTTGCCACTTTTCGCACCATACAGAAATTATCTCTAGACCATTTTGTAATTGGAATTGATCGTCTGATGATTTTACTAAACGGTAAATTACAGCGTCATCTGCAGACAATCTAAGGGGGCTGCTCAGATTATCACCTAGATCATTTATGTAAATCAGGAACAGCAGAGGGCCTATGACACTACCTTGCGGAACGCTAGATATCACTTCTCTTCCACTCGATGATTTACCGTCTATCACTACGAACTGTGACCTCTCTGAGAGGAAATCACGAATCCAGTCACACAACTGAGATGATACTGCATAATCACGCAATTTGATTAATAGTCGCTTGTGAGGAACGGTATCAAAAGCTTTCTGGAAATCTAGGAATATGGAAACGATCTGAGATCCCTTGTCGACAGCACTCATTACTTCATGGGAATAAAGAGCTAGCTGTGTTGCACAAGAACGATATTTTCTGAATCCTTATTGGTTATGTATCAATACGTTATTTTCTTCAAGGTGATTCATAATGTTCGAGTACAGCATATGCTCGAAAATCCTACTTCAAACTGAGGTCAGTGATACGGGCCTGTAATTGAATGGGTTACTCCTATTTCCTTTCCTGAATGTTGGTGTGAGCTGTGCTACTTTCCAGGCTTTAAAAGCAGACCTTTCGTCAAGTGAGCGGTTGTACATTATTGCTAAGAAAGGCGCTACTGTGTCTGCATACTCTGAAAGGAACCTGATTGGTATAACATGTTGACCGGAAGACTTGCCCTTCTTAAGTGACTTGAGTTGTTTCGCAACACCTAAGGACAGCTGTTCTGCTATGTGTTTCAGTAGACGACGAGATGCGCTCAATATGTTTCGCAACACATTTTTTTTCTTTTTTTCTGAAAACAAGTTGATTTTACTCAGGATTCCAATACATCATACAGTACTGGCCATTAAAACTGCTACAGCAAGAAGAAATGCGGATGATAAACGGGTATTCATTGGACAAATATATTATACTAGAACTGACATGTGATTACATTTTCACGCAATTTGGATGCATAGATCCTGAGAAATCAGTACCCGGAACAACCACCTCTGGCCTTAATAACGGCCTTTATACGCCTGGGCATTGAGTCAAACAGAGCTTGGATGGCGTGTACAGGTACAGCTGCCCATGCAGCTTCAACACGATACTGCAGTTCATCAAGAGTAGTGACTGGCGTATTGTGACGAGCCAGTTGCTCGGCCACCATTGACCAGACATTTTCAATTGGCGAGAGATCAGGAGAATGTGCTGGCCAGGGCAGCAGTCGTACATCTTCTGTATACAGAAAGGTCCGTACAGGACCTGCGATATGCGGTCGTGCATTATCCTGCTGAAATGTAGGGTTTCGCAGGGATCGAGTGAAGGGTAGATCCACGGGTCGTAACACATCTGAAATCATGATGCTGTAAACAGAACCTGGATTCATCCGAAAAAATGACGTTTTGCCATTCGTGCACCCAGGTTCGTCGTTGAGTACACCATCGCAGGCGCTCCTGTCTGTGATGCAGCGTCAAGAGTAACCGCAGCCATGGTCTGCGAGCTCATAGTCCATGCTGCTGCAAACGTCGTCGAACTGTTCGTGCAGATGCTCGTTGTCTTGCAAACGTCCCCATCTGTTGACTCAGGGATCGAGACGTGTCCGCACGATCCGTTACAGCCATGCAGATAAATGCCTGTCATGTCGACTGCTAGTGATACGAGGCCGTTGGGATCCAGCACGGCGTTCCGTATCACCCTGCTGAACCCACCGATTCCATATTCTGCTAAAAGTCATTGGATCTCGACCAACGCGAGCAGCAATGTCGCGATACGATAAACCGCAATCGCGATAGGCTATAATCAGACCTTTATCAAAGTCGGAAACATGATGGTACTCTTTTCTCCTCCTTACACGAGGCATCACAACAACTTTTCACCAGGCAACGCCGGTCAAGTGCTGTTTGTGTATGAGAAATCGGTTGTAGGTGTCGCCACCCGCGTCAACCTTGTGTGAATGCTCTGAAAAGCTAATCATTTGCATATCACAGCATCTTCCTTCCTGTCGGTTAAATTTCGCGTCTGTAGCACGTCATCTTCGTGGTGTAGCAATTTTAATGTCCAGTAATATATGTAATTTTGGTGATCTGCCAAAAGAAACTCAATGACAGCATTCTGACTGGAACTCACCTCCGTTACAGACGCCTTTTTGAACGCTACATGTAGCGCCGCCACATATCGGAACTTCATGAAATTACACGGGCTGAAACGGGAATATTCCACGATGTCCCACAACAAATTCCGCATTTTGGCGACAGGAACTATCCGAGAATTAAAGAGCTGCGTGACATATTGTACGCCCCTCGCAGATGCAGAGGGTAGAGAAAGTGTGTGTTTGCACACAGCGTAACGCCTCTGGTCTTGAGACGACGTGTACGGACAGCAGAGGCGGCGGGAAGCTGCAGTAATTGGCCGTTATTGCCGGCAGGGCGGCGCCCCCGTCGCCTGCTGGTGACGTCGGCGCGGAGCCGGGGAGTTTTTAATCAGCGGCCGCCGCCGTGGTCGCACGCGTTATTGGGCCACGCTGATTTTCACGCATAGCCCACGCACGAGTGCTCGCGGCCCCTGCTGCGCCCCGGCTCTGTCTCTCCCTCCGCCTCTATCGTCCGTGCACTCTGTGTGCGCGTGCGTACGTCCGTGTCCGTTTAGGAGTGGCGATGCGATGATTTCACTCTATCGAGATTGGAGAATATATGCAACGCGAGGGACGGCAGAGACAGCGGGGACTGGGGGACCCGCCGTCCCCCTCCGTGCGCCGCCCCCTCCCCTCCCCTATAACGGCCGATTGCTTCGGCGCGAGAGCGCAGGGGCGCAGAGGAAAAAATCGCCCAAGAGGATAGGGGTTGGCCGCAGCGCGGTGACGGAGGGTGGCGCGAGATTAATGTCACGTGACTGCCGCACGTCCCCGGCGTCCCTCTCTTTAAAATAGTCGCGGGCGGCGCCGCCTCCAGCTGCCGGCGTTGTCGCCGTGGGCGGCGCCGACCCGGCAGCAGCGGCCGTGTTGTCGCAATAAATACACGGCCAGGCGTGTCCCGTGGTCGCGCGCGGCCCCGCACCAATTACCAGCCGCTGTTCGACACCGGAGGACACGCCGCTCCCCGCTCTCGTAATTGCTCGCTAATAGCCACCTCTCCAGTTTTTCATCGCGAGCTCAGCTGCAGCGCCTTCTTTCGTCGGCGGTGATCGAACCGGCTAACACACACTGGCCAACGTGGGATTAACCGGTCACCGTACGCTTCCGCCGGCAAATTTTATGACGTCACGGTGCTGCTATGCCTTAATCTCCGCGTTGTTGCTCTCACAGTGTAGAGTCTTTATGTTGTGTACATGGTTCCCCGTAGTCAGCGCGTACACAACTTCCCCACTAGAACGCGCCCCGCTTAGCACAACAGCGCAGGAGCAGCGCTCGTCCGTCTCCGCACTACGAGATGGCGCTGCCATAGAGACGGACCAAATTCTGCTTCCGCCGATCCGTGTATTAATATGTAACGCAGCGAATGAGACTGCTGCTAACGTAGAACCTTTTCTCCTCGCGGATCACACTCGCGCAGTGATACATGAACGCGCGAGGTATTATAACGAGTGTACAGACCTCCGATTACTCAGTCTGCATTTGTCTGCACCAGTCTGTACGAGTTCTACATTTGTCTGTACCAGTCTATAGTCAAGTTTCAGTCTGCGCCTAATAGGATTACCATATTCTTGTACATAGCCATGAAGATAAATGTATAGACACTTTTGTCAAGTATCAGAGATATATTTGAGAATAAGATTAACGTACCAATACCAAAGGAACTTCAGATTGCCAATTGTAAATAGCATCCAGAACCAAGTTAAGTAATTTTTATGCTTGTTATTATTTTAATAAATGTGTGTGAAAATTAATCAGATTCTGTTTAAAGCTGGTCACGGTCAATCTGCTACTCTAAGCGTGCAAGTGGCATTTCTATCGTCTGACCTAACGGCAGAAGATAAACTCGCCACGATAAGACCACGAGACATATTGCTGACACTCGCCTACTTCGTTAGAGCGACAAGTCAAATAATCTGATGGTGTGTGTACTGGAGGTCTTACAGTACGCACACCACACTTTATAAATAACTTAAACAAAAGTAGCCTTTAACCTTGGTGCTACAGAAGAATGCTGAAGATTAGATGGCTAGATCACATAACTAATGAGGAGGTGTTGAATAGAATTGGGGAGAAGAGGAGTTTGTGGCACAACTTGACAAGAAGAAGGGATCGGTTGGTAGCACATGTTCTGAGGCATCAAGGGATCACAAATTTAGCATTGGAGGGCAGCGCAGAGGGTAAAAGTCGTAGAGGGAGACCAAGAGATGAATACACTAAGCAGATTCAGAAGGATGTAGGTTGCAGTAGGTACTGGGAGATGAAGAAGCTTGCACAGGATAAGGTAGCATGGAGAGCTGCATCAAACCAGTGTCAGGACAGAAGACCACAACAACAACAACAACCTTTAATTCTGAATTGAGTAAATAACTTAAAGAAATGTTTAATACAGTACTGAATGCAGTATATCTTCAGGTTTTAAACCTGCTTGGGGCTGTTAATCCCCGACGTCCCCACTAGGTGGCATGTGCGGTAGAGTCATTCCCACCGAGCAGGATAGCACAATGGTTAGCCAACTGGACTTGCATTCCGGAAGACAACAGTTCAAACCCAAGTCCGGCCATCCTTACTTAGGTCTTCTGTGATTTTACTGAATCGCTTCAGGCAAATGCCAGGATGGTTCCTTCGAAAGGGCACGGCCGCTTTCCATCTCCATCGTTCCCTAATCCGAGCTTGAGCTTCATTTGTAATGTCCTCGCCGTCACCACGACGTTAAACACTAATCTCGTCCTCCTTCCTCCAGAGTTAATCCACCAGTCATTAAGGAGTCGTGGAACGGCGCAGAGCGTACGCAGTGTTTGTGTTCATGATTTCATGAATTCGAATACGATACAGTTCAAAGACAATTCAGGATTAAATATCGCAAGCCACCACTTTAGAGACAAACTGATATTAGTTGGTGCAATCGTTTCACCGTATCACGTAGGGCTTTGGGTCAGAGTCGGCCAGCAGTCTCTGACTTAGCAATTGAGAAAAATTTTGGAAATTTGTGGTAAGTTCCTATGGGACCAATCTGCTGAGGTCATCGTTTCCTAGGCTTACACACTACTTAAACTAACTTATGCTAAGAGCAACACACAACCCATGCCCGAGGGAGTAATCGAACCTCCGACCCGACGGGGCGGGGAGGGGGGGGGGGGGGGGGGAGCCGAGCAAACGATGGCAAGGCGCCCCAGACAGAGCGGCTAGCAACTGAACAAGTTCGGCGGTCTTACATTCGTAGTCTGGTTAAGTCAATGAGACGTACTAGCTTAGAATTCAATATTGCTAGAGTTGCCGATTATGCTATAGTCTACAGGAAAGTAGTATCACACGAACGATTTGAACGAATCAATGAGGATTTACAGAAAATAAATGTGTGGTGTAATAACTGGCAGTTATCCCTCAATTTTAGTAAGTGTAACCTACTGCGTATAACAAGACGAAAATCTCCATTATTGTACGAGTACAAAATAAATGCCCAGTCTTTGGAAGCGGTAATATCCGTCAAGCATCTGGGTGTGACTATTCGAAGTGATCTCAGGTGGAATGATCAGATTACACAAGTAACGGGCAAGGCGAACTGTAGATTGCGGTTTATTGGTAGAATCCTGAAGCGATGCAGTCCTTCAACAAAGGAAATTGCTTGCAATACATTAGTTCGTCCAGTATTAGAGTACTGTTCGTCTGTATGGGACCCTTACCAGTTGGGTCTGATTCAAGAAATTGAGAAGGTCCAAAGAGGAGCGGCAAGATTCGTGACTGGTACATTTAGCCATCGCGAGAGCGTTACAAATCTCATAGAAAGTTTCAAGTGGGACACAGTTGTAGACAGACGACGCGCTAAACAGAAGGGGCTGCTCACTAAATTCCGAAATCCAATCTTCGCCGACGATGTAGAGCATATATTATTACCAACAACTTTCAAATCGCGCAATGATCACCATTCAAAGATAAGGGAAATAAGAGCTCGTACTGAGACATCCAGACAATCGTTTTTCCCTCCCGCGATCCGCGAGTGGAACAGAGGGGGGGAATATGACTTTGGCGCAAATTGTGCCCTCCGCCACACACTGCTTGGTGGCTAGCGGAGTATATATGTAGATACACCGTGGAAAGTATTACGGAAACGTCTGACATTCAGACCCTACACAAAGGAACTGATGTAAGCTTTAAGACAAAGTGAATGAAGCGAGCTCAATTTTCTGCAGAGATGTTTAACAAAACGCTGACTGAAGATGATTTTCTTAATAAAACTGTGTTCTGTGACAAAGCCACCTTCCATACTTGTAGTAAAAGCCGACGAGCTGCGGCAACAGCTAACACAAGCAGTTGCCACCATACATGAAGACATGCGTCATACGATTGGGCAGGAAACTGACTGAGACGGGACAATTTTGTCGTGTTACAAAAGGCAGCGACACTCAACAACATTCGTAAACAAAACTTGAAGATATAGTACATTCAGTGCCGTATGTCGTAGTAAACATTTCTGTAAGTTATTGACCTTTTTCACAATTAAGGTTTACTTTTGTATAACTAATTTATGAACACCCTGCATGTCAAAGTCGTGCGTACTCAGCTTTAAGGGTTCAAGTATGCCTTAGAGAAATGCATAGTTTCACGGCGATGTTTACTAATAAAGGAACTGGGAGCCCGAGAAACCTCTACAAGTATGCCTTGTCTCTTTACTTATCTGTTCATCAAGCATCGATAAGGTCTACATTTAGAGCTACATCTATACCCTGAAAGCCCTTTCAGGGTGTGGCGGAGGCCACTTTGTGTGCCACTGCCTCTTTCCCACTTTCCTGTTCCAGTCGCGAATGGTTCTCGCTCAAAACGATTGTTGTTACGGCCCCGTGTGAGCTCGAATCTCTCTCTTTGTACCTTTGTGGTCTTTCCGCAAGATTACGAGGGTGGTTTGATAAGTCTGCTAAATTTCCATGAAAGAGTGAAACATTTTTGTTGCACCTCCATAATTGGTAAGCTGGATTATTCCAAGAATCATGTAAAGAATTTCAACAATGTTCAGCGTTCAGTTCACTGTTGACAGCCGCGTGAGGTTGATCAGTGTGTGGACTGCGACTGAAAATCGACACAACGTTTTCAATTGAAGGTTTGAACTGACACACATATCAAAACAGAACTGGATGAAGTTCACGCCGACTCTGCACCATCATTGAACATTGTGTACTTCTGGGTTAAGGAATTTAAACATCGTCGGACAAGCACTGTAGATAAAGAGTGCACCGGCCGTCCAATTGAGGTCACCACAAAGGAAATCATCGACAAAATCAATGCTACGATAATGTAAGACCGCCGACGAAAAATTCCTGACACTGTAGGTACCTCAACTGAGTAAGTGGATAATGTCCTCCACGGAGAACTGGCTATGAAGAAGCTGCGTGCGAGATGGATGCCGCAATTCTCTGCAGTCGACCAAAAGCGTATCAGGCACAACATTTCCCCACAACGTCTGGTGATGTTTAATCGCAATCTGCAAACCTTTTTGCACCAATCTGTGACAGTTGATGAAATCTGGATCCATCATTACACACCAAGGTGGAAACAGCAGTCAAAAAATTGACAAAGGCTGGTGAAAGTATACAGAAGAATGCAAAGACCATTTTGTCAGCTGGTAACGCGATGGCCATTGTTTTCTGTGATTCTCAAAGAATTATCATCCTCATAGCTTAGTTGGAAAAAGGCAGAACCATAATTGGACCCTATTAAGCTTCATTGTTGGTGAAAACTGTGTTGGCTGAGAAAAAGCCAAGGTAGGCATACAAAAAAAATTACTCATTCACCAGGATAATGCACCATCCCACAGTGGCGACAGTGCATGAAATGGGGTTTCAATTGGTTCCTCTTCCATCCTATTCACTGTACTTAGCCTCAAGTGACATCTTCCTGTTCCTTAACATGAAACTTTGGCTTAATGCGATGGAATTTTCATCGAAGGAGAAAGTGATAGCTGCAGTAAACGAGTATTTAACAGAACCTACTTTTCCGATAGGATGAAAAAGCTGGAGGATCTCTGGACGAAATGTACATGGTGAGTCACTAACTATTGCCACCTAGAATACTTCCGAAAGTATTATAGGAGCTGAAAAGTTTGTGGGACAAAAATTGCATGGGACAACGGGGGCCATAATATAACGTTGGTGTTTTCTTTTTTTTTTTTTTTTTTTTTTTTACAGGTGGGGTCGCTTCAGAGATATGAAGGTCAACTTTGTCTTTTAAATGGGATGCTGTAGCTTGGTACTTATTTTCTGATAGCGCCTATCGAGACGAACCCAATGATGTGTAACAGCAAGGTCTTTGAAGGTCAACGAAGGTCACAAAGGTGGCATGAACGTCCAGTTACAGAAGGTGTTCGGAGGGATGGCCATTGGTATCAATGGGATGCAGTGCTGCAATCTTCTTATCATGAAATGAGTGGTATTATTTATCACATCGGCACTTATCGAAGCACATGCTCTGACGATTCCATCTCGCATATCTTCAGGTGTAGTTAGAACGTCTTTATAAACAATGTCTTTTAGGAATCCCCACAAAAAAAAAAAATCCAGAGGCGTCAAGTCTGGCGAACGAGTCGGCCACGACACATATCCTCCGTATCCAATCCAACGATTTGGGAATTGTCTCTGCACCTCATTTCTAGCCATCAGCGAAAAATGTGCCGGACACCCATGGTTTTGATACCACATTCTGTTCCTTATTCCTAAAGGTATTCGTTCCAATAACAGACCTAATGTTTCTTGCAGTAATTTCGTGTGCTTCCTACCTTTAAGATTTCTTTCGATGAAATAGGGGCCTATAATTGTCCTCCCACACCGTACATTCACCGACCACGGTTTTTGGTGTGCAACTTGCCGCAGCCAACATGGATTTTCAGTTGCCCAGTAATACATGTTATGCAGATTAACATTTCCGTGGTTCGTGAACGTAGCCTCGTCAACAAATAAAATCAAATTAATAAATGTGTCATCCCTCTGAATCTGAAGTTCAGCCGATCGGCAGAATTCAATGCGACGCATACAATCCGTATCAGTTAATTCTTAGTGGAGACTGATATAGTAAGGATGATATTTATGGCGTTGCAGAACACGAACAACACTGCTCTGGCTCATGCCGGATTCCATTGCGATTTGACGCGAACTAGCACAAGGATCACGAACTACAGTGGCAAGAGTACTAATTTCCGTTTCCTTGTTGCCGAATACATTTCCGATGCGTTAAAGATCCAGTTCTTCTCAATTTATCATACACATTTTTAAATGTACGACGTGTAGGGTGAGTACGTTGAGGATATCTTTCAGTGCATACGTCTCTAGCTCCCCCTGAATTTCGTTGGCATTCTCCGTAAATGAGAAGTATATCGACTTGTTCTTCGAAGAAATACATCATTCACATTCGCTTGATTCGACGACACTAGTCTTACCGTTCCTAGTAGTGTTGTACTGCGAAACAGTCGAATGGTGTTTAAATATCAAAGGCACGTTAGATGGATACGAGGTCGTTTCGGCTGTGGGGGCACAATTGAGGAATGTGCACGTAATTGTAGATATAACGATAGCCGAAATTAGGGTGATAGTATGGGAATATTGGGTTGATCAATAAGTTCGTAGCGTTTTTCTATAAGATTAGTAGTCGCAACAGATAGACATAAGAGAGACTTTAGTCATCAATAGTATATTTTCCTTCGCTGTTTACAGCAATCTGCCAACGCTGGGGTAACTTTTATTAGATTCCGCGACTGTAGAAATCACTTGGTTTCGAGCCGGAGAACTAGTGGGGTCATGTTTGGAGCGCAATTTCATCCGTAAAGGTAGTTTCTTGAAGGCTTTTCGACAGAGAGCGGAAAATATGAAAATGTGAAGGCGCGAGATCAAGTGAATAAGTTGGATGCGGAATGACTTCCTAAGCCGATTCTTGTATGGCGCTTTTTGTCAGTCTAGCAGAATGCGGACGACCGTTGTGGATAGATTTATACATCTTCTCCATCGCATGCAAATATGCACAATGATGGAATGATCAGAGTTCTTCTCACTTGTCAGTTCTCGTCTACACTTGCGTTAAAACGATATTCATCAAATCCAGAAGGATTTCCTGAACGTGGAGAGTCACTAATGTCAAAACGATCTTCCTTAAAACGAGAAAATAATTTTCTTGCCGTGCTCTGTCCAGTGACATCATTCCTACACACGGCTAAATGTTTCTGGCTGTCTCCGCTGCTGTCACCCCTCTACTGAACTCAAACTGAAGAATACGTCGGAAATGTTCCGATTTTTCCACTCGACACTCCACTTACTAGAGCCCACAGTTCCACTCACTATCTCCAAATAACAACATGACAATACGACAGTAAATTACAAATAAAAACTAATAGTATTTAAATAAACACATAGCAACAGTAATAACAACATGCAAAACAAAAAACGCTACGAATTTAGGCACCAACCTAAAGAAAAAAATTCCACGTATTCGAGGGCTCTTGCTATATTCGAAGGCTACAACGAACGTATGAATAGGAAGGATGAAATTTATAGCTCTTGGTTGTGCATACGAACAGCCCGTTGATCCAAAGCTTCGCCAGTACACACAAAAACGTTACGTCATGTTTAGGAGAATGTTCATAGCTGACTGGTAGCGAAAGAGATGCTCGTCGACACGGCAGAACTACATAGTATCAAGTCAGAGCTCTGTACGAGTAAAAACGGTTGTTCGTCGAGTTCGTGATTTCCTGGATCGTGACAGAGCAGCCCATTCGGAGTGTAAGACTGCACATGTTGAAGACCAACGCAGGAAGGTTGTTCCTTTGCTCAGAATATCCGGACGCCAGTGTTGAGAAGAAGAGTTGAGAGCCATCTGGAAACTTTACTTTTCCAGATACTGAGCGTATGTGTGATGTAACGGGTTGCGTGGTCTCTTTTGGCACACACAAACTGCACTTAGGGTGTCTCGTCTTCCGTAGTCGAGCCCTGCGTCCGAAATGCGCGTCATTAACCATGTTTGGTTAGTCAGTAATTTGAAAATAGGCATGTGATGTAAGCTATATAGGATGAGACTGATATATGACATAGAAAGGCATTGTGTTTTCTGCTAGATATGTTAAATTTGTCATGTATGTTTTACCTAGCCCTGCTGATACTACAGGTCATCTGTAGACTTGTGATTCCTCAATATTTTGTAATTTTTATGGGAGATAGTGTAAATATGCTACTCACAATAGACAGTAATGAATAAGAGAATGGTGAACTTCCGTGATTATTACCGCACCAATTTTTGAAGGTAGATACTATCAAATGTAGGCAGTATATTCTGCATCATACATCCACAAACGTTTCCTTCTCCTCTATAAAAGATCTCAAACTTGTGTGAATTGGTAATATACGTTTACAAAAGTGCCAGCTCGTGGTAAAACACGATGTTTAACATTTTGCATTGTACAGGGTGATTCAAAAAGAATACCACAACTTTAAAAATGTGTATTTAATGAAAGAAACATAATATAACCTTCTGTTATACATCATTACAAAGAGTATTTAAAAAGGTTTTTTTTTACTCAAAAACTAGTTCAGAGATGTTCAATATGGCCCCCTCCAGACACTCGAGCAATATCAACCCGATACTCCAACTCGTTCCACACTCTCTGGAGATGTTAGAGAATTGGCTGTTCCCTCAGCTCGAACAAGAAGCACAACAATTCATATTTCAGCAGGATGGAGCGCCACCACATTGGCACTTATCTGTCCGTAACTACCTGAACGTCAACTACCCGAGGCGATGGATCGGCCGCCAGGCAGCCCGTGACAGAGCACTTCATCACTGGCCTCCAAGAAGCCCTGATCTTACCCCCTGCGATTTTTTCTTATGGGGGTATGTTAAGGATATGGTGTTTCGGCCACCTCTCCCAGCCACCATTGATGATTTGAAACGAGAAATAACAGCAGCTATCCAAACTGTTACGCCTGATATGCTACAGAGAGTGTGGAACGAGTTGGAGTATCGGGTTGATATTGCTCGAGTGTCTGGAGGGGGCCATATTGAACATCTCTGAACTTGTTTTTGAGTGAAAAAAAACCTTTTTAAGTACTCTTTGTAATGATGTATGACAGAAGGTTATATTATGTCTCTTTCACTAAATACACATTTTTAAGGTTGTGGTATTCTTTTTGAATCACCCTGTATATTAGGGTTGTAGAAGGACTGAATGGGGAGGAGATTAAACAAAAGTAATGCTGAAACTTCCTGGCAGATTAATATTTTGTGCTAGACTGCCGGTCGAATCCGGAACCTGAACTTCCAACAACAATTCTCTTACCGACTGAGTAAATTTTTTTCGCAGCAAATGTCGCAAAACTTATTTTACACTAAAACAAAAATTTCGCGTACAATAGAAGAAAATCAGTGTGCGAAGCATTTGTTGAGGATATGAGTGAATGTTGAAATTAGTGTAGAAGTGGCTGGTTTAAATTGATGCAGACGAAAGTAATACTCCACAAAACACAATACGTGTTATTTTCTACTCCTTCGTAAAAGAAGCTTAGTATTGTGCAAAGCAATACTTTGGCTCTATAGCATATATAGTCTCAAAATAACCTGCAATTTAAGTCTATTTTGTTTGTCATTTTGCGGGAGGAATTTCCCAACTGTATGTACCATCAAGCGATGATGTTACTCATTTGAACGCCAACTCCCGAGAGGCTCGCGCTGATAATAGCGCACTAACCGTCGTTAGGCTAAATTTACCACTTGCACACCTTAAAAGTTATGAGCACTTGTTCATTAGAAGAGTTGTGTTTCAAAATAGCGAGGATGAAGAAGTGCCCATAGCTCTTAAGTTATGTGCTTTAGGGCACAAGTTTACTGGACTTTTTTCCTTGTTTTAGTCCATACTACCACTTCTCTAAATATGGAAAGCAAAGAGCTTGCAGTAGAAGAGATTTGTTTCACAGTATCGAAGATCAAGAATTGCTCATAACTCTTAAGGTATGCGTTTTAGACCCCATGTTTACTTGACATTTTTGTTTCGAATGTTTATTCCTGTCATATCCTTCAATATTGACCATCACTTCTGAAACACCCTGTAGATACAAACTAGTCCAGGCGATAGCAGCGTCACCTGGTTAGAAATTACTGCTTTTTTTTTCTAAATATCATTTTGTTCGTTTTCGTTCGTTGCATCTGCTCGGCGGGGACGTCGTAAGACATCCGTTTAAGTTCGTTGTGGATCGATTAACTCAGTTTTTTTTTTTTTTATTACAGAGGTCTGCTAACCCTCTGACCGAACACACTGAGCTACCGTGCCAGCAACTGCTAGTCAGACACACGCACGGTGCATGTAGTATCAGTGAGCATGCTGTCCATGTGCAGTATGGGGAAAGTGCGCCATCTGTCTGAGTGTGACCGAGGACAGATTGTGATAGTCCGGAGGCTCGGCACGAGCGTTTCGGAATCTGCGCGACTTGTCGGGTGTTCTAGAAGTGCCGTAGTGAGTGTCTTCAGTAAGTGGCGAAACCAAGGTGAAACCACGTCCAGACGTCGTGGGGTTGGGCGGCCACCCCACATCACAGGTCGGACGTCGTAGGCTGGGCAGACTGGCGAAACAGGACAGTCGGCCAACTGTGTCGGAGCTGACAGCAAATTTAACGCTGGGTAGAGTAAAAGTGTGTCTGAATACACAGTGCCCCTAACACTTCCAACGATAGACCTCCGCAGCCAACGACATCGGCAACTACGACCATCGTCACTGGACGTTGACGCAGTGGCAGAGCGTTGGATGGTCTGATGAATCGCGAAACGTTCTTCATCACGCTGATGGGAGGTCTCGAATCCGTCGTTATCCAGCGGAACAGCTCCTTGACCCATACTGCGGCACGGAGACAAGCTGGCAGCGGCTCTGTTATGCTCTGGGAAAGATGCATGTGGGTATCCATGGGTCCAGTGGAGCTTGCGCAAGTCACCAGGACTGCCAAGGACTGTCGTAAACAGACCACATACCCCCCCCCCCCCCTGCATGACGATCATGTTTCCCGACGGCAGTGGCATTTTTCAACAAGATAATGGAGTGTGATGGAGTGGTTCAAATGTGTGTGTGAAATCTTATGGGACTTGCTGCTAAGGTTATCATTCCCTAACACACACACCCATGCCCGAGGGAGGACTCGAACCTCCGTCGGCACCAGCCGCACAGTCCATGACTACAGCGCCCTAGACCGCTCGGCTAATCCCGCGTGGCGATGGAGTGGTTCGAGGAACACAGTGGCGAGTTCCTCTTGATGTGCCCCCCCCCCCCCCCAACTTGGCGGATATGAACCCGATCGAATACATCTCGGAAGTGACTGACGTGGCGTCAGAGGTCATCGCTCCCCTCCACGGAATTTACGGGAATTAGCTGATATGTGTGTTCTGATGTGGTGCCAACTCCCTATAGAGTGACTCAGCACCGCTGGACATACCGACTACTAGGTAGATGGTCATAATGATCTGGCTGATGAGTGTAGAAGCTAATGTGGTGGGGAAACGAAGTAAATATTCGCAAAAGAACGGTAAACGGGGATTCACTGGTCCGACCGCTTACATAAGTGTGGTTCACAAGATTAATACAAATTAGAGCTAGAAATATAATAATAATAAAATTACACACAAACGTGCGGAATCGGCAAAAATGCCTAAAAGCCAACTTGGCATACATTCGATTAAAGAGATATAAAATAAAATTACAACTGAAACAGTGGGTATATATAACATATAAAAACTAAATCTGAAAATTGAGCAGTAAGACAACAAAGTTGAGGTGTGGTCGAAGAATGATATAAATTCGTTACACGTGTATAGACTCATCCTTACAGAGCCAAAACACCTTCGTATAAAAAGCTTTGTTTGGCTTAAAATTATAAACGCAGCAGGAATAACAACACACACATATAAGATAGCACTTCACATCCACACACCGAGGTGTAAAAGGGCATATACAATAGGACTGGGGAAAGCGATTAAAGAAATTAAGCCTACATATGCTGGATGGGTTCCCTGTGGTTGGGGCTGAAATGGAATAACCTAAACTAAGTTAGGAATATGGGAGCACCACTTTAAAGACCCAAAATGTAGTAATAAATAAACATAATAGTATGGGGAAGTACCTAAAAGTCAACGTGATGCAATGCATGATAACAGAAAGATAACAATAACAGAGGGTACATAAAGTATATTTAGTAATCGTCACATTTGAATAAACTGATTTAAACACACGGCTGAAGCTGTTACCATTAATTCTCCTATGCTGACCAGCCGTTGTCCCAGTCTCCATCAGAAATAGAACATGTAAGAACGAAACTCGGATGTTATTTACAGTGAATGGCAGAAACTGCAACAAAAAGAAAGGAGAGAAAGAATTCCAGGGACGCAATATTCCGTCACGACAAATATTTCGCCCTTCAAGCCGCTCTCTAGTCGCTCATGGGCGTTTAAAATTGAAACTGACAAGCGAAGAGAAGCAAAACCACTTTCCTGCAAGTTTGGAGATGAAAGCCACGTTAGCTGGGAGAAATGCAGTATTCTGTACAGTAGAAAAAAAAGATATCGGAGGAAAACAGGGAGTGATGCATGTGATGTGTGTGTGCGCGCACGCGTGCGTTTATGTTTGTGTTTGTGTGTGTGTGTGTGTGGGGCGGACACGAAAACAGTGTTGGAGCGAGCGGTTATTAGTATTTGCGGTGGCAAGAATCGCAGCAGGAACAGTCGCTGGCTGTAACTAACGGACGCCGGAGAATAAATAGCCGTGGGGCGGGCGCAAGCCGCCTCCGGCGCCGCGACGCCGCCGCCGCCACCGCCGCCTCCACCGCCGCCGCCGCTGCCCCAGGCGGCCGGGCTGGCCGGGCCCGCCTCTGTTTATCGCAATCCATTATTCAGAGCACGTTTCCAATCGAATTGAGTCGCCGGCGTTCGCACACACAGACACCCACACAGCGGGGCCCGAGCGCACACACCTACACACGCACACACAGCGGCGAGCGGGCACATGCGCCGCGCCGCCTCCTGGAATTGAATCAGGCCACCATTCAAATACACCCCCAAACCACCCCCACCCACCCCACCCCCAGCGCGTGCCGCCCCCGGCCTCCGGCCCCCGGCGGACGGGCGTGGGCGCAATTATCGACCAAAAACAGCTTGCAGGCAGGCAGGCAGGCACGGGCAGCGGCAGCAGCAGCCAGCCGCATTGGAATTCAGAGCTCGCACCTGAACGGGCCGCGCCGCGCGCCCGCTGGTTCGCCTGTGCTCGGCTCGGTGCGCGTTCGGGTGCGACGAGCCACCAACTGCGTCCTACTGGGTACACGGCGGAAACACCGCGCCCACAAGTGTACCACAGCGGCCGCATTTAGCCTTTGTACTGTTGAGGTTTCGCTGTAGCACTATAGGCATCGATCTGTTGTAGAATTTCAGAACATGATGTTTTTTGCTCGCTTATCATGTCATTTCTGGAAACCCAGAGTCTACTCTCTAGCAATCAACATGGATTCCGGAAACAGCGATCGTGTGAGACCCAACTCGCTTTATTTGTTCGTGAGACCCAGAAAATAATGGATACAGGCTCCCAGTTAGATGTCATTTTCCTTGACTTCCGGAAGGCGTTCGATACAGTTCCGCACTGTCGCCTGATAAACAAAGTAAGAGCCTACGGAATATCAGACCAGCTGTGTGGCTGGATTGAAGAGTTTTTAGAAAACAGAACACAGCATGTTGTTATCAATGGAGAGACGTCTACAGACGTTAAAGTAACCTCTGGCGTGCCACACGGGAGTGTTATGGGACCATTGCTTTTCACAAATATATAAATGACCTAGTAGTTCCATGCGACGTTTCGCGGATGATGCTGCAGTATACAGAGAAGTTGCAGCATTAGAAAATTGCAGAGAAATGCAGGAAGATCTGCAGCAGATAGGCACTTGGTGCAGGGAGTGGCAACTGACCCTTGACGTAGACAAATTTAATCTATTGCGAATACATAGAAAGAAGGATCATTTATTGTTTGATTATATGATAGCGGAACAAACACTGGTAGCAGTTACTTCTGTAAAATATCTGGGAGTATGCGTGCGGAACGATTTCAAGTGGAATGATCATAGCCGGCCGTGCGGTTCTAGGCGCTTCAGTCTGGAACCGCGTGACCGCTACGGTCGCAGGTTCGAATCCTGCCTCGGGCATGGATGTGTGTGATGTCCTTAGCTTAGTTAGGTTTAAGTAGTTCTAAGTTCTACGGGACTCATGACCACAGATGTTAAGTCCCATAGTGCTCAGAGCCATTTGAACCCATTTGAATGATCATATAAAATTAATTGTTGGTAAGGCGGGTGCCAGGTTGAGATTCATTGGGAGAGTCCTTAGAAAATGTACTCCGTCAAGAAAGGAGGTGGCTTACAAAACACTCGTTCGACCTATACTTGATTATTGCTCATCAGTGTGGATCCGTACCAGGTCGGGTTGACGGAGGAGATAGAGAAGATCCAAAGAAGAGCGGCGCGTTTCGTCACAGGGTTATTTAGTAAGCGTGATAGCGTTACGGAGATGTTTAACAAACTCAAGTGGCAGACTATTCAAGAGAGGCGCTCTGCATCGCGGTGTAGCTTGCTGTCCAGATTTCGAGAGGGTGCGTTTCTGGATGAGGTATCGAATATAATGCTTTCCCCTACTTATACCTCCCGAGGAGCTCACGAATGTAAAATTAGAGAGATTCGAACGTGCACGGAGGCTTTCCGGCAGTCGTTCTTCACCCGAACCATACGCGAGTGGAACAGGAAAGGGAGGTAATGACAGTGGCACGTAAAGTGCCCTCCGCCACACACCGTTGGGTTGCTTGCGGAGTATAAATGTAGATGTAGATGTAGAATAAGCCGATCAGCCACACCAGCTGATCCAATATGCTAGCTCCGCCGTCTTCCACGAAATAACAGTTCCATACATATGTAGCATAAACTGAGAACAGTGACACACTTAACATTAGAATTGATGGGCACGAAGCAGATAAAGTTAAGGAATTCTACTATCTGGGCAGTAAAATAACGCGTGACGGATGGAGGAAGGAGGACATTACCAGCAGACTAGCGATGACAAAAAGGGCATTTCTGGCCAAGAGAAGTCTACTGCACACATCCTCATAAATTATGGGTAATGCTGATACATGGTGAAACAACGCTCTGGTGGGCGGTTTGCGGGTTTCATTCACCTCGGGGTATGACCGTGCTGTGCATTTGACCTGCGATCGTCGCACGCTGGCGCTAGCATCAGTCCACATACGCAGAGGTGTGTTGGTGCATGTCAGAGTACGGTGCAGCGACAAAGTGTGCAGACGCTTTCAGACGTGTTAATGGTGACTGCGTGTTGAAAATAGCTGAAAGAACACATATTGATAGCGTTATCAGAGACAGCAAAGGACTTGGGAGAGCAGTTGAACGGAATGCATAGCGTCTTGAAAGGAGGAGGAGCTTAGTGTTTAACGTCCCGTCGACAACGAGGTCATTAGAGGCGGAGCGCAAGCTCGGGTGAGGGAAGGATGGGGAAGGAAATCGGCCGTGCCCTTTCAAAGGAACCATCCCGGCATTTGCCTGAAGCGGTCTTGAAAGGAGGATGTAAGATGAACACCAACAAAAGCAAAACGAGGATAATGGAATGTAGTCGAATTAAGTCGGGTGATGCTGAGGGAATTAGATTAGGAAATGAGGCACTTAAAGTAGTAAAAGAGTTTTGCTATTTGGGGAGCAAAATAACTCATGATGGTCGAAGTAGAGAGGATATAAAATTTAGACTGGCAATGGCAAGGAAAGCGTTTCTGAACAAGAGAAATTTGTTAACATCGAGTATAGAGTTAAGTGTCAGGGAGTCGTTTCTGAAAGTATTTGTATGGAGTGTAGCCATGTATGGAAGTGAAACATGGACGATAAATAGTTTGGACAAGTAGAGAATAGAAGCTTTCCAAATGTGGTGCTTCAGAAGAATGCTGAAGATTAGATGTGAAGATCACAAAACTAATGATGAAGTATTGAATAGAATAGGGGAGAAGAGGAGTTTGTGGCACAACTTGACAAAAAGGAGGGACCGGTTAGTAGGACATGTTCTGGGGCATCAAGGGATCACAAATTTAGCATCGGAGGGCAGCGTGGAGGGTAAAAATCGTAGAGGGAGACCAAGAGATGAATACACTAAGCAGATTCAGAAGAATGTAGTTTGCAGTAAGTACTGGGAGATGATGAAGCTCGCACAGGATAGGGTAGCATGAAGAGGTGCATCATCTCAGGACTGAAGACCACAGCAACAACAACAACAACAACAACAACAACAACAACAACTTAAGGGATAGAATACTAGAGCGAATGGAGGCTGGTCAAACACAGCAGGTCGTAGTATGGGCCCTCTGTGTGCCACAAAGTGTGATCTCAAGATTATGGCAACGATTCCAGCAGACAGGGAACGTGTCCAGGCGCTACAGTACGGGTCGTCCACAGTGTACAACACCGAAAGGAGACGGATATCTCACCATCAGTGCCCGCAGACGGCCAAAGAGTATTGCAGGTAGCTTTGCTCGGGACCTTACTGCAGCCACTGGAACAGTTGTCTCCAAACGCACGGTCTACAGACGACTGAACAGACATGGTTTATTCGTCCGGAGACCTGCAAGGTGCATTCCACTGACCCTGGTCACAGGAGAGCCTGTAAAGCCTGGTGTCAAGAACACAGAACATGGTCATTGGGACAGTGGTCCCAGGTTATCTTCACGGACGTGTCCAGGTATAGTCTGAACAGTGATTCTCGGCGGGTTTTCATCTGGCGTGAATCTGATACCAACCCCTTAATGTCCTTGAAAGGGACCTGTACGAAGGTTGTGGTTTGATGGTGTGGGGTGGGATTATGATTGGTGCAGAGGAACCGTAACAGGTCAGGTGTATTGGGACGTCATTTTGCACTTGTATGTCCGCCTTGTCAGGGATACAGTGGGTCCCACCTTTCTCCTGATGGATGATAACGCACGGCCCCACCGAGCTGCTATCGTGGAGGAGTACCTAGGAACATAAGATACCAGGCGAATGGAGTGGCCTGTCTGTTCTCCAGACCTAAGCCCCACCGAGTACGTCTGGGATGCTCTCGGTCGACGTATCGCTGCACGTCTTCAAACCCCTACGACACCTCAGGAGCTCCGACAGGCACTGGTGCAAGAATAGGAGGCTATACCCCACCAGCTGCTCGACCATCTGATCCAGAGTATGCCAACCTGTTGTGCGGTCTGTGTACGTGTGCATGGCGATCATAGCCGATACTGATGTCGGGGTACATGCGCAGGAAGCAGTGGAGTTTTGTAGTACATGTGTTTCGGGACAGTTTCCTCAGCTTATCACCAATTCCGTGGACTTACAGACCTGTGTTGTGTGTGTTCCCTATTGCCTATGCTATTATCTCCAGTTTTGTGTAGTGCCACGTTGTGTGGTACCACATTCTGCAATTATCTTTAATTTATGAGCGTGAGTGTAGTTGTAAACATTGGCCTTAATTTGAGGAAGAAATTTCTGAGAATTTACGTTTGGAGCATAGCATTGCATGGTAGTGAAACATGGACTGTGGAGAAACTGGAACAGAAGAGAATCGAAGCATTTGACATGTGGTGCTACAGACGAATGTTGAACATCAGGTGGAATGATAAGGTAAGGATGGAGGAGGTTCTGCGCAGAATCGGAGATGGGAGGAATATATGGAAAACACTGACAAGGAGAAGGGATAGGACATCTGTTCAGACATCAGAGAATAGCTTCCATGGTACTAGATGGAGCTGTAGAGAGTAAAAACTGTAGAGAAAGAGAGAGATTGGAAAACATCCAGCAAATAATTGAGCACGTAGGTTGCAAGTGCTACTCTGAGATGAAGAGGCTTGCACAGGACAGGAGTTCGTGGCACGCTGCCCGCATCAAACCAGACAAAAAAAGTCTTTTTCTTCAAATATTAGTCTAACACAAAATTATTGCATCTAGAAGGAGGGCTGCAGCGGTCGCTTTACCATGAGTTAGTGCTTAATGGGAGCTGATGGTACTAGGGGCGTTCAATAGGTAATGGAACACTCTTTTCCGAAAGCAGATTGGTTTTATTGAGGGTTCCAGTACACCATATTATTCCCCACTCTTTTGTGTACAAAACGGTTTAACTTAACCTCCGTTCAATGCGACGGCCTCACTCCACCTTATTGGAGCGCCTGTGTGCCCACATGGTACCACTCTAACGGTCGACGTCGGAATCAGCGTCTTGCTGCATCAGTAATCTCCCGATCGTTCACGTACTGCTTCCCGTGGAGTGTATCCCTCTTTGGGCCAAACATATGGAAGTTGCGATATTCGGTCTGTAGGGTGGGAGAGGCAGAACATTTTGTGAGCGCCTCAAGGGTGATCAGACTAGTATGAGACCTTGCATTATCAAGGAGGAGAAGATCGTTTGCATTTTTTTGGCGACTAAAACGCTGAAGTCGTTTCTTAAATTTCCTGAGGGTGAGTGTGGCTGGCCGGCACGCGGAAGATCGGACAGATTTGCGCAGTCATGTTGCAATGATGAGAGACGCCTCGCCCAACGACTCACCGTGCTTTTGTTCACAGTCAGGTCTCCGCAGATATTTTATAAGCGCCTATGAATATCTGTCATGCTCTGGTTTTCCATCAGAGGAATCTCAGTGACAGCTCTCCTCCTGGAACGCACCTTCGTTGCAGTCGCCAGTTTCATGGCAACGTATTGCGCCGCCACCTATCAGAACTTCATGAAAGTACAGCGGCTGCAGCGGGAATACTCTGCGATGTCCCACAACAAATTCCACCTTTTTTCTACTCAAATAGGCTAAGACATGAAATACATTGCATTAGTTATTGAACGCCCCTCATATATGCACAACTGACCTGAAAGCACAAACAGTAAAATGCGCTTTCCTCAATTACCACTGTATTTGTTTATTATAACGGCAACGCGTGTTTCCTATAAAGGCCAAGTGCAACAATACAGGATATTTGTTTGTTGCGACTTTAGGGCGGAAAACAGCTGAGGTCATGAGCCCAAATCATGACTTAAAATGGGCCGTTTCCTGTAGTTCCTGAAGTTATTTAAAAATTAGGGGCCTGAACGACATTAGTTGGCGGTAAAAGCTAAAAGCAACGAAGATAGTGGAAAAGTAAACTGGTAAACTGTACAACTACAAAAGCCTTATATATATATATATATATATATATATATAGTTAAGGTTCACCGGCCGTTTGACCATCTTCTTCTGTGCGGTTGCACAAACAGTGCCCGAACTCTTACGAGAATCGGCAAAAAGCTGCGAGCAATGAGTATAATGGGTAGGGACACTATGAATATAGTGCGGGACAATAAGTTGGGAATGTGGGTCTCACAGGAGGCGTGCCAGAGATATGTCCCTGCAGTCGCACTATCCCTTGTGTCCTCGGTGGCTCCGATGGACAGAGCGTCTGCCATGTAAGCAGGAGATCCCGGGTTCGAGTCCCGGTCGGGGTACACATTTTCAACTGTCCTCGTTGACTTATATCAACGCGTCTATGCAGCTAGCGGTATTCATTTCATTGTAATTTCTTTCAAATATTTAAGCCACCTCACAGTGACCTGTCGATTGTTTGTTACCACTGATAAAATGTTAGTTGCATTTCTCTCATCAGTTTCTGCACTTTTACTTCGGCGTATTTGATTCTTCGAACTTCCAGTTCTGTATTTTTTTTAAAGAAGAGAACGTGTAAAAACAGACACAGGTGTAAATATAGGCACCACTCCCCAAAGGTTTATGAATGGGAAATGCTGCGCACTGGTGGCTTTCACTGTAAACTGTACCACTTGCTAACAGAAGATACCAGTTAGTAACTGGACACTTTGTTTCAAGTAGTGTGGATGCAACGTCGGTTACTGTATGAAAACGATTTCCTTTCATGTCGTTATGGTTAGTTTAAAGTAATTTGTCAGATATCCGGAAAGCAGAATTCTAAGATACTTTCAGAAACACGTCGTTAGTCACCCACGTCTTTGGGTTACATGTGATGGGGACCGTCTTGCTTGAGTGGGATCGGTGTAAAGATGGGCTCTTTACTTGAATACCGCAATATACCATGGGGACTTCAAATGCAGTTCCTCAGCATTAAGAAGAGAACCACCATATGGGGACGCAAAGCTGTAACCACCAGCCTCTTTACTGGACGCCATACAAGGACTTGTTCACCAAATCGCTTGGCAAATGTTCTATCAAGAAGAGGTCGTTGAGTTTCTCCAGGGCTGTAGGCTAGCTAATGAACAGGAACGGGAAGACCAAAGGCCTTCAGAAAACGAAAATACCACCCACGAAATGATCTGAATCTTCATCACATTCCTGCGGTCTTCTTCCTGTGGGCAGCGATAGTGACCTGGACATTAACGATGGAATACACCAGACTTGAACGATTTAACCTGCACCTTCGGTGGAGGCAAGTTCTTTCAAGACACTTGTGGAAAAGTGTGGGTTAAAAGTGTAATGTGCCAAACGTGAACACAGATGCGCCGGGGCTGAAGAAACCTTTAAAGTTTACGATTCTATAAATAATTTTTGATTCGATATTCATTTAAAATGCTTAAATAAAAAATCTGCTCTTTCTATACTAATCTATTGTTTTGTAATGTTTTATCCAGCCTTATCAAAACATTTTAAATTATTTCTGTGAGTTTTTGGGTAGGGTACCTACTATTTTTGTTCTGTTTTACAAGCTTTGTGAATCTTCGTTTTCGAATAAAACTAATGGATATTTGTTTTACCTCCTATCATTTAACAAACTTGTTATACTTGTTAGTGAAGGTAAAAAGGTAGAATGTTTAAAAGAAAGTACCTTTAAGTTAAAAACAAAAGAGGGTGCACACATTCACACCTTTTTCTCCAATGCTTGCGAAGACACGACTTAACACGATCAGGACATCTGCCAGAATACAACCGCACTGCTGCTCTAACAGTTAACGCCATAAAGAGGAACCATATTGACTTTTTCGTCAAAGTGTGTACTTTTTAAAGTCTGAATAGTTGCACGAGCCAGTTCTGTGATAGTTACAAGAGCTTCAAGGGCATAAGTAAACTCATTCGCCAGGTTGTCTACTGTAATTTAGCGAAAACCGCACATCGATTATTTCCTCGTTCTGGATATATTTTGGATGGACTGCCTTGGCAATCTTACCGCCTATATTAGTGAATCCGAGAAGACCTTCATCTGGCCAGAGGAAATAATCGAATAAATAAATAATTATCTACACTGCATCATGAGATGACGCCTACGTACGGAAGAAAAGACGTGAGGTGGTACAGATGTCGGAATAGAAAAAGATTATTTTGGGAACTACGCGTCCAGAGAGCTGCTGATGTAAGTGGCTGTCATAGAGGGTGTGAGTGCCAACGAATGCCACGCAAACACATAATTCATCAGAACACGAAATAATGGTAATCTGCCTAAATGAACTGCTAATTTCATCCATCAAACAAATCTGCACCCAGTCACTTCTGTTTCTCTTCATCTTTTGTTTCATATTTCTGATGCTTTCTCAAGACGTCTTCAAGGCAGAAAATTGCAACATTCTTTGAGTAGGAAAAAGGATGTTTAAGGTTTTTGGTACCTTAATGGATTCCAAGGAAGGGCAGACCTCTTCCGCCACATTGCTTGATGATAAAAAAAATGATTCAAATGGCTCTGAGCACTATTGGACTTAACTTCTCAGGTCATCAGTCCCCTAGAACTTAGAACTACTTAAACCTAACTAACGTAACGACATCACACACATCCATGCCCGAGGCAGGATTCGAACCTGCGACCGCAGCGGTCGCGCGGTTCCGGTCTGTAGCGTCTAGAACCGCTCGGCCACCGCGGCCGGCCGGTTGATGATTCGCTCTTAATCGAAAAACCACCAATTTGTGTTCATTTAGTGGCTAAAACACCGCACATGATTGTGAAAAACGTGCGTAGCTGTCACATAATAACTGGTCTTCAAGGCAGAAAATTGCGACATGGTATAAGAAGAAAAAAGATGTTTATGGTTTCTGGATCGCTTAACGTATTCCAAGTAAAGGCAGACCTCTTCAGTCATATTCCTTGATGTTACGTTCTTAATAGTAAAACCATGAGTGCGTGTTTATTTCGTGATGATAGCACCGCACATGATTGTGAAAAAGTGCGGGGCTATCACATAATGAGTGATATTATTTTTAATTGAAGTTAAATGTTCCTTACTGGTTGTTTACCGCAGTAGGCGCCAGTACATAAACGTTTCATATGGTTGTCGTTTGCAAATTGGATGCAAGACACGGTGATTGCACAACTGACGGCTGTACATATGCAACTCGCCACTCCTATTGTTTCCACTCTCACGCGTGATTGCTTTGTAGTTCCATCGTCCATCATATGAAAGTCAGTTCCGAATGATCATGTCTGTCGGTGACAGACGTATTTTAATCACTTATCCGAGCGTGTCGGCTTTCACGTTGGTGTGTAATTATGCAATTAGGCTATGACATCCTTTAACAACTAAAATTTCGTGAGGATCTGTTCTCATGAACTTTTTGAGCGGTTTTGCTTATTCAAAGCTTTTGGTTCTGGGGGAGTTATAATTTCTTACTGGTTGATATCTACCCTCTCAAATGGCACAAATAATATTAATAATGTGCTTGCTCCAACCCTTACTTAGTGCATTGCATTATTTTAACTTCCAAGAAAATGCAATTCAGAGATAATTTGAAAAGCATTCGTCGGCCCATTTGAGATTTACACGTACCAAGTACTTGTTTTAAGAAATTTTATAACAAATAACGCTTGCTGCTTTGACAGCATCATAATTTACACAAAACGAAATCGTTGTGTCGCGTACTTTTACCAGTACTTCACATAGCGCTACGATTGTGATCGTAGGCCTAGACGAGCGTGTAAATGCGATCAGTACTGTTTCTTTCACTCGTTACCTCCTATGTTCGGAAAATTCAGTTTTTTTGTTATATTTTCGTCGGTGGAGCGTCTTTCACTTCCTGTGTGGTCTTACTCAACTTCTTGTAGTTGACTGGCTCTACTTCCGGACACATAAATCGTGTTGATTTTCTTGTTGGAAACCTGTACTAGAGAATTTCTCCCTGGCTCAAATATTTGCAGCCGATCAGGCGACAAACCGATCCACGTGGACTAGCAACTGAAAAATATCCTAGTAATTTTCTGGAATCATTTGTCATTTTATTATTTTTCGTACTACTTTATTCTCCGAAAGTTAGCTGAGAAACTTGGAAACTGATATATGTGAAACTATGAACGCTTTTAGTAAAATGTTCTATGAGGAGGCGGTGTACTGCCCACATGGTACTAGAGGCTGCACTTGTCTCCTAGTCATCAATTTGAGTCATATAGAAAACCTGTGTCGGGAATTTAGGTATTACTGGCCGTACACCACCACTTTCTCTACCCTGGGGAACGTATAAAATGTTGCTCAAGTTATATTTGACGGGTTTTCTTCAACGTGCAGTTGAACCTAAACTGCTGCATTCGTATGCTGCACTGTGCTATGGATGCGCGGGATTTTTATACAGTAGAATATGTTGCCGAAAAGAGAATACAGCAACCTCAAAGAGTGCATTCAGTGGCACCAGGGTATAATGTGTGCATGCTGAGGCGTTGTAGAGCTATGGATTCATTTGTCGCAGTCATCGGCAATCAGATGTCTCTCAGGAGGCTTGTCTGTGCGCCTTTTTTTTTCTGTGCAGACAATAAATATGTTGAGTTTGGGGGTGAACAGAGGTTACAACTTTCATTCTAGGGTACAACCAAGATTGACCACAGACGACAATTTCCCGTCAATCGAGGAACTGATTCAGAACAGTCACAGATTGTCAAAAGATGAGGATGTTCACACAGCGGTTCTAGAATGGCTCCCTGAGGAAGGAGAGGATTTCTAACGTCGAGGAACTGAATGATTTGCAGAAAGCTCGATCCGTTGTGTACAAAGATTTGATGGCACCTGAAAAATGTTGTCATGTATGTGCGTCACTGTGAAGTGTAGTGCAGCATTCAAAAAGAGTTACTTTGCCCCCATAATAATGTGTAACTTACTTCCTGAAGCTTCTTACAACGTACATCTCGGACTTAAGTTAGAGAAATTCAGGTTCCTACAGACGGGTAGCAAGAGCGTTTCTTTCAGTCATATGAGACACGAATCTGAATAGCAAGAGGGGAGGGGTAATTCAAACGGCTACACTATTAATCCTTCGTTACTCACAAGGCACTGGCAAAAGGAGCTAAGATGCAAACGTATAATCTGGAACGGGTGAAAGTATTCGGCAATAGAAGAAGAAACGTTCCAGTAAACATGGCTCTACAAACGAGCATGAAACTGAAGTAGATCACTGAGAAGCTGTACGTCTGCGGAGAAAGAGGAGAAAGAAACACTCGAAGTATTTACAGTGCGAGCTAGAGAAGGATGTTAAAAACTACGTGAACATGTAATATACGAAAGAACTAGGAACTAGAAAGAACAGAAGAGAAGATAAATCTGTGCAAAATTAGTCGGGTTAACGACTTGAGCGTCCAAGTATTGTTAAATTGGCACTAATGTGAACAGCAGAGGGGAAAAACGTATGTAGTGAAGAGATTGGAATATGTGCTGCAGATTATCGGGTACATTAGTGAACAAGATGCTGCAATGCATACTCTGGATTGACATTCACGAGGAGTGTTGTTGAAATCCCCATACGCCCACCAAGACCAAAGATTTTCATGGTTTTCATTTCGCTTTTTGGATCTCCATTTGCTATGGATTTATTTATGGAGTCTCAGTTTTGTTTTGAAATTCAAATTGTGCAATTCTTTACGGGATTTGGCATGATAACTTCTTAACCCGTAACGGTGATTGTGAGTTGTTGGCTGATTCTGTTGTATCTTTTAGGCATACATACAAATGCTGAAGATGCCGATATACACTGAAGAGCCAAAGAAACTCGTACATCTGCCTAAAATTTGTGTGCGGGTTTTGAATGGAAATGCTGCTGCTGCTTGTGGAGAATACAGCAGACTCTTTCCTAACTGCAGAGTATCGGACTGGAGAGTCGTTACTCATATTTTCAATGCACTGCGTGAGACCAGTTCTGTTCCCGGCTATCGCATCCCATCGCTACGTCAAAATGAAAACAGTGTGAATGAAGTAGACGATGTGATTCAGTTTGTAGAACGTAGTCTTCCAATAGGCAGACCCAGAATTTCTCCACGTATCGGTGTTCCACAAACATGAACATGGAGGACATTACGTATGCGAGGCCTCTGTCCTTATCATTTACAGCGAATTCAACACCTTAGAGATGGAGATGAACGTAGACGACTGGAATTTTATCGTTGGCAGATGAAGTTTTCAGATCATTAGGAAGCATTTTCCTTTTTAATATTCTTATCACGTTCTGTTAAGCATCGACGGAAAATTCAGTTAATGTTAGAAAGTAAACACATGGGACGAATTGACTGTTCGGACTGTGAATATCGTTGATCTTATAAAAGAACGCGAGACGACATCACAAGAGGTATGAGTGGCGTTGTCAAGAGGACTGGACAATGCACTGAAGTCGGTGGCGGAACTTATGACCATCAACTTGCAACTCAATCACTTGCTCTTGCTTAACACCTTCTGTGTGTATTTGTTTGGTACACGTTCTTACATCTTTGTTTCTGTAAACAATAAAAACTGGACATACGGTACATGGAATGTTTCATTCTAATTTTTTCCTGCAACCACATAAAATATTAGATATTCCTGCTGAAACATCCTGCGTATCCTAACCCGGTAATCACCAGTAAAATAAAATTAATGTGATTTGGACTTATAATTATTATTTATAAATTCTAGGATAATTTCTTTAACACGGACACAACTCTGAAACCTTCTGGTGGATTAAAACTCTGTACTGGAGCAGGTCACGAACCTTTTCGCAGGCAATGCTCTTAGCTGTTTCCCCGCAGTTTTCTTTCTTCCAGGGGTGAAAGTCCTGCGAATTGAGGAGAATTTCTACGAAGTCTGGACGGTAAGAAAGAGGTACTGGTGATTGCAGAGCTGTGAAGGCGGATCGTATCGTGCCTGGATTGCTAAGTCAGCAAGAGAACTGATCACGGGTGGTGAGGTTCTGGGTACGAGAGCCCCAGAGTGAAACACAATTTTAAGCTGCCAGAAATTTACAAAACACTGCACACTCCGCGCTGATTCTTTCTGGAGGCACGAGATACCATTTTATTCTCCAATCTGAACTTGGCCTCGCCGCGCGGGGTAGCCGCGCGGTCTAGGGCGTCCTGTCACGGCCCGCCTTCGGAGAGTCCTCCCTCGGGCATGGGTGTGTGTGTGTGTGTGTGTATGTTGTCCTTAGCGTACGTTAGTTTACGTTAGGTTAAGTAGTGCGTAAGCTTAGGGACCGATGGCGTCAGCAGTTTGGTCGCAAAAGACCTTACCACAAACTTCCAATTGAACTTGGCCTCAAATGGCCCCGTGCTCAGCAGAACATTAAACCGTAATTTTACTTCCTTCGTTCTTCTAGTAGTGCTGTACGGTCGGTGTAATGGCTAGCGTTATGGATTACAAAGCAGGAAGTCAAGGGTTAGATCCTGGGTTAGTGGCGCAGTTTGCCGGCCGAGGTGGCCGAGCGGTTCTAGGCGCTACAGTCTGGAACCGCGCGACCGCTACGGTCGCAGGTTCGAATCCTGCTTCAGGCATGGATGTGTGTGATGTCCTCAGGTTAGTTAGGTTTAAGCAGTTCTAAGTTCTAGGGGACTGATGACCTCAGAAGTTAAGTCCCATAGTGCTCAGAGCCATTTGAGCCATCTTCTAGTAAAACGAGTGTCGTACTCATGCACCATTGGAAACGTTAGAAATAGCGGTGCAAGACAGGAAAAGATGATAAAATGATGATTAAAAAGAAAAAAATAGTCTCGAAGCTATTAACTTTAATAACATCTGAAGCCCTATAAGGCCATTAAAAAGGTGACGCGATTAACCACAGTAAAATAGCTAAGAGTAACTACCCGGAACGACATGAACCGCAGTAACTACAGTGAAATACATAGAAATAACTATCCGGAGCGATCTGAACTGTAATAATGGCAGATGATGCCGTTAATTACATTTAAATAACTAGGAGTAACTATCCGATGCGACACGTGCAGTGTCGTCCGAACAAGACACATCCTGGGCAAAAACACCGCATCCGCAAAGATGCGAGCTGGTTCCAGTCCATAGAGACTCACCACTTGAGCGATTTCCACCAGCGCCACGAGCGGCACTGAGGATGAAGATATCGACTTTGCGTTGGCCAGTTACCGGCCGACTACAATCCGCCAATGACCGGATGACAAAGGACAGATGCCTCCTCGGAAGATAGAAGAGCAGCTCGCAGCCACTTGGCTATAGATCATAGTCTAGGGCTGACTTAGATAGGGAACGTCGTTTAGTGAACTTTTAGAAGTGAACAGACAGTTGATGGTGATGGGACAGCAACCAGCCACAAACTTAATTTTAGTTCCTTTATTCAAAGGGTACCGTTACCGGTTTCGAATCGTTGTGATTTCATCCTCAGACGGTTTACACGCTTTCTATATGACATGTGGTGTGTTTTTTTACAGATTATTTGTCCTAAAATATAAATAATACATAATTATAAACATGCCACACACAGATGGTTGTTACAGATTTTCGTTGCATGTGACTTACGTGAAGTGTCGGTCTGGAGTGTTCGTTTTCATAACATTCGTCCAACCGATGTGAATACATTCCCACTGCATTCTTATTGTTACACACTTAAATTTTTCTCACTGAACACTTTAGATTTGTCACCGAGAAGATTTCTACCACGCACCACATGTTTTGATACATACTAAGAAGCTTACAAACATATGAGTATCAAAGATGCAATGATATATCGTAACATTTGACGATGATGTCCTATGTTTGGAAAGGATCATATATTCATTTACGCAACTGTAATGCCTTTTACACTAGTACAGAGACATTGATTTTTGATTTGATATTGTTATAGGGTGTTACAAAAAGGTACGGCCAAATTTTCAGGAAACATTCCTCACACACGAATAAAGAATAGATGTTGTGTGAACATGTGTCCGGAAACGCTTAATTTCCATGTTAGAGCTCATTTTAGTTTGTTCCACCTACGCTCAATGGAGCACGTTATCATGATTTCATACGGGATACTCTATCTGTGCTTCTAGAACATGTGCCTTTAAAAGTACGACACAACATGTGGTTCATGCACGACGGAGCTCCTGGACTTTTCAGTCGAAGTGTTGGTACGCTTCTCAACAACAGATTCGGTAACCGATGGATTGGTAGAGGCTGACGAATTCCATGGCCTCCACGCTGTCCTGACCTCAACCCTCTTGACTTTCATTTATGGGGGCATTTGAAAGCTCTTGTCTACGCCACCCCGGTACCAAATCTAGAGACTCTTCGTGCTCGTATTGTGGACGGCTGTGATACAATACGCCATTCTCCAGGGCTGCGTCAGCGCATCAGGGATTCCATGCGATGGAGGGTGAATGCATGTATCCTCGCTAACGGAGGACATTTTGAACATTTCCTGTAACAAAGAGTTTGAAGTCACGCTGGTACGTTCTTTTGCTATGTGTTATCATTCCATGATTAATGTGATTTGAAGAGAAGTAATAAAATGAGCTCTAACATGGAAAGTAAGCGTTTCCGGACACATGTCCACATAACATATTTTCTTTCTTTGTGTGTGAGGAATGTTTCCTGAAAGTTTGGGCGTACCTTTTTGTAACACCCTGTATATATATCACTGTATAGGTAAAATAGTACATTATTTAATTACATTTAACAACATGAGAATTATAGTAATATATAAATTTGCTACTTGATATGCAGATAGGCGTATTAATATTATTTGCTTTGGAGGTTAGAAAATCATTTTTGGAAATTTCTCAGGAATGGGGTGTTAGCTTACTCCGTTTGTTCATTAAGGATATAGTCTGGGGTGCTGTTTTTGTGTGTGTGTATTTCTATTTTTTTCTAATATATTCACAATGGCTCCTTTTTCTGCTAGATGTAAAATTTTTAAGTTGTTCTCAATGTTTCCCACTGAATGGTTTTCTTCAGCAATATTGGCCGCAAATGCGTATTTGCTCAAGTTACCACGTCTTAAAGCATTAATGTGTTCTTTATATCTAATTTCAAAACTTCTGCCTGTCTGCCCAATGTAGAATTTTGGGCATGTATCGCAATTGAGTTTGTATATTCCTGATTTACGAGGCCTTTACAAAACTGACGACGAGGGTCTAAAAAAGCCTGAACTGGAATAACGACGGTCGGCCGCTGTGGCCGAGCGGTTCTAGGCGCTTCAGTCCGGAACCGCACTGCTGCTACGGTCGCAGGTTCGAGTCCTGCCTCGGGCATGGATGTGTGTGATGTCCTTAGGTTAGTTAGGTTTAAGTAGTTCTAAGTCTAGGGGATTGATGACCTCAGATGTTAAGTCCCATAGTACTTAGAGCCATTTGAACCATTTTTGTTGTTGTTGGAATAACGACATAGAATAAGCCGACAAGCAGATGCTAGGCTATGATTCTTAAGAACACTCTTAAGGACATGTAATTCACTTACGAAACACGCCGATTTTCTAGTATTGCTCATCTATCTGGGGCTCTTATCAGGTTCTGTGAATAGAGGAGATTCAGAAGACCCTACGAAGAGCCTCGTTTCGTGACGGGATTGTTTAGTCGGCGCGTGAGAAACACAGAATTACTCAACCAAATGTAGTGGCAGTCGCTGGAAGAGAGGCATTGTTCACCATAGAGAGGCTTGAATTTCGAGAGAGTACGTCCCTTGAAGAGTCAGGCAACATAGTGCTGCCTCTAACATGCGTCTCGCGAAACGACCACGACGGGAAACTCCAAAAAATTAGAGCTAATTCAGAGGTTTACCGGCAGTCGCTCGTCCCACGCGCCATTCACGAATGGAACAGCGAAGGGGGAACATACACAAGTGCCATAAGTATGCTATGCCACACACCACAAGGTGGATTGCGGAGTATAGATGGGGATGGAGATTTGGAAAGGGGTTTAAATCAGATGTTTGCCGGATGGCTCGTTACCTGAGGAAGGGGTGTAGTTTTTTTTATCCGCAGAGGAGTCCGTGTCGTGAGTGAGTGCCGGCCGAGATTGCGACTCTGCGGAGAGGGCGCGGCGTGCGTGGGAAGCGGCGCCCTCCCACGGCAGGGCAGACACACGTGTGCACTCGCGAAACCGGCGCGGCCGGCTGCGGACCCAGGCGGACCCCTCGTGGGCAGCGGGGCGGCGCCTCCATGATTTACTGCTCGCGCGTCCGCTCTACCGGCCGCGCCTTTCCTAACCAGTCTGCATCTACAGCTCCGTTCTCCCCCCCCCCCCCCCTCCCCCCTTCCTCTTCTTCTTTCCGAACGAGTTGGCGCAACTCTCACCGTCGTATCCGGGTACGACAGGCTTCCATGTGCGAAGAATAGGCTTCCCCATCAGAGCTAAGTAAGAGGTTGACTATACTTCCCGATACCTTGTAGTCTCCTCTCTGTTTCTCTCGTTGCGGAAGTGTTTATCTGGCCTCACTGGGCACTAAGAGCGGTCAGTCAGTCGGTATCACTCAACCACAACATTATTGCCGTTGGCCTTTTTCGGAAACACGCGAAGACGTCACAGTAAACATGTACAGCGGTGACTGGGCAAAACACGTCGCACTCTCAATGCTTTCAGGTCAGTTGTGCACACACAATCAGCCCAGATAAAAAATGTTCAAATGTGTGTGAAATCTTATGGGGCTTAACTGCCAAGGTCATCAGTCACTACGCTTACACACTACTTAACCTAAATTATCCAAAGGATAGACACACACACCAATGCCCGAGGGAGGACTCGAACCTCCGCCGGGACCAGCCGCACAGTGATTCACAATAAGCGGCACGAATCACCCTCACCTTCAGCTGCAACAATACTGTGGTCCACCAGTACACGAAGCCATGAGGAAAGGCGGTTACTCCCTCCCTAAGGAGGAGCCTTGCCGCAGTTTGTAAGTGTGTGAATGTACAAAGTGCATTAAAAAAGTTTTGTTCATTGTCTCTAATTCTTTTTAATTTTTGCAGGAGGTGAATAAATTTTTTTGTGAACATACTTGGAACATTTAGCTATACATTGAGCCTACTCGTTGTAGCCTCCATCAGCTGTGACGCATCTGGCCCAACCTTCTTTCCATGATGTAAATGCACTTTGGTAAATTTCTCAGGATTGACTTTTACACCATCACTTGGCGTAGGAAATAAGGTCTTTCTCAGTATCAAATTTTTTACCGCACAGGTGGGCCTTCAGACGAGGAAGGAGGGAAAAATCAGACGGAGCCAAGTCCGGACGGTAGGGAGGATGAGGAACAATTTTCCAACCCATTTTCCTGATTTTCTCCTGCGTCATAAGGGCTGCATGGGGTTTGGCATTGTCATGGTGTAGTCTGATGATCTGTTCCTGAAGTCGTGGTCCGTTGGTCTTGACGGCACGCCGCAGCTTCTCCAGTGACAAACAGTAACGGTCCCGGTTAATTATGGAGACAGGTTCCAAAAAGTCAATGAAAATGACACCACCCTGATCCCAGAAGGAAAAGGGTATCACCTTTCGGCCTGCTGTTCGTGAAAATCTTGGTTTCTTCTTCCGAGGGGAACCCAGATGACGTCACTCCATGGATTGGGTTTTGCTCTCAGGTTCGGACAAATACAACCATGTTCCATCCTGAGTAATAACGCCGTCAAAACAGTGTCTCCACTCTTCAGTAAAGGTCTTCAAGAGATCCTCGCACACGTTCTTCCTCATCGTTTTCATTTCTCTTGTCAATGATCTAGGCTCCCAACGTGCACAGATCTTTCTGTACCCTAGTGACTGTACCAGTTATACAACACTACCCAATGACAAACGAGTCATTTCAGCAAGCTGTCGTGTCGTGACACATCTGTCATTCTGGATGATTTGATCAATGGTCTCCTTATTCACTGCCGTCGATGGTCTACCGCATCGTGGATTGTCCAGTAGAGAGAAATCACCCTCTTTAAACCCCTGCAACCATCGCTGGATACTGCTGCGATCCACTATGTCCTTCCCATAAACAGGGAGCAACTTCCTGTGAATCGATGTGGCAGAGTCATCGCCGGTCTTGAACAGGAACTCCATCACCGACCGTTGTCGCTACCTGACATCCACTTCACGGTCCATTATGGTTCACCTGTAAATAAAAGAAATTACTTTTATATATACCAACTTATAGCTAAAAGTTCCAAGTATGTTCACTATAAATTTCATTCTCCTCCTGCTAAAGTTAACAAAAAAAATAGAGACGGCTGTGCAAAACGTTTTTAACGCCTTTTGTAGTTTGTTGATATGGCCGGCTGCAAACACTGAGCGATCCCGAGCCTGCTCTATTGTTTATTCTGGAGGCAGTGCTGCCTATGCTTAACGGCAGTGGTAATACTGTGCTTAAGTGGGACACACAGAGTCAATTCTCGCCGTGATGCGTGTATGCTTCAGATAAAGAAAGGTACTGTAATTTGTTGTGGCTATATCTCCATTTTCTAGTAACCAGTCGGAGACTCTGCGCCGACAGAGTGTATTTAAATTGCGTTCGCGGGTTTGGCCATACACTGAAGCGACAAATGTCATGGGATACCTCCTAATATGGTGTCGGACCTCGTTTTGTCCGGCGTAGCACAGCAACTCGACATGGTATGGGCTCAAGAAGTCGCTGGAAGTCTCCTCTATAGCCGTCCATAATTTCGTAAGTGTTGCCGCTGCGCGACCTTGTGTACGAACTTACCTCTCTATTACGTCCCATAAATGTTGGATGGGATTCACGTCGGACGCTCTGTGTGGCCATGTCATTCGCTCTAATTGTTGATAACGTTCTTCAAACCAACCAACAGCGAACAACTGTGGCCCGGTGATATGGCGGATTGTCATCCATAAAAATTCTATCGCTCTTTGGGAACCGGATGTGCATGAAATGCTGCAAATGGTCTCCAAGTAGCCAAACATAGCCATTTCCTGTCAGGGATGCAGATAAACACAGCCCAAATGATCATGGAGCCACCACCAGCTTGCACAGTGGCTTGTTGACTACTTGGATCCACGCCTTGGTGGTGTCTGCGCCACACTCTACCACTACCATCAGGTCTTACCGACTGACATCGGGACTCACCTCAACAGGCCACGGTTTTGCAGTCTTCTTCGGTCCCATCGATATGATAACGAGCTCAGGATAGGCGCTGCAGGCGATGTCGTGCCATCAGTAAAGGCACTCGCGTTGCCCGTCCGTTGCCACAGCCCATTAACGTCATATTTCGCCGCCCTGACGTAACGGATACGTTCGTCGTACGTCCCACACTGATTTCTGTGCTTATTTTACGCAGTGTTGCTTGAATGTTAGCGTTGACAATTGTACGCAAAAGCCGTTGCTGTCGGTGGTTAAGTGAACGACGTCGGCCACTATGTTGATCATGGTGAGAGGTAATGTCTGAAATTTGGTATTCTGTGCACGCTTTTGACACTGTGGATATTGGAATACTGAATTCCCAAACGATTTCCGAAATGAAATGTCCTATGTGTCTAGCTCCAACAACCATTCTTTGTTCCTCTTTCACGGTCTGTTAATTCCCGTTGTTCGGCCATTATCACGTGGGAAACCTTTTCACATTACTCACCTGAGTACAAACGACAGTATACCTTGTGTAAGCGACACTGACACCATCTGTTACGAGTGCACATCGCTATCCCATGACTTCTGTCACGTCAGTGAGCACAGCGTTCGTGTGATTCTGTATATGGACTGACTTTTTAGCAATGTATGTCGTTAATAGGCAGCTGTCCGATTACTTTATGCCGTTCCTATATATAGTCAACGCTACTCACTGCATCTTAGTGTTGTTCAATAGCGATAAGCTTTGGGCGAGTGCACATTGTTGACGCACAGCGGCTTGATGGTCCTGTAGATAGTACTGCTATATTGTCTGAGTGCGTAGGAAACCGTGGTCTCCTGTTTTTAATACTAAGTTGTTTCGGGGAGGTCTGGGACGGTTTCTTGTATTCGTATGAGCTGAACTGGACTGACGTTTGCATATCGAAGTACAAAGGGCCTTCAAAACGTTTTGCACAGTCGTCTCTATTTTTTGCAGGAGGAGAATGAAATTACTTGTGAATATGCTTGAAACATTTAGCTATAAGTTGGTATATAAAAGTATTTTCTTTTATTTACAGGTGAGCCAGAATGACCCGTGATGTGGATGTCAGGTTGCGACAACGGTCGGTGATGGAGTTCCTCTCCAAGATCGGCCATGACTGCCACATCGATTCACAGGAAGTTGCTCTCTGTTTATGGGGAGGACACAGTGGATCGCAGCAGTATCCAGCGGTCGTTCCAGAGGTTTAAAGAAGGTGATTTCTCTCTAATGAACAATCCACGATGCGGCAGACCATCGACGGTAGTGAGTGATGTGAATAAGGAGACCATTGATCAAATCATTCACAATGACAGATATGTGACGACACGACAGCTTGTTGAAATGACTCGTTTGTCATTGGGTAGTGTGGTATCGCTGGTACAGTCACTAGGGTACAGAAAAATCTGCGCACGTTGGTAGCCTAGATTAATGAAAAGAGAAATGAGAACGATGAGGAAGAATGTGTGCGAGGGTCTCATTAAGACCTTTACTGCAGAGTGGAAACATTGTTTACACGGCGTCATTACCCAGGATGAAACATGGTTGTTTTTGTCCGAACCTGAGAGCAAAACCCAATCCATGGAGTGGCGTCATGTAGGTTCCCCTCGGAAGAAGAAACCAAGACTTTCACGAACAGCAGGCCCAAAGGTATGGCCTCCTTCTTCTGGGATCAGTGTGTTCTAATTTTCATTGAGTTTTTGCAACCTGGCTCCACAATTAACCGGGACCGTTACTGCTTGTCACTGGACAAGCCGCGACGTGCCGTTAATACAGTTTCAGAGTCAACTCATTAGACTACACCATGAGAATGCCAAACCCCATACAGCCCTTATGACGCAGCAGAAAGTCAGGAAAATGGGTTGGAAAATTGTTCCTCATCCTCCCTAAAGTCCGAACTTGGCTCCGTCTGATTTTTACCTCTTTGGTCGTCTGAAGGCGCACCTGCGTGGTAAAACATTTGATAGTGAGAAAGACCTTATTTCCTGTGTCAAGCGATGGTGTAAAAGTAAATCCCCAGAATTTTATCAAAGTGCATTTACATTATGGAAAGAACGTTGGGGCCAGATGCGTCACTACTGATGGAGACGACATTGAGTAGGCTCAATGTATAGCTAAGTGTTCACAAAAAATTTCATTCTCCTCCTGCAAAAAATAAAAAAAATTTGAGATGACTGTGCAAAATGTTTTGAACGCCCTTTGTGTCTTACTGTAATAAAAAAGTTCATTAATACGATTTACCTGAATTATTTTCTAACGATCCGAGAAAGCAGGTTGTAGGGAAGCAGCATACTCACGCCGTAGTAAATTCACATCAGTCTTTCCATTGTGTGCCAGCCTAGTCCGCTGTAACTAGCTCTGACGTCATAAATGTTGCGCAATACTTTAAAAATCAAGTAAATAACCTGAAACGGTTCTACCATGTCAGGAGTAATACTAAATCAATATGTGTTGAATATCAGTTCGATAACTTTAACCATTTTCGAAATTTGGAAGTTTTTCTGTAAAAATCATTGGCGCAACAGAAAAGAGCTAGAGACTTAAAAATTTATATTTTGATTCCTCTTTCATAATAATTTAATAGAAACAGTACTTTGGATCTCACAAATTAAGATTTTAGGTGAAATTCATAATTTTCTGGTTTTTGTCTTAAAACTTAAGGAAGCAAGATAGATTAAGTAGGCTAATAAATAAGGCTAGGATGTTTATATTTAAGTAGAATGGAGATCCGCTATAACCATAAAGATGTGAGAAGTTTCATTTGAATAACTATAAAACTATAGCGATAGTGTATCTCAAAAGGGCAAGTTCAGAGCTCGTCTACTGCGTGTAGTGTAATTAAACTAATTCTCTCGCCCAAAATATTTAACTTAGCCATGTCAAACTTTTATTATGATTACTTACGTGTGTGCTGATTACGCATTTAAATTGAGAGCTTCATCTGCCATCAGCAAAAGAAGCTATGATTTATTCAACAACTTAATGTGGTGCATTACTAGCCCAGCGGCTAGTCGGGAGAGCCGATTTGATCACGCGCTCCCTTAGCCGTCCGCACCGCGGCTTTATATATAAGAACGCTGCGCGGGAGAGTAAGGCCCCAGTTCTCTCCAGACGCTGAATAGCACACCACCTGTGTCGGGAGTCGCGTTGCGTCGGTATCATTGCTATAAACAGCCTCGGATGCCGTATTAAGTTACTCGGGATACGCGTAACCATGAAATCATTTTCGAGAGAAGTGTTAATTCTGGGATGACTTTAATCTTCAGTTTGCGTATGTCGTATTTTCACGTGCCGCCGCGGGACAAACATTCTACCATTATTTAGCATGGCGTTTGAGGAGCATTATCATCAAATTATGGCGAGCATTCACTTAAACATTTAATTTGGACAGTTATAGTTGCATCAGCGCATTAGCCTCTGAACTGCTCTGTTAGTCAGATTGTGTGGATTCTTTTTTTTTTCATCTGTGACTTTCAGAATATATCGAACGTTTTTTTTTCACGATCGTTTTTGATTATGAATCCCAGACAATCTCCTAATTCCTCAGAGCTATAAGCTGTAGCTATAAGTGTATTTCTCAGATGAAGTGGGCACTAGGAATTCTAATTACAGGCTTCACGTTTTGCTAATCACTTTCTGGTTGCCAAAATTGTAGATAGAGAGCCAGTGTTGAGAACGGCAAGACAATAGCATAAATAACAGGAACATTTTAAAAAAACATAATTCCACCCGCCGCCCCACATATGGTTAATCGGCCAGGAAGTGTTTCAACATTCAAACATTTATACAACAGTAAATTTTCTAACCGCCGCCCCACAAGGTGTCCTAGGCACCCCATATTTGACGAGTAGGCAGGACACAACAGACACGATAAAGTTATAACTATCAAATCAGAGATTGTATTTGTGGTATCGTACAAAGATCGCAATGCCACATCCAAGTCGTCAACACATATCGATGCCACAGATGTTAGCGAGAGCTCGCTGCAGTCCGAAACGACGTATGGAAGACGCTCCTGAAAACCACACACCTTCCTCAGCACCACAACGCCCTCACACTGAGGTCAGTATAGAGCTGAGCTTGGAAGTACTAGGACAGTGACAGTTAAAGTTTCTGGTGAGATGAACTAAGTAAATGTTCCATTTCGTACTCCAAGAGAACCGTTTGTTAATCTGTCCAAGCCTGTGGCAAAGAACGGTGTCAAAGTGAAGTAAATATTTTATTAATTTATGTAATCAGGTGAACTGAAGTCTGGGTGGTCACGACTAAGTTAAGAGTTAGTTTTTCTGTATCAGGATGATGTTTCCTGCATTCTGCTCTGTTTCAAATGGGACTACCGATCTTTGACAGATAAATATAATGTTAGGTCATCTAATGTTTATCATTTGGTATTTGGTACAAATTATGGAATAAATATGGATCCATGATGATGTGGCTCTATCGCCGCAAACCTAGTTGGAAGATAAATAAAGACTTACCTTACAGCAAAATAAATAAATGGCGTGTGACGAGGGTCTCGCGTCGGGTAGACCGCTCGTCTGGTGCAAGACTTTCAATTTGACGTCAACTGAAGCGGACTTATTCATCACGGAACTATTATTTCATGTATTGTAGTTTGATGAGCCTTCTCCCAGAGTAATCAAAGAACCGACAGTTACGACCAGACAAAAATAGTTTTGTCTGGTCACAACAGTATCCACTTTGACATTACTGGTATCCTGTCTCGGTAGTTTACGTAACTCTTTCATTGAATTCCGAGATGACGAACATTGTAAAATGCGACGTTCCACATGTCCCAGCATATACCCCACTAACTTTACTAATTTTCTACACAATTTTATTCTTCCTTGTTCTTTCTACTTCCTAGTCCTTTCGTATATTACGTGAACTCTCAGTTTCTACCACCCTTCTATACCTCATATTTCAAATGCTTCGACATTCTCGTTTTACAGCTTTCCTTCGATCAGAATTTCACTTGCAAGCACTGCAGTGTCGAGGAAATATAGCTTCGGAAACAGCTTCCTCAATTTTCTGCTAATATTTGATGTATCAAAAAATGGTTCAAATGGCTCTGAGCACTATGGGACTTAACTTCTGAGGTCATCAGTCCCCTAGAACTTAGAACTACTTAAACCAAACTAACCTAAGGACATCACACACATCCATGCCCGAGGCAGGATTCGAACCTGCGACCGCAGCGGTCGCACGGTTCCAGACTGAAGCGCCTCGCACCGCTTGGCGACTCCGGTCGGCACTTGATATATCTCCTTTGTTAAAAGGAATATTCCTTCTCTTGCACCAGTCTGCTTGTTGTTTCTTTTGATTCCACCATCTTGATCTTATCTCGTAAGGAACACTGTTCTCTAATTTCTACTTCGTCTTCCTCAATAATGATGTTTAGCGAGTTTTTGTTCACCTTTCTTTCATTCTTCACCATTCTCACCTTTCCTTCGATTATTCTCAGTATAATGTTTGTGTTTCAAAGGCAGTTCACTCATTTTAACAGTTCTTAAAGGTGTCCCTTATCTCAACCAGAAACTCTAAGTCGATAGCAAAACTAATAGTATCTATCCTCCGTTCACTTTACCCCTTCCCTGACTTTTTTTGTGCACGTGCTTCATTGCAACACTGACATGATGTTAATGATGATGATGTTTGGTTTGTGGGGCGCTCAACTGCGATGTTATCAGCGCCCGTACAAATTCCCAACTTCTAGTCCAAATGGTTCAAATGGCACTGAGCACTATGAAACTTAACTTCTGAGGTCATCAGTCGCCTAGAACTTAGAACTAATTAAACCTAACTAACCTAAGGACATCACACATATCCATGCCCGAGGCAGCATTCGAACCTGCGACCATAGCGGTCACTCGGTTCCAGACTAGCGCCTAGAACCGCAGGGCCACTGCGGCCGGCCCAACTTTTAGTCAGTCCAAACTCGCCACATTCATGAGTGATGATGAAATGATGAGGACAGTACAAACACTGACATGAAAAGTTAAGGAAGAGAAGTTATGCTCCTTTTGTTTCAAAAACACGCAGTGGTGGAACATATTAAACCCCTACCCCTGTGTAAGGGTGACAACAGACAATGCTGTTCCCCAGAACTCGACTCGCCGCTCACTGGCGAGAGATGTGTACACACTTTTCCATCAACAGTCCCGCCTCACACTACTCCAAGGCCGCGCTGTCGTCGCCAACGAACCGTCGTAATGGCCGCGAATTTTTCCTGTTTCCCACGGAAGGCGGGAGGCGCCGTCCCTTGAAATTTGGCGACATGAATCAACGCGCGCTGCGTAATGACTCGGAACACGCCGCGACAGAGCTTAGCCGGAGGGAGGACGGGATCGCGAGCCCAGATGATTTCCGCACGGCGCTGCGACTTTTTGCAGCGGCAGGGAGAGGAAGACAGCGCTTCTCCTGGGTCAGCTGCCATGAAATACGACGAGCATTTAGAGGGAGTCGAGGAATGTGTAGGCACGAACCTGACATCCTCTTTGCTGCACCCTAAATCCTGAATAATATGTTCCACGTTATATCTTTGTCCTGCCTTATTAGTCTCCTCTACTGCTACCTACATACTACCTTGTTTTTCAGTGCGTAAGACGTGTTTCCTTAAACTTCAGTTTCCGTAGTAAATATGGTTTACGGATGCGATTAGCTGGCCAGTAACTCGGTGTTTTGAGTAACACCGCTCCTTCCGGTTACCTTGCCTCTTTCCGCAAACGATGGCTTGTCAGACATGGATGAAGGACAAAAGACAGATTTCCGGGAACCGTTTGACGTGGAGCGCCAAGGCAGATTGTTAAAGAAGGTATTCCCATACAAAAGGCAGTAGCCTCTGTCATGCACTTCACAGTGGTCCTCAAAGTATAGATACACTACTGGCCATTAAAATTGCTACACCAAGAAGAAATGCACATGATAAACGGGTATTCATTGGACAAATATATTATACTAGAACTGACATGTGATTACATTTTCACGCAATTTGTGTGCATAGATCCTGAGAAATCAGTACCCAGAACAACCACCTCTGGCCGTAATAACGGCCTTGATACGCCTGGGCATTGAGTCAAACAGAGCTCGGATGGCGTGTACAGGTACAGCTGCCCATGCAGCTTCAATACCATACTACATTTCATCAAGAGTAGTGACTGGCGTATTGTGACGAGCCAGTTGCTCGGCCACCATTGACCAGACGTTTTCGATTGGTGAGAGGTCAGGAGAATGTGCTGGCCAGGGCAGCAGTCGAACATTTTCTTTATCCAGAAAGGCCCGTACAGGACCTGCAACATGTAGTCGTGCATTATCTGCCGAAATGTAGTGTTTCGCAGGGATCGAATGAAGGGTAGAGCCACGGGTCGTAACACATCTGAAATGTAACGTCCACTGTTCAAAGTGCCTCAATGCGAACAAGAGGTGACCGAGACGTGTAACGAATGGCACGCCATACCATCACGCCGGGTGATACGCCAGAATGGCGATGACGTATACACGCTTCCAATGTGCGTTCACCGCGATGTCGCCAAACACGGATGCGACCATCATGATGCTGTAAAACAGAACCTGGATTCATCCGAAAAAATGACGTTTTGCCATTCGTGCACCCAGGTTCGTCGTTGAGTACACCATTGCAGGCGCTCCTGTCTGTGATGCAGCGTCAAGGGCAACCGCAGCCATGGTCTACGAGCTGATAGTCCATGCTGCTGCAAATGTCGTCGAACTGTTCGTGCAGATGGTTGTTGTCTTGCAAACGTCCCCATCTGTTGACTCAGGGATCGAGGCGTGGCTGCACGATCCGTTACAGCCATGCGGATAAGATGCCTGTCATGTCGACTGCTAGTGATATGAGGCCGTTGGGATCCAGCACGGCGTTCCGTATTACCCTCCTGAACCCACCGATTCCATATTCTGCCACCGGCGCCAACCTTGTGTGAATGCTCTGAAATGCTAATCATTTGCATATCACAGCATCTTCTTCCTGTCGGTTAAATTTCGCATCTGTAGCACGTCATCTTCGTGGTGTAGCAATTTTAATGTCCAGTAGTGTATAGATACGTGAGTGCCTCAAGCAGTTCTTTAACTAATAGAACCCAGTACGTTGTCCTCGAAGGCCAGCGTCATCAGAGACAAGGATATCGTCAGGACTGTCTCATGTAAGTGTGATGGGACAGCTCTTGTTCTTATGTGTTCATGAATGATCTGACGGCCAGGGTGAGCAGCAATATGCGGCTGTTTGCTGATGATGCTGTTGTGTACCAGGTGTCGTCGTTGAGTGACTACAGGAGAATATAAGGTGACTTAGGCGGAATTTTTAATGGTACAAGCAATGGCAGATTTCTCCAAATGTAGAAAAATGTAAGTTAACGCAGATGAGTAGGAAAAAGAATCCGGTAATGTCCGAATACTGAATTAGTAGTGTCCTGCTTGACTCAGGTACGTCTATTAAACATCTAGGCGCAATGTTGCAAAGCGATATGAAATAGTAGGGAAGGCGAATGATCGATTTTGATTTATTGGGAGAAGGTTAGGAAAGAGTGGTTCATCTGTAAAGGAGGCCGCTTATACAGGGTGATTCAAAAATAATACCACAACTTTAAAAATGTGTATTTAATGAAAGAAACATAATATAACCTTCTGTTATACATCATTACAAAGAGTATTTAAAAAGGTTTTTTTTCACTCAGAAACAAGTTCAGAGATGTTCAATATGGCCCCCTCCAGACACTCGCGCAATATCAACCCGATACTCCAACTCGTTCCACACTCTCTGTAGCATATCAGGCGTAACAGTTTGGATAGCTGCTGTTATTTCTCGTTTCAAATCATCAATGGTGGCTGGCAGAGGTGGCCGAAACACCATATCCTTAACATACCCCAATAAGAAAAAATCGCAGGGGGTAAGATCAGGTCTTCTTGGAGGCCAGTGATGAAGTGCTCTGTCACGGGCTGCCTGCTTTGAACCAATTTCAGACGATAAGGTTTCATAACTAACCTTTTTCGTAGGACTCTCCATACAGTTGATTGTGGAATTTGCAGCTCTCTGCTAGCTCTGCGAGTCGATTTTCCTGGGCTGCGAACAAATGCTTGCTGGATGCGTGCTACATTTTCATCACTCGTTCTCGGCCGTCTAGAACTTTTCCCTTTGCACAAACACCCATTCTCTGTAAACTGTTTATACCTATCAGGAGGTTTAACACCATACTTCGTTCGAAATGCACGCTGAACAACTGTCGTCGATTCACGTCTGCCGTACTCAATAACACAAAAAGCTTTCTGTTGAGCGGTCGCCATCTTAGCATCAACTGACGCTGACGCCTAGTCAACAGCGCCTCAAGCGAACAAATGTACAACTAAATGAAACTTTATAGCTCCCTTAATTTGCCGACAGATAGTGCTTAGCTCTGCCTTTTGTCGTTGCAGAGTTTTAAATTCCTAAAGTTGTGGTATTCTTTTTGAATCAGCCTGTATATCGGTAGTGCGACCCATTCTTGAGTACCGCTCGAGTGTTGGGATCCCTACCAGGTAGGATTAAAGGAAAAGAAGTTCAGAGGCGAGCTGGTAGATTTGTTACCGATAGCTTCGATCAACAGGTAAGTATTGCGAAAATGCTTCGTGAACTCAAATGGGAATCCCTGCAGGGAAGATACCATTCTTTTAGCGGAACACTGTTGCGAAAATTTAGAGAACAGGCATCTGAAGCTGACTACAGAAAAATTATGCTGCCTCCAACGCGTATTTCGCGGAAGGACGATGGAGATAAGATATGAGAAATTAGGATTCATACGGAGGCATAGCGACAGTCGTCTTCCTCTCGTTCCTTTAGCGAGTGGAACAGGAAAGGAGATGATTCGTAGTGGTTCAAGGTACCCTCCACGAGTATGGCTTACGGAGTATGTACCTTCCCGGTAATCTCGGAGCCCGGCCGGAGCGAACGGAGCAGGCGCTGATGTGACCAGAGCGGAGCGGGTCAGCGGGCTACAGTGGCAAGTCAGATATTTACCGAAGAAAAATCACCAGACAGCCGTATGTTTTCAGAAGTTGTTGTTTTATTTACTAGAGCAGTATCGGCGTCTCGTTAATGTAATCTTTACGCCCCCATGCACTCCACGTATGGAGAATCAGATACGTACATTGATGCATATGCATAACCGGAGCCATCAATACTTCGATTCCATGAATTTTTTCTGCAATGTGGGCTTCGAAGACTTGACAACACTCCATGTATAGAGAATCAGGCACATAGATGCAAGCATAACCAGAGCCACCACTACCTGGATTCCGTGAGCTTTTTGTGGTGTGGGTACTTCGGCAAAACTCTTGTTGTCAAGTCTTCGACGTACACTTTCCAAAAAAATAAAAAAAAAATAAAAAATTAAAATAAAATTCGCGGAATGCATGTACTGATGGCTCCGTGTTAGGTATGCATCGATGTGTCTGATTCTCTATACATGGAACGTCCGCTCCCAGTAGCTGAGTGGTCAGCGCGACAGAATGTCAACCCTAAGGGCCCGAGTTCGATTGCCGGCTAAGGGACTGGGTCATCATCATTTCATCCCCATCGACGTGCAAGTCGCCGAAGTAGCGTCAAATCGAAAGACTTGCATCCGGCTAACGGTCTACCCGACGGGAGGCCCTAGTCACACGCCATTTACATTTATACATGGAACGCAAAGAGGTCTGAAGATGGCATTAATGAGATGCCAAAACTTTTAGCGTACATAAAATGACTACTTCTCAAAACATACGGCTATTTGGTGATCTTTCTTTGGTAAAAAGTAAAGTTGGTCGTGCTCTGTTCACGAAAAAGTGTGAATGTACCTCTCTACGGTGTGCTCTGATACCCTTTACTTATCAGAGAAGAAACGTGTTCTTTGAGGACACCAATACCTATTGACATATGGGCCGTTGACGATCCGCTGTTCACTGGGTGAATTTTATTTACGGATGATGCAGATTTCACAAGAGAAGGCATAGTAAATCACCACAATACGCACGTGAGGGTGGATGCAAATCCTGGAACAATCATCGAGATGAGATATTAGGAACACTTCAATACTAATTTGTGGGTGACTGATAGGATCATACACTTTACCAAATAGATTAACAGGTGCTGTGTATCACAGATTTCTGCGCGATGAATTACCAGCTCTATTGGAGAACTTTAGCCTTGCAGAAAGACGACGACCGTGGTTTATGCAAGACGGGACACCAGTCCATTTTCTATGGATCGTGCGAAGTACCTCACAGCAATATTTCACACACGACAGAGTGGTCGAGGACTCCAGAAGCATGCATGGCCTCCCCGTTCACCGGATATGACTCCGTTGGATTTCTGGCTATGGGGACATTTAAAGGCATTGATGTATGTGCAGCCATCGAAAACGTGCAGACGTTACAGGAGCATGTTATCAACGCATGTGACACACTCCGCATGGATCTATGTTTATTTGAAAGAATGCTGAGTAGAAGGTCTGAAGGATGTGTCAGGATGCGTAGTAACCACATTCAGAACTGCCTATATGTTTGTTTCTACGAAACAGACAGATGGGAATGATGGGACAAATTGCCACAAATCGAACCAGGACATAAAAATACACACTGATCAGCCAAAACATTATGAGCATTACCCACCGCGACGTTGGATGCCGCCTGGTGGCGTTGAGGACATGTGGTGACAAACACCCTAGAGAAGATGTGGGCTGCAAATGGGAAAACCCATTGAAATAAGTGACTTTCATAAAGGGTAGATTATTAATACGCAGAACCTGTGAAAAAGTATCTCGAAAATGACGGCATTTCCCGATGTAAGCGAGAAATCAGCCGAAAAATCACCGTAAGTGCAAACCAACCTATTCTTAACGACCTGTTTTTCGATCTACAAAGCAAATCAAACTGTAAATAAACTTAATTACAGACTACTGATGAAGCTTTACCTCAGTAAAGCGAAATGCGTCTGGTGAAAAAAATCACGCAATTTTATAGTTGCTGACCTTTGTGGCCGAGCTGTTCTAGGCGCTTCAGTCTGGAACCACGCTGTTGCTACGGTCGCACGCTCGAATCCTGCCTCGGACCCGGATGTGTGTGATGTCCTTAGGTTAGTTTGGTTTAAGTAGTTCTAAGTCTAGGGGACTGATGACCTCAGATGTTAAGTCCCATAGTGATGAGAACCATTTGAATCACTTTTGAATTTTGTGGTTGCAACGACGGATCAAAAATACCCTCATGAATTATAAAGCAACTACCGACGCTATGGCTACACAAATGACGGAAATTATTAAACATGTGATCATTGGCCGAAACCTGGTATTGGCTGATCAGACACAGTACCTTTATTTATCATTTTTAATTACAGAAATGATAAATAAACCATCCACCTGCAAGTTATGTGTTAGAATATTAGTGACCGATACAAGATAAGTAAGAAACAAAACGATCGTAACTCGAAAATGTTTCAATGTTTCGTAAGTGAAGTGGCAGCGTGACCTCTAATCTGTGATCAGGTGACAAGAAAAGCAGATGTCGGCCAGAAAAATGAATAACTGTAAGTAGTAATATATTTGCGTAAAAATTAGGATCTGAACTATTTTCTAATCTACAAATAACTCATATAAAAATAGAACTGTATCACTCAAGATTAAATCCACTGTTTGTACCTTAATGTAAAAGGCTAATCGCGTCTGTGGCAAATAAAATGGACTGCAGCATGAAAAGGGCGCTTAAATTTACAAAATGAACATCCTGACTACTTCTTAAATTATTACTCACATTTACATGCCCCATATTTTACTTTATTTTAGTTTCCGTCATTTCACTTGCCCTATAATTTATCTTTGTGTAGTTATAGTAGTTGTTACTGAAAAGTTTAGTCTCATCAAGTATCTCACTAGTAATATTACACAAATTTAAGACAATACTACCTTTTTCAGTGATGGACTTGAATCATGTAACCAAATTTCATTTTATTTAACTCAGTTCAGTTTTTCTTCTCTGAACAGCTGCAATTGTCATGTAAAGCATTACTCAATTTGTCATTTATTTTTACTTCACATTTTATCAGTTGAGTCTTACATCGAAAATAATTATCATCTTTGACAACCACTTCACAGACTCTTCGCATGTAACTCTTTTAAAGCCTTTGTTCTCAGAAAATTCAGAGCACACATATTTTTCTTTGAACCTAATGACTGCGTAAAAGGCGAAAACCTGTGAGTTAAGGATACTGTAGAATAATGCACAAGTGTCGGGTGATTTTCATTCATAATGGTTAAGTGGTTTCTCAAAATGCAGTACTGTGAAAAGTGAGGTTTCTTTTTCTACATACTAGACAAAGTAAAGATAAGGTTAGGACAAAAATAAACAAGCGTATAAATACTGGACTTCAAATCCAGAGGTCTGTTGTTCGATCCCAAGTCGCTTCTGTAATTTGTTTTCTGTCATTGTTGCTTCTTTCAACTCTGTCAATGAGTTGTTCGCAAAAAATTCCAACAGGGTTGATCTTTATGTGATATGTCATGTCTGCACGGTATCGGGCGTTACTTTGAAGAAATGTTTCGTATGTAGCACCTTCTACAAGTTATGGAGAGAAATAAAATTATTACAGAAATGGAACGTCCTGTGTATTAGCAAAATAAGCTACAGTAGATTCTCGCTGTTTCGAACCGTGAGAACAGTATTTATGGATAAATCGAACTGGCTGTCAAGTCGCTTCAAAAAAAAAAAAAGTTTTGGCAATCGTGAGAAACAGAAGTAATTTTCATGACAGAACAGAATATTCTATAATTCAACGTGAGCGGCTTTGAAATTCTCGGTAATTCGATTTGTTACAACAGTCGTTAGACAATTATTTCGTCAATGCATAACTTACTACACTGAATCAGTCGTAAGAATAACATCAAAGAAGTACAAGAGTTTGAATTTCGGAGAAAAGAAGCTGATTATGGAAGCCGTAGAAAGTGGAGAGGGAGAGAGAAAAAAAAAAGAGAATCTAACGACAACTTTCGGTATTCGATCATTCACGCTGTCAACTGTACTGAAGCCGAACGATAACGTTGCTGAAAAACGTTTCATAAGCAGTGAGTGAGCGCACGCAGGTATGTGAGTTCATCATGAAGAATGTTTATTGAAATTGCTTAGTCAGTGCAGAGGACAAAAGGTACTGGTTGGAGGCATTATGTTTAAGGAAAAGGCTATGCTATTCGTTGTTACACTGTGCATTTTAGGGTTCGCTGCTAGAGATAGGTGGCTCACTGACTGTAAAAAGAGGCATAATTCCGTCTTTTGGAAGTTTTGTAGAGAAACTGCAAGTGGTGTTGACAGTTTGTTCAGCACGGAATGAATAAACTTCAAGTTTTCTCGGAAATTTGTGTGTGCCTTTGTTTCAAATATTAAAATGATTAGGTACATAAAAATTAAATTTCTTTTGAGTTCCAGTTGTTACTTTCATTTTTTTCTTAAAGAAATGCAAATATTATTTAATCTGCAATACTAATTTTTACCTTAAACTCGTATTTCGACTTTTTCGTGGTTGAAACTTGGCCTATCAAACTTGGTGCTATGAACACAATGGAGATCTGTGTTTGAATTTCTCGATACAAAGAAAACGTTTGATGCCATTAACAGAGAAGAGGTGTGGCAAACACTGAAGAAAACTGAAATACAGGATGACATGGTACACAAGATCCAGAATTTGTACGAAGATCCCCACAGTAAAGTCGAAATACTCACAGGAATGACTGTGAACTTTGGCATAAAGTCTAGGTTAAGAAAAGACTGAGTTCTGTCTCCTCTTATGAACGAGATCCAGAGAAAAGAACACCAAACCACTGGAGGAATAAATATTAAAACTGTGATGTTTTCTGATGATGTAACCTATGTCTGTGTGGCGACTCTAAGAAAGACCTTCAAGATCAAACAAATACTTGGGTAGAAACTGCTAAAAGTATATGGTCTCATATTCAGCCAGGAAAGAATTGTGATGATGGTCATCAAAACGTATGGGCAATCAATGTGACATGTTGACATGGGAGGAAAACAGCTACATATGACCCCTCGCTTTCAAATATCTTGGCAGTGTAGTCTCAGATACTACCTCTATAGACAAAGAAATCATTCATACAATTCAAGTAGACAGTAACCTCCACCAAATAGCTAAAAACCTAATATGGAACAAGACAGTAATGTAAGAGAGCTATCTAGGAAACCTATTACTACTATAGTTTGGCATACAGTTGTGAAACATGAACTATAAGAAGTAAAGACATCAGAAGAATTCAGGCAACTCAGATGAGGTTTGTTCGTAGCATGGTAGGAAAGAAACGGAGAGATAGAATCCGGCATGAGGAAATGCAAAAACAGTCTCAAGTTCTGAGACTAAAGGACAACATAACATCGCAGAGGCTCACATGGTACAGACGTATTCGATGCATGGATGCTAACAGGCTGCGAAGACTAATGTACACAATAAGACGAAAAAAAGAAACCGACACACCAGAAAGGAATTATCCAAATCGGACGGAAATCGGTGTATGTGATGCAAATGTACAGACTAACGAAAGATTACAAGTTCAGAAAAATGGGATGATTTGTTCAACAGAAAAAGCTTCATAAATTGAACAACTCAACAAAGCGTTAGTCCACTTCTCTCCATTATACAAGCAGTTATTCGGCGTGGAATTGATTTATATAGTTGTTGGATGTCCTCCTAGGGGATATCGTGGAAGTTCTGCCAAACTGGCGCGTTAGATCGCCAAAATCCTGAGCTGCTTGGAGGGCTCTGCTCGTAAGGGTCCAAATTATCTCAATTGGGGAGAGATCGGGCGACCTTGTTGATAAGGTCTGGACATGGCAAGCACGAAGACAAGTCGTGAGTAGGCGGGCATTATCTTTCTGAAATGTAAACCCAGGATGGCTTACCATGAAGGGAAACAGAACACGACGTAGAATATCGTGGACGAACCGCTGTGCTGTAAGGATGCCCCGTTTGACAACTAATTGGGTCCAGCTACGAAACAATGTGGCACCCAGGTCATCACTCCTGGTTGATTGGCCATATGGCGGGCGACAGTGGGACTCCTATCCCGCCGCTGTCTGGGGGCCTCCAGACACGTCGTCACTGGTCATCGACGTTGAATTCGAAGTGGGACTCATCAATGAAGACAATTATACTCCATTTAGTGCAATTCGAGGCCAAAGAGGGGTCTGGAGATGATCCAGACATCGGTGGGATACCAACGTGACCGTCACCTGCCGTACGGCCCAACAGTCGAGAGTGATAGTTTAGGGTGCCAGTTCTTTTTATAGCAGGACCTTTATCGTTGTCATCCGCGGCACTCATATAGAGCTGCAGTAAGTAGACGATATTCTACTTCCCGTTTTGTTGCCCATTATGACAAGCCATCTGGGCTTGGTTACATTTCAGCAAGGTAATGTCCGCCCGCATACGGTAAGAGTTTCTACCGCTTGTCTCGGTGCTTGCGAAACCCTGTGTTGGCCAGCAAGATCGCCGGATCTCTCCCCAACTGAGAACGTTTGGAGCGTTATGGGCAGGGCTCTCCAACCATCTCGGGATTTTGACGATCTTATGCGCCAAATGGACAGGATTTGACACGAAATGCCTGAGGGTATCATCCGACAACTCTATCAGTGAATGTCAAGCCGAATAACTGGGTGCATAAGGACCAGAGGCAGATCAGTGCGTTATCGACTTGTTTGATTTGTGAAGCTCTTTCTCTTGAATGAATCATCTGAAACTGTAATCGTTTGTTTATCTGTACACGTACATTCCATACACCGACTTTCGTCCCATTGGGATAATTCCTCGTGGAGCGTCGTTTCTCATTCTTTTTTTATTTTCAGTCATTTATTTGTTTTTTGACATGCAGTGTACGACTTGAAATTCAGAGACAAAAGATCAGAGGGATGACCACGATTCATGTACAAGGATACGGTGAAATTTGACAGTGAGCAAAGAGGACTTTTCTGGAACAGCATCGGGGGGGGGGGGGGGGAGGGGGGGTTAAGGACATTAACTGATGGAGAAGCCTTGTTCACTAGCCCATGAATAAGGTGGAACGACATGGGATACGATTGTAATGACGTAATCTGACAATTCTGTCAGGATCTGGCTGGTGCCTGTCCTGTAATGGTTGGAGCTTCTCCTAGGCGTCGGCAAGGGGCCCGGCTACCGCTTGGTGAGCTAAGCCAGCATGAGTGACGGTGTGAGGGGGGGGCAGCAGCGGCTGGCATATGCGCTGAGCGGTAGGCCGGATCCGGTGGTAATCCGTGACTCCTCCCGCGCGCCCCCGGCACGTGTCGGCGGATTGTCTCCGGCGACCACCCCGTCAGAACACCGACTGCACGATGGAGACGTCAGCGCCGCAGAAATCCCCGACACGTGGCGCCGCCTGCCCGTGACGGCGGCACGGCACTGCACGGCTTGTCACTCCAGTAGCCCGCAGAGAGCTGGAAAACATTAGAGTCACTGGAAAAGGGGCGAGACGGACGCTGTCTCCGGCGTTGCGCAGGAGCCTATATAATCAATATCACTATCGACATTTATAATCCACCTTCGTAACCGAGGTTGCTAAGGCACACATGTGCGGGGGCACTCGAATCGGAGTTACCTTTTGAATTCCTAGACGTAGAAATTTTTACTATCAGCGTTTGACCGCAAGGTGAGGTGTAAACTTGGTGATCACCAGTCTTCCTGCCAAAATCCTGAATTAAATTCCAAACCTCTCAGCAGATTATCATGAAGTGAGGGCATGTAACACTGTTCATGGTGAGCCGGCCGCAGTGGGCGAGCGATTCTAGGCGCTTCAGTCTGGAACCGCGCGACCGCTACGTTCGCAGGTTCCAATCCTGCCTCGGGCATGGATGTGTGTGATGCCCTTAGGTTAGTTAGGTTTAAGTAGTTCTAAGTTCTAGGGGACTGATGACCTCAGATGTTAAGTCCCATAGTGCTCAGAGCCATTTGAACCATTTTGAACTGTTCATGGTGAACCTGTAACGCCAGAAATCCATATCCTCCTATTTCCGTCTATTGTACTATATATATATATATATATATATATATATATATATATATATATATGCATTTATGTCGATGTTTAATTAGTTTGTTTTGTAAATATTATTTGTATTTTTACGCTGGGTCTTGCTTAGGGAAAACTATGCTATCGAACGATTACATCGATAGGTCGTGTGGAGAACCAAAGTGTTTAGGATCTTTCGTAGTGTTAATTCTGCCGCGTGGAGCCCGTTTCACCTGGTGACTGTGTCGAGAAGAAGGCGCGCCAACATCCAGCTTCTGCAACAGCGACGGCCGACTATAAGTGACTGTCGCCACCTCCTCGATCGACGGCTCAAACCTTCAGTCAACCGACAAGGAAGACTGAAAGCACGTAAAGTTTTAGAACTGTATGGCAGACCTCAGCTTTTCAAACTGTACCATTTGCATTACAAAAATACAGCAACTTAGCATGAACCTATGTTGCTCATTGTCGCAATTGCATTACCAAGTAGGGAATGAACCCGAGTGCCGTTGAAATTCAAACGCAAGTATTAAAGGAATATCATTCCATTTCACTGCTTCAATTTCAAAGTTCAGTTAAAGTATGCATAGCTGGCTACAATAAACAAACAGAACTATATTTAGATTACACAAGCACAAATTAACAGTGCGAGTTTTGTTACTATATTTTAGCTTACCTGTGACTGCAGCTCAGCTTGGTACTTACTAAATTTTACTACTGTTAATTTTTCAAAATCATTTAATTCAAGTTCAAAGTTAAAGCTCTTATTTCTAAATTGCATAGATTCAAGTTGCTTTTGAAATGATTGTTGAGGTAGCCCAAGACTAACCTTATTTTATTTTATTTCGTAGTACTTCAGAAACAAAGTTCACTATTAAAGTCAGTCACTAAATTAACTTTCAATTTTCCAGTTTTATTAATTCTTTTGCTAAATTAAGTCAGAGTGTAGCGAAATTTATTACATCTAACAAACATTCAGTTTTCACACAACACGTGTCAACCTTCAGTTGCCACGCTTTTAGTGCTAATTATATGTGCATTAACCTTTCTTTTTCAGTTATTATAGAAGTTGTTCATAGGACTGGCGACCGTAATTTTCCCCCAAATCTCAAATATCTAATTGACGCCTGTTAATTGTTAACGTAACGACCGCACATTTACTTTCTCTATTATCTTTACCCTTTTTCAAAATTAATTCACACCAATTTCATTTGCATTTTTCCCTTCATTTAGATGTAACCCTTCCTTCCTCTATGGTTCAAATGCTTCAAATGGCTCTAAGCACTATGCGACTTAACTTCTGAGGTTATCAGTCGCCTAGAACTTAGAACTAATTAAACCTAACTAACCTAAGGTCATCACACACATCCATGCCCGAGGCAGGATTCGAACCTGCGATCGTAGCAGTCGCTCGGTTCCAGACTGTAGCGCCTAGAACCGCACGGCCACTCCGGCCGGCCCTTCCTCTTTACCGACAGATTAACTTCGGTGACGATTGCTTTTCCCAAATTTCCATTAGGTACACGCGGTTTAATTTTTCACTGTCATTAAGGTCGACAAGAGAGGGGGACGTTACAAACCGTCCATCGGATGGGGACGTCAAACGAGAAGGCCTCTTTGGTGCTGTTCAAGAGCAGTGGGCTATGTGCTGGCACCGGATTTCACCTTCTCCCGTTCCTTCATCCGTAACAATACAAACTAACACGACACTGCACTCACCACAGTCATGGAAATAAAACAGATACACACTTAGAGGAATGCAACAGCTAACCACCTTCACTAAGACCATGGCTAGAATGGCGATGTGGTATTTCTACTTCTACTTAACCACGCTGATTCTTTGAGCGTGGGACTACTTACGGCGCGTGGCAGACCGTCCTTCTGGTGAAACTATCTTTCCCCTTCTTTTTTCTGTTCTATTCACGAACGCCGCGTGGAAAAAATGACTGTTGGTAAACCTACGTATTAGATCTAATCTCTCTGATTTTGTAGTCCTCGTCGTTTCGTGAGACGTATGTGGGAGAATATAATATTTTACCCGTCTCTTCGTGGAACTTTCACTCTCGGAATTTTAGCACTAAACCTCTCTGCGACGCACAACGTTTCTCTGCAGCTTCAGCCACTGGAAGTCGTTGAGCATCCACCTAACGCCGTTGCACCGACTCTTTTTTTCTGGAGGCAACAGCGGTCCAATTTTTGAACAGACGGTGACTTCATATGTGCCTAGAGGAATTATTTGTTCTGTGATGTCATTCTTCATTTATTTTTGTTTGGGTTTCGGCTATTTACCTTATATTAAAATTTATGGTTCCTTTTTGGCTGTGAGATGGATCTTTAAGCCCAGAATTTCCATTCATACTAGGGAAAAATCTCCCTAGAAATCTCAGTAAGGGCTTAATACCAAATCTATTTCTCAATTAAACTACTTGTTCATTTATGTCCTTTAAGTGCTGGAGTATATCCTGTCCTTGTTGGATTCCTTCCAAGTTGTGTACTTCTGGGAATATTACTTGTATCGCCAGTGCGATAGCACTTGATGGGTAAGGATATTTATATTTTGGAAAATTAAGTTTTATCGGTATCTGTTGTATAGCTGCGTTGTTTTTGATTCAGTCATTAACCTAGATATTTTATAGCTTGCTATCAATTTCACCAGTCTTTCCTCTTAATGTTGTTTAAATAGTACAGTTCTTCTCTTCTGGTTCTTGGACTATACTATGCTATCTTTTCAATTTAGCGCAATGTATTGCATTTATTCACGTTCAGGGTCAATTGCCTGGCCCTGTACCAACCGTCGATTCTCTGCAGTTTTTTCTCTAGTTCGCTGCAACCTTCTAGCGCTGCAAGCTTCCCATTGACAACAATTCGCCCTCAAAAAGCTTCGCAGAGCTTTCATTGTTATCCACTAGAACATTTGAAAGACGATTACGGTTAATGAAGTAAAAGATCCACGCAGTGGACACGAAGTGAAAAAGCTACTCCTTATGTCTCTGATCCAGACTGCCATAAAAATGCGAAGAAACTGTTAATCAGAACTCAGCGAGAAGTTGTAGTCTAACACACAATCGATTTATTGATCTTAAACAAGACAAGACAACAAAATTATTACAGAAACATAATACAAAAAATATTTATTTAACAAAAGCCTTACTAAAATGGGATCTATGGTGGAGAAAGTGATCTGCTGGGGATCGACACACGACACTAACCAGAACAGTACTCGCTCTATCTCACTTCATACATGTGATTCCAGGTTATGGCATCAAACTACGCCACCACCAAGCATCTGTATTCTACCATACAAAAAAAATGGAAAAATATGGTTCGAAAGAACAGGGTGCTGAGAAATAGATATTATAGCCCTACTTTGCAGCAGCGAATACTTTACCATCCTACTGGTCAAGGCGGCACACTACGATGCGTTCGGCGACTGAAGTCGTGGACGGCGGCAATCTGTTATTAAACGCACGTTCCCTGAAAAATGCAAGTACGTAGTCTCGCATTTGGATAATTTAGAACGCAGGTACTTCCCTAAGAGCCTCTGAAACCCCGATGGATTCCAGTGTGCAAGTGGACCCGTTTGTTGGTTTGTCTAAGCAATTTTACTCCGTGCCACGACTGTGCGTGTTGGAATACGTCAAATGCTTAGACGGTCGACTCAAGACAAATAAGTACACCCACGCATCACTCTTTGTGATCATGATGATATAAGCTGTACCTCTGACGGTTCAGAAGGTGACTGGTACAGGCTCTAAGTCGCGCCCTAGTAAAGGACACAAGTCTCACCGTTTAGGTAGAGACCTGCAGTTCTTTACGAGCAAAGCGCCAGTGCAAGAGACTTGTACAAGAGTGTCAATCTCCCTTTCTCTGTGTTGCCTCCTCAGCTCGGTTCCAAAACCACATTTCTCTTTTTTGACTTCCCCCATTTTCACACAAGCCAATCATGAGCTGGATCCCGGCATTCTAAGCTCAGTGAATGGTCTTTGCACTGCAAACCGATTTGACCAATCAGAGACTTAAAGTTAATTGGCAAAAAATGGAAAAAATTTCAGCTTCGCGACCTCTTTCCCACACGTTTGCCATGTCTTTTGCTAACACAATACAGAGTGGAACCACAGACCTCCATAAACAGCTTGTTATCTCCCTGTTGTGTCCATTTCAAAGTTTGCAGGGAACGCCCATAAAATCGCATTGACAAAAAATGTTTCGAAACAGAGTCTGCACGTCTGGGCGCCAGTTTTCCTGTACCACAGACATTTGCAGAACGTTTACATTTCTTTTGGCTGCTTGCTCGCTAACAAGGCCTATGATGCGCTGTCGACGACTTTTCGGCGCTAGGCCATATACCTGGACGTCTGGCGCCTAAGCTAATGTATTTTGCACAATGTGACCGCTGCACGCGGCCGTTTGGAAATGTCTCTACATCGTTCCCCAGAAAAAGACGCGCTTTGTCGCCCCACCAACGCCGTGCTTTTACTGCAATCGTTAAAGTCGGCACTCTGTTCCTCTGAACGCAGGTAAAGCTTACCATATTTGTTTCCGTAGAGCACACAAACAAGATCATAAACTGCTACCCACCATTTCATCACAATGTATGAAGTCAAATCGCTGTAGATCGTATTCCCTACACCGAATCAGAAGTGAGAGTGCCCTACAATCTCTCACATTAACCTAAATTGTAAAGCGTAATGGCGCCATAACACACATTTATTATACTACTGAAGTTACCTTTATTTTTTGTTCTGTTAATAAACACGTGTTGATTCTTATCTGTGAAAACATGCTGAATCCAATCACAAATCTGGTCGACATAGGGAGCCTGATATCACTGGATGGTGCGATGCAATGCGCTTGCATCTCGCCCATCCTCTCTTGATCGTCACTCATAACGTGAACACAAGGTGCGACAACATTACGTAAACGATTCGCATCGAAGTATTCTATACACTTACCAGACTGGATCAATAGATGAGGTCGTGGGATCGATTCACAAGCGGGAGCTCGTTACAGAGAAGACGCTCCATAAAGTCGAGTTGCAGACACTACAAGAGAGGCGTTGTGCGTCACAGAGAAGTTCACCATTATATTTTCGAGATCACACGTTCGAGCAAGAGTTACACAGTTTATTACTTCCTCCCACATGTGTTGTGACCAGATGAAACTACAATCGTCCAGCCATAACTGTGGGTTCTTTGGTTGCTCTGGGAGACGGCTCACTGGACTGTAGCATATAAAATATTAGTTCACTTTATTATTTGACTGATAAAAAGATTTACTTAACTTGATGCAATTCTTGGCCACAGGAGTGCTTGATAATGTACAACTGTCATCACCTGATGCACTAATTAACAAACTGTACTCTTAATGTACGATGTTCAACATTTACAAAAGTACATTTCCGTTTGAGACTTGAATAACTCTTTAATCCTACTTGATGATGTTGACTGCTTCTGCTGATGTCATGAACTAGGGCGAGAGCTTCCATATTTGGCTCTATATTGACCTCTGGGTGTGGGCGCTGTGGTACTAAGAGAGAGGGCGTTTCTTCTTCATTCTCTCCCATTCGTCTTTGTGGATTGCAGCGAGACATTGCTACTGTCTGTGGTATCGATGTGCGCCGCCGACTTTGGTGTAGTTCCGCAATGTTTGAACGATACCATGAGATATGACGTGCAAAATGACCATGATGAGAAGAGTGGAGAAAGTAAAACTCATACGGAGGGTTGTCAACAGCCTTTCTTCCTATGAATCATTCTCAAAAGGAATAGGGAAAAGTGGAAAGTCCTTCCCGCCACACATTGTAAAGCAGTTTCGACAGTATAGATACAGTACGTGGAAAAACAATGTGACCAGAAGTGTTGGGCAGAAAGACAGCATCAAACAGAGGAATTTGCGTATAGGAACAAAGGGTCGCGGTCTCATATTTTCGGCGATACAGGAGCGTAATTGAAATCTGACATATGGAAGTCATTACTCAAAATGAAATTTAATTAGCATAAAATGTGTGCATAAACAAAATGTTTGGACTAATCAGTTGTCGCGATGAGAACAAGAGAAACTTTAAGCACCATATTCACGCATATCGTACTTGTTGTTGTTGTGATCTTCATTCCAGAGACTGGTTTGATGCAGTTGTCCATGCTACTCTATCCTGTGCAATCTTCTTCATCCTGCAGTACCTACTGCAACCTACATCCTTCTGAATCTCTTTAGTGTATTCATCTCTTGGTCTCCCTCTGCGATTTTTACCCTCCACGCTGCCCTCCAATACTAAATTGGTGATTCCTGATGCCTCAGAATATGCCCTACCAACCGATGCGTTAATCTAGTCAAGGTCTGCCACAAATTTTTTTCCCCTCCAATTGTATTCAATACCTTCTTATTAGTTATGTGACCTACCATCTAATCTTCAGCATTCTTCTGTAGCACCACATTTCGAAAGCTTCTATTCTCTTCTTGTCTAAACTATTTATCGTCCATGTTTCACTTCCATACATGGCTACACTCCATACAAATACTTTCAGAAACTATTTCCTGACACTTAAATCTATACTCGATGTTAACAAATTTCTCTTCTTCAGAAATCGTACTTAGCTGACGTAACTACAGCACTTCCTTAGAAATGAAAACAATGACGTGTCCATGTTTCACGTTTCAGTATGCTCTAAAAAGTTCAGACTAAATGAAATCCCCTTGTACACAGTCTTGCCACCAGTTAATTAACACAAGTATGTCGCAACAAGTGTTCAAACTGACCACCGCCCTCACAGCTTCAATTCAGCCAGTACCTCGTCTTCTACCTTCCAAACTTCACAGGGGCTCTTCAGCGAACCTGGCAGAAAGGACATTGCGGAGACATGGATTAGCCACAGCCTAGGGGATGTTTCGAGAACGAGATTTTCGCTCTGAAGCGGAGTGTGCGCTGATATGAAACTTCCTGGCAGATTAAAACTGCGTGCCGGACCGAGTTCGAGTCTCGGTCTGGCACACAGTTTTGATCTGCCAGGTTCAAATGGCTCTGAGCACTATGGGATTCAACATCTGTGGTCATCAGTCCCCTAGAACGTAGAACTACTTAAAACTAACTAACGTAAGGACATAACACACATCCATGTCCGAGGCAGGATTCGAACCTGCGACCGTAGCGGTCACGCGGTTCCAGACGGAGCGCCTAGAACCGCACGGCCACACCGGCCGGCGATCTGCCAGGAAGTTTAATATCAGCGCGCACTCCAATGAGCACCGTTTCCACCCGGGCACAGTGTCGGAAATATTCCGCTGCGGCCCCTAGTTTCTATATTCAAATTCCTTTGTTTTATGCTGCCTTTTTGCTCTAGACTTTTGGTCAAGTTGTTTTACCATACCCAGTAAAAGTGAAGATATTTGTAAAAGTAATTTGAAACTAGAGGGAGACCGAGAGAGAGAGAGCGAGAGAGAGAGTGAGAGACTGAAAGAAATTAATAGCTTACTATCTGCAGTGTTATACAAAAGCTGCAGATGGCGCTATCGCAGGCAGATACTAGAAACCCACTGCAGCACACGCTGCTCTCGTCTACGTCAGTGTTTTCAGCGCCCAGTGCGATTGAGGAATTTTGCACTGCTCGGGCGAAATGTTTCAAAGGGTGTCGGCCTACCTGTCGGCGCAGGCGCCGGGCACCGCCCCCGCAAGGCCACACACGCACAGCACTGCCCGCCCCCCTTCCCCCTTCATACACACACACACACACACACACACGTTTGAGGGGCAGTGACACACACACACACACACACACACACACACACACACAAACACTCACACACACTGGCACGCTCACGCGCAGGGAATGGGCTCGCGAGAGCGCTATCCACGGTCGCCCGGTACCTTGATTAGCAATAAATCACCTCAAATTGAGTCTGCGCATTAGAGGGCCCCTGATAAATAGTAATCCGATTAATCGAGTCGTCGGCATTATCGAGCCGCCGGGCGGCCGCCCAGTGCGGTAACCTTATCCGGGCCGGGCCGGCAGAGAACAAGGCCGGCGCAAAGCCGCTTAGCGACGATTCGATCCGCAATAATGAAAAGCGACAGAAATTGAATTTCGTATCACGCAAACGCGCCGCTAGCCCCTAGCCTCCAGCCGCCGGCCGGCTCCGGCCCCGGGCCCGGGCCGCGCCTCTCGGGACACGCCGCCCTAATCCTGCCCGGTTTCTGCCTACACGCCCGCCCACGCCCGCCCCCGGAAATTTACTTTCGCGCCGCTAATGGCCAACCTAAATTCTGCGCCCGTCATAATGCGGCCTCTCCTGATTGCGGAGGTGCTATCTCGCTACATCGGGGGCCGCCTCCCTTGCGAGGTACGCTTGTAAGCGGTAATCTGGCGCCGATATTACCTTGTCGCGCGCGGGCCGAAACGCCCACCGTTTTATGCTGCGCACGCCCTCAGGTAAGCCCGACAAGTGCGTGGGAGGTTCGGCTCGTCGCTCGTGATTTGCACGTCACCAGCCGATCAGCCGCTACACGCCTGCCTTATCCGACAGCATTTAGTAAATTATTGCAGGATATTGTATAATAACGTGCACTCGATGAGATCAACGCAAAATCAGCGTCGTGATGTATTTACAGAGAAGAGAAAGGGAAACTTTTTAAGGCATACTCGTAGATACAGCTGCAATTGTTTTTCTTCTACTACAGTACACATCATAAAGTATAGGTCAAAACCGATGCATGTATTAATAACTAACAAATTCTGTTTATAATAGCTAAATAAGGCGGGAAAATACCGCTGTCGCACAGTGGTCCAAATCGCTCCAAAACCCGGACGTAATAGAGAAATGGATATAAAATCGAAGGAAACCTTGTTCTTTTTAGATTCTTTGGGTAAATGATTAGGATCTGATGTCGGAATTACAAAATTCAGAATGACAGATCCATTTAGACAGATCAAAAATTATACAGGGTGCGTCAAAAAAATGTATACAGACTTTGAAGCGTCATAGAAAATTTATTTCCCGTTCTACAATGTTAAATTTCTGGAAATTGAAAGCTTAAAGTCCAATTGGAAAAATAAATGTACTTTGCAAATGTGATTAATGTTCAAACTGGTGGCCTTCAGCATCAGTAAATTTCTGAGTACGAGTCACCACTGATTCCGTACATCGTACCAAAGTGTCCAATGAGATTTCTGCGCACACCGCCAGAATCTCATTCCAAAGTGTGTCCAGGTTACGTGGTTTACGTTTGTACACCTCATCTTTTACTGTGCCCCATTAGAAGAAATCCAGCGGCGTGAGGTCTGGAGAGCGTGCAGGAAACTCGATTGGTCCCCTGCGTCCTCTCTACTGGCCTGGCACATTGTGATCCAGGTATGCTCGTACGTTCCTATGATAGTGCGGCGGGGCGCCATCTTGTTGGAAATAAAACTCATCATGACCGTATAATGCACGAATGGCAGGGAATATGGAGTCAGCAAGCATTGTTAGGTACGTTTCTCCAGTAACAGAACCTTCAAAGCGGAAAGGCCCAGTGAGTCCCCTTGCAGACAAACCGCACCACACATTTACACCAGGCAAATTCACAGCCTTTTCAACTGTAATGTGAGGATTATCTTCAGCCCAGTACATACAATTGTGCCTATTAACAGTTCCATTGAGTTTGAATTGGGCTTCATCCGACCAAATTATGCTACTCATAAATCCCGGTTCACGTCTCACCATCTCCTGAACCCATTCACAAAATTCTAACCTTCGATCTGGATCGTCGTCACTTAGCTGTTGCACCAGCCTTGGAATGTACACACGAAACTTGCCTTTCTTCAGAATGCGTAGCACACTACTAGCACTTACATTACTCTCACCTGCCGCTTGCCTCGAAGATTTTTGAGGCGAACGCTGAAACAGTTCCAAGACCGCAGTTGTGGAATCATCACTTGTAGCTGTACGAGGTCGCCCTGATCGGCCTTTATGCACATCACACACTGTTCCATGAATTTCGAATTTGTCTCGTAGACGTGTAATTGTTAACCTTGAAGGTGGTTCTGTACCATACTCACTTCTCCACTGTCTTCGAACCGCAGCTACATTCTCAAACTTCCAGTACTACTTAATTATCAGCTTCCGCGCTTCAAAGCTCAAACGCACGTCCGCCATGTTGCAGTTACTTCCTTGCCACTGCTGCCACCTGTTGAAGACACATAACATTACTTTCTCACAGATATTTAACCTTGTAGAATGGGAAATTGTAACAGGTCCATGATTAAGAAATTTGTTGCTAGCACACTCGAGCAGATGTAATTTCGATGTATTGCTCACGCGCTACCTGCGATATGTAAGCTATAAGAGAATCTGAGACCAAAGAGCAGTGTTGACTGCAGTAGGAACTGTGTAGCAGTAGCAGTAAGTAGTTGCTAGCGAGCAGTCTGGTGTATCGTGTTGGCTGGGCCGGTCGTGTGCAGCGATGGCGGAGTCTCAGCGTTGTAGTATAAGGTAAAAGCAGCCTCGCGTATATGTAGTAATGTTATCTCAAGTCCCATGTAAATGTTTAAAAAATAATCTCTTAATAAAAATCTTTCTCATAAAAAGTAACTTTTGACGATCATTCATTTCAATTTAAAGAATTTACTAATTTCTCCAATCCTTGGTCATCCAGAGTGTTGAAAAGAAAAATCAGTTGTTTCCTTTTATAAATGACAAATCTATCGGCCAGCATTGCACAGGGCTGTGCCAGGATAATTTCTTATAGGAGCAGATATATATGCGTTATCCGGCGACGTTATTGAGGTAAGAATTTTCAATTTTTTTCAGAATGATCTTTCAGGGCCATGACGCAGCACTGCTGACGTCCAAAATTTACCAGTTTCAATTCACAGTCATTATTGAAAGGTTATAAGTGAGCGACAAAATTTTATTGAGAGATTAGTCGAATTTTATTATTGATAGGTTAGGCAATTTATTCTTTGGGAGGTTACACTAAATGTAAATATTATTCATATTATTTTTTTTATTTTTGTGGGGAGGTTACACTTGGCGACAACCGCCCAGGATCCTATTTTCTTTGCGAATTTCTGAGAGGTAGTCAGCTCTTATTTACTTAATATTAAATGTAGTTTGCATCTGGCGCAACGCATTTACTAATTTGTCACTCTTTCCTTCACAGACCATCGGCAATTTATTGCTCTTTGTTGTAATTGTATTTGTTCGATTTTTGCTTTGTCTTTGTTTCATTTTGTGCTTCACTTTGATTTATGATAATGCCACGAAAAACTGCTAACAGTACATCGCGATGTGCAATGAGTGAAAAAGCTGACTCGAATAATTTGACTGATCATACTAGCGACACTCAGTGTCATAATGATAATCCCCTAATTATAATCAGTGCGTACCGACCACTAGTAATGATTTTAATTCTAATGATGAGCAAACAAATTCAATTGTGTCTACTGTTAATTTAACGACAATTGATGACGCGGCACGTTCCGTTACAATGAACGCTGCCCATTTTGAAACACCTGATTTGCAAAGTTTACACAGTGAACAGGCAAATGTTTCTAACGAAGGTGAACAATATACACGAAACGCGTCAAATTTATTTGATTCCGATGTAGTGACCAACAGAGCACATCCGATTAGCAAACCTTTTGGTGAATCAGACAATGACGAAATGGTTATTCAAAACGTGTCACATGCAGTTACACCATCACACATCATAGAAAAGAGAGTCGCTACTTTTGGCATGGATCAAGTTATGGCAGTATTGCTACAACTTAATGAAAAACTAGACAACAATTCCAAACAGTTGAATGAAAAACAAGACAACAACTTCAAACAACTTAATGAACAGAACAAACAACTTAGTGAACAGATTACAGCCGTTGCTGTGCAATCTCATGATACTAAAGAACAATTACGTGAGGAAATTAAGGCTTGTGCTAGGAACAGTAGTGAAGAAATTAGGTCTGTGGCACAAGAATTAAGTAATACACATGCAGCCACAACTAAATTACTTAGAGATGAAATTAGTGCAGTCGCTAAACAATGTTCTGAAAACGCAACACAGTTACGCGACGAATTTAAATTAGTGTCATCAGAACGTTCACGCACACTGGATGCGAAAGTAGACACGAAATTCGAACAACAAAACAGCCAAATTGACGAACGTTTTAATCACTACCTACAAAGCAGTGAAACGCGTTACTGTAGATTTATACAGGAACAGAACAAAGTAAAGAAACAAGTTATGGAAACAATTACTGCACAGAGACAGGAAGATAAGCGTCAAATGTTTACGAAGGCAAAAACATACGTAGACAACAATATTGCTACAGTATCAGATGAAATCAAACAGTTGAACACCGAACTGCATGATGAAATCTCCGATCTTAAAACAAAAACAGACACACACACAGTAGACTTTCAGACAGTGACCGACAGACTTGAACAATTAGAATTAATACAGGATCCTGATGACATCAAAGCAGACGTTAAGAAATTAAACAAAACCACACGAAAAATAAAAAAAAAAAAAAAACAAATTAATGCTTGCGACACTAAAAATGATCAGGTTAAAGCATTGACCGAAAAATTTGATGAATTGGCCAGTCGTATTGACATTATCGAAAATAATAATGACACCAAATCAGACGATACGTCACCAGTTTCGTTTAATCAAACACCTGAATTCCAAAATTTACAGCAGACGATCAGTGAGATAGGTTCGTCGAATAATACATTACGTAGAAAATTGTCATCTTTACAGCACAAATTGACGGAGATGAAAAATATTTCAGCCTTTAACACATCACAGCATACGCCACTTTCGGAACATTTGTCAGACTTACACAGCCAGTGTAACTTAGGTAATTTACAGAGAGCACGTGACTTATATTCCAAACAGTCACAGGCAAACAGATTGTTACACAATCCTGAACCTGCTCAGACATGTAGAGACGATAACTCTGATTAAAAGCAATTTTTATACGTGAAAAAAGTTAAGGTATTTAAAAATGACAGAACACAATTACACCCTTTGGACTGGATACGACAATTTGTTTTTGTACTTTCACCAGCTTGGCCTGTAATGCAGAAACTACAATTGGACTGGATACAACAACTTGCTTTTGAATTTTCACCGGCATTGCCTGTAACACAGAAACTAAAATTTATTTGCAGTGCGTAAGAGACCCCAGGGGATTCATTACACTTCGATGAATATGTGCCGTAGCGTGCACAGGGCCCCGAGCCGTGGTAGTGCTATTTCATCTTTAGTTTTCTGCACTGCTGCCTTCTCTTCTACTGTCCTTTATATCTATCAAAACAGCTCTTCAACTATCGATCTATCTAGGATTAGAAACGTGTAAAGAAAACCCGATATGACAAGTTTTACCGAAAGTGACAATTTTCATTAGACACTCCAGAACTACCAGCGTAATTTTAATGAAAGACAGAAGTGTAATCATCAGTATGTACAAAGTTTTCAGCTATCGAAGACGCATTTTGGTAACAATAGAGGCTTTTCACCGCAACAGCATCAGAACCAGCCGGTTAGCATACCTAACCAACAATGTAGTCTGCAAAGTCAACCAAGCTTTAATGTTTCGCCGCCTACACGTATAGCGTCGGTTCCACCAAATAATAACGCACAGCAACAAGGAAATCAGTATGTACAGAAAACATATCATTTCAATTCCTATCGCAATGCGCCGTATAGCAATGATTATCATGACAGACGTAAAAGTAATGAGCACAATTTTCAGCGTAACAGTCGGTCCTATCAGCAGCAGAATCATCCGCAACAACAGATTATCATGAATGAACCAGACAGTCGGTATCATCCCGAACGTAGTACGTCAGGAAGCAATAACAGAACATTACAAATAGTTGAAATGCCACAGCATCCTCCCGCAAATAACAGCACGTCAGAAAGAATTTGACTAGATACAGTACAGGTTGCATTTTCCAGCAACGTAAGCCATACTTTCGACACACAGAATCTTGTTCACGAAAATGTTATTAGTTTTGACGACATCCGATACACACTTTGCATGAAAGACAGAATCACAACGTATGTAGACAACATCGTTATCGCATAAGCTAACTGGTCTGAACACAATATGATTCTGGAACAACTGTTGCAAACTTTTCGTGCACAAGGACTCACAGTTAATCTTAACAAATCGCACTTTGGCAAAACTTCCATAAAATTTCTTGGACATGTAATTTCAGCAGAAGGCATTGCGCCTGACCCGGAAAAACTTCAAGCTTTACGTGACATTGCTGTTCCAACGACGAAGAAACAACTACGCAGCTTTTTGGGTTTAAATAACTTTTTCCGTAAATTTATTCATTACTCTGCTTTAGACACTCCTAGATTATGCCAATTGACGGGTAAAAACGCTGTTTGGACCTGGGATAGCCAAGCACAGTCTGAGTTTGTTAATTTGAAACATGCCTTGTTGAATGCACCACTTTTATCACACCCAGATTCTACCAGAAATTTTTCCATTGCCACCGACAGTTCTAACACCGCTTTAGGCGTACACGTTTTTCAGGAAATTGAAGAAGATGGTACTACAGTAATTAAAAACATCGCCTTTGCAAGTCGCATTCTATCACCTGCTGAACGCAATTATTCTGTTACAGAACTTGAAACATTATGTGTTGTATGGGCATTTACGAGATTTAGGCATTTTATTTATGGAAGACATACGACCGTTTACACAGACCATAGAGCTATACAGTTTTTACTTTCCGCTAAATTTACACACGACAGATTAAGCAGATGGAAATTTTATCTACAGGAATTTAATTTTACAATTGTTCACATTCCCGGTACACAAAATATTGTAGCAGACGCACTATCCCGTTCTCTCAGCAGCAATCAGCAAGACATCGCAACCAACTTCTGCCAAGTAAATTTTAGCGTCATGTATATTCAAGAAGTTGCATTCGAAAATTTTATTTCGGTATCATTACGAGACATAGCACAGGAGCAGAGCAAAGACAACGTATGGAAAGAAATTAAACACCTTTGGCAAGATAAGAATAATGTTACCATTAGAAACCATTACACTGTACGCAATAACATTCTGTTTCGCCGCTCTCACCCTGACAGCAACAATTGGTTATTACGTATTCCTGACGAACTTGTTAACAAATGCATTTGGTATACTCATTTAAGTTACGCACATTATGGAGCCAGAAAATGTTTTGTTATACTGAAACAGAACTGTTATTTTGCGAACATGGATAAACGTATTCGACGAGTTTTAGCGTCATGTAAAATCTGCCAGAAAGCTAAATCAGACACGACTTCACATATTCCTCCGTTACATCCTACTGTACCCGTTAAATTGAGACACATGGCCGCTGTAGACATTTTTGGACCGATTCCCAGAACTAATAGAGGTTTTTGCTACATCTTTGTCGCTGTTGAACTCACTTCGAAATTTGTTACCTTGACTCCGTTACGCAAAGCTACTGCTAAATCTGTTTCGAATGCATTTGTAAAACATTTTCTATTTCATGTAGGGCATGTATTGAAAGTAATTTCCGACAATGGACCACAACTTCGATCTGCAATATGGACACGTATGTTACGAGCTAGAAACATTTCTCCGATCTATATATCCAAGTATCATGCTTCTTCGAAACCTTGTGAACGACTAATGAAAGAAATTGGTAAACTATGTAGAATATACTGCCATAAAATACATATTGATTGGGATACACACATACTCTCATTCCAGGATGTAATTAACTCCATACCAAATGAATCTACTATGCTATCTCCGACTGTTGTATTGAAAAATGTTGAACCACCTAACAAAATTAAAGAATTAGTATCGTTTCCTACATCTCGTCGACTACGTCACCACGGAATAATTGAAATTGCGCTCAACAACATCAAACGTGCCGCATAGCGCCGGAGAAGACAGCAAAAACAGGTTTGTACACGCCGTGACTTTCACATAAGACAGAAGATATTAGTACGTACACATTATTTATCCAACAGAGGAAAGAGTAGATGCAGTAAATTTGAGCTTCTATACGCAGGTCCATATAGAATACGAAGCATTCCTCACCCCAATGTAGTACATGTCGAAACTCTGAGAACCAGAAAAAGCAAAGGCAATCATCATATTTCCAATATTAAACCCTTTATTGAATGAACATACTTTATGATTTGTCGCACTGTAATGCCATTTGCAGATATTTATATGAACACTTACTGATGATTAGCCGGCCGCGGTGGTCTAGCGGTTCTAGGCGCTCAGTCCGGAACCGCGCGACCGCTACGGTCGCAGGTTCGAATCCTGCCTCGGGCATGGATGTGTGTGATGTCCTTAGGTTAGTTAGGTTTAAGTAGTTCTAAGTTCTAGGGGACTGATGACCACAGATGCTAAGTCCCATAGTGCTCAGAGCCATTTGAACCATTTTAACTGATGATTATCATATTTTTTCCTGGCAACTGCCCGGCAAGGTATGGTTAGCAGGTCGCTTTTCTTGTCGTTAGACATCAGACCGTGCACATTTTCCGTTTTTTGTGTATCTGTGATTGTTTTCCTATCGAAAGAAGAATTTTTGTCTGTATGCACTATGAAATGTTTATGATGTAACAAACACCAGTTGACATTGACATTTTGCCCTATGATATCTCAACATCTTGACTACTCTACATTTTTTGATACTACGTTATGATACTGTGTGTACATTTTTTGCACTTGAAAACTGTATGTTTTTGACCTAATATGTTTTCTGTCATGCTATGCTGTATGCTTAATTATATCACTATAAACAAGATTTTATTTAATGAGTGTATGACTTAAATGCAAGATATTAATCCTTTTTCATCATTTTCAGAAAGCAATACCATGTAAAGGAAATAAATTACACAACCACAGTGGTTCACTATGAAATGGAAATTTTACCATCAGAATGAAGGAAAGAAAATGCAATATCTTGTCATGAAGAGTAAATGGATCAGAATTAACAAGCATTAACCAGAATATACTATACACATCGTATGATAGCAGTCTTGACTAATTATTTTGCTTTCAGAATACGAGGCGATTGATACAGGCTGTCAGACAGAACTTCAGATGTTAATTTTAGTGATGATATATGCTAGAAGTAAGAAACTCTATACTATTAATAGTTGTATGAAGTAAGTGGTAATTTGAATAATGAATAATGAAGTGTCTATTTTTTGTAGATGATAATAAATGATGATGAATGGTTGTATGAAGAATATGGTAATATGAGTAATGAAGTTTTTCTTTGCAGATGAGAATAATGATGAAGTTTATATATTTACTATTAGTTAAGAGATGCTATGTAGTTATTTAAGTATTTGTTGCAGTTCCTTTTGACAGTATGTCTTATGTCACATAGTATAATGTAGTATAGTATAAAGACAGCTAGAGTACATACATATTAAGTTCACATTTCATTACCTGTTAATTCAAAGTTCACTGCTTTTCAGCATAATATGAATACATTTCTTCTTTCAGCTCAATAATCCATTTTGTATTTTTTCCAGGAGAAGCTTTTCATGATATTAATATGCTATAAACACTTTGTTATGAAACCTGTTCTAATACTTGCATTTCTTCATCCAGTTGTGTATCATTCATGAATGTGATCACATGTACTCTACTCATGACTCATGACTCATGACGTTTTTAATCCTTATTTCCAGCAATAACGCAAAAGCAAATATTTTCACGCCCCAGCAATTAACTATCGATCCCAACGCAATGCATTGCTAGCACTAAAAATAAATATATTACTACCAGTCCCAACTATTACCAGTATACAACTAAATAATGCTACCAGTTTAAGATATATTTCTAGTCCTAAATACAATGGAAATATCTCTGATGTATTGAATCCATTATATCTATGTATTATTGAACTACAGACCTTGACTAATAGTTACACTGTCTTACATTTTAAGTGTGTCTTATGCCACTTACATGATATATATAGTCACTAGCAGCTTTTTGCTACACGCAATAACTCTTGTTTTGAATGATGACTTCTGAATAATACTGAATAAAGTTTTGTAAAACTATATGAATACTTTGTAACTGGCCAATGAGTGCCAATAATTACTGCAATCAGATGAGTTATGAATAGTGTTTTGTAATACTCAATACTTGCTACATGTTTAGTAACTGGCCACTGAATGCCACTGTTTACTGTAATATGATGACTTATGCATAAATGCTATGCCATTAATTAACTCTTGCTTTGAATGATGACTTCTGAATAATGCATAAAAATGGTTTGTAACTGGCCAATGAGTGCCAATATTTACTGTAATTAGATGACTTATGAATAATGTTCTGCAATAATTACTGTATATAGATGACTTATGAATAATGTTCTGTAATACTCCATACATACTACTTAAATGCTCTGAAAATAGCCAATGAATGCCAGTAATTGTTCAGATCGGTTGATAGACTAGTATAATTCTCAATGATGACTGGCATAAGACTTAATGTCCTTCACCTTCTGACCTAATTACCAGAAATTACTGCAATATCCGTTTGTCCTGTCCATCCTCATGATCATGGAGCACTATATTTGGTTTTTGCACTAATTCTACATTGGTGAAAGAGTATGGATTCTACAAGAATGTGGTGTTGACTTACCAAGCTGTCCACCACCTTGAACGATGGAGATGTCATTATGGTCCTACTGTTTCGTGTACCTAATGTACTACCAAAATGATAACATTGAATATTAATACAACATTTCAGTGTCTTGGCTACGCTGATGAATACTTCAGGGAAGAGAAGTTCAGATTGTCTCACTTGGTGTTGTGCTTCTGTAGAAAGATACGGACTTTCAGTGCAGCTACATGCAACCTACTGTGCTACAACCATGATGCAATCCTTCCCATTCCTTTCCCAGTTCTTGTAAAATGGTAAAGACTTATACAGTGCGTTTAAATTCTTGTAAAATGATAAAGACATATACAGTGTGTGTGCACTTCATTTCATTTGTTAATAAGATCAGTTGTCCTAAATATGCTAAAGATTTCTACAGTGCGTGTGCACTTTATTTCACTTCTTGATATGTTTAATTGTTGTAAAAATGCTAAAGAGTTTTACAGTGCGTGTGCACTTCATTTCATTTGTTAATGTGATTAGTTGTCCCAAATATACTAAAGACTTTATAATGTGTGTGCACTTAATGTAATTTGTTAATATCTTTTGTATTCATTGCGTATACACTTTGTCAATCAGTAGTGTATATACTCTGTGCTGTAGCCTTAGTAAACTAAATAGATTATAGAAAAATTTGTTGCTCATGGCAAGTCCAATTGACTCACCTTCGCTGCCAAATTCAAATTTTTGCCCCCCCCCCCCCCCCCCCCAGTGGAGAGTTATGTAAGAGGTCCATGATTAAGAAATTTGTTGCTAGCTCACTAGAGCAGATATAATTTCCATGTATTGCTCACGCGCTACCTGCGATATGTAAGCTATAAGAGAATCTGAGACCAAAGAGCAATGTTGACTGCAGTAGGAACTGTGTAGCAGTAGCAGTAAGTAGTTGCTAGCGAGCAGTCTGGTGTATCGTGTTGGCTGGGCCGGTCGTGTGCAGCGATGGCGGAGTCTCAGCGTTGTAGTATAAGGTAAAAGCAGCCTCGCGCATATGTAGTATTGTTATCTCAAGTCCCATGTAAATGTTTTTAAAAAAATCTCTTAATAATAATCTTTCTCATAAAAAGTAACTTTTGACGATCATTCATTTCAATTTAAAGAATTTACTAATTTCTACAATCCTTGGTCATCCCGATTATTGAAAAGAAAAATCAGTTGTTTCCTTTTATAAATGACAAATCTATTGGCCAGCATTGCACAGGGCTGTGCCAGAATAATTTCTTATAGGAGCAAATATATATATGCGTTATTATTGAGGTAAGAATTTTCAATTTTTTTCAGAATGATCTTTCAGGGCCATGACGCCGCGTTGCTGACGTCCAAAATTTACCAGTTTCAATTCACAGTCGTTATTGAAAGGTTATAAGTGAGCGACAAAATTTTATTGAGAGATTAGTCGAATTTTATTATTGATAGGTTAGGCAATTTATTCTTTGGGAGGTTACACTAAATGTGAATATTATTCATATTATTTTTTTTATTTTTGTGGGGAGGTTACAAAATAAATTGTCTGTGACAGTTCAGAGTTTGAATACATTTTTTTGACGCACCCTGTACGTTCAGTGGATTCGAGTAAAACGTTGGGTATAAAGTATTGTGAGATCGCTGATAACGTATTAGAAGTCGAAATTGCAGTATTGATACGTTTTATTTAATATTGTACATTTTGTTCAATCGAAATCGTGGTCACATTCGTCTATTGTATCATTATCGATTCCAGGAAGTGCAGGTTGCCCAGCGGGAGATGGTTCGTTCAGTATCTGTTACTCTTTACCGCACCGAGCGAGGTGGCGCAGTGGTTAGACACTGGACTCGCATTCGGAAGGACGACGGTTCAATCCCGCGTCCGGCCATCCTGATTTAGGTTTTCCGTGATTTCCCTAAATCATTCCAGGCAAATGCCGGGATGGTTCCTCTGAAAGGGCACGGCCAACTTCCTTCCCCATCCTTCCCTAATCCGATGAGACCGATGACCACGCTGTCTGGTCTTCTCCAAACCAACCAACCAACCAACTCTTTACCGTGTTACCTTCTTTGCTAATAACCCGGTCGGCGCCTCATAGATGGCAATGGCAACGCAACTTTCCTTCAGATGCTGACGGTGATCGTGTGGGATCCGGTGGACCCAATGGTGCGCACCTGCTGAGTCGTGTCTCCAACAGCTCCGTACCACGACCGCCCTCTGCTGCCACAATGCAGAACAGCTAACGGCAGCCACAGAGCGCACTTGTAGCTGGAGCCTCTTCACTACATGGTGCTACGCAGTTGCCATCTAGCTGCATCTCTGACACCATCGTTCGTACTTTAGTTCAGAGAGGCTCATCCTTGTTGCTACTGAATCAGCTGGACTCTGTTTCTTGGTGAATTATGTGTGATAAATCTTCGTATGCTTGGCGAAATACAAGTTAAGGAAATTATCTTTACTGTGTCAAGTTGTTCGCTAATCTTTTCTGCTCCTGTCCAGCTTTCCTATGGCCACAGTCGATGCACCACTCTGTAACACACCTCCCTTTGCCATAGTATGTGAAGCCGTACACAACAGTTCGAAAAGCAGATATTTTACTTCAGGTGGCATCTGTTTATCTTCTTTACTTGTCATTTTCTGAGCTATTGAGATGAATTGATCCGAAGACGCCAGAAGCCGATGGAATACGACATGCATCATTTCCTCACTGGTATACTCGTTTGCAAAATCCTCTCGGTAACGCCGGGTATCCTTATTCCAAGCTCTCTTCTCATCTTCAGACAGCTGACCCATCGACAGCGGTGCAGCTTTGATTGTGGCATACTTGTGCATCAAAACTATGTGGACTGATGTCGGCATCGAGCATTATTGGAGAACATTATGAGCCTGGTGAAATTGGCACCCGACTTTCGATAAATATAATTTGTTAAGAGCTCTTGCTAGATACTTCATATTTTTAGAATTCTCTACTGAAAACTGGAATAGTTCTACTGTCTGTAGAGAAAAAAGAAACAATATTTTTGGGGAGATTTTAATTTTGTTTGCCAATTTGCGAAAAAAATTTATGATCACAGCTACGAATAGCTCCCTCAGAGAAAACCCTAGCGACATTTTTGTGCAGGTAATAGCTTACGAGATATTTGCAATAATGAGGGACCGATTTTACCTGGAGGTACTGCCGCACGGTAGAAAAATTACTGTGCACTAAAAACGTGCAAATATGTGCCGTATACTATTGAGGTAGTAAGAGAGCCATTTACTAAAGTGAAGCCACGAAGATAAAATGTTTTACCCGACGATTTCGTATAATATCGGTAGTAGTTCAGTTTTAAATCTACATACGCCACTACACCGGTTAAATGGGTGATAAACACATCTTCTGGAGTGCTAACCATCGTATTTTATCGCCGGCCGGAGTGGCCGTGCGGTTCTGGGAGCTACAGTCTGGATCCGAGCGACCGCTACGGTCGCAGGTTCGAATCGTGCCTCGGGCATGGATGTGTGTGATGTCCTTAGGTTAGTTAGGTTTAATTAGTTCTAAGTTCTAGGCGACTGATGACCTCAGAAGTTAAGTCGCACAGTGCTCAGAGCCATTTGAGCCGTATTTTATCCCGATGTATATTAAACAGGCCACACAGATTGTGTATGAAAAATGTGTTGTTGTCCGAATCACTGTTGACCATCAACTGTCGCGGGACGTATCTTCTCGACTTGAGACTGGAAGACACCGCAGCCTTGTGCAAGTATGCATCAGTGCAATCTACAGAGGATTTCGCGCGACTAAAGTAGGAACGCGCACCCTTTTCTTTTGTATTTTCTCCTAGTTTTAAAGCGAGTTAGCACACTGCGTGCCATTACACTATAAAATCAATTGACAGTAAATACGCTAAAACGTTGCGGAAGAAACCACAATGAGAGTTTGTCCCGCCAAGTAACAAGATACGGGTGCTAGTCATAATGTTTTAGCTATTATCTCTCAAAAAATTACGCCGCGACTATGAACGTCGTAATAGTCCGTCTCCCCTCAGCGTTGGCAAACTTAGGTCTTGAAGAGACCTCTTCGAAGATATTGCATTGCTTTCACTAACATGACTATTGATTGTCTACTCTCATTTACCGATGGAGATGAAAGTACTCGTAAGTTACCGGTGAAGTAAAAATTGCACCATCAGAAGAAGGAAAACAGTTTTTATGATGGCTTTTCGTTCTTGTTTTAGTTGGGATGTGATATTACGACACGTGTCACAAGTTCATGCTGTTGGCGCTTGCTGAGCTGTGCAGCGGACGGACCTGGGTGTACTGCTGTAGAGTCTACACCCTAGCATACAAAAAACAGCGACGGAAGTAAGTCAGACAGTTCACAAAATCTTAGAAATACTCGTCTCATTGCCGTCTAACGCAGAGAACAGGTTGCGATAGCAGGCAGGTCACAGCAGCCAGCCTAGGATCTGAATGCCAGCGGCCTGTGTTTTCGCAGTTGGGTGCAGCATTCTGCATTGCAGCGGTCTACTGTATTGGTGGACCAAACAGCTACACTACTGGCAATTAAAATTGCTACACCACGAAGATGACGTGCTACAGACGCGATATTTAACCGACAGGAAGAAAATGCTGTGATATGCAAATGATCAGCTTTTCAGAGCATTCACACAACGTTGGCGCCGATGGCGACACCTACAACGTGCTGACATGACGAAAGTTTCCAACCGATTTCACAAACAGAAGTTGACCGGCGTTGCCTGGTGAAACGTTGTTGTGATGCCTCGTGTAAGGAGGAGAAATGCGTACTATCACGTTTCCGACTTTGATAAAGGTCGGATTGTAGCCTATCGGGATTGCGGTTTATCGTATCGCGACATTGCTGCTCGCGCTGGTTGAGATCCAATGACTGTTAGAAAAATATGCAATCGGTGGGTTCAGGAGGGTAATACGGAAAGCCGTGCTGGATCCCAACGGCCTCGTATCACTAGCAGTCGAGATGACAAGCATCTTATCCGCATGACTGTCACGTATCGTGTAGCTACGTCTCGATCCCTGAGTCAACAGATGGGGATGTTTGCAAGACAACAACCATCTCCACGAACACTTCGACGACGTTTGCAGCAGCATTGACTATCAACTCGGAGACCACGGCTGCGGTTACCCTTGACGCCCAGGAGGGCCTGCGATGGTGTACTCAACAACGAACCTGGGTGCACGAATGGCAAAACGTCATTTTTTCGGATGAATCCAGGTTCTGTTTACAGTATCATGATGGTCGCATCCGTGTTTGGCGACATCGCGGTGAACGCACGTTGGAAGCGTGTATTCGTCATCGGCATACTGGCGTATCACCCGGCATGATGGTATGGGGTGCCATTGGTTAAACGTCTCTGTCACCTCTTGTTCGTATTGACGGCACTTTGAACAGTGGACGTTACATTTCAGATGTGTTACGACCCGTGGCTCTACCCTTCATTCGATCCCTGCGAAACCCCACAATTCAGCAGCATAATGCACGACCGCGTGTTGCAGGTCCTGTACGGGCCTTTCTGGATACAGAAAATGTTCGACTGCTGCCCTGTCCGGCACATTCTACAGATCTCTCACGAATTGAAAACGTTTGGTCAATGGTGGCCGAGCAACTGGCTCGTCACAATACGCCAGTCACTACTCGTGATGAACTGTGGTATCGTGTTGAAGCTGCATGACCAGCTGTACGTGTACACGCCATCCAAGCTTTGTTTGACTCAATGCCCAAACGTATCAAGGCCGTTATTACGGACAGAGGTGGTTGTTCTGGGTACTGTTTTCTGAGGATCTATGCACCCAAACTGCGTGAAAATGTAATCACATGTCAGTTCTAGTATAATATATTTGTCGAATGGCTACCCGTTTATCATCTGCATTTCTTCTTGGTGTAGAAATTTTAATGGCCAGTAGTGTAGTTCTCAGTTCTAGGGGACTGATGATCTCAGATGTTAAGTCCCACAGTGTTCAGAGCTACTTGAACCATTTTTGAGAAATCGACCTTTGAGAGTCCCGGCATAGAATCGAGCCACCTGCCAGCCACAATGTGCGGCAGGCAGTGTACACCGGTTGAGCCATTATCTCGCTGCGCTGTGCAGCTGACCACCCGTCTTGGGCCAGCAAGGCTGCGTCGCCACAAGCTGTGGTTACACCGCGTCAGCATTCTGCTGCCTCAGCGGACTCACCCGCTGCCGTCGGCCAGGGTCAGTATTCGGCTACAGCCGATGACCTGCTGCAGGAGAAACGACTGAGAATGAACTATGTTTTATTCAACCAACATTCTTGACTCCGCTCTCGCCGTGGTACTGGAAGACACCTTTCCCGCACACGCCATACTGGTCCGAGAAGCAGCCATCCTGCATCACTGATGTCAGCGTACCATTCAATACAAACACGACACCATTATTCTAGCATCTGTGCATTTGTCTGCATATAAAATACATCCAGTTAAAGTGTGGCACTATGGAAGAATGTTAAAAATTAAGTAGACAGCTACTGCACAAAATGAAGGAACACTAAAACACGTAGGAGTGGAAATAAGTCTATGAACGCCCTGAACCAGCAGAAGTGATATGCTAGTGGAATGTTTGCTACAGTATAGTTAACTTGTTGGAAGGAGGAGTAGAGTGGTAAATTGGTGGGGACTGACGAAGACTGGAACATGAGATATGCATTATAATTTTTAGAGGTAAAAGGATGAGCATTAAGCTGGAAACGATGACCCATCAAACCACTTGAAAAACTTTTGGCTTAAAAAAATTGCGGGTGGATTCGCTGAATCAGTAGCCCTTGTCTGCTGACGAGTTGATATTTACGAATCCAACTCGTAAACTCAGCAAGTGTCGTGTACAGGTTCAGGACACGCTTCTGTGAGATATAACCAACATCATTTACGATGCTGAAGGTATGGAAGACGGTGGCAACATTAGAACTTCTTTCTAGAGGGTACCTCGGGAATTAGAGGAGTGGTCTACGCTCGTGCTGGCAGCCATGAATATGCAGCGTGGCGCGGCTGTCAGCGGCAGTCTTGGTGAACCTAATTGCGTCGGCGCCCCTCAGGTGTTGTCGCTGACACAGCCCTCCGCAACCGCCGTGGGAAGGATCAGTGGACGAGCGCACGACAAGATTTCATACGAGTTGTATTATGAGTGACAAGTAAGAAATGTTTCACAATAAACTTCTTTTGCGAGACAGGCTCGCCAACATTTGAAACCCCGCCGGAGTGGTACTGTTATAAATCATATCGTATTATATCGTACGGACCCATACTCTGATCTCAAACATAGCGACATCAGCGCGAACAGAATGATCTGTCCCATCCTCACCACCAAACACTGGTGACAAAAACCTCAAATTGTGCTTTTCTCACATAAAATCCTGAAAGCCATGGATCAAGGTCGTCAGGTAGATGCAGTATTTCTCTAATTCAAAAAATCATTTGATTCATTACCGCACCAATGCTTATTAACTAAAGTATGTCATCACAGACTTCTCACTTGTATAATATGGCCTGCGACGAATTCCTCTCCTGTGCCCACTTCTTCATCATAGAAAAACACTTGCACCTGATATTCTAAAATATTTGCTGAATGTATTCAAATCTCTATCTTCCTCTACGGTTTTTATTCTGTACAGATCCCTCTCCTATAACGGAAGTTACTCTCTGATATCTTAACACATGTCTAATCATACCGTCCCTTCTCCTTGTCAGTATTTTCCATATGTTTCTTTCTTAGCCGGTTATGTGGAGAACGTCCTAATTCCTTACCTTAGCAGTCCACCTAGTTCCGACATTCTTCTGTAGCACCACATCTGAAACGCTTCGTTCTCTTTCGTTCCGGGTTTCCTGCAGTCCATGTTTCACTACCATACAATGCTGTGCTCCAAACGTATATTCAGAAATTTCTTCGTCTAATTTGACGAAGAAATTTCTGAATGTACGTTTGGAGCAGGCCTATGTTTGATACTAGTAGACTTCTCTTGGCCAGGAATGCCCTTTTTGCCAGTGCTAGTCTGCTTTTTATGTCCTTGCTTCGTCCGTCATGGGCTATTTTTCTGCCTCGGTAGCAGAACTCCTTAACTTGCTCTACTTCGTGAACATCAGCTTTCAAGTAAAGTTTCTCGCTGTTCTCATTTCTATTACTTCTCATTACTTTCGTCTTTCTTCAGTTTACTCTCAGTCCATATTCTGCACTCATTAGGCCAGTGGTTCCCAACCTGGGAGTCATTATCCCTGAGCGGTAAATTAAATTTTTTGAGGGGTAAAAGCAAAATGTTTTATGTTTCTGTCACGAAATTAAATTAATTTTAAAGCATTCTTATTATCACTAACCGATTACAGAAGTCACCAATAAGTACTTTTCTTCAAATACCTTGCATTAATGTATGACACTACGTGGTGAAGGTTCTGACTTTTGAAACGCCTTTATGAACGTCTACTGCCTCACACATTGCATCCACTACACACGTATTGGTACCATGCATCTACAACAGTAAAACTGAGATATATATCTCAAATTCGCATAAATATCTCACGAAAACGCCTTATCCGAGTCATAGGTGGTTCCTGCAATGGATCAGAAACTGCTTCACTACACACTTCTCAACAGATAAACGAAATATTTGTAATTTACAGCCCAAAGGAACAGTTACTAAGTGATGGCTGCTACATTATTGGCAGTGGTCAGATACAAAGTATTAGCAGCCTGAGTTTTAATCCCAGTCTTGAACCAATCTTTTATTTCCTTCATTGCTTCTTCGACATATAGACTGAACAGTGGAGGTGAAAGACTGGAACCCCTCTTACACCTTGTTTAATCCGAGCACTTCGAACTTGGTCTTCCAATTCTGGTATATCAAATGAAATTTGTGACTTCACTGAGGTTTGTGTGGTAGGGAGGATGCGGCATGTTATCTTGGATGGAGAGTCGTTGTCAAATTTAGAAGGAAGTCGACGGTGTCACGTATCACTAAACAGCTTTTAAATATGACGCACATAACACCGATGCAACTGCGTTTTGAAGAAGCCCAGAGACCGAAACTGGACGGCAATGTAATGTAATGCGTGTTAAAATAAAAGAGATGTAGTATAAAGAATCTGGCAGCTTACGGTGGATATTAACAGAAACTTCTGACATTTTGTATATGGTGCAATTATCTGTAATGAAGTATTGTCTGAAAATAACGACACAAATATTCAGTCACGTCTCCATAAGATTTAGAAGTGCTGCAACGACTGTCAACTTCCTTTAATTATTCAGATATTTAAAACAATGTATTTCACAAAACGCAAAAACATCGTATCGTATGACTACAATATCTGTAACTCAAACCTGGAATTCATTGATTTTTCTTATTTTATTATGACGATCATTTCTCCCTACGTAGGTGGGTTCAACAAAATATTTTCGCATTTGGAAGAGAAAGTTGGTGATTGAAATTTCGTAAATAGATCTCGCCGCAAAGAAACACGCCTTTGTTTCAGTGACAGCCACCCCAACTCGCGTATCATATCAGTGACACTCTCACCCCTATTGCGCGATAACACGAAACGGGCTGCCCTTCTTTGCACTTTTTCAATGTCTTCCGTCAATCCTACCTGGTAAGGATCCCACACCGCGCAGCAATATTCCAGCAGAGGACGGACAAGTGTAATGTAGGCTGTCTCTTTAGTGGGTTTGTCGTATCTTCTAAGTGTTCTGCCAACAAAGGACAGTCTTTGTTTCACCTTCCCCACAATCGTAGGTAAACATTGCGGCTACACTTCGGTTCATTGATAGGATACTGTCAAAATGGAGTCAGTGTATGAACAAGAAATAGAAAGTACTCATGTGACCAATCCTAGACTACTGCTAAAGTGTGGTACCCAATCCAGATAAGGATAATAAGGGATACTGACGTCAACAGAGAATTGGGAGCACGAATGACGACGTATTGGTTTGAACCGCGGAAGAGTGTCATTAAATGCTGAAAAACCTGAAGTGATACAGACTTGAAGGAAGAAACAAGCTATCCATCAAAACCCTACCTGCAAAGCCTCAGGAGCCAGCAATAACTGAGGAAGTTAGGAATATGTTACAACGCTCAGGTATCTCTCCTGCAGGGCACGCGAAGACAAGATTACGCTAATTACAGCGTGGACAGAGGCGTTTAAGTAGTCATTCTTCCCGCGCTCCATACGCGAATGGAACGAGTAGATACCTGAATACATGTTACAATGGGAAGTACTAACTGCCTTGCACTTCACAGTAATTTTCAGAATAAGGATGTAGATACAGATGTAGGTCTGTTTAACTGAGACACTTGCAATGAGTTGACAAAATTTAGAGGACACCTCCTAATATCGTGTCCGACCTCCATTTTCCCGATGTGGTGCAGCAAGTTGCGTGGCATGGACTAAAGAACTTGTTGGAAGACCCTAGCAGAAATATTGAGCCATTCTGCCTCTACAGCACTCAATAATTGCTTAAGTGTTGCCAGTGTAGGATTTTGTGCAAGAACTGATCTCTCGATTATGTCGAACTAATGTTCCGTGGGATTCATGTCAGGCGATCTGGTAGGCCAAATCAGTCGCTCGAATTGTCCAGAATGTTCTTCCAACCACTCGCGAACAACTGTGACCCGGAGAAAAGGCACATCGTCGAGAGAAAATGAAGTCCATGAATGGCTTCAAATAGCCTCCAGGCAGCCAAACAAAACCATTTCCAGTCAATCGTCGGCTCAGTTGGACCAGAGGACCCAGTCTATTCAATAATAACACAGCCCACACCGTTATGGAGACACCACCAGCTTGCACAGTGCCTTGTACAAAATTTAGGACCATGGCTTCGTGGAGTCTATGCCACACTCGAAACCTGCCTGAAGCTCTTACCAAACCAAATCGGGGCTCGTCTGACCAGTCGTCCAGGGTCAAAACCGTGTTGAGGATCCGTGGACAAAGTTCAAAACCATCGCACAATATGCGTTAGATGAGTATGTGCCAAGCAAGATCGTAAGAGATGGAAAAGAGCCACCGTGGTACAACAACCGAGTCAGTAAATTGCTGCGGAAGCAAAGGGAACTTCACAGCAAACATAAACATAGCCAAAGCCTTGCAGACAAACAAAAATTACGCGAAGTGAAATGTAGTGTGAGGAGGGCTATGCGAGAGGCGTTCAATGAATTCGAAAGTAAAGTTCTATGTACTGACTTGGTAGAAAATCCTAAGAAATTTTGGTCTTATGTTAAAGCGGTAGGTGGATGAAAACAAAATGTCCAGACACTCTGTGACCAAAATGGTACTGAAACAGAGGACGACAGACTTAAGGCCGAATTACTAAATGTCTTTTTCCAAAGGTGTTTCACAGAGGAAGACTGCACTGCAGTTCCTTCTCTAGATTGTAGCACAGATGACAGAATGGTAGATATCGAAATAGACGACAGAGGGATAGAGAAACAATTAAAATCGCTCAAAAGAGGAAAGGCCGCTGGACCTGATGGGATACCAGTTCGATTTTACAGAGTACGCGAAGGAACTTGCCCCCCTTCTTGTAGCGGTGTACCGTAGGTCACTTTTCTGGAGACTAGAAATCTACTCTGTAGGAATCAGCATGGGTTTCGAAAAAGACGGTCGTGTGAAACCCAGCTCGCACTATTCGTCCACGAGACTCAGAGGGCCATAGACACGGGTTCCCAGGTAGATGCCGTGTTCCTTGACTTCCGCAAGGCGTTCGATACAGTTCCCCACAGTCGCTTAATGAACAAAGTAAGAGCATATGGACTATCAGACCAATTGTGTGATTGGATTGAAGAGTTCCTAGATAACAGAACGCAGCATGTCATTCTCAATGGAGAGAAGTCTTCCGAAGTAAGAGTGATTTCAGGTGTGCCGCAGGGGAGTGTCATAGGACCGTGGCACAATATACATAAATGACCTTGTGGATGACATCGGAAGTTCACTGAAGCTTTTTGCGGATGATGCTGTGGTGTATCGAGAGGTTGTAACAATGGAAAATTATACTGAAATGCAGGAGGATCTGCAGCGAATTGACGCATTGTGCAGGGAATGGCAATTGAATCTCAATGTAGACAAGTGTAATGTGCTGCGAATGCATAGAAAGATAGAGCCCTTATCATTTACCTACAAAATAGCAGGTCAGCAACTGGAAGCAGTTAATTCCATAAATTATCTGGGAGTACGCATTATGAGTGATTTAAAATGGAATGATCATATAAAGTTGATCGTCGGTAAGGCAGATGCCAGACTGAGATTCATTCGAAGAATCCTAAGGAAATGGAATTCGAAAACAAAGGAAGTAAGTTAAAGTACGCTTGTTCGCCCACTGCTTGAATACTGCTCAGCAGTGTGCGATCCGTACCAGATAGGGTTGATAGAAGAGATAGAGAAGATCCAACGGAGAGCAGCGCCCTTCGTTACAGGATCATTTAGTAATCGCGAAAGCGTTACAGAGATGACAGATAAACTCCAGTGGAAGACTCTGCAGGAGAGACGCTCAGCAGCTCGGTACGGGCTTTTGTTAAAGTTTTGAGAACATACCTTCACCGAGGAGTCAAGCAGTATATTGCTCCCTCCTACGTATATCTCGCGAAGAGAGAATGAGGATAAAATCAGAGAGATTAGAGCCCACACAGAAGCATACCGACAATCCTTCTTTCCACAAACAATACGAGACTGGAGTAGAAGGGAGAACCGATAGAGGTACTCAAGGTACCCTCCGCCACACACCGTCAGGTGGCTTTTGGAGTATGGATGTAGATGTAGATGTAGATGCAGAAAACGATATGGTCACGAGCCAAGGCGAGGCGCTGCAGGCGATGTGCTATTAGCAAAGTCACTCGCGCCGGTCGTCTGCTGCCATAGCTCATTGACATCAAATATCGCCGCACCGTAATAAAGGATATGTTCATCGTACGACCCGCTTTGGTTTCTGCGGTTATTTCACGCATTGTTGCTTGTCTGACAACTCAGAAAGACCGCTGTTCTCGGTCGTTAAGCGAAGGCCTTCGGCCATTGCGTTGTCCGTGGCGAGAGGTAGTGCCTGAAATTCGGTATTCTCGGAACACTATTGACACTGTGGATCTCGGAATATTGAACTCCCTAACGATTTCCGAAATGGAATGTTCCATGCGTCTAACTCCAACTACTATTCCACGTTTTAAAGTTTGTAAATTCCCATCGCCCGGCCGTAATTACGTCGGAAATCTTTTCACATTGTTTCAACTGAGTACAAATGACAGTTCCGGCAATGCACTGCCCTTTTATACCTTGTGTATGCTATACTACGCCCATCTGTATATGTACATATCACTATCCCATGACTGAACTTCTCTGCCAGTACCGATGAAGTCCGCCGTCTCGGGTTCGAATCAAACTGTGACGACTGACTGTATGAGTACGTTGATTCGACACGCTTAGCTCAGGAGTAAGAAAAGACTGGAATTGATAATCAGTGACACAGGATGAACGGTCGGTCACCCCGTAGAGCTACACCTACAGAAAACGTGTTACCTTCTGGGTTGCATGTGAGCGAGTACTACCATGTATCAGTTTAACAACTGCAGTGAGGATAGCGCACCTCTTGTTCCGAACGCCCTGTAGAAGTTTATGGGATCGAGATCTCTGAGGGAACTGCCTGCTAAGTTCCTCAGTCGTACGGCTGGGCTTTTCAAGATGATATGCTGCAACTACTCTAAAAGACTGCCTTAGATATTTTCGCGATCTTCAGAAGATGACCTCCAGCTGCAAGTCATATTGTAATACTCGTATATCATTCCTGAACGTATGGGTTCTTTCTCTCGGCTGTCGTGAATGCCAGGGCCACTTTTCGATAGCTAGTGAATGTTGGCTTTGTCGAACCTGGAGCCGATGTCTTAGACTTTCCATTAATGCATTTAGGTAGTTTGATGTCGAAGCCTACTATACCGGCTTAAGGACGTGTGACTTCCCATGCAACAATTGTTTTCAAGCTCCTGTTGGAAATAAGTATGCGAGAACTCCTGACAAGAAGCAGCACTTTGGAAATGAGTGTTACTAGAAGGAGAAGAAAATGATAATGGGAATTCTCCGCTTATGTGGTCATATTGTCCGTAGTTGCTTTACAATTCCTGAGAGTATTTTCGTTCCGTCGTTGTAAGTACAAGAAAATGCGTGTTTTGCTCACCAGACGCGTTTCGCATTATTGAGGTAAAGCGTCATCAGTGGCCCGTAATTGAAGATTTTTACAATTTGTTTTTAAGATCGAAAAACAGTTCGTCTTTAATTACAGACTACTGATGATGCTTTATCGCAACGAAGGGAAACGCATCTAGTGAGAAAAACACGAATTTTCTTTTAATTGTAACGGCGGAACAAAAATATCCTCAGCATAGTTGGAATTCTTGCATTCTGCTCCTGAGACTGATTTGCTGAGGAATTAGATTGACTTAAACATTTTTCTAGAATTGCGAGGAGATCACGAAATCGAGGCGTCAGCGTACGAATGTGACTCATATTCTGGATGTTGCGAGCTAATAAAATCAGTGTTCGACAAGGTAATTTTTCCATTAAACAAGAGCTGGAAATTTGATTCTTGTGTATAGACGTGGAATTCTACTTAGATGCTCACTGGTTTTCTAGACGATTGTTCCATTTTAGCGAGTGTGCATGAGGTTGGTAGGAAGAGCCTTCACAACAGACTATGGAGGCTTCAGATAGCTGGACAATGGTGCTTAATGAATGAAACTGATTTTTGTGGCGATCTAATTAGAGCCAATGAATTTCGTTTGATTCTTTTTTTGAGTCCGTAGTCTCCTCAGCGTTTTGATGTGAACCACCAGAAGTCCTCTTTGAGCGAACCTCTTTATCTCAGAGCAGCACTTGCACCCTACGTCCATAGTTATTTGTTGCATGTATTCCAATGTCTGTCCTCCCCTACAGTTTTTAATCTCTACTGTTTACTCTAGTACCATCCCCTGATGACTTAACACATGGTCTGTCATTCTGTCCACTATTCTTGTCAATGTTTTCCGTATGTTCTGTTCTTCACAGAGTCTGCGGAGAACCTCTTCATTACTTATCTTGTCAGTCCACCTAATTTTCTATATCCTTGTATAGCACCGCATCTTAAACGCTTCGATTCTCTTCTTTTCCAATTTTCTCACAGGCCATGTTTCATTACCACACAATGCTGTGATCCAAACGTACATTCTCGTAAACTTATTCCTCAAATTAAGGCCTATTTTTCATACCGGTAAATTCCTCTTGACCAGGAATGCTCTTTTTTCCAGTGCCAGTCTCCTTTTCATGCCCTCCTTGCTCCGTCCGTCATAGGTTATTTTGATTCCAAGCAAGCAGAAGTCGTTAACTTCATCTGCTTCGTGGTCAGCAATTTTGATGATAATTTTATTGTTGTTCTCGTTTCTGCTACTTTTCATTACTTTCTTCTTTTTCCGGTTTACTCTTAATCTACATTCTGTACTCATTAGATTATTCATTCCATTCAATAACTCCGGTAGCTCTTCTTCATTTTCACTGAGGATGGTAATGCCATCAGCAATCTTATCATTAATTTTATGGAAACTTGAGTAATAGTATTCTGGAATGATTTCCGTGGGTTATTACTAGGCGGCAGATGGAACTTAGCAGTTTACATTCGCCAGCATAGTGGCATGATCCCGGAATCCTTCTGAAAGTAGTATGATAGATACAGGGTCTTAGTTATTGAGTTTGGAATTGTAAGCTTAACGCTGACAGCTGGCACATTGCGACGTGAGCCACCTTGTTTATATACAAAGCGAGGTTGGTGCCTCTTACTAAAATGTTTTTGATAGCGTGGAAGTCCGCATAATTAATCCGAGTCCGCCAAAAAACGTTTCCGAGTAAATCTACGACGCATAAAATGTGCGCCAGACCCTAAGGTCGGCCTCTATCCACGGCTGCTTGTGGAAGCCCCGAGGAAGAGACGAGGGATGTTTCTATTGAGCGCGATAAGAAAGAGACAGAACAGCCGTGTAGGCCCAGTTTTTCATTATCTTGGCCAGAGTGAGTCCAGTTTCAGTGCTTCGGCGCTGTCATTAGGATGGGACGCCCTCTGGATGCTGTACGATTCCATTGGATCCAGAGGCAGTGTGTTTGAACCTTTGGTATCCGGGTGGTTCACCAGACACCCCAAGCCATCTAATTGTTCTTTCGTAGGTACTATCACACAAACTAATCTACCTAGGCATTAAACTTCCTGGCAGATCAAAACTGTGTGCCCGACCGAGACTCGAACTCGGGACCTTTGCCTTTGGTGGGCAAGTGCTCTACCATCTGAGCTACCCAAGCGCGACTCACGCCCCGTCCTCACAGCTTTACTACTGCCAGTGCCTCGTCTCCTACCGTCCAAACTTTACAGAAGCTCTCCTGGTAGAGCACTTGCCCGCGAAAGACAATAGGTCACGAGTTCGATTCGGTCCGGCACACAGTTTTAATCTGCCAGGCAGTTTCATATCAGCGCACACTCCGCTGCGGAGTGAAAATCTCATTCTGGAGCATGATGTACTCGTAGTTCGCTGTACATTCTTATTCACTGAACTCATCTTGGAAATGAACTCCTCTCATTGTATTACCTTCTATATTATGAACAAGAAGTCATTTCATTCAGTGCTTTTACAATCCTAATATACAGTGCAAAATGTTAAAGATCGTGTTTTGCAGCGGGGTGTGCGCTGATATGAAACTTCCTGGCAGATTATAATTGTGTACCGGACCGAGACTCGAACTCGGAACCTTTGCCTTTCGCGGGCAAGTGCTCTACCATCTGAGCTACCTAAGCACGACTCATGCCCCGTCCTCACAGCTTTACTTCCGACAGTACCTCGTCTCCTACAAAATGGTTCAAATGGCTCTAAGCACTACGGGACTTAACATCTATGGTCATCAGTCCCCTAGAACTTAGAACTACTTAAACCTAACTAACCTAAGGACATCACACAACACCCACCCATCACGAGGCAGAGAAAATCCCTGACCCCGCCGGGAATCGAACCCGGGAACCCGGGCGTGGGAAGCGACAACGCTACCGCACGAACACGAGATGCGGGCTCGTCTCCTACCTTCCAAACTTACAGAAGCTCTTCTGCGAACCTAGCAGAACCAGCACTTCTGAAAGAAAGGAGATTGTGGAGACATGGCTTAGTCACAGCCTGGGGGATGTTACCAGAATGAGATTTTCACTCTGCAGCGGAGTGTGCGCTGATATGAAACTTCCCGGCAGATTAAAACTGTGTGCCGGACCGAGACCCGAACTCGGGACCTTTGCCTTTCGTGGGTAAGCGCTCTACCATCTGAGCTACCCAAGCACGACTCACGCCCCGTCCTCACAGCCTTCTCTCCGCGGCAGAGTGAAAATCTCATTCTGGAAACATCCCCCAGGTTGTGGCTAAGCCATGTCTCCACAATATCCTTTCTTTCAGAAGTGCTGGTTCTACTAGGCTCGCAGGTGAGCTTCTGTAAAGTTTGGAAGGTAGGAGACGAGGTACTGGCAGAAGTAAAGAGTCGTGCTTGGGTAGCTCAGATGGATAGCACTTGCCCACGAAAGGCACTGGTCCCGAGGTCGAGTATCGGTCCGGCACACAGTTTTAATCTGCCAGGAAGTTTCATTTCAGCGCACACTCCGCTGCAGAGTGAAAATCTCATTCTGGATACCTAGGTATTCTCCAAAGCATTTTTACTCTTGTCTAAGACAATCATCTGGCCTGTAGCAGAATTTCCTTGCAAGTGATTCGCAGCGACACTTGTTGCCTCAAGCAGACACACCTCTCAAAGTCTGCAGCGGATGTGGGAATATGGTTGTTCCGTAACAACTGCTGGATAGTGACGCATTCCCCATTCCCTGCTCTCAGACACGCACTGAGACGAAGAGAGACGGAGAGGAACTCTCGCGGGGGAGGGAAACTGGCGCCCTGTGGGCCGGCCGGCCGGCGCAGCTGGCGCGGCGGCAGTGGCAGGTATCTCTGGCGGCGACACCGATATCAGCACGTGAGCGCCGGCGGCAGGCTGGACAATGGCGTCATCATCCCGCAACGCGACCCGGGCGGCGCGCCTCGGGTTTCACCGCCGGCCGGCCCTTGTGGAGCGAGCACCCACGCGGGAGCGGCGCCGCCGTCCTCGGTGACGCACTTCGCCACCGAGAATCCAGTGCCAATGACCCACAGCGTCTGCCACCCACTCCAGGAAACTAATAACGCCACGTGTCAGCTCCCGTGGCTCTATACTCCCGTCAAGACATCCACTAGATACTCCACTCGTCATTGATCACATCTGGTCGATTATACAATAACTGTACCGCTCTTGGAAAGGGATATAGCGACTGACACATGTTACAGAACAATGAGATTTCACATCACTGCCGGCCGGTGTGGCCGTGCGGTTCTAGGTGCTTCCATCTGGAACCGCGTGATCGCTACGGTCGCAGGTTCGAATCCTGCTTCGCGCATGGATGTGCGTGATGTCCTTAGGTTTAATTAGTTCTAAGTTCTAGGGGACTGATGACCACAGATGTTAAGTCCCATAGTGCTCAGAGCCATTTGAACCATTTTGAACCACGATCCAAGACAGTTAGAGAGGAGTCAGTAATGGTATCATCTTTCTTTCTTTTCTCGCGAACAGCTGTTTGCGAATATTTAAAAGACGTTAGCAACGTGCTAACAATCTTGGAAGTGTGGAAATAAATTAAAAATAGTTCCTGTCACCCATTTTCAATGATAGTTTTCGGAAGTTTCCCTTGATCGTAAGAAAATGCTAGAGCTGGCTACCCAGTACCACTTACTCCCACTTCGGAATCTCCTCTGTGCCACAACAAGCTCGCCTGTTATTTGGTTGAAAGCAACCGAGGTTCAACAACGGGACAGGCCTCAAACAGATCTCCATGGTTACAATCTACGGGTCCTGATCTAAGTTTTCAGGAGGTTTCCGTTGGTTTTAGGGCAAATCCCATACCGGGAATTCCTATTCCTAATATTCACAACTGGGACTCCTCTGCTGTACTGTTTGGCTGAACGTGACCGACCTCTTCAATGGACCAGATTTCGAAAAGCTCGTTCTGCTCTGCCGTGCAACAAGTGGTACACATAAAAAAAACCATGTACGCACATCCGAACTTCACATTTCATCTGAAATGTCGTGTCCCAGCAGCAGAAATCAAGTTAGGACATTTTCTCAGTACCAGCCAAAATTCTTGGGAGATTTCTCTCGATTGTAAGTTATACACTGAAGACACAAAGAAAATGGAAAACCTGCCTACTATCGTGTAGGGTCCCGCGAGCACGCAGAAGTTCCGCACCACAACCTGGCATGGACTCGACTAATCTCTGAAGTAGCGCTGGAGACAATTGACATGATGAATCCTGCAGGGCTGTCCACAGTCTGTAAGAGTACGAGGGGTTGGAGATCACATCTGAACAGCACGTTGCAAGACATCCCAGAAATTCCCCAATAATGTTCATGTATGGGGAGTTTGGCGGCCGGCGGAAGTGCTTAAACTCGGAAGAGCGTTCCTACAGCTACTCTGTAGCAATTCTGGACGTGTGGGGTCTCGCATGATCCTGCTGGAATTCCACGGGTCCGTCGGAATTCACAATGAACATGAAAGGATGCAGATGATCAGACAGAGGGCTTACGTACATGTCACCTGTGAGAGTCGTATCTAGACATATCAGGGGTCCCATTACATTCCAACTGCACACGCACCCCACCATTACAGGGCCTCCACCAGCTTGAACAGTCCCCTGCTAACATGCAGGGTCCATGGATTCATGAGGTTGTCTCCATACCAGTACACGTCCATCCACTTGACACAATTTGAAACGTGACTCGGCCCACCAGGCAACGTGTTTCCAGTCAACAACACTCCAGTGTCGGTGTTGGTAGGCCCAAGCGAGGCGTAAAGCTTTGCGTCGTGCAGTCATCAATCGTATATGAGTCGGCTTTTGGACCGAGAGCCCATATCGATGATGTTAAGTTGAATGGTTCGCACACTAACACTTGTTGATGGCCCAGCATTGAAATCTGCAGCAATTTACGGAAGGGTTGCACTTCTGTAACGTTGAACGATGCTCTTCAGTAGTCTTTGGTCCCGTTGTTGAAGGATATTTTACCGGGCGCAACGATGTCGTAGAAATGATGTTTTACCGTATTCCTGTTACTCACAGTAGACTCGTGAAATGGATGTACGGGAAAATCCCCACTTCATCGCTACCTAGGAGGTGCTGTGTCCCAGGGCTGTTGCGCCTACTGTAACACCATGTTCAATCTCACTTATATCTTGATAACCTGCAATTGTAGCAGCAGTCATTGATCCAACATCTGAGCCAGCCTCTTGTTGTCTTTTTGGGCGTTGCCGACCGCAGCGCCGTCTTCTGCTTGTTGACGTATCTGTGTATTTGAATAGGCATACCTATACCCGTTTCTTTGGCGCTTCTGTGTATATGCAGGAACTGGTAATCCTCTCCAAACTATGCCCACTTGTTAACCGTTTTACCGCACTCCGAGTTCCTCGGGATTTAACATCCCCCTTCCTAATCATCTTTTTGGACTCCGATATAAATTAGCATGATCGCGCATACCTTATGAAATTTTGCAGTGAGTAAGGATATAGTTATCGAACGAAAAAGAGGGAAGTGTACAACAGACCCTTCTGAAACTAATATAAATACTGAAAATTTTGAGATGGGATGAATATAATGCAACACACAGGGGCGAAAAGAGTGCCACGTAATATTTAATAGAAAAATACTTATTACCAAAAAAAGGATAATTAAACGATCTCCAGCTCACTAGAGCAATGAATATCCAGAATTCTAAGAAAGGTAGTGGCAGAGAAAATTAAGCAAATAATCACTGGCGTGGCAACAGAAGGTTGTCACGTTTTTCCACTACACGACAGTTCATGAGAAAATATACTGAAGCTCAAAGAAATTGGTGTAGGCATGCGTATTCAAATACAGAGATATGTAAACAGACAGAATAGGGCATAGCGGTCGGCAACATCTATATAAGACAACAGGCTTCTGGCGCTGTTGCTAGATAGGTTACTGCTACTACAACGACAGGTTATCAAGATTTAAGCGAGTTTGAACGTGGTGTTAGAGTCAGCGCATGAGCGATGGGACACAGCATGTCCGACGTAGCCATAAAGTGGGGATTTTGTCGTACGACTATTTCACGAGTGAATCGTGAATATCAGGTGTCCGAAAAAACATCAAATCTCCGACATCAGTGCTTCCGGAAAGAGAGCCTGCAAGAACGCGACCTAAGACGACTGAAGAGAATCGTTCAACGTGACACACGTGCAACTCTTTCGCAAATTACTGCAGATTTCAATGCTGGGTCATCAACAAGTGTTAGTGTGCGAACCATTCAACGTAACATCATCGATATGGGCTCTCGGACCGAAGGCCCACTCGTATACCCTTGATGACTGCAGGACGCAAAGCTTACGCCTCGCCTGGGCCCGTCAACACCGACATTGGAGTGTTGATGACTGGAAACACATTGCCTGATCGGACGAGTCTCGTTTTAAATTGGATCTAGCGGATGGATGTGTACGCGTATGGAGACAACCTCATGAATCCATGGACCCTGCATGTCAGCAGGGTACTGTTCAAGGTGGTGGAGGCTCTGTAATTGGTTGGAGTGTAATGCAAAATGTTCAAATGTATATGAAATCTTACGTGAATTAACTGCTGAGGTCATCAGACCCTAAGCTTACACACTACTTAAACTAAATTATCCCAAGGACAAACAAACACACCCATGCCCGAGGGAGAACTATAATCTCCGCCGGGACCAGCCCCACAGTCCATGACTGCAGCGCCTGAGACCGCTCGGCTAATCCCGCGCGGCGAGTGTAATGTGACCCCTGATACGTCTAGATACGACTCTGACAGGCGACACGTGCGTAAGCATTCTGTCTGATCACTTGCATCCATTCATGTCCATTGTGCATTCCGACGGACTTCGGAAATTCCAGCAGGAGAACGTGACACTCCAAACGTTCAGAGTTGTTACAGAATGGCTCCAGGAACACTCTTCTGAGTTTGAGCACTTCCGCTGCCTACCAAACTCGCCAGACACGAACGTCATTGAGCATATCTACCATGTCTTGCAACGTGCTATTCAGAAGAGATCTCCACCCTCTCGTACTCTTACGAATTTGTGGACAATGCTGCAGGACTCGTGGTGTCTGGTCCCTCCAGCACTACTTCAGATGTTAGTCGAATGCATGCCACAAGTCCCTGTAGTTGTATGTGCATACATGTAAAGTAGATAATCTCCTAAACTCGGATTGTTCCTTTAAAAATAAGGACTTTGCGGTCAAAGCTTCTGTGTTCATTCAAGTGGAGGATATGAAGAGGGGAATGTCAAACGTTCTAACAAGCCAAACTTCACAATAGTCAGGAGTCTTAAAACCCAATATAAACAACTTAAAGGCATGTACCTATGTTGAGGTATAGCCAGTGGGGGTGTTGTTCAACATGATGAAAAGGCTATTCCAGCAGCCACTGACGGAACAGAGTGCAAAAAACTGGCACACGCTGGAACAAATGATGCCTGTTGTCTGGGCTCTGACGTCATATTTGGGCCATTCCAGCGACTGGCAGAGAAGGTTGAAAAGACCAGATCTGTGCACGAAGTTTCAACAAAGATCATAATTTGCAGTATTGTCCTCAGAACTTTGCTTCTGAGTCGAGTGGAAGGACTGAACCAGAAACTTCGAAGGTTCTGAGACAAGCTAGGCTGCGACTTCCTGGACTTGCGCCATAGGGTTGAGAACTGTAGGGTCCCCCTAAACACATGAGGTATGCACTACGCGTCAGAGGCTGCTCCTCAGATAACTGACTGTGTGAGGGGTGCACACAAGGATGTTTTAGATTAGGTGACTCTCCATCCAATCCAGATAACAATAGCTGTAGGAAGCCCAGAAGTATCAGTATAATATCGAAAGAAATGCTTCCCACAGGTGAGAGTATTTACATTCTAATCTCTAACTGCCGAAGCATTCGCAACAAAGTGCCTGAGTTTGAAGGGCTCCTGAAAAGTAATCAAGCTTACATAATACTAGGTACAGAAAGCTGCTTGAAACCTGAGTGAGAGTTTTGGGGAAAATTTGAGCGTATTTAGAAAGGATAGGCAAATGGGTAATGGAGGTGGTGTATGTGTCGCATTAGACAAGAAACTCAAATCCACCGAGACAGAAACTGAAGCTGCACGTGACATTGTTTGGGAAAGATTCAGTATGAGGGATGGACACAAAATGATACTTGGATCCTTCTACCGCCCACCAGACTCACCTCCTGATGTAACCGAAAACTTTAGAGAAAACCTCAGTTCGCTTGTACGTAAGTTCCCCAGTCATACTGTAATCGTCGGTGGAGACTTTAATCATCGAAGCATTAGTTGGGAATTTTACAGTTTTGTTAGTGGTGGGCGTTATAAGACATCCTGTGAAACTTTACTAAGTGCCTTCTCTGAAAACTATGTAGAACGTATAGTTAGGAACAGCACTCATGATAAAAGTATGTTGGATATAATTACAACAAATAGACCTGACATCTTTAAGGATGTCCATATCGAAACTGGTTATAAGTGACCATGACGCGGTTGTGGCAACATGATTGCCAAAGTACAAAGGACAATTAAAACTAGCAAAAATATACGAATATTATGGTCAGTAAACTGGATAAAAATTCAGCAGTGTCATAACTCAATGAAGAACTTGATACTTTCAGCGCAGGGCAGGAGCATATAGAAGAACTACGGCTGGAATTTAAAGGGGTAGTTGACCAGGCGTTGGATAGATATGTACCCAGTAGAACAGGTCGTAACCCGCTCCAGTTCCATACATTCGCAAATCGGACATATGTACATAGGACTTTCTCTGCTTATTTTCACATGCAGAATTACCTCACAAATTACACTACTGGCCATTAAAATTGCTACACCACAAAGATGACATGCTACCGACGCGAAATTTAACCGACACGAAGAATATACTGTGATATGCAAATTATTAGCTTTTCAGAGCATTTACACAAGGTTGGCGCCGGTGGCGACACCTACAACGTGCTGACATGACGAAAGTTTCCAACCGATTTCTCATACACAAATAGCAGTTAACCGGAGTTACCTGGTGAAACGTTGTTGTGATGCCTCGTGTAAGGAGGAGAAATGCGTATCATCAGGTTTCCGACTTTGATAAAGGTCAGATTGTAGCCTATCGCGTTTGCGGTTTATCGTATCGCGACATTGTTGCTCGCGTTGGTCAAGATCCAATGACTTTTAGCAGAATATGGAATCGGTGGGTTCAGGAGGGTAATAAGGAATGCCGTGCTGGATCCCAACGGCCTCGTATCACTAGCAGTCGAGATGACAGGCATCTTATCCGCATGGCTGTAACGGATCGTGCAGCCACGTCTCGGTCGCTGAGTCAATAGATGGGGACGTTTGCAAGACAACAACCATCTGCACGAACAGTTCGACGACGTTTGCAGCAGCTCGAAGACCGTGGCTGCGGTTACCCATGACGCTGCATCACAGACAAGAGCGCCTGCGATGGTGTACTCATCGTCGAACCTGGGTGCACGAATGTCAAAACGTCATTTTTTCGGATGAATCCAGGTTCTGTCTACAGCATCATGATGGTTGCTTCTGTGTTTGGTGACATCGTGGTGAACGCACATTGGAAGCGTGTATTCGTCAATGCCATACTGGCGTATCACCCGGCGTGATGGTATGGGGAGCCATTGGTTACACGTCTCGGTCACCTCTTGTTCGCATTGCCGGCACTTCGAACAGTGGACGTTACATTTCAGATGTGTTACGACCCGTGGCTCTACCCTTCATTCGATCCCTGCGAAACCCTACATTTCAGCAGGATAATGTACGGCCGCATGTTGCAGGCTATGTACGGGTCTTTCTGGATACAGAAAATGTTCGAGTGCTGCCCTGGCCAGCACGTTCTCCAGATCTCTCACCAATCGAAAACGTCTCGTCAGTGGTGGTCGAGCAACTGGCTGGTCACAATATGCCAATCACTACTCTTGATGAACTGTGGTATCGTGTTGAAGCTGCATGGGCAGCTGTACCTGTACACGCCAACCAAGCTCTGTTTGAGTCAATGCCCAGGCGTATCAACGCCGTTATTACGGCCAGAGGTGGTTGTTCTGGGTACTGATTTCTCAGGATCTATGCACCCAAATTGCGTGGAAATGTAATCACATGTCAGTTCTAGTATAATATATTTGTGCAATGAATACCCGTTTATCATCTGCGTTTCTTCTTGGTGTAGCAGTTTTAATGGCCAATAGTGTACGTGACATTCCTCCTGAATTAACCTGTATGTGTGGTTTGGCGTTATCTCTCGAAAGAAGGTAGCGGAATTTTATATTACAAAACGAATACGCTCGGTCACGAGACTGCATAAGCAACTATTCCATAGGATACGTCAATAATATCTGATTGGTTAGTACTGCTTTTGCCTCTACGAACAGTCTTGCTGAGCTTCGTTGCCTTGGCACACCGTCCTTACGCTATCTACCAGAGATTTTAGTTTTCTGCTCAAATGTTTTTTCCTCGATAAGGGACGAGTTTTTAAAGTATACCACTGAGCTCTCCCGTTACAGAAGGTGGTGATTTAATTTCGAGGTGCCCGTAGTAGGCAACTATCAGCGCAGCTCGGGTGCCCCGCTCACCGCACGGAGATTGCGGGCTGTAAATTAGTGTTGTTCCCGGCGCTGATTTAGCGCGGAGCACGGCAGTTTGCTGGGAGACGCGGCGCCCGGACGGTTCCCCCGTGGTCTGCCGCCACCGCCGCTGCCTCGCCTTATTAAAGGAGTGCCTCATCCCGGCGTGGAGAGGTGCGGCGCGGCCAGGTAAATTCGCGGTATCTGCGGCGCGCTTTCAGCGTCGGCAGCCATTACGGGCGCGCCTTTATCAGCCAGCCATTACAACGGCGCCCGCCCGCGCTATCCCGTGCGAGGAGACGTCTGGCGTCGCCGCAACCGCCGTATTCGCGGCTGGCTATCTCCGCGGCCGTATTTTCGGCGCAGCCCCATTAGACATGAATAAGAGTCGCAGATTAGGAGCGCCGGCGCCGGCGCCGGCGTCAGCGTCGGCGTCTGTGCCCGCCGAGGCGGCGTCGCCGTATCGCGACGCCCGGTCCGCCCGACGCGACGCCCTCCGGGCACAACAGCCGCCGGCCGCTGATCTGCGAGGCGAGCCACCTGCTCTGTGCCTCACGAGGCCTTGGCGCCTCCCAGACCTTTGTTAACGCAGCGTTACCGCTACGGTACAACGATTCAGCGTCTCCGCGGTAGTATCCCCGTTAAATCAAAGGCTTGTCTTCGAACTGTAACACTTACCGCCAATTTACCTGATGCAAACTGAGCCGTGGTAAAAAATGCTGCTTTGAACAGCGCGCCGCAGCGCGTAGTGTGAAGCAGTCGCCCTCCGTTTCTGGCGGTGGCGCCGCTGTGGCAATCGCAGCTTTGGTGTCTCCATCAAGTGGAAAAGCGGGAAAGGTTGCCTGTTCACGTGCATTTATGGTGCGCTATGAGCTCGGCATGGTGAGACTGAGTCGGCAAGTCTGGTCAGTTGGTCAGCCGGGTCAGTGTGGGGCAGTCAGTGTCTGTCTGTCGTCCGGAGTGCTAGTTTGTCTTAGGTCGCCAGTCTGCTCGAGTTTGTTTAGGCAATGGGCATTGGCGGTTGGATCGATCGGTTGGTCGGTCGCGCACTGGGACACAAGATAACTTGTCCGTCTTGAGCGTCAGCGGCCGACACGAGAGCAACAGGAGCCAACCTACGACATCGGTCTGGCCGGTGCGAGCTGCGACGCCGTGAGACGGGAGAGCGGCGCGCCTTCCTGCGTCCGTTGAAGCGGCTGGCAGCGGACGCCTCGGGAGAGCGTTTTGTGTCTGTCTGTTTGTCGGTCTGCCGTACGTTAATAGCTGCCTCTGTCATGTTTGTCGGATTCGGTGTTAACGAATTTATTGCTTAAGGTGTAAAGGCCAAATTCCTGAAATACGTTCTTATCTTGCCTATCATCTTCAGAGATGGTATATGTGTAATGTAGAGCATGTTTGTACATTTTATGTAAGACTGCATTTCATGGGTTTTCATTGAAATGGTGTTTTTAGTGTATAAAGTTGCCACCCTTCCACCGTAAGAGTCCTTTTAAAAACAAGTTGCACTTTCGGTGGCAAATAATTTTAATGTGGTAGTTTTGTACCATTTCCATCCCTCCTACGGGGTTCACAGTTTATGTGTTTGTGTGAGTTGTTAAAAAATTTTGTTTAACCTAATCTAGTGTGTTGCAAATTTGCACTAGTGTAGTCTTTCAGAGGTTGTTGTGAGCGGTCGTGACTACAGCCGTGTTAAAAGGGAGCGACAAGGTTCTAAGCCCGAAAGCTCATACTGTCAAAAAAAAATTTTTTTGTTATTTCTGCCACGGAATAAATTGTAACTTGATATTTTAGAGGGTGCTTTCTGATTATAATTTTTAAATCTGTTTTTTTTAAAGGAAAAGCCTTTTAGAAATAAAATTTCGATTTTTTGAAAGAAACGTGATTTGTTTCCATCAGTTACCCACTGGCAACTACTTCCACGCTCACATTGTGTGATTAAATGTGTTAATGTTCTTGATGAACCTTTAGTAAATAAAGTAAATTTGAAAAGAAAAGGTTTTGAAAGGTAAATTCACGGTTCACAAACCACTATGTAGTGCAACATGGATTAAATACCAGTATTACTCAGTTACTGCGTGGTGGTCACGAACTACCCCATTACCATTCCCTTAGAGACACTGTCTACACGTCACATAAGCTGACGTGGTGTGGTATCATGTATCGATACCACCCTACAGGCGTCTTCAGGTTGGGAAATGAATTGCAAATTTCCCCCAGACGCTGACAGCTGTCGTGCGGGATCTGGCAGACCCAATGGTGCGCGCCCGCTGAGCCACGCCTCCAGTGGCTCTGTACCACGAGCGCCCTCTGCCGCCGCGTTATAGGATGGCTGGCGGCAGCCACTCACTCAGCCCAGCTGCACTTGGAGACTCTTCGCTAAGATAACATCGTTCGTGCTTAGTACAGCAAACCTCTTCCTTGCTGACTTTGAGACTTTTTGACTCTATTTCTCGGTGAATTGCTTGTAATGAGTCTTCATGCACTTAGAGAACTACAAGTTAAGTAAATCCTGTTTGGTGTCATATTTTGTTCGCTGATCATTTATCCTCCTGTCCTAATCTCCTACGACGACAGTTACTACAGCACTCTGTAGCCCAATTTTCCAGATACACTGAAGCGCCAAAGAAACGGGTACAGACATGCGTATTCAAATACAGAGATATGTACACAGGCAGAATACGGCGCTGCGTTCGGCCACGGCTATGGAAGACAAAGATCTGGCGCAATTGTTAGATCGGTTGCTGTTCCTACAATGGCAGGTTATCAAGATTCAAGTGAGTTTGAACGCGGCGTTATAATCGGCGCACGAGCGATGGGACGCAGCATCTCCGAGGTAACGATGAAGTGCGAATTTTCCCGTACGACAATTTCACGAGTGTAGGAGTTTGAACGCGGCGTTATAATCGGCGCACGAGCGATGGGACGCAGCATCTCCGAGGTAACGATGAAGTGCGAATTTTCCCGTACGACAATTTCACGAGTGTACCGTGAATATCTGGAATCCGGCAAAACATCAAATCTCCCACCATGCTGCTCCCGGAAAGCGGTCCTGCAAGAACGGGACTAACGATGACTGAACAGAATCGTTCATCGTGACAGAAGTGTAGCCCTTCCGCAAATTGCTGCAGATTTCAATGCTGAGCTATTAAAAGTGTCAGCGTGCGATCCATTCAAAGGAACATCGTTTATATGAGCTTTCGGACCCGAAGGCCCACTCGTATACCCTTGACTGCACGACACACATCTTTACGCCTCCACTGGGCCCGTCAACTCTGACATTGGATTTTTGATGATTGGAAACATGATGGACGTGTACGGGTATGTAGGCAACCTTATGAATCCGTGGAGCCTGCATGTCAGCAGAAGACTGTTTCAAGCTGGTGGAGGCTCTGTAATGGTGCGGTGCGTGTGCAGTTGGAGTGACACAGGACCTCTGATACGTCTAGATACGACTCTCACTGGTGACATGTACGTAACAATTCTGCCTGATCGTCTGCATCCATTCATGTACATTGTACATTCCGATGGATTTGGGAAATTCCAGCAGGTCAGATGGTTCAAATGGCTCTGAGCACTATGGGACTTAACTTCTGAGGTTATCAGTCCCCTAGAACTTAGAACTATTTAAACCTGACTAACATAAGGACATTATACACATCCGTGCCCGAGGCAGGATTCGAACCTGCGATCGTAGCGGTCGCGCGGTTCCAGGTTGTAGTGACTAGAACCGCTCGGCCACTCCGGCTGGCTATTCCAGCAGGACAATCTGACACTCAACACGTCCAGAATTGCTACAGAGTGGCTCCAGGAACACTCTTCCGATTTTAAACAATTCCGCTGGCCACCAGACTCCCCAGACATGAACATTATTTAGCATATCTGCGATGCGTTGGAACGCGCTGTTCATAAAAGATCTCCATCCCCTCATACTCTTACGGATTAATGAACAGCCCTGCAGGACTCATGGAGTCAATTCCTTCCAGAACAACTTCCAACACTAGTCGTGTTGCAGCACTTTTGCATGCTTGTGCGGGTCCTACACGATATTAGGCAGGTGTACCGGTTTCTTTGGCTCTTTAGTGTACAAAGTTGTATACAACACGTCGCATTGCCTTACATGATAATGCTGCTTCTCCTGGACTATGACTGGCCAGAATTACGAGACAGTGACTCCATTGCTGCCTGCCAATGACTTGGAATGGCAGCCATAGTTGAGAACGTTCGTGCATCAGGTGGTACTGCTCGTGACCTGAGTAGAAATGTGCTAAAGGCTCAGAACAGTTGGTTTTAATACTTCATGTTTCAGTACGGTAAGTTTGTGGCTGAAAAGGCGGAACGAGGCCTTTACTTATGTCCAGAGTCCACTCTGGAATCATCTGAATGTGTACAGAAGGAAATATCGGCGGTGGTACTGTAAAGTGTTGTGGCAAGCATTGTGGAGTAGATTCATGGCATCCTTTAAAGACAATTACGTACTCATGTTTCACAGAGCCAAATCACAAACAGAATTACTACCGTGCATTATCTTTGGTGAGAGGAACTCAGTTGTAGAGGACACAAGGAAAGTAATTACACTGCGCAGTTACATTAATGTGAGTACCTATCAAAAGCCTGAATAATCATCTTCCACAGTGCGGACCGCTGCGAGCGAGACGTTTAGGAAGAGAGGCATTGAGTTATGGAAAGGCACCGACAGGGATGTGGACCTATGTTGACTCAAGTGCCGTAGCCAGCTGCGGTAGTTTTCTGGCTGAGGATCCATGGTGGGAACAGCGCGATGGAGGTGGTTCCACAGACTTTCGATTGGGTTTAAATCTGGGTAGTTCGCTGGCCGGAGGACTATGGTAAACTTATCCCGCTGCTCTTCGAATCATGCACATACACTGCGAGTTGTGTGAACGTTGCATTGTCCTGTTGGTAGGTGCCATCGTGCCGAGAAAAAACAAAGTACGTTTAGGGAAGGATGTGTAGCCCCCAAGGATAGATGCATACTTGCGATCATCCAGTGTACTTTCCAGAATGACAAAATACTCAGGGAACGCCGCGAAACTTCTCCAGGCCATAATGCCTTCTCATCTGGCCTAAACCCTTCCGACGATTGTCACAGGATGTTTGCTTTGCAGACGATTCACATCGATGGAAAATAAAACGTGATTCATCTGAAAAGGCCACCTGTCGCCACTCAGTGGACGGCCAGTTGAGGCACTGATTTCCAACCTTCGTCGCCGATGAACAGTAGCCTGCATGGGTGTATGGCACGCGGAGCTCCACAATTGCCTCGGCTCCCGATCCGGAGACCACGCCATTTTGCCATGCATAGTATAGCTTACCCAAGGCTGCACGGGAACAGTCTTTCAGAAGTGCCTCCACCCTTGGCCCGAAGACAATAATCATGCCACTTTGGACGTCAGGCAAATCGCGCCGTTTCCGCTTCACGACAACTGCACTGATAATGCTTTCACCTGCCTTCTGTGAATCATTGTTCCACGTTGACGTCGAACATAGGCGGTGGTCACATTAATGCGACTGGACTGTGTATTAATGTTTGATGGCCTGTAAGTGCTGTGATCGCGAAAGTGTTCAATTACCTAACGAAAAATGAAACCTCTTCTTCTCCTCCCTTTTTTCTGTTTGCAACAGTGTGTTACTACATCCGGAATGTAGGACGTTTACGCCAGCACCGAGAACAGAACGCTGATGAGCGATCCCAAAGACAATGCAGTGTGCTAAGGTCACTGCTGTCGCGCATCTGATGAGAAAAGCGAGATGCCATTCGCATGGAACTGTCTCTTAAGAAAGTGGCAAGATTAATCGTCAATTCAGTGAAAAGAAATTTTATTAAAAAACTGTCACCATAGGATAATACTGGCGCTATTTACCACTAAGGATATAAATTCTTTTAAACAATGGCTATTTCAAGTCTCCCTCGCTCCTATTGTCATATTCCCTAAATTAAATATTTTTCTCTTTGCATGCACGGTAAACAATGGCAAATCTCTTTCCATTTCCAGAAACGTACCTTGGAAATTTTATCAAATTAAGGCATAAACTTTCTTTTATGGTTCAAATGGCTCTGAGCACTATGGGACTTAACTGCTAAGGTCATCAGTCCCCTAGAACTTAGAACGACTTAAACCTAACTAACTTAAGGACATCACACACATCCATGCCCGAGGCAGGATTCGAACCTGCGACCGTAGCGGTCGCGCGGTTCCAGACTGTAGCGCCTAGAACCGCCCGGCCACTCCGGCCGGCCTTTCTTTTATCAACTGACCTATGTCTTCAGTCGCTCAAGACTCTCCTTGGTGTTTTTCCGATCTTTGCATATTACTCGCGTGAAGCTAGAATCCTTGTAAAGTCCCTGTCCGACAAAAATCTATAATGTGCCAGGGAATTTTGTAACAGCCAACACATTCTGCAAATGCACATTTTTATTCTGAGAACAGTCCTTGCACAGAGAAGTAACGTCAGGAAACATACTTTTCAACATCTTTCTTGACGTGACTACCAACTTTAGTTAGTGTTATAATGTTGTTTTAGAGGGGGGGGGGGGGGGGGAGGACGGGCAGTGGGAGAGAGGTGAGAGAGTTTGAAATCCACTTTATGCAGAACACCATTTATTTCATTTTATTCATACAGATTTGTTGCTACACCTATCTGTCATTTTCTGTACGTCAAATTTATCTATGAAAATAACATTGCTAGTGAAAATACGTTTTTGTAAGTATCGGTTTTTACGGCCTTTCTTGTCGTGTTGACAGCATGTCGTGTTTTCCCTCCAATTGTGTATATCTGGTGTCTGTCTCTTCCTACTGCTATTATACATACAGTTTTCGCATCGTTTTTTATGTAATTTCACTCTCATTTTTACTTCGCACGTATTTTAAAAAAAACGTGATTTGAGAAAACACTTATGTCTCCCTGCTCAATGTAAACAATGTAAAAACAGTGTGCACAACAGCATTAAAAACAGATATCTACAGATATACACAACAGGACGGAAAATATGACATGATGTCCAAACGACAAAAAAGGTCAGAAAAATCTTTCCGTAAAAATGCAGTTTTAGTAGCAATGTAACATAATGGTAGCTGTCGAAATGTGTCTGGGTGAATAAGGCGCATTGTAAATAATTCAAATTTTACATCGCAAACGCGCGAAAAACCTCAAGAAGGACTTCGAACCTGAACAAGATGATTCTCTCAAACCCACGTCAAATGCTCTAAATGTTTGTAAGCCTCAAGTGCCTGACTGAGCTGCATGTACCTGTATCGCTGTTCGAAGACCAGATCCTAGTTACCTTGGATCTACGTATCACTGACAGACATAACGCATACTTATGTGCTGTATATGGCAGATAAACTTCTGAAGAAAACTAATAGGTCACCTGCAATTCGTCTCGTTAATTCCTTAGGAAACTATGGCCAGGCCCGTATTTGTAGAACAGAAATCCCCACTCTCGTAGATTTGCGGAGCGCTGACGCGCAGAGTAAAAAACCCTACAGTTGACATAAATCGGCAAACAGAAGACGAGTAGCGAAAAAAGTGGCTGTTTCGGCTACAGCCAACAGTGGGAAATCCGATCCCTCCGGCCCCGGTAATCGGAGTTAGTTTATTGATCCTAAAAAGCTGTACTTCTGTCAACGTACCCTCCCAGAGAGCCCGCGAGAGGAACCTGATAATGTGGCATGAAGCAAGTGTCTGCTTTCGCTGTGTCATTCGCACCCTGTGTCTGTAACGTCTCGGTTTAGATTACTAGATTACTACGAGAGGGATGATAAATGTGCACACACGAAAACACACCCCTCTTTCCAGATACGGGTGTACGAAGTTTTTGTTTCGTAAAAGTGTGTGTGTGTGTGTGTGTGTGTGTGTGTGTGTGTGTGTGTGTGTGTGTGTGTGAGAGAGAGAGAGAGAGAGAGAAGAGAGAGAGAGAGAGAGAGAGAGAGAGAGAGAAACAGAGGGAGAAAGAAAGATAGAGAGAAAAGCTCCTTGGATTGTAAGAGGACACCTGAATGAAGAAATTCAAAGAGGAGGCTGCAATTGAATAGGAGAATTTAATGAGAAACTGATGTGGGATATTAGAAGAGTAGCTTGAAGATTCTTTCATCTCTACCAGCAATGGATATCGATGACATCACCGACAGGAGTTCCATGGCTGCGCTACGTGTAAAGACATGCCATAATCGTCACCCACGGAATCTACGCAAAGACAATTTAACCAGCCACCGAGTGGAGCTAATGACCGGTAAGAAGTAAAAATCTATCGCCTGCGATCGGTGGCTGCATAACTATACTACATATTAAGTGTTTCAGTTTGTAAGGCTAGAAAAGAACCTAAAATATTTGCACACTTTGCTTACACCCTGAGTGTAAATTGATGTGAAAGATATATATGCCAAATTTCAAGAAGAATGGATAATATTTAGAGATTGCACACGTTGATCAGTTTTGTAAAAGTAAGCATATAACAAGATTTTTCATTAATCACTTTTATTGGAAAAACTAGAAATCACAAACTTAAAATAATATTAAAAGGAGACAATGATATTAACAGGTAGTACGACAGACAAAACAGTGATATATTCATCAGCTTTGAACGATGCAATCCTTATTTTGTTCGCTTGGTGACGACTTCTCTGTGATGACAAGAATTGTTTTTGTTGTTCGTCTCTGCTCGATTAGTTAAATTTTTTTATCGGAGCAATTCCTCTTTCTGTGACATCATCGACCACTTTAAGGGCGTTCACCTGCAGTCTTAGAGAATCACTGCAGTATTTTGCCACTTCGCGGCTCTCAAAAAATTCAAAGAACGTCTTCGTTTTATTAATAACGAAATGGCTCAGGTCTCTTCCTTCAAAAATTACGTTTATACTCTCTAATCGTACCATTTCTTTTTTATTTGCAGGCCTCATTTCAAAATTTTTTGTTATCTTTCCCTTGACAGCTAATCCAAGAAAGCTAATACTAGGTACGTTCGTTTCTGATAGGTACCACAGGTTTCTTAAGTTTCAGCATTTTGTTGATTCAGAACTAGAAACCTTTTTTTTAAATATTTTATGAAGCGTTTATTAATTTGTCTGTCACTGTTGCAGTACGCATGTTTGGCGACTAGTTTCGAAATAACTGGTTCATTTTCAAGTCTGACCTACCGAGGCTGCACTGAAAGTGCTCGATCTTAATAACAAATATCAAAACGGCAATCCATCTACATCTACATTTACGTGATTACTCTGCTATTCACAATAAAGTACCTGGCAGAGGGTTCAATGAACCACCTTCAAGCTGTCTTTCTACCGTTCCACTATCGAACGGCGCGCGGGAAAAACGAGCACTTAAATTGTTCTGTGCGAGCCCTGATTTCTCTTATTTTATCGTGATGATCATTTCTCCCTAAGTAGGTGGCTGCCAACAGAATGTTTACGCAATCGGAGAAGAAAATTAGTAACTGAAATTTCATGAGAAGATTCCGTCGCAACTAAAACCGTCTTTGTTTTTATGACAGCCACTCCAATTCTCGTGTCATGTCTGTGGCACTATCTCCCCTACTAAGCGATAATACGAAACGAGCTACCCTTCTTTGTACTTTTTCGATATCATCCGTCAGTCTCATTTGATGCGGATCCCACACAGCACAGCAATACTCCAGAACAGGGAGGACAAGCGTGGTGAAAGCAGTCTCTTTAGTAGACATGTTGCACCTTCTAAGTGTTCTGCCAAAGAATCGCAATCTTTGGTTGGCTGTAAATGGTTCAAATGGCTCTGAGCACTATGGAACTTAACATCTGAGGTCATCAGTCCCCTAGAACTTAGAACTACTTAAACCTAACTAGCCTAACGACATCACACACATCCACGCCAGAGGCAGGATTCGTACCTGCGACCGTAGCAGTCGCGCGGTCCCGGACTGAAGCGCCAAGAACCGCTCGGCCACCGCGGCCGGCTGGGTTGGCTATACCCAAAATATTATCTATGTAATTGTTCCAATATAGAGTATTTGTAATTGTAATCTAAGTATTTAGTTGAATTTACAGCCTTCAGATTTGTGTGACTTATCGCGTAATCGAAAAAATAGCGGATTTTTTTTAGTACTCATGTGAATAACTTCACACTTTTCTTTATTCAGGGTCAATTTCCACCTTTCGCATCATACACATGTCTTATCTAAATCATTTTGCAATTCGTTTTGGTCATCTGATGACTTTACAAGACGGTGAATGACAGCATCATCTGCAAACAGTCTAAGACGGCAACCCAGATTGTCTCCTATGTCGTTAATATAGCAAACACCTACTTGGGGAACGCCGGATATTATTTCTGTTTCACTCGATGACTTTCCGTCTGTTACTACGAACTGTGACCTTTCTGACAGGAAATCACGAATCCATTCGCACAACTGAGGCGATATTCCATAGGCATGCAGTTTGGTTAGAAGACGCTTGTGTGTCGAAAGCCTTCTGGAAATCCAAAAATATGAAATCAATTCGACATCCCCTGACGATATGACTCGTTACTTCATGAGTATAAAAAGCTAGTTGTGTTTCGCAAGAACGATGTCTTCTGAATCCGTGCTGACTCCGTGTCAATAAATCGTTTTCTTGGAGGTACTTCATAATATTCGAATACAGTATATGTTCCAAAACCCTACTGTAAATCGACGTTAGTGATATGTTCCTGTAATTCAACGGATTACTCCTACTTCCCTTTTTGGGTATTGGTGTGACTTGAGCAATTTTCCAGTCTTAAGGTAAGGATCTTTCTGTGAGCGAGCGGTTGTGTATAATTGCTAAATATGGAGCTATTGCATCTTCATACTCTGAGAGGAATCTGATTGGTATACAATCAAGACCGGAAGCCTTTCTTTTATTAAGTGATTTATGCTGCTTTGCGACACCGAAGGTATCTGTTTTTATGCTTCTCATCCTCGCAGTTGTTCTTGATTGGAATTCAGGAATATTTACTTCGTCTTCTTTGGTGAAGGAGTTTCGAAAAATCGTGTTTAATAACTGTGCTTTAGTGGCACTGTCATCAGTGACTTCACAGTTGTTATTGCGCAGTGAAGGTACTGATGGCGTCTAGCCACTGGTGTGCTTTATGTATGACGAGAATCTCTTTGGGTTTTCTGCCAGATTTCGAGACAGAGTTTCGTTGTGGAAATTATTGAAAGCATCTCGCATTGAAGTACGCGCTATATTTCGAACTTCTGCAAAACTTTTCCAGACTTGGGGATCTTGCGTTCTTTTAAATTTGGCATGCCTTTTTCGCTGCTTCTGCAACAGCGATCTGACCCGTTTTGTGTACATGGGGAATCAGTACCATCACTTATTAATTTATATGGTATATATCCCTCAATTGCTATCCATACTATCTCTTCGAAATCATTCCACAACTTTTCTAAGGTTACATGATCAGATCTGAAGGACTGCAGACTGTCTCTTAAAACGGTGTTAAGAGCATTTTTATCAGTTTCTTTTAATAGATATACTTTGTGTTTCTTTTTGATAGCTGTAGGAGTTACGGCATTCAGCCTAACAGCTACTGCTTCATGATCGCTAATCCCTGTATTCGTCACGATACTCACTAATTTTCCAGGATTATTTGTTGCTAAGACGTCAAGTATGCTGTCGCAACCATTTTCGCTTCGAATGGGCTCATGAAGTAATTGTTCAAAGTAATTGTCTGAGAAAGCATTCAGTACAATTTCGGATGATATTTTATGCTTGCCGCCGGCTTTAATCGTGTAATTTTTCCAGCATGCTTTATAAATTAATCACAAATGACTGTTACAATCGACAGGTAGCTTCTTAGCAGGTCAGAATCAAAGCAGATACTATATTTGCCTCTTAGCAACTGTGTGAGAAAGGTTTTTGACGTCTGGGTAAGTGCTCAGAAGCTATAACACATCCAAAGCATTGTTTGGAGCCCGTCGAATCACAGGTGCCTCGCACCACAAGCGAACAGATATGAGGCTGACAAAATGTGCAACCCGCACTCAACTGTTTAATGAAGAGGACAATTTTAAATGCATATATTGTCTTTGCCATTCACCTTGCTTGACGCAGAACCGCTAGGCTCCTGTAACTGAAATTGCTTTTAGACTAACCTCCTACGTGTACGAATGGGAATTGTAATAACTCTTTGTAGTTTTCTGTTGGATGACTTCTGTCTTTTAGGACATTTTGGATGCAGTTAACCATTTTCACTCGTTATGAAGCTAGGGTGCCTTGAACGGAACTTTTTTATCCAGCATGGCCGCATGTGACTTCTTATCAAGTGTACTTGGAACTTCTGAAAAATCTGGTTGTCCGGACCAATTGATAGTATGTCACAATACTCCTTAAACACTCCTTTAAATATTAATTCGTGAGATTGATGACGGAAATCCAACCACGACGATGTTCGTCAGAATTCTCTTTCAGTTTTGGTAAATGCTTCTTGGATGAGTCCTGTATTAGATGCTGTAGTACCAAAAGATATACCGATGATATTGCCATATAGCCTAAATTGATCCATTTCCCGAATAACTATTTCAGCCATTTGCTCACCAGTGCCTTTCAGGACAACAGGCAGAACAAGCAAATGTTCAAAATATTTGCAGTCACTAGAACTGCAACTCTATCTTCCAAAGTTTTGACACTCACATTGGCAACTGAGGGCAAAAGTTTACTATCCCAATGGAAGACCAAATGGCCAGGATTTTCAATGAGCGATTCTTCTATTTTCTTTGAGATTTTACTTCTATTGCTCACCAGAGTTCGGTGAACGGCAGCGGGATATACGGAAGTTTCTGAAACATTGTGACAGTACTCTTTGGAGTTTCTGTAAATGAAGTATTTGCTTGTCGAATAGACAGCTGCTCTCGATCGCAAGTAGACATGAGTGTTCATCAAGAGATTTTAACCTAGGACAGAGATGAGTAATCGGTTGCATGCAAGTCATTAGTGGCACGTGACCAAATAATTTGGGCACAGCATTAAATAAGGAATTTAGGTAGCCCTACTTAATGGAATTAATTGATTTGTTCGTCTGCATTAGAAGTCATAGTACAAAAGTTCATCGGTGCCGACGTGTAATGGAAGTTGTAGATGCCAGATCTTCACTTATGCTCACTCACTGTGAGTCATGGTGAATTCGTGTGCATTAACAGTAATACACCGTTGTCCACTGTTTGGCCACATAGGGTGATATCTGTTCCAACAGCGACGACTTCCTATTTCTACCGATAGGTAACATACTGCTAAATTGTCGTCGCGGAAGAGTGTTAAACTGTTTTTGTCTGTTGCGGCCTTACGTCGAGTGATGCAATTACACATGACTAGTAACACTTGTAAACGTGTACTATCTCAAAATGGGTAGTTTGGCAAAGAAATAAAATGTGCAAGATAAGTGTAACTGAGTATTTCCAACTTGGGTACTGAGGAATATAGTATGGTTAATAAAGGCCATCAATCGGTGTGTGTTTTCCTTTCCGGGACAGAGGAATGTGGAACATCGTCTGTGAAACGGCACTATGAAACAAATCACAAATTCCTTCGTCAAAAAAGCGAACCGGCTGCAAATGGCACTGTCAGGTATAGTAAATTTTCTGGCGGCGGGGAATTTTTTAAGGAAGCTTGGTTAGCATGTGCCCCATCACCTTCTGAAGATTTTGAAAATAAAGGAAAGATAATTGAGCTCATCAAAATACTACTTCACCAAGAAAAACAATAAAAGAGTTGGTTCAAATGGCTCTGAGCACTATGGGACTCAACTGCTGAGGTCATTAGTCCCCTAGAACTTAGAACTAGTTAAACCTAACTAACCTAAGGACATCACAAACATCCATGCCCGAGGCAGGATTCGAATCTGCGACCGTAGCGGTCTTGCGGTTCCAGACTGCAGCGCCTTTAACCGCACGGCCACTTCGGCCGGCAATAAAAGAGTCTTTAGACTCAAGGAAAATGTAAAAGAACAAGAAAAAAAGACATCAGATCTGCCAGTTTAGCTGTGTTTGCTCGATATTGCGTTGTAAATGACATAAAGAAGAATTTATTTGCTAACAACTTCTAAGGGCACAGGTATTTGCACAACTGTTTAAAAATTTGGTTACTAAAAAAGAAATAGATTTAAGATAAACTGTTTCGAAAACGACTGATGATGCCCCGAAAATGGAGGGCAGAAAAATGAACTTTTTTGGCTTATTCGAAGCCCACATTGGACATTCTGTTATTGAATTCCACAAAATCACATACATCAACAGGCCTTGTGCACAAATGGCGGCCTCGCTTCCCTTGATATTATAATGGTCGCAGTCACAAAAATAGTGAACCTTATAACATCGTAAACTTCTAAAAAAGAAAAAGTTCTAAGCGTTGTTAGATGAAATCAGCTCGGTGTACAATGGCTTCATGATGCGTAACAATGTTCGCTGGTTGAGCCGCGGCAACGCACTTCAAAGTCTTGTGGATTGTTCGGACGAAATCAGACTGTTTTCATAAAATGAGGGAGAAACTGTACTATGTTTATAGTTAATAATGTTAAATGGCTTGCAATATGTGTTCTTTTACCGACAGCTCCCAACGTTTCAATGATTTGTACGTAAGGCTTCAAGGAACAAACAAATCAGTTATTGTTATGATAGATCTTATTCGCACTTTTAAGGCTAAACTGTAAGATAACGATATTGTTTCCATAAACTAAAGTATTTCCCAAATTTAAAATATTACCAACGATTTGGATTTATACTAAAAGCAAGATGAAGAAAAGTCTCTGAGCAATTTTCTTCGGTAATACATTTTTCAATCGAAGAATTTTTATCGAACTTTTCTCAATTCAAAGAGTTATCGGAAACACAAATTCATTATGTATCCAGATGTGACTTTACCGGATAAACTGAACTTGTGTAAATTTGATTGGTTGGAAAATGAATAAACTGAAATAGAGGTAATTGATTTCCGGTCTAGTTCAATACTGAATAAAAAAAATTTCGGAACAAGAAAAGAACTGAAAGTAAATGAATTACGAAGACTATCAGGAAGTATGAGCAAAAATGTCAACATTAAAATTACGGAAACGTGGAATTCCATTCCAGGTACATAAAGTTGTCTAAAGAAGCTGGCGTTTGATATCTACACAATATTTTCATCTAACTGTGAGTGTGAGTCGTCATTTTCTTAAATGAATAACATTAAAGACTCGCTAAAAACCGTTTGCAGATGACTCGAGTTCAGCTTACATTCTGCTAAAAGTTACTAAGTGTTTGGCATCGAATCTGCAACAGGAGAAATCACATTAATTTTTCTTTTATTTAGACAAACTAGAAATATTTATTTTATTATTGCTGTACGAAAGGTCTGTTTCTGTTTGGAAATAAAGTGTTTTAGTAGGGTAGTATCTAGTTTTTTCATTAATCAGTAGAGCCCAAATTTCTGTGTACTATCGAATCTTAAAATATGCATGCATTCATCCACTATCGTACGGCTAAACATGAGCAAAATAAGAAGAAAAAATGTGTAATATGCAGTATCAAAATTTAGCTCCACGATTAGTCTGATGGCGCGCCATGGCTGTTCTACACATTTCTTTGAAAAAAAAAAAAAAAAGACACGTAGATGTACAAAGGTTGACCATCGCTGACCTAGGACTTGCACGCTGAAGTAGGCGAAAACACTGCCTGTTTGCCACCTAGGTGCTGATGATGATGGAGATGAGTCTTCTATTACAACTGTATTATTGATTTCAGTGATAGCTCTGTAGTGCTTCTTTTGTAAATTTAGTTCTTGCTTTCGAGGGGAAAACCTTAACTATTCTACTCATTGACGAATTCATAAGATCGTCTCTTAGTGACCTAAGATATTTTTTATCTTTCTGTGATACGCTAGTCATGTCCATCACGTTTTACAGGGAAATGTCAAATAATTCAACGAGATCACCTTTCCAAATCTGCCGTTTCACATTTGCTTTGTACGTGTTTATCGATTTCTCTTTACCCTAATTTTGGTATTCTTTGCACAAATTCTGTAGATCAGGATGGATATTCTCCTGCGTCTTTTGCTTCTTCTGCACTAATTGTAGTTCAGTACTGGTAGATTTAGCAGCGTATGGAAGTGTTACTTCCATTGCCTTGTGATGGTAAATAAAAACTAAATATACTTGATCCTTTGAAGGGAGCCAAGCTCCTAAAAACTCACCACTAAGCACCGTTTCTAGCAGCGAAATTTCTCTTTTTGTTCCCATTTTAAACTTCAGTTACCTGCAAAAAGAGAAAGAAATAGATCAGAAGCGCGTAAGTGCAAAGCACTTCAATATTAGAAATTTCACTAGTTTGTTATAAAAGTGATAAATGTGTGCAACTGCTAAGTATTATCCATTCTTATTGATATTTAGAATATATTTCTTTTACGCCACTGGAATTCGGGGCGTAGCCAAAGTCATACGAAAATCCCATCTTTGGAAAATGGAAAATTCTATTGCGTATGCGGAGCAAATTGTTCTCTTAACTCTTTATACACCTAACGAAAAACACTTCCATGTACTTAAACTTTCATTTTTTGTCTGTCGAACATTGCCCAGAATTAAATTTAAAATCCCCTCTTCTCTTGTCAGCTAATACAGCGCATGCAGAAATCAGATGGAAAGTATGCAAAATGTACATATACAGGATGCATGACACAATTAACGTGAATAGTGGCACAATTAACAGACGTGGAAGGGCCGAAATGATGCTCCATAGCTTCTGCACTAACCACTCCTGCTATTAAAATCTGCGAGTATTTGACACTTGTTATCACCTCTGCAACTACTAACTCTTTGAAATAGTGGCCACTGCACACAACAACAACTCGTCATAGTGAAGACAACATCCTAGAGGTGAAGTTCATTATATTTACTATTTACGGGTCGCCTAACCGTAATGAAGTTACAGGACATACGGAAGTTGTGCCACAAATTTCTCTTCTCCCTAATTCTGTTCAATACCTATTCATAGTTATGTGATCTACCCATCTAATCTTCAGCATTATTCGGTAGCACCACATTTCGAAACCTTCCATTCTCTTCTTGTCCAGACAATTTATCGTCCACGTTTCACTTCCATACATGGCTACACTCCATACAAATACTTTCAGAAACGACTTCCTGACATTTAAATCTTTACTCGATGTTAAGAAATTTCTCTTCTTCAGAAACGCTTTCCTTACCATTGCCAGTCTACATTTTATATCCTCTCTACTTCGACCATCATCAGTTATTTTGCTCCCTAAATAGCAAAACTCATCTACTACTTTAAGTGTCTCATTTCTTAATCTAATTCCCTCAGCATCACCCTACGTAATTCGACCACATTCCATTATCCTCGTTTTGCTTTTGTTGATATTCATCTTATATCCTCCTTTAAAGACACTGTCCATTCCGTTCAACTGCTCTTCCAAGTCCTTTGCTGTCTCTGATAGAATTACAGTGTCATCGGCGAACCTCAAAGTTTTTATTTCTTCTCCATGGATTTTAATTCCTACTCCGAACTTTTCTTTTGTTTCCTTTACTGCTTGCTCAATATACAGATTGAATAACATTGGGGATGGGTTACAACCATGTATCACTCCCTTCCCAACCACTGCTTCCCTTTTATGCCCCTCGACTCTTATAACTGCCATCTGGTTTCTGTTCAAATTGTAAATAGCCTTTCGCTCCCTGTATTTTACCCCTGCCACCTTCAGAATTTGAAAGAGAGTAATTAAGCGAACAATTGACAGTGAACAGTACAGAGTGATGATTTGAAAAATGCTGCAAAATAAAATAAAATTACTAGAAACTCTGTGGGACCTGATTTAATGGGAAGATTGCACAAGCCAATGCCTCATCTGGGCAGCTTGCTAAAGGAACACAAATGAGACAGATATTAAGAATAGACAGTTTAGCATTTGAGATGCATAATCAAATGTATTAAATACGGTGTGATTGGAAATTGGACGCTGCAACGGCCTGTTCATCACAAATGCGCAGACTATCTCGGCTTGCCAACGAGCCCAATCACTTTCCCATCCAGCGCCACCTATCTGCAGCCCCCATTCACGTCTTCCATGCTCGCTAATTTTAGATTCCCACTGGAGGTCGAATGTAAATGTGCATCCGCGCTGAAGATTGTGGATTCATTCCCTATCGAGGCGAATCAATTGTATGAATGCGTGATGTCTGTTCTTTCGAACATGTTCGAAAGACCGACCATGCATTCATTTAATAGAATTTTCATTAGTTGAAGGACTGAAACCGCTTTTACTCAATCTTGTGAGATCAGTTGAGGAGTACTTGGATTAGAAGTAGCTCCAAGGTCTGGAAAACGGTGTGCAGACCCCGTGTCCCACCATATAGCATCCGAATCTGCATGTGCATTTATACTCCGTGAGTCGCCTTATGGTGTGTGGCGGACGATACTTTGTGTACACTGCCTCTAGTTTTAACCTCACGGAATTTTCGCTAGATATACGTAGGAGGAAGCAGTATGTTGGTAAACTCTTTTAGGAAAGTATCCTCAGGGAGTTTGATAGCGAACCACAACGTGACGCACAGCGCCTCTCTTGCGTCGTCAGCCACCAATGTTGAACGGAAACCGTCAACACCACTTCGCGCTTACTAAGTGTAACTGTCACCAAACGCGCTATTCATCTTTGGATGTTGTCTGTTTTCTGTATCACTCTCTTCCGATGCGAGTTTCAGACTGACTAGCATTATTCAAGCAACGGTCGAACTCTGATTTTGTAAGCTACACCTGCGATGAAGATTCTTTCATGAATCTGTCTGGCATCTGGATTTATAATGATCAGTTTTAGACCTATGTGGTCGTTGCATTTCCAACCGCTTTTATACAAACTCCCAGATAGAAGCGACTGCTTCCAAATGTTTGTTCGGCAGTATCTTAGAGTAATATGTTACATTTATGTATGCTGATGATCAATGTTAGCTTTCCGCAGATGTACCTGCATTTCACTACTATCTTCTAGCATATCTTCTCGTCTACAGACTGAAACAATACCAGTTTTGAGAAGACATTCCAATTCAGTCTATTGCGTTGTTGACGGAGGGCGTATCCTGCTTTTGACAACAGTTTTTCAGAAGTTGACGATGTGGCTATACAACTCAAATATTTTAGTTTTATAGTGTTGGATAAGTAGTCTTCAACGGGCCGGAATGAGAACTGGGCTTATACACTGAAGAGAGAAAAAAACTGGTACACCTGCCTAATATCGAGTAGCGCCCCGCGGGTGGATATCTCTTCTGAACAGCACGTTGAAAGACATATCCTCAATAATGTTCATGTCTGGGGAGTTTGGTGGCCAGCCGAAGTTTTTAAACTCAGAAGAGTGTTCCTAGAGCCACTCTGTAGCAAATCTGGACATGTGGAATGCCGCATTATCCTGCTGGATATGCCCAAGTCTGACGGAATACACAATGGACATGAAACGATACAAGTGATCAGACAGGATGCTTACGTACGTGTCACCTGTCAGAGTTGTATCTAGACATATCAGGGGTCCCATATAGCTCCAACTGCTCACACACCACACCATTACAGAGCCCCCACCATCTTGAAAAGTCTCCTGCTGACATGCACGGTCCATGGATTCATGAGGTTGTCTCCACACCCGTACACGTCCATCCGCTTTTCGATACAATTTGAAGTGAGACTCATCCGACCAGACAACATGTTTCCAGCCTTCAACAGTCCAATGTCAGTGTTGACGGGCAAAGGCGGGGCGTAAATCTTGTGCCGTGCAGTGATACACGAGTGGGCTTTCGGCTCCAAAAGCCCGTGTCGATGATGTTCCATTTAATGGTTCGCACGCTGACACTTGTTGTTGGTCCAGCATTGAAATCTACAGCAATTTGCGGAAGGGTTGCACTTCTGTCACGTTGAACGATTCTCTTCAGTCGTCTTGGTCCCATTCTTGCTGGATCTTTTTCCGGCCGCAGCGACGTCGGATATTTGATGTTTTGCCGGATTCCTGACATTCACGGTACACTAGTGAAATGATCGTACAGGAAAATGTCCACTTCATCGCTACCTCGGAAGTGCTGTGTCCAATCGCTTGTGCACCCACTATAATACCACGTTCAAAATAACTTAAATCGCCGGCCGGGGTGACCGAGCGGTTCTAGGCGCGACAGTCTGAAACCGCGCGGCCGCTACGGTCGCAGATTCGAATCCTGCCTCGGGCATCGATATGTGTGATGTCCTTAGGTTAGTTAGGTTTAAGTAGTTCTAAGTTTTAGGGGACTGATGACCTTACAAGTTAAGTCCCATAGTGCTCAAAGTCATTTGAACCATTTTGCACTTAAATCTTGATAATATAGCATTGTAGCAGCAGTAACAGATCCATCAACTGCGCCAGACACTTGTTGGCTTATATAGGCGGTACCGACCGCAGAACCATGTTCTGTCTGTTTATATATCTCTGTATTTGAATACGTATGCCTGTATCAGTTTCTTAGGCGGTTCAGTGTACAATCTTCCTTGAAAAACAGAGGTCACGAAGAATTTCATGTATTATTTTAAAGAGATTATTGACTCGTAATTCATGTTCTTTCCAAACTTACTGTCTTTCTGCGTTACTGACTCAGACGTGACATAACTGATGATCCAGTAAGTGTTGTGTGACACGTACGAATTAAGAGTGATATTAAATGGAGTGGGGAATCTGGGATTATATAGCGAAAATGATGCCCACAGTGAATGTTTCCGCGGACAAGACGTATTAGTCATTACGGGAGGCAGCGAAGAAACCCACGCGATCCCATTAACGTGGACAGGGCGACGGCGGGGTGTGGACGCGCTGGAGGTTGCGTGCGCTGCGCCTAATCTGGCCGCGGTCATTTGTATCTCGGCTGACTGCGAGAGCTTTGTCTTTGGCCCGAGCTCTTTGTGCGAGAGCGCTAACTGCACGCGAGATTGAGTGCTTTGCTAATGAAGTGAGAGTGTTATACGAGGCTGGGATTATATTTCCAGCGCCGGGCCCTGTACGGCGAGGACTTTTGTTCCAGCCGCTCTGGAGATCTCGGCAAACAGGCACTAGATTCACAGCTGGGGTCGACCCAAACGAGCCGCAGCGCCGCTGAAAATACAACCCCACTCTGCGGCAATTACGGCCCAAAACAATTCACACGCGATTTTTGCTGAAATCTACTTGTCGTTACGATGTTATTCACTATTCCGGTTTCAAAACCATCCGCCCACGCCGTTCCGTAGTACTCTTAAAAGACGGCTAATGTGCAGTAGTTATAAATATTACTTTGCATTGATGTTGCTCGTATCTTTGTAATGAGGTATTTAACTCTTACACTGCATTATAATGACCTAAGAATTTTATTCATATTTTCAGACTCTCTGCTTGAACGTTCTCGTATGATGTACAATGCACATTGACCAGGTTTTGGCATTCTTCTTGTAAACCGGAGAGTCTATTCGTAAAATTTTAGTTTGCACTGCCTTATTTTGTGATCAAACGTTCATCCCTTCAGTCACTATTCCTTCACCTTTTTCTTTAGTCGGGTTTGGAATGAATAATGTGTGAGAAGTAATACACCGATAGCGCTTCTTTTGGTAAAAGAAATCTCATTCTGGAATCAAATTTCACCAGTTGAGCGTTGGACGAATTTTGTCTGTTTTTGCTGTTGTTTTTCTTTGTCTTACTTGCTACGGGGTATACATATGGTTCACGTCTTACCGTTGATTGTGTCTGCCTGTTTTTGTTATCTGCCTAGTGTTAACATTGGTGCTGGCCTTGGGTGGGAGGGTTTTGTGATAGGGTATTGGACTAAAATCGTTTATTGTATATCATTTTGTTCTCCTGTTGTTGTGGGTCCTGTTATTTCGGCACGTTGATTGGTGCCCCCTTATTGCAAAAATACTGACATCAGAAAGGCTATATTATTGATACTTTGTTCTACTGTCTTAGGTTAAATATTTATTTGTTTTAGCTTTGGGCAGCAAAGATCATACAGACTGCAGTAGTTACAAAAGTGTCATACTAACATATTTGCAACTTTTACAGTAAAAAAGAGTTCGATGTACAAATACAAGTTCTATGCAAAATGAAAGTACTAAGAGACGAACATCATACAGCAGCAGTAGTTACAGCGATGCCAAGTGAACATTAGTGCAGTTTACAAACAGAACAATGATAAGAATGTGAAGTACAAAGATAAATTCATTAGATAAATTAAAAAACACAGTATTACGACCGACGGTTCGAAGTAGAGCAGTTGTAGAGAAGAACGACATCTACAACAACTTATAATTGAAAAATGGACAACGGTGACTTTTATAAATATAAGTCCTTAATGTAAAGTAAAAACACAAACAGATGTCCTAGTTTTCAAAGCTGGTTCGAAGAGGGGGACACGATCCAGACAACATATAGTCCAAAGACTGATATTGGCGTCCTTTAAATAGTTCGCGAGCAAATAATACCTGTATGTATCAAATTGCGGAAGTAAAGCGGTTACACTTGTAGGGAGGGGACAGCCTCTCGCAACCAATTTTTTGTTCAAGACCGCCTGTGCGGCGGAGTGCCTGGTACACGCCAATATGACGTGGTTCAGATACGCTAAAGCCGTTGAGTCGCGATCACAGTGACCAAGAGCAGAGATTTTCAGCCGGTCTAGGTGGGCTTGGTAACACCGGTGTCCCAGCTTCATGTGGAGGATAGAGAGGTCACATGACCCCTGCTAAGCTTCACCGAGGTGAACCATGGCTATGAGGAGACGTTCAGTTGCATAGCCGCCAGGTGGCTGTCCTTATTGTGTTGGGATACGTGTTATTCACAATTTCAGTCGCAACAAGCAGCTTTCTTGACCTTCGACTTGAAATCCGTACAAGAGATTTTTGTTGGCCGGAACTTTCCTTCCGTAATGCTCCTCATAGGGAGTGGGCCAACAGATTCATTGCGGAGAACGCCTTGATGCCTTTTTATCGTAAGTAAGCAAACTTCAATGCACAATGTTAGCGCGTCTATTATGGCCTCCAACATGTCCAAGTCTGTTTATCGAACACTGGATGTTGTAGTTTCTACAAAATATTTCGGGAGCCCGCGGGGATCAATACAAGCCGGACAATCTGCGTGCCATTAGGTTAGTTTGTTGTTTTGGTATACGTATCTGAGACTCCTTTTGTACAGGTGATTATTTCCGTTGGAGCACATCGTTTATAGTGTGTTATATTATAGTATTAGGGCTCTAGTTTCATTTGATAATCTGAGTGCTGTTTTCCTGCTTATGCGGTCTGAATTACGAGGGTTGTTCAGAAAGTAAGATCCGATCGGTCGCGAAATGGAAACCACTGGGAAAATCCGGTAAAGCTTTGCACAGATGTGTGGGGCAGTGTCTCTAGTATGCCCATCGATCGTGTCGCGTCGCTCTTTTCAGTTCTGTGTGAACAGTGAGCACGTAAAGATGCGTAGGGAGTAGCGTCTGCCGCCAAGAACGGCGGGCCTGGTTAGAGATTTCGCCTGTGTCATGCAGCCCACATATCACAATTGTCGTGCAGTTCCTTCTTCGTGCCAATTCTCCGCTGCACACTGCAGGGGCAATGAAGACGCCCCTGCAGCGTTTCCGATGAGAAGTGTTTGATCACCCACAATACAGTCCGTAATTGGCTCCCTCTGAGTCTCATCGCAGCTCACAAGAACCGCTGGCTATGAAGACATAATTTTTCGACAAACAATGAGCTGTAGACAAGTGCAGATAACTGGCCGAAAGCACAGGCGGCTGCTGTCTATGACGAGGGTATTGGAAAGTTGATACAACACTACGACAAAACTCGAAGTTGGAGCGGCGACTATGTAGAGAAGTAGGTGGAAGGTGTACCCAACTGTTGCAAGTGAAACGTTTCTGGTATTCGTTGTAGTTTCCATTTCGCGGAACTTACACTACTGGTCATTAAAATTTCTACACCACACAGATGACGTACAACAAATGCGAAATTTAACCGACGGGAAGAAGATGTGTGCTATGCAAATGATTAGCTTTTCAGAGCATTCACACAAGGTTGGCGCCGTGCTGACATGAGGAGAGTTTCCAACCAATTTCTCATACACAAACCGCAGTTGACCGTCGTTGCCTGGTCGGACGTTGTTGTGATTCCTCGTGTAAGGAGGAGAAATGCCTACCATCACGTTTCCGACTTTGCTAAAGGTCGGATTGTAGCCTATCGCGAATGCGGTTTATCGTATCGCGACATTGCTGCTCGCGTTGGTCGAGGTCCAATGACTGTTAGCAGAATATGGAATTGGTGATTTCAGGAGGGTAATACGGAACGCTGTGCTGGATCCCAACGGCCTAGTATCACTAGCAGTCGAGATAACAGGCATCTTATCCGCATGGCTGTAACGGATCGTGCAGCCACGTCTCGATCCGTGAGTCAACAGATGGGGACGTTTGCAAGACAACAACCATCTGCACGAACAGTTCGAAGACATTTGCAGCAGCATGGACTATCAGCTCGGAGACCACGGCTGCGGTTACCTTTGACACTGCATCACAGACAGGAGCACCTGCGATGGTGTACTCAACGACGAACCCGGGAGCACGAATGGCAAAACGTCATTTTTTCGGATGAATCCAGGTTCTGTTTACAGCATCATGATGATCGCATCGGTGTTTGGCGACATCGCGGTGAATGCACATTGGAAGCGTGTATTTGTCATCACCATACTGGCGTATCACCCGGCGTGATGGTATGGGGTGCCATTGGTTACACGTCTCGGTCTCCCCTGTTCGCATTGACGTCACTTTGGACGTTACATTTCAGATGTGTTACGACCCGTGGCTCTACCCTTCATTCGATCTCTGCGAAACCCTACATTTCAGCAGGATAATGCACGACCGCATGTCGCAGGTCCTGTACGGGCCTTTCTGGATACAGAAGATGTTCGACTGTTGCCCTGGCCAGCATATGCTCCAGATCTCTCACCAACCGAAAACGTCTGGTCAATGGTGGCCGAGCAACTGGCTTGTCACAATACGGCAGTCACTTCTCTTGATGAACTGTGATATCGTGTTGAAGGTGCATGGGCAGCTGTACCTGTGCACGCCATCCAAGTTCTGTTTGACTCAATGCCCAGGCGTATCAAGGCCGTTATTACGGCCAGAGGTGGTTGTTCTGGGTACTGATTTCTCAGGATCTATGCACCCAAATTGCGTGAAAATGCAATCACATGTCAGTTGTAGTATAATATATTTGTCCAATGAATACCCGTTTATCATCTGCATTTCTTCTTGGTGTAGTAATTTTAATGGCCAGTAGTGTACTTTCTGGACAAGCTTCGTATTTACTATGTAATATATTTTATTAGCATTTACGCCCACACAACCCCTAGCCACCTTTAACGTTCACCGTTTCCTGCGCCACAGCGAGAAGCATACTGAGAGGACGGAATTACGGACGAAGTAATGAAGCAAATTTTAAGTTTGCAAGTAATTACAACCTTCTCACATAGATGAGTCAAGACATCGTCATTCACACTGCAGATTTTTTGAAGCTCTCTGGAACATATTCACAGAATACCTCTCGTCTGCTACCCCGGTATTCCAGGTCGACCCCATACTGCCATCGAGATAACGCCCTGGGGGAGACAGCACCGAAGTTTCCAGGGGAACTGCGAGGGCGGAGAACAAGTGGAGGAGAGGGCTGAGCCTGCTAACAATGGCTGCTCGTTGTGGCAGCTTTATCAGGCCGTACGTCTAGTTTACGCGCAATAATTCGCCGTAAATACGCGCCGCTTCGTTAGCGCACGTGCTCCGCGCCGACGCCCTAGGGTTGTGCGTCACAGCGCGGCGGTCAGGAAGCGGGGAAACGGCTGCACCACTGCCGACTGCCGACTGCCGGGGCTCAGAAGTGCCGTCTGCAAGGGTATCAGTCGCCCTTACTGGCAGCCGTACATGGCAGCGTAAGTGCAGCCGTGAAACCCATGGGTCAAATCGTGATAGCTCTATGTGCGAGGGGTATTACCTAAGTACCACAACACATATTATTTTGGGAAAGCAGATTGGTTCTATTCAGGATTTCACTAACCATATGACTGCCTACACTTTTGGCTAAAATACCCTATTTTTCAACGTAACCTACTTTCAATGCTACGACCTTATGCCACCTTACCGTAGGGGAAGTTGAGGCAGGAGGGTCTGTATGCCACTCTACAGGTCAACGTAGGAGCCTACGTCTTCCTTCATCTATAACCTCCCGATCATCCACGAATTGCATCCTGCGAAGTGCGTTCTTAAGAGGGCCATAGGCACGGGTTCCCAGGTAGATGTCGTGTTTCTTGACTTCCACAAGGCGTTCGATACAGTCCCCATAGTCGTTTAATGAACTGAGTAAGAGCATATGGACTATAAGAACAATTGTGTGATTGGATTGAAGAGGTCCTAGATAACAGTACGCACTCAGAACGCACCATGTCATTCTCAATGGAGAGAAGTCTTCCGAAGTAAGAGTGATTGTATATGTGCCGCAGGGGAGTGTCGTAGGACCGTTGCTATTCACAATTTACATAAATGACCTTGTGGATAACATCGGAAGTTCACCGAGGCTTTTTGCGGATGATGCTGTAGTATATCGAGAGGTTGTAACAATGGAAAATTGTACTGAAATGCAGGAGGATCTGCAACGAATTGACGCATGGTGCAGGGAATGGCACTTGAATCTCAATGTAGACAAATGTAATGTGCTGCGAATACATAGAAAGAAAGATCCTTTATCATTTAGCCACAATATAGCAGGTCAGCAACTGGAAGCAGTTAATTCCATAAATTATCTGGGAGTAGGCATTAGGAGTGATTTAAAATGGGCCGGCCGGAGTGACCGTGCGGTTCTAGGCGCTACAGTCTGGAGCCGAGCGACCGCTACGGTCGCAGGTTCGAATCCTGCCTCGGGCATGGATGTGTGTGATGTCCTTAGGTTAGTTGGGTTTAATTAGTTCTAAGTTCTAGGCGACTGATGACCTCAGAAGTTACGTCGCATAGTGCTCAGAGCCATTTGATTTAAAGTGGAATGACCATATACAATTAATCGTCGATAAAGCAGATGCCAGACTGAGATTCATTGGAAGAATCCTAAGCAAATGCAGTCCGAAAACAAAGGAAGCAGGTTACAGTACACTTGTTCGCCCACTGCTTGAATACTACTCACCGGTGTGGGATCCGTACCAAATAGGGTTGATAGAAGAGATAGAGAAGATCCAACCGGGAGCAGCGCGCTTCGTTACAGGATCATTTAGTAATCGCGAAAGCGTTACGGAGACGACAGGTAGACTCCAGTGGAAGACTCTGCAAGAGAGACGCTCAGTAGGTCGGTACGGGCTTTTGTTGAAGTTTCAAGAACATACCTTCACCGAGGAGTCAAGCAGTATATTGCTCCCTCCTACGTAAATCTCGCGAAGAGGCCATGAGGATGAAATCAGAGATATTAGAGCCCACACAGAGGCATACCGACAATCTTTCTTTCCACGACCAATACGAGATTGGAATAGAAGGGAGAACCGATAGAGGTACTCAGGGTACCCTCCGCCACACACCGTCAGGTGGCTTGCGGAGTATGGATGTAGATGTAGATAGGGTCATACAGATGGAAATAGGAAAGCTATAGGGTGGATGAGGAAGAACGAACAGTCCAATGAAGTTTTCAGAGCTCCTCTCGGCTGCGCGGCTTTGCGTGGCCTTTCATTGCCATGGAGTTCGCATTTTTGTGGCGACGAACACGCTGAAGTCGTCTGTTCAGTTTCCGGAGAGTAGCACAACACGCTTTACAGTTCCTCGTTGCACCATGAGGTAGGACATCAAGCAGAATAATCCCTTCAGAGTCCCAGAAGACCATCGCCCATGACTTTACCGGCTGAGGCTGCAACTCTATGGATTACCGTTTTGTTTTCGGTTCGAAGTGATGAACCCATGTTTCAGCGACTGTGTCAGTGTTCGATGAAGTATTGCCACGCTCAGCCTCGTAACGTGCAGTCAATTCCGTACCACACTGTGTCAGCATTACCAACAGAGAGGTCCAGCTGTGCAGCGCGCTGTTCGATTTGATCCGTCAGTCATCTCGAATGAGACTGTCTGCACGTTCCAACACTGCAGGAGTGCGGTCGGCCGGCAGATGGGAGATCAGACAGGTTGCAGTAAAAGACAGACGCTTTGCCAACGACTAGCCGTGCTTGTGTTCACTGCCAGGTCTCCGTTGATATTCCTGAAGCGCCTCTGAATACCTGCGATGCTTTGGTTTTCAATGACAACTCTCTGCTTGGAGCGCTCAGACGCCGTTTTCAAGGAATGGTGCTGCCATATATAGGGACGTCATGACACTACTCGGGCTGAAGTGAGAATATTTTACGTTGTCCCACAACATATGCCGCATTTTTTTCAACCGAAATTGCCCGAAGAAACATTGCGTTTCATTACTTGCTGAACGCTCCTCATACGAGCCTACTGTCTTTCGTCGCCTTATTTCGGCTGCATCACATGAAGAGGAACTTGAGGCACAACTTGACTAGAAGAAGGGATCGCGTGGTAGGACATTTTCTGAGACACCGAGGGATCACCAATTTAGTATTGGAGGGCAGCGTGGAGGTAAAAAATCGAAGAGGGAGACCAAGAGATGAATACACTAACCAGATTCAGAAGGATGAAGGCTGCAGTAGGTACTGGGAGATGAAGAAGCTTGCACAGGATAGAATAGCATGGAGAGCTGCATCAAACCAGTCTCAGGACTGAAGACCACAACAACAACAACACATTCCACTTCATACTTCTTCTTCGTTACTCGACATTCGATCCCTCCACTGGGTTCTTCTGCAGCACTCTTCTGACGCTCCAGTTACGTGAACACCGAATAAATTAGAAAAGTCCTGAAGAAGAAACCAGTGGTGGGCGTCGAAACGTCGTCTAAAATGCAAAAGATTTTAGTTCAGTTGTTAGCATTGTTTTAAGAAATAGGTCTGTAAGGCAGACTTCAACATCTTTTAGATGCCGGGTACAATGGTATCACAGAGCCGTAACTCCCATATCCCCATCCCAAACATCCGTAAAATAAATGTTCTCCTGCTTAGGATTGTTCTGCACTATCCGGTATTTGCGTAACAGAAATCAAACCCTATTTTCAGCTCATTGTTCACCGCAGCGGTTTCATTAGTAGACTGCGGTTTATACCGGTTAGAAGGGCAAACAGTACACTTTTGACACGATAGCACTTGAAAGCCCAGCGTTTACGTAACTTTAGAAATGACGTTTCCCACGCGTGAACCCGCCTTGGTCTGACCGCGGTCAGATGTACTCATACTGCGCGTCTTTCCCATCCTCTCTGCTGTTACTCCAATGCCAAATACAACGTCTGACGACATAGCGGCCACGAATCACACCGAATGACTCCACTCGCCATGACAACAGGAGTACTTTATTCTCAATCAAACGGGTCACCAGGGTATTTTACACTCAATAAAATCACTTCTTTTTATGTGCGTTGAATGAGATGTTGGCAACTGTGCACCACGAGCGACATGTTTACCTAATGTAGTCTGGGCAGAAATGGTGGCACCTGTCGTCAAAAGCTGTGAAGACGGCTTGCAAAAGATAAGTCATCGATGGTGAGGAGTAACACCTGCTTCCCTTCCTGCTTACACACAGGACGCTTAAAAAGACAACCCATGTTCTTGCAGAAGATAGTGCCGGTCAAAACTAGAAAAAAAGTTCAATACACATACAAACAACAAAAAATACTTGTTGAGATATAGGCCATTTAACTGCGTCGATAGAGGTTAGTAGTCAATTTGTCTTTCTGATAACGAATACTGCTCATTTCTTTATTGTGCTGGCTCTGTATTTAATTATCGGACGGTGATTCTGCTATTATAGGACATAACAAAAAAAGAAAGAAGAAAAACGCGCGCAATAAGAACAAGGGATTTCTGTCGACTTCTCACAGTTCGCACATCGGATACGGAGTGTTGAAGTTGACTATGAAACAAGTGTTCCAAGAATTGAAGCTGATGAAGGTATAACCCACGAGCTTGAGCAGGAAATTCTACACAAACTGTCACTTTATCCGTATCTTTACAGTGTGTAAGCTCTCAGATCATACGATCAGCATATCATTCTGCCAATGGTTTCTAAGACGGTGCAGTGAGTATCGGCAGTCCACACTTTGCCTTTTATTTACTGATTACAGATACACAGGGAGGGCATTTTGTTTAATGATCAGTGGTTCAAACAGAGTGGGATAATAAATTAGCATAGTAAGCACATATGGGCAGACTCAAACCCTTGTATGATCATATAAGCTAGGATCGCTTTAGCATCATTGAGTGGTGAAGAATTGTGGGTCACACACGCATAGGACCATACACATAACGTGACAAAATAAGACGTGCTGTTTGTCAAAATTTTTGCGTGACAGTTTCTCCGCGCTATAGGGAAACTTGTCCTTGCAGATAAACAACAGATGCTCCTTACGTGCCGGCCCTTGTGGCCGAGCGGTTCTAGGCGCATCAGTCCGGAACCGCGCTGCTGCTACGGTCGCAGGTTCGAATCCCGCCTCGGGCATGGATGTGTGTGATGTCCTTAGATTAGTAAGGTTTAAGTAGTTTTAAGTCTTGGGGACTGATGACCTCAGATGTTAAGCCCCATAGTGCTTGGAGCCATTTGAATTGCTCCTTACGTATGACGAAACACCATCCTATTTTTTATAACTCATAAGGCAGTACTCAAGGCAAATGTTTATTGCGCAGTGTTTTGGCTGAGGAGTTCCAGTAGTACGGGCCCCACGTTCATCTGACATTATTCTATTAGATTTCTGGCTGTGAGTACATTTAAAAGAGTTGGTGTAATCCACTCAGAACTAAGAGTATCATACATACGTAGGAGGAGTGCGTGTTCCATGCACATGGCCAAGTCCGAAACAACCAGCAGTGTTCGCACGATTTGTTGATTCTTTGTGTAGAAGTGGCGGAGGATGTGTAAGACTGAGTGGTAATCACATTTTACAACTCCTGAAGCGGAAACAGACTGATGGATATCATAGGACGTAATGCTCTATATCTCAGCAAGTAGCCTTTTTATTTACGTATTTTTTTACACAGTTCAAAATACATTAATAACGTAGCCAATCACACAAGTTTGATAAAGTGCTTTGTTCAGCCGTCAAAACATAATATTATTCAGGTCACAAAATGGAGTACATACACCAGCACAAACCAGATGGAGCTTTATTTGTCATTTTATTGCTGACTGATGCAAGGAATGAATGTAAAAAATTATTTGGTGTAGCTGCTTGGAGTCAGCGAAATCGATTCGTCAGGCGGCAGTCCTCGTGGTTGGAAGATGCCAAGTCGTGTACCCTCTGGAGAGCAGAGGTTGTGATTCGAAGCTGTTATTCTTTCGGAAATCTTTGAATAAGTGGCCCTTAGTGGTTAACCAAATAGATTTTCAAATACGAAGAGACTACTACAATTGAAAGTGCTTTCCCGTACGCAGGTGTGGAATTCGATTTAGTCATTTTCCGGTATTTCTCGTCAATTGTTCCGGTTTAGTGAGCAAGCTCGTTGCGCTGGGGCCTTGTATCAGCTTCCGGGTGCAGTATCAACCTAGAGGTGGTGTCCGGCGAATGAAACGGACCTCGTGAGGTTTCCGTAGAAATTGGAATTCGGAGCTTTGTATGACTTTTACCTGTTGACTTTGAACCACATTCCTGTTTCGTGTCTGTGGAGACTATAGTTGAAAGTTGCTAGGTGCCAGAGGGAGGTGATGTATGAACTGTTAATGTTATACGGTTTGCAGTTCAGTCCTCCTCAGAGTAGATCGGTAGCCACAGAGGTTTGATTATTGACTCTGGAGTAGCCAGAAGTTTCTTGCTGGTCAAAGCAATGATCTCAAATCTTTCTTAGACTGATTTAATAATGCTGTTGGAAAAATGATTAATCAGGGACCCAGCCAATAAACGTTTCCAAGTAAGTCTGCGTCGCGACTCTGTCTCATGCGCCGCACACTGCTTTCACCTCTGGCAGTGTTTGATAGTAAGAAAAATATCCAGTTTCGCCGTGCTTCGGAGTCCACGTTAAACTTCAGTGTTCTATAACTAGCTGCGTAGGTCAGTTCAAATGTCAGGGGAGGGCGACGGTCCAAGTGGAACACTCCACGCGAGGCACTGTGGAGTTGAAACCAACCGACGGCTGGATGGCAGCTTTACTTTGGGATGAAGAGATGGAAAATTCTAGGACAATAAATGAAAGATGACATCAAATCCGTCGCAGGACTTGTTCTTGTTGTGGTCTTCAGTCTGAATAATGTTTTGATGTAGCTCTCCATGTTAGTCGATCCTGTGTATGCGTCTTCACCTCTGCGTAGCTATTTCAGCCTAACATCTATATTAACTGTATTCATGTGTTTACCTTGTACACTTTCACTCCACTACCAAATTGACTATTCCCTGATGTCCTAACAACCGACGCCTTCTTTATGTCGAATTGGGCCACAAATTTCTTTTTTCCCCATTCGATTCAGTACCTCCTCGAATTATCCCTCCAATCATGAGCATTGTTCTGAAGCACCACATTTCAAAAGCGTCTATTCTCTCCTTGACTGAACTGTTCACGGCTCCCGCCGTCGGAGGTTCAAGTCCTCCCTCGCGCATGGGTGTGTGTGCGTGTGCGTGTGCGTGTGTGTGTGTGTGTGTGTGTGTGTGTGTGTTTTGTCCTTAGCGTAAGTCAGTTTAAGTTAAAGAATGTAGTGTGTAATTCTAGGGACCGATGACCTCCGCAGTTTGGTCCCATAGAATTTACCACAACTTTCCAATTTACTGAATTGTTTATCGACCATGTTTCACTTCTGTACAAGGCTGCGTTCCAGAAAATATCCTTCAGAAAATATTTCATAACATTTAAATTTTTAATTTCCAACTTAGCAAATTTATCTTATTCAGAAATGCTTTTCTTGTTTTTGCGGATGTATCATACAAGGTGTGCTAGAAATGTTGCGACAGATTTCGTGGGGTTGTAGAAGGTTTCTTGAGGAACAATTCGAGGATGCGAACCCGTATCCAGAACGTCTTCCAACGACATTGGAAAGCGTCGAAGTTACAGTCACCGGCGCCTGCCATTACGCCACTGCTTCGGCAGCCAGTGTGACTTTCTATGCTGATGGACCATAGGCGAAACGTCTCGCAATGTTGTTTGTTAATCAGCGAGCGCGTCTGATTGTCACGATCGCCAAAGGAGAACCCTCTCCAATGTTTTTCGGGATACAGGAGGAAACTAAACTGCAGATGCAAACCTGTGTCTGAAACCATTATCGAGCGAGGCAACTGAACATCATGTTCATAGGAGACAAGACCTGTCTACGGGCAGCAGCTACCTCTATCTTTTCCACTGGAGATCGTGGCAATCGGTCGCGTTCACTGAACAACAAAAAACATTGTGAGAAGTTCCGCCTATGTTTTATCAGCATACAAAGTCACATTGGCGCCGAATGAGTGACCTACTGGCAGACGCCGGTGCCTATAACTTCGACTCTCTGAGGTGTCGTTGGAAGACGTCTATGGACACGGGTTCCTATCCTCGATTTGTTCTTCGAGAAATCCTCTACAGCCTCTCGAAGTTTGTCGCAATGTTTCTGGGACTCCCTGTTTATCTTCCCTACTTCTGCTGCCAACAGGTACCTTGCTGACGAAATAACAAAACTCATCTACTATTTCTAGTATCTTACATCTTAACGTAACCTCCCCCAGCAACGTTTGATTCAGTTCGACGACATTCCAATAGCGTTGTTTTACTTTGGTTGATATTCATGTACTCTCCATCCAATCAATTGCTCTTGAGGTTCTTTCCTCTCTCTGTCACGATTACAATGTTATTGATCAATTAGAGAGAGCTTTTATTTTTTCTCCCTGTCCGTCCCCGGAAGCTGAGTGGTCTAGCCGGCACGGTAGCTCAGCGTGTTCGTTCAGAGAGCTGGTTGGCCTCTGTAATAAAAAAAAACTGAGTGAAACGATCAATAAACGAACTTAACCGGATGTCATGTGACGTCCGCAACGAACAAACGCAACGATCAACAACGAAAAAAAAAGTTGCCAGCGCGACAGAATGTCAATTCTAGGGGCCCGGGTTCGATTCCCGACTGGGTCGGAAATTTTCTCCGCTCAGGGACTGGGTGTTGTATTGCCCTAATCATCATCATTTCATCCCCATCGACGCACAAGTCGCCGAAATAGCGTCAAATCGAAAGATTTGCACCAGGCGAACGGTCTACCCGACGGGGGCCCTAGTCACACGACGTTAATTTTTTTTTTTTCTCCCTCAACTTTAACTCGTCTCCAGATTCTCTTTAGTTTACTTTATTACACTACTGGCCATTAAAATTGCTACACCAAGAAGAAATGCAGATGATAAACGGGTATTCATTGGACTAATATTTTATACTAGAACTGACAAGTGATTACATTTTCACGCAATTTGGGTTCATAGATCCTGAGAAATCAGGACCCAGAACAACCACCTCCGACCGTAATAACGGCCTTGATACGCCTGGGCATTGAGTCAAACAGAGCTTGGATGGCGTGCACAGGTACAGCTGTCCATGCAGCTTCAACACGATACGACAGTTCATCAACAGTAGTGACTGGCGTATTGTGACAAGCCAGTTGCTCGGCCACCGTTGACCACACATTTTCAATTGGTGAGAGATCTGCAGAATGTGCTGGCCAGGGCAGCAGTCGTACAGGACCTGCAACAAGCGGCCATGCATTATCCTGCTGAAATGTAGGGTTTCGCAGGGATCGAATGAAGGGTAGAGCCACGGGTCGTAACAAATGTGAAATGTAACGTCCACTGTTCAAAGTGCCGTCAGTGCGAACAAGAGGTGACCGAGATGTGTAGGCAATGGCACCCCATATTATCACGCCTCGTGATATGCCAGTATGGCGATGACGAATAGACGCTTCCAATGTGCGTTCACCACGATGTCGCCAAACACGGATGCGACCATCATGATACTGTAAACGGAACCTGGATTCATCCGAAAAAATTGCCTTTTGCATTCGTGCACCCAAGTACGTCGTTGAGTACACCATCGCAGGCGCTCCTGTCTGTGATGCAGCGCCGGGGGTAACAGCAGCCATGGTCTCCGAGCTGATAGTCCATGCTGCTGCAAACGTCGTCGAACTGTTCGTGCAGATGGTTGTTGTCTTGCAAACGTCCCCATCTGTTGACTTAGGGATCGAATCGTGGCTGCACGATCCGTTACAGCCATGCGGATAAGATGCCTGTCATCTCGACTGCTAGAGATACGAGGCCGTTGGGATCCATCACGGCGTTCCGTATTACCCTCCTGAACCCACCGATTCCATATTCTGCCAACAGTCATTGGATCTCGACCAACGCGAGCAGCAATGTCGCGATGCGATAAACCGCAATCACGATAGGCTACAATCCGACCTTTATCAAAGTCGTAAACGTGATGGTACGCATTTCTGCTCCTTGCACCAGGCATCACAATAACGTTTCACCAGGCAACGCCGGTCAACTGCTGTTTGTGTATGAGAAATCGGTTGGAAACTTTCCTCATGTCAGCACGTTGTAGATGTCGCAACCGGCGCTATCCTTGTGTGAATGCTCTGAGAAGCTAATCATTTGCATGTCACAGCATCTTGTTCCTGTCGGTTAAATTTCGCGTCTGTAGCACGTCATCTTCGTGGTGTAGCAATTTTAATGGCCTGTTAAATGTACCGACTGAATTACATCGGGGATGGGCTATAACCCAGTCTCACTCCATCATCAACCACTGGTTCTTGCAAGAGTTACAAGAAGAATACTTAAAAGCACGGCTTGATATATTTGTATTTGTACTCGAGTTGTGGCAGCGCTCTTCCATTACGTGACTCGCAAAAAAGAGTAGGTCTGCAGCGCGGCGGGGGCTGGGGGCGTGGCAACAAGTGCAGGGAAGGCAATATGCGCGCTAACGCGGTTAGGCTTTGGCGCACATTTCATTAGGGGTCAGCATTAAGTCAAGTGCTGGTGGGCCCGCGGGCAGGTTTTTCAGCGCCTCCGGGGGAGGGCAGAGGAGTAGCGGCCCGCGGCCGTCGGCTCCCGGGGAATACTCAATCAGGCCGACACGCCGGCGGAATGCGGGCCGGGCCCCTTTAAACCGCGGACGCGCAGGGACTCTGCGATGCGGGGGCGGTGAGTGGCCGGCCGCCTTGCGCAGAGCAAACAATGGGGGCCGGGGGCGGCGGGGGTGGCGGCCAATCGATGCCCTCCTCCGGCGGCTGGACTCCGGGCTCTCGCGGCCGGAATTACCGGCCGTAAACACGGATTGCCGCTGGAGGGCCGTCCGTAATGCGCCGCCGGCGGCTCTGCCCCTGTTTGCAGACGCCCCCCGCCGGCCGTGTTCTCTGCACACCAGCCTGCAGCTCGCCGGCTCCACTCGGCGAAGACACGGGCTTTACTTTCGCAGGTCACGTGTGTGTGTGTGTGTGAGCGGTGGGGGGGGGGGGGGGGAAGGCGTCCGTCTGCACTTTCTCCCTTTTACCACACTCGAGAAGAAGCATAGTGCGCTACAAGCGGTCATTCCTTCGTAATACTGCCTGTGCATTTTAACACAACCCGAAGCACTGTAATGAACAGAACACAGCAAGTGCCATAACTCGATTTCCGGGAACATGTGTCTCGGCTTATCCGTAGATTGTTTGGCTGGTTGGTTGATTTGGGGGAAGGGGGAAAAATGGCTGCCGGCCGGGGTGGCCCTTCAGTTCCTGGCGCTACAGTCTGGAACTGCGCGACCGCTACAGCCGCAGGTTCGAATCCTGCCGCGGGCATGGATGTGTGTGATGTCCTTAGGTTAGTTAGGCTTAAGTAGTTCTAAGTTCTGGGGGACTGATGACCTCATAAGTTAAGTCCCATAGTGCTCAGAGCCATTTGAACCAAACCATCAGATGAGGAAGGATGGGGAAGGAAATCGGCTGTGCCCTTCCAAAGGGACCATCCCGGCGTTTGGCTGAAGCAATTTCGGGAAATCACGGAAAACCTAAATCAGGATGACCGGACGCGGGTTTGAACTGTCGTCCTCGCAGATGCGAGTTGAGTGTGCTAACCACAGCTCCACTTCTCTCGGTATATCCGTAGATATTCAACCAGTTCTGAGGAAACTGGTCATTACGCTATTTTTAGGCAGTTAACAGCCGAGTCGAAGCAGAGGCACAGTCGTTAGCGTCGCGGCTTCATACTTTTGCGCTCAGTGTTCGAAACCCCATTATTGTGTTTATTTTATTTATCGTTTACCTGCCCATGTCCGTAAAATATTGCTACATGGATGTTTCCCAATGTGTAGTGAGATAACGTTGTGCTTATTTGCCTAAAAACAAAAAACAAAACAAAGAAAAAAAATGAATGGAAAAATTATTTGAATTTTTTTGATGAAATTCATGTGGTGTGTCTTATCATCAGTTTCGAACGCCTGTTTTGGGGAAAAAATTATTGTGAACGGATGAAATCTTCAGCAGTGTTAATGACGTTTCTTTTCCAAGAGAGATTCAGGTGGCAAACCCGTCTTCAAGCAATTTTTCTGGTGTTCGACTATTTCTGCGGTCGGTATCATCCAAGGGAATGGACCAAATCTTCCTGATGAATGAACATAAAAATAGAGTATGAGAATTAAGAACTAAGAGAAGAACAAAAAATAAGAATAAGAGAATTTAAAATGATTGCAACCCTCGAAAATACCACATACATATATTATATAATAAATGTATGACGCATATTGTCAAACCCCACTGTAATTTTACACTTAACATAACGCCCTTGTATTCCCTCACTTGGTGAAAAACATTGGTGTAGTGATCTCCTACAGACGTGAGTAGATAATCGAAAACATAAAATGAAATTAATAAAAACGCTAATCGGTTTCGAACATGGGACGCAGTTTTATTTCTTTCTTTATTTGTGTGCCTTTCGCGGGCATGAGCTGTACCAACCCCCCTGCCCCCTCTTTTTGCGATGACCACATAGTCTTTCTTCCTCCCTTACGTTCTTGATTATAAAGGATCATATAAGGAAAATATGAAAAATGGATCTATTTGCCCTCGACACACTGACCATAAAAACAAAAATATCTGCACCACTTCACCCGTTTGCCCCAAACTATGCCCATGTCAATAGTTTTACCTCAACTAAGAGAGGAGGAGAGGAAAGGAAGGAAAGGGTAACAAATGGATGTAACACAGACTTTTTTTATTATATTTCTATTTTTTAATATGTCTGTCTTTTTTTCCGGACCTGTGGAGCGAAGTTCATGAAATCCACCGGTAGCCGTGGAGAAATCCATGCATTTCTTCTCGAAATAACGGGTAATACCGTTGGAGATCATAATATCAAACTACCAAAAATAATGCAGATCAACTGCTTATTGCAGGGACATTTGAACTGGGTGGTAGGTCGTAGAAAGCACTTGAAAGTAAGTTGGAAAATTATTGCTTGTGTTTCGGATTACGGATAATGTCTCAATGTCATTCGTTCGCATAAGTCCAAAAATCGAGAATACTCTTCGTGCCAGTGGAAAAAAAATAGAACAATAAGGCTGCAGAACCAATTCACAGAGTGAGTCTTCGTCTGCAGGTAGTACACGTCATCCGGGAACAACGTTATTTGCATTGTTATTCTGTCAGGAGCAGCATGTGTGAGAAATGACAGATATCGCTGGAACAAGAGTCAGACGTCTATTGCCAGGCTTCAAACGAAGCGATGATCATCTGTGTCCAGCACCCCGCACTGGGACAATAACGCCCTCCAGAAAGGTATCGGGACTCTTACGCCAGGTGACATCAATTCTTCGCAAATAGCAGTCCACGTGGGCATTAAGAGTTGTTGAAAAACACGATAAAATTCGACGGGGTTGCCATCAGGGCCAGGTGACTTGACAGGGATATCAAGGAGGAATTTGCCTTCTGTTACTGGTGCCTCCACTTCCAGTGCCGTGTCCTTTGGTATTGAGTCAAATATGAGTCAAAAGACTTCTTCAAGAGAGCTGATGAATGGGTGTGGTTGGCGTACAACCTAGCATAAAGGACGTGAAGGGCGCGGTGCCACATTGGGTGTCATGTTGCCTGACTTTGTCATCAGTGATGGTTCGAATCACGGCCTGGCGCCGTCATTACCTGTCCACTAGAAGATGGTACATTGATGGAGGTTCCAAAGCCGAATGGTGACAACTGCGGCCTCGCACCACCATCCCTTCAAGGTCATGGTGCGTGATGGTTGTGATCTGGGCTTTGGTGCAGTTCAGTATTGAACATCGTCCAGGAGAAAAAGGCATCGTAGAACAGTCCCTTAAAACTTTGTAATAATAGTTCAGGGATTGCCTCCTCCAAGATGCCAAGTTCCTGCCACTCGCCATCATGGCCCAGTGGAGGGCACGTTGTGCGCAGGACATCCAGTGCGACCATGTAGATGGCTAAGCGCCACGGTTGCAGCGGCATGAATCTGAAGTCGCCTCGGTAGGCTTGTGGGGAGTGAGATGGCGGAGTTTTGGACAGAGACAGTAAATTTATAAGACTGGATGCCATGAACTGATATATATATTATGACTTTTGAACACTATTGAGCTGGCAGTAGTGGTGCTCGCTGTATTGCAGTACATCTTCTCGCCCAACAAGAAGAGATAACACTGCCTTCGCAAAGGAAGTGAAGCATTCCCTTCGCCTCCCCGATCCTGAAGGAACTTAGATATTAGTAATACGGACACCAAAAAGAGAAAGACCAATGGTCTTCGCAGACAGTAGATACTGGACATCGTCGAAAGGTAACACTTCATAGATGAGGATCGCCACACCGCTACCGGTATCTGACGTTTGGGAGACGAAAGGGTTATACCCAAAGGGGTTAAGAAACCATCAATATGCACTTGTTGTATGACGGTGTTGTCTGAGTCCGCCACACGAAGTGTATCGTGGAGCATCACCAGTTTATGTAGGCCGTGGATAGCGACCATAGCTAGACGATATGTTGTTCCGGCACTCCTGCTGCCGAGATATGTGGTCCACCAGTGGTATCTAGATGAGACAGATCGCACAAGTCAGTCAAAGCCGCAGCGATCGCTGTGATTTGGTAGCGGAAGTATAAGCAGCGGAAAACGCCCACCTACGGTATTCACAGACCGTTCCGATTCGTCCGCTACGTCGTCCGCTAAGAAACAGAACGAGCACCAGGTGTAAAACCATCAGGACGCTGCCACATGTCGGCAGTCTCCAGAGACAGTTTCTCAACACAGAGCGCAGGCTGCAGAGAACAAACTGTTGAAGTAGGGGAAGTAGGAAGTGTACTCATCAGCATGTCTTCTGAGACAACCTGTGCGTCTGTCCTGAGGAGACAATCACAATGGTGCACGACTGCGTTTCTTGCACTCCCTCCGTGCACTTAGTTAAACGCGTCCACTGAATGTTGCGAAACGTTGTCTACATCTACATCTACATACATACTCCGCAATACACCATACGGTGCGTGGCGGAGGGTACCTCGTACCACAACTAGCATCTTCTCTTCCCGTTCCACTCCCAAACAGAACGAGGGAAAAATGACTGCCTATATGCATCTGTACGAGCCCTAATCTCTCTTATCTTACCTTTGTGGTCTTTCCGCGAAATGTAAGTTGGCGGCTGTGAAATTGTACTGTAGTCAGCCTCAAATGGTGGTTCTCTAAGTTTCCTCAGTAGCCATTCACGAAAAGAACGCCTCCTTTCCACTAGAGACTCCCACCCGAGTTCCTGAAGCATTTCCGTAACACTCGCTTGATAATCAAACCTACCAGAAACAAATCTAGCAGCCCGTTTCTAAATTGTTTCCATGCCCTCCCTCAATCCGACCTGATAGGGATCCCAAACGCTCGAGCAGTACTCAAGAATAGGTCGTATTAGTGTTTTATAAGCGGTCTCCTTTACAGATGAACCATATCTTCCCAAAATTCTACCTATGAACCGAAGACGACTATCCGCCATCCCCACAACTGCCATTACATGCTTGTCCCACTTCATATCGCTCTGCAATGTTACGCCCAAATATTTAATCGACGTGACTGTGTCCAGGGCTACACTACTAATGGAGCAGTCAAACATTACAGGATTCTTTTTCCTATTCATCTGCACCAATCACAGATCCTGTCCAAGTCATCTTGTATCCTCCTACAGTCACTCAACGACGACACCTTCCCGTACACCACAGCATCATCAGCAAACAGCCGCACATTGCTATCCACCCTATCCAAAAGATCATTTATGTAGATAGAAAACAACAGCGGACCTACCACACTTCCCTGGGGCACTACAGTTGATACCCTCACCTCCAACGAACACTCACCATCGAGGACAACGTACTGGGTCCTATTACTCAAGAAGTCTTCCAGCCACTCAAATACTTAGGAATCAATCCCATATGCTCGTACCTTAGTTAGGAGTCTGCAGTGGGGCACCGAGTCAAACGCTTTCCGGAAGTCAAGGAATACGGCATCCGTCTGATACCCTTCATCCATGGTTCGCAAGATATCATGTGAAAAAAGGGCGAGTTGCGTTTCGCAAGAGCGATGCTTTCTAAAGCCGTGCTGATGCTTGGACAGCAACTTCTCTGTCTCAAGGAAATTCATTATACAGGGTGTTACAAAAAGGTACGGCCAAACTTTCAGGAAACATTTCTCACACACACAAAGAAAGAAAATATGTTATGTGGGCATGTGTCCGGAAACGCTTACTTTCCATGTTAGAGCTCATTTTATTACTTCTCTTCAAATCACATTAATCATGAAATGGAAACACAGCAACAGAGCATACCAGCGTGACTTCAAACTCTTTAGTACAGGAAATGTTCAAAATGTCCTCCGTTAGCGAGGATACATGCATCCACCCTCCGTCGCATGGAATCCCTGATGCGCTGATGCAGCCCTGGAGAATGGCGTATTGTATCACAGCCGTCCACAATACGAGCACGAAGAGTCTCTACATTTGGTACCGGGGTGGCGTAGACAAGAGCTTTCAAATGCCCCCATAAATGAAAGTCAAGAGGGTTGAGGTCAGGAGAGCGTGGAGGCCATGGAATTGGTCAGCCTCTACCAATCCATCGGTCACCGAATCTGTTGTTGAGAAGCGTACCAACACTTCGACTGAAAAGTGCAGGAGCTCCATCGTGCATGAACCACATGTTGTGTCGTACTTTGAAAGGCACGTATTCTAGAAGCACAGATAGAGTATCCCGTATGAAATCATGATAACGTGCTCCATTGAGCGTAGGTGGAAGAACATGGGGCCCAATCAAGACATCACCAACAATGCCTGCCCAAACGTTCACAGAAAATCTGTGTTGATGACGTGATTGCACGATTGCGTGCGATTTCGTCAGGACACACGTGTTGATTGTGAAAATTTACAAATTGATCACGTTGGAATGAAGCCTCATCCATAAAGAGAACATTTGCACTGAAATGAGGATTGACACATTGTTGTATGAACCATTCGCAGAAGTGTACCCGTGGAGGCCAATCAGCTGCTGATAGTGCCTGCACACGCTGTACATGGTACGAAAACAACTGGTTCTCCCGTAGCACTCTCCATACAGTGACGTGGTCGACGTTACCTTGTACATCAGCAACTTCTCTGTCGCTGACATTAGGGTTATCGTCGACTGCACGAAGAATTGCCTCGTCCACTACAGGTGTCCTCATCGTTCTAGGTCTTCCCCAGTCGCGAGTCATAGGCTGGAATGTTCCGTGCTCCCTAAGACGCCGATCAATTGCTTCGAACGTCTTCCTGTCGGGACACCTTCGTTCTGTAAATCTGTCTCGATACAAACGTACCGCGCCACGGCTATTGCCCCGTGCTAATCCATACACCAAATGGGCATCTGCCAACTCCGCATTTGTAAACATTGCTCTGACTGCAAAACCACGTTCGTGATGAACACTAACCTGTTGATGCTACGAGTCGCATGTCAACACAAGCACCGAAGTCAACATTACCTTCCTTCAATTGGGCCAACTGGCGGTGAAACGAGGAAGTAGAGTACATACTGACGAAACTAAAATGAGCTCCAACATGGAAATTAAGCGTTTCCGGACACATGTCCACATAACATCTTTTCTTTATTTGTGTGTGAGGAATGTTTCCTGAAAGTTTGGCCATACCTTTTTCTAACGCCCTGAATTCGAACTGAGAATATGTTCGAGAATCCTGCAACAAACCGATGTTAAGGATATTGGTCTGTAATTTTGAGGATCCGTCCGTCCTGTCCGACGACACGAAAGAGGGCGCTGTTGGGCCTACGTGCACACCAATTCTCTGCCATTTAAGTCACTTATTATGGTCCGGCTGTTCTACACGTCCCCCTTTGCAGACAGCTGCTTCTGAGTGTTTCACTTCTTACAAACAGTAGCGCGTATTCCTCGCAGTGCAACGACGGACGCGTGCACTGGCTCTTGACAGCAGGGCAGGCAGAAGGAGGGTATTTATTCGCGCCGGCAGGACCGCGAGCCCAGTATTTTCGTGTCCCGGCGGCTGGCGGTGCTGCAGCGGCGCGGCGCGGCAGTCGCCCGGGACAAATGAGTGGGTTTCCGCGGGCGGCCATTTGTCTGTGGCGCTCTAACTCAGCCTAACCCCGGCCGGCGCCGGCGCACCCCCTGCCCGGCGCGCCCAGCCGCTGATAAGCCGCCACACGGCCCGGGCACGTCCTTTATTAGCGCCGCGCCGACAGTTCATATCTCGGACGCAATATGTCGTCTCTGCGGCAAATGAGAGGCCCTGGCGCCCGTTTTTATTAGTGTCTATCGCGATGTCCCGCGAAAAAAACACGCGCGCGTCACAGCGGCCGCGTCGCTCCCGAGGGAACGCGCGGAGCGAAAATAGAGATTGGAAAGCCGCACGCACGGTGCGTGCTGCGGACGAGACGCAGGTATGCGGACGCAGCTGGGGAGGTACCGGCGGAGGGCGGAGAATGATGATACAGCGCAGATAGACTGCGGGGGAGCGGACCGCGGAAGCTCAAATACTTCAGATATACTAAGATGGTATCTGTTCATTCGGACATGTCCGAAAGAACAGATACCATCGGTGACCATGCAGCTCGTTAGAATGAAATTACAATGACATGAACACCCTTAGCTGCTTACAGGCGTTGACATACGTCAACGGGGACAGGTGAAAATGTGTGCCCCGACCGGGTCTCGAACCCGGGATCTCCTGCTTGCATGGCAGACGCTCTATCCATCTGAGCCACCGAGGACACAGAGGATAGTGCGACTGCAGGGATTTATCTCTGGCACGCCTCCCGCGAAACTCACATTCTCGAGTAATGAGTATAACGGGCGGGGACACTACGAATTTAGTGCGGGACAATACGTTGAGAATGTGAGTTTCGCGGGAGGCGTGCCAGAGATAAATCGCTACTGTCGCGCTATTCTCTGTGTCCTCGATGGCTCAGATGGATAGAGCGTCTGCCATGTAAGCAGGAGATCCCAGGTTCGCGTCCCGGTTGGGGCACACATTTTCATCTGTCCCCGTTGACGTATGTCAACGCCTGTAAGCAGCTAAGGGAGTTCATTTCATTGTAATCTCAAATACTTCAACAGAAACAATAGCGACTATTCGTCACTTAAGTACACCTGCATATATGCGACCATGCAGATTCAACCGCAAGTCTCTAGAGGAACGGAAGGTTCCAAATGATTGGAAAAGAGCACAGGTAGTTCCAGTTTTTAAGAAGGGGCGTCGAGCGGATGCGCAAAACTATAGACCTATATCTCTGACATCGATCTGTTGTAGAATTTTAGAACATGTTTTTTGCTCGCGTATCATGTCATTTCTGGAAACCCAGAATGTACTCTGTAGGAATCAACATGGATTCCGGAAACAGCGATCGTGTGAGACCCAACTCGCTTTATTTGTTCATGAGACCCAGAAAATATTAGATACCGGCTCCCAGGTAGATGCCATTTTCCTTGACTTCCGGAAGGCGTTGGATACAGTTCCGCACTGTCGCCTGATAAACAAAGTAAGAGCCTAAGGAATATCAGACCAGCTGTGTGGCTGGATTGAAGAGTTTTTAGCAAACAGAACACAACATGTTGTTTTCAATGGAGAGACGAATGGTTCGAATGGCTCTGAGCACTGCTGAGGTCATCAGTCCCCTAGAACTTAGAACTACTTAAACCTAACTAACGTAAGGACATCACACTCATCCATGCCCGAGGCAGGATTCGAACCTGCGACCGTAGCGGTCACGCGGTTCCAGACTGTAGCGCCTAGAACCGCTCGACCACTCCGGCCGGCAATGGAGAGACGTCTACAGGCGTTAAAGTAACCTCTGGCGTGTCACAGGGGAGTGTTATGGACCCATTGCTTTTCACAATATATACAAATGACCTAGTAGGTAGTGTCGGAAGTTCCATGTGGCTTTTCGCGGAAGATGCTGTAGTATACAGAGAAGTTGCAGCATTAGAAAATTGCAGCGAAATGCAGGAAGATCTGCAGCGGATAGGCACTTTGTGCAGGGAGTGGCAACTGGCCCTTAACATAGACGAATGTAATGTATTGCGAATACGTAGAAAGAAGGATCCTTTATTGTATGATTATATGATAGCGGAACAAACACTGGTAGCTGTTACTTCTGTAAAATATCAGGGAGTATGCGTACGGAACGATTTGAAGTGGAATGATCGTATAAAATTAATTGTTAGTAAGGCGGGTGCTAGGTTGAGATTCATTGGGTGAGTCCTTATAAAATATAGTCCATCAACAAAGGAGGTAGCATACAAAACACTCGTTCGACCTATACTTGAGTATTGCTCAACAGTGTGGGATCCGTACCAGGTCGGGTTGACAGAGGAGATAGATAAGATCCAAACAATAGCGGCGCGTTTCGTCACAGGGTTATTTGGTAAGCGTGATAGCATTACGGAGATGTTTAGCAAACTCAAGTCGCAGACTCTGCAAGAGAGGCGCTCTGCATCGCGGTGTAGCTTGCTGTCCAGGTTTCGAGAGGGTGCGCTTCTGGATGACGTATCGATTATTTTGCTTCCCCCTACTTATACCTCCCGAGGAGGTCGCGAGTGTAAAATTAGAGAGATTCAAGCGCGCACGGAGGCTTTCCGGCAGTCGTTCTTCCCGCGAATCATACGCAATTGGAACAGGAAAAGGAGGTAATGACAGTGGCAAGTAAAGTGCCCTCCGCCACACACAGTTGGGTGGCTTGCGGAGGGTAAATGTAGATGTAGATGTAGCACTGAATCCTACAATAAATTGTTTCGTTCCGCTACGAGTCGCATTGTTTATTTATTTAACTACTAGCCGAGTACCCGGCGTTGCCCGGATGTGTATTTATTCCAGTCGTCTATCAGTCCATCTCCTCCTTTCCCCTCTCTCCCCACCTTGGTGTACCTAAATTGGGATACCTGAAAGACTGTAATTTTTTAATTGTTTGTCTCTCTCTTTATCATGATTTATAGGAAGATAAACCTAACAAGATTATATAACATGTGGTATAGAATCAATGTTATCTTAGTAATTTCAGTTTTTTCCTTCTTCGTTTGTTAACAGTTTTTTTATTAATCACTTCTCTTGTTTCGGATGCCTCTGTGGTATTGTGTAAAGGAAAAAAGTGTAACTTTGCATCAAAAAGTATTCAATGCAGTGTTTATTACAAGTCTGTAGTAGGGTTTTATTTAGTAGGAGGAAAAAACTACGTCGATTAAGATTTCTTGTACAAAAATTTTATTCCACGAAGATGATGCTGCACTGTCAGAAGAAATTTACTTATCTGGTAAGAGGAAGGCCTCAGAGGAAGACTACGGAGCTGATGCTATCAAGAAGAAACGAGGTAAAGCGATAACTTCCGCGGACATTATATTACAAGACATTAATGAGAATTGGTGAACGTAACAATAACAGCTGTTCGGTCTGCCACCCTCCCCACATACCTTCAGACACTTACCATTATTTACACAAATTAAAAAAAGTTATAACTAAATACGTCGCTCCCACTTCAACCCCCACCAGCCACTCTCTTCGTCCTCCTCTTTCAGCCCCCATTCTCTGTCCATCTCCTGCTCCCCATCTCTGTGTCAACCTGCTGCCTCCTCTGTGCGTCTCCTCCTTTCTGCTCTGTCCATCTCCTCCTTCTGCCTCTAATTTCATCTCCTCCTCCTAATCTCTTTGTTAATCTCCTTCTCCCACTCTCCATCTCCTCCTCTCCTCTCTTTCTGTCCATCTCCTCCTCCTTCTATACATGCTTGCTCTTTCCTTCTCGCTGTCTGTCAATCTCCTCAGTCTCCCTTCTATCCCCACGTTAACATACTCAACCTAATAGGAAACTGGTGGTTGTTACCCCTACAGTATTTCTTTTCATATTGCAAGTAATATGTGTGCCGAATTAGACTGACATAGTTACAGGAGTGTAGCATGAGCTTTATGTGCTTTGCCCGCATGCGCACATCCCAAATAAATTTCACACGTATTTAACATATATCATACGTATCCATTTACATATTTCACCTGTATGTCTAGCGAATTTCGACATAAGTTTCATTTTCATGAAGCTTAATGTTTATGACGTCGTATCTCCTCAACTGTGTGCTGTACAATAATATAACGTTGCAGAAACATCCAGTGATATATGTGTCTACCGCCCGTGAAATGTTTAACGAATAGAGTTTGTAGCAAACAGGTAATAAATTAAAACGTCATGTACGATGTGATAGTTTCTCTCGTATCGCAGCATTTGACGTCATATCTCCTGAACAATGTGTCGTATAACAATATATTTTAATGGATATATGTTCCGTCTATAGAACTTATTGAAGGCAGTTTGTTTATTGTCATACGCATTTCGCTTCTTTTATTTGTGAAGCACCTTCAGTGGCCTGTAGTATATGTTGAAAGGTGGCTACACTGAGCCACAGCGCCAGAGATTGCGCCCAAGAGTATTATTCTGCCGCCTCCACTGGCAGTGCTTATTGAGAAGTAGCAGTAGGCAGTGTTTGTTGAGATGTGGTAGTGGAGAGTGCTTATCGAGAAGTCGTGGTGAGGAGTGCTTGTTGAGATGTACCAGTGGTGAGTCGTTGTTGAGAAGTTGCGGTAGTGAGTGCTTGTTCAGAACTTGTAGTATTGTTTTTATGGGCTAGACACCAGATGTTGTTGGATTGGGGATGCTGTATTGATCAGAGTGTGCTTTTCGTCAATATATATGAAGGTAAAAAAATTCCTTTTTTTATTATTTCAATGTCTTAAACAATAATGCCTATTGGTCACAGGTTCAGTCAACAAAGCATCTGGCTCGTGTTCTTGTATTAGACTGTATTTCTGGTTTCTATGTGCAATTATAGTATTTCTGTTTTTTTTAATTACTTCAGTATAAATGGTGTTTAAAATATCTGGTCTTATCGAGGAAGAACCGTGCCAGATGTGTACGTTGAATCACACTTCCACACACAGAACAGCTACACTTGTGTTTTGTTGTTTCGTAGGTTTTATAGTTGCTGGGGACTTAATTAATTAATTGTGTTAACGGAAATTTTCTTTCATTCTTTGTTGTTATTCTATGCAGTCAGATTGCGGAGTAATACTAGTCAGGGCCAACCGGTTACGAGACCGTAATCGGACAGACAGCTACTAAAAATTTAAAACATATTTGCATCTTTATTTAATTAAGCCCCCATGCAATGTTTCTTGTTATACATATAATATCCATAAAGAGAAAAATACGGCAAAATGTAACACAGTAACATATTGTAACTACCACATAATATATTTATTATATGTATAAAATGAAACATATATTACGGGCCACTGAAGATGCTTCACAAATAAAAAAGCGAAGCGCGTATGGCAATGAACAAACTGCCTTCAGTTAGTTGCACAGACGGAACATACCCCCATGAATTTTGAAACAGCTAACGAACGACGGAAAACAGAAAAAATGATGATATATTTTTGTAGGTACTTTCAGCAGCAAGTATGGATACTGTTTGCGAAAAGTTTTGCGAATAGAGTTAGTTGCATGATCGAGAAGTTATTCACGCATTCAGTGTATCTCCGGAACTAAATGTCGCAAAATGATGTAATTTTTTTGGTAGATTTAGCGGTATATGTGAATACAGTCCGCAAAACACAGTTAGCAGTAACAAAGTACAAAATTAAAACGTCATATGTCATGTCGTAGTTTTACTGCATGAACAGTGAAAATGTTTTCTTTCCGTCATTCTACGGGGGTCACCAGCAAGAAAAAGTTTCGTTAAGGTTTGAAATTACGTGCGAAGTTTGTTGAAAGTCTCCAAGTGCTCTCATTCTCAAATACTGCATTACTAAAGTATGCGTATTCTCGCGTAGTGCGCTATGCTGCTTTTTCACACCCGTCCCTTTGATAGGAGGGTGATTTTTACACTCGCGGTATTTCCTTCCAGACAGTAAATGATATTTGTAGTAAGTATGGTTGAAGCCGGTCCAGTGGTTTTGGAGGAGATGTGGAACGTACGTATACAAATACATACATACATACACACGTACATACATTTTTTATAATTTTTATGGATTTGATACACCGCTACGCATTTCGAACATGTTTTACTGATCATCAGGCGAATTTATTGCAGTCGTGTGAAAACAAAAGATGCCGAAATAATATAAAATCAACTGTTTCATTATTTACAAACTGTGTATGATATACCGAACAGACAAAGAAAAAAATTGGTCCAGAAAATATTTCTTGCACCTTAAAATAGATAACCCTGCTAGCTTCATCCGCACTCGTGGCAGATGATGTAATTTGGGTTGCCTGTCTTAAGATGCAAGAAATATTTTCTGGACCAGTTTTGTTTTCAAGATAGGGGAAATCAAGAGATCAGTTGCTATCGGGGATTGAAATAAATCCAATAGTGAAATCAGAAAACTTGGTGCCAGACCGGCCTCGAACCTAGATCTCCCGATTAATACAAGCACTTACCTCAACCATCTCGGACATCCGAATATGCTTCATGAGCGACCCAAATTCTCAAGTTGTCACACGCTAGCAGCGTCTCTGTCCATCAACCTCACTGCTCGCAGCACTACTTGTATTGTTGCACGAGTTTGCACTGAAGTTATCAGGAACCGTCTTTGCTCATTACTGTATACGATTGGTGCTTGTTCTGTCTGCCATATACAATTTTATTTTGTCCACCCTGTAGAACAGCGCACTGGTGTACTGCTTGTTTTCGGAGTCCAACATCAGGAAGCTTACCTGGAGATGGCGACAGGTTTGTCTTCGAATAACTGTGTCCATTCGCCACCGAGAACAGACAGTACCCTCGTGGAGTGTTATGTCAACAAATACACCGATAGATGCTTAAAAAAGGTAAAGTTTTCACGAGGTAGGAGCGTTGTGCTCGTGCATTACCCTCTTGAAAGGAGAATCCACTGCTGGTTATCACCAATGTTGACTGTAGGGCAGAGCAAGAGGTTCGAGGATCCTGTCACGATATTGCATAGCACGCATATCACCCTCGACAGCCATGAGGGACGTCTGCCATCGATACATGATACGTAAACAAAGGTTAACGACACACTGTGCAAGAGACAAACTTTGGTACCTGCCCGTCTCCATTTCTAGGATGATCATCGTCCCTCAAAATGGTTCAAATGGCTCTGAGCACTATGGGACTTAACATCTTAGGTCATCAGTCCCCTAGATCTTAGAACTACTTGGGGTTGGGTTGTTTCGGGGAAGATACCAAACTGCGAGGTCATCGGTCTCATCGGACTAGGGAAGGATGGGGAAGGAAGTCGGCCGTGCCCTTTCGAAGGAACCATCCCGGCATTTGCCTGGAGCGATTGAGGGAAATCACGGAAAACCTAAATCAGGATGGCCCGACGCGGGATTGAACCGTCGTCCTCCCGAATGCGAGTCCAGTGTGCTAACCACTGCGCCACCTCGCTCGGTTAAAGCTACTTAAACCTAACTAACCTAAGGACATCACACACATCCATGCCCGAGGCAGGATTCGAACCTGCAACCGTAGCGGTCGCGCGAATCCTGACTGAAGCGCCTAGAACCGCTCGACCACAGCGGCCGGCCATGGTCCCTCAAATAAACCCTGCACGCGTGGGAGAATAATGCCGACTCACTGAACCAGGTTCCATTACAGATGTTCCCTTCTCCACCTTATTCACGTACAGTGGTGTTCGTCGGTTTGTACATTTCTTCCTAATTAACGAAAAAGCGGTGGAGATGGATGTGTAGTGTACGTGTCGGCATAGCCCATTCCAGCTTATTGCAAAAAAGCAGCACACCTTTCCCTAGAAGAATGACGATCATCAGCAGATATTATTGACTGGAAGCGACATTTCAGCTTTTTTTTTTTCTTTTGCCTCGCGATAACGGCTGGCAGCCCTCTTTGCCATAAAGTTCCAATTCGCGCATATTCTATACTTGAAATGACCCTTCGAGGGATGTTAACAGACTGAACAAAATACAGTGTGCTCTACGGAACTGCACTACAAAATTCGTACGTAGCGTTTACCTGTGCCATAAAGAGTAATTAGAAAGAGAAGTTAGATCAAAAAAAGCCATGCATGTTATAATGTTGATGCAAAACTGTTTTTGATCGTCTTTCATTCTGTGACGAGCTCTGTGAGTACCTACTTATTGTTATTATCATGTGCATTAATCTTCTGTACGGCAGAACTTACATGATACATTAATGAGCCAAAACTTCAGACCACGGATCACCGCCAGATCGAACCCCTCCTGACGACCCTTACGTGTTCCCACGTTGATACAGTAGCATCGTCAGGTACGACTGCAGCAGGTACGGGATCATCGAGATTGGGCCGTGGGTTGTTGGAAACGTGTCGCGTCGTCCGATGAATCACGTTTCTTGATACACATGGTCGATGGTCGTGTCCAGAAGCAGCGTCATCTGCTGCTCGAAACATGATCGCTCCACTGACGAAGCTGGTCGGTGCAGTATTATGCTATGAGCGAAATTCAGCTGCTCTTTCATGGCACCTGTGAAAGTAACTGAAGGCACCGTCACAGCCGTGGACTAGATGAACACTATAGCGCACCATTTGCACTCCTTCATGCTTCCCTAACTGTCGTGTCATCGTCCAGCAGGGGACTGTCCGTTTCGCGACCTTCGTGCTACAGTGGTTTAAGGAGCGTGTTGACTGCCCCTCTCCTTCCATGAGTTTCGAAGTGCGCCAAGAAGTTATCAGGATCGAGTAAGCTTAGAAGTCACTTAGAACTTGCAAAAGCTCCGCGATCTGGCGCAGATGGGCTCATCGGGACCGACCGACCGCCGTGCCATTCTCTGCCAATGACATCATGTAGATATGGTATGGACGGACATGATTGGCACACAGCTATCCCAGTCATAGTCGGCCTTCTTTACCTTGGAGCCGCTACTTCTCATTCAAGTAGCTCCTCAGTTTTCCTCATGAGGCTCAGTGCAAACAGTTGCAGTCCTCCCACCAAGGGAAAATCCATGGCAGCACCAGGAATCGAATGCAGGTCCTGTGCATAACTACCAGACACGCTGACCACTGAGCTACAGAGACGGAGTAGAATTATGAAAGACCAGTTTAAGTACTTCGAACTAACCCCGCATACTTCCCATGCATCATGGACCTTGCCGTTTGTGGGAAGGCTTGTGTGTCTCGGCGATACTGATAAGCGAACCGGAGGTGCAACCACACAGGGGTATCTGTTGAGGGGCCAGACAAACGTGTCGTTCCTGAAGACGGGCAACAGCCTTTTCAACAATTGCAGGGGAAACAGTTCGGATGATTGACTGATGTGGCCGTGTAATGTCAACCAAAATGGCCTCGCTGTGCTGGTACTGCGAACGACGGAAAGCAAGGGGAAACTACAGCCGTAATTTTTCCCGAGGCGTGCAGCTTTACTGTATGGTTAAATGATGATGGCGCCTGCTTGGATAAAATATTCCGAAGGTAAAATAGTCCCCCAATCCGATTTCCGGGCGGGGACTACTCAGGTGGACATCGTTATCGGGAGAAACAAAACCAGCGTTCTACGGATAGGAGCGTGGAATGTCAGATCCATTAATCGGGCAGGTAGGTTAGAAAATTTAAAGAAAGGAAATGAATAGGTTAAAGTCGGATATAGCTGGAATTAGTGAAGTTCGGTGGCAGGAGGAACAAGACTTCTGGTCAGGTGAATGCAGGGTTATAAATACAAAATCAAATAAGGGTAATGCAGGAGTTGGTTTAATAATGAATAAAAAAATAGGAAAGGAACGCGGGTAAGCTAGTATGAACAGCATAGTTAACGCAAGATAGACACGAAGTCTACACCCACCACAGTAGTACAAGTTTACATGCCGACTAGCTTCGCAGAGGAGGAGAGTGAGGAAATGTATGATGAGATAAAAGAAATTATTGACATAGTAACGGGAGACGAAAATTTAATAGTCATGGGAGCTGAAATTCGATAGTAGGGAAACGAAGAGATGGAAAAGTAGTAGGTGAATATGGACTGGGGGAAAGGAATTAAAGAGGAAATCACCGGATAGAATTTTGCACAGAGCATAATTTAATCATAGCTAACACATGTTTTATGAATCATAAGAGAAGGTTGTATACGTGGAAGAGACCTGGATACACCGGAAGATTTCACATTGATTATACAATGGCCAGACAGAGATTTCGGAACCAGATTTTAAACTGTATGGCATTTTAAAGGCGAGATGTGGACTCTGAGCACAATTTATTGGTTATGAACTGCAGATTAAATCTGAAGAAACTGTAAAAAGGTAGGAACTTAACGAGATGGAACTTGGATAAACTGAAAGAACAAGAGGTAGAGAGTTTCAGAGGGAGCATTACGGAATGACTGACAAGAACAGGCCAAAGGAATACAGCAGAAAATAATGGGTAGCTTTGAGAGATGAAAGAGTGAAGGTTTCGGAGAATCAAGTAAGTAAAAAGAGGAGGGCTAGTAGAAATCCTTGGGTAACACAAGAGATACTGGATTTTATCGATGAAAGCAGAAAATATAAAAATGCAGTAGATGAAGCAGGCGAAAGGGAATACAAACGTCAAAAACATGAGATTGACAGGAAGTGCAAAATGGCTAAGCAGGAATGACTAGAGGTAAAACGTAAGGAGTAGAAGCTTATATCAGTAGGGGTAAGAAGGATGCTGCCTAAAGAAAAATTAAAGAGACCTTTGGAGAAAAGAGAACCACCTCTATGAAAATCAAAAGCTCATGTGGAAAACCAGTCCTAAGCAAAGAAGGGAAAGCAGAAAGGTGGAACGAGTATACAGAGGGTCTATACAATGGAGATGTACTTGAGGGCAATATTATGGAAATAGAAGAGGATGTAGATGAAGAAGAGAAGGGAGATATGACACTGGATGAAGAATTTGACAGAGGACTTAAAGACGTAAGTCGAAATAAGGCGCCGGGAGTAGACAACATTCCGTTAGAGCTACTGATAGCCTTGGGAGAGCCAGCCACGACAAAACTCTTCCATCTGGTGAGGAAGATGTATGAAGCGGCGAAATACCCTCAGCCTCAGGAAGAATATAATAATACCAATTCCAAAGAAAGCTGATGCTGACAGGTGTAAAAAATTGCCGAAATATCAGTTTAATAAGTCACGGTGGCAAAATACTAACATGAATGCTTTACAGACGAATGGAAAAACTGGTAGAAGAAACGTCGCGGAAGATCAGTTTGGATTCAGGAGAAATGTAGGAACACGCGAGACAATATTGACCCTACGACTTCTCATAGAATACAGGTTAAAGAAAGGCAAACCTACGTTTCTAGTATTTGTAGACTTGGAGAAAGTTTTAACAAAAAGTACTCTCTTTCAGAGATGACAGGGGTAAAACACAGAGAGCGCAAGTCTATTTACAATTTGTACAGAAACCAGAGGGCAGTTATAAGAGTCGAGGGGCACGAAAGGGAAGCAGTCTTTGAGAAGGAAGTGAGACAGGGTTGTAGCCTATCCCCGATGTTATTCAATCTGTATACTGAGCAAGCAGTAAATGAAACAAAAGAAAAGTTTGGAGTAGGATTAAAGTCCAAGGAGAAGAAATAAAACTCTGAGGTTTTGCCGATGACATTGTAATTCTGTCAGAGACAGAAAAGGACTTGCAACATCAGTTGAACAGAATTGACAATGTCTTAGAAGGAGGATATCAGATGAAGATCAACAAAAACAAAATGAGGATAATGGAATGTAGTCGAATTAAATCAGGTGAGGCTGAGGGAATTAGATTAGGACGTGAGACACGTAAAGTAGCAGATGAGTTTTACAGTTTGGGAAACAAAACAACTGATGTTGGTCAAAGTAGGGAGGATATAAAACGCTGACTGGCAGTGGCAAGAAAAGCATTTCTGAAAAAGAAAAAATTGTTAACATCGAGTATAGATTTAAGTGTCAGGATGTCCTTTCTGAAAATATTTGTATGGAGTGTAGCCATGTATGAAAGTGAAACATTGACGATAAGCAGCGTAGAAAAGAAGAGAATAACAGAAAAATGCTGAAGATTAGATGGGTAGATCACGTAACTAATGAGGGGTACTGAATAGAGCGGGGAGAAGAGAAAGTTGTGGCACAACCTGACTAGAAGAAGGGATCGGGTGGTAGCACACATTCTGAGGCATCAAAGGACCACCAATTTAGTACTGGAGGGAAGTCTACGGGGTAAAAATCTCAAAGGGACACCAAAAGATGAATACGTCAAGCATCTTCAGAAAGATGTAGGTTGCAGTAGTTACTCGGAGGTGAAGACGCTTGCACAGGATAGAATAGCATGGAGAGCAGGGTCAAACAAGTTTTCAGAGTGAATACCACAACAACAACAACAACAACAATAGCCCTGCATACAACGTACGTAACGATTAATTGTGGCCGCGCGGGATTAGCCGAGCGGTTTTGGGCGCTGCATTCATGGACTGTACGGCTGGTCCCGGCGGACGTTCGAGTCCTCCCTCGGGCATGGGTGTGTTAGTCCTTAAGGATAATTTAGGTTAATTAGTGTGTAAGCTTAGGGACTGATGACCTTAGCAGTTAAGTCCCATAAGATTTCACACACATTTGAACATTTTGACTAACTGTGTTTTTGGTTTGTAAGATTCTGTGTAAGGACATTAATGAGTTTTTAGATATGGAACAGCAAAAATAGTTCAAGAACCATACAGTGTAAGAATTTCCAAACACCCTTTCGACCTTGATACTTCACCATTTTTCCTCTTATCGAGCAGAGAAATTTATAATTTTGTTTTTTTGTTTTTTTGTTTTTTTTTTTTTGAGTCCTGAGATGAAGGATACGTGAATTCACCTACAGTATAGCAGGACATTGTAAATGTGAGTGAAGTCTCAGCAAGCCCTGACGGGTCAAATACGAACTGTTATTAACATTTGTGCAAACGAAGGGGCTGTTTCTGTGGTAACAGGGTACGAGTGTCGGGCGGGTATAATGCAGCCACTTTTAGACTGTGTTTGGCTTTAGAACTGTCCCTTTCTGTAGCTCATTAAGGGCTATATAATAAAGCAAAAGAGGAAAATTGGGTACTCTCTTTCGGCAATGTTTTGTAAAGATTCACTTCCTGCAAAATTGAAAACCCACGCCGAAAAAGCCGGTATGACAAAAGACCGGCATAATTTCCCTCGAACAGCGTATCGACCAATATAGTACTCGTATTTACGTGGGGTTGAGTCTGTCATTTCTAGAAATACGTCAGAATTTTTAAATTAATAAAACGTGGCCCCTCTTGCTCCCTCCCCTTGCGGACACATACACTCCTGGAAATGGAAAAAAGAACACATTGACACCGGTGTGTCAGACCCACCATACTTGCTCCGGACACTGCGAGAGGGCTGTACAAGCAATGATCACACGCACGGCACAGCGGACACACCAGGAACCGCGGTGTTGGCCGTCGAATGGCGCTAGCTGCGCAGCATTTGTGCACCGCCGCCGTCAGTATCAGCCAGTTTGCCGTGGCATACGGAGCTCCATTGCAGTCTTTAACACTGGTAGCATGCCGCGACAGCGTGGACGTGAACCGTATGTGCAGTTGACGGACTTTGAGCGAGGGCATATAGTGGGCATGCGGGAGGCCGGGTGGACGTAACGCCGAATTGCTCAACACGTGGGGCGTGAGGTCTCCACAGTACATCGATGTTGTCGCCAGTGGTCGGCGGAAGGTGCACGTGGCCGTCGACCTGGGACCGGACCGCAGCGACGCACGGATGCACGCCAAGACCGTAGGATCCTACGCAGTGCCGTAGGGGACCGCACCGCCACTTCCCAGCAAATTAGGGACACTGTTGCTCCTGGGGTATCGGCGAGGACCATTCGCAACCGTCTCCATGAAGCTGGGCTACGGTCCCGCACACCTTTAGGCCGTCTTCCGCTCACGCCCCAACATCGTGCAGCCCGCCTCCAGTGGTGTCGCGACAGGCGTGAATGGAGGGACGAATGGAGACGTGTCGTCTTCAGCGATGAGAGTCGCTTCTGCCTTGGTGCCAATGATGGTCGTATGCGTGTTTGGCGCCGTGCAGGTGAGCGCCACAATCAGGACTGCATACGACCGAGGCACACAGGGCCAACACCCGGCATCATGGTGTGGGGAGCGATCTCCTACACTGGCCGTACACCACTGGTGATCGTCGAGGGGACACTGAATAGTGCACGGTACATCCAAACCGTCATCGAACCCATCGTTCTACCATTCCTAGACCGGCAAGGGAACTTGCTGTTCCAACAGGACAATGCACGTCCGCATGTATCCCGTGCCACCCAACGTGCTCTAGAAGGTGTAAGTCAACTACCCTGGCCAGGAAGATCTCCGGATCTGTCCCCCATTGAGCATGTTTGGGACTGGATGAAGCGTCGTCTCACGCGGTCTGCACGTCCAGCACGAACGCTGGTCCAACTGAGGCGCCAGGTGGAAATGGCATGGCAAGCCGTTCCACAGGACTACATCCAGCATCTCTACGATCGTCTCCATGGGAGAATAGCAGCCTGCATTGCTGCGAAAGGTGGATATACACTGTACTAGTGCCGACATTGTGCACGCTCTGTTGCCTGTGTCTATGTGCCTGTGGTTCTGTCAGTGTGATCATGTGATGTATCTGACCCCAGGAATGTGTCAATAAAGTTTCCCCTTCCTGGGACAATGAATTCACGGTGTTCTTATTTCAATTTCCAGGAGTGTATGTGCTCAAGGAACTTCACTGGCAGGCACTACAAGAGAGGCGTCGTGCATCACGGAGAGGTTTATTATTGAAATTCCACGTGAGCACTTTCCGGGAAGGGTAGGTATACGTATATATTCCTCCTGCATACGTTTCGCAGAATGATCTCAACGAAAAACTCAGAGAAAATAGAGCTGACACAGAGATTTACCGACAGTCAAAAATGGTTCAAATGGCTCTGAGCACTATGCGACTTAACTTCTGAGGTCATCAGTCGCCTAGAACTTAGAACTAATTAAACATAACTAATCTAAGGACATCACACTCATCCATGCCCGAGGCATGATTCGAACCTGCGACCGTAGCGGTCGCTCGGTTCCAGGCTGTATTTACCGACAATCATTCTTCCCACACGCCATTAGCGAATGGAACCGAGAAGGGGGGACTACAAGTACAATCTGCCACACACCTTAAAGCGGCATGTGCATGAAAGGGTGGCTGTAGATATATTTTCTAGGATATCTAGAGAGTAGCACGAGTATGTCAATCCCCACTCCTGTCTATCTTCCTGCGTTGGGTAGTACACTTGTCCGTATCGTCGTTTTTTGCACGTTGCATTATTACGGCTGTGAGACCCGAATTACGAGCACAGCCAAGAGGGACAGTACGAGTAACAATTTATTGTTTTTTTTTTACTTCGAAGTAAATTAAATTTTGTTTTATCTACCATTTGGTATTTCATTTGTGAAGTTTTTCAGTTTATCAAGTTATTTAAAAATAGATCAATTCTCGCTAAAACGCTTCTTATATCTGAAAAACGCACACGACTTTGTGAAATTTCTTCAAAGATTATTGTTTCCTTAAATTTGTGTAACATATTCACCCACAAGGTACAAATAAAGTTTGGATTTTGACAAATATTTACGAATTTATTTGTTTACAGAAGATATCACCGGGAAAACTATATAACCTGGATAGAGAAGAGGAAATTCAAGAATTCTTGTACTGCATTCATTTACAGACGAACACCTTCATTGGTATGATAATGAAGACTGTGGCACAGATGTTTCTGCCGTGACAGAGAAGAACGGGGGCATAAAATAGGTAACGTGGAATACAGTTTTTTATCTCAAGGGAACTTTGTGCAACAGCGAGGAGAGTAGTAAATAGTTACTTTGTTGTGGAAGGAGCCACAACGTAACTGCTACTATAAATGATAATTAATTGAAACCCTCAACTGCCGACAGGTGTTGTTCACATACCTTGATGGGGACAGCCGAAAATGTCTGCACCGACCGGGACTCGAATCCGGGATATCCAACTCACATGGCAGAAGCTTTATCTATCTGAGCCACCGAAGAGACAGAAGAATATCGCGACTGGAGGGACCTATCCCTCGCACGCTTCCCTTGAGACCCACATTCCCAACTGTCCACAATCTACATACGTAATGCTCCTAATAGATACTTTTCCCATCTACTCATTACTCACGCCCACTTAAGTTGACGATTCCCGTAAGAGTTTCAGCTGTCCCCATCAAGGTGTGTCAACAACACCTGTCGGCAGCTGAGGGTTTCAATTAATTATCATTTATTCTAGAGAATCTGCACGGCCATTAACGGTATCTGTTCTTTCGAGAACAGTTACTATCTTCATATATAGTTAAATGGCTACCCGGCCATTGACCTCCGTCTGTGCGAATACGCACAGGTTGCCCGAACACTTACGGGAATTGTCAACTTAAGTGGGCGCGAATAATGAGCAGATGGACAAAGTATCTGTTAGGAACATTACGTATGTAGATTGTGGACAGTTGGGAATGTGGTTCTCACTGTAAGCGTGCAAGGAATAAGTCCCTGCAGTCGCGCTATTCGTCTGTGTCCTTGGTATCTCAGATGGATAGAACGTCTGCCATATAAGCAGGATATCACGCGTTCGAGTCCCGGTCGGTGCACACATTTTTAGCTGTCCCCATCAAGGTATGTCAACAACACCTGTCGACAGCTGAGAGTTTCAATTAATTATCACTTATTCTAGAGACGCTGCATGGTCGTGAATGGTATCCGTTCTTTCGAGAACAGTTACTATCTTCATATATAATTGCTGCTGCTGCCATCTGCTGTCTGAGGTACACTTTACAAAGTATTTTGTAAATAAATAAGGATCAATGAGGTCTGTTACAGTTACCTCTAGCCTATCGTTGCATCTGAGGCTGCCGTAGTTTACGATTTGAATTCATTTAAGCAGAAACAAAAAGTTGATCACAGAGATGGTTCATGAACGATGTCGTTGGATAGGAGCCACAAATAACGAATCGTTAACGAACTGTACTTCCTTGCGATAAATCAGAAAATGGCATCTGTAATACCCTTGCTTAGATTTATGTGGTCCTTGCTCTTTAAATCACTTCCGACGGATACTCTCAGATAGCTGAATTTTTTTTTTTTTTTCACTGTCGTGATTTATCAGAGGCAAGCCGCAAGATGAGTGGAGAGAAAAGCTTTTAGACTCTGGCAACAGAGTGCCCAGTACGCACGCAATCGCAACACACAATTAGATCTCGAACCGAGCCTCGAATGCGAAGGTTGGAGCCTTTGTCCCAGCGGACGAGGCCGAAGCGCAAAGAACGCGCGGTCGCGAGTAGCCGGCGGCATTCTCGAAATGGCGAATTTTATGCAAAGAATTCTTTACCGCTACGTTTGTTTGTGCCGTAGCTAAAACAGTTTATGGTTCGTACAAAGAGAGAGAGAGAGAGAGAGAGAGAGAGAGAGAGAGAGCGAGAGAGACTGGTAAAAGAGAGGGGCTCTGTAATGGTGCAGGAAACGCTAATTTCGTGTGTATTAAACTTAATTTGATGTAGACGTTTCAAAAAAGCAAGAGGAGGGAAAAAATTATTTAAAAAGCAGAGTAAAAAGTGAAGCTTCATTGTTCCGTCGTGTGTAATTGTTCTCTCGTCGGGGCGGGAGTAAAAACTGCTCATAACACAGCTAATTCAACAAAGTTGCCGGCCAAGTGGAACAAAAGGTTTGCATGTTGTCATTGGGCAGCGGACGGCGGCGGCGGCGGCGGCGGCAGCGGCGAGCGCTCTCGAATGGGAAACGCACACGCAGGCAAGCATACGCACACACACGCACACACACGCACGCACTCATGCCCACTGAGGGAGGTCGGCCGAGGGAGGGCGGCAGCAGCGAAGCCGGCCTTGTATCAGCGCGTGAATGCTCCCACGGGACATGTACGGCTTTGCGTTCTCTTCAGCCGCCATGTTCATTAGCGCTCTCCGCTGCTGCACTGCGCCGCAATCGCCCACTCGACGCCTTTACCTGCGTGCTGCCCACATAGCGCCGCTACTCTTCCGTATTGCCTTATTTCAGTTTCTTCATCGAAGATCTATGAGTGTTTTCGTGATTGGGAACGTGAAAAATAGTCTCACGAAAATATATATAAAGCAACAAAAAAAAACCGGAAAAGTTACACAACGCCGGCCGGAGTGTCCGAGTGGTTCTAGGCGCTACAGTCTGGAGCCGCGCGACCGCTACGGAGGTAACGTTAGCGACAGCCCCGGACATTTGCACAAGCCCCGCCCTCTGTTCGTCGTTTTTTGTTTTACCGCGGTTGTTCATACTAGCAGTGTTGTGCTGTTAGTACTTCTTAGCAGTTTGTGTAATACTGTCAAAATGAAACATAGATATGCACTCTCAATAAAGTTATCATACACAAGGTACCTAATCTTTACTGTTGTGGCCAACTGCTGTCAAAACTGATATCTAACAGACATTAAAGTACGATAAGATGTGTTGGAATGACACTGACGAAATTATGTACATATGTTTAACAATAGGCAGCTCTAAAGCTCTCAAACACTGAAGAAGAACTCAAAGTAATCTCGTGTCTGCTATAAGCAAGCAGTCATAAGAGTTCACAAGTAAAAGTTCACCCATTACACAGGCAAATATTAATGAAGAATGTCACTGTATAAATATCTGACTGCTTGCATTACGCATTTCTACATTATCCCACTCTTATATTCTTTAGTCTTAATGAGGTAATCAGAAACAAACCAAGACATCGACTTTGCCTTGTTTATGCACAACATTGACTTTAGACAATCGAGATAATGGACAGCATCCTTGGCGATACTACCAATTAATATTTCCCAACAGAATTTCTTACACTACACGAGGTGACGGAAATTTACGCTCACTGCAGTTAACAAATATCAGATGTTTTGATATAGTGGAGATGAAAGCTCATGAAATAAAAAAGACAGTGTGGATACCATTTTTATTTTTCATTCTTATTGATGATTTTTCAACTCGCATATTCAATGAACATATTTCTAATTTTTTTCACAATGGCACCGGAAAAACTGTATTTCGTACTAACTACTGATTTTCTCCCTTGTTATGACTGGCATATCTGTGATACGAACAACTTTGATGTTGGAACATGCGGCAGACCAGGGGCGGAGCTTAGGATATGGATTGGTGTGGAGGGGGGTGATTGGGCGGGACTTGTGCACCGTCCGGGGCTGTCGCTAACGTTACGTCCGCTACGGTCACAGGTTCGAATCCTGCCTCGGCCATGGATGTGTGTGATGTCCTTAGGTTAGTTAAATTTAAGTAGTTCTAAGTTGTGGGGGACTGATGACCTCAGAAGTTAAGTTCCATAGTCCTCAGAGCCATTTGAACCAAGTTACACAAACTCTTTCCTTATTAATTAATCTATACTGCAACAATCACTTGTTACTAATATTTCATAAGCACGAGGCGTTTCGGCACCATGCTACCATCATCAGATGCAGTTACAGATATTTTTGCATCGTAATTAAAATGAAGTGAGGTTAGTAGTTTCCTTTACTGTGTGTGCCAGTGAGGTTGTGTGTCGAAAAAGGCACCTGTTCGGGCAGATAAATATGTATAGTGTGTACATTATGTGATAAGCATGATTAGTCAATTCGGTAGTGCATTTATGTACATATTGCTGGTGATTTCGTTGTCTGGCACACACAGCACAGTAACAAGTGCATCACAACTTACCACTTCCACAATCATTTGTTTAGATCAATCCAAAGAGTCTTGAAAGCTAAGATAACCTAGTTTTTATTGTTAAGGCAGTAGCCGCGTGGAGTGGCCGCGCAGTTTGAGGCGTCATGTCACGGCCTGCGCGGCCGCTCCCGCCGAAGGTTTGAGTCCTCCCTCGGGCATGGGTGTGTGTGTGTCGTTCTTAGCATAAGTTCAGTTTAAGTAGTGTGTAAGTCTAGGGACCGATGACCAAAGCCGTTTGGTCCCTTAGGAATTCACACACACACATTTTGTTAAATCAGTGGTATGCAATGAAGCTGAAATATGTATGTGTAGATGTATTTATATCATAGCACATATTAGGCGAACAGTTGGTGAAGATAATTTTTTTCCAGTGAAATAGGCATTAAGCATTCGAGAAGTTGTTAAGGAAGCTAATATAATTACTTTCAAGTTTACCATTTACTAACATATCTCCAGGAAATTATGACATGAATGAATATTAATTATTTATGAATTCTTCCGTCACTTCTTGATAGAACAATTCCATATTGAGGGTTGAATAACGCTTAGGCAGTTTTTTTGTTCTACTGATTTTTATTTGTATGAACTAGTTTTCGGCTTATTAGGGCATCTTCAGATAACTACTGGCTATTGTTTATTACATACATTACATACACTGTGACATGATCGAATATTAATTCCAGTGTAAAAGTAACTATAAATGGACCTGACGACGGCAACATGCTTCCAAAACGCGTCGCGCTAGTAAAATATTAGTAACAAGTGACTGTTCCGGTATATATTTTTTACAAAAATCGTACAACACAGTCGCATCATCCCTCAAACAATATTCATATAACATGGACAAATTTTAAGTTAAATTTATTTATTTATTGATTCTCGTTCACTTTCGTCATAAAAACAACGGATCATAACACAATAAATTATATTAACGTGAGTCATTATCACAAACTTTTTCTTACATTATTTTGTTCCGAATATTGAACTAAGTTTACACTATGTGTCATACTGTTTTCCCTTATCTCTGTCTGTCTCTGCTACTGTCAAATATTTAGCTACACTTTTCTACATCTAGTTGTCTTGAGGCATCTTTTTTCGCTCTGAATCGCGTGCTCCTGTACTGACAAGGAAAGCATAAAGCAACTGGAGTTTTGTATTTTTAGGGTTCCATACCTCAGTCTGGAAAAAGGAATCAGTCACTGTGTTGTCCGTCCGTCTGCCTGTCTCTACATCTTCGACTTTTTAAAACTGTTTTGCTCATGGCTTGGTAGAGGTTTCAAATTGAAATTTATGTCACACATTAAGGTCTGCGATCCATTGCTGGTGTAAAAAACTGAAGCTTCTAATCAAAAGCTACGGCCGTATATTTTACATATTTTGATACTCTCAAACCCACTCATTGAAATCTACATTACGGGCCATTAAAATTGCTACACCATGGAAATGACGTGCTACAGACGCGAAATTTAACCGCCAGGAAGGAGATGCTCTGATATGCAAATGATTAACTTTTCAGAGCATTCACACAACGTTGGCACCAGTGGCGACACCTACAACGTGCTGAGCTGAGGGAAGTTTCCAACGGATTTCTCATACACAAACAGCAGTTGACCGGCGTTACCTGGTGAAACGTTTTTGTGATGCCTCGCGTAAGGAGGAGAAATGCGTACCATCACGTTTCCGACTTTGATAAAGGTCGGATTGTAGCCTATCGAGATTGCGGTTTATCGTATCGCGACATTGCTGCTCGCGTTGGTCGAGATCCAATGACTGTTAGTAGAATATGGAATAGGTGGGGTCAGGAGGGTAATACGGAACGCCGAGCTGGATCCCAACGGCCTCGTATCACTAGCAGTCGAGGTGACAGGCATCTTATCTGCATGGCTATAACGGATCGTGCAGCCACGTCTCGATCTCTGAGTCAACAGATGTGGACGTTTGCAAGACAACAACCATCTACACGAACAGTTTGACGACGTTTACAGCAGCATGGACTATCAGCTCGGAGACCATGGCTGCGGTTACCCCTGACGCTGCATCACAGACAGGAGCGCCTGCGTTGGTGTACTCGACGACGAACCTGGGTGCACGAATGGCAAAACGTCATTTTTTCAGATGAATCCAGGTTCTGTTTACAGCATCATGATGGTCGCATCCGTGTTTGGCGACATCGCGGTGAACACACATTGGAAGCGTGTATTCGTCATCGCCATACTGGCCTATCACCCGGCGTGATGGTATGGGATGCCATTGGTTACACATCTCGGTCACCTCTTGTTCGCATTGACGGCACTTTGAACAGTGGACGTTACATTTCAGATGTGTTACGACCCGTGGCTCTACCCTTCATTCGATCCCTGCGAAACCCTACATTTCAGCAGAATAATGCACGACCGCATGTTGCAGGTCCTGTACGGGCCTTTCTGGATACAGAAAATGTTCGACTGCTGCCCTGGCCAGCACATTCTCCAGATCTCTCACCAACTGAAAACGTCTGGTCAATGGTGGCCGAGCAACTGGCTCGTCACAATACGCCAGTCACTACTCTTGATGAACTGTGGTATCGTGTTGAAGCTGCAAGGGCAGCTGTACCTGTACACGCCATCCTAGCTCTGTTTGACTCAATGCCCGTGCGTATGAAGGCCGCTATCACGGCCAGAGGTTGTTGTTCTGGGTACTGATTTCTCAGGATCTATGCACCCAAATTGCATGAAAATGTAATCACATGTCAGTTGTAGTATAATATATTTGTCCAATGAATACCCGTTTATCATCTGAATTTCTTCTTGGTGTAGCAATTTTAATGGCCAGTAGTGTATGTAGAAAATCGCAGACTGCCGGTCCATAACGTCCGCTTGTAAGAAGGGGAGCTGCGCTGTAGCGTAGCCGAAGGAGAAGGGTTGTTCAGTTCAGCTCCGCGGACACTCCCCCGTCGGCGGCCAGCTGCTACGTCACGCGCCGTGTGTGCGCTGCCCCGGAAGCTGCGAGCGGCGCAGGCGGCTGGGCGCGGCTGCTTCCGCTTCCGGCGCCACGTCCGCCTCCTCTGCTGCCACTCTCTCTGCCTGCACCGGGACGCGCCAGCTGCCTACCGTAGCGATGCCGCAGACTATTGGGAGCCTATCTTATTACGAGGCGAAATCCTACAGGGATGCTGGAGCGTCCGGCAAATACTCTGACGAAAAAAAAAAAAAGATCACAACATCGACAAGGCTTTGTGCGACATAAACGAAAGTTGATAGGCGTATTTCTGTATCTGAAAGACGATATCTACTCACATTTTTCGCCAGTGGCATAAGAGAGGCGGTAGTAGCGCCACTACGACGATGCTGATTGGGTTTACTTTAAATACACGCTTTAACCGTCGTGGTCGTTAGTTACCTTTGATATTTGATGTGCTAATGTGCTCCCGTCGGGTAGACCGTTCGTCTGATGCAAGTCTTTCGATTTGACGCCACTTCGGCGACTTGCGCGTCGATGGGGATGAAATGATGATGATTAGGACAACACGACAGTCCCTGAGCGAAGTAAATCTCCGACCCAGCCGGGAATCGAACCTGGGCCTTTAGGATTGACATACCGTCGCGCTGACCACTCAGCTACCAGTGTCTTTGAGTTCACGTCAGTCAAGAGTGACGCCATTATCACACCGCACTGAGTTTCAACTAGATGGTGTGATATGGTTACGAGAATCTGCTTGTTCATTCGGCGATACTGCAGGAAGACTCGGCAGGAATGTTGACACTGTACGTGATTCCTGGCGGCGGTGGTCACGGGAATGTACGAGTGCGAGAAGACCGGACTCCGGACGGACATGCGGCAGGAGGGCCATCGGGTTCGGCGCATCGAACAGCATCTGCAGTAGCAATCTGAGCAGTAGTTGGCACCACACTGACACAACGAAGTGTTACAGATCGGTTACTTCAAGGACAGCTCCGAGCCAGACGCTCTGTAGCGTGCATTCTACAGACCCCAAAACATCGCCATTTGCGAGTTGAGTGGTGTCAAGAGCGAGAGCTCACTGGCGGGGGGCCGGGGGGGGGGGGGGGGGCGGGCACGGTAGAGGTCTGTTGTGTTTTCTAATGAAAGCTGGCTCTACCACGCTGCCAGTGATGGCACTGTGTTGGTTATAAGGAGACTGTTGATGGTCGAGGACTTGCAACCAACGTGTTTGCATGCTAGATGCACTGGACGTACATCTGGAGTTACGTCTGGGCTGTGATTTCGTATGACAGCAGGTCGTGGTTATCGCAAGCACCCTAACTACAAAACTGTACGTCAGTCTGGTCATTCCACGTGTTGTGCTGGCACCCACGAACAGCATCCGAGGGGGTGTTTTCCAACAGAATACCGCTCGCCCACATACCGCTGTTATAACTCAACATGATCTACACAGTGTCGACATTATGCCTTGGTCTGCTCGATCACCAGATCTGTATCCAATTGAACATATAAGGGACATCGTCTGGCGCCAACTCCAGCTTCATCTACAAACAGCATTAATCGTACCTGTATTGACAGAACAAGTGCAACAGGCATGGAACTACATCGAACAAACTGACATGCGGCGTCTGTACAAGAACGCAAGCACGTTTGCTTGCTTGCCTTCAATGTTCTGTCGGTTTCATCGATTATTAACGTACCACCATTTCACATTTGCAGTGGCTTATCTTGCGCTTACATTAACCTGTGACTTTGCGATGTTAATCACTTACATGCTTTACCTGTACAAATAGATTCCAGACATTTCCTTGGTCTACATTAATTATTTTTTGGTGTTGAGACATTTTTCCATCAGTGTATTAGAGTGAATCGGTGGAGGATGGCAATCAGAGTATGGCGCCTACTTGCTCGTGTTACATCACAGCGTCAAAGGTGCGCAGCATTAGCGTTCCACTGCTTTCTTGAGTTCAAGTATCGAGCGGCAAGCCATAGGTGCAGTTGTAACGGACATTTTTCGTTTTTTGAAGCCAAAACACTGTGGTACCTATTAAAATTTACATTGTAAAAGGATTCCTGATGTATTCTAAAACAATAATGGTGATTACTACACATTTTGTACCAATTTTGACTGTGCGTTTATCATGTAATCTACATCCTCAAGTACTGGGTGGCTATTATTCAAGTGCTGCTATTCACAGACGTTCATTGTGAACTGTAATTACCGTCTGGCAGCGAAACTTCGTAGATACGCTAATGGGTTAATGCGGAACCGATTTACTCTGAAAACAAGTAGTTCCAACTTTGCCCACTAGGTTGCCAATGTGTCGCCTCGAACGCAAGTAAGACGTATAGAAATGGCTCTGAGCACCATGGGACTTAACTTCTGAGGTCATCAGTCCCCTAGAACTTAGAACTAATTAAACCTAACCAACCTAAGGATATCACACACATCCAAGCCCGAGACAGGATTCGAACCTGCGACCGTAGCTGTCGCGCGGTTCCAGACTGTAGCGCCTAGAGTCGCTCGGCCACCTCGGCAGGCACGTATAAAAATGATTTAATATTTAATGGGCTATGAACGGCACGTGGACAGAAAAGGACCAACAAGTGAGAGAGGCATAATGTTGATTTTATTACAGTTCCACAATTTGTTCAATGTGAGCACCGGAGATGTCCATTCTAAAAACGACGTGATCAACAGTTGCGCGCTGCAGTTCCGATGGAATCTGAGCAGCATGTTCCCGTATACTAGCCTCCGTATCGGATAGAGACCTCTACCTCGTTTGAAAAGAATGCACCGATACCAATTTTTGAACCACCAGTGGAAAGGAGGAAGAAAACTGCGTCGGAGTTGACAGATCAAGGAACCCTACAAAGTTTGAAAGAAGCGTACAGAGAAGTACTGACAGGAAAAAAAAATTCCAATCACAAAACGAGGGAGAAAACGAAATTCGACTGCTGAGGACAGTGACTTAGTTGTGTGTAAAGGGAATCGCTACGAGAAAACGGACCACAAGTGGACTGGATTCAGTGTATTCACTGTAAGATGTAGCCTCATGGAAGATTCACATATCAAGCAGATACGTGTAACAACTGTGCTACGAAACAGTAAATAACAACAGTAGAACGGTCGGCAATGGATGTATAAAAGGATTATTTTGTACTACTTGACAATATAATTATAATAAAATTGATTATGAAATCAAATTTTTTTGCGATCTTACACCGTACTTCGGGTTAACATGCCTAGTAGTTCAACAAGTAAAAAAAAAAAACTACTGCGGCACATTAAAGTTATGACGGTATCATATACAGCGGTTTTTATTTTGAGGAATTCTTGTCAGACATGTGTGATTAATCTCATTTTGAAACTCTCGAAATTTCCCGTCATAATTTAACGTAGAAGCAAAAAGTACGTCATCTTCATCCAACGAACTATATGACAAAGTTTCAACAGTTTATTGTTGAAACGGTTTTAAGGAGATTTCAAGACATATGAGACAGATGAAATACCCTTCCACTTCAAGAAGAATGTAATAATTCCAATTCGAAAGAAGGCAGGTGCTACCAAGTGTGAATATTACTGAGCTACCAGTTTAGTAAGTCACGGCTGCAAAATTTTGAGATAAATTTATTATAGAGGAGTAGAAAAATGGTTGAACCGACTTCGGGAAAGATCAATTAGGGTTTTGGAGAAACGGCTTAAAGCACAAGATAGGGCGAAGAAAGTCAAGCTAACGTTTATAGCATTTGTCGATTTAGAGGAAGCTATTGTCAATGCTGTTTGGGCCACATTCTGAAATTCTGAAGCTAACAGGGAGTATACATAGGAAGTGAAAGGTTACAACTTACATAGAAATCAAACTGCAATTACACGAGCTGAAGGACATGAAAGGGACATGGTAGTTGGGAAAGGAGTGAGACTGGGTTCTAGCCTGACCCCACGTTATTGAGTCTATAATGTGAATAAACAGTAATAGGACCAACGAGAAATTAGGAAAAGGAACTGAGGTTCAGAAGTAAGAAATAAAAAAATCGAGGTTTGCTGATAACATTGTAATTCTCTCAGGGCCGACAAAAGACTAGGAAAAATAATTGAACGGAATGGATAGCGCCTTGAAAAGATCTTTTATGGTTGAGCATCGGCAAAAGTAAACAGGGCTCATGGAATGTAGTCGAATTAAAAAGGTGACGCTGAGGGATTTAGATTACAAAATGAGACACGAAAAGCAGTAGATCAGTTTTGCTATTTGGTCAGCAAAGGAACTCGTGATGATCGAACTAGAGATGATGTAAAATACAGACTGGTATTTCTGAAAAAGAGGAATCTGTTAACATTTAGTACAAATTTAAGTGTTGGGATGTTTTTCTGAAGGTATTAACCTGGAGTGCAGCCTTGTACGGAAGTGAAACGTGGACGAGAAACAGCTTAGACAAGAAGAGAATAGAAGCTTCTGAAACATTATCTACGGAAGAATGCTGAATATTAGATAGAGGTACTGAAAATTGGAAGAACTAGAAATTTATGGCACAGCTTGGCTAAATGTAGGGAATGCTCGATGCGAAACGTCCTGAGGTATCCAGAAATCGTTTGGCAATGAAGGGCAGTGTAGGCGGTAGGAACTCTTAGAGTAAGACCAGGGCTTTGTGAGATTAAGCAGGTTCTAATGTATATAGGTTTCAGCAGTTACACAGAGTTGAAGACGCGACGCTGGCAGATTCCATTGTTTCTTCCTCGCGAAATTTATTATGGACATCTTCCTAATATATAAGGTCCATATCTACGAGAAACTTCAATACCTGAAAAAATAAATGAAATTGTATTAAAAATTAATAACTGATTCTCTGCAATGGACTGTCACTGAACTCAGACAAAGACAGTATATGTCATTTTGTACTGCGCTAAGCATGAAGGTAAATAAATAAATGAAACAGAATATTTTCAATGTTTATGTGATTGTGTTTATAAGAATCTGCACTGGATGCGACATGTCACAGACCTTAAAGGTTTAAGCTATTGAACTATTGCGTTACGGATGTTATCAGATTTTGGAGATTAAAATGACAAAAGGTTTACTTATTTTTTTCTATTTTCATTCACTAACGTCTTACGGCGTCAAATTCGGGGGTAGCTCGAGAACCTCTTGCTCACAACTGTTGGACATACTGACTACCGCTTCGCAGTATATGTACTCCCATGTAAAGTTTGTTGTTAACAATGAACCACATTTAGAAAACAACTGCAACATTCATAGGTGTAATACCAGAAGGAGAAATGACCTGCACTTTAATCACTCAGCCTCGGTGTGGCACAGAGAGGGGTGAGATATTCACCGGTAAAAATCTGGAACACCTGCCCAATTACAAATAATATCTACAGCAGACAAAAACTGAAATTGTTTCTGTTTGACAACATCCTACTCCACAGAAGAATTTGTGTGTGTTTATGTGCGCGAGCACGTTTGTAACATTTGACTCAAATGGCTCGAATCGCTCTGAGCACTATGGGACTTAACATCTGAGGTCATCAGTCCCCTAGAACTTAGAACTAATTAAACCGTAGCGGTCGCAGGGTTCCAGACTGAAGCGCCTAGAACCGCTCTGCCACACCGGCCGGCGTAATATTTGAGAGAGAGAGAGAGAGAGAGAGAGAGAGAGAGAGAGAGAGTATACACACAGGTGTAAACCACAACATGTAAAAGACATACAAAGTAGCTTAATACAATGCTGCAAATGGCATTTTTCCATACTTTTCACTGAGAAAGGATATTGTAACCGTAAAACTGAGGCGTTCCACGTTATAGCGTGACGTTACAATTACGATCCGTGGATCATGCAAATAAAACGAAGGTTTTGAAATAATTTATTGTCCAGTACTATCACACTAATTTTGGAGAAAGGCGTCACTGGCCATCCTCAGATGCTGTGGTTCGATCCTACCACTACGAAGACAACGTTGTCAAATTGTCGGTGTGACCGAGATGAACAATACATTATTTTAAAAACAATGACTAATGTCGTTATTTCCAAAAAGGCTGTTTGTTTGGATGCCATACGAGTTTCGCTTCTTCAGCAAATTAGAACACATATAGTGTTGTTATAATTAAACTTTTGCTACTTGTGCCAGTGTAGGCCGAAAACCATTTACCGTATGGGTAATAAACTTTAGACTGTGCGCTGCAGGATTTGCGTTGTTAGTAGTGTTAGTGTTATTGTCGTTAGTCCCGGTACTGGTATGGCGACGCCGAAATACGAGCATCGGTGCGCATCGCAGTTGCAAACACTGAACGTGGGTCTCGACAAGGTGAGCAGGACTTCACTCGCAAAGCTGTTGAATCAAACCAACAGCAATAGTCCTCCTGCTTTTCGCGAGTACCAACGCATTGAAGGAATACGGAGAGATCCTCAAGCCGCACCGGGGTTTAAGAACATGATTTGAAAGTTCGAATTAACTGGCGATTTGAGAACTGCTCCTGGGAGAGGTCGACGGAAATGACATCTCTAGTGCGGTTTCAGCCTGTCGTCGATGCATGTGTTCGTCCAGCTAAGTAACGTTTGTAACCTGGAACGCTAATATCGTATGCAGTTAACAAATACTACCCTCTCATGTGGAAATTAGAAAGTATTTCTTCCCATGGTTTAGTCGTTATTTCTCTTCAGTATGTCGTTAAAAACGTTTCCACAAAGTTTCATTATTACACTGCGATCACTCGTTTTTGATGGGGAACCTCTCAAGGACAGAAAGTTAAATTATAACCACCCTGCACACACACACACACAAACGCCAAGCAGAACTTCGTACAGCCGCCAAAATACAAACAAACCACAGAAGAACACACTGCGGGTGTTGGCAACAATGACAGTGAACACGCCGATACACAGAGGTAACAGACCCTGCAAAATCGCCCAGTATATGTCATGAAATGTGCAGACAAATGAAAGAGAATAAGACATCGCGGACAGTACAGAACAGCGAAACAGAGTTCCACAGCGTCATATATGAGAAGAAAGAACCCTACAAAATCGTCAGTGGAATGAGAAATTTTTAAAAATCATTGTGCACCAATAAGTTGTCCTTAAACTGAAAACGGCGAAAAATTGTGACATGGAGTCATGTTCAAAACTATTTCATCACATACCTAACAAATAAATATAGTAATAATAAACCTATGTTTTATAGGCCACTGAAGATGCTTCGGCAAAAAGAAAGCGAAACGCATCTGACAACTATACAAACAATATTTTATTTCGTCATAGAGGCGGAAATTATAGCCTAAGATGAATTTTCTGTGGATGAAAGGCGGAGCTCAAATGTCTGCTTGGCAAGTTCTATCGAGAGGAATTTCTACATGGAGGCTCTTTTTAAAATAGTACGATCGATTTGCTTCCATATGCTTGTCAGGTTCGTAATTTCCCTTGCCTTTTGTGTCTCTCTCAAGTCGTCGTGTGGAGGAGCCTCTCTGTCGATATTTAATCGATAGTACAAAATTACAGACCACTTGAAAAGGAGCTGACAGACCTTGATGATTCTGAGAAGAGTCGCCTTCTTTGCAACGGATCGCTTTCATCGTATTACGAGAACCACGTGCATTTGGTCTAGAAAGACGTGAGATATCATCATCAGAACTGTAACATACTGGTATGTACTGCTTCACACGTCTCATATTTAACCTTCTCCAACTTCAATTCTTTTTTAAACAAAACCAGATAGTAATAACAATAAAATAATCCATGCTATTGCGCCATGGTCGAATGATTTTATTGGTAAATCACAACGCTTCGTCTCCACCTGCGGAGGATACCTCCAAGGCCGGAGGAGGCGGTGGGGGGAAAAGTTGTAATAACTTCTATAAAGCTCCAGTTCACACCGTGACTCGTTTCTCAGTCAGACAACCGGGTAGTATTGTGTGAAACTTCCCATTCAAGACGTCTTCCGCAAGTGGGGACCAAACACTGTTCACAAGGAAGTTCATTTCACCCTTGGACAGTAGGCCGGAATATTTTGATAACTGTCACACGTCCAGCAGCAAAAGTTAAAATTTTGCCCTCAGTGCCCTGCACACCGCCGCTTTCATGACTGATATCTCTTCTCACTTTGTATCACTTTGCTTAAAACACTGAATTCTGTCGAAAGTTTTACGTCGAAATATGTTGTAGCGACAGCGATTTCGATAATATGAGCCTTAGAAAAAAATGACTGTGTTTTACTTCGTCCTTGTTGTTGCAGTCTTCAATCTGGAGACTGGTTTGACGCAGTTCTCCATGCTACTCGATCCTGTGCAAACCTCTTCATCTCCAAATAACTACTGCAACCTATATCCTTTTGAATCTGGTTACTGTGTTCATCTCTTGGTCTACCTCTACAATTTTTATCCCTCGCCCTATCCCCATACTTCCCTTCTGTACTAAACTGATGATCCCTTGACGTCTCAGAACGCGTCCTATCAACCGATTCCTTCTTTTAATGCCACATACCCTTTTCTACACAATTCTGTTCAGTACCTCCTCATTACTTAAGTGATATACGCATCTAATGTTCGGCACTCTCTACAGCAACACATTTCAAAAGCTTTTATTCTGTTCTTGTCTGAACTGTGTGTCGTCCTCGTTTCATTTCCATACAATGCTACTTTCCGGACGAATACCTTCAGTTAAGACTCCCACTTCCCAACGCTTAAATCTACATTCGTTGTCAACAAATGTCTCGTCTTCAGAAATGCTTTTCATGCCATTGCCGGACTACATTTTACATCCTCTCTACTTCGGCCACCGCCACTTAGTTTACCACCCAAATAGCAAAACTCATTTCCTACTTTCTGTGTTTCGTTTCCTAATCTAATTCCCTCAGTACCGACTGATTTAATCAGACTACTGTCGACCGCCCTTGTTTTGCTTTTGTTGATTTTGGTCTTATATCCTCCTTTCAAGACAGTTCCATTCCATTCAACTGCTCTTCCCTGTCCTTTACAAATCTCAGCTTGTGTTCCATTTCTAATGACCCGAAAGTCGACGGAACATTAGACGCTAACCTTCCTTCCTTCCTTCCTTCCTCAGAGTAAAAGAAAATGAAGGAAATAAAAATGGTTAAACAAATGATAATATTCGTTCTTTGTTACTAAAGAATCACATTGATAGACGAAGTTCCATTGGGTATGTAGCTGTCACTGCTGTTTATAACCGCAGCTCCAAGCAAATGCAGTTCCAAAAAAGGAACGCTCTGATGTCGGGTTGACAAAGCTGAGTCCTTCGACCTCCTTAACAACGATCGTCCTGCGTAGGAAACATCGAAACCAAAAGCAACGCGAATGTGGCTGAGAAGTATTTTACCCGGTCAATTCGGACATCGGCCCGCCAGGCTTTGACTGAATTCCAGAGTTGAAATGACCTATGCTTGAATTTTACAACTTCTCCCTGGAAAAGACTTCTGCCATCAGAATCGTAGACACTTGACAGGTGAACAGAGAATGTGTCTTGATTGGAATGGAACACTGTCACTGACAGACAGGGAGATTTTATCGAAGGATTATAAAGAAATATCGTAAAATAAACTTACACCCAAACAAAAAAACTGTGTGCATTATTTATGAATGACACCGTACGTAGTAATTAGGTAGGTGTAATGGATACTTTTTGATAGCGTACAACGACGCATACCAAAGAAAGAAGTCATCTAGGACGAACGCTCAGAGGATGCTCGACGGGGGCAGTTTAAGGTAAAGTTTGTAAATGCCTCTTGACAGGCAAGGCTGGAATTGTGAAGAGGTACAGTCGCCTTTTGTAGTACACAATAGCTTAATAATCTGAGATACGAGTTAATACAGCCTCCACGCGAATTACATACCATAAAAAGGGAAGTCGGTATTTACCCTTTTTCTGAAGCTTGACAGCAATTTTAAGCCATTCCTATGCTGTTTACGTTATTAGTTTCTCACGGAGAAAAGAAAATTCGACAGCTCTTTTCATGAGACGGCGCAAACAATCTGCTTCCTGCATCAGACGCGTACATAAGAGTCACAGCAGAGCTTACTACGGTGTCGAGACTTAAAATTACACAGGACAGGGGCCCTATGAGAACTTGTTCCATCAAATCCACGGCAGGTGTTCGGAGCCGCACGGTCTATAGTTTCACTAAATAAATACCACAAAGAGGCGTTGAGTAACCGTAACAGGTCGGTTATGGATGAGATGGTTCCATTTCGTTCACTAGCATCGTCCATTGATATTAATGTTGCACTGAGAGGCTCGAATTAGTAAATTTTCAGTAACGAACCAATTATTCTCATTGGGCCTATTCGTTTTAGTTTCATTTTATGGATATTATTTGTATACACGTAGAATTTGTTATCTTGTGAGTTATTCCTGGCCTACCGGCTATCGTTGACTGTAAGACGAGACCAGATTTCCAGAATTCATTCATAGCGCTCCAGAGTCGTCTTACTTTCGCAAAAGAAGCTTTGGTAGTTGAGGTCATTGATAGTACTTTGTGTGATAGCTGGTAGAGGATGCTAAAAATACTTGTCATTATTGTTTAGTTTTAGATTTAATTACATGTTTTGTCAATGTTAAGTAGGCGCCTGAATTTTGTGACCAAAATTCTTGAGTGGAATTGCTGTATTCAGTTAGGTTTCGTTGTCAAAGCTATTAGGAGGGAATATCATAGTAACAAACGCAAATCATGACTTTGACATAGTTGAGATATATGTATCTGGTGTACTACGTTTACAACGGTGTCAAGCAAAAGTACGAGGCCATGTGACCAGAAAATGGAGAGTGAATTATTGAACGTAACGAAAGAATTGGAAGACTCAGTTACATTAATGGGGACCATATACAATACCGAAAAAAGGGTGAGGAAAGATAACCTAATAAAGTTCTACAAAATAATCACAATTACATCTATACTATTTGGCAGTGAGACTTGAACAATGACAGCCCGAAATGAAAGAATACAATTTGCGGATATGAGGTTTTCAAGGCAAGCAGCTTTTTGTGTATTACCCGATATGGTAAAGGATACAAGAGTTAACAAGAACTAGAGCTTAAAAGCATAAATGAATAACTCATAGAGTGTGCAAACAAACTGAGAGATCATGCCACAAGAATCAATGAAAACAATAATAATGACTTACGGAAAGCGCCGTTAGACAGACCAAGACAGAGGTCGTGAGATAGAATAAAAATTAACCACACACATTGGACGAACTAAAGAAGAGGACGTAGAAGTAAAATGTCTAACACTTAAAGTAAAAGAGGAAGATGAAGAACAAACAAAACAGTTCTCCAAAACCTCCTAAAAATGAAGGTTTGTCCCACTGTCGAAATTTCTGTGACGTCTATAAGAGTTGAAAAGCTTGTTCCGGAAATCGACAACCCAACGGACACTCTTCATAGTATAGCTATGTGTTCAGGGTTGTTTCTCTATTTAATTATTCATTTATTCTTCACAATATTTTCATCTTCAATCGGTCTCACTTTTATAAATAAATCATATCCACAAATAATTGCGTCTTGTATTTTTTTTATAGTGAATCGACCCTCCTCTATTAAGAAATAGTAAATAACTATACAAGAAACTAACAAACATCTTGAGAGTTACTGTCGTATATACGGTTTTCTTTTGTACTTGATGCATCGTTCCTTACAGTGTACGACAAACAGAGACCTTGAGCTTGTCAGCAAAGCTGACTCTGCAGTCGAACACGTTAGTACTCTGTAATGTGAGTGGCGCGTAACGGCAAGTATCGTACCGGAGTGACATAAACAAAAAAATTATATTTTACTACCCAAGATGGATTTACCGTGCTGTGCTTTATTCAAACAGCTTATCACCATCAGGGTACACACCATATAAGACAGATGCTGTTATGTCAACTGCAAAAAATCCTAGTGAAGAAAGGGGATCAGAGATAACCGTAGTGATGTTGCCCTAATGGATATACGATGAAGATTATGGATAACATAGGTTAATGAAAGTAATTGATCCTGTTGATTAGTTCCTAGGGACGAAGAAGTTTTTTCAGAGACAATGACTGTTTTCTTAGACTACCTCTATTTCAGTCATCGTGGCAAGAGGAGAAGACGAACTGACAATGTATTTTTAAAGAACTGTAAAATTATACTGAGTGTTGCTCAACATCACTTCCTGAAGAGAAAGAGCAGGTGTAAGATTGAAAATAACGACTAAGTTTTAGCGACGCCATCCCAGACTGACACATGTTCGTAGTTGGAAAAGTATCAGATATCACTAATGTAAACAATACTAAATCAAGAAAGCATTATACGAAACAACTGCAAAACTGTACGCATCATTTCTGACGCCCATATCTAACGCCCGTTGCAAAATGGTCGGTCAGGACTTGGTCCGCAGGTGGGCGAGACAAGTAGTTCACGCGGCGGCCGCCTGTCGGCGCCACCTGCCGCTGCTCCGCCGGCTGGCCGGGTTTTTGGTGCGGTGCACTTAGCACTCAATCAGGCGCGAGGCGAGGGCGCCATGCACGACCGCCGCTAAATTGATAATCTACACTGGAACCGGGCCGCTGAAATAAAAGAGTCGCCCGGCAGGAAATTATATTTTCAATCAGAAATGTAATTTTGTGTGTCGCTTTTTTCCTGCCCTTATTTCGCTCCTTCAATACCTACGTTAATAACAGTCGTGTCACTCGGTTGCAGGGGTGAACAAACTCGGAACACTGAGGACGAGAAGAAATTGCTTGCTCGTAGGCAGTTTCCACCGAACGTAAGGGTATTATTATTTCTATTATTATTATTACCATCATCAGATGACCTGCCTCCGTATCCAAACGATCAGCGCATCCGGGCAACACCGACTCAAAGGAAGGCCTCGGCGCTTGCTCGTGACGTCACGTCAGCTAGGCACGGCGAACGCCAGGTCTATTGCAGGCATAATCATAATGGTGGTGTCTCCCTCCCTGACACAGGAAAATGTGAAACTATTGGCGGTAGTTGACCAACACACATTATTCTGAGAGATTTCTGCAATCAATTAATTGTGCAGTTCATTACACTTATTAACAAATAGTATACTCCTGAACTTAAATTTCCACCTGTTTTAAGGATTGACAAACAAAAACAACTTCGTGGTCCAGCAGCAACAGAATTCGTGCTTCTTCACCTTATTTGTAAGTCTGAGGAAGTTACGTTTGTACTGGGTTGCTTTTACAAGAAACTGTGAACATATTGGTGCTCTTCTTTAGGTTTCTTGGTTGACTATGAGGTGAGGAGCACTGAATGTCAATGAAATACCTTGCGATTGTACACGTTGTGGGAGGGGGTGGGGGACAGAAGAAGAGGCAAAAGAGAGATACTTGTTTTACCAAATAAAATTTTTTATCTTATAAAGTTTCTCCTTTCACTTGCAAGAGGGGAATATTTGTCTTTCCTAATGTGCATGTTTAAAAAAGTTTAAGCTCAGCAGTGTTTTCGATGTATGAAGCTATTTTGTTTCCTGTTTAGAATTCCTTCCGTTGAAAACAACTGTAATCTAACGACTGGCAACAGTCGGACATTTGCACATGTAAATTAGTTCACATTTCCAGTGACGACGTCAAACGAAAATAAATAAATAAAAGAAACGAGTTCATTGTAAGGGGATTGGGGTAGGTTTCGATGACAAAATGGATCAAGTAAATATAGTTACTTGAATGTAAAATTTCCGAAGCTTGCAATGGGGCAAAGCATCTTCTCATATTGATCTACGTTTGTTTCGACAGGATTCAGTAATACAGAACTATGATCTTCATTTGTAGCTTTACGATAGTAAGAAAATCTTTCAGCTAAATAAAACTGCAGAATCCAAAACAACACCAACCATTTTGTCCAAAAATAAGAGATTTATTGTGATAAGCACGGCCAGGCGTTTCTGCCTGCAACAGACCTGACGTTCGCCGTGCCTAGCTGACGTGACGTCACCAACAAGCGACGAGGCCTTCCTTTGAGTCGGTGTTGATCCGGGTCTTAGGCAGAGGACCCGAGTTCAGTTCCCGATAACCCCAGGTATTTTTCTTGGTGGAAGCCTGTAATGGGGTGCACTCAGCCTTGTGACGCCAACTGAGGAGCCAAGTGAATGAGAAGTAGCGGGTCCAAGATCTTAAATTCGACAATGGCCGGGAAAGCGATGTGCTGACCACATGCTGTTGCATTATTATGCTTCCATATGACGCCATATGGGTATATTGTACCACTGCTAGTAATTTCCTTTCCTGTTCAAATGGCTCTGAGCACTATGGGACTTAACTTCTGTGGTCATCAGTCCCCTAGAACTTAGAACTACTTAAACCTAACTAACCTAAGGACATCACACACATCCATGCCCGAAGCAGGATTCGAACCTGCGACCGTAGCAGTCACGCGGTTCCAGACTGAAGCGCCTTTAACCGCACGGCCACACCGGCCGGCTTCCTTTCCTGTCTCACTTCCAAAGGGAACGAGGGAAAAATGACAAGTAGCTGACTACACCATATGCTTCCGTACAAGCAGTGATTTCCCTTATCTACCCTTCGCGATCTATGCCCGCGATGTACGTTAATTGCAATAAAATCGCTCTGCCGTCTCATAATCGATCCGCCTCCTTAGCTAATGCCGTCACGGTAGCTCAGCGTGTTCGGTTGGAGGGTTAGCTGCCCTCTGCAATAAAAAACGAAGAAAAAAAACAGCTCAACAGTGCTGCCAATCCTAAAGCAGTTATTTACAGAGTCTGTACATGAATCTTTTATGCTCTGAAAGCAGCTTCATAAATAGAACTTAAAAATCAAATAAGCCCAAAATGACGAAAAGCTGACTTGATTCACTAGTCGTCCGAATGCCTCATATGTTATTTTACGCCGGCCGAAGTGGCCGTGCGGTTAAAGGCGCTGCAGTCTGGAACCGCAAGACCGCTACGGTCGCAGGTTCGAATCCTGCCTCGGGCATGGATGTTTGTGATGACCTTAGGTTAGTTAGGTTTAACTAGTTCTAAGTTCTAGGGGACTAATGACCTCAGCAGTTGAGTCCCATAGTGCTCAGAGCCATTTTTTTTTTTTTTTGTTATTTTACATTGTGAGTGTCGTAACGAGCAATGTTGTCCATCAGTTCACATTTTTTGTTTTATGAGGTTTTCTTCTCGCAGGAGTGGTCAGACTTGTTTTCCTTTGGCTCACCCTTTGTTTATGTGAGTACTTCTTTTCGGTACTATAGCGAGAAACTATTGACCTTGGACCGAGTAAATGGATCATCGATGAACTTGAACATGTGTCTTGGACGTCCGCCCCGAACAGATGCGACAAAAATATCGAAAAAAATGAGAGTAAAAAAAATGGTCAGCGCGTCTGACTACCATGCAACGGACCCGGTCTCGATTACCGACCAGCTCGGAAATTTTTTCGCTCGGGGACTGCGTGTTGTGTTGTCCTCAGTGTAATTTCACCAACATCGACATGCAAGTAGCGCAGTGTGGCGTCGATTGGAAAGACCTGCAAGTCGGTGGCCGAACTTTCCCGAGTGGCGACTTCAGTTCTCCAGTACCACACAGTCATTTCATTCCATTCTAATTCGCTAGGTTTTTCTAATGTTACCACTTCTACATATACAATAGCAGCGTCAGCAAACGGACCCATGCAACTTTTAACGTTATCCAGCAACTCATTAAATCATATTGTGAACCAGAGTCCTGTAGCTCCTTCAGGTTCAGAGAGGGTAAAAGAAAAAGAGATCCGGTAGGTTGTCTGGAGAAAGAATGGTAGGAATGAAGGAGGAGGTGTTTTAGCGACTGGGAGATGGCTCGCGACAGAGTCGACTGGAATATATTGTTGAGGATTTTAAAAGATGTTGGTCTGGATTGTAAAGACAGAAGGTTAATAAAGGAGATGCATACAGAGCAAAAAGTGACATAGTAGGGCATGAGAAGAGGGAAGAGATAAGCATTGGAAGGGGCGTAAAACATCACGTATCGAGAAGAAGTGGCCGTAGAGGATGCAAGACGCATTGTAATTGAAGGAGAAAGGATGAAGACTATAAAACACGTGGATAAACAAGCAGTACTGGTGGAGGAGGAGCTACAGAAGATGTTGAAGAGCACTGTAAAAAGAGGCGAAGAGTACGGCATCAGGATAAATACGGGAAACGCAAAGAAGATAAAGACACAGAAGAAGGAAGCTCCAGTTAACATGTTCTTAGACAGAGAAAAAATAGAACAAGTAAAATCGTTTCTGTACTTGAGGCGTCTAATTAATAATAAATAAATAAATAATAAAACCTGTAGCAAGGTACAGCTACAATTCATTCAGTGCACAAAAGAATCAAATCCAAAATTTTACTTTTCTCTTCGAGGTTGCGTACAATGACACTTAAATTTACCCTCATTCAGTAGGTGAATACTGTACACAAAATATCTTCTAGCATTCAAATACTTTAAAATGGTGTAAATTTCTTCCTCTAATTAATTATTCAGCAAAAACTTTACGTCAATTTTTTACAAAACTTTTTTACTGTGACTTCATTTCCTTGTGTACAGAGCACTCCAAATGTCAGGGGAGATTATGTGTCAGTCCCCTTATAAACTGCTCAGCAGTTTTATCTGAAAAAAAAATATTGTTCTCCTCCTACCACGTCTTTCCGAAGTATTGAAATACTTGTAGATATGTTTGCCCCTTTTTCCATTTTAATGAGCGATTAGGACAGCCTAGCAGACTCTGTAACTTTCTCAAGTACAACATTTAATGAGATTTCTGCTTACGCTGCTGACAAAAATTTAATGGCATTACATACATTCAAACACACATGACAAGCACATGATTAGGAGGAACCAGCCTTGCACCTATGGTGCGCAGAGCTGCGATATCACGCTATGCAGTAAGAAGATAACAATGGTAATGGAAATGCCGTGTGGCTAGGGCCTCCCGTTGGGTAGACCGTTCGCCTGGTGCAAGTCTTTTGAGTTGACGCCACTTCGGCGACTTGCATGTCGATGGGGATGAAATGATGATGATAAGGACAACACAACACCCAGTTCCTGAACGGAGAAAATCTCCGACCCAGCTGTAAATAGAACCCGGGCCGTTCGGTATGACATTCCGTCACGCTGACCACTTTTTTATGCAATAATCTTTATTGAACAAACTAACAGTACATATATATACACAATGCAACAGTTCTTCAAGGTACAATTTCAACATATACAAATGAGTTTTAGTTTAAGAAAAATATTAGAAAAACATTAAATTCAACAAAATATAACACATTCTGTCTTCTTCTTTTTTTGTCGATGCATGAGAACATGGAGTTGCATTATGGGACGGGTAGGCATGGCACACCCCAGCTTTGAGGGGGGTCAAGGAAGACGCTACGGAGATAACCGGCTAAAGTTAGTCGGTAAGATGGTTTCCGGGTGAGGGTGCTATGCGCGGTCACAAATTTGTACCAGAAGTCGAGGACTGTGGCGGATCACTTTCAAAGAGGTATTTTAAGCCTGTCCTCGAAGCCAGATGAGTGTATGGTGCTTAGCAAGAGGGTAGCGAATGTCTGGGGCAACAACAAGAAATCTGGGGTTACCGTCATGGGCGGGGCACGGAGGTGAAAGCCCACAATTCGTTGAATGAGGAGCCAAAAGTTTCGTTTTAGGGGGCACGTAAGGCGGTGCTCGTCGGTGTCTTCGAGCTGATAGTCAGAGCAGAGTGGGGAGGTGGCCACTCCTATGCGATAGAGTCGACTATTAGTCAGGAATTTGCCGTAGACTAAAACATACCAGAGTGCAGACACAGACGACGGTAAGAAGGGTGCATGCACACACCCCCAAATCGTTAGCTAGGTAATATCAGGGTGCTGTAGCACCATGGGGTCGCAAGGGCTGGGCAGCATAAACAAACGATAGTAGTCTTTTGTACAGAGAGGATAGGTGACTGGAAGATCGGCACGAACGTAGCTGAGTTCTATGAAACAATTGGCGACTTGGTACAACAATGGAGAAATAGGTGCCACATTGATTGGTGGATCGAGAGAAGCTGCTCGGAGGATATCTAAGAGACTGCGTGGTAAGGACGGGAGCGGCCCCGCCACTCAGCTACCAGGGGCGGACAAGATAGCAATGAGGACGCCAAAATGTGCAGTTTGGCAGGCGGCTGTCAAGCGAGGCGGCCACCCCTACACAGCAACTGGATGGACTCGTCCAGCGCTCACAGCGAGAATATGTTCCTGCGCCGGTGATACGTTATTTTGTGCGAGCCCTGCCTACTAAGAAACTCTAAAGAGAGTAGTGGTATCTGATAACGGACCATTCGAAAACAGAGAAGAAACGGGTTCATTCCGTTTGGTCCAGCTTTGTCTCATTTACACTACTGGCCATTAAAATTGCTACACCAACAACAAATGCAGGTGATAAACGGATATTCATTGGACAAATATATTATACTAGAACTAACATGTGATTACATTTTCACGCAATTTTGGTGCATAGAAATCAGTACCCAGAACAACCACCTCTGGCCGCAATAACGGCCTTGATACGCCTGGGCATTGAGTCAAACAGAGCTTGGATGGCGTGTACAGGTACAGCTGCCCATGCAGTTTCAACACGATAACACAGTTCATCAAGAGTAGTGACTGGCGTATTGTGACGAGCCAGTTGCTCGGCCTCCATTGACCAGACGTTTTCAATTGGTGAGAAATCTGGAGAATGTACTGGCCAGGGCAGCAGTCGAACATTTTCTGTATCCAGAAAGGCCCGTACAGGACCTGCAACATGCGGTCGTGCATTATCCTGCTGAAATGTAGGGTTTCACAGGGATCGAATGAAGGGCAGAGCCACGGGTCGTAACACATCTGAAATGTAACGTCAAAAGTTCATCAATGTGAACAAGAGGTGACCGAGACGTGTAACCAATGGCACCCCATACCATCACCTGGATTCATTCGAAAAAATGACGTTTTTCCATTCGTGCACCCAGGTTCGTCGTTGAGTACACGATCACAGGCGCTCCTGTCTGTGATGCAGCGTCAAGGGTAACCGCAGCCACGGTCTCCCAGCTGATAGTCCATGCTGCTGCAAACGTCGTCGAACTGTTCGTGCAGATGGTTGGTGTCTTGCAAACGTCCCCATCTGTTGACTCAGGGATCGAGACGTGGCTGCACGATCCGTTACAGCCATGCGGATAAGATGCCTGTCACCTCGACTGCTAGTGATACGAGGCCGTTGGGATCCAGCATGGCGTTCCGTATTACCCTCCTGAACCCACCGATTCCATATTCTACTAACAGTCATTGGATCTCGGCCAACGCGAGCAGCCATGTCGCGATACGATAAACCGCAATCGCGATAGGCTACAATCCGACCTTTATCAAAGTCGGAAACGTGATGGTACGCATTTCTCCTCCTTACACGAGGCATCACAACAACTTTTCATCAGGCAACGCCGGTCAACTGCTGTTCGTGTATGAGAAATCGGTTGGAAACTTTCCTCATGTCAGCATGTTGTAGGTGTCGCCACCGGCGCCAACCTTGTGTGAATGCTCTGAAAAGCTAATCATTTGCATATCACAGCATCTTCTTCCTATAGGCTAAATTTCCCGTCTGTAGCACGTCATCTTCGTGGTGTAGCAATTTTAATGGCCAGTAGTGTATTTTCATAATCATGGCCTCGGATGGAGGTGATACTTAGAAATAACTGACAGATGCACTAGCGAATTACGACCGACTTTTTCAGGACTTCCGAATGCTGTTGCACGTTACAGCATCGCTGAAGCGTTAAATTCTAAGCCGAGCAGATAAAAAAAAAGATGAGGATATCGATTTGCTTCGAAAAATGCATTCGCTCACCGAATAAATTCTGATGGCGCGGAAGTTCCTAGACTGTGAATTATGGGCGGAGAGAGAAAGCGAAGCGGCCGGCGAGCGGTGTGCGGAGGGATCGCGCCTGACATACGTAGTCGGACTGCGGAAGTGAAGGCACGGGTCGGACGGCGTAATGTATGGCGACGCCGCCGGCTGCAGGGCAGACACGCATCTGTCACGCGCGTGCGCAGTGCAGCGTCACGGACGACGCGCGTGCGTGAAAAGCGCTGCGGAAAATAAATCAGGTATTGAGGAAACGAGCCCCGTCTCCATAACAAACCCGCGGCCGATCACTGGAGATCCAGTGCCTGGATGCAGCTGTGCGTATAAAAAAGACAGGTAGGATGTATTACGTTCTACGATTTGCTCTTTCCCCTTGGGCACCTCTTGTCCCATCATTTTTTCTCTCTCATATATCGAGACGGCGCACTTCTTACGTCTCACTGGAGCTGCGAGCGTTAGGTTTCCCAGCCAAGGTTTTAAGCGTGCTTCTACACTGCTCTGCAAAACTTAAGGACGACGTAGATGAAATAATATAGCGTATCGGCTACTTGCTGGAAATGAATGAAAGTGCGAGAGAATCTTGCCAGACGTCTTCCAGTGCTGCTCAGAAAGACGAACGTTACATGGCGTGCGGTCAGCGTGACTATTTGTGGGCACCCACAACTGCTCTAGAACATGTTCATGGTAAACAAATCCAATACGTGTTAACTGAATCTATCCGATGACGTATGCGGTTGGGTAGAAAGTTTTCTAACAGACAGGTAGCAGTATATCGTCCTGTACAGCGTGACTTCAAAAGAAACAAGCGTAACTTCAGGTGTGCCCCAGGGCTGCGTAATAGGTCCGCTGCTTTTTACGATTTACATAAACGATCTGGTTGATGCTATTGACGGCGGCATTTGATTGTTTGCCGATGTTGCTGTAGTCTACAGGAAAGTAGTATCACACGAAAGTTGTGAACAAATCAACGAGGATTTGCAGAAAATAAATGCTTGGTGTAATGGCTAGCAGTTATCTCTCAATATTAGTGAGTGTAACCTACTGCGTATAACAAGGCGAAAATCCCCTTTAATGTACGAGTACAAAATAAATGCTCAGTCTTTGGAAGCGGTAACATCCATCAAGTATTTGGATGTGACTATTCGAAATGATCTCAAATGGAATGATCAGGTAACACAAGGGTAAGGCAAACTCTACATCGCGGTTTATTGGTAGAATCCTGAAGCTATGCAGTCCTTCAACAAAGGAAATAGCTTACAATACATTAGTTCGTCCAGTCTTAGAGTATTGTTCATCTGTATGGGACCCTTACCAGTCGGCTCTGATTCAAGAGATTGAGAAGGTCCAAAGAAGAGCGGCAAGATTCGCGACTGGTACATTTAGCCATCGTGAGAGCGTTACAAATCTCACACAAAGTTTGTAGTGGGACACACTTGCAGATTGACGGCGTGCTAAACGGAAGGGGCTGTTCACTAAATTCCGAAATCCGAACTTCACCGAGGATGTAGAGCATTTATTATTACCACCAACTTTCAAATCGCGCGGTGATCACCATTCAAAAATAAGGGAAATTAGAGCTCGTACTGAGGCGTTCAGGCAGTCGTTTTTCCCTCACGCGATCCGAGAGTGGAACAGACGGGGGGGATATGACTTTGGCGCAAATTGTGCCCTCCGCCACACACAGCTTGGTAGCTAGCGGAGTATACATGTAGATGTAGAATCTTCAGTCAGGGCCGCGCGAGGTAGCCGCGCGGCCTAAGGCGCCTTGTCACGGTCCGCGCGGCTCCCTCCGTCGGGGGTTCGAGTCCTCCCTCGTGCCTGGGTGTGTGTGTTGTCCTTAGCGTAAGTTAGTTTAAGTAGTGCGTAAGCTTAAGGACCAATGACCTCAGCAGTTGGTCCCATAAGACCTTACCACATATTTCCAATTTTTCTTCCGTCGGTTCTTGGTAGAACAACATTACAATAAATGAAAGGCGCTAGTTTGCTATTGTTTTAAAGTATTGTAGCGCTCTTCGTTTTTTGTAAATCCACTACAGCTGTGAAATATTTCTGTTGATCGAGGTCTCGCACGGCAGAAGTCGCTATACTGTATCACGGTTTCGGAGTCTTAGTCCCGTCATAGGTGTATCTGAAATTAGCAGTAGTATTACGTCATGTCAGTACCCAAACAACTAGTAGGCAAATACTTACCGTTGGTAGACAGTCAAAAATAATACAAAAACGCAGCTGCAAACAGTCCCAAGCCGCGTTTGGAAGTAGAGGTTCCTTGCGAAGACAGCATTCAGTTGTGCCCGTCTATCTCGTATCTGATGGAGCAGTGTCCAAGTCTCCCATGGAAGTTTAGTACCAACTAGCTCATCCTCTTGAGGCAGATTTCAGCTCATCCTCTTGAAGTAGATTTCAGCTTGGATGTTCTGTGCTAAACTGTGAGATATGAGACGTCCTTGACTCGTTGTGGTATTCTGAATCCATCCTCTCCTCTGTACATGTAATACTTTTCGTCAAAGGACTGATTGAATTTCTCACTGTATTCGCCAGGGAAATGCTGGTTTCTTTAAAAAATGTTACACCCTGAAGCGGAGAGTGACTTGGTTTGAAACTCCCTGCCAAATTAAAACTCTGCCGGCCGGAGTGGCCGAGCGGTTAAAGGTGCTACAGTCTGGAACCGCACGATCGCTACGTTCGCAGGTTCGAATCCTGCCTCGGGCATGGATGTGTGTGATGTCCTTAGGTTAGTTAGGTTTAGGTAGTACTAAGTTCTAGGGGACTGATGACCTCAGCAGCGCTCAGAGCCATTCGAACCATTCGTCTCTCCATGACCACAGCAGTTGAGTCCCATAGTGCTCAGAGCCATTTCAACCATTAAAACTCTGTGCCTGACCGGAAACCGAGCCCATTCCTTGCCTTTTGCCAGCAACGTTTTAGCAACTGACCTAATCAGGACCAGACACGACGCGTCCTCACAGCTGGATAGGAGAGAGGCACTGCCAGGAGTCAACCTATGACGGGGGATGGTGGTTTATGCCTGCATAACTGAGTTGTTCCGCAGAGCATAACTTAATCATAGCTAATACGTGGTTTAAGAATCATGCAAGAAGGTTGTATACATGGAAGAACCCTGGAGATACTAAAAGGTATCAGATAGATTACATAATGGTAAGACAGAGATTTAGGAACCAGGTTTTAAATTGTAAGACATTTCCAGGGGCAGATGTGGACTCTGACCACAATCTATTAGTTATGAACTGTAGATTAAAACTGCAAAAAGGTGGGAATTTAAGGAGATGGGACCTGGATAAACTGAAAGAACCAGAGATTGTACAGAGTTTCAGGGAGAGCATAAGGGAACAATTGACAGGAATGGGGGAAAGAAATACAGTACAAGAAGAATGGGTAGCTTTGAGGGATGAAGTAATGAAGGCAGCAGAGGATCAAATAGGTAAAAAGACGAGGGCTAGTAGAAATCCTTGGGTAACAGAAGAAATATTGAATTTAATTGATGAAAGGAGAAAATATAAAAATGCAGTAACAGAAGCAGGCAAAAAGGAATACAAACGTCTCAAAAATGATATCGACAGGAAGTGCAAAATGGCTAAGCAGGCATGGCTAGAGGACAAATGTAAGGATGTAGAGGCTTATCTCACTAGGGGTAAGATAGATACTGCCTACAGGAAAATTAAAGAGACCTTTGGAGAAAGGAGAACCACTTGCATGAATATTAAGAGCTCAGATGGAAACCCAGTTCTAAGCTAAGAAGGGAAAGCAGAAAGGTGGAAGGATTATATAGAGGGTCTATACAAGGGCGATGTACTTGAGGACAATATTATGGAAATGGAAGAGGATGTAGGTGAAGATGAAATGGGAGATATGATATTGCGTGAAGAGTTTGACAGAGCACTGAAAGACCTGAGTCGAAACAAGGCCCCGGAGTAGACAACATTCCATTAGAACTACTGACAACCTTGGGAGAGCCAGTCCTGACAAAACTCTAACATCTGGTGAGCAAGATGTATGAGACAGGCGAAATACCCACAGACTTCAAGTAGAATATAATAACCCCAATCCCAAAGAAAGCAGGCGTTGACAGATGTGAAAATTACCGAACTATCAGTTTAATAAGTCACAGCTGCAAAATACTAACGCGAATTCTTTACAGACGAATGGAAAAACTGATAGAAGCCGACCTCGGGGAAAATCAGTTTGGATTCCGTAGGAATGTTGGAACGCGTGAGGCAATACTGACCCTACGACTTATCTTAGAAGAAAGATTAAGGAAAGGCAAACCTACGTTTCTAGCATTTGTAGACTTAGAGAAGGCTTTTGACAATGTTGATTGGAATACTCTCTTTCAAATTCTGAAGGTGGCAGGGGTAAAATACAGAGATCGAAAGGCTACTTACAAGTTGTACAGAAACCAGATGGCAGTTATAAGAGTCGAGGGGTATGAAAGGGAAGCAGTGGTTGGGAAGGAAGTGAGACAGGGTTGTAGTCTATCCCCGATGTTATTCAATCTGTATATTGAGCAAGCAATAAAGGAAACAAAAGAAAAGTTTGGAGTAGGTATTAAAATCCAGGGAGAAGAAATAAAAACTTTGAGGTTCGCCGATGACATTGTAATTCTGTCAGAGACAGCAAAGGACTTGGAAGAGCAGTTTAATGGAATGGACAGTGTCTTGAAAGGATGATATAAGATGAACATCAACAAAAGCAAAACGAGGATAATGGAATGTAGTCGAATTAAGTCGGGTGATGCTGAGGGAATTAGATTAGGAAATGAGACACTTAAAGTAGTAAAGGAGTTTTGCTATTTGGGGAGCAAAATAAGTGATGATGGTCGAAGTAGAGAGGATATAAAATGTAGACTGGCAATGGCAAGGAAAGCGTTTCTGAAGAAGAGAAATTTGTTAACATCGAGTATAGATTTAAGTGTCAGGAAGTCGTTTCTGAAAGTATTTGTATGGAGTGTAGCCATGTATGGAAGTGAAACATGGACGATAAATAGTTTGGACAAGAAGAGAATAGAAGCTTTCGAAATGTGGTGCTACAGAAGAATGCTGAAGATTAGATGGGTACATCACATAACTAATGAGGAGGTATTGAATAGAACTGGGGAGAAGAGGAGTTTGTGGCACAACTTGACAAGAAGAAGGGACCGGTTGGTAGGACATGTTCTGAGACACCGAGGGATCACCAATTTAGTATTGGAGGGCAGCGTGGAGGGTAAAAATCGTAGAGGGAGACCAAGAGATGAATACACTAAGCAGATTCAGAAGGATGTAGGTTGCAGTAGGTACTGGGAGATGAAGAACCTTGCACAGGATAGAGTAGCATCGAGAGCTGCATCAAACCTGTCTCAGGACTGAAGACCACAACAACAACAAGAAGAACTGAGTTGATAGAGCACTGCCCGGCAAAGGTGAAGTCCTGAATTCCAGTCCCAGTCAGACAAACTTCACTAATTCGCCAGGAGATTTGTTTTTTTTTTCCCGTATGGAATGTAGTCACTTTAATACACCTAAAAGCTTTTAATTTTTTTACACGAACTATAAAATCCTTTCTCCGTGTAACCACAGCGATCAGTGCCTTTGTAAGTAGGCTGTTTAGGTTTTTATGTTGATAATGCCACGTAGTGCTGTGTATGAAAATCGCTGACTGCGCTGTGTGCAGTCCGTGGCTGGTTGAACTCAATGTTGGAATATTCGCTTGTGTAGTGTTGGGTAGTTGGATGTGAACAGCGCGTAGCGTTGGGCAGTTGGAGGTGAGCCGTCAGCAGTGGTGGATTTGGGGAGAGAGATGCCAGAGTTTTGAGGGGACGATCTGGACGTGTGTCCATCAGAAAAAGGAAATTTGTTTAATTGGATGTCAAAAAATTATATATTTATTATGACTTTTGAACGCTATTAAGGTAAATACATTGTTTGTTCTCCATCAAAATCTTTCATTTACTAAGTATGCCTATCAGTAGTTAGTGCCTTCAGAAGTTAGAATCTTTTATTTAGATGGCAGTATTGGCGCTCGCTGTATTGCAGTACTCGTAGTTCGAGTAATGAAGATTTTTGTGAGGTAAGTGATTCATGAAAGGAATAGGTTATTATTAGTCAGGGCCATTCTTTTGTAGGGATTATTGAAAGTTCAAATTGCTCTGAGCACTATGGGAGTTAACATCTATGGTCATCAGTCCCCTAGAATTTAGAACTACTTAAACCTAACTAACCTACGGACATCACACAACACCCAGTCATCACGAGGAAGAGAAAATCCCTGACCCCGCCGGGAATCGAACCCGGGAACCCGGGTACTGAAAGTCAGATTGCGCTGCGCTAAAAATACTGTGTGTCAGTTTAATGATGATCAGAATAAGTAAAGAGAAAACTGTCTGAGTAGGTTGAGTTTTACTCAGCTGTTTCTGTATCAAATAACGTAAGAGTTTTTCCAGCACTGTCATCCATAATTTTTCTAAGTCGACGTTTCACCTTTCCAAACAGTTCTTAGAGATAATTTTATGCGCGTCCTACTCACTCATCCGAAAGCAAGACCACATCTCACATTTCGGAAACATCTGTCAGTCACGGATAAATAGTCGAAATCCGATGGGCTACGAAAATCCCCTATCTCTAATAGTATACCCGAAACCCTCAAAAACAGAAAAAGGACGCTCCGAGAAGAAATTACCCGAATGGGACCGTAATCGTTACATGTAGATGCACATATAAAGACAAATCATTTGCAAATGGTTACAGTTTCAGAAAAATTGGATGATTGTTCAAGAGAAAGAGCTGCACAAACTGAGGTACTCAACGACGCGTTGGTCCACGTATGGCCCTTATGCAAGCAGTTATTCGGTTTTGCATTGACAGACTTGTTGGATGTCCTCCTGAGGGGTACTGTGTCACATTCTGTCCAATTGGCGCCTTAGATCGTCAAATCCTGAGCTGCTTGGAGGACCCTGCCCATAATGCTCCAAACGTTCTTAATTGGGAAGAGATACGACGATCTCTCTGCCCAAAGTAGGGTCTGGCAAACACGAAGACAAGCAGTAGAAACTCTCGCGCTGTGCGGGCGGGCATTACCTTTCTTTTAAAAAAAATTCTTTATTAACAAGACCATTATAATTATACAAAGTTAACCCACTTCCTTATTTCATTAGTGGGTCATAATGCTTATACATTTTATACTTGATTTGCAGCTAGTTACAGTTTTTGAGTGAGCTACAGTTCGTTTTTTCATACAATGGGCATCTAATTTCTAATATCTACAGCTTATATCTAGTTCTTACAACTAATTCCTATCGCCTGCAGCGTCACATGTGTGCCAGTAACAGATATAAACCTACTTTGATAGCCTTGCTCTTCGAGCTAATCGCCAAGAGCGTGCCCCTGGGACTGGGCAGGCCACGATGCTAGTTCGCTGCAGTTCCCTAACATAATTTCCTAAAAACTAAGTCCTACAAACTAACTTATCCTACGTCATGTCAGTTGCGTGTCATTATCGGTGGTATTGACCCCCACTGCCCCTAATCCTGCGCGTGGCGGATTCCAACTATGATGAAAAGTCGGCCAGTCCACGCACAGGCGGTATGGGAATAGGGCTTTGGACGCAATCAGTGATGGTTGTCTTGGTTATTTATGTCCCTCAAGTATTCAGTTAAGACTTTCCGTGATACCTCGTTGGCCAATGCGTTTAAGATATGGAAAGTGTCCTCCTGTCTAAGTAGTTGATATGTGTCATAGTTTGGAAGTCTGTCTCGAAATGTAGTCGCAACATCATTGAAGAGGGGGCACTCGTAAACTACATGGTCGGGAGTACCCTCTGACACGCCACAGTCACACGCGGGTGTAGCCCTCTTCCCAAATCGACGTAAGTATGTCGGATAGGGCCCATGACCAGTGAGAAAATGGATCAGTCCTCGTGTAGGCTCAAAATATTTCATGTCCAAGCGCTCCCTCACATCTGGTATGAACTGAAAAGTTCTACGTCCAGTTTCTTCTACCTCCCAAGACTTCTGCCAGAGTTCCTCCCCTCTTTTCCTTATTTCCCTTTTGTCCTCCACCCTTACACCCATGATGTCTACAATCTTCTCATAATTTCCCTTTTTTACCCAGTACCAAGCCGCTTGTTCCCTTATTTCGATGTCCATTACCTTGCTAAAATACAAGGCCAGGGTGGCTTGTTAAACCGGGGTGTAGAGTATCGTCGTCGCACCGCTGTGGAGTGGTGTAAGGGTGACGCCGATGGCAACCAAAGCGGTCCTGCTGTGAAAAGGAACGGCATCGCAGACCGTCATTCCTGGTTGTCAGGCCGTATAGCGGACAACACTCAGGTTCGTAACCAACGTTGTCTGAGGCATCCCCAGACACGTCTTCGCTGGTTCAGATGGTTCAAATGGCTCTGAGCACTATGGGACTTAACGTCTGAGGTCATCAGTCCCCTAGAACTTAGAACTACTTAAACCTAACTAACCTAAGGACATCACCCACGTCCATGCCCGAGACAGGATTCGAATCTGCGACCGTGGCAGTCGCGCGGTTCCGGACTGAAGCACCTAGACCCGCTCGGCCACCACGGCCGGCTCTTCGTCGGTCATCGGGGCTCGATTCGGAACAGGACTCACCACTAAAGACAATTCTACTCCAGTCAATGAGCTTATCCAGTAATATCTAGAATAAATTATATTCAAAATGTTATTCTCTGATTTCGCCTATCAGTTTCAAATAGTTATTATGCAAATTTCATAATCGATTTAAGGAAATGACAGCCCGGTTTCCCTTTACGCGTCAGACACCCAATATGCTAACAGTTAAAGTAAGACAACATTCACTACGGAGATTATACGATAGACGCAGAGACTACGAAGACGAAGCTCCTTTCCCCTCCTTACGCGGTTTTAGACTAAGGTAGCACTGCGCTTTCAGGAAGGAAAAAAAATAATTCCCGATGATCAAATGGTCACAACGTTAGGATTCAAAAATCAAATGTTCAAATGTGTGTGAAATCTTATGGGACTTAATTGCCAAGGTCATCAGTCCCTAAGCTTATACACTACTTAAATTATCCTAAGGACAAACAGACACAACCATGCCCGAGGGAGGACTCGAACCTCCGCCTGGATCAGCCGCACAGTCCATGACTGCAGGGCCTTAGGTCGCTCGGCTATTACCGCGCAGCCGTTGGGATTCCAAAGCGAGAATGACAGTGTTACTTCCTGCAGATTAAAACCAGGTCTGGAACTCGGGACCTTGCCTTTCACCGCAGTGTGCTACTAAGGGACTACTTCAATATTGATTTAATTATGCCAGTATTCCGGTGAGGCTCCGAGTTCGACGTCTGGTCCAGCACGCAATTTAATTTGTCAGGAAATTTTAAACAAATCGCAGACATCGCTAAAATGTGAATGTTTCATTCTGAAAGCGGCGAAATTGTTTAAATTTTGCGGGTGCATCAATCTATATTAATGGGCATCTTTCTTCTAGAGAGGCGTGGCGGAATGCTTAAGACATTTGATTTATATTCTTGTTGAGCGTGGACCGAGTTCCCTCTCTGCATACTGTAACTAACAAATTATTCCGAGTCTTTATACCTTACAGTGAAGTCAGCGATCTTAGCGTGTCGCTTGGTGTGTAGCCGAAGAGAGGAAGCAGTTTTGTGTGTATGTGTGTTTTCTCACATCGGCACAGCTTTCGCTGGCCGCTGGAACAACGTGAGCCGACTTCGCGTTCGTACGATTTGTTACGCATACTAGCTATGAATCTAAAGAAAAACCATAAAATTTTATTTGATCTTTTTCATACTGCATGCACAGGCGTGTATTGATTCTACAACGGTATTGTAAAAAATCTCAGTTCAGTATCTTCAACACTTCCGGAGATATAAAATTTTAAATAATAAGCACAATAACTTTTCTGGTACTACAAAACAGAACTGAAGCTAGTAAGGTATTCACTTATAATGTCGCCTGAAACCATAAGCAAAAGATCAGTTCATACAATTTTTCAGTTTTCTTTTTTTTTTCTTTTGCTTTCATTGCAATAGCTTGCTAACGTAATAATAACGACTTTCAGAATTATTATTTAACTCTGTTTTGTTCTATTAGTGTTGTGGAGAGACTGAGAGACAGTGTGAAGGACATATGTAAAGTGTTGATGTTCAAATTTACCAATAACGAAGTAAAATGTATGCCTGGGAAAGTTATGTGCAATCATGAATCGTGATGTATGTCCAAGTGTGCACGCTTTTGTATAAAAAGCAGACGGAAGAAATTTTGGCAATTTTACTGGATGACTTAGGAATTACCACGAGAGATTGAGGGCAGGACATTTTCTGATTGGCTGCCTAAATCACAGCCAATAGGAATTAAGCATTTCCCACGCTCTGTATAGTGCTTAAAACTACAGTTCTGTCTCTCTAGAAGTTGCTCAAGAACCGTCTTACTTTAAAGACAAACGTGGAACTGCACCATACAAATTTTTGTTCAGGAAACGCCTACGTTTTGTCGGTTCTTTTATCGCGATTCTAAAGTGGCTACAGAATTAATCATTTTAGTGAAAGTTTCGATTTTTCAAGTAACTTAGTTTGGAAGTTGTTGGCGTGTGAACTTTCTGGTCGTACTTGAAACTCCATGCGGCATGTTTCGTGAATATCTCCAGACATTATGGCGAGCACTTCTTTCTAAGAAGCCCACTAAACGACTTGATTTAACAACTTGCGTGTAGCTGTGGGTGAGTGACTATATAAGACGTGAAAATTATTCGGTTTGGACTAGTGAAATTCCGGCTGCTTTCGTGCGAAAACTTGAAGTAAACCACCAGTGACAGTTTTGACAGTAAATACGGACCTGATAGCCATTTACAACTTGTTTTGGTGACAATAAAGTTCAATTAATGAAATTTTAAATCTTGTTGTGCAAGTTTCTTAGAGTTCCAGACACCCCATATTTTTACGAACTCCAAGCTCGAATAATGCGGCCTTTGTTTGGTTGGTATTTAGTCGAATTTTCTTCAACGCTGCTTTTATATCAATATTTACCAAAGCACACTGCAAAGGGCAGTATCAAGAAGCGCATGGAGGTAGGTGGATTGAACTGTTAGAGGAGCGAAGAACGAACCCACCCCGGAGCCACATTCAGAGGAACATTTACGTTGCTACCACAGAATCATCTTAGACAACGTCAGGAAGATCTCAGCAGAAGAGCAGTAACCTTCTTCGAGATAGTCGTCGAACTGGGATAGTACACTGTCGCTTATCACCACGACCTCGGCCATAAGTATAGCTCGAACAGCCTTGTTCTCTTTTTAGATACATCAGTGAAGAGATAAATTGCAAGAAGTAATTCATAAATCTCTGTGTCGGCTAAGTCTCTGCATATAATAAAATTGTAACTGTCCCATGTCTATACATAAGAGATATTTAAGAAAATTTAATATGAGGGGTCTTTATGACATCAATAGAAGCCAAAACAATTATTTTTAGAATTTTTGTTTGTTTGTTTGTGTGTATGCGCATCACGCATGAACGACTGCACAATATTGGTTGCGATTTTTACAGTTGTATTGTTGGAGGTCTAACTTGAAACGTGGTACATCTCGATACGTCACCTAGGAGCCGACTTACCTACAAACACAAATCGTTTCCTTTAACTGGGTCAATAGGGGAAATCGGAATCCATAGGAGATACAGGGAAACTGTCCTAGGAACCTTTCGGTGCTTTTTTGTGAAAACAATTTTGCCATAATCAAATTCTTAGTCAAGCTTGGGTTTCCATGAAAATAAGGAAAATTGGCATTATTTATGTGGATCGATTCACTTTCCTTTAAGGATAGTTTCATTGTACTGGAAGGAAAAAATCGGGACAGCAGACGTTTTATAAAACTAAATTAAATAAACCAAGAATAGAAATTACCGAGTCCGCAAAAACGAGTATTTTGTAACGTTTTATCGTCATAGTAATAAGGTTAACAGTTTAATTCCGTTATCCATAGACATTCTTGAATTTATTTGTAAATCGATATAGCTGTTATCGTTTATAACTTTCTCAAGTTGACGCTACTACAATTGTTGACAATTTTGTCAGGCTGACATTATAAATCTATTATGGTCGATAATCATGTCGATTTGACACAAAAATTCGTACATTTCAGCAGAGGTTTTCATCGCATGTTATCGACAGAAGTGAATTGATACAACTGTTGTGATTTCATGTTAGGGTCTTCCTTCGTTTAACTTCTTTCTTGAATTCATTCTTCTGTTGGTGTAACTATTACGATTTATAAGTTTGTCGAGTTGTAATAACACCTTCCAGAAAACGGCATAACGTTTTTTCTGTTTCTGTTCAATCCAAGCGAGCACCATTAAGAAGATCCACAGTTTCATAATTTCTTTAAATACAACAATAGGCTGTTCCTCTATCCAGATGTACTGGTATTTCATCCACATCTACATACATACTCCGCAATACACCATACGGTGCGTGGCGGAGGGTACCTCATACCACAACTAGCATCTTCTCTCCCCGTTCCACTCCCAAACAGAACGAGCGAAAAATGACTGCCTATATGCATCTGTACGAGCCCTAATCTCTCTTATCTTATCTTTGTGGTCTTTCCGCGAAATGTAAGTTGGCGGCAGTAAAATTGGACTGCAGTCAGCCTCAAATGCTGGATCTCTAAATTTCCTCAGTAGCGATTCACGATTTCCTCTAGAGACTCCCACCCGAGTTCCTGAAGCATTTCTGTAACATTCGCGTGATGATCAAACCTACCAGTAATAAATCTAGCAGCCCGCCTCTGAATTGCTTCTACGTCCTCTCTCAATCCGACCTGATAGGGATCTCGAGCAGTACTCAAGAATAGGTCGTATTAGTGTTTTATAAGCGGTCTCCTTTACAGGTGAACCACATCTTCCCAAAATTCTACCAATGAACCGAAGATGACTATCCCCCTTCCCCACAACTGCCACTACATGCTTGTCCCACTTCATACCGCTCTGCAATGTTGCGCCCAAATATTTAATCGACCTGACTGTGTCAAGCGCTACACTACCAATGGAGTATTCAAACATTACAGGATTCTTTTTCCTATTCATCTGCGTTAATTTACATTTCTCTACATTTAGAGTTAGCTGCCATTCTTGACATTGTATTTCATGGTGTTCCTGTGATTAAACATCAATTCTTCGCCGTTGCGCCCTTCTGACAGCTTCACCTTCAGATTTTTATATCAGTTTTTCACACCGACAATAAAGTTCAGTAATTTTCAAACTTCTTGCGTATTCGAGATCCATGCTGAAAAAAGTCGCGGGCAAGAGGTAGTAGTAGAATAAAATCTACACCGTAATACTCTGGAACGATACTTCACATTTTCGAGGTCGTAACACAGGACCTCGTTCATTGTGGAGAAGGTGGTAGGGGAGGGGGATTGTCTTTTCTGGTGCCGCCTCATTACGGAACGAGCGCGAGGAAAGCAGGAAGGTGTGGATGTTGCATACAGACAGCAGCGGCGGCAGAGGCGGCAGCAGCAGCAGCTGGCTGCCTATGGAGGGCAGGCGGGGTGTGAGGTGTCGGGTTGAATGGGTGCTGGCAAAGCGCAGCGCGGCGCTCACAAATATGGATCTCGTTAGCGCCAGTGAAGCGTGCAAGACGGATTTACGCCCGCGGGACACGCAATTAGTGGCGCCAACATGTTCCGCTCCCTATATCACCGGCTGCGCTGTTCCGCGCCGCGTTTAGTCTCATTTGCGTCTCTGTTTTTACCGCCGGGTCATCACCAGCTGCTGAGGGCCATCACTCCGCCCGCCCCTAACTGCCACATAATTATGGAAATCATATGCCCCGTCTACTCTACTGTAACAATAGGCCGATTTCGTCAAACTGGAGGCATTAGCAGTTACCAATATCTTTGTGTATGCACAGATACGTCTACATAAAATACACTACTGGCCATTAAAATTGCTACACCACGAAGATGACGTGCTACACACGCGAAATTTAACCGACAGGAAGTAGATGCTGTGATATGCAAATGATTAGCTTTTCAGAACATTCGCACAATGCTGGCGCCGGTGGCGACACCTACAACGTGCTGAAACGAGGAAAGATTCCAACCGATTTCTCATACACAAATAGCAGTTGAACGGCGTTGCCTGGTGAAAAGTTGTTGTGATGCCTCGTGTAAGGAGGAGAAATGCGCACCATCACGTTTCCGACTTTGATAAAGGTCGGATTGTAGCTTATCGCGATTGCGGTTTATCGACGTTTGCAGCAGCATAGACTATCAGCTCGGAGACCAGGCCTACGGTTACCCTTGACGCTGCATCACAGACAGGAGAGCCTGCGGTGGTGTACTCAACGACGAACCTGGGTGCACGAATGACAAAACGTCATTTTTTTGGATGAATCCAGGTTCTGTTTACAGCATCATGATGGTCGCATCCGTGTTTGGCGACATCGCGGTGAACGCACATTGGAAGCCTGTATTCGTCATCGCCATACTGGCGAATCACCCGGCGTGATGGTATGGGGTGCCATTGGTTACACGTCTCGGTCACCTCTTGTTCGCATTGACGGCACTTTGAACAGTGGACGTTACATTTCAAATGTGCTACGACCCGTGGGTCTACCCTTCATTCGATCCCTGCGTAACCCTACATTTCAGCATGATAATGCGCGACCGCATGTTGCAGGTCCTGTACGGGCCTTTCTGGATAAGGAAAATGTTCGACTGCTGCCCTGGCCAGCACATTCTCCAGATCTCTCACCAACTGAAAACGTCTGGTCAATGGCCGCCGAGCAACTGGCTCGTCACAATACGCCAGTCACTACTCTCGATGAACTGTGGTATCATGTTGAAGCTGCATGGGCAGCTGTACCTGTACACGCCGTCCAAGCTCTGTTTGACTCAATGCCCAGGTGTATCAAGGCCGTTATTACGGCCAGAGGTGGTTGTTCTGGGTACTGATTTCTCAGGATCTATGTACCCAAACTGAGTGAAAATGTAATCACATGTCAGTTCTTGTATAATATATTTGTCCAATGAATACCCGTTTATCATCTACACTTCTTCTTGGTGTACCAATTATAATGGCCAGTAGTTTAGATATTCCGTAAGTCGCTGTACAGTGCATGCCGAAAAGTTCATTGTACCAATGTTACAGATTTCATTTCCTATCCTATTTCCGTATTGAACAAGGGAAGAATAACTGTGCCTATCTCTTCTACCTTATTTTCTTGATATACAGCAGTGGTTTCCAGAACCTGGTCGTGGCTATCAGTGGCGCCAGGGCCTTGCGACAGGGGAGTTGCGATGGTTTCATAAAAATAAAAAATTGATTTGTTTGCTTTCTCAGTAAAGGACCAACATGTGCGCTAGTAGTGATATCTTCTGTGATTTGTATTTTTCTGTCAGTATGGACAAATTTTTAAACGTAAGTAGAAAACGCGATACTTCAAATGTATCGTACAATTCTAAGGACACGAATAGCCGTAAAACAGGAGGTATTAGGATGGAGCATAAGTTCGTAGTCTTTTTTCTTTTTGCATGTTGGTATTCCGGTTGTTATGGGTTGATTTATATACTGTCACTTTTTATTTGTAGTTTGTTGTTGCTATTTGAGTTTACATACCGTCATTTGAAATTTGGAGATACTGAGTAAAGCTGTGGACGCTAGAAAATGGACTCGCAAGTGAAGACTCCGGAACATTGCCGACATATTCTTCTGTTTGGTTTCAGTTCAGGGTTGTCAGCAGCAGAGGCAGCCAGAAACATTTGCGCCGTGAATTGGTACCGGGTGAGGCATAAAGGATGAACGGTTTTCAAATGAACAATACATCGTTAGGATTGTTCCAAAAAAAATTTTAATTACAGAATAACACTCAAATAATGTTGCCATTTAACAAAATTAATGCTTGAAAAGAACATCTCCCAGGTGCACTTCTCAAGGCGCTCCCAGAAGTTGGCTTCAACTTTCTGCAACATTCCTCTGTCTATTTGGACGATTTCCACATTGACAGCTTCCTTCACTTGTTCAGGTGTACTTGGTTTATGCACGTACACACGTGATTTGAGGTAACCCCACAAAAAGTATTCACACATGGATAGGTCAGGGGAACGAGGTGGCCAGTGAACGTCCCCGAACCGGGAAATAATTCTACTACGAAAAACAGTCTTAATTGCTTCCATAGTCAATCTTGCTGCGTGAGCTGTAGCTCCATCCTGCTGAAACCACACTCGCCGGTAAGGAATACGTTTTCTTCTTAATTCAGGTAGGAAGAATTCAGTGATCATCTCTCTATATCGTTCAGAGGTTACAGCTGCAGTGTTCCCGTTCTCGTCTTGGAAAAAGTATGGACCAATAACATCTGTACCTGTCACAGAACACGAAACAGTCAGCTTGGGACTATTTAATGGTTTATCATGCAGTAGTTTTGGGTTTTCTGGCCCAATAACGACAGTTCTGCTGATCTACCATTCCATTCAAATGCTAATGAGCTCATAAGCAAAATAATGTTGTCATTTTGCTCAAATCGGCCTCCATTTCTCGCCGCTGTTCATAAACTCTTGGGTTTAATTTTTGCACAATGACCATTTTGTAGGGATGAAATTTTAGGTTAGTATGAAAAACACGCCTTACCGAGCGATTACTGAGGCGCAGCTCAGCCGAGTGTCTTCTAGCAGATCGACCAGGACTGCAGAGTATGGCTTGGCGAACTCTTTCCACATTTTCTTGTGTCCGAAGCACGTCGGGCGTGAGTCGTGCTTGGGTAGCTCAGATGGTAGAGTACTTGCCCGCGAAAGGAAAAGATCCCGAGTTCGAGTCTCGGTCCGGCACACAGTTTCAATCTGTCAGGAAGTTTCATATCAGCGCACACTCCGCTGCATAGTGAAAATCTCATTCTGGAAACATCCCCCTGGCTGTGACTAAGCCATATCTCCGCAATATCCTTTCTATCAGGAGTGCTAGTTCTGCAAGGTCCGCAGGAGCGCTTCTGTAAAGTTTTTAAGGTAGGAGACGAGATACTGGCAGAAGTAAAGCTGTGAGGACGGGGCGTGAGTCGTGCTTGGGTAGCTCAGATGGTAGAGCACTTGCTCGTAAAAGGAAAAGGTCCCGAGTTCGACTCTCGGTCCGGCACACAGTTTTAATCTGCCAGGAAGTTCCAATGTGGTCCAATTCAAACTTGACAGGTTCTGATACCGCTGTCTGATACCAATACACCGCATTTCCGTGTCTTTCACAGCGATACCTATAGATGGTGTGAATGTGTACGATGTCCAGAGACATCCGACCATGTCTTATGGAAGCGTAACCTTTTCTGCCATACATTGTATTTACTGTCGCTTGCAGCAAATATTGTTCTAGTATTTCAAATCGTAATTGGGGCACTGGGTGTAGTGAGGTTATTTATTTATTTTATTTCATACGAATATGTTCTTTAGATGACTGTTAGCAGTATTAATATGTTTGTTAAAATGCATGATGAACATAATGCTTTCCTGTAACTCAATTTATTCAAGATTGGTTTCAGTCATAGGACCATTTTCACAGTGCTGTAGACCTAAAGAGGACGAACAGAAAATAGTGAACTTTGTAAACGAAATACAATTTGCACAGGAAATCGTAAACGGAGATAATAAATACTTGCGAAAAATATCTTCTCTTTTACAAAGGCAACATCACATCACATTCATGCTTTTAAAACACGGCAAGATCAACACTGAATGACTTGCAAAACGTAAGAACCATAAATACTCTGCGTTACAGCACAGACTCAGTCAAAGATAAGCAGACTACTGTTAGTCCAGGTTACAAGTGCGATCTAAGAGGTCACAAAGCAAATCCAAAGATCATACAGCCGAAGATACACTAAGAATAAAGTAAAGTACAACACAATATTATAACATAGAGGTATACAGTCGTTGGAAAACGAGCTGTTAATGGAACAAGGATTGTAATTTTATACAGCTTTTTATAATTTTTTAATACGAATTAAAAGAAGAATAATAAAAATACAGGTTTTATGTTGCAACGACAATATGTCTTACCCAAGTAAAACGTCTAGAGAATAGCATCAGCCATAATGTAAAAACTCGATTCTGATTCCACATCTATGCACAGGTCTATTGAAAAGAAAAATACTGGGGCATGTAAGCCAGCATCAAATCATATCGTATTAAAATCTTATCAAGCATGTAATAAATAATAAAATAATAAATACAAGCTTACATTATCATTAAAGGTACCTTCCACGAAGACTGATGAACTTGTAAGTATAATGAAGTACGACCTGGCTGGACAGTACTAATGTCAACGTTGACTTCAATCGTCTCGTTCAAGCACAATGACCGGGTTTTCTCTGTGTATATACTGATGGCTCCAAAATTCCGCAAGAAGAGTGTACAGGATGCGCTTTTTTCTGCCCTCAGATCCAGATCCGCAAAACCTTCAAACTGCCTACGAGCACTTCTATTTTTACGGCGGAGACAGTGGCAGTTTTGGAAGCACTTAAGTTTGTCTCTAGCACTTCCTTCCCCAAGATATTGATAGTATCTGACTCGCAAAGCGTTCTTAAAAACATTCAGTACAGTCGATGGAACAAAACAACCAACAGTTATATCTTGGATGTGATATCTGAATATATTCGCAGCACACGCACGGGCAGGACGATCCATTTGTTGTGGGTACCTTCCCACTCTGGTATCCTCTATAATGATGAAGTTGATGCATTAGTCAAACAAGCGGCAACCTTAGGCACCGTCCTGGATCTGCACCTTCCTTATACAGACTACTTACGTGAAGTCAAGGATCACGCAAGACAACAATGGCAGGAAATGTGGAACGTTTCTCAACAGACAAAAGGCGGTTATTACGCAGTGCTACAACCTCGGATTCCTTCACAGCCGTGGTTCATGAGGACACATCTGGACCTGGACCGATCCACGATGTCTACCATCGTACGACTCCGCTTCAGTCATGCCTCTTTCCCGCAACATCTACATCGGATCAACGTTTACAGTTCACCAGCATGTGAGTGTGATCCTGAGTCGGAAGCTGATGTCAACCACATCTTATTTGTTGTTGTTGTTGTGGTCTTCAGTCCTGAGACTGGTTTGATGCAGCTCTCCATGCTACTCTATCCTGTGCAAGCCTCTTCATCTCCCAGTACCTACTGCAACCTACATCCTTCTGAATCTGCTTAGTGTATTCATCTCTTGGTCTCCCTATACGATTTTTACCCTCCACGCTGCCCTCCAATACTAAATTGATGATCCCTTGATGCCTCAGAACATGTCCTACCAACCGATCCCTTCTTCTGGTCAAGTTGTGCCACAAACTTCTCTTTTCCCCAATCCTATTCAATACTTCCTCATTAGTTATGTGATCTACCCATCTAATCTTCAGCATTCTTCTGTAGCACCACATTTCGAAAGCTTCTATTCTCTTCTTGTCCAAACTATTTATCGTCCATGTTTCACTTCCATACATGGCTACACTCCATACAAATACTTTCAGAAATGACTTCCTGACACTTAAATCTATACTCGATGTTAACAAATTTCTCTTCTTCAGAAACGCTTTCCTTGCCATTGCCAGTTACATTTTATATCCTCTCTACTTCGACCAACATCTTATTTATGTGCCCCAAATTTGACCGTGAACGGTTGATCTTTCTGAAGACATTGCTGAGTATGGGCTACCATCTTCCTCAATCAGCTTCTTCTCTTTTGTGTACTAAAGACGTTCGTCTTTATAAAGTGATAGTTAACTTCATCAGGAGTACTGGTCACAATCTGTAGGTTTTAATGGTGTACGTAAATTACAAATATGTCTTGCTGATGAAGATATTTCAGAAGTGGTGTGAATTGTAAGCCAAGACACTTTTAATTATTTTCCAATTCAATTTTTAAAACATTAACTACAAAACTCTAACAGTTAAGCTTTTTATTCTTGTAAATATGCATTTCTGTATTTGTTTATTCAATTATGTGTACATTGTCACTATGTGTTGCCGATGGCTAAATTGAGTACACATTCAAAGGCCAAATATAAAAATTAAAAAAAGTATAATGGTTCAAATAGCGCTGAGTACTATGGGACTTAACTTCTGAGGTCATGAGTCCCCTAAAACTTAAAACTACTTAAACCTAACTAACCTAAGGACATCACACACATCCATGCCCGACACAGGATTCGAACCTGCGACCGTAGCGGTCGCGCGGTTCCAGACTGTAGCGCCTAGAACCACTCGGCCACTGCGGCCGGCTTGTAAGTATATATACAAGTTTCATAGTACAAGGACATTAGCACTAATCGGACTGAAAAATAATTAAAAATTTCGAGTTCTTCGTGTACTGTTTTCGACCTTTGGTTGTTTTACACTCTCCAGTAAAGTAACGCTGGATTTAACGTCAAAATAATCGCAGTTCGGAGAGGGTCTTAACGTTGACACGTATTTAGTTTTAGTCATGAGGCTGAAACACTAGTTTTAAGCATAAAGACAGAAGGAAAAGGAATAGGAAATTTTAAGGTCTAAATTATACTGCAGAAGGACCATGCAGTGGACAAATAAAAAAATGGAAAAAATTACCATAATATTAAAGAGCGCAAGCTAAAATTCTGTGGGAATACTAAGAGAATGGAACGGTCCAGATCAACCACACAAGATGTGGAATTCTACGAAAGCCGCAATAAAATTGAAGTTCAAACAATAAAATAGATCGATCCAGCAAAAGAAGTGAAAGAACAGGAATAACACAAATCGATATAGCAGATAGAAAAATTTTAGGCAGGAACTTCTCGACTGTACAGTTGGCCAGTCAGAAAAATCGAAGTAACTTGGTCTGACGAGAAGGAAAGAGCCCATTCAGGGAGGGCGAAAAATATATTTCCACAAAGAAAAGTTAAAACAAAACTCTGCAAACGGCCTTTGATGTGCATAGCGTAGTCCAGCGCAACCCAAAAGTGAATAGTAATAACGACACAGAATATTTGTGTGACTGTTTTTCAGTATCGTATCGAAGATTAAGTGCGCACCTATTTATCAACAGTCGTTCAAGTAAGTCAACATACGAGTCATCCAGTGTCCTGAAAGTTTCGTGGGGCCCTTAAGGGCACGAAACGCCGTAGGGGCGAAACAGCGCCGCTGCAAATGCCACTTACACGTATTTCCGCGGCTCAGCGGCATTTATAAACCGAGTTTACATTGGGCTGTCGAGGCAGAACGGAGAAATGAAAGACTAATAGCGGCAGTAAGCAGGCGACAAAATGACCGTTATTGTAGCCGGCGGCAGGCCGCGATCAGCGCGATAGCAGACAAAGGAGTCTCCGGCAGACTTGGGAACGACTTCCTGATGGGCCATTTGCGTCGGCCCTCTTGGAGCAGCATTGGCGTCAGTAATGACCCGAAAATGTCTGCGTAAACATCGCAACGGCTCGCTGTAAAACACTGCGCTGCCATGAAAGCGGACGGCAGAAACATCCCGCTGGTACTAGCCCCTTTCTCGAGCGTCATTTCTTTTTCTCTCCTCTGCAAGCGGGATTTATTCTTGCTTCTGCGTAACGTGAAGCAACTCTAAGCTCTTTGGCTGTCTCATATTTTCGATAGATAAGTCGTTGAATATCTGCCCCCACTTCAGCTACGTACGGGGTGAACTCGAACGTCACCGACACAATTTACAAAGTTGTTCAAGGATATTTTCTGAGGACTTTGACACACCGGAGCTCGTTACAGAGTAATAACGTAGTTTTGGATGATGATAAAATCTTCTTCTTCAAACTCCTTCTGTGGTCGACGCTTCGATCCCTCTGCTGGTATCCTCTTCGGGTTTACACTGGTGTTAACAACGTTCACTTATAAAATCTGTGTTTCTGTACTTTTACGGAGAAGTGGAGTTACTGGATTAAAATCTTCTGTCTGCTATTGGTAGGTCACCGCCGTTGGGTAAATACTGAAAGACAATACTGAAAGAGGGGAAGAGTCAAAAATATTGTTGTTGTTGTGGCGCCTCCGTTGTTCCCTGGTATTTTTCAAGTTCCGCGCTATGTATTTATTTCCGCGACAGCGACTAACCACGAATACGGAAGCCTGTAGTCGTCTACTGAAATTGTATCCATTCTTCGATATTTCGACTGCTACATCGACATTCCTCCTGTAAACAATAATATTTTGTATTCCCCCACTCTTTCAGTATCTGCTTTCGGTAGTTATCCAATCCTTTTATAAGTGAAGGGAATACTGTCTTTTGACAATGAGCCGGCCGGATTGGCCGGGCGGTTAAAGGCGCTATAGTCTGGAACCGCACGACCGCTGCGGTCGCAGGTTCCAATCCTACCTTGGGCATGGATGTGTGTGATGTCCTTAGATTAGTTAGATTTAAGTAGTTCTGAGTTCTAGAGGACTTATGACCACAGCAGTTGAGTCCCATAGTGCTCAGAGCCATTTGAACCATTTTTTTTTGACAATACTTAGCCATCCACGGACACCAGTAAATACTGAAGTAGATCCCACAACAGGGATCGAAATGTCGATAACTGAAGAAGTTTAAAGAAGAACAGCACATGGCGTAACGATTAAGAAGATTTTACGAGCAAGAACAATGGACACATGAGCGTGCAGGCCTATATAATGTAACTAGCCGAGAACATGGCATTACTACAGTATGTGTTTACTCCAGTCTTCTGTTAGTCCATCTCCTGCTTCCCCCTTCTCTCCTCGTCCCCCCTCTCTGACCATTACGCATCCCCCGTTGCCCATCAGCACCTTCCCCCTCTGTCCATCCCCCCCCCCCCCCGTAAGACAATCTCCTCCTTCCCCTCTATCTCCTCCTCAGCCCTTAAGGGGAGGTGTACTATCTTTGGCCGAATAAAGCATGTTCTTTGAGAATTTTTTCTCAGGATGTGTTATAGATATCAATGTCAAATTTGGTCAAAATGTTTACTGATATTTCCTCAACAAACTGGAATTTTTTCGACCGGAAATGTCGGAGACCAAAGGCGGAAGTGCCGTCGGAACGAAACGAAATTTCGATGTAGACCTCCACGTGTGGTATGTCACAGGTCAGCCGGCTAGTCTGAGTTGACGTTAGCGAAGTATATAAGATTCTTTAGGAGTTGAACCTCGCTTATTTGGACCGTAGGAAACAAAATGGCGGCCATTTGAAAAAAATTGGGTTTTTTTCATCGATTTTCCGCGTTCGTCGCCTAAGTAAAAATATTTATAGTTGAAGTGGTACAACTCCTAGACAATTTAGTCACCTTCGTCGGAAACAAAGAATCATGCCAATCGGTGCAGTAGATTTGAAGTTACCATACCGCGTGATAAAAAAAAAAGTCATTTCGACAAAAAAGCGTTTGAAGTTTTGACTACATATAAATGCAATATTATGCTATGTACGTTCAATATGCTATTCCGGGTCCATAAACCAGTCTTCCTCACAGAGGGCGTTCTGCTCGATATGGGCCATCCTGCGCTGCTCCAGAGCCGCTCGTACGGCCGGTGACAAGCGGTTTTCGGCCGCTTGAATCCGGTAGTTGTCCGAATGCTTGGCGAACTGCGTCGAATAGAGTCTCAGGGTGATGTCCATCGTTGTCATGGTCTTCAGAATTGCTGAATACCCTTCGTTGAAGCTGCTCACTGTCAGGAAAGTCGCAATCTCCACAGTCTTCGCACCAGAATGCAAATGCTTGGGGGTTCGCTTCCAAACACACGCGTTCAAACTTTCGTTTGAATTTTGTGTTTCCTCCGAAACACCGGTGCAATAACTCGTCCTCCGAAAGAAAAAACTGGTGCGTGAAAAAGGCTGATTTCAGTTAAGTGCATTTTTTTGTTTAACTGCGAAAGACAAACATTTCCGTTCCGTATTCGAAAAAACCGTTTCAGAGGTGGATTCTAAAGACTTTTATGGATCCAAAAATGCAATTAAAAAATCGATTTTTTGAACCAAAAGATAGTAAACCTCCCCTAAAGTCCATCCCTCCTCCGTCCTTCGATTGTCTGTCTCCTCCTACCGTCCTTTCTCTGCCCATTTCCTCCTCCACCTCCGTCTGCCCTACAACCCCCCCCCCCCCAACCCTCCCACTCTCTGTCCATCTCTTCCCCCTCCCTCTCTCTGTCCATTTCCTCCTCCTCCTCTTTCCTTTCCCTGTCTGTCTTTTTTTCTCTTCCCTCTCTGTCCATATCCTCCTCTTCCCTTTCAGTTCATTTCCCCTTCCCCTTCTCTCTGTCCATCTCCTCTCTCTTTGTATTAGTTTCCAATGCGTCCTACCCCCTTCCCTCTCCACATTATCACCTGTACTCCAACGCAAGGTTGCTAGTTCTTACCCCCACGGTATTTCTATCCAGATAGTAAGTAGTACAATGATAAGCCAAAACATTATGACCAGTGCCCACCGCGACCTTTGATGCCGCCTGGTGGCATTGCAGACAAGTGACGCAGTAACAAGCAAAGCAGACACGGACGGGGTATCACCCTAGCGAAGATATGTGCTACGAATGAGGAAAGCCATTGAGATAAGCGACTCTGACCAAGGGCAGATTATTATTACGCACAGCCTGTGAACGAGTATCTCGAAAGTGGAGAAGCAGGTCGAATGTTCACGTGCTACTATCGTGAGAATCAACAGAAAGAGGTAGAAGGACAGTGGAACTACCACTAGGCGCTAAATGGTTGGACATACTCGACTCCTCACAAGATGCGGGGTTCGGAGGCTTGTCTGCTCTGTAAAGTAGAATAGATGGCGATCTGTGGCATCTCTGCCGAAACAGCACAATGCTGGTGCATGCATGAGTGTTTCGGAGAACGTTCATAGTACATGTTGAACATGGAGCTACGAAGCTGACCACCCCTATGCGTTCACATGTTGACCCAGTGACATCGTCAATTACGACTGCAGTGGGCGCGGGACCATCGGGATTCGACCTTCAATCGATGGAAACATGTCGGCTCTTCGGGTGAATCACACTTTTTCTACACTAAGTTGATGGTCGTCTCCACAAACGCCGTCATCGAGGTGAACGTGGCTCGAAACGTGCAGCGCACCATGGACGCAGGGTGGCGGGAGCAGTATTGTGCTATGGGAGACATTCTCCTGTGCTTGCATGGGATCTGTGGTGGTAATCTAAGACACGCTAACAGCTGTAAACAACCTGCATCCCTTAATGCTTGATGTCTTCCCCGGCGACGATGTCAACTTTCACCAGTATAACTGTCCGTGTCTCGGAGCCAGAACCGTGCTACAATGGTATGAGAGCATTAAAGTAAACTCACGTTGATGTCTCGGCGACCAAATTGCCAAATGAAAATCCTATAGAAGCCATCTGGGTCGTTATCGCGTGCCGTCACCGCGTACGAAGATCATCGGCCCGTTATTTACGTGAATTACACTACCTATGCGTAGACATCTAATGCCACATGCATCCATAAACTTACCAACAAACTGTCGGATCCCTGACACGCAGAATCAGTGGTGAATTTCGTTCCAAAGAGAGACAAACAAGCTATTAAGCAAGTGGTCATAATGTTTCGGCTGATCAGTGTATGTGTACCAAGTCTTCGCTAAAATCCAAGCAGGAATTTAGGCGGAGCCTTTAACACGTGCCTTTTCCCGTGTACGCTATTGTCACGTATATTTCACATATTTCACTCATATTTGTAAACATAGGTTGAGCTGCATCTCTAGCGAATTTCGCCCTGTCCTTTCGTTTTCATGCCCCGCGACGTTTATGAGGACTTATTTCCTGAACTATGTGTCGCACACTGATACAATTTTGTAGGAACATTCAGCGGAATATCTGGATACTGTCTCCAAACTGTGTTGCGATTGGAATTACTATCCACGAAGAAAAAGATTTAAACGTCATACACGTTGTGGCAGTTTTTGATTCATCTCAGTGTTTATGACGTCATTTCTCATTAATTGTGTGTCATACAATTACGTAATTTTGTAGGTATATTCGACAGTATATGTGGATACTGTCTAGAAAATTTGTTGGAAGTAGAATGACCATTTAAGAAAAAATAAATTTAAACGTCATGCATGATGCGGCAGTTTTTCACGCACCTGTGTTTTTATGATGTCATATTTCCTGCAATATGTATTGCAAAATGGTATAATTTTGGTGGTAGATTCAGTGGTATGTGCGAGTACAGTTTCGAAATGTGTTGCGAATACATTGTGCAGTAAAAAAGTAATAAATTAAAACGACATGCCCAATGCGGCAGTTCTACTGGGTGAACAGCGAAAACACAGTCAGCGATAAACTTTTTTCCTTCCATCATTTCTTGGGGGTTGAATGAGAAAAAGTTAAGTAAAGGTTTGAAATTATGTTTAAATTTGTTGCAAATCACGGTTGAATGAGAAAAAGTTAAGTAAAGGTTTGAAATTATGTTTAAGTTTGTTTGCAAATCACTAAGTGCTCTCATTTTCAAATGGCTCTGAGCACTGTGGGACTTAACGTCTCAGGTCATCAGCCCTCTAATACTTAGAACTACTTAAAGCTAACTAACCTAAGGACTTCACACACATCCATGCCCGAGGTAGGATTCGAACCTGCGACCGGAGCGGTCGCGCGGTTCCAGACTGAAGCGCCTAGAACCGCTCGGCCACAGCAGCCGGCACATTCTCAAATACTGGATGAATAAAATCTGGGTATTCACACGTCACGGGCTGCACTTCTTTCCCAACCTCACCTCCACATCTCTCTCAGCTATTTGGTTCTTACCCCAACAGCGATCCTTTCCAGGCAGTAACTGATATTTGTACCAAATTTAGTTGAAATCGTGCCAGTTGTTTATGAGATGATGTGGAACATACATAAGTACAGAAATTTTTAAAATATGTATACAGGTTTGTTACCTCAGTTACCTTTATTTCTGTGAAACTGCTCGCACAGCAGTGCAAAAGCCAGTCTTATGCCATCACCAAAACATAAAACACAAAACGAAGAGTAATGCAACCATCCTCAGACGATAGTCAATGTACAGTACAGTATGTGTCAAATGCACAACTCTTCCTTTACTGGTGTTATTCATCATGTCGACCAGCATCATCACGGCAGAGTGTAGAGCCTGTCTTACACATTCACGAAACCCAATGAGTTTGGCATATTACTTGAGCCTCTTCGACAATACTAGCAACCAAATTCATGTGAGCATCATCCAAAGTCTTGTATAGCAAGTTCTTCACTCGCCCCTGAAGAAGAAGCCCTTTGGTGTCGGTGACCGAGCTGGCCACGGAAAACGACCACCGCTACCAATTTATTGTAGTCCAAACTATTAATCAGTATGATTACTGCCGGCCTATGTGGACGAGCGGTTCTAGGAGCTTCAGTCCGGAACCGCGCTGCTGCTACGGTCGCAGGTTCGAATCCTGCCTCGGGCATGGATTTGTGTGGTGTCCTTAGGTTAGTTACGTTTAAGTAGTTCTCAGTCTAGGGGACTGATGACCTCATGTTATGTCCCATAGTGCTCAGAGCCATTGGAACCATTTAGTATGGTTACTAAAATCGAGCACGAAGTAGGCCACTGCTCCGCCATGCTGAAACTACATAACCCTACAAATTATCGGCGACGGGTCTTCAAGGAACTGTGGGAGGAAATGTTGAATGAGCATTAATACACGACTCCGTTCTGTTTATCAGAAAATGCAATTTCTCCGTAGCGAGCCACGAAAGACAATGCCACCTTAAACCAAAGTATCCCAAAAATTCCAGAACAGTCTTCGAAATTCTGTCCATGGAGATCTGCTTCACCCTCTACAGTGTTTCAAACAGTTTTGTTTTGATAACCACAGACACACAGAAGTGCGGGTAGAAAATTAAGAAGCAATTCCAAGGCATAAACGCCAGATAATATTGAACACAGTGCATAGAGCTTTCAGTCCTACTATTTAATCCTGCATAAACGTCGCACAGAGCGTGAGTCCAGTAATGGAGTCAAATGAGTGGTCAAACAGACAAATAACTGAAACATGAAAGAAAGTGGAAGCTTCAACCAGATTACTGAAAATATTAGACATGCAGTACACTGCTCTGCAAAACTCAAGGACGAGATAGGTAGAGTATCATAACATATTAACAAATCGATGAAAATTAATTAAAGTACACGGGCATGTAGCCGGGGTCTCCTAGTAGTGCACAGAAAGCTGGACGTCAGAGTGATTGTAGCTTCAAATGGGCTACTAGAAAATACGTGAAAAGACAATGTGTGTCACTCAGCGAGCAATTATGATACGCTTTCGGGGTGTTCTTCAGCCCAACATAGCCGACAGTTAACATTTGGATGATTCACGAGGGAAATAACAATCGGGAGACTGAGAGAACCACGAACTATGACGAGCGTAGACCAGGAGTTTGGTACTGTTCACAGTATTGTTTCACGGGCGTAAGAAGCGTTCTTAGCCACAGGCACTGTTGCACGAAGGAGAGGAGTGTCGACCACTGTCATCTACAGCACCGGACGACTGCTACATTGTGCAACAGGCAAGAAGGTACCACGTCAAACAGCGACTGCAGTTGCAGCCACAATTAACAGGATAGCAAGTCACGCAGTCCCACGCTCCACAGTGGCACGGCGACTGCGTGAGGTCACTTTCTTTGACCGACGATCAGTATGTTGTGTTCCGTTGACATCAGCGCATCAGTGGCAGTGTTTGCGATGGAGCCAAGAGCGCAGTGACTGCAACAGCGGGCAGCGGGGTCACTAGTTCTAAAGTCTGTGTCAGTAGTAAGTCTGGACCTAATTTCATAATGCGAACATGATAGCTTTGGTGTCCAGATGTTATGGTGAGGTAAGGTGTAATGTTACATGAGCGTACTAACCTCTAAATCTTTGAAGATGGTACACTCCCACCGACCGGTCAGTGTTACTGCGACACTGTACTCCTTCCCCACGTGCGTCAATTCAAGGCTGCATTCGGCCCTGACTTCATATTTATGATGACAATGCGCCACCACATCGACCAGCGCTGGTGGAGGAGCTCTTGGAAGGAGAAAATATTCGGCGAATGGACTAGCCTGCCCGTTCCCCAAACTTAAATCCCATATAACATGTGTGGGATGGCTTGGGGAGACGTCCACGCGTACCAATGACTATCCAACAATTAGAGAATGAGATTTTCACTCTGCAGCGGAGTGTGCGCTGATATGAAACTTCCTGGTAGATTAAAACTGTGTGCCCGACCGAGACTCGAACTCGGGACCTTTGCCTTTCGCGGGCAAGTGCTCTACCACTGAGCTACCGAAGCACGACTCACGCCCGGTACTCACAGCTTTACTTCTGCCAGTACCTCGTCTCCTACCTTCCAAACTTTACAGAAGCTCTTCTGTAAAGTTTGAAAGGTAGGAGACGAGGTACTGGCAGAAGTAAAGCTGTGAGTACCGGGCGTGAGTCGTGCTTCGGTAGCTCAACAGCAAGTTATCCAACAATTGTCAACCGCAATGCTGGAGGAATGGAACGCGCTACCACAAGGACTCCTTAACAACCTTGTGGCCCGCATTGGAGCATGCTGCAGACCATGCATCGCCGTCCGTGTTAAGGACACACCCTATACAGAACCATTCCCACCTCTTGTATTTGGGGAGGGGAGGAGGGCCTCATGGATCACGGTGACTTACGCGTACATAATGTCTTTGAATAAAAGTCATTTCTGTTCGTCTCATTGACTATTTCATTTGGTTACCATCTGTACTACACTGTAGCAGTTCTTTCTATGTATCGTCCATTCTTCATCGAACTTTGTTACTTGGCAGTGCAGAAATTATAGCGGCACAGCCCACAAAGTTTTCTCCAGGGTTCTCCAAGTATATTGGAACCTCACTTAAAAGAGCTAATAGATGAAAAGAAAGGGAGATTTATGAAGAATCGATACTTGTACTGAAAGAACCCAGATCAAATTACTGGAAATACAATAAAATAATGGCAATATTTTTTGTTGATATTAAGAACGCCTACGATAGCATAAAGAGAGAAAATTGTGGGAGAAAATGCGGAAGTTTGGAATACCAAAGAAGATTACAAATTCTGTAGAAGTTAGACTCGAAGGCTCGAAAGAGATAGTGAAAGTGGGTGCAGAATATTCCATGTATGGCTTTCGACATAAAAACAGGAGTCGGGCAACGGGATGGAATATCATCACTCCCGTTCACTGTAATAATACAGGAAGCACTGTATGCAACAAGTGAAGCAGAGGGGGGAAATAGTATTGAAATAAAAAGGCCAAAAAGCTAAGGAAGCTGGATTAGAGGTAAATGACGAGGAAAGAAAATTCATGAGGGCAGAAAGAAATTTAAAGGCAAAAAGGCGGGAAATCATGTGGATTGATAGCCATATTTTTGGTGAAGTAGGAGGTTTTAAATATCTGGAGTCGGAATAACTAATAGAAATGACAGGAAACAAGAAACAGAAGCGAGGATAAAATTGGCATCCAGAGCATCATATTCACTCAGGTAACTACTGTCATCCAAAACTTCATCAACAGAAACCAAAATAAGGACATATAAAACTATAACCACACCAGTATTACTACGTGTGGCATAAATATGGAGAATAGATAAGTCTACAAAAAGGAAGATAAAGTTTTTCGAAAATAAAGTCCTGCAGAAGGTATTTGGACCAATTTGTGAAGAAGGGGAATGGCGAAGGAGAAAAAATGGGAAACTCAGAGAGAAGTGTAAGAAATCAGATATTTTTGCGGAAGCCAAGACAAGGACGCTGAGAAGCACCAGGTACTTGTATAGTAAAGAGGAGGGATCAAGACTGAGGCAAGTGTTAGAAAAGAAATCCGATGGACAAAGAACTTTAGGCAGACCGAAAGTGAGATGGAGAGACCAGGTGGTTAAAGATCTTCAGATACTTGGAACAAGGGAAGAAGATGCCAGTGACATAACGCTATGGAGGAGGCTGCTTGACATGGCCAAAATCGGACTGCAGTTTGTGGGACTGGAGAGTAAGAGTGAGAATAAGTAAGTGCGAGTATATTACTTGGCAATGACACATTATAAGAAAGATACTTTTGTCCTTACGTTTTGCACACCAGTATATATTTCTTCTGTCAATTTTATGTGATATTTGATTTTGGCAGACAACAGCCCCTCCCAGGGTCTTGTACTGCCCATGTTTGGGTTGATGTTTTTGCGTGGATCAGCATTCTGGTGATGAGAATTTAAGACAAATACTGGTTTTTATTGCAAGAGGATGCCAGTTTCAGGAGGCCTAAGTGTTCTTTTAATTAAAATTTTAATGTCTGTTGTCTTCTGTGGCTAAGTGCTTCTTAATACAGGGTGTTTCAAAAAGAATAACCTTATGTCGAACGGTAATAATTACGAAACATGGGACGTGTCGGCAAGCAATTGTATGTTTCTTGAATGGGCTTGGCCTAGAGTTTCAGAAAAAAATCTTCGGCAGATGTCAGTCAGTGCGTCTTCTCTGCTTGTAGCCAGTCAGAAGTAAAATGACATCCGCTCTACAAAAGGCCTTTTCTGTGCTGCAGTTTGCGAAGTCTGAGTCAATGATTTCAGTCCAGCATGCTTTTCGCCGGCATTGTGGGATTGGTCCATCAGCGCCCAAAAGCTTTCGTCGTTGGCGTCGTCCATTTGAAGAGACAGGATGCTTGTGCAGAGGTAAGAAAGGTCGACCTCGTACGTCTGATGACGTGGTGACTGGAATGAGCTACCTTCAAATGCTGCAGAACTGGCTTTTCCAACTTCAGAACCACTCCGATGAATTCATTTTCTAACACGATGGAGCTCCACCACACTGGCACAACAACGAACATGAGTTTCTCTACGACACTCTGTCTCAACGCTGGACAAGATGCACGGGGCCCGAGACACTGCCCTGCACTCGTGACCTCCAAGACCTCCAGACATGACTCCATGCAATTTTTTATCGTGGGCATATATGAAGGATAGCATGTTCATCTAACTTTTACCTCGTGCCGTAGAAGAAAGAACAGAGTAACAGCCGCCGTATCTTTTGTAAAAGCGGATAGCCTACATTGCGTAAAGTTTGTAACGAATTTAGCTATGGTCTGGATGTTGTTCAGGCTTCTGCTGGTGGACAGATAGAGCATTTGTAAGCCTAGCTAAAACTTTAAGATTTTATGAGTTTTTTTTTAAATTCATCCCATTTTTGTAGTATGTTTTTATCAATAAATATGAAGTTTTGAAATCAGGTCATTAATTTTTAAACACCTTGTATTTGTCGTTCTTTGATGTTAGCAAGCCAGATGGACTAAGTTGTATGCCCTCTTGTTTCTGTTGCACTTAGTTAATTTGTACTCTGTGTGTACTTCTTAGAATTCGCCAAACACTTGCCTGGGATGTGGCCGAAATCGAGCCGTTACTGGATTTGGCTGATTTGTAACTTCAGGCCCTTCACTTAGCTGAAATTTGGTTGCTCTCAAAAAGTACTTAGTAAACCCCTCAGTCTGTTTCCCAGATATGTAAATGTTAAATTTTTCGCTTACTATGATTACACATGTTAGCGAAAAAGGCTGCATCACAACCATTTGTGTAAAGTCAAAAACAAAAGTATGCTTCGCAGACATACACGTTATCCAGGTGTTTAACAGCTGAGTATGCAGTTATAATTACTGTCTGTGCGAGTTTTCTTAAACTCTGTTTTTTTATTGATGTTCGTTGGTGATAAAGTCTGCTTCACAGACGTGTGCGTTATTTTATATGAATATCAGCGAAACATCAATTCCTTTTGGTTACTTCACAGCCGAATATGTAGAGTTTTAGAAATTAAATATTAATTTTCCTATCTGGGGATTGATTTTATTAGGTGCAAGAGTCTGATTCACAGAAGTGTACATTTACTCAAATTTCTGGTTTTCCTAGTTTTAGTTAGATTTTCTGCTTGCCTTTCCTGCTGTGAGTGTAATTTTTTTTTTGAAATTTCTGGTATGTCTTCCGTCTATACTGTATTCTGTCTGCTTCACAGACGCATATACGACTGTCATTTCATAAGTCGTGGCGACTATGGTGTACCGTGCGAACATGTGGCATCGCTGTAACCGCAGTAAATACATTCGAAAGCCCGCAGCGAACAGGACCGAAATCAGCTGACAGATTGCGACAGCACCGAGGATGGCTCGATACCAGCGTCTTAAACACTTAGCCGTGCTACCAGGTGGATGTAAGTAGAGTGAAACAGCGAACTGGCATAAATACTACTCAGTGTCACTCAGAATTACAAGCAGCTGTAGGTGAAGGTTGAAACGTCCGGCTCTGGTGGATAACGCAGCCATACTCCACGATAGTGCTGCAGCCCACACTGCAGACATCATCAAGGAGGGTGTACAACGGTTGGGTTGGGGTTGAGAAATTCTCCACCACGAATCCTATCTACCTGACCCCAATCCATACGACTTTGACCTCATTCCATAACTGAAGAAACCATTGCGTGGGAGGCGCTTTGCAAACAGGGCGGATATCCCCACGGCATTTCAGCGACAGCTGGCACACGTTGAAGGCAATGCCAATGGCATTCAAAGCCTTCCCCTTCATTGGAAACATAGTCTGGGTACACTGAGGGAATCTTTTGAAGGACACTAATCGACTTTGATTCATTTTTGTCCCATTTGTCCTCGAGTGCAATAAATTTACAAAGAGTTCTAATGCGTGTGTTTCATTTCACCATCTACTGCGACCTCCTGTACTGGAATCCTAGTTTACGTTGGCATTCAGATACAGACTACGTTACCAGTTCAAAGCACACCGTGGAATTCCCATGTCGTCGCATTATCGTAAGATATACCTTAGTTGCCATGACTTATGGAATGACCCTCGTATATGTATTATTTCCTGTGTTAGCTAATTTTGATAAATCCTACGATTTCTTTTCAAAATCTTTGTGGCGAACTAATATCACTTGCTTTTGTAATTGAAAAATCACCCACTGGGACGAACAAATAAATAGTTTTACTTCTAATATTATTTTATTTTCGCTCACCACCTTACTGCTCGCAGATTCTAGCTTCCTGTCAGATAAAAATATTTATCTTTAACACAGTTAACTTACAGATTTACATAATTTAGTATCAGAATTACTTTTTTAATTTCTAACGTAATCATTATTAGCCTTACAATTAAATTTTTTGTTTTATAAAGTGAAGTTTTTTTTAATTAAATAAAATTTCGAACATGACTAAAGTATGTAAATTGTTTTATAGCTGATTTAGATGTGGTAGAGCCACACATATTTGTTAGTTTTCAAAACTTGTTTCCACAAAATTTGGTGGATGAAACTGAAACCTCACGTCACGAAACTCGCAGAATGTACTACGCGATACCACGACGCGACGATAGGAGAACAGATCAATATACACAGTGAAACTTGATTCCATATTCTTGAAGACAATAGACTCAGAAATAGAAACAGTCGCGGATTGTTCGATGTCAGTATAGAATTCCGTGGTCTCGGTGTGATGTCCCTGCCCTGTAAGACAGAGCTAGGGCGTCCGAGTTCTGCATTTTAATGTCTTGGTGCTGTGTACGTACTGTAAACACATTAAAATGTAACTTATAGAGTGAATTGCTCGAATGAACGACTGCATGCCGTCAGTATAGTGGAACGTAATTCATAGAGTACATTTATATGCTCTCTAGGCTAGCTTAACATGAGACAGCCTCAAGGAAGGAAAATGCCCGAAATGTTTGAGCACCAAGGACATAGCAGAGGCTTACTTCCTGCTTACAATTGACAGTTATACTAACTAAGTTCGTGTTAGCTCCATTGATTCAGTGTCTAACACCTCAAATATGGGTGTTAAACATGAGTTTGCTCGAACAAAGATGATGTTCATTCCCTGGGTGCCAACTCTACCAAATTCGTCAGTTTTTTATAACCCCGCCTATTTTCGCGGGATAAGGTAGAGCCTAGAAAAAAATTGGTCTTGCGCCACCACGTAGTCACGTAACAGTGTATGTCGTACTGTTGACATCAGTATCAGGTTTGGAGTCATCGTTTCAAAATTCTCAAACATGTCGGAAAATCAAGTTTGCTGCCTTCAATCGAATTTAGCAGTCAAGAAATATTGTTTGAGCATAACCTCGAATTGAAGCCACTCGTTTATCTCATAAGATGTGTCATAAGTCCTATAAAGAAACAAAGTATTCAAAGTGTAAATAAACATAATTTTGAAACTCGAGACATAGCTTTGAAAAACAAGTGAGATTAAAAACTGATTTACGATACATTGGTAAAATGATTTTTTAAAGAAATTAACTTGAGGAAAACACGAACGAAAGGAAATTTGAATTTTACTTCACATCAAAACTGACGTCACTATCAATATGATGGTCAGAAACGGTCGGAAAAGCTTGTACGGGTGTTCCAGGAAAGGTTGTGCTGAGAAATAGCGCTTAAAAAAATTCAGCACGTTGCGCTGCTTCCGAGTTAATTAGCACCGAAGTTAGCCAATCAGGCCGCCGTGCACGAACACTCAAGCAGCCTGCCAGAGACAGTATCGCCAAACGTGTTCTTCGTTTGGTTTCCTCAAATCTACAAACGTAGCTTTTGCTCACCTAGCTTACATTTATCGCGTCCAAAAAAGGCATATTTTAACAGGTAATAAGCTTGGCAACAAGTGGTAATTCACAGACCCACAGGTTTCTGTGAATTACCGCGTATTAGCGAGTGCAAGTGTTTGAATTTGGGCGCGCATTGATCTGATTCAAAGTTGTCGCCTAACCATCCACTTCTCGGGATTCGTAAATCATTTTAGTGGAATGCCGAGATGGTTCCTGTGTAAAAGGGATAGGCACAAACGCTGCCTTCTAATAGTGCCGTATGCCAAGGTGTTAAATGAAACTGAATGTGTGCCCTTTTTCTTTCCTTGCAAGTAACCACTAACGTAATTCACGGCTGTTAAATGTCAGACATGTCAGATTATGCCAGATTTATTCTGTCATGTGTTTAGGTTTAGCAGCTGTTTCTTAGTAGTACTCCGTGTTACTTATAAACTGCATCATTAGGTAAGCGGAAGCAAGAGAAGTGCCATCGGGTGCTATAACGGTACAATGTCCGTAGATTGTAAACGTCATTGTGTTTAAATTGTGACGTCTGTGTAAGTGCATAACTCTCGCTAGTTGGAGGCAGTTACTTGCTGCTTTTATTGAGAAAGAGACACAACATAAAGGTCCTAACTGTAGTCCTTTGATAGTTTTGGGTTACCTTCCACTCCTCCCAATATTGCGTTAACCCTTTATTTATAAATATCTACGCCACTCAACATCCTCGTCAGCACATTTTACATACACCAGACTTTGTCTGTTCTTCTTTTTGTCTCAGTTCTTCTGTGCATATTTGTACACAATGTTAAAAAAGTTTCGAATATTCTAAGAGCTGGTAGTACTCACCTAAACAAAGAAAACAATTTTCTAATATCGAAGCAGTTGTTCATAGGACTGAACAAGATGACTGTCCACGATGTCATAGCACTCAAAGAGACGTCCATATATGATAATGTATTATTCTGGCCCTTAGCCGTAAGGAATAGTGCATTTTTTTGTGTACAGCAATTGTTCACGAACTACCGCTCAGAGAATAGGGTGACTCACGCTTGCCGCTGTTGCTAGTCGTCTCACACTACTTTCGGGATTTTCATCCTCTAAATGGAGTGCATATTGCAGGGATGTGGAGTGAAGGACGTGTGGGGTGTTAGAGAAATTGTGTCCATAAGGCGCTAGAAAAGTCGGCCAAAAAGCTTATCAGCTGATACTCTTGTCATAGGGGTATTTTTGAGTGTCGGCCACGGAAAGGGGGTTAATTCATTAGCATATTCTCCGTCGGCATTTGTTACAGGATCATTTAGTAATCGCAAAAGCGTTACGGAGATGATAGATAAACTCCAGTGGAAGACTCCGCAGGAGAGACGCTCAGTAGCTCGGTACGGGTTTTTGTTGAAGTTTCGAGAACATACCTTCATCGAAGGGTCAAGCAGTATATTGCTCCCTCCTACGTATATCTCGCGAAGAGACCATGAGGATAAAATCAGAGAGATTAGAGCCCACACAGAAGCATACCGACAATCCTTCTTTCCACGAACAATACGAGACTGGAATAGAAGGGAGAACTGATAGAGGTACTCAAGGTACCCTCCGCCACAGACCGTCAGGTGGCTTGCGGAGTATGGATGTAGACGTAGATGTAGATGTAGGTGTGTTAGTGAGGACACTGACGTCTCGGAAAACACACTGAAGAACCAAAGAAACTGGTACACCTATCCCGCGAGCACTCAGAAGTGCCGAAAAACGGCGTGGCATGGACTCAACTAATGTCTAAAGTAGCGCTGGAGGGAATTGACACCATGAATCCTGAAGGGCTGTCCATAAATCCGTAAGAGCACGAGTGGATGAGATCTCTTCTGAACAGCACGTTGCAAGACATCCCAGATATCCTCAATAATGTTCATGCCTGTGGAGTTTGGTGGCCAGCGGAAGAGTTTAAACTCAGAAGAGTGTTCCTGGAGACACTCTGTAGCAATTCACGACGTGTGTGGTGTCGCATTGTCCTGCTGGAATTGCCCAAGTCCGTCGGAATGCACAATGGACATGAATGGAGGCAGATGATCAAAAAAATGGTTCAAATGGCTCGGAGCACTATGGGACTTAACATCTGTGGTCATTAGTCCCCTAGAACTTAGAACTACTTAAACCTAACTAACCTAAGGACATCACACACATCCATGCCCGAGGCAGGATTCGAACCTGCGACCGGAGCGGTCACGCGGTTCCAGACTGAAGCGCCTAGACCGCACGGCCACACCGGCCGGCGTGGCAGATGATCACACAGGATGCTTAATTACGTGTCACCCGTCAGAATCGTACCTAGACGTATCAGGGGTCCCATATCAGTCCAACTGCTCACACCCCACACCATTACAAAGCCTCCACCAGCTTGAACAGTCTCCTGCAGACATGCAGGGTCCATGGATTCATGAGAGTGTCTCCATACCCATTCACTTCCATCCACTCGATACAATTTTAAACGACACTCGTCCAAGCAGGCAACAATTTCCCAGTGATCAACAGTACAATGTCGGTGTTGACGGCCCCAGGCGAGGTGTAAGGCTTAGTGCCGTGAAGTCATCATGGGTAAACGAGTGGGCCTTCGGCTACGAAAGCCCATATCGATGAAGTTTCGTTAAATGGCTTGCACGCTGACACTTGTTGATGGTCCAGCATTGAAATCTGCAGTAGTTTGTGGAAGGGTTGCACTTCTGTCACGTTGAACGGGTTTCTTCAGTCGTCGTTGGTCCCCTCCTTGCAGGATCTTTTTCCGGCCGCAGTGATGTCGGAAATTTGATTTTTTATCGGACTCCTGATATTCACAGTACACTCGTGAAATGGTCGTAAGACAAAATCTCCACTTCATCGCTACTTCGGAGATGTTGTGTCCCATCGCTCGTGCGCCGACTATAACACTACGTTCGAACTCACTTAAATCTTGATAACTTGCCATTGTGGCAGCAGTAACCGATCTAAGAACTGCGCCAGCCATTTGCTGTCTTATATAGGCGATGCCGACCGCAGCGCCGTATTCTGCCTGTTTACATATCTCTGTGTTTGAACACGCATGCCTACACCAGTTTCCTGACGCTTCAGTGTACAGTAGGCCTGTATTGTTGAGAACAACGCCCATACTACCGGAGGAACATTGTCACCTAAAGTAGTGTCGTGGAATCCATAGACATTAGTTACTTATCGCCGCGCGGGATTAGCCGAGTGGTCTTAGGCGCTGCAGTCATGGACTGTGCGGCTGGCCCCAGCGGAGGTTCGAGTCCTCCCTCTGGCATGGGTGTGTGTGTTTGTCCTTAGGATAATTTAGGTTAAGTAGTGTGTAAGCTTAGAGACTGATGGCCTTAGCAGTTAAGTCCCATAAGATTTCACACACATTTGAACATTTTGAACAAGTTACTTAGCATTCAAGAGTGGCAACAGAATCTATCGAATACCGAGCTACAGATTCCCACATAGTTTTCAAGAATGTAGTCTGAATTGTAGGCAGACCTGGTGGGCCTTCATACGCAAACAGGTGCGAAACCACACTCTGGGAAGCACATTATATGGTGCCATTCCTCGATAATCTAAATTTTACATCCTCCTGTTTGCACTGTTTTCAATTATTGGAGGTTGGGCAGGAAGAGCATCTGTCCGTAGTTCCGTCACAATGTTTTCATTAAGACTGAGACACACATTATTATTTCATTTATTTGTTATTGGTAGCTGGTGTACATACTACGCTGACAGTATTTTATTACGTAAGTTGTACATATGATGCTAATAAAATATGTGGGTCACACAGAGCACATAGAAGTTCAGAAATAGTCACAACAATACAGCATAGTAAGTGGCACCAAACACAATTCTTTTACATGACTGAAGGAAAAGGGTGAAGAACAGTATTACTATGCTAATTTTTCCTGAAGTGATACTGCAACATAGCTTTGTAGTTACGTCATGACTTCAGTAACGTAAAGTTTAAACGAAATTTAAGTAAAGGTTTTGAAACGTCCATGGTGAGTTTTGAGTTGTATTTTCTGATGCGACGATAGTGTTGATCCCCATCTCTAAATTGTTCCATCTTGCTTGTCTCTTGCAGAAAGTGGCTTGCTGCTCTCACGAAAGGAATAAGTGATTTATTTCACCTTCTGATGTTTAATCATCCAAAAAAGGTGGGGATTTCGTAACGCTCATGCTGTGGAGGTGATTAGCGAGATTTCCATGGTGAAAGCGCGTCCCTATAGTGGAAACAAACTGAGCAGCCGCTGTCGAGGTAACGTCCTTCTTAATAGAGGTAAAACCACTACTGACTGCGCTCTTATCTCTATCAATTAATTTTATTTTTCTTCAACTGTTGGGTGTAGCAGACTAAGTTTTCCGATAGGCTCTGCATGTTGCCACGACTCCAGAGTCTCAGGTGCAGTTACTGAAAGGACAACAAAAATTTTCTTTGGCTGAAAGTTTGTATCGGTTGACATGGCCGCAGATTAATATATCTTCACTGTGATTATAGATGTAATGACGCTCCCGGGAAATGAAGATTAGAGTTTAATTCTCGTAGGATTTGGTAGGTATGGAATAGGAAACGGGCAGTATCTGTGTCATAGGCTGTATCACAGTGTTTACCCTAACAGATTTAGTGACACCTCGGAAACTCAACACCGAGTGGCCGGACGAGGTACCGAATGCGAGTCCAGTATTTTGCCATCTGTGCCACCTCACTTGCCATAACCCTCTCAGGACTCTACGTCTTCATGACTAATCTGTAATTCACGCTTAAGTGCCTGGCAGAGGGTTCATCGAAGCACTTGCACTCTGTTTCTCTACCGTTCCACTCTCGAACAGAGCGCGGCACAAACGAACACTTACGTCTTTCCGTGAGAGCTCTCATTTCTCTTATTTTGTTATGACGCTGGTTTATCCCTATGTAGGTGCGCGTCAATAAAATATTTTCGTGTTCATGGGAAGAAGTTTCAAATTTCGTGAAACAATCTCCTCGCAACGAGGAACACCTTTGTTTTATTGATTGCCACCCCAACACTCATACCACATCCGTAACTCCCTCACCCCTATCTCTCGACGTTCTGCCCTTCTTTGAACTTTCTCGATTTCCTCCTCCAAACCTGTCTTATAGGGAACGCATAAAGCACAGCATTACTCTAGCAGAGAACGGACAAGCACAGTATAGGCAGTCTCTTTACTGCATTTGTAGCGTCTTCTTAGTGTTCTGTACACAAAACAGAGTACTTGCTTTGCCTTCACCACAACATTGTCTATGTGATCGCTAGAGTTTAAGTTTTTCATAATTATTATTCCCAGGTATTTAGTTGAACTGTCAGGCTATGAGATTTCTTGAGTAACCGAAATTTAAAGGATTTCTTTTCGTACTCATGTGGATGACCGCGCACTCTTCCTTATTCAGAGACAACTGCCACTTTTCGCACATACAGATACTTTGTCTAAATCATTTTGCGTTTGGTTTTGATCTTGTGATGACTTTACTAGACAGCACCATCTGCAAACTATCTCGGATGTTGCTCAGAATGTCTCTTAAAGCAAAGATATAGATCAGGGACACCAGAAGGCCTAAAACACTTCCTTGGGGACCGACAGATATCACTTTCGCTTTTCTCAATGACTCTCCCTCAGTTATTACGAACTGTGACCTTTCTGACAGAAAATCACTAATTCATTCGTACAAATGGGCTGATACTCTATAGGTATGCAATTTCATTAGACGTCGCTTGTGAAGAATGGCATCAAAAGTCTTCTGAAATTCTAGAAATAAGGAATCAATTTGAGGCCCCCTGTGGATAGTACTCACTACTTCACGTGAATAAAGAGGTGGTTTGCTTTACAAGAACGATTATTGTGAATACAAGATCGTTGTGTGCCAATAGATCGTTTCCTTGGAGTTAATTCATAATGTTTGAATACATTATATATTGCAAAATCCTACTGCAAGTCGACGTAAATAATATAGGTCTGTAAATCAGCGGATTGTTCATATGTCATTTCTTGAGTTTTAGTGTGGTTCAAATGGCTCTGAGCACTATGGGACTCAACTTCTGAGGTAATTAGACCCCTAGAACTTAGAACTAGTTAAACCTAACTAACCTAAGGACATCACAAACATCCATGTCCGAGGCAGGATTCGAACCTGCGACCGTAGCGGTCTTGCGGTTCCAGACTGCAGCGCCTTTAACCGCACGGCCACTTCGGCCGGCAGTTTTGGTGTGACTTGTGCAATTTTTCAGTCTTTAAGTAAGGATATTTCGGCGAGCGAGCAACTGTATATGATTGCTAAATATGGAGTTATCACATTAGTATACTCTGAAAGGAACCTAATTGGTATTCAGTCTGGACCGGAGGCCTTGCCTTTATTACTTGATTTAAACTGCTTCGCTAAACCGAGAATATCTAAGTAACTCATGCTGGATGTCGTTCTTGATTCAAAATACGGAATATTTATTCCATTTTCTTTGGTGAAAGAATTCCGGAAACTGGCTCAAATGGTTCAAATGGCTCTGAGCACTATGCGACTCAACTTCTGAGGTCATCAGTCGCCTAGAACTTAGAACTAATTAAACCTAACTAACCTAAGGACATCACACACATCCACGCCGGAGGCAGGATTCGAACCTGCGACCGTAGCGGTCACACGGTTCCAGACTGAAGCGCCTTTAACCGCACGGCCACACCGGCCGGCTTCCGGAAACTGCATTTAATTAAGCTGCATTTGTGACAGTCTCATCGGTACCACTACCATCGTTATCGCACAATAGAGGTATTGAATGTGTCTTGCGTCGGTGCACTTCACATACTACCAAAATGTCTTTGGACTTCCTGCCAGATTTCGAGACAGAGTTTCGTTGCTGCAGCTATTAAAAGCATCTCGCATTGAAATGTTCGCTAAATTTCGAGCATCTGTAAAACTTCGCCAATCTTCAGGATTCTGCGTTCTTTTAAATTTGGCTGAAAATAAGATCCAGAGATGAGATGCTTACAGTATTGGGTTCACATTATTTTCATCCATTACTAATAGCGGTTTTTATCAACGATAAGATTTTTGTATAGCCGTTATCTGTCTCAATGAAGCTGACTAAGAGAATAAAGTAAGGCGTGGTGCAATGATACAGTTCTGCTCCGCCGCTTTGTAGGCACACTTCGTGTATCATGAACATGTGAACAGAATGCTGCTGACCTGAAGGCTACCTAGGAAATAATAACCACTGAGTAGTTCTTACAGATATGGCATGGTCAGAAGCTCAGGTAGCATCCGGCAAACCTGGCGGCACAGTGACAGGTAATTTTAAAATTGGGGCAGCCATAGCTAAATAATTATACATGATTGCTTGACAATCCATACAGAACAACAGGTTTTTAAAAACAAGTCTTAAAACAACTAAAATATAAAACTGAATGAAAAATCCAATAGTCCGTTGTAGCTGTATATGTTTCGTCGAAAAGAGACCCACAAATCAGTTTCGCAACTTTCAAGTTTCATCTTCTGGTGTGTACAAATGCTATATGACAAGGTGTAGGGAGTAATTACAGAATGCCGCAGAGTAACTTAGCGTGGCTAGGCACAGTTCTAAGTCCTCCTCAACTGATAAAAACTGTCATCAATGATGAATATCATGCATGTGTTAAAATCACGAACTGTCATCTCTTTACCAATTAAAATATGTCCCTGTCGGCCTGTGCCAAGCAGCAGATCATGCCCCTCGTAAATGTTATCCAAGGAAGTATTGGGTCCGAAATCCGACACGCTTATGTGTGTTGTCACCAACATAAATAGTATCGTAGCAGCTGACAACACAAGCTGCTAGCGTCCGTAGTGTTGTCGGGGCGTGTGCAGTCGCTGTCGTTCGGGTGCCCATGCCGGCAGATAACACGGTCCTTATATTCGCCAAACCGAAACCCTACAGACGGATAGCCACGGAGTACAGTGCTACTCATCACTCCAAATCACCTTCTTCCAGTCATCGATTGTAGAGTGGCGTCGCCAAGCTTCGCTTAACATTGACTACAGGAAAAAAAAATTTTTTTGGAAATTTGTGATAAGGTGTTATGGGACCAAACTGCTGAGGTCATCGGTCGGTAAGACTACACACTACTTAATCTAACTTAAACTAACTTACGCTATGGACAACACACACAACCATGCCCGAGGGAGGACTCGCATCTCCGAAGGGGCCAACCACACGAACTGTGACAAAGCGCCTCAGACCGCGCGACTACTCGGCCGGCTTTGACTACATGAATGCGCGGTTTAGAAGCCGATCGACCATTGTACCTCTTCGTTTTAACTCCCTGCTCACAGTCACTGCGTATGCTGGACTGCATGAAACACTTCGGGGCTCACGAGTCATTCGTTCTGATGATTTCATGCGATTTTTCAGGACAACTCTCCGTAATGTTCGACGGTTCCCGTCCATAGGTAAATGAGGTTTGACGGGTCCTTGGTTTAAGTGTAGGTAACCAAGAGTCGGCTTGAGAAGTTTTAGAAACGTTGAAATGCCCCTGATTAACTTGATGTTCACGTGATATCCAGTGACTTGTCTGCATTCGACGTCACGGGGCTGTTCTGACCAGTTCATCCGGTTGTTATTGCTTCTCTACTGACAACAAGTCGCAGCTGCTGGAGTTTCAAGGAATGTTGGGGTTGGGTTGTTTTGGGGAAGAGACCAAACAGCGAGCTCGTCGGTCTCGGGTAGGATGGGGAAGGAAGTCGGCCCTGCCCTTTCAAAGGAATCATCCCGGCCTTTGCCTGGAGCGATTTAGGGAAATCACGGAAAACCTAAATCAGAATGGACGGACGCGGGATTGAGGCGTCGTCCTCTCGAATGCGAGTCCAGTGTGCTAACCACTGCGCCACCTCGCTCGGTCTTCAAGGAGTGTAAAAAGTTTTCGATGGTGTTGAGTCACAGTCATACAGTATTTTTTGAGAGAATACACCGCCTTCTGACTGTATTTCTACGATATACTCGATAATGGAGTGGAAGCCGAAATCTAGACTATAGAAAAATACAGCAATATACAGTCAAATATCGATGTATTCTTTCAAAAAATTCTCGGAGCGTCTTAGCTCATCGAAGCTGGTGGAGTTCGCAACACTAAGTGGCTCTGAGCACTATGGGACTTAACTTCTGAGGTCATCAGTCGCCTAGAACTTAGAACTACTTAAATCTAACTAACCTAAGGACATCACACACATCCATGCCCGAGGCAGGATTCGAACCTGCGACCGTAGCGGTTCCAGACTATAGCGCCTAGAACCGCTCGGGCACACCGGTCGGCGCAACATTGTTTTACTTCAAATGCACGTGATGAATGTGGTTTTCTGACTTGGATTGTCTTCAGTTTTTTCCAGGTGTTTCGTTTACATTATCGAGGCTGCTTACGTAGCGAGAGGGTGTTGGCCATCTTGTTGTGACGCTGCGCTCCATCTTTCAGCCTAGCGTCCATATTTTCATGCCCCTGGACAGTCGTGTCTTCGAACAAAAGGTACGAGCAATCGTTTGGAAACGGTCTTGCAGGTGTGGTACTTCCGCGATATCGTGGAGAGTTCTGGATGGGAAGTCTCTTGGTAAGTGCAGAACTAGGCCGCGCGGACTGGCCGCGTGGTTTGAGGCGCCACGTCACGGATTGCGCGGCCCCTCTCGCCGGAGGTTCGAGTCCTCCCTCGGGCATCGGTGTGTGTGTTATTTTTAGCGTAAGTTAGTTTAAGTAGTATGTAAGTCTAGGAACCGATGATCTCAGTAGTTTGGTCCCTTAGGAATTCACACACATTTGAACATTTTTTGCAGAACTAGGTGGAGAGCGGGATTCTACAGAGACTGGTGTTCTTCTCGCGTTCTTTGGTTGCCTTCCCCAAACGACGGTGGCGTAGTCAGCGACAGGGTGGAGCAGCGCCTTGCACAGTGTGATAGCGAAACGTGTAGGAACACAGTATTCGCCTCCTGCTTTTATGCTGGCGGGTTGACTCCCGTGAAATCTAGTGGTCAATTATGCATTACACAGGGGTGTCCGGATACTTCTGATGAGATACTGTATGTCGTGTAGTGACCATGGAACTAATATTAGAGAAATACGGACGGCTCCTTCAGTATGTTTCTGTCATCCCCTACTCGCGCGTAGCTTCCACGAATGGAATAAGAAAGTGTGTGTTTGTTCGTGTCTGCTGGCCCAGCAGTCCCAGAAGAAGGCCACTGTAACGGATTATGCCGTAGAATTATCTCACTTCCATGTTATTTCCGACTTGAGACTTATCATGTTACAAGTTGCAGTCAAGTATTATGCGTAAATTGTCAGCAACTACAAAGATGCATTCTTTCTTCTGTGCCTTCACTTCTTTACATGTTCACTGCGTTCACAACAAAATTTAGACAGATTTCATTTTTCTTTCTGAATCACTCTGTAGTCCTGTATTTCCAGCTGACTGTCTAGACCTTGCATTAAGAAAGTTGAATTAATTGTCGGGCGGCACTTGGGCTTGTGGATCACACTGGTGGCGTCGACTGCGCGGCGACCAGGTATTCCAGGGCCAGATATGAGGAATGCGGCTGAAATATTCAGCGGCGCACCATTCCATTCCATTCCAGTCCGCCCCATTCCATCGCAGCGCGGCGCAGCGCGGCTCGGCGGGGCCCGCGCTCCTTGGGGCGAGCGAGCGGCTGGCGAGGGACGGCGTCCGCCATTCGCGTGCTCGCCGCTCCCCCGCTGTATTGACTTTCTCGCACCACGCTGGTTGGTTATTGATTTGAGTAAATTCATCAGCGGTGACACGCCGCCATGGCGGCCGCCCGCCGCCGCCGCCACCGCCGCCCACAACCGGCACTCCGCGTCTCCACGGGCGCTGCGGCGCTCGACCGCGAGTAGCGTCTCGCTCTACCCGGCCTTAACATCGCGGCCCAGAGACGTCGGCGCCCAGTGTCGTGGTCCCCGTCTACCAGCGACAACAGGCACGAAGCAGAAATGTGGAAACATCTTGCCACTCAATCACGGAGTACATCTGTATATTCGTCCTTCTACGATATACCTACATCTGCATCTGTACTACGCGAGCCAACTCACGTTCCATCATCACTTCTCCCTTTTCCCGTTCTATAAGCGAATGGTTCGCGGGAAGAAAGAATGCTGGTCAGCCTCCGTGCAAGCTCGATTCTCTCTAATCTGAGGAGGGGCGTTCGATAACTAATGCAACACATTTTTTTCTCGGCCAGTTTCGGTTGAAAAAATGCGGATTTTTTTGTGGGACATCGTGTAATATTCCCGCTTCAGTCCCTATAGTTCCGATAGGTGGTGGCGCGATACAAACCTTTCAAAATGGTGTCTGTAACGGATGTGTGTTCCGTGCAGAGAGAAGCCATTGAGTTTCTTTTGGTGAAAAACCAGAGCATCGCAGATATTCACAAGCACTTGCAGATTGGCTACGGAGACCTGGCAGTGAACAAAAGCACGGTGATTCGTTGGGCGAGACGTCTGTTATCATCGCAACAAGGTCACGCAAACAAGTCAGCGTGCTGGACGGCCGCACATAGCTATGACATCTGCAATGTTGAACTGTGCGGAGTCTCTCGCTCGAGGTAATCTACGGATCACCACCAGACACCTCGCTGCCCAACAGGACGGCTCTATTGGTATACTGCACATTCGTCCACCAGTTCCGGTACTCAAAGGTGTTTGCACACTTCCTCGCCGCCTAACAAAAGACCATAAAGAGCAACGGAGAACCTTCTGTGCTTAATTTCTTTCGCATTAAGAGGATGATCGTGACCATTTTTTATCGAACATCGCCACAGACGATGACACATGGGTCCATCAGAGTGAGATTTTCACTCTGCAGGAGAGTGTGCGCTGATATGAAACTTCCTCGCAGATCAAAACTGCGTGCCGGACCGAGACTCGAACTCGGGACCTTTGCCTTTGGCGGGTAAGTGCTCTACCAACTGAGGTACCCAAGCACGACTCACGACCCGCCCTCACAGCTTTCATTCCACCAGTACCTCGTCTCCTACCTTCCAAACTTCACAGAAGCTCTCCTGCGAACCTTGCAGAACTAGCATTCCTGGAAGAAAGGATATGGCTTAGCCACATCCTGGGGGATGTATCCAGAGTGAGATTTTCACTCTGCAGCGGAGTGTGCGCTGATATTAAACTTCCTGTCAGATTAAAACTGTGTGCCGGACCGAGACTCGAACTCAGGACCTTTGCCTTTGGCGGGCAAGTGCTCTACCGACTGGGCTACCCAAGCACGACTCACGGCCCGTCCTCGCAGCTTTACTTCCTTCAGTACCTCGTCTCCTACCTTCCAAACTTTACAGAAGCTCTCTTGCGAACCTTGCAGGATTGTTTCATATCAGCGCACACTCCGCTGCAGACTGAAAATCTCACTCTGGAAACCTCCTCCAGGCTGAGAATAAGCCATGTCTCCGCAGTATCCTTTCTTCCAGGAGTGCTAGTTCTGCAAGGTTTGCAGGAAAGCTTCTGTGAAGTTTGGAAGGCGCGAGAAGAGGTACTGGCCGAATTAAAGCTGTGAGGACGGGTCGTGTGTCGTGCTTGGGTAGCTCAGTTGGTAGAGCACATGCCCGCGAAATGCAAAGGTCCCGAGTTAGAGTCTCGGTCCGGCACACAGTTTTAATCTGCCAGGTAGTTTCATGGGTTCATCACTTCGAATCGGAAACAAAATTGCAATCCATGGAGTGGTGCCGGTTAAGTCATGGCGACCGTCTTCTAGGACTATGAAGGGGGTATTCTGTGTGATGCGCTCCATCAATGTGCAACGATAAACTCTGAAGCGTACACTGCTACCCTGAGGAAATCGAAGAATCGATTGCAGCGTGTTTGTCGCTATAAAAGTGCAAACGAACTTCTCGTTCTCCATGACAATCCAAGGCCTCACACAAGCCCGCTCACCCGGGAGGAGCTCACAGAACTTCACTGGACTGTTCTTCCTCACACATACTACAGCCTGAATGTGGCACCTTCCGACATCTGTCTGTCTGGTCCAATGAAGCAGTACTTGGATGACGGGGAGGTTACTGATGCAGTAAGCCATTGGCTCCGACGTCCACCAGTATGTTGGTACCATGCGTGCTTATAGGCCCTCCCAGTAGATGGTGTAAGACCATTGCGTCGGACAGAGATTATGTGGGAAAACGAGATTTTGTAGCCAAAAGAGGGAAAATAATCTGGTGTGTTGTAATCTTGAATAAAACCAAACTGCTTTCAGAAAAAAATATGTTCCATAGCTTGTTAAACGCGCCTCGTATCTTCACGGTCTTTTCGCGAGGCATACGTAGCAGGAAACAATAAGGTTGAGACTTCTAGTAATTTTAACCGTTAACTACACAGTGATGCAGAACGTCTCTCTTACAGTGTTTGCCACTGGAGTTTGTTGAGCAATCCCATGAGCTCTCGCGCTTGCTCAGGTAATCTGTCACGAAATGCGCTGCTCTTCTTTGGATATTCTGTAATTCCTCTATAAGTCCTTTCTGTCATTGATCCCAGACTGAGAAGCAACATTCACATACTGGAGGAATGAGGATTTTGTAAGTTACCTATAGATGACCTCGTTTTTCCTGCTTTATTAATCGCGATCTCCGGTTTTCGCAGATCTTTCTTTTAGAACGTTTTAAAGCAGTTATAAAAATTTCAAGATGCTCAGGCAAAGAGGTTAATAACTTAAATAACCGGCTGTGAAGTATTAATGACACTGCCTACGGTATGATGTTGATTACAACATTATGGGCTTCATCCTTGGCAAGCACTGACGTGATGATAATTTATCTGTGAAAGTTGGGGCTTAGTATGAATACATTTTGACACGTATAGTGGCAATAACGCAGCAACGCAAAATAATGGACTACTTGGAACTCGAGACAGAAATAAGGTGTCCGATACTAATGCTCGCAAAACAGCTGCGTGATTATTCCGCACGTAAACGACGCACGAACCTGACTCAAAAGAAACACACTGATTACTTCAGCGTATAAACCTCACTCTGTGTTTCTATCCAGTGTCTGATCATAAATAATCTGAAAACAGTGCATGACTAGTTTGTTTATATAAAAATAAATATAACAACCATATTTTTCACCCATTTTGTCCAAATTTTTTTTTTAATTTTCCTGTTATCCAGATTTTTGATAATCCGGGTCTCCACATACGCCGCAAGCCATCTAGTTGTGTGTGAAGAGTGTACTTCTGGTACCACTATTTGATCTGCGTCTGCCTCTACATACATACTCCGCAATCCACCAAATGGTACGTGACGAACGGTATGCTGTACCACTACCAGTATTTCCTTTCCTGTTCCATTCGCAAACAGAGTAAGAGAAAAACGACTGTCTATATGCCTCCGTATGAGCCCTAATTTCTCGTACCTTACCTTCGTGGTCGCTATGCAAAATATTTGTTGGCGCTATAGTGTATATTCTGCAGCCAGCTTCAAATGTCGGATCTCTAAATTTTCTGAATAGCGTTTCTCGAAAAGGTCAATGGCCTTGCCGCAGTGGTAAAACTGGTTCCCACCAGATCAGCGAAGTTAAGCGCGTCGGGCTTGGCTGACACTTGGATGGATGACCGTCTGGTTTGCCAAACGCTGTTGGCAAGCGGGGTGCACTAAGCCCTTCTGACCCAGTTGAGGAGCTACTTGATTGGGAAGTAGCGGCTCCGGTCACGAAAACTGACAACGGCCGGGAGAACGGTATGCTGACCACATGCCCCTCCATATCCGCATCCAGTGACGCATGTAGACTGAGGATGATAAGGAGGTCGGTCGGTACCATTTGACTTTCATGGCGTGTTCGGGATTTCAAATGGGACTCCCCATAGAGGAGGTGACGTTCTTTTAGAGGTGCACTATTGAGATAATTTAGAGAACCAACATTTGAGGCTGACTGCAGAACGATTCTACTGCCGCCAATGTGCATTTCGCGAACGGATCACGAAGAGAAGATTTAAGAGATTGGGGATATAGACAGTCATTTCTCCTTCGCTCTAGTTTCTAGTGTAACAGAAAAGAAAATGTGTAGAGGAGGTACAGGCTACCCTCCGCCATGCACCATACAGTAGCTTGCGGAGTACGTTTGTATATGTAGCAGGAAAGATTTGCTACTTGGGCAGTAAAATATCGTGAAGATGGCCGAAGTAGAGAGGACATAAAATGCGGACTGGCAATAGAGGAAAGCAATTCTGAGAACGAGGAATTTGTTAACAACGAATATAAATTTAAGTGGTAGGAAATCTCTTCAGAAGGAATATGTCTACATTTCAGCCTAGTACGGAAGTGAAACTTATTCGTTAAGCACTTCATGCATTATAGAGAACAGAAACTTTCGAAATGTTTTGCTGCAGGAGAACGGGCAGATCGAATATTAATGGTGAGGTACTGAATGGAATTGGGCAGGAAAGAAATAAGTGGCACAACTTGACTAAAAGAAGAAATCAGTTGAGAGGGTATATCCTGAGACATTAAGAAATCATTAGTTTGATAGAGGAGGGAAGTGTGTGATCTGAGCACTATGGGACTTAACATCTATGGTCATCAGTCCCCTAGAACTACTTAAACCTAACTAACTGAAGGACATCACACAACACCCAGTCATCTCGAGGCAGAGAAAATCCCTGACCCCGCCGGGAACCGAACCCGGGAACCCGGGCGTGGGAAGCGAGAACGCTACCGCACGACCACGAGCTGAGGACCGTGGGCAAGGGACGGGGTAAAAGTTGTAGAGGGAGACCTAGGCATGGATACAGTAAGCATGTTGATACAGATGTCGATTACAGTGGATATTCGAAAGAGGCTTGCACAGTATGTAGAAGAGTGGATATCTGCATCAAATCAGGCTTCAGACCGAAGACCACAACAACAGCAACAGTCTTGCTGCGTTGGCTCAGTTGACGTAAGGCGAGTAGCATCAGCGTTCAGCCATGAACAAGACACAAGCCTCTCCGTACCACCGATGTAGGCCGAGGGCACATGTTACGCCCGTCATACCCAAGTCGCGCGACAGCATGCTGCTCCTTCCAAACTCCAGACAGACATTCTCGCACACCTCGCAGTACTAGCACCACCGACAAAAATCATAGGTTGGAGAAAACTTACCGCGGCTTAAGAGTGGACAACAAAATATTTTCTCACATGACATTATTCTTTATACTGAAACATTCAAGGACAGAAATACTTTCCAGGCAGACTGAATCTCCAAGTCAGACCTCGCCCATTAAATGGAGTGCTCAGCGGATGAAAGAATTTTTCGTGAAGCCCAAGGATCCAAGTTCGAGTTCCAGTTAGATATAGTATTTGAATCTGTCAAGAATTATGGACCATGCGGGTTTTCAACTGATTAGGCAGCAGAACATAAGGTCCGTTGCTAACATTCACACAAAAAAAGAAACTACTCTTTCAACGCAGCATCTCATCAGTTACATTAAAATACTGATTCTATTATGTTGTACTTTCTAAGGCTTTCTGCAATGTGCAGAAAATGACATTTCGAAAGCAATATTTTAATAAAATGCGGGTTTTCAACTGATTAGGCAGCAGAACATAAGGTCCGTTGCTAACATTCACACAAAAAAAGAAACTACTCTTTCAACGCAGCATCTCATCAGTTACATTAAAATACTGATTCTATTATGTTGTACTTTCTAAGGCTTTCTGCAATGTGCAGAAAATGACATTTCGAAAGCAATATTTTATTAAAATGTACATTTCTGAAACACTGTACTGAAAATGCATTTCGTAGACTTTATCAGTCCAATTCAAAGCATATAAGATTCTTGAAATCTCAAGCACAGCTTCTCACATAAGGAAAAGAACTAGACAAATAGGAAATAAAGTAATGGAATAAATGAATACTGGAAGCAAAATTGAAAATAAGATTAACAATCTTTTGTGTCTGTGAAAAAATAAAAGGAACGAACTAGAATGAAATGCGATCATTGGAGGAACTAAGCTGAGATTTAGATAACAAAAAGAAAATTAATGTAATAATGGGCCGGCCGTTGTGGCCGAGCGGTTCTAGGCGCTTCAGTCTGAAACCGCACGACCGCTACGGTCGCAGGTTCGAATCCTGCCTCGGGCATGGATGTGTGTGATGTCCTTAGCTTAGTTAGGTTTAAGTAGTTCTAAGTTCTAGGGGACTGATGACCTCAGATGTTAAGTCCCATAGTGCTCAGAGCCATTTGAGCCATTTGAATGTAATAATGCAAAACAATAGCTTCATTTTACAGGTATTTTATTACTAGAATGAAAATCCCAACCGCCCACAATTACTCATTCAAATTATTTTAAGGAAACAGCAGCCTTGGCATTTCCGAATCTCAAAGTTTGAGCCTTACATAGTAGTACAAATTTTAAACTTAATAAAGTGACGTTCTTATTTGAATGACGATTGGTTTCCATTGATTATCCTTTCACCATCAGTTAATGTATTGCTCGAAGACTGTAAATTTTATTGTCGAAGTGAATAACGTTCTGCTTCGTTATGTATCGTTTGCTCTGAAGAATTATTTTGTCAGCAAAATATTACCCCAAAACTGACTTATTTTTAATCATGCGAGTCTTTCGTTCCAACAATACCCAGGAACTGTGGATTATTTTTTGAGGATGTATTCTGCAGCCTATGTCGTAACAGACAAATTTTATTTCTCTTTGTAGTGCTTACTTATACCTTAAGTGGCATGCCGTGTGGTTCAGTCACTTCTCCTCTATCCCATTTCGGCAGATGTAAAGCTGAACAGTGTCGGTGACTGTGACCACATTGTGCTGGTTTTATTGATTATTACATTGAGAAGGAGGAGAGGGGATGAAGTATGGTAACGACCTTTTCCTGTCAACGTCCTGAAACAAGTTACCAATATAGGTCAATACCGTCTTTTGCCACTGTCATACAAGTTTCGCTTCATTTTAAAGGATCATCAGTGGTCACTGGCAGAAAACGGTTTTTCTTACAGTTCTGTCTGCCATGATCATGAACAGTTCTCATGTTTTAACTTACTACAGTAAAAAGTTTTAACTTACTATCATTAGTCACGGTTTTTTCTTATATAACTCTTAACGTTTTGCTACACAAATATGTTATACAACACTTTCACTGACACGACATGTATTTAAATTTTATGTTGTGTAGGTCCATTGCCATCTCGGCATTTCGTGTACTTTGTTTTGATATTGCGAGATTCGTTTGTTATTCCTCGCGCGCGCGCGCGCGCGCCTTTGTGTGCGTGCGAGTGTTTAGAAAGGGGCTAATTTGTCCTAACTTCTGCGTGTATAAATCATTATTTCACTATGGTACACTGATGGTGATTTAGGGTGGTTACATTGCCTAGTTTATATGATAGTATTTTTGTAGTTCCTAGGGGCGTTGTTGTTTATTTAGGTTTAGGAGATGTTTCTTGTTACTGAATCTATTTTCATGTCCGTTTCTACTGTGGTGTGGTGGTGGTTTTTCCTATCAGATCTGTTCTGCAAATGTTGAATAGATGTTGCCATATTGTCTTGCTATTTCACATTTTTATATTTTATTTCAAATGTTCTGCCCTAAGAACAGGGCATCAAAATATTATAATGACGTTGGTAAATGCCAAATTTTTTATATATGTCATTGTCTTCCTTCTTCTACAGACATTACTGCATTGAGTTATTGCTGTGGTAAGCTAGCTTTTCTCCTTGTTTCTTAAGAGTGGTACCAATACTGTGTGTCTGTTTTTGGATGTGAGTTTGTACCAGCTTGTCTGTTGAGATTCGGTATTGTGTTCTTGTTGTGTAGTGCTGATTTTGTTTCTGGCTGGTGTTGTGGATACCTGAATAGGTGTGGTGTATTTTTTTAAAAATTTTATGTCTTTCTGGATTTTCTGATACAATTTTGTAACTAGAAACTGTTGGTATCCATTATTTTTTGCTGCTTGAATTATTATGTTTATCCCCTTATTGTAGCTGTGTTTCTCAAGCGAGACTGCGTTTAGTCTGTCAATAACGTATCTGAGAGTTGATTGTTTTTGAGACTATGGGTGGTTAGATGACTGGTACAGTATTGTATCTATCGCGGTGATTTTTCCGCAAATGCTGAAGGAGTCTTGGTTATTTTTCTGTTCGATGGACATATATGGGAAGTTTATTTGACCCGATAGTTCTTTTTCCAAAGTGTACTTTATGTTTTGTGTAGTGTGTTTATCTCTGCCCATAGTTATTCTGTCTCGGTCTCTGATTCGTCTGTCAAGCATAGGACGTCATCGATGTATCATCACCAGTATAATTTACAGCATTTTCCTGATACTTGTTTCTGGAATATGCTTTATTCTACTGTGTTCGTATACATACCTGCTAACTTTCCTGAAACAGGAGATCCGATTCGTAAACCATCTTATTATAAGAAAACTTTAAGGAATTCAAAGTAGTTTGGTTTGTACTGATGTGTGGCAGCGTGCTTATCTCTGCTATATGCTCATGTGATAATCGTTTGTAAGTACCTAGATCATGTTCTATTATCTTGATTGTTTCTTTGGCTGGGATTGTGGAACACATTTTTTCCGCCTCACATGAGACAAACAAAAAATAGCTTTTTCTGGATTAAGTGTGCTTTTTTTGGTTTATTGGTTATACTGTATTTTTCGCTGTTCTCTCATTTTGTGTTGAGTACAAAAATCTAAAATGTATATAAGTGCAGAAAAACGTTAAGAATGACGCAAAAACAAACAAGACGTGATTAAAAATAGTAAATTAATACTCTTTATAGTAGCAAGTTAAAGACGTTAACTGTTCTTCATAACAAGAAACATAATTGTAACAAAAACCATGTTGTTACAGTTACCACTGAAGATGCTTTAAAATAAACCGAAACTTATATGGTCTAAAAAATATTTTTATTAAAGTCGCAACCTGTATAGCTTGTATAACTGCGAGTACAGAAAAAGAGGCCGTAAAATAATGAAGACAGCATGTTCTGCAACAATTTACTTCTTCATTAGCATGCAACAGTCCTAGCTGTTGGTGGGGTCTACAATTCTATGAAATAGCTGAAATTTTAAAATTTAATCGGTGTCTTCTCCTTTGCAATCGGAGTGGAAAGTTTCTATTTCGGAAGAAGTTCCCTGCCAGGCACTTAACTGTGAATTGCAGAGTATCATGTAGATGTTGATAAAATAAATATCACTCCTACACCTGGAAGTCAGTTTTTTTGAATGCTTCTAAGATAACTTTGTTTATTTAACTGAGGAGATGGTGTTCAGCGAATAAAAGATGCTGCAATTTCAGTAACGACTTCCTTCATTTCAAGTGGCATTAACACTGGTCTATCAGCAACCTCATGAATGGTAAACAATTTTTCATTTTCAGCAGCGGACGCTTCAGCTCAGAATGCCGTAAGAAATTTTCAGTAGGTTCACTTCAGATTGGAAACGTGGCTATTACAAATGTTTTGCTTATTTTGATTCTAATTTATCATTAAGAATGTGAAGCCGTAGCCTCAACCGCGATGACGGACGAGGTACCAGCTGAAAAGTGATACCTTATTTTACTTTCTGAATTTGGAGACGTACGTAATACTCCTATTCGGGGTGTCGTTTCATCATCGACATAGTTTGTGACCACCTGACCGCTTTGATCACCCGTCCTGCCTTAACAAGAACTGAATAATAGTAGTATGTCAGGGGGTATCTTCTAATTGTTGAATTTAATAAGTAACAGCTGCGCATTCTTTGTACGTAGAACTCATCTGCATTTCATTTAGCCGTTTCTTTACAGATTTAATTTTTTACTCAACACCAGAATCTGCGCTGCTTTGGAACTGCCTAGAAGATTAACACAATGTGCCGCCCGGGACTCGAAACCAGAACCTTGCCTTATGCGAATAACGTCCTTACCATCTGAACTATACAGGAAACAGCTCACGATTCTCCCTTACAGCGGAAGTTCTGCCAATACCTTTCTCCTGCCTTCCAAAATGCAGACCTGTTCCTCACATTCTGATGAACCAGCACTTCGGGAAGAAAATATGTCGAGCAGAAGTAACATAGCCAAGGTCCAGACTATTTCCGGATTGCATCTTTCATTCAACAAACTCTAGGTAAAGTCTGTGTCGCAAGCCTGTATCCGGATTATCGGACTGTCTGCAGGTAGGAGCTGATCAAAACGTTCGTGGAGTTAAAAGGTTTATTTTTACTGGTAATGTTTGTATAGGAAACAGATATACAGTTCTAAATCTTTTGCATCAGAAATAGGATGTGTGACAGAAAGTGTTAACTGTACTGAAAACATCTTTGTTGACATTCACCTTTTGTTATACGACTTAAAACATTTTGCTTTCGTATTTTCCGTCTGAGAGTGGCTAAATCTTTTCTTTTTGTAGCGAGGCGGTCGGGGTGTTCTGCTTCATTGATTCACAGTCAATTTACTGTTCAGCGGAAGATCGCTCGGTTTACTACCTCAAAGAAAAAAGTCGATTACGAAGGACTTCCGAAATCCATTGTTTGTGATTGGCATGAAACCACACTCACTTTCTTCCCGTAATTAGTGAAAAGTACGATAAAAAGTAAACATGTGCTCACAGCAGATACTAAGGTGAAACATTTATTTAAACTATTCGGATGTTATGTCGATTTCTGAACGGCTTTTCTCTGTTGCGGATAGCAGTCTATGTAGTCGATACTGCTCAGAGATAGCCTGAGCATTCTACAACTGGTAGAACATACATGAATTTACAACCGTAAAAATATAGCAACAAGGCAAAGCTGCCCCCTTTTTGTGTATCGTTAAACTTTTAATTTAAAAGCCACAGTTCAGCACTTGTTCCTTATTTACGTCAGTTGGGAATAATCAAAACAATTGGGTTCATTACATCGAACATCCGGCCCAAGACATTAAGCAAATCAAAGTTAATATGTATTTCAAACCCATTTTATCGATTTTCCCTTAGAAAGATCATCGGATCGGAAGCAATTTCCCATTTCGGATGTGTGTTTCAAGATATAGAATTTAATTCACCTCCTTGAAAAATCAATCTCCACAACACAATTTAGTCACTGTATCATTTCAACAAACTACTAAGTCAAAAGCCCTGATGAACGCCGAAAGTGGACTACCGGAAGTATTTCCTTCTGTCGTACCCAGAGACACAAGATCAAAGATTAAAAAGGTGTTGAAAACGTTTGTTCTTTCTTTTCTTCATTGGAGTGATCAGAAACGGTGATTACCGGCAAACAACGTATCATTTCAGGGTAAAATTCTTATTGTTGAATGTGTCAGAATGGCATAAGTGATGTGTGTAATCTCAATCCGTCACTGACAAATCTGTGTCTAAGCATTCTCCCATCATTAATTTACAAATAGATTTAAAAAAACTAAAATAAATCTGAATGTGTTACATACACTAAGAAATGTAACTAATTTATTTTAGCTATAACCAAATTTACATCACAGAAAGAAAACAATCACATACACATCTAAAAACGTTCAGTAAATGACTCTTCTTTTCATGATGAAAACTGGAAGAATATAGTCCAGAGCAGCTGCTCTGATGTGCTAGGGGAAGAAAATAAAGTATTTGTTAACTTTCAATGCTACGATAAAAACACTTAGCACAAAGACTCGTTTCATCTCTCACAGTGTAATAAATATCTATGCCTTTTAAATTAAAGATATTGACTTACTTGCTACTATCTACCGTTCTGTCCGGTCAGAAACCATATATTGCTACAAAAGATGTACAATCTAAAAAAGTGAATGTGAATTACAAATCGTTTATACGTTTCTAAATTCTCCTTTACTTATTATGCAATAGACACTGTGTATAAGGACGGTGGAAATTTTAAAATAATATTAGAAGTAAGATTTAAATACTTTCTGATTGGAATAGAGGTCAATCGTGTAGAATCTATATCGATCTGAATTAACAGGATTCATGGTCGTCGCATAACGGTTAGCATGAACGAAGAATTCAAGCATCTCACGAAAACCTGCTCACAAAATTCTGGGAATTTTCTTCTGCAGTATTTAATAATATCCTTCAGGTTTTTTTTGCACTGTCGTCGTACTGACCATAATTAAAAATAAAATAGGCTGGCAAACATCCGAACTAAATCCTACAAGCAATCATTCTTTCATGCTTCATTCGTATATCAGCGAAAAAAACTTATACTTGTTAGAATAAAAAAGCACACTTTGACCCGTACTTAACAATGAGCACTTGTACGACGATACAGTGCCAGATGTCCGTTTGTCCGTCAAATTTCAGATACAACACAGCAGGATAATGGTTTTCAAAAGAGGCGGTATTTCTGAACATGTTTCTCCTCCGCGTATTTATTACGCAGGGAGATTTGAATTCATCACAAAATTTCTGTACAGATAGGTTCAAAACTTGTTCAGTGACGAAAAAACCTGCCACTGTCGGCATGATGTAATTTCAAAACCAAGTGTTGTATCTCAGCCAATGAGTGTGTTATATTGAACTATGTACATTGGTTTATGTAATATATAACATAAATGTAGCCACGTTATACTGAACTGGTTGAGATCAGTGACTGTCTTAGAAATTTTATAGCCCGCAGCTCGTGGTCGTGCGGTAGCGTTCTCGCTTCCCGCGCCCGGGTTCCCGGGTTCGATTCCCGGCGGGGTCAGGGATTTTCTCTGCCTCGTGATGGCTGGGTGTTGTGTGATGTCCTTAGGTTAGTTAGGTTTAAGTAGTTCTAGGTTCTAGGGGACTGATGACCATAGATGTTAAGTCCCATAGTGCTCAGAGCCATTTAGAAATTTTATAAACAAGATAGTCAGGTTTAATGGCAATTTTTAGTTTAGGACGACGCGTTTCGGCCCCATGCTGCCATCTTCTTGTACACATCTGTTAATTATACATTATTTTATGTGACTAGTTAAGCCACAAGTTAGACGTTATTGTTGTAGTTTGCACCAATGATGCTAGGCAGCGCATTTCTGCCGAAATATTTACAATGGGCTATGATTGAATAATCTAATATAAGTAAACAAGGTATACTGGGTGTCCCATTTATAACATTTTGTCCAGAAGCAAAGGAAAAAAAATATATATCAAGCAAATGTTGTTTATCTAACTGTGAGACATTAATCAAGATATCTGCATTTCTTGCAACGTTGTTCGTTACGAAGATCTGAACAGCAGTACTTTTTTTTAAATAGCATCCTATATTTTTTACTCGGTAAACAACTTCCTCTTCTCCAGCCAGATTTGAAACATATTGCAATGTACCGCGTAAAAATGACATTGTTAAAAATGTAACTCAAAACTGACTTTGACTTTTCTACAATAGAATAACTACGGTGCAGGTAGCCGGGTTAATATGGCTAGTCTACTTTATGGATTTGACGGTCAAGAAATGACAACACGAGGAATATGCAGGCCGGTCACACAGTCAACTGTCTTCAGTTGAAGGTTTGTGGAAGTACAATGTACACCATCAAAATGAAAGTAAAAATGCGAGTTATTGCGGGTGGCTGATTTTGACCGACATACATTTTCCTCATGGTCCCATTTGTTTGAAGTCACCTCCACCAAATGCACAGGTCTACCTGGTAGCTAAGTAACATTTGCTTGATACATTTTTTTAAATTTTGTTTCTGGTCATAAAGTTATCTGGGACTGACATGATAAATGAGACACTAAGTGTTGACTGAAATAATCTATTACTTCAGTAAAGTGTAATCTGTTACTATTTCCCAAAAACTGGAAATGTATCAATCAACATTTGCTGTATTTATGAAGGAGGTTTGATCGTGCTCTACTGAAAATTTTTCAGCAGAGATGCGCCACTTAATTTTACTGAACACACAACAACAAAAACATTGTTCCTGTGGTATATGTAGCCATACAAAACAATGCGTAATTAATAGATGTTCACATGAAGACGGCAGTGTGTTGCCGAAACGCCATGGGCAAAAGTAAATATTTCTGGTTAATGACACTCAAGCAGGAAATTGCGTTGTTTAGTACACTTATGTGCCATGCTGGAATTAGGTCCCTTACTTTTGGCTTTCGTTGCATGCTACAGGTATGGAAATAAAATCAGAGGAGTACGAACTAAATACAGGTACGGAGTTGTTGAATATAAAATCTTTACTTGAGAACGGTAAGCAAAATGTGCCGAGGAGTTGCCGAATGCTAGCAGACCCCGGCGGAGTCCGCAGGACGCGGGAGTTGCTTCCCGGCAGTCGACTGCCCGTTGCCCGGCAGCGCGTCGCGGCCAACGCCGCACTCCAGCGCCGCGCGCCTACAGCTTGCAGCACGGTTTGTCCCGCAAAGTTAACAAACAGTGGTCAAATGTTTCTTCTGCAAGCGCGTTTAGTTCAGAATAGGTATGCTAAAAAAAACTGAACACAGTAGCTGCAGTCTGCACTGTAGCGCACATGACAAAGGTTGGCGGCACTGAACGCATTGTCGCTTACACCGGTCTCACCTTCCGAAATAAATATTACGATAAATTAAATACCAATAATCTTTTTAGAAGATAAAAGTTTTCATCCACAGTTAAAACCTGAATTATTTGAAAGAGGGTGTGTAACTCATCAAACTTTTTACTGACATGTTAATAAAAAAAATTGTCATCTTGGGCCCAGACTATTGCAAACCATTTTTAGGCTGCATTCGAGCTAACTTCGCTACTTATTTTGTGGATCAGCCTCACGTTTGACCTCGAGATTAACAAACTTCATGGTAATACGTGAAAACATGAGATAAGAGCAACAAAAACTGTTATACACTGCAATTTATCCGGAGGTGGCGAGAACTATTTCTGTCCACACTGGTACATTTTACCACGCGCACACAGAAAGTAAGTAACAATTTTTTAAAAAAATTATTCTACATAGTTTTCTTCTTTTTTCGTTCACGAAAGTACTCACGTGAAAAATTTGAATTTTTTCGTTTCCGCTGGTGTCACGTTGCAAGAACGTCGCTTTACTATTCCTACTTGTATTTCCACAACGGCTTGGTTCTCATAAAGTAATGCGTGCTTGAAATAAAAAAGCAAATGAGTAATACAAACAGAGAATAATTTTAAATATTTTAAAGATGTTTTTCAATTGATGTGCCTTAGACTCCGTTTTAAAACTGCTTGCACAGTACTCTAGAAATAAGCAAAAACTTAAATAAGCAAAATTCACGAATGTGTATCACTGAATATTTTATTCGGCAGTAGAATGGTTTGCTCCACAATGATGTAAATAATGAAAAAGCTGTCTGATGCTAGAAAAAAAGTCCTGTCATTCTTTGCGTAGCGTCTAATAGATTATTCGGTACACAACTGTACATGGGTATATTTCTGCATTTTTGTATAATGACTCCCGCCTCTTGATTCATTCGCATCTTTAAGAAAAGTACGTTGCAGTTGGTAGGACAAAAAAGAGAAAATGGAAGAGACAGAGACAAAGATAAATAAATGCGAAAAATAAATGGAACAATTATGAGTGGAAAGTCTGTCGCTAAGAAAAAGGACAAATGGTATTAAAACGTTAATTGAATATGGAAGCCGCCGCTGTTGTACTAGTTCTCCAAACTGATGGTAACAGTCGCTTCCCGGGTGCCAACATTGCTTTCCTATAACAGGAAAGATTCAGCTACATGTATCTCACTAAGACCACGAAATTTTTAACAACTCTAAAACTAACACCAACTTCTCTAAAAAAAATCACTCAATATCAACTCAATACAGACAGCAAGATCATCTTCAATTTTCATAAACATCAGGAAACTTTTACCCACATGAACACTAACAAACAGCAATTTATCTATAAAAAAATAACCCAACAGCAAAGCAATACAGACAGCAAGATCATCTTCAGTTTTGACAGACACACAAAGAACAGTACACAAGTGAACGAGGAATACATATCGAAACAGAGCAGCATATTTTCGCGCACAATTTTAGATTCACCGGCCTTCAGTCGTAATATGAGTATTTAGATCGAAAAACAAACGAAAATAAATAAAGTCATAGTGTCACTGAAAGTAAAAAGTCACTACACAGAAATTTCGAACACGTAGACAACAGAAGAAAGAAAGGAAGCAGCGAAGCTATCTGTTATTTTAAATTTTCAGTGTTCCTGTAGCATCATAATTCGAATGTAGTATTATTCTTCCATGGCAGGTCACCAACATAAGCATACGCAAACCTGATACTGACATACGGAAATAACTGTTTACAATATCATCCGCTGTTGCGAAAGCGTTTACTTGCAACGTCGAGCAATTTCATATTAGTCTTGAAAGTACAAATGTAGAAAAGATACCGTGCGAAAGGTAGGCGACATCCTTTATTGAGGATCTTTCACTGAAATGTACTCCTTATCGAACACTATTTTGTCTCCAGCACAAAGAGACAGCGGAAAGAATTTTCGCTTGCCATCTTCCGATAACGCTGCAGAGAGCGGCAATGGAGACGCGCGACAGATCTGAGATGGCGCTGACAGCCCATTACCCCTGCAGGTCGTCTGCTTTTCAGTGGCTCCTACTCAACACCGACTATCGCGCCAAACACTTCGCGTTCGAAATACTGCCTGGAAGAAAGTTGCGGACATGCCGATAAACTAAAGTTCTGTTGCAACGGATCGTACCATTCTACCTGCACGAGACGTAATTCTTTTTCATAAAGATTTTAGTGTAATATGTTATAAGTCAGATTGTTTTGCAAAATACCTATTGCAGTATTAAAGTTTTTCACTGGATTTCCCATAGAGAAGACAGCGAAATTCTGCAAGGTTTCAAAGTTGCTTGGTTGCACTATCATCGAGCCAATGTCTGAACAAAAACGACCGAGCGAAAAGAAGGCGATGAGAAAATCTTTACGAGAAACACTGTGTCTGCATATTAAAAATGATCGAAACATTTCATCTAATCCTTGTCATTGTTATAATGCCGGAAAAAAGCTTTGATTTATTTAATTACGAGCATAGAACGGAGCCAGAAACCAAGGCATATATAATTCTCATACTCACTGACATCTATCGCTAGTCTTGTCCACAATGTCCAAGACGGAAGCTCGACATTATCATCGCCGAAAAAGAGAAATGTCATATCAAAGACCTGGTGTTTCATGAAATATACAGTGAGTATTAACTCTGGTTTGTTGTTCACTAGAACACAGCAGCTTCATTACGCGTTTGTGACACTGCTGGCGACCATGTCTAATGAGCGCAGTAGGAAAAAGGTTTCGACCATCGCTGTAGCTGCAGGTGTTGGAACATATTTTTGTGAATAACAGAGCAGCGATTAAACTGATGACGCAGTACAACAACTTTGAGTACATAGTAAATATCCAGAAACAATTGCATTTACTGTGTTATTAGCTAACGATAACGTAAATGGCTTAGCATCATGCAAAACAACTGCTATGTAACGTTGGTGTTTGTTTTTACCTTACAAGTAGTAAACAGATTCACTAAGACGTGCCAGTACAACATCGTCCTCAAGCACGTGCACTTTATATTTTGTTTTCTGTCTTGCAGGCTGCAAAACTTTTCTAACACACGCGACGATAGATTTGTTTTCGATTTTGTATCGCACGTATTAACGCAGGCTTAATGTCGAAGGTCGATTTTAACTTTCCACTACTTTATTCGGCGTAGTTCGATGGAAGGCGACATTCCGTTTCGCTCTAGTGACCTGGAAGCCGGACCAAACAAGAGAACCTACAGTCAATGCAGAATACACACTACAGTGCTACTAAATTTACACACACACACACACACACACACACACACACACACACACAAATACACATACCCGCTCAAATGCGGTTCGAAACCACTAGCTTTGGCTTTACAATTTGACAGTAATGTTTAATGCCCACGCTATTTGCTGGTACACATTACGGTAATCAGAATGCTGCGGAAACCTTCTGTAGGCAAACATAGTGATCCGTATTATGTCACAAAAATCCGTTTTCGATATATATATATATATATATATATATATATATATATATATATATATATATATATGTGTGTGTGTGTGTGTGTGTGTGTGTGTGTGTGTGAAGATGCCGAACCCTATCGGCGACATAGATATAAACAATGCGAAGCGTAGCAGAGAACGAGTTCCATCCCACCTAACCCAAGCTTGCCAGTGGCTTACGCCTGCTTGGCATGCAACCAGCCATACTTCATCACTGTACCAGATCCGCTAGTTTGCAACGCAGACTGCAGTTTTGGCCGCATTCACTCACGGAACTTACGTGATGCTACAGCTAGTGGCATTCTGAAATGGCACCTTGATTTACCATTCACACAGGACACCACGAATTATACGTAGTGACACACTTTTCAGTATGGTGTCAGCTGGGAGGATTCCTGCATGAATTGCTGCTAATAGTGCTAGTTATGGCATTAGAGTGGAGACACGCTTTGAATACGAGGAAAAGAAAAATGCAAATTCCGGAAATAATATTTCCTGCACGAACAAAATGGGATCAGCAACCTCTCTTACAACCGAAATAACTCTCGAACACGAAAATGCTGTCTGCTGCGTCAAACCAAGCAATAGTTGCGCTGTTTTGACGCTGAAGGCCAACAGAATGCTTCTAAGTTTTGCTTTCACAATTGTCGCATTATACTCGCGGGCTATTTTCAGTATGTCATACACAATTTGTAGTACTGCTTGCTCCACCAATCCACGATCTTTATACGACCTGCTTTTTTGGTTACATGATCAAGGTCACTCTTCATATAGTTCCATAAACTGTTCAACAGTACCTGCTGACCATATTTTTTGACTTTTTTGCTCAGTAATAAAACGGATTAAAATCGAACGGACCGTAACAGTAATTATTCCACAAAAACAGACAGAATTCTGGTGATTCGAAATACGGCCACCAGGTAGCAGTCGAATAGTGCTGTAGGGGGAGGGAGGTTGGGGGGGGGGGGGGGGCTGAGACATCACGGAATACAACCGACTGTAACTTTTAGAAGCATACTAAAAGCAGCATTGCTGCCGTGACGTCGCCCAAAACAGTGTGTTCACACATGCAGCAGCAGTGTCTCTACCGTATACCAATAGCACTGACTCTTTGGTTGCGTGCGTGAACTCCCAATGGCCAAGTAATGCAGCGATATCCTACTAGTCCGACAGCTAAGACAGAGATGCACGTTTCTCTTCGTCAACATGATACCGCATCCATCAATAAAGCTACAATTTCTAGCAATGCTTGGCTTCCCAAAGCGCGATTTTATATGATTCGCTTTTTTGATCCATAACCAAGGTTGCTCTTTATAAAGTTCCTGATCTTACTAACTTGTACGTCTCGACCACTTTCCTGGCGGTATTTTCAGTAAGAAAGAGAAAATATGTTGAAGTCAAACGAATTGCTGCAGAAATTATTCCCCGGAAAAATGGGAAAGAATGCCGCTGTTTCGAGGAACAGCGACCAGGCAGCAGTCAAAAGGTGCTACTTAGTGGCAAGGAAAGGCTAGTGACGTCAACAAGTACAAGTGATCACTACTTTTTACTTTTTTTTTTCGTAAGAAAAGGACAACTGTCACATACGTGAAGAGAACACATAGTCTTGAAGTCTGGATATCTACGGAACCAGATACGGCTATTGGTGCCTTGTCTTTACATGCACGAGTAGTACTTGGTGTTCTTCATGTAACAGGCCTGAAGATGACGTGATTGGAAAGTCGACACTGGTTGCCTAATAAAACGATATCAAAATAACTGCTGTTGGTGCAGTGTTATTACACTTCACGTTGAAATGCAACGGATCACAGCAGCAGTACTGCCACAAAAACTGGTAGAGAATGCTGGTGTTCCGAAACAGCAGGCAGCAATCTGAATGGTGCTGTCCAGTGGTGGAGGAAGCAAACTTCCGTCACAAAATACAGCCGCCTTTAACTTTTAGTGGCACGGCAGGAAATGGCAGCACTGCAGAGACGCCACGGAGAACTGGATGTTCGCCAAGCAACTGCAACGTTCCATGAGCGGAAATGTGACCCTGGTTGGGCATCTGAACGCCGCTTAATGGCCAGGGAATCCTACTAGACAGGTAGCTAAGACACTGATGCACATTTCTCTTCGTCAGCGTGACACCGCATCGATCAACAAAGCAGGCTTCGTCGGTGGCGCGGAGACTCCCCGGGCGGTGACGTCACGGACCACGTGACGCGGCGCCGGAAAAAGCAGGTAAAACGCGGTGGCGGCGGTGGCGGCGGCGGCGGAGTCGGTGTCGGGTCCAGGGGCGGCGGCGTCGCCCACGTGGCCGGCGGCAGACGACTGCGGGCAGCGCAGCCGTGGGCCGGCGACAGCGCGGCGGAAGTCGGCGTGCGCGGGTCCGCATGTCCCCAGTGCGACTGAGAGCTAGACGCCGGGCGCCGCTCGCCTATATAGAAAAGACCTATAGAGACTCTCCTTTTACTGTAGTAATGGGTTATATCTCCGCATTTTTGTGTGTGTCAAGTACAAAAGCAGCAGGGGATAAAGGCGGCGCGGGAGAGAGGAGAGAGCGCTGCGACCCCCTCGCCCGTCGCTCCCCGCAAGCCTCATTCTTGCTCTCCTTCAATGCTATCTTCTCAATATAATCACGGCGCCATTGAGAGCTGACTGAATACCCCCGGGCCAGCCATCTCTCTCTCTCTCTTCCGCGCGCGCTCTATATATCTCTGGCTCTGTCCCTCTCGCTCCCGGACGCGCTCTCTCTCTGTCTGCAGCGGGAGGGAGAACTCTCTCTCTCCGTCGCTCCCTCTCCCGCGGGAGGGAGAGAGTAGCCGGGACGCCACGACGGTCTCGGAGTTGGTATAATAAGTGCGCCATAATGCGTCGTACGCTCGTAAACAGTCATTGACCACGGAGAAAAGCCCGCAGAGAAAGGAGGACGTGCTGAATGCGCCCGGGCGGTCCCCCCTCCGCGCAGGGCGGCTGCCGCGCAGACCTCCGAATACCCCCTTCCCCTCTCCCCCCCCCCCCTGCCCACATCGATGCGCTGTCGGGGGGAGGGGGGGAGGGAATCTGAAGGGGGTGGGAAAGTGATCAACTCTCAATACTACTACAGCCGGCGCTAACATTCTGGGCGCCCGCGACGCATTGCCGTCTCGCGTTTCCGCATCACACACACACACACACACACACACACACATACACACACGCGCATACAGTCTGAAGGTGGCTTCCTAGAATGCTCGGAATGCTTGCTTTATTCACAAATGATGACGAAGCACTAAATGCAACTTGCTTGCACCACGTGGAGAGCGGTGTATTCTGGTAAGGGAAGTCTCTTGGCTCGAACAGGAATTCGGTGTTCCAACTGTGTTCAGAAGCTTCAGGTACTACTATGACTAGGATGGTGAAGGAATTCGATTGTGTTAATCTAGTCTGCCCCACTGTCCGTCTTTACAACTGCACATCATGTTTCTCAACAAAACGAATGAAACAATATCCGGAAACACAATAGGTACATCTGGCGAAAGCAATATCTGGACAATCCTCAGAATCACATTCTTCAGCTGCGATATCAAATGTCACGCGAATCACACTTTTGAATTCAGCATCACATGTGGGAGTGTTGTACCCAGCCGCCTGCCAGAAATACCGAAGTATCCGCTGATATACTGGAGCAGAAAGCTGGTTTCAATAATAGAATGCATTTTCATTACGAAAGTTCTGTTCCCTAATTTAGTATCAATGTCACTGCACAGAGTCCTTATACACTCTCTTATCAATATTGCATATATTTTATATTGCCAGATGAAATATACAGGTAGCTCTAAGCACTATGGGACTTAACATCTGAGGTCATCAGTCCCCCAGACTTAGAACTAGTTAAACCTAACTACCCTAAGGACATCACACACATCCATGCCCGAGGTGGGATTCAAACCTGCGACCGTAGCAGCCGCGTGGTTCCGGACTGAAGCGCCTAGAACCGCTCGACCACAGCGGCCGGCTGAAATATACATCCAAAGGCTGTACATGTTTATCGTTTTTAGAGGTATGATGATTCATTGTTGCGTCCTTGTGAGCACTCCACAATCACAAAATATTATACACTTCTCGTTATTTTCCACATTTTCATTAACAACATAACTTTCAATTGTCTTGTTTCGTGGGAGGATGTCTTCAAATAGCCTTTTTAACTTTCGGGCCGAGTGCTTTTTTGTTTGGTGTCCACTCATTGAAAGTCCAACATCTATTGCATGACTATGAGTCGTATTGTGTGCAGATTGCACCAAGGCAACTGTTGATTTTGTCCTTTCATAGATAGTGTCCCACTAGAAGTTTCTTCATGTTTAAATCCTCTTTGATCAGCGTTCCACATGCAGTGTGGCGGTATCTGGAAACTTACAGTTTTCTGGTTTATTTCTTCGACACAAGAGGGTTTAGACTGGCGAATTTCTTGGTATTTCCGTACATCTCCAGTTGTCACGAAAGCAGTGATGTATCTGCAACACATTGTGAATTGTTTCTTGAGATGTACTGTGGAAGCCACAGATCATTTAAACTACGTGTGACCAATTCTCTTACTTTTTGTAGAGTCCAAAATTTTAGTTGCCAGTAATGGACATATTTTCCTTCATTCTTTGCTACATCAGATTGGGATGGAAAGTATTGTTTATATCCGTTGTTGTTGTTGTTGTTGTCTTCAGTCCTGAGACTGGTTTGATGCAGTTCTCCATGCTACTCTGTCCTGTGCAAGCTTCTTCATCTCCCAGTACCTACTGCAACCTACATCCTTCCGAATCTGTTTAGTGTATTCATCTCTTGGTCTCCCTCTACGATTTTTACCCTCCAGGCTGCCCTCCAATGCTAAATTTGTGATCCCTTGATGCCTCATAACATGTCCTACCAACCGGTCCCTTCTTCTTGTCAAGTTGTGCCACAAACTGCTCTTCTCCCCAATTCTATTCAATACCTCCTCATTAGTTATGTGATCTACCCATCTAATCTTCAGCATTCTTCTGTAGCACCACATTTCGAAAGCTTCTATTCTCTTCTTATCCAAACTATTTATCGTCCATGTTTCACTTCCATACATGGCTACACTCAATAGATATACTTTCAGAAACGACTTCCTGACACTTAAATCTATACTGGATGTTAACAAATTTCTCTTCTTCAGACACGCTTTCCTTGCCATTGCCAGTCTACATTTTATATCCTCTCTACTTCGACCATCGTCAGTTATTTTGCTCCTCAAATAGCAAAATTCCTTTACTACTTTAAGCGTTTCATTTCCTAATCTAATTCCCTCAGCATCACCCGACTTAATTCGACTACATTCCATTATCCTCGTTTTGCTTTTTTTGATGTTCATATTATATCCTCCTTTCAAGACACTGTCCATTCCGTTCAACTGCTCTTCCAAGTCCTGTGCTGTCTCTGACAGAATTACAATGTCATCGGCGAACCTCAACGTTTTTATTTCTTCTCCATGGACTTTAATACCTACTCCGAATTTTTCTTTTGTTTCCTTTACTGCTTGCTCAATATACTGATTGAATAACATCGGGGACAGGCTACAACCCTGTCTCACTCCCTTCCCAACCGCTGCTTCCCTTTCATGCCCGTCGACTCTTATAACTGCCATCTGGTTTCTGTACAAATTGTAAAAAGCTTTTCGCTCCCTGTACTTTACCCCAGCCACCTTTAGAATTTGAAAGAGAGTATTCCCTTCAACATTGTCAAAAGCTTTCTCTCTACAAATGCTAGAAATGTAGGTTTGCCTTTCCTTAATCTATTTTCTAAGATAAGTCGTAGGGTCAGTATTGCCTCACGTGTTCCAACATTTCTGCGGAATCCAACTGATCTTCGCCGAGGTCGGCTTCTACCAGTTTTTCCATTCGTCTGTAAAGAATTCGCGTTAGTATTTTGGTTTTATATCCAGTTCTTTGAAAGCCTTGTTTTCTCGGAAAGGATGTTCATTACATCTACCTTTCTATACATACTTTTATAGATTGACGGCTCTTTAGTAAAGAGCTGTAGGTCGCAACTTTACTTGGAGGTATGTGACAAATTCGTTCAAGAAGTTCTCCCGCAAATTTTGTTGAAACACTGACAGTACTAGATTTTCTTTTCTGGTGAAGGTTCATAGCGACCGGAAGTTTTACCTTTTCTTTGAGGAGTACTGTTTCCGCTTTTTCCGTTATCACTACAATGTTGAACACGATCATTCCCGTTATCGTCTAAAAAGTCGTTTTCTTCATCCACTATGCTATCCAGTGTAACCTCAGTTGGGCCGTCAAACGAATATTCATGTTTCTGAATAATCAGATCCACGGAAATCACTGTGAAAGTGTCATCATTCTATTCTACGCCGTCTTCCATTGGTTAGCATCCTCTTAACTTGGATGCCACAATACTTAAACCGTTCCAAACATTAATGGTTTCGCTTATTTTTTATATTTATGTATGAGAATACTGACATTCGTGTACTGAACGCGTCAACTAGTTGCTGAGGTAACTGATTAACAGGTGTGTTAACCCACCTCCTCCAAGACTCCAAGTGCTGTTGTGTACAAACCAAGAGCAACAGCCGGCTGGAGTGGCCGAGCGCTTCTAGGCGCTACAGTCTGGAACCGCGCGACCGCTACGGTCTCAGGTTCGAATCCTACCTCGGGCATGGGTGTGTGTGATGTCTTGTTAGGTTTAAGTAGCTCTAAGTTCTAGGGGACTGATGACCTCTGAAGTTAAGTCCCATAGTGCTCAGAGCCATTTTAACCAATAGCAACAGAATCACACGCCATCGCACGCGTGACTATAAATGTGAGATGAATCTGTGTATAATTTTTTAAATACAAATTCCTGTTCGAGTCGAGGGACGTCCCTTGTGAGCAGAGCCGTAAAACTACAGTAGGCTACTGTAGACTATGGTAAGTATGAGTAGACTACTGTAGTTTTATTTCTATCGCTTTGTGTGCATACGTGATCAGTGTCTTTCTGGATTTCCCCTAAAATCCGGAAGTGACGAACTAACTGAGTGTTGATATATATATGGTTGGAACATTTTTGTTCTTCATAGATATTCTCCTGTCTGTTGCTTGAAAATAAACAGTATTTACAGCAGAATTGAAACTGTCGTTCTTTGAATCGGGTTTTATCCGAAAATTATTGATCTGTAACTTGAAACAGTGGGATGTTGTAGCAAAGATAAAAAATAAAGAAACCAAAAACAAAGCAGATTTATCATATAGTTCAAGAAAACTCAATTTCACCAAAAATGATAAAATTTTAAAGAATCAAAGCAAAGAAATATAAAACATTGCTTCAGTACTTTGTCGAGCTTATTTAAAACGTGTTTCTTTTATCGCTAAACAATTTCGCACTTATCAATTATAGCAGGAAACAGTTGCCTCTGATCGTGATGAACAACGTTCTGTTGAGAACAAAATAACAACAACAATTGTATAGATTTTTTGTGTTTGTGTGTACGTGAATTGTACTTGCGACAAAAGTAATTGTTTTGATTATATAAAAGCGCAGAAGTTACGCGAGCAGCTAATTGTTTTTTACTTGTAAAAAGCAAGGTACATTTTGCAAGGATGTAACATACGCAATGGACTAAACTGAACGACGTGTGGTTCTACTTATGTGCAAAACAAACAAACAGAAAACAAAGAGAAATCGTCGCCCCCCCCCCCCCCCCCCAGTTCCTCTCTCACACATTCATTTATGTTTCTCTCGTCACCAGTACTACCAATATTGCCGATAATCCTACCACTTAGTACGTCATTTACGTGCTGTACCAAAACTACAGAACCGTAGAGAGCTCTACACTGTGTCCCAAAACTACCTGTATTTCCAGTGTCTTGCACAGTGTTGTGTCTGACAGTAAAATGCAATTCAGGAGATCTTTCTACTGACATTGTGTTTATTCGAGACAAGGTACTGACTATGAGTATATGTAATAGGAAGGCTCTCGTAACTTACCAAGAAGGTAGAGGTAACACTAGTCATCGGTGATTTTAACGCAGATATACGGACTGGTTGTGAAAATAATACTGCAGACTGTTACGGTCTTGGTGAAAGAAATCCGAGAGGAGAAAGGCTGGCATTGTTCTCTATGGAACAAGATCTAATGCTTTCTTCAAACTCCCTCGTAGGTGGTCGCTACCCGCCGAGAGGGGAAAAAGTATTGAGAAGAACCAGACTGATTTCTGTCTCGTTGGTCAACATCGGAAAAGACGTGTGACATCAGTGAAAATGTACCCTGGTGTCAACGTTAATTGTGTTCAGAATCCAGTCGTTTTGCGTTTTAAAGTGCCTCTCTTTAGAAAAATGAGAAGAGTACCATTCAGACAAATAGTTATTTAAAGACTGCCGTATCCAGAGGTAAGAACTGTAGTGGAAAATGTTCTTGAAGAAGATATGAAGATAACAGAAATCCTATGGACCAGCAGAAGTAGAGCCCATCCCGAACACCGTCAAAGAGAGTATGATTGAAATCCGGGATGCCGGGCGGTGTCGCCGTGCGGTTCTAGGCGCTTCAGTCTGGAACCGCGTGACCGCTACGGTCGCAGGTTCGAACCCTGCCTCGGGCATGGATGTGTGTGATGTCCTTCGGTTAGTTAGGTTTAAGTAGTTCTAAGTTCTAGGGGACTGATGACCACAGATGTTAAGTCCCATTGTGCTCAGAGCCATTTGAACCATTTTGAAATCCGGGAAATTTATATCGAATGCAGCAACAACAAAAGCCAGAACTGGATGACAGATGAAATTTTGGAGCCTGTGAATGAAAGAAGGAAACGTGGAACAAAAGATTACTCTCGCTATAAAATATTGCAAAAGAACGTACGAATAAAATGCAAACAAGTTCGAGTGGCTATCGGAAAAATGAAAAGAAATTGAGATCTTTCAAGAGAAACACAATTTTTTTGAACGTGCTTAAAATTGTAAAATATTAGAATCGCCATAAACGAGATGGTCAAATTCTGAGAAATGGCAATAACGTTATCGTCTTAGTGGAGAAGACAAGCTCAAACGATAGACAAAATATATTAAAATGCTTTTCAAAGATGGCTACGTGATTCTACTTCTCCTGATGGGATGATGGATGAAATTAGCGTTGAAATAACAACGAAAGGTAATTGTACATACTGTGAAAATTCGAAAGAATGATAAAGCGACATGTCTACTAGTTTATGCTGAAGTTCTTAAAATAATGAGACTACGGTCTCAGAATCTGAATCTACATCTACGTAGATACTCCGGAAGGTACTATATGGTACACGACAGGGAGTACGCTATGTCACTATTAGTCATTCCCTTTTCCATTCTACTCGAAAATGGAGCGACAGGATAAAGGTCCTTATTCGATATATAAGTTGGTTGTCAGTAGTATTGTTCTACGGTCTGTCGCAAACACCATTTCTCTAAACTTTCTCAACAGTGTTTCGTAAAAAGAATATCTTCTTCCCTCCAGGGATTCCACATTTGAATTCACGGAGTATTTGTGTAACACTCGATCGAACACTTGATCGAACCTGCCGGTGTCAAATCTACAGTCAGTACGCCGCTGAATTGCTTCGATGTCTTCCTTCAATCCAACCTGGTGTGGACACTCGAGTAGTATTCAACAACGAGTCGCACAAGTGTTCTATAAGTGGTCTCTAGCTACACTTTAGTATATTTCCCTCAATAAAACAAAGTCGACCACTCGCCTTTCCTCCAACCGCATTTACTTGCTCGTTACATTTACCTAAAGATGACGAGTAGGAAACTTGACGAAACGCTGCCGCATAAAGACGGCTTGATTCGGCTGATAATCCGAGAAAACCGAATTATTACAGGATTGTTTTTCATACTCACTCGCGTCATCTTACATTTTTTTCCACAATTACAGTAAACTGCCATTCATCACACAACAGCAATTCTAGTCAACACATCCAGCATCTTCTTGCGGTCACTGACTGACAAGACTGTCCCGTACACTATAGCGTCATCAGCAAACACTCGCCGACTCTGCTTACCCTATCCGTTAGATCTTTTATGCATATTTAGAACAAGAGCAGTCCTATTAGACTTTTCTGGGGACTCGTGACGATATCTTTGTCTTTGATGAACACTCACCCCCTCCCCCCTGTGATGAGAACGTTCTGGCTTCTATTGCGCCTTCAAGCCACTCACATATCTGAGAACCTAATCCGTATCATCGGACCTTCGTTTAACAGTCTGCAGTGTGACACCGTGTCAAACGATTTCCGGATATCTGGGGAACAGAATCTGCCTGTTGTCCTCCATCCATGATTCGTAGGATAACATGCAAGAAAAGAGCAAGCTGACTGTCATACGAGTGATGCTTTCGAAATTCGTGTTTATTGTGAACAGAAACTTTTCTCTCACAAGGACATTTATTATATTCGAAAACAGAATATGTTCAAAATTCCTGGAATAAAATAGAAAAAAAGAAAGAAAAAATTTAATGATGTTGGTCTGTAATTTTGCAAGTCTGTTCTTTTACTCTTCTTGTATACGGTAAAGACAATTATTTTGAAGTGTATTAAAATGAACTCTCCTTTGAGTTGTTGATATAAAGCTTAACAGTTCTCTCCTTCATGAGGTAACAGATAAGGAACAACGGACTGTCAGCAGAGAGAAGAATAAGCACTGGGCGCAAAAGGGAACTACTGCACATACAATAGGAAATCAATAGATGAAATGTACTCGCATTTATAAATATGGACACCTTTCGTTTGTATAATGGAATGACGACAATGGAAATTTGTGCCGGACCAGGACTGAAACACGGAATTCCCACTTATCGCGAGCGGTCGCCGTACCATTCTTTTCTCTTTTTTTCCCATTCTGCTTTTTTAAAAAAAATATCTGTAGCAGGAAGCCAAGTTAAAGAAAACATCTTTATTCGTACAGTTGTGCCCGTGTAGCGGTAAAGAAAGCAACTAAACAACAAAAATAAAACTGTGCATTTTCAACTTCTTGCGGCGTAATGAATAGTCCATTAAAATTCGAGCATGCAGCAGCACAAATAAAATTTCCTCCACTGATATTTCGGCCGCGTATCGTCCGGCCATCCTCACAGTGAGACACAAGACTGACGATAAGATGCCAAGCGCGGCGGTACTGCACATGAGGGTCACAGATGCTGGTCGGCGGCAAAGAAATACCCTTACACATGCGCCGTCTGTGAGGAAGGCGTACAGACATTCTACTCGCTTATCGATGCATGATCGATTCTGTAGCGCCACAGTCCATATATCACTGAGTTGTAGCGCTACAGAATCAATGAGAAGATTTTATCTTTGACGTACTATGATCGATAGTTAAAACAATTTTATCTTTGACAAGGTTTATCTCTGCTATCTCGTGAAATCCAGACCACGCCCACTTTCCTCGGCATTTAGGCCGCTCCTCGACGTCCGACTCGTCAGTCTGCAAGATTAACTACAACCAGGAGCACCTTCGAAGATGTCCAACGTAGCCTTGGGCGAAACGTCAGGGACTGAAGAGTTCCATGGAGCACAGCCATACAACCCGGAAGAATTCTCAGGAGCTGAAACATCCGGTCGTGAAAGCCTTCATTGTATGAATAGATAAAGTGTTTGTCACCATCCCGGTAAAGATACTATACGGTCAAACCCTTGATACATATTACTGCATGCATCTTAGGTAGTTGGATAAAACGTCATATCCGGAATAAGAATGGAAGTCGGAGTCGCGGCTGTTGGAGTCGTTCGCTGAATGAGGGCTATCCGACTGCGACTCACAGTCGGGCACAAACTTCCACATGTCGTCAACCGGTAAGGCGATCGCTAGCGATAAGCGGGAAAACCGGGCTCGATCCGGTCCAGCACAAATTGTCATTGTTTTAATTCCATTACACAGCTGATGGCTGTCCATATCAGCTTCTATAACTTACTTCAGAAGAGAAATCTACATTCATATCACAGTCAAAGAAGTTTATGTCATCTCAATGTTATGACTACGGTATGGTAAGTTTAGTGCTCACTTTCTCAAAATATTTCCTTGTATCGAACGCACCGAATACATGACAAATGTGTTAGTGTTTTTGTTTTGCATGTTGGTATCCGGTTGCTATGGATTTATTTATCGACTGTCACTTTCTTTATAGCTTTCTGTAGCTTTTTAAGTTTACATATGGTCGTTTTGTCATTTGGACGTAGTGAGAGGAGCTGCGGACGCTAGAAAATGGATTAGCAAGTGGACAAACCGGCACATTTCCGACGTATTCTTCTGTTTGAGTTCAATAGAAGGGCGACAGCAGCGGAGGCAGCCAGAAACATTTGCGCCGTGTATGGAGATAATCCCACTGGATAGAGCACGGAAAGAATATGGTTTTCTTGTTGTAAGGAGGGTCGTTTCGACGTTAATGATCCTCCACATTCAGGAAGAACTTCGGGGTTTGATGAAGATCGTTTAAACACATTAATCCACCTCAGTGTATTCGAGAACTGGCAAATGTGATGACCTGTCGTCATTCCACCATCGCGCGGCATTGCATGCAATAGAGAAGGTTCACAACTCGGGTATATTGGTACCGCATGTTCTAAGCCAAAATAGCAAAAAATCAGTGGGTGGTCACATGGGCATCTCTGCTTGTACGTCATCAATTGGTTCGTGAACAGCACTGACCATTCCTAACCTTTATCGTTACTGGTGACGAGAAATTGTTGAGATGGTTCAGATGGCTCTGAGCACTTAACATCTGAGGTCATCAGTCCCCTAGACTTAGAATTACTTAAACCTAACTAACCTAACGAAATCACACACATCCATGCCCTAGGCAGGATTCGAACCTGCGACCGTAGCAGCAGCGCGGTACCGGTCTGAAGTGCCTAGAACCGCTCGACTACATCGGTCGGCCGAGAAATTGTGTCTTTATGCTAATGTAAGGGAGAGAAAGGGTTAGCTGAGCCCAAACAAAGCATCAACTCTCCGTACAAGAACGTGCGCGCATCTGCAAAAGAAAATGCTAGGCAACTGGTGGAACAGCGACGGTATGACGCACTACAAATTGGTTCTCAGACGTGTAACCATCACTACCGACCCTTATTTTCCAGAACTGAGACCTCTTGCAGACGCAATCCAAGAACAACGACCAGGAGGTCTGCGTGAAGTGATGATAACCCACGATAACACCCACCCGCATTCTACTCGGCTGACAAAAACACTCTAGAGGAGTTGCATTTGGAAGTCATTCCGCCCCCACATCATATACCACACCTTACGCCCTCGTATTTTCACCTTTTCCTCTCTATGTCGAACAACATTTGAGAAAATACCTTTCCGGATGAGAATGCGCTGCGAACAATGCTCGACGAGTTTTTCGCCTCAAAACCACGTGATTTCTACTGTCGCGGAATCGGAAAGTTACCCCAGCGTTGGCAGACTGTTGTAAATAGTGAACGACAATGTATTATTGACGACTAAAATCTCTGTATATGTTTCTTTTGAAACTTATGGAAAAACGCCAGGACCTTACGCACAACCTAATAAATGTAACATGAGAAGAGCCCTTTCGGTTTCCAAATGGCGTTGGCGCACTTGGGACTTTTTTCTTTGAATGTAGACCTACTTGTACAGCGGCGCAAAGATATGTGTGGATATCTTTGCCTGTTTTATACACTACTGGCCATTAAAATTGCTGCACCACGAAGATGACGTGCTACAGACGCGAAATTTAACCGACAGGAAGAAGATGCTATGATATGCAAATGATTAGCTTTTCAGAGCATTCACACAAGGTTGGCGCCGGTGGCGATACCTACAACGTGCTGACATGAGGAACGTTTCCAACCGATTTCTCATACACAAACAGCAGTTGACCGGCGTTGTCAAGTGAAACGTTGCTGTGACGCCTCGTGTAAGGAGGAGAAATCCGTACCATCACGTTTCCGACTTTGATAAAGGTCGGATTGAAGCCTACCGCGATTACGGTTTATCGTATCGCAACATTGCTGCTCGCGTGGTCGGCATCCAAAGACTGTTTAGCAGAATAAGGAATCGGTGGGTTCAGGAGGGTAATACGGAACGCCATGCTGGATCCCAACGGCTTCGTATCACTAGCAGTCGAGATGACAGGCATCTTATCCGCAGGGCTGTAACGGATCGTGCAGCCACGTCTCGATCCCTGAGTCAACGGATGGGGACGTTTGCAAGACAACAACCATCTGCACGAACAGTTCGACGGCGTTTGCAGCAGCATGGCCTATCAGCTCTGAGACCGTGGCTGCGGTTACCCTTGACGCTATATCACAGACAGGAGAGCCTGCGGTGGTGTACTCAACGACGAACCTGGGTGCACGAATGAAAAAACGTCATTTTTTCGAATGAATCCAGGTTCTGTTTACAGCATCATGATGGTCGCATCCGTGTTTGGCGACATCGCGGTGAACACACATTGGAAGCGTCTATTCATGATCGCCATACTGGCGTATCACCCGGCGTGATGATATGGGGCGGCATTGGTTACACGTCTCGGTCACCTCTTGTTCGCATTGACGGCACTTTGAACAGTGGACGTTACATTTCAAATGTGTTACGACCCATGGCTCTTCCCTTCATTCGATCCCTGCGAAACCATACATTTCAGAAGGATAATGCACGACCGGATGTTGCAGGTCCTGTACGGGCCTTTCTGGATACAGAAAATGTTCGACTGCTGCCCTGGCCAACACATTCTCCAGATCTCTCACCAACTGAAAACGTCTGATCAATGGTGACCGAGCAGGTGGTTCGTCACAATACGCCAGTCAAAAATGGTTCAAATGGCTCTGAGCACTATGGGACTTAACATCTGTGGTCATCAGTCCCCTAGAAGTTAGAACTACTTAAACCTAAATAACCTAAGGACATCACACACATCCATGCCCGAGGCAGGATTCGAACCTGCGACCATAGCAGTCGCGCGGTTCCGGACTGAGCGCCTTAACCGCGAGACCACCGCGGCCTGCACGTCAGTCACTACTCTTGATGAACTGTAGTATCGTGCTGAAGCTGCATGGGCAGCTGTACCTGTACACGCCATCCAAGCTCTGTTTGACTCAATGCCCAAGCGTATCAAAGCCGTTATTACGGCCAGAGGTGGTTGTTCTGAGTACTGATTTCTCAGGATGTATGCCCCCAAATTGCGTGAAAATGTAATCACATGTCAGTTCTAGTATAATAAATTTGTCTAATGAATACCCGTTTATCACCTGAATTTCTTCGTTTTGTAGCAATTTTAATGGCCAATAGTGTAGGTTACCAAAAGAAAACTGTCTGTCTCGGGCAAAAAACCTGATAGAGATTCTTTGACAATCTGATATTAACCGTAATGATCTACACTGACTGATCGAAAAAAATCTCAACTCCAAAAAATAATTATTGTAGAGTAAAAAAATTTCGGGAACACGCTTCTCTAGGTAACACATTTAAGTGATTAACATAGCACGATCACAGGTTAATTTAAGCGCGACATAACCCACTGCAAATGTGAAATGATGGTATATTAATAACAGGTGTAGCCGACAGAATGTTGGATGCCAGTATGCAAACGTGCATGCGTTGTGTTATACAGGTGGCGGTTGTCCGTTTGTGCCGCGCGACCGCTACGGTCGCAGGTTCGAATCCTGCCTCGGGCATGGATGTGTGTGATGTCCTTAGGTTAGTTAGGTTTAAGTAGTTCTAAGTTCTAGGGGACTGATGACCTCAGATGTTAAGTCCCACAGTGCTCAGAGCAATTTTTTTTTTTTTTTTTTTTTTTTTGAAATCTGTTCATGAATGTTCGAATCATCAGACTGAATTACTTTTTCGGAGACAAGCACGAGAATGGTCCTGCTGCCATAGGAAATCAGACGCCAGACATAACTCCAGGTGTAGGTCGAGTGTGTCTGGCACGCAGGCGGATTGGTTGCAGGTCCTCAACTGGCCTCCTCCTAACCAAAACACAGCCGTCGCTGGCACGAACGCAGAACCAGCTTTCACTAGGAAACACAACAGACTTCCACCCTGCCCTCCAATGAGCCCTCGCTTAATACCACCGAAGTCGCAAATGGTGCTGGTTTGCGGTCAGTGCAATGCACGCTACATGGCGTCTGGCTCGGAGCTGTCCTTGACGTAACCGATGTGCCACAGTTTTCCGTTGTGCCTCTGCGGTGCCAACTGCTGCTCAAATCGTTGTCAGAGATGCGTTACGATACGGCGGAACCACACATCAATCACCATGCTCTTCCCTCTTAGTTAATGCCACGTGGCCGTCCGGAGCGCAGTCTTCTTGCCACCGCACATTCTCTTGCCAACCGCTGCCAGCAGTCATGCACAGTGGCTACATTCCTGCCAAGTCTTTCTGCAGTATCACAGAAGGAACACCCGACTTCTCGTAGCGCAATTACTCAACCTCGTTCAAACATAATGAGGTGTCGATATTGGTGTCTTTGTCGTCTTAAAACATTCTTGACTAACATCAACTCAACACGTCCAATTTCAAACGTAACTAATGCTCACGATCGTTAGATCATGTATTTAAAGTAAACCTGATTTGCATCCTCATACAGGCGCTACTATCACCACTCTTATGCGACTGGCGCGAAATTTGAACAGACATCATTTTTAGCTGTAGGAACAGACCTACCATCTTTCACTTATCATACGAGGTACCTGGCATTCAATTCACGACATTTACATAAACGATCTGGTTGATGTTATTGACAGCGGCATGAGACTGTTTGCCGATAATGCTGTAGTCTACGGGAAAGTAGTATCACACGAAAGTTCTGAACAAATCAATGAGGATTTGCAGAGAATAAATGCGTGGTGTAATGACTGGCAGTTATCTCCCAATATTAGTAAGTGTAACCTACTGCGTATAACAAGGCGAAAAACCCCATTAATGTAAGAGTACAAAATAAATGCCCAGTCTTTGGAAGCGGTAACGTCCGTCAGGTATCTGGGTGTGACTATTCGAAATGATGTCAAATAGAATGATCAAATAACAAAAGTAACGGGTAAGGCGAACCCTAGATTGCGGTTTATTGGTAGAATCCTGAAGTGATGCAGTCCTTCAACAAAGGAAATACCTTACAATACGTTAGTTCGTCCAGTCTTAGACTATTGTTCGTCTGTATGGGAACCTTACAGTTGGGTCTGATTCAAGAGATTGAGAAGGTCCAAGGAAGAGCGGCAAGATTCGTGACTGGTACATTTAGCCATCGCGAGAGCGCTACAGATCTCATAGAAAGTTTGAAGTGGGGCACAGTTGCAGATAGACGACGCGCTAAACGGAAGGGGCTGCTCACTAAATTCCAAAATCCGATCTTCGCCGAAAATGTAGAGCATATATTATTACCAGCAACTTTCAAATCGCACAACTATCACCATTCAAAGATAAGGGAAGTAAGAGCTCGTACTGAGGCGTTCAGACAGTCGTTTTTCCCTCGCGCGATCCGCGAGTGGAACAGAGGAGGGGAAATATGAATTTGGCGTGAATTGTGTCCTCCGCCACACACCGCTTAGTGGCTAGCGCAGTATATATGTAGATGTAGACATACCGCACAGTTCAGCGCTATGGAGAGCTCTACCAGTCTAACAGCACTTCGGAGACGAAAATCACGGTGTTTCTTGATAGGGAAATCTGAACACATGTCACAATAAAATACCGCTGAACAACTGTCCTCCTTCAAATACTTGGGCAACATTGTGGATTAATAATGAGGCTCCAAACGAGGAATAAAATCTGGAATTGAAGAGGCTATTAAACGTTTATAAACACGAGAAATTCTTTCGTGCGTTAAGACCTTAGTTTATGAATCCTGTTTCGAGTCCCAGTCTGGCACAGGTTTTCGGCTTTCGCGATTGCGTTATTAAAATGCCGTGTGTGGCTGGTGGTCATGAATTCCCACCTATCCCTTCCCTTCCTTTCCTCGTTCTCTATTTCGTATAAATGTGTGCACCAGCCGCCTCATCATGTCCAACTGAACAGACGCCACTCAAATATACAAATTCCTGTAAAAGCGCGATGGTCCTTGACGCATGTTTCAGTGCTGATGCACAAATATCATCCAAACTCCTACGAGAATCAATAATGTGCAGGTAGCGTGCTAATGGACGAGCGATAAGTTGGAAATTTCAGTCTGTCAGTGACCGTGTCCGGATGGCCGAAGCAGTTAATGAACCGCTCATGAGAAACGGTAAATCAGGGTCCGGCACAGATATTCAACTTTCGTCATTGCTTTGCCACAATGCCTTGTGCGGCTGGAAGTCACGAATTCCCGTCAACCTCTTCCCTTTCTTTCCTCTTTCTCTATTTCATACAGACCTTATTTTTTAATTGAAGACACCATGATTTGGTGCTTCATATTATTTGTTCTCCATTATGGATGTCAAAGTTAGATGTTGGGTCCAAATACTGAAAACTTATTGAAATGTATTTACATTGTAGTCAGGACGGTGAAAATAGTCAATGTCGATGTCCTTCATAAGATGAGAAAACAGAAAGAGCTACTGTATACTATTAAACGAAGAAAAACACAATACGTGGGGCATACCATGAGGGGCGAAAGATTGCAGTTATTAAAACTTATTATTGAAGAAAGGATACGTTGCGAAAGATCTGCAAGTGGGTTTCGTTGTGTATCGGTGTTGTTTTGTTAGAATCTCCTACCACGTTCCGCACACCAGAGCATGGCGCGTTACGAAATTAAAGTATGCGTGATGCGGCTGTACGTTCATTAATGCCCAAACAGAGCACGACGCAGTTTATATCAGTCACGCACTTTTCGATAGTAGATAGACTGTAATCATTCACTGTTAAGTACAGCCACAGGTTGTATTAGAAAGTGTTATCTGCGTGGGTAGCAACGCGAGTTTCGAATTACGTTGTACAATCTCAGAAATACCTTCGCGTATTTACTGAAAAACCTTCGATGAAATAACGAAATGCACTGCACATTTTAAAACGGTTAACTACATGTGTGTAGTCAGGAATAATTCATCTTTCGTTACTGGACGAGAAAATTTAGAATACACTCTAATAAAAGAAGAAAAAAAGCAGAGAACGTCGAACCACGAAGGAATTAATTGTATGGGACGAAAATCGGCAGATGTAATGTTCATGTACAGCCAAACAAATGCTTACAGTTCCACATTCGCTGGATGTTTATTCATGAGACAGAGCTTCACAAACTGAGCAAGCCGATAACGCATTGGTCCACATCTGGCCCTTACGCAAGCAGTTATTCGGCTTGTAAGAGTACTGTCATATCGCTAGCTTGGATGCGGAGTATCTTCGCGCCCAGCCGCGTCTGCAGAGTCGAGCGCGGGACACGGAACTGGTATGTTGCGTTGTAGGTGGCTCTGCATGTGAGAGGCATTGTTAGTATGGAAGTTGAAGTGTTGCTACAAGTGCTATTACAGCACGGTGATAAAAAATTGAAGTAATTCAGAGGAAAGTGCGTCAAGATGTAATTAAAAATGAGCAGTGCCTGCTGATAACGTGTTTGTGTATCCCCTCGTTGCTTGTCGTACCGTACAGTATCAATCATCCGCACCGTGTTCGGTCTCCCAGAATGAACTGATGTGAATCAGTAGGAATTAGTTACCACAAAAATGTGCAGTCAAGTGCCAGTGTCTTGTAGCGAGCGTGAGAAAGTGCGTTCGGTCATCGAGTTTCCGCATCATCAACCATCAGCCGCGTCGCGACGGTTACGCGCACGCTCGTACAAGTGAGAACTGAGAACTGAATGAATTAATTCTATAAACAGTGTTATATCATCACTAGTGTCAAGAAGGACTGGTACCAAAAGAAATCGTGTGTATGCGTGGCGAACGTGAGAACTCTCGTTCCATTATTCGGATTCCGCATCATCAACAATCATCCCGCGCCGTGTTCGGTTACGCGTACGCTCGTCAGAGTGATATTGTGGACTGTTAATTATCCATTAATTGCGATAAACACTTATGAATTAGAGAGTAAACAGTGCAACCTGCGATTTTCTTTTATCGTCTCATAGTTGTTCATACCAGACGTAGGACAGTGTTGTGTTTTAATGTTGAGTGACTCCCCTAAACCCGCTTGCATATTTCGATAGATAATTTCAGGCAAGCCAGCAGCAGTGTGGAGCAGAACAATACGACCGCCGCGGGATTATCAGGTACGTGGTGTGGACAGGGCGCAAGGTAAAGAAACGTGAAGCGCGAACCAGTTAAGAGACCCCTCCAGCCATTTGTACCCCCGGGCGTGTTACAGGCTTGGCATTGTGTGATAGAGTTGTTGGATATTTTCCTGAGAGATGACGTGCCAAATTCTGTCCAAATAGCGAGTTATATCGTCGAAATCCCACGCTGATTGGAGGACCCGGCCCATAATGCTCCAAATGCTCTCAGTTGGTTAGACATCTGGCGATTTTGCCGAGCAAGGTAGGGTTTGGTAAGCAAGAAGACGAGCATTAGAAATTCTCGCCCAGGATGGCAGACCATTCTGGGCTTACATTTCAGCGAGGTAATGTCCGCCCGCACACAGCCAGAGTTTCTGCTGCTTGTGTTCGTGCTTGCGAAACCCTACCTTGCTCGGCAAGGTCGCCAGATGTCCAACCAACTGAGAACATTTGGAGCATTGTGGGCAAGTCCAATCATCGCAGATTTTTTACTATCTGACTCGCCAATTTGACAGAATTTGTCACGATATCCCTCAGGAGGACACCCAACAATTTTACCAGTCAAGAAGCCAAAAAATTGCTTGCGTAAGCGCCAGAGGTGGACCAATGAGTTATTGATTTGCTCAGTTTGTGAAGCTCTTTCTCTTGAACAAATCATCCAGTTTTTCTCAAATTGTAATCATTTCTTAGTCTATAAAGTACGTCACAGCTACTGATTTTGCCCCATTCGGATAATTTCTTAGTTCGTAATTTCTTTTGCTAGTGTAGTATCACCATGAGATTTGTTATCAGGTAAACATCCTAGTGTGTCCTCAGGGGCAAGCTACGTTGCATTGTAGAAAGTGCTCGGTGTGAAGTGAAACGTACGGCTACCCGTCGTGAGGGCGCCCGCAGAGCGAGCGACTGTGCTGGAGGTGTAGTGGGTGCCCCCCTCCCTGCCACACGGACACGCCTGGTCTGCGCCACGGCGCGCCGAATCGATGCTGTGACCGCGCCTCGCCACGCCAGCCCACACTTTTCTTGCGCTCATCCGTCTACTGTTAAAGTTGCCCGGCGGCTAAAGCCAAGGAACTCCGCGTGGCCGTGTGGACAGCGACACCTCGTCCGTAACGAGAGGCTGCTCCACCATAGCTCGATATCGCAAGGTCGATGTTCTTATCTGGGCGATATCCAAGAGGTTATGGCAGTGATTTATAAGGATGACATACACACGGTCTGATAAAAAAGTGAAGCACTCAGAAGAGGACGTGGAACGAAATGAACCTTCATATTTTGAGAGGGTATATGATGGTACTTCAGTGATCACAAAATCTATTGAAATTTACAAAGAACTTGGAAATATGAGACTTCTTATTCTGGTGTCACCGCCAGACACGACACTTGCTAGGTGGTAGTTTTAAATCGGCCGCGGTCCATTAGTACATGTCGGACCCGCATGTCGCCACTGTGTGATCGCAGACCGAGCGCCACCACAAGGCAGGTCTCGAGATACGGACTAGCACTCGCCCCAGTTGTACGGACGACGTAGCTAGCAATGCACACTGACGAAGCCTCGCTCCTTTGCCGAGCAGATAGTTAGAATAGCCTTCAGCTAAGTCAATGGCTACGACCTAGCAAGGCGCCATTAGTAACATTGCATGTATCTAAAGAGTCTCACTTGTATCGCCACAATCTCCAGATGTACCAAAAGGATGGATTAAAGTTAAGTATTCCAGAAGCTACGTACTTTTCTTTATAGCATTCATAACGTATCCTGTTTCAGACCTCACGCACCCTGCTTTGGCTTAGCGCGTGCCTTTCGGCTTCCTCTCATTGTGTCTAGGCTGTCTTGTCTAGACACAACAATTATCATTACGACGTTGCCCTCCATCCGGCCTGGATGCATGCACTGATTCAGTTGGGAAGAGTGTAATAAAACCTGAGGCCAGAGACATGTACCAAGTGTGGACATCCATTCTCCTGCTCAAAAACGGCACCGTGGTGCTGTCACATGGGACGTAATACATGAAGACGCAATCAGCGTTCTCCCAATGACTACCAGCCATGACCTCAAGTCGTACTCAGTGGCTCTCCAGTGGGATATCTCCCCCCATACTCACTGACGATGATTATCTGGAAATTGGAAAACCGTGTTTCAGAGCTGAATGCAATGTGACGTGATACCTCAGCAGGCCATGCTTCCCAGTCACGGCACCACTACAAATGCAGCCATCTGTGTTGTGTTCCTAACGGCAGCCTGTTAATGGAACAGTATTTCCCTACTCTCCAACCAAATGTCCAGGATAATACAGAATGTTACAGGGAGTCCATTACTTGTTCTGAGAAGGCAGGCGCAGACTTGAATAGGTGACAGTGTGGTTGGTGCACAACACAGCGATCCCTTATGGTGATCTGACGTGATCTACTAAAGACTTGACAATGAGTATGCCTGCCCTCCCATTCCCATGCAGTCCAACACTGGGCCACTCTCCCATCCGAATGTCCCACAAATCTGGATACCATACGATTCGACCAGTACGCCAAATGAAGACCCACAATGAAGTCCATTTCGAAGTCGTCAGGTACTGACAAAGCAGTCTCATACCAATATGTGGCATCTCTAAGTCCTTCACAGTGATCAGATCACTCAGAATATCACGCTGGTCACGCCCGTTATAGCCGTACCGGGCCTGATCAAGACGCTAAAGACAAAAAATACTAATGCCCTCTCGTAGCCATTCTACTTGTCACAGAGAATTGCAATTGCAGTTGTTTGAGTACCCGCATATGGTGTACATGTACTAAGTTGCATTGACATCCAACGACTTCAGAGTGCATCACTTTTTCTGTCAGGCGATGCACTTCAGAGATACGTGAACCTTTACTACGGTGCATATAGACTTTGGCTTCATCTAATGAACGCTGATACCTCGTTCATAGGAATGGATAGGTAACAAACACCTGCAGCCGCGTAAGGTGGCCATTTCGCTGCCCAGCCTTAAATGTGACTGAACAAGAACGAGCCGATGGACATCATCGGCGCCACACGTCTTCATTGGCCTCTAGTTAGCGCTTGTCCAGCAATGGGAGGCGTCGCTGCAAGTCACGCTGGGTGGTCTGTACCATATAATTGGAAGCACTTGCGCCAGCACTGACATAAGGACATTAATTCACTTAGCTCTTTTTGGTATATTAAATATGCCCTGGTTATGATCCGTCATCTACATCTATACACTCGAAGAAGACTCCAACAGACTGATCAGCCTCACACTGGTGCTTAGTTAGGCCTATGAATCAATCCTCTGCCAACAGACCAATTGACACTTAAACCTACACACGCGTCTAACTATGAGCCAGAGTGGTTTTCGTGCCACCTTTGGTGACCAACTCCATTACCTCACTCACTTCAGTTTAATAATTAAAAATCTGCCATTTTCGTGTCCTCTGAAATCGATCGAGTCCATCCGTGTATGGTCTCCAAACTCCAGGTAAACGCATTACCATTTAATTAGGTCTACCTTATTTCACAAGTTCTATTAAGTCGCCCATCCTTTGTCACCATCACCAACACTAATTCCCGCATCTTCTACCCCTGCTTGATGTCCTCTCTGCTTCCTTGAATATCTCCTACTTCACCACTGCTGATACGCCTAAAGCGTACCCTCCTGTTCATCTTCTGCAGTACGCTGAGGACATCACTTCCTCGCCCTTTGTCGTAAGCTTCAGAAATCCAAGCAGTCCCTCGACTTAAGCAGTTTACCTCTTGGTCCCAATAGTGGCTCCTCAAGGCAAAACCTTCCAAATGCTCAGGCAATAATTATAGAGCGAACAACCTGCAAGTTCCTTTCCTATGACTTCTACGTAACCACTGAGAGTGCGCCACTAGTGTACTAAACTACCTTGACTAACTGATGACTTTAACCCAACATAGAAACATCATCTGTTGACCATCCAACAGAAAACCCATAATAGGAAAAACCTACCAACTGTCTGCATATATGGACTAAATCCCTCCACCAAAGTTCACATCTACAAAGCGTTAAACTAAATCCTACTCTCCCATGTCAATATTGATTGTATATTCGTTACAAACATGCTGCACGCGTTCCTACATATTGTTGAATGCCATACACGCTGTTCTTTCCGCAACATCCAGTTGACTTTCCCTCCTCGAAATATCACCTTGAAAAGTTTTCCCTGCAGCTTTGCCACGTCGAATATCTCCATATATCCTATACAGCCAAAAGAAAAAAAAAAAAAGCTCCAACAACCCCATAGTTCCCTCTCTAGTTACCACCTCTGACATGCTGCCAAGCCAACACTAATACCTCCAACCGGTCCTATCCCCACACCTTCAGTATCACCTTCCAGTGCTCCGTATCATCTCTCAGTGCAACTTAAACAGTCTCCCGCTCTCGAACAAAGAAATCCGCCTGTCACATATCCTTTATGTCAGATCTAACCCATTTTTTCTCCACATCCTCTCAATACCTGGCTCCCCTCCTCGCTTCCCATCGTATCTTCTTCTTCCCTTTCCATAATCATGACCTCGCCCCCACCCTAAGTACAGCTATACCAAATGTCATATCTCCTGCCACTCACTCTTTCACACTAGACTCCACCCTCATCAAACCACCAACCTCATTGTCAAAAGACTTCTTACAACACCACGTAGCTCTTCTATTCCAAATTTATTCTCTCCCACCGTACGTTCTATGGATTTTAGTGAAAAGCACTGGCGTGAATCATTCTCTTTGTAAGGCCTTCTATGAATATTTTATTACAAAGTAGGAGTTTTATGCCAGCATCAAATGGCAGTAGGAAAAGAATTACTAAGAAGGATACTAATTTATATATAGATTTAATTATTACAATTTATCTACGAAATGTGTTTCGGCACCAGGTTTAATTTTCGGTACCATTATTCAGGACACCATTCATCTCAAACTGTGGGAGGCTCTCTAAATATCAACATAAATATTTTATGCCTCACATTTCCTAGTTGGGAGTATATCTGGGTAAGTAGCAAACACTGTTTAATCTAATCAGTTTGTTCAAGAAGTATTACCAGTATTATGTGTAGTACAATCACATCAGCACGTTACTAGGACGTATTAGACATAATACGAAGATACCATCATATTTTGCTTTTGGGAAAAACAGGTGACTAGAACTGAAACCATGTGTTATTTGTCGTAAGTACTAAAACGTAGTTGTTTCGAGAAAATGAGGAAAGAAAAAGATCTGTGGATTTTACACAACACGTGACTATTTTAGTACATTCCAAGCCGCATGTTCTTGTTTACTAGTTGCTTATTTATTCTGTGCATTCTTTTTAAAGAGTGTCTTTCTTCTTCCGAACTCCTTGGTAGTGGCTGCAGCAGTTCTGTCTTCTTCGGCCATTTGTTAACATTCCATAACGGTCAAGGCAATAGTCACGACAATCCCTGGGTGGATGCCTAAATTATCAGTTACTTTGGCCTTGCTAATACACGGTCATGAAACTTATAATATTGCATCCATCACAGCTATTTTCAGAACCATCCAACAAAAACTGTTTTCCTTACTCGATTAAATACGCAGCTGTCGAAACTTTTGTAACACTCTTATATACGACCATGTAGATATTCAGCATTCAATTAGGAATCTGCAAGATCCCTATATACTGGCTTTATTGCTAACATAACAGTGGCACTCAACAAATGTACACTCCTGGAAATTGAAATAAGAACACCGTGAATTCATTGTCCCAGGAAGGGGAAACTTTATTGACACATTCCTGGGGTCAGATACATCACATGATCACACTGACAGAACCACAGGCACATAGACACAGGCAACAGAGCATGCACAATGTCGGCACTAGTACAGTGTATATCCACCTTTCGCAGCAATGCAGGCTGCTATTCTCCCACGGAGACGATCGTAGAGATGCTGGATGTAGTCCTGTGGAACGGCTTGCCATGCCATTTCCACCTGGCGGCTCAGTTGGACCAGCGTTCGTGCTGGACGTGCAGACTGCGTGAGACGACGCTTCATCCAGTCCCAAACATGCTCAATGGGGGACAGATCCGGAGATCTTGCTGGCCAGGGTAGTTGACTTACACCTTCTAGAGCACGTTGGGTGGCACGGGATACATGCGGACGTGCATTGTCCTGTTGGAACAGCAAGTTCCCTTGCCGGTCTAGGAATGGTATAACGATGGGTTCGATGACGGTTTGGATGTACCGTGCACTATTCAGTGTCCCCTCGACGATCACCAGTGGTGTACGGCCAGTGTAGGAGATCGCTCCCCACACCATGATGCCGGGTGTTGGCCCTGTGTGCCTCGGTCGTATGCAGTCCTGATTGTGGCGCTCACCTGCACGGCGCCAAACACGCATACGACCATCATTGGCACCAAGGCAGAAGCGACTCTCATCGCTGAAGACGACACGTCTCCATTCGTCCCTCCATTCACGCCTGTCGCGACACCACTGGAGGCGGGCTGCACGATGTTGGGGCGTGAGCGGAAGACGGCCTAACGGTGTGCGGGACCGTAGCCCAGCTTCATGGAGACGGTTGCGAATGGTCCTCGCCGATACCCCAGGAGCAACAGTGTCCCTAATTTGCTGGGAAGTGGAGGTGCGGTCCCCTACGGCACTGCGTAGGATCCTACGGTCTTGGCGTGCATCCGTGCGTCGCTGCGGTCCGGTCCCAGGTCGACGGGCACGTGCACCTTCCGCCGACCACTGGCGACAACATCGATATACTGTGGAGACCTCACGCCCCACGTGTTGAGCAATTCGGCGGTACGTCCACCCGGCCTCCCGCATGCCCACTATACGCCCTCGCTCAAAGTCCGTCAACTGCACATACGGTTCACGTCCACGCTGTCGCGGCATGCTACCAGTGTTAAAGACTGCGATGGAGCTCCGTATGCCACGGCAAACTGGCTGACACTGACGGCGGCGGTGCACAAATGCTGCGCAGCTAGCGCCATTCGACGGCCAACACCGCGGTTCCTGGTGTGTCCGCTGTGCCGTGCGTGTGATCATTGCTTGTACAGCCCTCTCGCAGTGTCCGGAGCAAGTATGGTGGGTCTGACACACCGGTGTCAATGTGTTCTTTTTTCCATTTCCAGGAGTGTATATGGCTACATTCCTTGCAAGTAACACCACCCACCCACTAGCAACACGAAGCCGCCCTTGTCGGGCTCAGTGAATGATGTGTGTGCTGGTCTGTAAACATTTTAAGGTACTGACCTGCCTACACAGTTTTCTAATGTTCTGTTAATCCCCCACACACCTTTTTCCAATTCTAGCCTATAACGCTGTGTCAAGATGTTTATTTCTCCATTTGTAAAACTACTACTGTCTCCTATACACTTCCCTTCTGTAATTTCTATATAGATACTCCGTAAGCCACTGCACCGCGCTTGGCGGAGGTTGCCCTACACCTCTACCAATAATTTCCTTTCCTGTTCCACTCGCAAATAATTCGAGGGAAAAACGACTGGTCTATATGCCTCCGTATAAGCCTTAATTTCTCATATCTTATGTTGCTAGTCCTTACGCGTAATGTGTGCAGGAGGCAGTACAATCGTTCCGCAATTAGCTTCAAATGCCAGTTCTCTAAATTTTCTCAATAGTGTTCCTCGGAAAGAATATCGCAATCCCTCCAGGAATTCCCGTTAGAGTTCCCGAAGCATCTCCGTAACACTAGCGTGTTGTTCGAACATACTGGTAAAAAATCTAGCAGCCCGCCTCTGAATTGTTTCGAAGTCCCAAACATTCGAGCAGTACTCAAGAATAGGTCACACTAGTGTCCTACATGCGCTCTTCTTTACAGATGAACCACACTTTCCTAAAAATCGCCCGTAAACCGAAGTCGACCATTCGCCTTTCCTACCACAATCGTGTCCGCAGATCGTGGTCTCGCGGTCGCGTTCTCGCTTCCCGAGAACGGGGTCCCGTGTTCGATTCCTGGCGGGGTCACGGATTTTCATCTGCCACGAGATGATTAGGTGTTTGTGCTGTCCTCATCATTTCATCATCATTCATGAAAGTGGCGAGATTGAACTGAGCAAAGATCTGATAACCGCGCAATTGAGCGCCCCACAAACCACACATCATCATCATCATCTACCACAATCTTCATATGCTTGTTGCACTTGATACCGCTTTGCAGCGTTACGCCTAGATGTTTAAACGATGTGACTGTGTTAAGCAGAACACTACTAATGCTGCATCCAAACTTAATGGGTTTGTTTTCCCTACTCATCTGCATTAATTTACATCTTGCTGCATTTAGCGCTAGCTGTCATTCATCACACCAACTAGACATTTTGTTTAAGCATCTCGTATCCTCCTACAGTCACTCTATTTCGACACCTTATCGTACACCACAGCAAACAACCGCAGACTGCTGCTCACCCTGTCCGCCAAACCATTTATGTATATAGAGAATAACAGTAGTTCTATCACACTTCCCTAGGGTATTTCTGACGATACCGTTCTCTCCGACGAACACTCGCCGTCGAAGACGCCATATTGTGTTCTGTAACTTAAGAAATCTGCGAGCCACTCAAATATTGTTCCTGATCTATATTAACGACATAGAAGACAATCTGAGTAGCTGGCTTGGATTGTTTGCAGATGATGTTGTCATTTACCGTCTTGTAAAGTCATCAGATGATCCAAACGACTTGCAAAATGATTTAGATAAGATATCTGTATGGTGCGAAAAATGGCAATTGACCCTGAGTAAGGAAAATGTGAAGTTATTCACTTGAGTACTAAAAGATATCAGCTAAACTTCTGTTACGCTTAAGTCACACAAATCTGAAGGCTGTAAATTCAACTAAATACTTAGAAATTATAATTACAAATGGCCTAAATTGGAACGATCACATAGATAATATTGTGGGTAGAGCGATTCATATGTAGAACACTTAGAAGGTGCAACAGGTCTACTAAAGAGACTGCTTACACCACGCTTGTCCGCCCTATTCTGGAGGATTGCTGTGCGGTGTGGGATCCGCATTAGGTGGGACTGACGGATGGCATCGATAAAGTACAAAGAAGGGCAGCTCCTTTTGTATTATCGCGAAATAGGGGAAATGGTTTCACAGATATGATACGTGTATTGGAGTGGCAGTCATTAAAACAAAGGCGTTTTTCGTTGCGATGGGATGTTCTCATGAAATTTCAATCACCAGTTTTCTCCTCCGATTGCGAAAACATTCTGTTGGCACCCACCTACATAGGGAGAAATGATCATCACGATAAAATAAGAGAAATCAGGGCTCGCACAGAAAAATTTAAGTGATCGTTTTTCCCGCGTGCCGTTCGAGAGTGGAACGGTAGAGAGACAGCTTGAAGGTGGTTCATTGAACCCTCTGCCAGGCACTTTATTGTGAATCGCAGAGTAATCATGTAGATGTAGATGTAGATATCTGTGAACCTATTGCACATGGTCGTGTCTTCGTTAACAGCCTAAGTGGGTTCCGTTTTGTTTTCCGGAAATGTAGAAAGGCGGACTCTACCTGTTGCTCTTTATCTATAGTTCGCAGTATATCATTTGAGAATAGGGCAAACTCAATTCGTTTCGCATGAGCGGCCCTTTCTAAAGCAATGCTGATTCGTTGACACAAGCTTGTCAGTCCCAAGAAAATTTAATGTATTTGAAATGAGAATATGTTCAAGTATTCTGTAGCATACCGATGTTAGGGGTATTGGTCTGTAAATTTGCGGGTCCTTTCTTTTGCTCTTGTGATAGACAAGAGCCACCTGCTCTTTTTCCAGTTGCTTGGGACTTTGATGTTGGCGAAAGATTCGTGATAAATGCAGATTAGGTAAGGGGCCAATGACGTAGAGTATTCTCTGTAAAATCGAACTGGGATTCCATCCGAACCTGGTGACTTATTTGTTTTTAACTCTTTCAGATGCTTCTCTACGCCAGGGATGCTTATTACTACGTCGTCCATACGGGAGTCTGTTCGATGGTCAAACTACGGTATGTTTGTAAGATTCTCCTGCGTGAACGATTTCTTGAACGCGAAATTTAAAACTTCGGCTTTCGTTCCGATAACTGCCACAACAGATTGGTCAACAAGTGACTAGATGGAAGCCTTAGACCTGCTTAGCGACTTTACATAGGACCAGAATTTTCTCGGGTTGTCTGCCAAATCTTTTGCTAAGGTGTGACGGTGATAGTTGTTGGACGCATCACGCATAGATCTTTTCAAGGACACACGAATGTCTAATAATATTTGCTTGTCGGCATTTGCGCGTTCTCTTTCGAGCCGAGAGTGCGACAGTCTCTGCTTCCTCTGCGTTTTCCAAATTTCGTTATTAAACCGTGGTGGACCTTTCCTGTGTGTGTCAGTACACGAGGTCTTCCTGGTCTTGGTTTAGATATAATTGTTTCTTCGCGTTTCCACTTCACAATGACATCACCGATAGTCGACGTCACAGGCAGATTTAGAAAGGTTGAAATATCCCTGATGGATTTATTACTCAGACCATACTTAACGACTAATCCATTATAGAACTCACTGAACCCTCCTGAACGGCTCGTTCTGCTGTTACTGCTTTGCTACCGACAACACGGCACTCCCTGCCTACTTTTACAGGAAAGGTCGCAGATTCGAATCCTGCCTCGGGCATGGATGTGTGTGATGTCCTTAGGTTAGTTAGGTTTAAGTAGTTCTAAGTTCTAGGGGACTGATGACTTCAGATGTTAAGTCCCATAGGGCTCAGAACTATTTTAGCCGTCTAGTGATCTATACCGCATTAGATAGGGGTGACTGGATGCTTTTGACCAGATAGTGTATGTTATGCACGAAACTCGTTACTTTCGAAAAGTCTACAAGAGTTACATTTATTCACGTTGAAATACACTAAAATTTGGTGTAAACGATTCTTTGAATAAGGGTACTACTGCTATAGTCGTATACGGCACAAACGTGCATTACAAATGAAGCTACACTGAAGCGCCAAAGAAACTGGTATAGGCGTGCGTATTCAAATGCAGAGATATGTAAACAGGTAGAATACGGCGCTGCGGTCGGCAATGCCTATATAAGATAAGAAGTGTCTGGCGCAATTGTTATATCGGTTACTGCTGCTACAATGGCAGTTTATCAAGATTTAAGTGAGTTTGAACGTGGTGTTATAAACGGCGTATGAGCGATTGCACACGTCTAAGAGGTAGCGATGAGGTGGGGATTTTCCCATACGATCATTTCATGAGTGTACCTTGAATATCAAGAACCCTGTAAAACTACAAATATCCGACATCGCTGTGGCCGGAAAAAGATTCTGCAAGAACGGGACGAACGACGACTGAAGAGAATCGTTCAACATGTCAGAAGTGCAACCCTTCCGCAAATTGCTGCAAATTTCGATGCTGGGCCATCAACAAGTGTCAGCGTGCGAACCAGTCGACGAAACATCATCGATACGGGCTTTCGGACTCGAAGGCCCACTCGTGTACCCTTCATCGAGCGGATGGAGGTGTATGGGTATAGAGACAACCTCATGAATCCATGGAGCGTATCAGCAGGATACTGTCCAAGCTGGTCGAGGCTCTGTAAGGGTGTGGAGCGTCTGCAGTTGGAGTGATACGGGACCCTTGATACGTTTAGATACGACTCTGACAGGTGACAGGCATGTAAGCATCCTGTCTGATCACCTGCATCCATTCATGTCCATTGTGCATTCCGACGGACTTGGGAAATTTCAGCAGGACAATGAAACGCCCCACACGTCCAGAATTGCTATAGAGTGGCTTCAGGAACACTCTTCTGAGTTCAAACTCTTCCGTTAGACACCAAACTCTTCAGACATAAACGTTATTGAGCATATCTGGGGTGGCTTGCAACGCGCTGTTCAGGAGTGATCTCCACTCCCTCGTACTCTTAGGACTTATGGACAGCACTGCGGGATTCATAGAGTCAGTTTCTTCCAGCACTTCTTGAGACATTAGTCGAGCCCATGCCACGTCGTGTTTCGGCACTTCTGCGTGCTCCCAGTGGCCCTACGCGATATTAGGCAGGTGTACGAGTTTCTTTGGATCTTCAGTGTATATCGTAATATACGTTTTGCGCGGCACACAGCGAAAGAAAATGCGCACCACATTAAGACACGAGCTCGAATTTTGAAATAATGAATAAGAAAATTAAGTTTAGAGTTTACTTCAGGTTTTTGTTTGTAAGTTTTCGGGACGAATCCATTGACATACCTGATTTTATTCAGATACAGACGAAGTACCGGAAATATGCAAAAATATAAGTAAATAAACGTGTGATCTGCATGATTTTTGCACTTAGCTGGTTTCGTGTCAGCTTTTACACCAGCGTGTCAAAACTTAATATTTCAGCGTTAGTATGTTTCGCTTGGGGCGACTGACAATGCATACGGTCTGTCATTAAGTACGCTTACATGGCCGTTTTAGTCTGCTTATATAAAATAAAGTTTGTGTTTGGAAATACTATCAACGATTTTCTTATGCTGCACAGATAAGTTTTCCACGACGTCCCTGGTAACTGGTGCAGTTCTCAAATGATGATATGAAAAACAGGTTTAGTATTAAAATTCTTACCTCTTGCCATTCTGAACATCACAAACAGAGAGATAAAACTGCAAAAGTGAAATCACATTCACCAGATAAATACAAAAAAATCTGAAACAGCGAGAACAAAGAATAAAGTGCTGCATTGTGTATTGTGCGTGTGTGTGTATTGAACTGGGGACCTAGAAACGACGGAGAGACTTCGTCCCGCCGTAGCCTCCAGTGGTTCACAACCCTACAACAGGCCACAACAGTCCACTCACCACACTGCCGCCCCACACCGAACCCAGGGTTATTGTGCGGTACGTCCCCCCAATGGACAACCTCCCCCCCCGGGATCGTACCAGACGAGTGTAACCCCTATGTTTGCGTGGCAGAGTAATTATAGTGTACGCGTACGTGAAGACAGTGTTTACTCAGCAATCGCCGACATAGTGTAACTGAGGCGGAATAAGGGGAACCAGCCTGCACTTGCCGAGGCAGATGGAAAACCGCCTTAAAAACCTTCCACAGACTGGCCGGCACACCGGACCTCGACACTCATCCGTCGGGCGGATTCGTGCCAGGGACCGTCACGCCTTCCCGCTCGGGAAGCTGGGCGCTAGACCGCACGGCTCACCGGGCGGGCTAAGTGTCACATACATAAGTTCAGTTACTGTTTACCGCCGTCTTGAACTCGTCTGTGGAATTGTTCTAACTATGCAACGGACAGAAACCAAGAAAAATATTTGTTCCCGCTTTCCGTTCACCACTGCTGAACTGAAAGAGGGTTTCGCCAATGCAGAGTGTTTGATTCAAATCGCTTTCAACAAATAAATATTGCAATTGTTAGAAAGTTATAGAATTTTAAATCGGAAAAAATACCTCTTCTCAGGGAACATAAATAAAAAATTCGATATTATTGTCACTTTCATGCGCAGATCTCCTTAGACCATTAGCAGTTTTAATGTCATGGATGTAAAAAGTCAATTTTAATAATTAAAAAATGTAAATATATCCATAAATATTACTAAAAAAGTGTGTGATTTTTTTGCATTTTCCACATCTGCTCCTAGACCACGGGAGCATTTCAACCAAACTTGGTCCACATATTTTTTATTGTCAGGCAGCAATCGCTCTGAGAGTAAGGACCACGTACGTGCCATAGTTCAGGAGAAGTGAGATCATAAGCGATGCGATCGTGAAAAACTGCTGCAGAATACATGACGTTTAAATGTATTACTTTTGTGCTACTAATTGTATTCGCATAAATTTGGCCGACAGTATTCACATACGCCGCTGAACGTAGCTACGCAAATAGATAATTGTACAACAGATAGTCCTAGAGACATGACGCCATAAACACTGACATGCATAAAACATTGGCGCATCATGCATGGGGTTTAATTACATTTATTCTTTACTACTAAGAGACTCGAACTCTCGAGTAAAATTACGGAAATCCCTGGCACCTCGCAGCTCCGTTGACAGCTTTAAAACGCGAAGCACGAACGGCTGTAGGCGGAAACAGTAGCCGTCTATAGAGCTACGAAGACACGTGGCCATAGAGATGTTTGCAAAATCGCGTTGTAGACACGTGAAGCTGCTGCGCCCAGCGTACATTAACTGTCCGGAATACTGTACTTACACATATGTTCATTATGCATATTTCTTTGTACGACTAAACCATAATTTCGAAGGTGTTTTCATGAATATAAGGGAATTAAATTTTTTCGATATTACACTACAAACACATTCAATTTCTCTGTTTCAGTTTTCAATAGAAAACTGTCTAAATAAGTATCCGGGAAATGCCGGGTTTGTCAGATAGTTGTCAAAAAAAAACTCTACTGGCTATTAAAATTGCTATACCACGAAGATGACGTGCTACAAACGCGAAATTTTACCGACACGAAGAAGATGCTGCGATATGCAAATGATTAGCTTTTCAGAGCATTCACACAAGGTTGGCGCCGGTGGCGACACCTACAACGTGCTGACATAAGGTAAGTTTCCAACGGATTTCTCATACACAAACAGCAGTGGACCGGCGTTGCCTGGTGAAACGTTGTTCTGACGCCTCGTGTAAGGAGGAGAAATGCTTACCGTCACGTTTCCGACTTTGATAAAGGTCGGATTGTAGCCATCGCGAATGCTGTTTATCGTATCGCGACATTGCTGCTCGCGTTGGTCGAGATCCAATGACTGTTAGCAGAATATAGAATCAGTGGGTTCAGGAGGGTAATACGGAACGCCGTGCTGGATCCCAACGACCTCGTATCATTAGCAGTCGAGATGACAGGCATCTTATCCGCATGGCTGTAACGGATCGTGCAACCACGTCTCGATCCATGAGTCAACAGATGGGGACGTTTGCAAGACAACAACCATCTGCACGAACAATTCGACGACGTTTGCAGCAGCATGGACTATCAGCTCGGAGACCATGGCTGCGGTTACCCTTGACACTGCATCACAGACAGGAGCGCCTGCGATGATGTACTCAACGACGAACCTGGGTGCGCGAATGGCAAAACGTCATTTTTTCGGATGAATGTAAGTTCTGTTTACAGCATCATGATGGTCGCATCCGTGTTTGGCGACATCGCGGTGAACGCACGTTGGAAGCGTGTATTCGTCATCGTCATACTGGCGTATCACCCGGCGTGATGGTATGGGGTGCCATTGGTTACACGTCTCGGTCACCTCTTGTTCGCATTGAAGGCAGTTTGAACAGTGGACGTTACATTTCAGATGCGTTACGACCCGTGGCTCTACCCTTCATTCCATCCCTGCGAAACCCTACATTTCAGCAGGATAATGCACGACCGCATGTTGCAGGTCCTGTACGGGCCTTACTGGATACAGAAAATGTTCGACTGTTGCCCCAGTCAGCACATTCTCCAGATCTCTCACCAACTGAAAACGTCTGGTCAATGGTGGCCGAGCAACTGGCTCGTCACAATACGCCAGTCACTACTCTTGATGAACTGTGGTATCGTGTTGAAGCTGCATGGGTAGCTGTACCTGTACTCGCCATACAAGCTCTGTTTGACTCAATGTCTAGGAGTATCAAGGCCGTTATTACGGCCAGAGGTGGTTGTTGTGGGTACTGATTTCTCAGGATTTATCCACCCAAATTGCGTGGAAATGTAATCACATGTCAGTTCTCGTATAATATATTTGTCCAATGAATACCCGTTTATCATCTGCATTTCTTTTTGGTGTAACAATTTTAATGGCCAGTAGTGCATTATAAATCTGGTTTTAATACTATTAAATTTTTTTGATGAGAAAATGAAATCAGAATAATAGTAAAAACTGAAGAAGACATTGTTATTATCTCCACACAGTACAATGATAGTTCAATAGCCGCGTTGCATTTGGCCTTAGCTATCTCACTTGTCTAATTACTACTCCGTCCGTCTCCGTAGCTGAACGCCCAGCGTACACGGCTGTTACGCGGAGGACCACGTTTGTCTCAGCTCCATGAAGGCAACTGCAGAGCTACTTGAATGGGAAGTAGAGGCTCGACGGTGTGGAAAGCCGGCAAACGGCCGGGCAGCGGTGTGACGACCACATCGCCCTCCACAGCGCATTCGCAGGACGCCGCCAGGCACAAGATGACATGGCTGCCGGCCCGCGTCCCTCGAACCTTCAAGGCCTCGACGAGATGCCCTCTTTCTTTCTTTCTTTCTTCTTTTGTTTTTTTAATTACTACTCTAAATTCCTAAAGATTATGTTCAAAGTTATCTTCGTATTGCTTTAAGCATATTATTCAGCGCATTCTTCCGGACACCTGCCGCTTATTTCGTTAATATTCCGCTTACCTACTACTGTACTTCAGTAGCATCAGATCACCACTATTATATTTCTGAACTTGTGCCAGAAGACATTGCAACATAAAACTACACTAACTTACAATTTTCTGCATACGTCATCAATGTTGCTAAAGTACTAGACTACATCAGATCAGGGGGTTCCATTATAATAAAAATGAAATTACATAAGAAAAGTAAAATTTCCTAATGTTGGTGAGCGAAGTATCTCAAGACGTTTTTTATCTGCCACTAGCACTCACGAACACCGGCATGAACTGCGAGATGACCATACAATGACGACAGCTGAGGACAAGAAAATCAGCGGCCGTTCACCAATGGTATATCTAATGAAAAATCCTTTTTAAATAATAATTGTACGGTGTTTCACTTTGTACAGAATAGACATTGCGAGCGTATAACATCGTGGCTGTGCTTCTGTGACATCACTCGGCCTCATCGGTTGAAATTAGTACGTTCTGATTACGCACTTTTTATCTGCACTGCGACATACACTGAAGGACCAAAGAAACTGGTACACCTGCCTAATATCGTGTGGGACCCCTGGGAGCACGCAGAAGTGCCGAAACACGACGTGGCATGGATTCGACTAATGTCTCAAGTAGTGCTGGAGGGAACTGACTCTACGAATCCTGCAAGGCTGTCCATAAATCTGTAAGAGTACGAGGGAGAGGAGATCTCTTCTGAACAGCGCGTTGCAAGCCATCTCAGATATGCTCAATAATGTCCATGTCTAGAGAGTCTGTTGGCCAGCGGAAGTGTTTAAGCTCATAAGATGCTCCTGGAGTCACTCTGTAGCAATTCTGGACGTGTTCGGTGTTGCATTGTCCTGCTGGAATTGCCCAAGTCCGTCGGAATGCACAGTGGACATGAAGAGATGCGAGTGATCAGACAGAATGCTTACGTACGTGTCACCTGTCAGAGTCGTATCTACACGTACCAGGGATCTCATATCACTCCAACGGCACACGTCCCATACCATTAAAGAACCTCCACCAGCTTGAACAGTCGCCTGCTGAAATGCAGGGTCCATGGATTCGTGAGGTTGTCTCCATACCCGTACGCTCCCATCCGTTCGATACAATTTGAAACGAGACTCGTCCGACCAGGCAACATGTTTCCTGTCATCAACAGTCCAATGTCGGTGTTGACGGGTCCAGGCGAAGCCTAAAGCTTTGTGTCGTGCAGTCATCAAGGGTAGACGAGTCGGCTTTCGGCTCCGAAAGACCATATCTATGATATTTCGTTGAATGGTTCGCACGCTGACACTTGCTGATGGCCCAGCATTGAAGTGTGCACCAATTTGCGGAAGCGTTGCACTTCTGTCGCTTTGAACAATTCTCTTCAGTCGTCGTTGGCCCCGTGCTTGCAGGATCTTTTTCCGGCCTCAGCGGTGTCCGAAATTTGATGTCTTTACCGGATTCCTGATATTCACTGTACACTTTTGACGTGGTCGTACAGGAAAATCCCCACTTCATCGCTACCTCGAAGATACTGTGTCCCATCGCTCGTGTGCCGAGTATAACAAGACGTTCAAACTCACTCACATCTTTATAACCTGACATTGTAGCAGCAGTAACCGATCTAACAACTGCGCCAGACACTTGTCTTATATAGGCGTTGCCGACCGCAGGGCCGTATTCTGCCTGTTTACGTACCTCTGTATGGCTCTGAGCACTATGGGACTTAACATCTGTGGTCATCAGTCCCCTAGAACTTAGAACTACTTAAACCTAACTAACCTAAGGACATCACACACATCCATGCCCGAGGCAGGATTCGAACCTGCGACCGTTGTAGCCGCGCGGTTCCGGACTGAGCGCCTGAACAGCTAGACCACCGCGGCCGGCTGTACCTCTGTATTTCAAACGTGTGTGAATTCCTAAGGGACCAAACTGCTTAGGCCATCGGTCCCTAGACTTACACACTACTTAAACTAACCTATGCTAAGACCAACATACACACCCATGGACGAGGGAGGACTCGAACCTCCGGCGGGAGGAGCCGCGCAGTCCGTGACATGACGCCTCAAACCGCGCGCCTATTCCGCGCGGCCTCTATATTTCAATACGCATGTCTATACCACTTTCTTTGGTGCTTCAGTGTATGTCAGTTTTATTGACTACTTTTTTTTAATATTTGACTGTTTTATTCAAGTATACCGCTGTAGTGCTGTAGGTATGCTGTTATTATTTTATATTGTTATTTTCATCATCCCTTTATTTATGGACGAATATTTTCTGTTTATACATCCATCAGTTTATTCTAGATCTGAAGCTATATCCTCACTGATGACAGAAACGGTTTTTCTTTTCCGGAATGAAAAATGGAACATATCACATTTGTCTGCTTTCCAGACTTAAATATCAAAGTATTCTACCAAGAACTGATGGAAGGACCTATTAATACAGAGTGGATCCGTATACGTATCAGTCCATGAACATTCGACCGAACTCGTTTCAAGAAACTTATAGTACGCTATAGCGATACCTTTTACTGCTACAACAGCACAGTCGTGTAAGGGACTTTGTTGCACCACTTCGTTTGTAAATGAAGTAGGAAGAAAATGGTACGAAGCATCTTACACGAAGAGCGATGTATTGGCTTCTGTACATCTTATGTGCATACAGGTGTATTAAAATCCTTGACAGTAGTAAAACCCTGTGTGGCCATAAAGGCAACAGCGCATCCTTACTTGAAATTGCACGACTCTGTACTAAATTTGGAATCAGCCCACCCCCGAAGGATTGTTAGCCTTTGTAAATTTTACTGTCCACTTGGTAAACAACAGGTACTTTACTCTTTTCGCCGCAAATACACTCCTGGAAATAGAAAAAAGAACACATTGACACCGGTGTGTCAGACCCACCATACTTGCTCCGGACAACGCGAGAGGGCTGTACAAGCAATGATCACACGCACGGCACAGCGGACACACCAGGAACCGCGGTGTTGGCCGTCGAATGGCGCTAGCTGCGCAGCATTTGTGCATCGCCGCCGTCAGTGTCAGCCAGTTTGCCGTGGCATACGGAGCTCCATCGCAGTCTTTAACACTGGTAGCATGCCGCGACAGCGTGGACGTGAACCGTATGTGCAGTTGACGGACTTTGAGCGAGGGCGTATAGTGGGCATGCGGGAGGCCGGGTGGACGTACCGCCGAATTGCTCAACACGTGGGGCGTGAGGTCTCCACAGTACATCGATGTTGTCGCCAGTGGTCGGCGGAAGGAGCACGTGCCCGTCGACCTGGGACCGGACCGCAGCGACGCACGGATGCACGCCAAGACCGTAGGATCCTACGCAGTGCCGTAGGGGACCGCACCGCCACTTCCCAGCAAATTAGGGACACTGTTGCTCTGGGGTATCGGCGAGGACCATTCGCAACCGTCTCCATGAAGCTGGGCTACGGTCCCGCACACCGTTAGGCCGTCTTCCGCTCACGCCCCAACATCGTGCAGCCCGCCTCCAGTGGTGTCGCGACAGGCGTGAATGGAGGGACGAATGGAGACGTGTCGTCTTCAGCGATGAGAGTCGCTTCTGCCTTGGTGCCAATGATGGTCGTATGCGTGTTTGGCGCCGTGCAGGTGAGCGCCACAATCAGGACTGCATACGACCGAGGCACACAGGGCCAACACCCGGCATCATGGTGTGGGGAGCGATCTCCTACACTGGCCGTACACCACTGGTGATCGTCGAGGGGACACTGAATAGGGCACGGTACATCCAAACCGTCATCGAACCCATCGTTCTACCATTCCTAGACTGGCAAGGGAACTTGCTGTTCCAACAGGACAATGCACGTCCGCATGTATCCCGTGACACCCAACGTGCTCTAGAAGGTGTAAGTCAACTACCCTGGCCAGCAAGATCTCCGGATCTGTCCCCCATTGAGCATGTTTGGGGCTGGATGAAGCATCGTCTCACGCGGTCTGCACGTCCAGCACGAACGCTGGTCCAACTGAGGCGCCAGGTGGAAATGGCATGGCAAGCCGTTCCACAGGACTACATCCAGCATCTCTACGATCGTCTCCATGGGAGAATAGCAGCCTGCATTGCTGCGAAAGGTGGATATACACTGTACTAGTGCCGACATTGTGTATGCTCTGTTGCCTGTGTCTATGTGCCTGTGGTTCTGTCAGTGTGATCATGTGATGTATCTGACCCCAGGAATGTATCAATAAAATTTCTCCTTCCTGGGACAATGAATTCACGGTGTTCTTATTTCAATTTCCAGGAGTGTAATTCAGAGTTCTTCCAGGCTGTCAGCTTATTTCACGAGATTACTGGAATTCACAATTGGAAAATCTGTCATTGCTTCTAGCAACAATTTAAATCCGACTGAAAATGGTAAGCGCCTTTAAGAGAATTTTACCTAGACACCAATTTACTAGCGCAGTCCCACGGTCGTGCGTCGGCGGGGGAGGGTGGAAAGCCCGAATCTCTCTGCACCCAGAGGGCCGGACTTTTTTGCACTCGTCCCGAGAAGAAAAAGCCTCCCACTTTGTGCTCCGCTGAACATCTTCCCGTATAATGAGTAGTAATTATAATACTTGGCGGCGATTCCCTACTTTGCGGAACGCCGGCTAATTACGGCGAACTGGCGCCGCATGACGTAATTAGCGACAAAGCCAGCGAGTGGAATGTCTCCTGGGGCAAAGAGCGTAATGTGCCCGATGCCTGCCAAGTAACATTAACTTCTTTCAACGACTCGACTAATAATTAATTAGACCCATATCGTCGTAAAAGCTTTTCTTTCCGTGAATAGACTTTGCTTAAGACTCTGCGGTTGGCCTGGTACCAAAGAAAATATTCCTACACTTCCGCTCGAGATGGCACCCTGTCATACACTGTATTCGGGAAACTTATTTTTTTCTTATTTCCTTTCTCCGTCGTCATCAACTCCTCCTTCTTCGCCGCCTCCTCTTGGTCCTCTTCCCCCTCCTCCTGCCCCCTTTTTCGGCCAGTAAGGAATTAATTATCGCGTCGCGTTGGGACACGAAATTGTATGGCTGCTGGCCGAAACCTGTGCCAATAAAGTCTGCGGCAGTGGTGCCCCCCCCCTCCCTCCCTCTGGGCGTAGAGATGGGGGTGGGGGGGGGGGGTGGGGGTGGAGGAGGAGGAGGAGGAGGGGAGTGTCGAGGAGGCGGGGCTCGCTTATCGCGAAACTTCCTCTCATCAGTAGCAGAAAAGTTGGCCTCCTCACGGAGTTACTTTACATCACCGACAAAGTGAGAAGAACGAGTTAGCTAAAAAAAAAAAAATGAAAGAAACCACGCGATACTGCTAAAATTTGCTGATACAAGGCGGTGATACTGGAGTACGATAGTACGTCGCAAGTTGCACATCGCGTTGCTTTCGCCTCTGCTTCCGCTGCAAGCGACGACAACTTGCAGGTGTGTCAACGAATGTAATGTCCCTTTACGCCATAAATGTGTGTGCGTTTGGCCAGGTTATGCACTTGCAATAGACATGACATCACAGTTACTGAGGTCGTTGGGAGAAATAACTGTGACAAAAATATTCCACCTCGTATGTAAGTATATGGGACAGGCGAAATACCATAATACTTCAAGAAGGATGCAATAATTCCAGTTCCAAAGAAGGCAAATGCTGACGTGAATGCTACCGAAGCTTCAGTTTAATAAGGTATGGTTCCTGAGTTGCAAGACGATTTATTTAAAGAAGAATGGAAGTCTGGTAGAAACCGACTTCGGGGAATACCAGTTCTAGTTTCCAGAGGTATGCGAGTATCAGAACACGGGAGGCAATAGAATTCCCTTACAAGATAGACTGAAGAAAGGCACACCTACGTTGAACAGCATTTGTAGATTCAGACAAAGTTGTTGATATGTTGAATGGAATACAGTCTTTGAAATTCTGAAGTCTCCATGTTGAAGGTTCGAACAGTAATCTCGAAAGATGCAAAAAAACAGTAATGTTCGATAAGATGGCTCAGTCTGCAAATAGCCTTTAAAGAATTACGAGCAAAAATAGTATCCGCCAGCCAGAGGAAGTTCACAACGTCTCCCCCACCAACCAATCCTGTACATGTTACGTGAAGATTAGTGCCGCTAAGTACAAAATCAGTGTTTCATACGTCATGTGTACAAGATGCACTTAAATCGAAGCTAAATATGACGTAATCTCCGTTTTAATACTAGTAACAAGTATGGATGGGAAAAACGGCCTGGTTAAAATCGATACCTGTGTTTTATTTCTGAATAATCGATATTTTTCTGTATTGGTTTGGCCTCGCTTACTAATAACAGAGTAAAAAAATCGAAATTTTAATTAGCCATAGTAGCAGTGCTAAAATTTTTGGCTTTTGAAATATTGCGTCATAATAGAAAATGGGATAAGCGATCAGTGCTATTTTAGTAATAATGCCGACAGAAGTGAACAACGAACACATGGCATGAGCACTGGTATAGGGTTGCTGAGACAGTACCGTGGACTAACTGTTCCCACGTGGCGTGTCCTATTAGGTGATAGGGGGGGGGGGGGGGGGGGCTTATGAGTGTACTTGCAGTGTGCAAGGCCTACTATATGGCAGTTTTTCGCTGTCATCACCGGACATCAGTTGTATTACAGAGTGACACCATCCCTTGTCTGGAGCTATTTTACGAAGTGAAAATCAGTGAAGTACAGTGCGCCTTTTACTTTAAAAAAACTGGATCATCAGATGAGAAGCAAACCTATAACCTAAAGATCCATTCATAGTTGACGATAAAAACAAAACGTAGCTTATCTGCTACCTATGTCTGCATAATATGCCTTTATTTCCTTCTGGCCCTTGAAACCAGACAAATTAACACGGTAAATAGTGTTCTTCAACCTCATTTTTCACCGCTTTCGCACTGAGTTTTCGTAATGCCCAAATAGAGGTATTTATCCCAATGCAACATGATTTTGAACAGAATTTCAAACAATGAGAATCAGTGATGATTTTTTTCTAGTATTCAACCACCTATCTATCACTTTTCCAGTAAAGCACCAAACGGTGGACGGACCAAGTTTTCTTTTATTTGCCTTTTTACTGTAATGTTTTGGTTCTATGTGTCTTGAAACTGAAGAAGACAAATTTTTCAATCTTTGTTCGATTTCTGCATTTATTACAGGAAATAAAGGGGAAAAGTACCGAATATCATTTATTTCGAAAACTAGATATTTTGACTAGTTTTAAAACTGAGGTTAAACTAACTTTGAAAAAAAAAAACCGATATAACCGAAAACCAATTCTTTAAAGAATCGAATTTCTATGTATAAAATGTCATCTCTTCTGAAGTACTTGTCGGCAACGATGTAATTTTGCAGGTACCTTCAGTGGTAAATATGGATACTGTCTGCAAAATTGCGATTAGAGCTATTAGCAAAGAAATAATAAATTAAAACGTCATGCTGAAGTTTTACTAAACGAACAAGGAAATTTAGTAACCAACCTTTTCCCTTTCAATATTTAGTGGGAGGAATCAAGGAGAAAAAGTTAAGAAAAGGTCTGGAATTATGTGTACATTTTATTGGAAGCCAATAAGTGCTCTCATTCTCAAATACTAGATGAATATAGTCTGCGTAATTTATGCGCTGTTAGTTAAGGTGCCTCAAACTTGCACACAGTTTTTAAATTTAATACTTGACCTATCCTGTAAAAGCTTTAACACTACACTTCTCAATTGGTAGATTATGATACTATTTCAAATCATCAAATTTGGTCATTAATTATGTGAAATACTGAAAATCAAATCGTAGCTCCTCTATCCGCTCGGACAGCCACGTGTGTCAGTACTCCACTCTCGCGATTGAGGCGGACGGATTGATGACAAGGACCCATGCGCAAACAGATGGGGTACATAGCGCCCCGTCCCGGATTGGGCGCCAGGGTAGGGGTGGGGGTAAAGGGTGACAGGAAGGCCATCCGGCCACACTGTACCACTAATACTCCCTAATACAGATTATCATGGCGACCCCGTGAAGATACTGGATAAGGTCGAGTAAAAGAATAAAAGAATTTATTTTACCCTGTAAGCCTTAGATAGGCAACCTGCACTGGCAATGTGATCAGTTTTTGCTTATGGAAATATACAGAATGTTCCAGGAAAAGTGACCAGTATTCATTGATATGACAGGAACGGTCATTTGAAACAAAAATGTCTAGTAATAATTGGTTCTAAAATGAATACTGTATGTTAAGAGTTGTGAGCACTTCTTCGTCTTCGATACAGTGAAGTGAATTTCTTCTATTGCATGCCGGAGGTGGTAGTTCATACTACCACATGCAGTGCTTGCTGTTAGGTAGAAGGGCTGCCCCCTGCATAGTTCGACCACCACAATTCCGTCTATGTTTAGCGGGCCAGATACGGCGCATGCATCACTTATGAAATTGTTAGTAAATGGACGAGGCAATGCATTGTATACAGTTGAGTGGTCAGTAACCGCCGCAGCGTCCTGGGACGCCAGCTTCCTCACTAAGTGGCATGTGAGTCGCAGCACGCAGCACTGCGATGGGCGGACACTATTTTACATCCGCGCGGTCACGCGCTCACGTGATACCGTGCCGTATCCTTCCGCAGGCGGCTACATAGGTCAGTGCTCCGCCCAAAGGAGACAACACACGTACCGGACTCCGACGGAAAAATAACCGCTTCAGGTCTCCGCAACGTACCCCGACAGCTGTGACCGCTGCCACCGAGTTGCCGTGCCGTCTTCCCCGTGAGCCACATCTGCTGCTGAGTTTCCAACAGCCCCTCATGACGCGCCGCTTGATCGCCGTTAACAGTGGCTGCCTATGAGCGCCTCGCCTCGTAGGATCTTGCCGAAATCTCTTCTCTGTCCCTCGAGATATTGTCCAGGATGGACAATTTTCTGTTATCAAGTTTTGATGATATACTCTCTCAAAAAAATCAAATGGCTCTGAGCACTATGGGACTTAACATCTGAGGTCATCAGTCCCCTCGAACTTAGAACTACTTAAACCTAACTAACCTAAGGACATCACACACATCCGTGCCCGAGGCAGGATTCGAACCTGCGACCGTAGCGGTCGCGCGTTTCCAGACTGAAGCGCCTAGAACCGCTCGGTCACACCGGCCGGCTATTCTCTCTCAGAAATAAACTTTATTTAGTTATGGGAATAAACAATTGTGTTGTAGAAGTGTGTTTTTCCACTGCTCAGCAGAGGACAGAACACTTTCTCTCCAAATTAGTTGCTTTCGAATCAGAGATAATCTTATTCAGTACTCAGTGGCACCCTGTATCATCACACGTTGTATTGAGCCCGCGTGAGAATGGAGAATGCAATTCAGCAATGTTCCTTCTTGTAGGAGTCTCCTCACACGGATAAAGTCCATCGTGATTTTGTACGAAGAACTGTGACTCTTCTGAGAAGACGACGCGGCGCCCTCGTGTTGGGCGCTCCACTGTCGGCACGCCTTTCTCTGCTGCCGCATCAAGGGAAGCCAAAACAGAGTTGGGGGTTCTACGGACAGTGTACGTCATGGATAACTGTCTGAACATATCTCAGCCCTCGTCTTTCTGTGTCGTTAGTCCCCAGCTCCGTGTATCATAGAGAGACTCTGGACGTTGGTAAATTATGGTTTGAAATACAAGAAGTCATGGGATAGCGATATGCACGTATACAGATGGCGTAGTGTCACATGCACAAAGTATAAAAAGGCAGCGCATTGGCGGAGATGTCATTTGTACTCAGATGTTTCATGTGAAAATGTTTCCCACGTGATTGTGGCCGCATGACAGAATTAACATATTTTAAAGGTGGAATGGTAGTTGGAGGTAGACGCATGTGAAGCCAGCCGCTGTGGCCGAGCTGTTCTAGGCGCTGCAGTCTGGAACGGCGCTGCTGCTACGGTCGCATTTCTGCGCATTATTTATTATGAACCAAAGCAAAAAAAAATGTCCGGTAAACATGAGCTTAGATACTGTGAAACACAATTCTCCTACTGAAGAAGTGCTCATAGTTCTTAAGGCATGCATTGTACAGCACGTGTTTACTGGCCATTTCTTTCTAGTTTTAGTGCATACTCCTGCCTCGCAAAATACAGAAAGCGAAGAGCTTGCAGTAAAAGAGATTTGTTTCACAGTATCGAAGATGAAGAAGTTGGTTCAAATGGCTCTGAGCACTATGCGACTTAACTTCTGAGGTCATCAGTCGCCTAGAACTTAGAATTAATTAAACCTAACTAACCTAAGGACATCACACACATCCATGCCCGAGGTAGGATTCGAACCTGCGACCGTAGCGGACGCTCGACTCCAGACTGTAGCGCCTAGAACCACACGGCCACTCCAGCCGGCGATGAAGAAGTGCTCGTACCTCTGAAGATACCGTATGCATTTTAGTAGCCATGTTGACGACACATTTTTGCTTCAAATGATCGTTCCTGCCATATAACTGAATACTGACCGTTCCTCCTGGGACACCCTGCAGATTATGTGTGAAGCGAAATATGTCCCATAGTCTCGATACGTATCAGACGGCCGGCCGCTGTGGCCGAGCGGTTCTAAGCGCTTTTGTCCGGAACAGCGTTGCTGCTACGGTGACAGGTTCGAGTCCTGCCTCGGGCATGGATGTGTGTGATGTCCTTAGGTTAGTTAGGTTTAAGTAGTTCTAAGTTCTAGGGGACTGATGACCTGAACTCTTGGTTGGTTGGTTGTTTGGGGAAGGAGACCAGACAGCGTGGTCATCGGTCTCGTCGGGTTAGGGAAGGATGGGGAAGGAAGTCGGTCGTGCCCTTTCAGAGGAACCATCCCGGCATTGGCCTGGAGTGATTTAGGGAAATCACGGAAAACCTAAATCAGGATGGCCGGACGCGGGATTGAACCGTCGTCCTCCCGAATGCGAGTCCAGTGTCTAACCACTGCGACCTGAACTCTGACACAGAGGAAAAGTAGCGAGGAAAGTTATACCTGTATCTGTCATACGAGCTTAGCCCAGATAGGTTAGAGCCACTTTTTACTGCTAAAGCTGTATACACTGCATTTCACATCCTATAAACCATCCGCTTCACCTACAAATTTAATCATAAATATTTTTCCTAGTACACGGTGGGACTAATAATACTGGTCCAGAAATATTACGTACGCCTTAAGATGGACATCCTGAATTGCGTCTACGTTACCTGGGGCAGCTGGTGTAAGTTGGGTGCCTATCTTAAGGTGCATGAAACATTTTCCAGGACAATTTTATTTTCCCAGCGCTGTATATTTGATACGCACTTTGTTATCAAACACTGATACAACCCCACAGGTGTCATGGCAACAGAACTGCAAGCTCCCATCGTACGTCAACAGCAGTTTACAGGATTTGGCAGGCCCAATGGTTTATTCCCGTTGAACCATGCCTACAGTGGCTCCATACCACAAGCGCTCTCTCTGTCGTCACGATATGGGATAGCCGGCTGTAGCTACTCAGCCCACTTGCACTTGGAGCTCCATTACTAGAACACCATCTTTGATACTTAGTATAGCGAGCATCAACCTAGTTGCTACTGTACAAGCTGAACGCTATCTCTTAATACATTATTTGTAATGAGTCTTCGTATGCTTGGAGAAATACAAATTAAATAAATTTTCTGTTTGTTGTGTCAACTTGTTTGCTAATCATATACAAGGTGCAATAATAAAGTAATGAGACTTATTTTCTTTGCAAGATGTGGCAACCCTGCAGGCTTACGTAGGCACAATATCTTTAACCTTGGTCCATAAACTGCTTCTAGTCCAAGCGGCACATCGATGCAACTGCTCAGTCATGAGTTGTGCTGTAATAAGTTAACACGTGTTTGTGACTCTCGTCACGGAAATGGAACCTCATAACATTGCGAACTGTATGCCCTTTCTTTTTGCGTTAAATTGGGTGAAAACGGAACGACAACTTACGGTAAGCTTCAAGAGCTCAAGTTTTTCGCTGGCATAAAATGTTTAGTGAAGGCAGAACGAATGTTGAAGATGAAGACTGCAGTGGACGACCATCAACCTAACGGACGGATGTCAGATTGGCCAGGGTGCATGAACTCGTACGATCTGATCAAAGATTATCTGTGAAAATGATTGCAGGAGAACTGAACATCAATCGAGAAACGGTTCATCTAATAATAACAGAAGATCTTGGTATGAGAAAGATTTGTGCAAAAATGGTCCCCAAAAATCTCACACCTCAACAGCGAGAAACACGGACAAATGTGGCAGCCTATATGTTACAGCAAACGGAAATCAATGCAGAATTGTTGAGCCGTGTTATCACTGGTGATGAAAGTTCGCAATGGTGCTCAAAGGGATCACCGAGACCAAACAAAGCTCGCATGTCAAAGTCAAAAGTGAAATGCGTGCTAGTCTGCTTCTTTGATTCCAAGGGAATTGTTCCTAGAGAGTGGGCGCCTCCTAGACAAACAGTTAACCAACATTACTACAAAGAAATTTTTTGACTTCGTAAAAGAGTTCTTCGTGTCCGTGCCAACAATGCTGATAATTGGATTCTGCATCACGATAATGCCCCATCACATACTCTTCTATCAGTATAGCAATTTTTAACCGCAAAACAAATTTCAGTACTATCACAGCCACCTTACTCACCAGATATCGCTCCGTGCGACTTTTTTCTATTCCCAAGAGTCAAAACGGCGGTCAAGGGACACCATTTTCAAACAACACAATATGTCCAAAAAGCTATGACGAGGGTATTGGAGGATATTACAGACGACGAGTTCCTGAAATGTTACCATCAATGGCAAAAGCGCTGGAAAAAGTGTGTGCAATCAGAAGGGAACTACTTTAAAGGAGACAACACTAAACTTGACTAAAACGGTAAACATCATTTTTTTTCACATCAGTCTCATTCCTTTATTGTCGCACCTCGCTTACTCCTGTCCACCTATCCTAAGACGACAGTTTCTGCACCACTCTGTAGCCCACCTCTCCATACCATTGTGTACGAATTCATACACAACATGCACAAAAAGTAAATAACAATTTGTCCATTTTATTTGAACTGTTGAGCTCCGTGGCCGTGGATAACGATATTTCACTATAAAAATGCAGCAACCAGCCACTTTTTAATGCGTTTTATTTATGCCAATATGCATTTCGGGTTTGCACCCATCTTCAGCTGGCAAATTACATGTATCTTCAGTTTATACAGTGGCACAATCTCGACAGCAGTTTGGATGCTGCAGCTGGCTTGTGCAAAGGCAACGATGCCAATCATTTACTTCTCGCGAGTTTAAAGTTACGCACTATCAGTTGTTCATTTTACTTACATTGTCCTCTCCTTGGTTTTTCTTGGCTTTTCTTCTTTTTTGCAACAACACAAACACTTTTTGTCACGTATTTTACTCAGGCGCACTGCGTTAGCCGCCATGTTGTCGACTAACAGTTTTTTTCCATACAAGCGGATTATCTATGGACAGAGTTATATTTTACGAAAGTTTTGAGGTTCTAAGATAAGCTGCTGTTTTCTAAACATTGACTTGGGTGATAGAAGTATACTAAGTACGATGTATACTTTTTTTCGGCGGTATTGAAGATAATAAACTAACATAACACATTTATACAAAGCAGTAATTCATACATTTACAATATAACAAAGATAGAATTAAGATTTTTTATGTTGTATATTATTACATGCATTTGTTCGGTTTGCACTCTACTTATCAAACCACTTACTAAGCACAATCAAGAAATAACATAATCTAATATAAACCCAACAAATGCATGTAATAATATACAACATAAAAATCTTAATTCTAAAATTTTAATTCTATCTTTGATATATTGTAAATGTATGAATTACTGCTTTGTATAAATGTGTTATATTAGTTTATTATCTGCAATACAGCAAAAAAAAAAAAAATTGTATACATCGTACTTAGTATACTTCTATCACCCAAGTCAATGTTTAGAAAACAGTAGCTTATCTTAGAACCTGAAAACTTTCGTAAAATATAACTCTGTCCATAGATAAACCGCTTGTATGGAAAAAAAACTCAGTCGACAACATGGCGGATAACGCAATGCGCCTGCGTAAAATACGTGACAAAAAGTGTTTGTGTTGTTGCAAAAAAGAAGAAAAGCCAAGAAAAAACGAGGAGAGGAGAATGTAAGTAAAAGGAACAACTGATAGTGCGTAAATTTAAACTCGCGAAATTGAAGTAAATGATTGGAATCGTTGCTTTTGCACAGGCAAGCTGCAGCATCCAAACTGCTGTCGAGATTGTACCACTGTATAAACTGAAGATACATGTAATTTGCCAGCTGAAGATGGGTGCAAACCCGAAATGCATATTGGCATAAATAAAACGCATTAAAAAGTGGCTGGTTGCTGTATTTTTATAGTGAAATATCATTAACAGAGAGTAAAATTTCGTAATTGGCCATCTTTCTGAGACTGCTATTTCAGTGACCACCAGTGTAGAATTGAGTTTCTCTTCGTGTCCTATTCGAGTTCAGACAGCACTTTAAACTGCAGGTTGCGAACAACCTACGATGATGTGTGCCGTGGAGGTCTGTTGCGATGAGTGTGGCCTGGGCCGCTGTCGGTCGGTGGTCCTCCGCTGACATACCGGGGGAACAATGCCGTCGAGTCCGACAAAAACGCGAGAGGAGCTGTGGGAGGGAGTGCGCCAGCGGTGTGTGTCGCCGGTGTGCTTACCAGAATTCAATTAACTTCTTAGCGGCAGTCGCCCGCTTCTTCTGCGCCGGGGCGCCACGCCGGCCGTGCGTCGAATCGGCGCCCACTGCTCCACAAAAATCGCGGCCCTAAAGTCAGCAGCTAAAGTGTGCCGAATTACCTCAAAGCTGCTGTTAGACACGCGCTTTAGCACAGAAGCCACCTAAAAAAACTCGTCCAAATTAAGAACACAGCCGATGGCCTGTTGTGACAAATACTTGACATCTGAGTAAGCAACCAGAGTCGAGGCAAAACATCTCAGCTAAATCTTCATGTAAATTCCACGATGCTAAAGATCAATAAAAGATTAAAATCATTAATAAAAGATTTCTACCTCAGTTTTATTAATTCGATTTGAATTAGGTGTTGTTGTTGTCGCGGTCTTCAGTCCTGAGACTGGTCTGTTGCAGCTCTACATGCTACCCTATTCTGTGCAAGCCTCTTCATCTCCCAGTAGTTACTGCAACCTACATCCTTAAGAATCTGCTAAGTGTATTCATCTCTTGGTCTCCCTCTACGATTTTTACCCTCCACGCTGCCCTCCAATGCTAAATTTGTGATCCGTTGATGCCTCAGAACATGTCCTACCAACCGGTCCCTTCTTCTTGTCAAGTTGTGCCACAAACTCGTCTTCTCCCCAATTCTATTCAATACCTCCTCATTAGTTATGTGATCTAGCCATCTAATCTTCAGCATTCTTCTGTAGCACCACATTTCGAAAGCTTCTATTCTCTTCTTCTCCAAACTATTTATCGTCCATGTTTCACTTCCATACATGGCTACACTCCATACGAATACTTTCAGAAATGACTTCCTGACACTTAAATCAATACTGGATGTTAACAAATTTCTCTTCTTCAGAAACGCTTTCCTTGCCATTGCCAGTCTACATTTTATATCTTCTCTACTTCGACCATCATTTGTTATTTTGCTCCCCAAATAGCAAAACTCCTTTACTACTTTAAGTGTCTCATTTCCTAATCTAATTCTCTCAGCATCATCCGACTTAACTCGACTACATTCAATTATCCCCATTTTGCTTTTGTTGATGTTCATCTTATATCCCCCTTTCAAAACACTGTCCATTCCGTTCAGCCGCTCTTCCAAGTCCTTTGCTGTCTCTGACAGAATTACAATGTCATCGGCGAACCTCAAAGTTTTTGTTTCTTCTCCATGGATTTTAATACCTACTCCGAATTTTTCTTTTGTTTCCTTTACTGCTTGCTCAATATACAGATTGAATAACATCGTGGAGAGGCTACAACCCTGTCTCACTCCCTTCCCAACCACTGCTTCCCTTTCATGCCCCTCGACTCTTATAACTGCCATCTGGTTTCTGTACAAATTGTAAATAGCCTTTCGCTCCCTGTATTTTACCCCTGATTTGAATTAGATACTACTGGCAAAAAAAACTGAAACACCGAGAAGGATAGGAGGAACCAAACGAAACCTCACTGTTTGGAAGAATACGTGATGTGGATTTTTAGCTTCTGGCGGCATAATGAATAGTCCATTAAATTTCGAGCATGCAGCCGCGCAAATACTATATCCTCAACTGATATTTCGGCCGCGTATCATCCGGCCATTCCCACAGCGAGTCTTAAGACCGACGACAAGTTGCCAAACACTGCCTTATATGCACCACTGCAGCGGCACTGCGCAGGAGGGTCGCAGATGCTGCTCGGAGGCAAAGAGGTAAACTTATACATACGCCACCTGTGGTGAAAGCGTTCGGACATTTGATTCGCTTATCGATGTATATTCGGCAGCGGTAACACCTTGCCGACTTCTCTGCAATATAATTACTCCAAGAGTCGTATTCCATGCCCTGTCCAAATTGAAAACGTAATCTCAATTTATAGGCCATTCTAATTTCTACTGCTTCCTGAAAAACAGAATCCCAAAAGGAAGCCGGCCGATGTGGCCGAGCGGTTCTAGGCGCTTCAGTCTGGAACGCGCGACCGCAACGGTCGCAGGTTCGAATCCTGTCTCGGGCATGGATGTGTGTGATGTCCTTAGGTTAGTTAGGTTTAAGTAGTTCTAAGTTCTAGGGGGACTGATGACCTCAGCTGTTAAGTCCCATAGTGCTCAGAGCCATTTGAACCCAAAAGGAAGAGGTGGACATCAAAAGGATGCGTACAGGTGGCGCTAGATGGGAGTGTGGATCGACCGTGAGGCGCAGCGGGATAGTCCGTTCAGTTGCCATAACACTCTGTCCCGGACAGAGCAGTGGTTATCGCACCTGCCTGGTAAGTAGGATGTCCTGGGTTCGAATCCCTGTCCGGTACACATTTTCACTCGTCGCCGCCGATTCTGCGTAATATCCCAATGCAGCTGACAGCAGTGATCCCTCCCCTTTCCTTTCAACCGCTCTCCACCTTCAGTTTACATAAAATCTTCACGTCGCTGTAAGTCATCGAACGTTATGCCACGGACAACTTGTCTGGCTGTATTAATCACGTGTATCTCGTCGTTCCATGTACCTCGTGCTTATTATATGACCTACATTGCTTTATCACCATTTACACAAGGAATCTGATACATACCTGCCTTACGAAGCAATAAATCATCCTTCAAAGAACAGAGTAATTTTTTCATAGTATTAGTATTCATTGTACCATCTGTTGGCCACACTCACTTTATTACGTAATATGTCAGGTAATGCATTGATTCACACCTAAGAAGTAAAGCGTCGATCTGAATAACACGGCCGGCCGGTGTGGCCGTGCGGTTCTAGGCGCTATAGTCTGGAGCCGAGCGACCGCTAAGGTCGCAGGTTCGAACCTTGCCTTGGGCATGGATTTGTGTGATGTCCTTAGGTTAGTTAGGTTTAATTATTTCTAAGTTCTAGGCGACTGATGACCTCAGAAGTTAAGTCGCATAGTGCTCAGAGCCACTTGAATCATTTTTTTTAATAATACGGCTACAACAGCCATGAATGAAATTTTACTTTCATCTACAAAAAAGCAAGAAGCCTGCAGACCTGACAGACATTTGCGGGAGCCGTAAGTATATGTTTCACACCATGGAATATCATCGTAATTGGCGAGACGCACTACTAAGTCTGGCATACATTTCCATTTTTAACAAGCGCCCTAATACTACGTCAGCCACACGCTATGTGCGGCCACCCCGCAATGTTCAAACAATGTATGTCAACTTAAGTTTTGACTGTAACCGAAATCTGTCCATTTGACGGATTACACCTTCGCCGGCCGGAGTGGCGCTTCAGTCTGGAACCGCGCGACCGCTACGGTCGCAGGTTCGAATCCTGCCTCGAGCATGGACGTGTGTGATGTCCTTAGGTTAGTTAGGTCTAATTATTTCTAAGTTCTAGGGGACTTATGACCTCAGAAGTTAAGTCCCATAGTGCTCAGAGCCATTTGAACCATATTTGATTACACCATCCACTTGAAAGTGGTTACATAGTCAAAACTGTGCAGAAGTGAAAAACGTAAAAAACTTATTAAATGGAAGTAACGACAGCCAGTGTGTTAGGTTATTGTCATTTAGAATATTTATTTTGCCGTGGGCTCAACTGCAACTGAAACAACATGGACTGATTTTAAACAATTATTCAGTGTCTTACACAGAGTTATTCGGAGGCAAACATCTGTAAATTTCGTCTCGGGTACGTCAGTAATAAAGATGTGAAAGGTGTAGTATTATACGGTCAGACGCTTCTCTTCTTAGGTGTGAGAAAATGCATTAGCTGACATATGACGTAAAAAAATTGGTGCGGACAACAGATGATACAAGGAGAACTAATTCCGTAAGAAACTGCTCTAACCTAGTAGTCGTATAATCTGACTGGTTGCCGCGACGAAAGATGTTGGGATTACCCTCGAGCCAGCACGACAAATCTCACATTTCCCTTCATTAATCTCTTGTTGATGTAACTCAGTCCAGACTTCATCTTAGTACCTGTTTTTATAACATTAGAGTAACGAGATGCAGACGAATTAGTTCCTGTGGTTTCGGCTACCCGCCACAAGCATGCTCAGCAAAATGATTCGGGCTGCCTCTGCACTTCTAAACCAGGGGCCGCTGCGTGCCGTAGATGCGTTAAGATAGGGCCAAAAAGTAAAGTTTAAAGAAACTGCAACTCTGCGAGCAATGCAGAGAGCAACAGAGTTAAGGATGTACACTACTGCCCAATAAAATTAAAAACGCAGATGATATGCTACAGACGAAAAATTTAACCGATAGGAAGAAGATGCTGTGATATGCAACTGATTAGCTTTTCAGAGCATTCACACAAGGTTGGCGCCGGTGGCGACACCTACAACTTGCTGACATGAGGAATGTTTCCAACCGATTTCTCATACACAAACAGCGGTTGACCGGCGTTGCCTGGTGAAACGTTGTTGTGATGCCTCGTGTAAGGAGGAAAAATGCGTACCATCACGTTTCCGACTTTGATAAAGGTCGGATTGTAGCCTATCGCGATGACAGTTTATCGTATCGCGACATTCCTGCTCGCGTTGGTCGCGATCCAGTGGCTGTTAGCAGAATATAGAATCGGTGGGTTCAGGAGGGTAATACGGAACGCCGTGCTGGATCCCAACGGCCTCGTATCACTAGCAGTCTAAATGACAGATGGGGACGTTTGCAGGACAACAACCATTTGCACGAACACTTCGACGACGTTTGCAGCAGCATGGACTATCAGCTCGGAGACCATGGCTGCGGTTACCCTTGACGCTGAATCAGAGACAGGAGCGCCTGCGATGGTGTACTCAACGACGAACCTGGGCGCACGAATGGCAAAACGTCATTTTTTCGTATGAATCCAGCTTATGTTTACAGCATCCATGTTTGGCGACATCGCGGTGAACGCACATTGGAAGCGTGTATTCGTCATCGCCATACTGGCGAATCACCCGGCGTAATGATATGGCGTGCCATTGATTACACGTCTCGGTCACCTCTTGTTCGCATTGAGGGCACTTTGAACAGTGGACGTTACATTTCACATGTGTTACGACCCGTGGCTCTACCCTTAATTCGATCCCTGCGAAACCCTACATTTCAGCAGGCTAATGCACGACCGCATATTGCAGGTCCTGTACGGGCCTTTCTGGATACAGAAAATGTTCGACTGCTGCCCTGGCCAGCACATTCTCCAGCTCTCTCACCAATTGAAAACGTCTGGTCAATGGTGGCCGAGCAACTGGATCGTCACAATATGCCAGTCACTACTCTTGATGAACTGTGGTATCGTGTTGAAGCTGGATGGGCAGCTGTACCTGTACAAGCCATCCAAGCTCTGTTTGACTCAATGCCCAGGTGTATCAAGGCCGTTATTACGCCAGAGGTGGTTGTTCTGGGTACTGATTTCTCAGGATCTATGCACCCAAATTGTGTGAAAATGTAATCACATGTCAGTTCTCACATAATATGTTTGTCCAATGAATACCCGTTTATCATCTGTATTTCTTCTTGTTGTGGCTATTTTAATGGCTAGTAGTGTATGGGTGGTCTGTGACCACAGTTTCTGTAATGTTATAAAGCACACGAATTACAAGAGTAATTTAAAAACGCAAATCAAAATTCACTTGACGTCTTTCTAAGAGGTTCTGGCCTTATGTAACGTACACTAGCGCCAAGACACAACCAATACATTTACTGTGCGATAACAATGGTAACGTTATTTATAGCATTGCCACTAAAGCAGAGTTACTACACACGGTTTTCAGAAATTCCTTCACGAAAGAACGCCAAGTAAATATTCCAGAATTCGAATCAAGAACAACTGCCAACATGAGTAACTTGGAAGTAGATATCCTCGGTGTAGCGAAGTAGCTTCAAACAAATAAGAAAGCCAAGGTCCCCGGTCCAGGTTTTATACCAGCCAGATCGCTTTCAGTGTACGCTGAAACTATAGATCCGTACTTAGCAATCATATACAGCCATTCACTCGTCGAAAGATCATTACCTAAAGATTGGAAAGTTGTACAAGTCATACCAAAATCCAAGCAAGGGAGTATGAGTATTCCGGTGAATTACAGACCTATATCACTGATGTCGGTCATCATTAGGATGTACTGTGACCGAAAATTATGAGTTACTTGGAAGAAAACGATTTATTGACAAATAGCACGGCTTCAGAAAATATCATTCTTGTGACACACAACTAGCTCTTTATTCTCACGAAGTATTCGACAGGGGATGTCAAATGGATTCCACATTTTTAGATCTCCAGATGGTTTTTGACATCGTTCCTCACAAGCGTCTTCTAATCAAATTGCGTGCGTATGGAATAACGCCTCCATTGTGCCGCTGGAGGCGTCAGTTCCTGTTGGATTGACGGAAAGTCATCAAGTAAAACGGAAGTAATATCTGGCGTCCCACGAGGAAGTGTTATACGCTCTCTGCTGTGCCTGATCTACATAATCGACATAAGAAACAATCTGAGTAGTGCTGTCAGATTTTTTGCAGATGGAAATGATCGTATGGCGTCAGTGGCCGGGAGTTCCCAGACGGGAAGTTCGGCCGCCAAGTGCAAGTCTTATTGAGTGCGACGCCACATTGGGCGACTTGCGTGTCGACAATGGGGATGAAATGATGATGAGGACAGCACAACACCCAGTCCCTGAGGGGAGAAAATCTCTGCCCCAGCCGGGAATCGAACCCAGGCACCCATGCGTGGCATTTCAACGCACTAACCGTTCAGCTACCGGGGCGGACTTTTTGCAGATGATGCAGTAATTTACCGTCATGTAAGGTTATCAGATGATCAAAACCATTTGCAATGTGATTTAGACAAGTTATCTGTATGGTGAGAAAAGTGGCAATTGACTCCAAATAACGAAAAGTGTGAAGTCACCAGCTTGAGTACTAAAAGAAATCCGCTAAATCTCGGTTAGGCGATAAATCACATAATGTAAAGGCTGTAAACTCAATTAAATACATAGGTATTACAATTACCAATAACTTGAATTTGGAACGATCACATACATAATGTTGTGAGTAAAGCAAACTAAAGATTGCGATTTATTATCAGGACACTTAAAAAGTTCAACAGGTCTGTTAAAGAGACTGCTTGCACCAAGCTTGTCCGACATCTTCTCGTGTACTGCTGTGCAGTGTGGGATCCGCATCAGGTGGGACTGACGGATGACATCGAAAAAGTACAAAGAAGGGCGGCTCGTTTTCATTATCGCGAAAAATGGGAGATAGTGCCACAGACATGATACGTGAATTGGAATGGCAGTCATTAAAATAAAGGCGTTTTTCGTTGAGGCAGGATCTTCTCGCGTAACTTCAGTCACTAACTTCCTCATCCGATTACGAAAATATTCTGTTGGCGCCCACCTATATAGAGAGAAATGACCATCATGATTTGCACAAACGCATCTTTCAGCAGCTATTACGATAGAAATCTGTCTCATAACACAAGTAATTGGTCACCAGAGAGGTCAATAGCTTATGGAAAGCCTCACTGTGTAGGTTTCCAGTAATATAAGAAAAGAAATTTCGTGTTTTTTTCATACTAGGAAATTCTAGTTTCAGTAGCTGTCGAAGACTCTTAAAAAATTAGTCACTGGAGTGAAAAAATAAAATATAGCTTCTGATCTATCTCCATAGATAAGAAAATTCCACATGTTCACGAACTCGCAAAATACTCTCATCCTTGTGTGCCATCATTCGCCAAAATGTCAAATTGTTCAAATGGCTCTAAGCGTTACGGGACTTAACATCTGAGGTCATCAGTCCCCTAGTCTTAGAACTACTTAAAGCCAGCTAACCTACGGACATCACACACATCCATGCCCGAGGCAGGATTCGAACCTGCGACCGTAGCAGCCGCGTGGTTCCGGACTGAAGCGCCTAGAACCGCTCGGCCACAGCGGCCGGCTGCCAAAATGTCGTTTCGAAGTCGGCAGCAGTTAGGAGATATGAAGGCTGTTGTGAATATTTCATTCTCGCGTACGTGAGATCGGAAGTGAACGCGCTACATACGATCCATTTCTCGAGATTGGAGACAGATAGAGACCTCCTCCCAAGACTAAAGAAAAATTCAATATGTTAGCTAAATTTCATAGACAGAAGCATATGGTGTTATATGAGACAAACGCAAAATCATAGCGACGCCTATTTTTCATTGCAAACTTTGAATTTTGCGCAGTGTCTTACTAAAATGTGTATATCACAAGAAGTATGACCATTAGCGAGATGGTGGGCACTTCACCACGAAGCTGACAAAAACGCCACGAGTATCGTAAAAATCAAATATTTTTACCAAATAGTTTCTCTAAAATCGTTTGACAAAGATTACAGGGCGCGCGCTTCGATTCTGTCGGTGCAGTGCATCGCCTACAGTCGCGGGCAAAGGATATGTACGAGTCTCAATTTGCGCAGCACCTGCGCGGCACATGCAGATGTGCGCTCCTCGCTGTACTGTCGTATCACTTCACACGTGCTATACGCGTGTCAATTTTCCCTTAGCCTTCACCAGCAGTGTCACGTGTTGCGATGCACGCGCTACGGCCTGTCTCTCTCATGAGCCTCGACACGCAGATACTGACACGCACTGAAGGCAAAACGGCCTTGTCTCTGCGAGGAAATAGCACACTGTTGCAACATTTCTTACTTCTGGCGGATTAGCCCCCGTGAGCGGAATAGCCCCGCTGCGCTCTATGTTGTTCTGCGCCACGGCGTGCGCACGCAGAACACATAACTGTGTGGTGGCCGCACGGAGGACCCATGCCCGGACAGCAATCTGTGGCGGCGGACAGGCCAGTTTTAATCCGCAGAGGGACTCGCGGGTTAATTAGCCGCTCCACGGAAGCCCGCCTGGTCCCGCCCCCAGACCTCTGAGAGCTGTCCTCTCACATGCGAGGGGTACGAGCCTTTTTCTCAGCACGAGTAACATTTCCTGTACTCTGCCGCAATACAGTGGCAGTTTCAAAACGCTGACACGACAGCGGTATATCAACTGCAAATTATCATTTACCGTTTTGATGAGTTTTAGACTGTTACTGATATTCCTACACATGTCTCTTTAAGCATTTTCCTGTCCTGATTTCATTCGTCCCAGCTGTCTCTTGTCGTACCACGTACTATCATGTTCACAACCATTGCTCGTTTTCCCAGAACCCTTCCAACAAATTTAAGTCTTCCATTCGCATTCCCTGTTGCTGACATCACTTAATCACCCAATTTCATATCGCTTCTTAGATGCTGATGATTCTGTGGTGTACGGTAAGGTGTCGTCGTTGAGTGGCTGTAGGAGGATACAAGATGACTTGGACAGGATGTGTGATTGTTTGCCGGCCGCTGTGGCCGTGCGGTTCTAGGCGCTGCAGTCCGCAACCGCTGGACTGCTACGGTCGCAGGTTCGAATCCTGCCTCGGGCATGGATGTGTGTGAGGTCCTTAGGTTAGTTAGGTTTAAGTAGTTCTAAGTTTTAGGGGGCTGATGACCTACGATGTTAAGACCCATAGTGCTCAGAGCCATTTGAACCATTTTTTTGTGATTGGTGTAAAAAACGGCAGCTAACTCTAAATGTAGATAAATGTAAATTAATGCAGATGAATAGGTAAAAGAATCCCGTAATGTTTGAATACTCCATTAATAGTGTAGTGCTTGACACAGTCACGTCGATTAAATATTTGGGCGTAACATTGCAGAGCGATATGAAGTGGGACAAGCATGTAATGGCAGTTGTGGGGAAGGCGGATAGTCGTCTTCGGTTCATTGGTAGAATTGTGGGAAGATGTGGTTCATCTGTAAAGGAGACCGCTTATAAAACACTAATACGACCTATTCTTGAGTACTGCTCGAGCGTTTGGGATCCCTATCAGGTCGGATTGAGGGAGGACATAGACGCAATTCAAAGGCGGGCTGCTAGATTTGTTACTGGTAGATTTGATCACCACGCGAGTGTTACGGAAATGCTTCAGGAACTCGGGTGGGAGTCTCTGGAGGAAAGGAGGCGCTCTTTTCGTGAATCGCTAGTGAGGAAGTTTAGAGAACCAGCATTTGAGGCTGACTGCAGTGCAATTTTACTGCCGCCAGCTTATATTTCGCGGAAAGACCACAAAGATAAGATAAGAGAGATTAGAGCTCGTACAGAGGCATATAGGCAGTCATTTTTCCTTCGTTCTGTTTGGGAGTGGAACAGGGACAGAAGATGCTAGTTGTGGTACGAGGTACCCTTCGCCACGCACCATATGGTGGATTGCGGAGTATGTATGTAGACGTAGATGTATTAGCACTGCAAAATTACACCATGTGATGTGCTCAAGACGCTCAGGTTGGTGTGTAAGTTGCTAGTGTTTTTGTTTCGTATGTTGGTATACCTGTTGCTATGGGTTTATTTATCGATTGTCACTCTCATTTGTAGCGCACTGTTTCTATTTGAGTTTACGTACTGCCGTTTTCCCATTTGGACATAGTGAGCGGAGCTGTGGACACTAGAAAATGGAGTATCAAGAGGAGAAATCAGAACATTTCCGACATCTATTTGAGTTCAATAGAGGTGTGGCAGCAGCAGAGACAGCCATAAGCATTTGCGCCTGTATGGGGTTAATGCCGTTGGACGGAGCAAGCAAGAAAATGGTTTTCCCGTTTTAAGGAGGAAAATTTTGACATTAATGACTCTCCACACTCAGAAAGACGTTCAGAGTTTGACGAAGACCGTTTAAACTCATTAATCCACAATGATCCACGTCAGTATACGCGAGAACTGGCAAATGTGATGAACTGCGATCACTTCACAATCGTGCGACGTCCGCCTGCAATGGTGAAGGTTAGAACATAGGGCGTACTGGTACCTCTTGCTCCTAGCTAAAATTAAAAAAATCTGCGGGTGGTCATACGTGCATCCCTGTTCATCACCGACCATTCCTAACCTGTATTGTTACTGGTGACAATAAATGGTGTCTTTAAGTTAACATGCGGAAAGGAAAGGATTGGTCAAGCCCAAACAATGCAGCAGTTCCCCGTACAAAGATTTGTGAGCATCAACAGAAAATAATGTTTCACATCTGGTGGAACAGTGACGGTACAGTGTACTGCGAATTCCTTCCCCGGGGTGTAACTATCATACATGACATTTATTGTCAACAACTGAGACGTCTTACAGACGTAATCCAAGAACAACGGCCAGGAAAATAGCGTCAAATGACGTTACTCCACGTAAATGCATTCTACTAGTCTTACAAAAAACTTTATAAAGAAGTTGGGCTGGGAAGTCATTCCGCAACCACCTTATTCACTTGATCTTATGCCCTCAGAATTTCACTTTTCCCTTTTTCTATCGAACAACCTTCAAGGAACTTCCTCTCCCGATGAAAATGCGCTCAGAACATGGCTCAGCAAGTTCTTCGCTTCAAACCACATGATTTCTACAGTCGTGGAATGGGGAAGTTACCCCATCGTTGGCACACTGTTGAAAATAGAGGAGAAGATGATATTGATGACTGAAGACTCTGTTGTGTGTATCGGTTACGTTTATTAAATTTATGGAAAAACTTTACGAACTTGCCCACCAACCTAATATATCTACATGGGTACTCCGCAAGCCAGCATACAGTGCATGGTGCAGGCTATCTCGTACCAATGCTAGCTGTTCCTTTCCTGAGCTATTCCTTTCCTGTTACTATCAAAAATGGTGCTAGGGGAAACGATTGTCCGAATATCTGTGTACGAATCTTTTTTTTCGCGATCCTTACACTAAATATATACTGGCCGCAGTAGCGTCGTTCTCTGGTATGTCACAGTTTCCAGTTCTCTAAGGTGTCTCAATAGTGTTTCGCAAAAGGAAAGTCTTCATTCTTCCAGGAATTCCCATTTGACTTCGCGAAGTATTTCTATAATACTCCCTTCTTGATCGAACCTGCCACAACAAATCTAGCACCACGGCTCTGAATTACGTCGATGTCTTCCTTTAATCCGACATGGTGGGGGTCCCAGACACTCCAGCAATATGCAAGAATGTGTCGCACGAGTGTTCCATTTGCGGTCTCCTTTGTAGATGACCCATACTTTTCGAAAATTCTCCAAATAAACTTATGTCGACCATTCACCTTCCCCACAACTGACCTCACGTGCTCGTTCTATTTCACACCGCTTCGTAACAGTTCGCCTAGATATTTAATTGCCGTTACTGTGTCAACTAATACTGTTCTCGAATACTAAGAGCTTTCTTTTTCCTTCTACCATCGATTAACTTACATTTTTCCACATTTAGAGCAAACTGTCCTTCATCATTCCAAATAGAAATTCTGTCCAAGTCATCCTGTAACATCCTAAAACCATCCATGCGATGTCACCTTCCCGAGCACTAGAGCCTCATCAGCAAACAGTCGCATAACGCTCCTCACATTATTCGTCAGTTCATTTAAGTATAATGGTGTCCCAGAAACGTTGCGAGAAACTTTAAAGGGTTGTACAGGGTGTCATGAGCAACAATTCGAGGATAACAACCATTGTGATCCAAAGAAGCTACAGAGCGTCGAAGTTTGAGGCGCCGGCCCCTACAACTAGGTCACCCCTTCGGCACCAAACGTGACTTTGCAGGCGGAATGGATCGCAATGTTGTTTTTTATTCCGTGATCGCAGCTGATTACCGCGTTCGCCAGTGGAGAAGATGCATCTAGCTTTTGCGAGGACAGGCCTTGTCTCCTACGAATATGATGCTCTGTTGCCTTCGTGGATGACCGCTTCAGACACGGGTTTCAATCTCCATTTTATTGTTCTCCTGTATAGCGAAAAACATTGGAGGTTTAGAGGGCTCTAGGAGAAAGAGAAACTGCAGATGGAAATCTGTGTGTGAAATCTTCATCCACCAAGGCAACAGAGCACGGCATTCGTGTGGGATAAGGCCCGTCTACGCAGCATGTAGCTCCGTCTTCTCCACTGACGACCGTGGTGATCAGTCGCTATCACTGAATAGCGAACAACATTGTGAGACATTCTGCCTACGGTCCGACAGCGAACACTCACGTTCGCTGCCGAAGTGATGAGCTAGTGGCAGGTGGAGGCACGTTTAACTCCAACGCTCTGTAGCATAGTTGGATGACACGGGTTCCTATTCTCGATTTGTTCCTCAAGACACCCTCTACAACCTCTCGAAAGCTGTAGCAACATTTCTTGGACACCCTGTACAGAAAGAAAGAGCGGCACTACCCCAAATCAGAAACAATAGTTGTCTTCATCCTTGTTATATAGGTTGTCCTAATTTATCCAAATTTAAAGACACCTCCCATGCACTACACGAAGCGGAAATTTCGTCCAAGACTTTCTGCAATTACTTGCGATTGTCCACCGAGGGCCGGTCACTGTGGCCGAGCGGTCCTAGGCGCTTCAGTCCGGAACTGCACTGCTGCTACGGTCGCAGGTTCGAATCCTGCCTGGGGCATGGATGTGTGCGTTGTCACTAGGTTAGTTAGGTTTAAGTAGTTGTAAGTCTAGGGGACTGATGACCTCAGATGTTAAGTCCAATAGTGCTTAGAGCCATTTGAATCATTTTGTCCACCGAGGACACTTTCGTGTAGGCAACAGTATTGTCACCGAAGAACGTCATAACTCTGCTATTCCTGTCTGATAAATCGTTTATGTATAATGAGAACTTTAGAGGTCCTATTACAAGTTCTTGGGACACAGCCGATGTTGTTTTCGTTTCTGTAGAACTTTCAGTGTCCGGTATAAAGCACTGGTTTTTTTAGTCAAACGTTCAGAGAGTCATTCACATATCTGTACAGATACTCCGCAAGACCGTACCTTGGTGTCGGGCAGTGTCGAGGTACTTACTACGAAGACGTGGACTGCGGTAGTGCATGCTCTCTGCGGCGAGGTGTGACGGCGCCAGTGACCTCGTAATTAGCAGGTGGAGAGCGTCAGACGGAGACCTGGTCCGCGAAAGTCGAGAGTCCAATTAGAGGCCACATTCCTCACAATTAGCCCGTCATAAGCACACGCGGCTGCGGCCGGCTGTTTAGCGCAGCCGTTTCGCCTCCCCGGGCGACACAGCGACACCGCGAATTGTCTGTCAATCTTCTAAGAATGGAGTGGAACGCTCTGATTATTGATTCACAGGATGCGGAACCCTAACTGCCAGTAAAATTACCGGACCCAGACGCTAACAACACTGTAACGTGGCTCACAGGTAAGTATGATACACGTTGTTGTGCTCTATATGGACCACAAAAATGTAAAAGATGTGACCATTTGATTCATAATCTATTCTGGGACTCTGTTATGAAGCGTCGTTCTTGTGGTCTTCAGTTCGAAGACTGGTTTCATGCAGTTCTCCAACTTAGTGTACCCTCTGCAAGCCCCTTCATTTCTGCACTAGCTCTACAACCTTCACCAATTTCAGTTTGCTTACTGTATTCAATTCTTGGTCTCCCTTTACAACTTTTATCCGTTGCACTATTACCACCAGACTAACTTCCCCTTGGTGCCTCAGGATGTGTCCTATACTGATTTCTTCTCTTAGTCACATTGTACCACACATTTCCTTTGTAGCCAATTCATTCAATACCTCTTCATTTGTTACATTAACTTCCTAAGTAATCCTAACAATTCTTCTGTAGCATCAAATTTCAAAAGCGTTTATTCTTCTTATTTGTAATGTTCACCGCATGATTCGAGTCCTTCCTCGGACACGGATGTGTGTGTTGTCCTTAGCGTAAGTTAGTTTAAGATAGATTAAGAGGTTGTGTTAGCCTACGGACCGATGACCTCAGCAGTTTGGTGCCATAGGAACTTACGACAAATTTCCAATTTCACCGCCTACGTCAGCGGAAAGACAACTTTTTGGGCTATGACTTTGTTAACGTATTTCCAGCTCGGAATAATCTCACGCAGATACTGGTCACAAACACCAAAACGTCAAATGCATCAGCCGGCCCTAATGAGAGCAAAGATTACCTTGGCTTTTGCTTATGAGAACACTTCAAGGGATTAATCTACGCCTCCCCAATCAAAGATTTGCGGACACTACAGGGTCCCGTATTCATTGCTTGCCAGCACGTACAACAACAGCCGGTCATACTTCAAAGGGTGCGTCATTCCTCACCCCGAGGCGCTGAGGGGTGTATTGTCATGAATGGACGCCACGTTGAGCACCTCCTGTAAACTCGCTTTTATCACGAGATGTATGCATGCCCAGACTCATGTCTACTGGACTTATCTCAAAAAGTATTCATTTCTGGACCCATGCCGGGCGAAGTGGCCGTGCGGTTAAAGGCGCTGCAGTCTGGGGCCGCAAGACCACTACGGTCGCAGGTTCGAATCCTGCCTCGGGCATGGATGTTTGTGATGTCCTTAGGTTAGTTAGGTTTAACTAGTTCTAAGTTCTAGGGGACTAATGACCTCAGCAGTTGAGTCCCATAGTGCTCAGAGCCATTTGAACCATTTTTCTGGACCCATGTTTGTTGGACTTATTTTTCTTGTTTCTATGAGTACTACCACCTCTCAAAGTATTCGACAGACCTTTTAACAACCTGCATATGCGTAAAAGCGAGGGTAAGGCTGTCAGTATTCAGCTCTACATTTCGAAAACCACTATATGAGGAACACCGGAGAGTGCACAGGGCACTAGAATCATGTTCTTCCTTACTGTTCCATTCGCAGATGGTTCGTAGGAAGAATGATTGTCGGTATCAGTTCGTATAAGTCCGATTTCTCGAGTATTTAGTATTGGAGGGCAGCGCGGAGGGTAAAAGTCGTAGAGGGAGACCAAGAGATGAATACACTAAACAGATTCGGAAGGATGTAGGTTGCAGTAGGTACTGGGAGATGAAGAAGCTTGCACAGGATAGAGTAGCATGGAGAGCTGCATCAGACCAGTCTCAGGACTGAAGACCACAACAACAGTATCGTACACAGTATTTCAGTTCATTGCATTACGCAGAAATGGAGACGAGCTACAGAAGGCGTTTCACCAAATGAATCAAATCTGAAGAGAGATCTACGAGATGAAGATCAACAGAAGCAAAACCAAAATCATGAAGAAAGTGAGAGATGGAAAACAGAATGCGGTCTTGCACCATGAAGGCGAAAAGCTGGCTAAAGTGTCTAGCTTCAGGTACCTTGCAAGTTGTGACACAGCAAATTGTCTGTTTATTACACCAACATAAATAAAAACATACGTGGATTTCAACCATGCTGGATTAATTGCAGGACAGCAACTTGTGTTAATCAGTTCGATATAGAAGTAGCCAAAATTGCATGATTTGCTTTTTCATTTAATTGACGAGAAGTGTCGGATAATCTTAACCCAGTTTCAAATCATCCAGACAGAAAAAAAAACAGTATTTCCGAAACGGCATATAAACCACGTCAAGATTATACATACACGTATAACGAAGTGAAGTTTAACATGAAGCGTGACAGACAAAAGATGACTGTGTCAAACATATATGTATAATCTTGACATGGCTTATATGCTATTTCGGAAAATACTATTTTCTCTGTCTGGATGATTTGAAAATGTGTTCAAGTGTCCCAAAACTAGTCACCAATTAAATAAAGAAGTAAATCTTGCAATATTGGTTATTTCCATATCGAACGCAAAACACGTATGTACTGCACTCGAAAATGGCCATCATAATTGTTAGCATTACACTATTAGTTACGAGTGAATGTACAGTGCCATCTTAAGTGAAACACAGCTATCGTCACTTTGTTAGTAACACCTTCAACTGAGCCAGATTTTTTTTGTTTCGGCGCTTGTGACTTCATAGTTGTGGCGTTAATGAAACCATATATCGGACTTATAAAATGTCTTTGGTATCGAAGTATCCCTCATACAATTACTACAGACGCTGAAGACACTTTTTAACGAAAATTTAGTGCCTCAAAATAGAACTGGGGACCCTCAAAGACTGGCAGCTCTGTTCGCATGATATTTACAATATATCAAATGAACGGGGCTGATACGGTGTTAGAATTGTTAACAGCATACAAAACTGCCAAAATAAAATTTAATACAGTGTGCTTTATATGTATATCAAAATATTGCATTTGATTTGTAAAGTACAAAATTGGAATTGGACATTGTCAAGGAAAAGTATGTTGAAAGTTATCTTTGCATGTTATCGATATTTTAATCAATTGATATCAGTTAAAATATGGCTTTTAAAATGGAACAATTTAACTGGTCGAGTTACTTTTACCTTTCACTGAGATACCTCAAATGTTTCAAACTGATTTTTAAAGAAAGTGTCCTATATTTGGGGCGTTCACTCGTACCTGGTGGGATTAGCTGATGAAAACTGTCCCCCCCCCCCCTCCCAAAAGAAAAACTGTTAAGTCATTGTAAATAAGAGGATGTGTACTGCCTTATAGCGTCAGTAATGGTGGGCATAATTTTTAAAAAGGATACGGAACGTAGAAACTTGAGTTACACGACGTGAGCCGATGAAGAAAATACGACTAAAGAGCCTAACGTGAAAAGACGCTGATAATTTCAACCAATTTTATGTTGTATCTGGTAAGTCTGTAACTTTACATCAAAACCAAGTTTTATTACGTGACCCTTTAGATGATGATGAATAAAGCCGTCCGTCTGAAGTTATCGATTAGGTACAGTCTCAGTACCTGCAGCTGCGTCGGGTTCCGAGACAAACCTTCCTACGTTCTCCTGAAGTGACGCATGCCACCATCCACAAGGGGATTTTAAGCCTCTTCCTCTCTGGCTACAATGTCTTAATCAAAGTCCTCTCTCGCTTGGTGCTGTAACATGGAGTCGCATGGCTCCTTGGTAAGTCTAACGAGTGAACACAGATTGTACGAATAAGAAGTGGTACTATCGGAATCCCAGGGTTGACATAACACAAAATTTTTAGAAGATATTTGATCAAGTGAACATCCGCAACTGGGGAACGTGTTTACAGAATAAAAACCCGCTTCAGTTGCCAGCAATTTCTTAATTTATTCCGCGACCGGTTTCGGAGCATACAGCTTTATTTTCAGGTGCCACCAAATAATCATGGGAACATAAATGTGTGGCGGTCGGGAAAGTCACTCATGGGCGTTAATAGTCAAACAAACGCATGGGAGCGTAGAACCAGCAACTGCAGCGCCCGTCTGGACAGCACGACGCGACTGTTTTTTTGATGTGGGTGTGATCCCCTATCCTTCCCCCCGCCCATGACTAGCTGACCCGACCGCCACACATTCATGTTTCCATAATTATTTGGAGGCACCAGAAGATGAAGTTTTATGATTCGGAACCGATCGTGGCATAAAATAAGAAATTTCTAACAACTAAAGCGGATTTTTATTTTATAAACAGAACGTTTAACATCGTCAAGCAATGACCATTACAATTTTTACCAGTCCCAAACAGGAGAAATAGAGATGCTGACGAGCGATTCTAGGCGCTTCAGTCGGGAACCGCGCAACTGCTACGGTCGCAGGTTCGAATCCTGCCTCGGGCATGGATGTGTGTGACGTCCTTAGGTTAGTTAGTTCTAGGGGACTGATGACCTCAGATGTTGAGTCCCATAGTGCTCAGAGCCATTTGAATCTATTTTTAGAGATGCTGAAAAGCAGCCGAAAGAGATGAAAACAAATAAGTCGCTAGGTACAGATAGAAAGCCAGTCCGGTTTTATAGAGAGTATTCTTCGGCAATAGCCACTTGCGTAACTTGCATCTACCACGAATCTCTCGCCCAGCGGGAAGTCCCGAGCGGCTGGAAAAAAGAGCAGATGACTCCCGTGTAGAAGAAGGATAAAAGAACGGTTCAAAATGGTTCAAATGGCTCTGAGCACTATGGGACTTAACTACTGTGGTCATAAGTCCCCTAGAACTTAGAACTACTTAAACCTAACTAACCTAAGGACATCAAACACATCCATGCCCGAGGCAGGATTCGAATCTGCGACCGTAGCAGTCCAGCGGTTCCGGACTGCGGGCCTAGAACCGCTAGACCACCGCGGCCGGCCTCGCAAAATTACAGAGCAATATCTTTAACGTTAGATTGTTGCAGAATTCTTGAGAAAATTCAAAGTTCAAAAATAATAAATTTTCTTGAGAGAGAAAAGCTTTTATCCGCAAATCAGAACGGATTTAGAAAGCAAAGCTCGTGCAAAACTCAACTGCACGATATCCTGCGAACTAACAGACAAATCCATATTCTTGTATTTCTGGAAAGCGTCTTATGCAGTGCCACACTATAGAAGGTCCTATCATATGGAATAGGATCTCAGATATGTGAGTGGCGCGATGACTGTTTCCTGATGACGTTGCGGCGCACGGGGAAGTGTCGTCGTCGGCTGACCCTAGGACGCTGCAGGACAACCTGAAGAAAGTTTATTTAATGTGACGAGTGGCAGCTTGCTCTGAATGTGGAAAAATGTAAGTTAATGCAGATAAATAACAAACACAGTCATGAGGGACTGTCATGTCTGTAAAACATCTAGGAGTACCGTTGCAAAGCGACATGAAATGGAACGAGCAACTAAGATTGATTGAAGGACAGCCAGATGGTCGATTTCGCCTTAATAGAAACATTCTAGGATAGTGTGTCTCATCTATAAGGGAAACCACATACACACAATAGTTACGAGTGCTGCTAGAGTGTTTGGGATCCCCATCAGGTAAATTCAAAGCCATGCTGCTCAGTTTGCTGTCGGTGGGATTGATTAACACGTGAGTATTACATAAAGGCCCCGTGAGCTCAGATGGGAATACCTACAGGTAAGAATGCGGTCCTTCCGCGAAACACTAATGAGAAAGTTTACAGAACAGGCATCTGCGACGGAACAATTCCACTGCCGCCAGAGTACGTTTCGCGTAAGGAACACGAAGACAAGATGTGAGACACTGCGACCTCCCCTCTCCTTCTTTCTCTCTCTTCCTCCATCGTCGTCATTTTATTCTTTTCTCCTCGGCTGTCCAAACGCTCTTCCTTCTTCCTTCGTTGTACCGCGGCTATATCTCAGAGTTTTCGGCAAAAGGGAGGGAGAAGGGGGCACATATCTGGTTGATCACGATGACGTGAACGTTATCTCCGTTTTGGGAAGATTGATGACAAAAGCTGAAACATTTCTTTATAAAGGTAAGTGTTCTTTTTTTCAAAAGGTGTAAATTGTAGTGTAGACTATAATTTTTATCGATCTACTAATTTGAAGGAACACGACAGAGTTTATAAAGTTCCAACTTCGGATGAAGTTTATTGATCCCAAGGACCAGAAGGAAAACTCATCCGTTCCAGATTTCATTCTCAACGAGAGTAGTTAGTTTTCTGGCGTGCGTGTAGTGGTCACCAATGATTAAAATGATCGTTCTGGTAATTCCATTACAATCTGTTTATTGGTTGCTAACCAACGAATCAATCAATCGACTATTCCGTGATTAACATATGTCGTATTCAAACAGTAAATGTATGTCGTATTCAAATAGTAAATCAAACCCCATTTACTGTAAGCACCAAGAACGATTACTATAACCTCCAATAAATCTTTAATAATTATTACCAAGTTAATGTCAAGAAATTACGGGGAGTATCAATTAAGCCTTCACGCGACTATAACGCGCGATAGCTTAGCGCCTATCTCAATTGGTTCAAATGGCTCTGAACACTATGGGACTTCACATCTGAGTCCATCAGTCCCCTAGAATTTAGAACTACTTAAAACTTACTAACCTAAGGACATCACACACATCCATGCCCGACGCAGGATTCGAACCTGCGACCGTAGCAGTCGCGCGGATCCGGACTGAAGCGCCTAGAACGGCTCGGCCACAACGTCCGGCGCGTATCTCAAACTTCGCGCCGTTATTTCAAAGTCCGCGCGCGATCTGTTTATAACAAAGTTTGGCCGCGGCTCTCCATAATGTTTTGAAACCAACTCCGGATTATGGATTATCACTTTTAGGTCATTTATTTAAAATTAAAGAGGACCCGCACTCGATTAAAACTTTTCCGCGCACTTGAGCAACTCAGAAGTTGTTATCTTTTTCAAAGGAAAAAAAAAATCACGCATAACTCAGCATTCTGATCTGCTTTGTCGAAAAAATTCATAAACTATCGATTCTTATACAGTGTCAATCGCTCAGCAAAGATTGCACTACAAAGAAATCTCGACTTGAGATGACGTCACGCCTTACTGCCATTTTGACTGTCCTACTCTCACGTGACACGAAGTATATCTGACTTTAATGGACACCTCGACAAGATTATTGCTTAAAGATTTCGTGGGCTACTCAGGCGATTACCCATGTAATGCTACAACACCAGGGCTCGGACAGAAGAACACAGATGGTCCCTTGTTCCATTTGGGAGTGTAACAGGAAAGGGAATGATTGGTAATAATAGAAGGTACACTCTGCCATACAGTGTATGGTACTTCGCGGGGTGTATATGTAGATGTAGAAATAAATATAGCATACCTGCAGGGTAACTCTGGTCACGCGTACTGTGAAGAGACGCAACTCAAGACAGCTCTGTTATGCGTGGGAGAGGGAAAAAGAATCCCTTGTCGTCCCGTCTATCCATGGCTATTTCCAGCGAACAGCTCCGTAAACACGAAGCGCAGAAGAGTGATATTACAGTGGCCGTTATGGCGCCGTTTGCGGCCGGTGCTTGGCATGAAGTATTTATGCACTTGTCGTAAATAACTACGCGTCAGGTTATCAACGGAAAATTATGGCCGCTCTAAATTTGGACGTCAATGGAGATGACATCGCACACACGTTCAATACAGTTCTCGCATATTTATGTACTTTCGCCAGATATGTATCATCACACTGCGGATATTTGCTTGACGCACCGAAATTATGTTTCCGGATGTTCCGGTAATTTAAAGCGTGAAAATCGCACGTCGGAAAGTTGTGACGAATAAATAAGGGCAGGAGTATAATGTGCAAATGAGTACGCAGTTTCACCGCATATTCATCACACGCGCATATATTATGTGAACGATTAAGTGAAGCAAGCGTCTGTGACCATTTAATTTTGACTCGGGCCAGTGTCAGTAACGAAAAAATATATATATTTCCAGATTCCTGTTCCCATAATCACTCAAATTTTTCCCAGAGAATTAAAATTTAATGACTTTAGCCTAAAATTCAGAGCTTCTTTAGCTGTTTTTAATAACGTAAAATGAGTAACTGCTTTAGTTGGAATGATAAAAGTGAAGTAGTTTAGTCGTATACTTTTATTTGTGAAACAAGGGGAATCACATTAAATGCTCTTTAGCTCATTTGTGGAGAATATGAGGCTCATGTCTTAAATGAAACAGTTCAGAGTAGATGACATTGACAATTGCGTGTAATGTCATTCTGTGTTGTTGATGTAAAATGTCGTGTGACTAGAGCCTCCCGTCGGGTAGAGCGTTCGCCGGTGCAAGTCTTTCGATTTGACGCCACTTCGGCGACTTGCGTGTGGATGAGGATGAAATGATGATGATTAGGACAACACAAAATCCAGTCCCTGAACGGAGAAAATCTCCGACCCAGCCAGGAATCGAACCCGGGCCCTTAGGATTGACATTCTGTCGCACTGACCACTTTTTTTAAAATTCTGTCACGCTGACCACTTTTTTTTACACTATAGAACATTTATTTATTGGTATTCTATTTGGATACAGAACTAGGCAGTTCACAGACACTAAATGAAATGCATCCTCTGCAAAAAAAAAAAATAAATAAATAAATAAAAAATAAAAAAAATAAAAAAAAGAGAGAACACCATTGTAAAACAAATCACTAATTTAAAGGAACATGGATGTTGTTTTTTTTTTATTTATTTATTTTCAATAAGGATCACTCTGTTAAAAGGAACATGTAGATCATTTGATGGTAGAGTTTGTGCATTACATATTGAGTGGTGAAAGAAGCGTGAGGTTCATTATCAGCTGTCAAATGTGCACACAGACTGCACCCGGCACATCCCAACTGCGTGGTGGGTCGAGGAAGACTGCCTGAAGATAGTTGGCAAAGGTTTTCCGATAGTGTGACCATCTATGAACCTCACTGTGGGCTTACTGCTAGAAATACCAAAAGTCAAGTCGCGACTTGGCAGCATCCCCATAGAGGTACGCGATCGTCCAACCTTTGACCCAGATGATCGACTGTGATTTAGTCGCCGGAAAGTAGTCACTCTCCGGATGTAAGAAGGAAGCAGGTGAAGGATGTTGCGGGGTCACACGGAGGTAGCAAGCTACCATTTGCCTTCCTAGGAGTCAGACGTCCTCCACCGCGATACAAGTTAAACGGTGGTGGTCGTCATCCACTTGACGACATTTCGGGCATAGTGGAGTGTCCACTAGTCCAATTGCATGGACCCGTTGGTTGGTGTTGAGCTTGCCACAGGCGACAGAGAACCACAGTGCCCGAAAGAAGGTAGGAAGGAATTTTTGGTGCACATGTCTCCAAATCTTCGGCCAATGCAACCTGGGGTGTTTGAGTTCAATGACATTACGACTTATCCGTCGTAGCAGCCAAGCATAAAAATCCTTCGCGCTTGGCGGTCTCGTGCGCGGAAGCTCGTCTCTGATATAACTAAGTTCCACGATAAATGTTGATACATGAGCAAAATGTGGCGTAATGTTGCCCACCGCCACCGGAGGTGTGAGGGACGCTAGAACCAGGAGATCCAGTAGGCGGGATGTAAGGGAATCACCCCCGCTACGCGACTGCTTGTACATCGTGGCTAGAAGGAACGCCGTCGCTCGGCAGTGAACACCACTCAGCTACCGGGGGCGGACTGTGTTGTTGATAATTATGGTGGATGAGAAAGAGGGTGGAGCTAAGCAGCAAAATTACCCACTCATCACAAATGGCACTGGTGATGCATTCCTGCATAACTACTTACCGGAACGTTCGTGCGCTTGCTTTGTTCACGCTGCAGAGGTCACTAGTGCTTAACCTAGAACAGTGAGTCTGATAATCAGAACATAATAATCTCTCTTTCACATCTAGAAAAAAATCTGTAGCCATCCAGTCGATCCTTTTCTTCTGCTAGCAGGAGTCTATCTATACGCGATATTGTTTCGCACACGTTTAGGGATCTCACATACGAACTTCTGGAGAGAATATTGTGTTGCTTTCCAGAAAAGCTCTTGGGTAATGTGTAAAGAAGTGATATTACAGAAAGACTGGTAAATTGTACTACTGTCTCCGTCCTGTATGTTGTGAATACGAGTGGTGTCAATAAGTAATGCAACACATTTTTTTCTGAAAGCAGGCTGGTTTTGTTCAGGATTCCAGAATACCATATTATTTCCCACTGTTTGGGCTAAAAAACCATATTTAATGTTCCGTGCTTCTGTTGTTAGAAACGGAATCATTATAGGATCGCTTTGTTGTCCGTCCGTCTGCCTGCCTGTCTGTCCGACTGTTAGAAACCCTTTTTCTCAGGAAGGGTAGACGTATCAAGTTCCAACCGATATCACACACTGAGGCCTTTGGTTCCTTGGCGATGTAAAACATTGAAGCTTCTAAGTCAATGCACTCGAAAGATACGGCCCTTTATGTCACATAGTTTAATACTCGGGAACTCACTCATGAAAACCTATAAGGTGCTTTCCAGTGGTGTAGAGTCACGAAAGTTTCACAGAACAGCCAAAGGGAAAAATGTGATAACTATAAATTAGTGTTTATATCACACGAATTTTTGTTTGTTTCTCTGTCTGTTCGTCCGTCTGTTAAAGCCCCTTTCTCTCAGGAACGTATAGATGTGTCAATTGAAATTTATGTCACATACTAAGACCCGTAGGCTCCTGGCTGTGTAAAAAATAAAAGTTTCTAAGTCAATGGAACCAAAAGGCACGACGAATTAGGTTACACATTTTGATACTCAGAAACTCACTTATCAAAACCTATAGGGTACTTCCCGTCGACCGAGTGAGGTGGCGCAGTGGTTAGACACTGGACTCGCATTCGGGAGGACGACGGTTCTATATCTACATCTACATCCTTACTCCACAAGCCACCTGACGGTGTGTGGCGGAGGGTACCCTGAGTACCTCTATCGGTTCTCCCTTCTATTCCAGTCTCGTATTGTTCGTCGAAAGAAGGATTGTCTGTATGCTTCTGTGTGGGCTCTAATCTCTCTGATTTTATCCTCATGGTCTCTTCGCGAGGTATACGTAGGAGGGAGCAATATACTGCTGGACTCTTCGGTGAAGGTATGTTCTCGAAAATTTAACAAAAGCCCGTGCCGAGCTACTGAGCGTCTCTCCTGCAGTCTTCCACTGGAGTTTATCTATCATCTCCGTAATGCTTTCGCGATTACTAAATGATCCTGTAACGAAGCGCGCTGCTCTCCGTTGGATCTTCTCTATCTCTTCTATCAACCCTACCTGGTACGGATCCCACACTGGTGAACAGTATTCAAGCAGTGGGCGAACGAGTGTACTGTAAACCTCCTTTGTTTTCGGATTGCATTTCCTTAGGATTCTTCCAATGAATCTCAGTCTGGCATCTGCTTTATCGACGATCAACTTTATATGATCATTCCATTTTAAATCACTCCTAATGCGTACTTCCAGATAATTTATGGAATTAACTGCTTCCAGTTGCTGACCTGCTATTTTGTAGCTAAATGATAAGGGATCTATCTTTCTATGTATTGCAGAACTCTACCAAATTTTCACTTTTTTCATTTTCTTCTTCCAAGTCAAAATGTCATACTGTCTTGTTGTCTGCATGGGATCCTACTGCGACATTAAAATCGCGAATTGCTTCAACGCTATCTTTTCTTTAGAACTTTTATATTTCTTCGACATATTCAGATACAGTCTCCACTTCTTCATAGTCATGAGCCGATGTTGGGAAATATTTCTGAATTATTACTAAGTCCTTAGATGTTCCATTTATTTATAGGAGCATTTACAAGTCGCTGACATGGTAAGTACTGCAGGCATTATTTGAGAATTTTCCTCTTATTATAATTGCCACTTCATGTTTTCCTCACTTCTCACCACCACTATTAACTACTCTACGTTTATGGTTGTAGAAGTCTCCATTCCCTTCCAATTCTGTCTCACACAGACCTAAATATCTAATTCTTCGCCATTTGGTCTTTCCCTTCATCCAGTTTTCCCGCCTTCGATAGCGTTCCGGGTTCCGAGATCCACGATCTGTAGATAATTCCTCACGTCAGTTTCCTTGGTTGTATTCTACTTGGCATACCTTTAAGACCTTTAATGGAGTGTTTTCCCCATGCTTTTTCCTTCCATGTCGTTGATCAAAGTACGTTGGTTCATCTGCCTTTAGGGGCAATTTCTCACCTCAAGAACAAAAGAGTTGCCGGCCGGTGTGGCCGAGCGGTTCTAGGCACTTCAGTCTCGAACCACGCGACCGCTACGGTCGCAGGTTCGAATCCTGCCTCGGGGATGGATGTTTGTGATTTCCTTAGGTTTGTCAGGTTTAAGTAGTTCTAAGTTCTAGGGGACTGTTGACCTCAGATGTTAAGTCCCATAGTGCTCAGAGCCATTTGAATCATTTGAACCAAAGAGTTCTTTGACCTCAATTCAGTCATCCGCCCTTGAAGAAGGGGCCCACTTATAACGGCAGCCTCTCGGTCCCCTTTTAGGCATCTTTTTCGACAGACAGACGTTACTGTGGCTGAATTCTAACCCGCAACATAGACGAATTAAAACGGATACAAGAATAAGAAAAAATGGATAGTATTGACAATGTGACAGAGGTACTGGTTCACTGTTGGACAAAGGGAGATAGTTGGGATGTGCCAGATGACGTCGATGACAAAGCTTCAATCAGATTAAACTTATCCATTACAGATGTTTTAGAAAGTGTGATTGTTTATTCAATGGAAACACATAAAACTACAAGCAGTCACTTTTTTTGAAATAGTTACTTATTATTCCGTGAACCGGTTTTCGAACCTCTTCAGGCTCATCTTCAGATCGTTTTCCAGAAATTACATATTTATTTCAAGCATAATGCTGTGTACTAGCTCTGTGACAAGAAGATGGAACATGCTTTAATGCATGAGTATTGTTTATCCGTCGATTTGGATCCAAAATTTAGTTTCGTCTTATTGCGACAATAAAAAAATAAATTTTGGACCCAAATCGACAGCTAAACAATATTCATGGCGATGCATTAAAGCATGTTCCATCTTCTTGCCACAGAGCCAGTACCCGGCATTAGGCTTGAAATAGATATGTAACTTTCGGAAAACTATCTGAAGACGAGCCTGAAACGGTTAGAAAATCGATTCATGGAATAATAAATAACTGTTTCAAAAAAAGTGACCAGTTGCAGTTGTGTGTGTTTACAAACTTCAATCAGTTTTCGAATTCAGGGTGGTTTTGGCTAAGAGGCACGTAACAGGGTACTTTGTTCCAGAGTCGTGTGGCCGAAATGGCGGAGATGGCGAAAGATTTAACGTTATACAGAGGTAGGACCGACATACTGGGCCTCTCCCTTCATCTGGTATTGCAGTTACGGTATGTATTTTGATGTGTGAGTACCAGTGACTAAGGAACAGACCGAAAACAAAACGTCGTATGAAAATCACGTCCACTAATTAGTCCTATCTATCCTGACCGAGGTGTGTCACGTTACAAACAGCATAGCACACGTAGGACCAGCAGTGAGTGACAGGACGAAAGAGCTACAGAGTGGGTTATTAACGGAAACATTTACAGAGGCTCATTTACCAAAATCACTTGGCCTATCCGATTACATCCACCGTAACTGAATGTAGGAAATTTAAGTGTAGCGTAGACGAACCAGCAGTGAATGACAGGAGATCGAGTTGTGTAGATCAGATTTCAAATGGTTCAAATGGCTCTGAGCACTATGGGACTTAACAGAACAGATTTCAAGTGCATCTAAAATTGCTATTATGCTTTTAGCTTTTATCTTACTCAATATATTGCGTTGTTTTATCACAGTAAAAGGAGCTGATTTATATAACTTTTACGCATATTAAATTTGGTATGCTTTTAGGATTCTGTACCTAAATCGGTAGGAAGGGAACCCTAATAGGGTCACTTTCTTGTCCATCTGTCTCTCTGTCCGTCTGATTGTTAAAAGCCCCTTTCTTTTAGAAAAGGACAGACGTATCAATTTGACATTTATGTCACATACTTAGTCTATAATAACTCTATACTTAGTCTATACTAAATTATACAATCAGAAGATACGGCCACTTACGTCGTAGATTTTGACACAAATTCACCCATCACAACCTGTAAGCCTATAGGGTACTTCCCGTTGAGCTAGAGCCATGAAAATGGAAACAATCAAGATTTAGAGGTACAATTAAAGGAAAAATCAGAGATGTACTTATCTGTAGTTATATGGCACTTCTTTCTGACCAACTGTGTGTAAGTCTGTTAAGATCCCCTTTTCTCAGGAACGGGTGGTTGACGTTTCAAATTGAAGTTTATGCCACATCTAAGGCCTATAGACCCTTGGTGGCGTAAAAAAGTTAAGCTTACAATTCAGTCAAAAGATACGGTCGTTTATGTCACATATTTCGATACTCCCAAGCTCACCCATCAAAAACTATAGCGTACCTCCCGCTGACCAAGAATTATAAAATTTGGGAAATAGCATGGTTTCACAGTACAAATAGAGGAAAAAAACAGAAACTTCTTGATTTATAATTAAATCATACGAAAAACATATTTCTTTTGTCATTTGCTGTCCGACATCAAACTTAAAATTAAAACATTCTTGGAAGTCTTGGAATTTCCGAGACAGATATCAGGAAAAAATCATCGATATTCTCGGTTTCCGGGATGGATGAACTTTTAAGACATAATCTGTACGGAACCCTCAGAGCGCGATTGCTTCTTGCAATTGGCAATTTTTTTAGATGTACAAAGTGTGCCACCTTCAGGAATGTTTAACAAGTATCCCATTCTACATCTTTGTCCACAACATTTTCGTATTTTATATACTTATATTTTCAATTTCCTACAAGTGGTATATTAGTAAAACCACTAGAGCCGAAAACTGTAAAATTTATTTCATCTACAAACATACACCCTACGCTCTTGTTCATTTATTTACTCACTACGCCGCTAAGAGCCGTCACTAAAACTTTCAGGTAATTTTATTTGCACACTGCAGGTTCATTTTTTATTTGGTGTATGTATTGATACGTTTTTTGTTTATTTATTCTCAATTTTAGATCTTATGATGGCTGAAGAGCTGAAATCGGTAATCAGTTGTAATAAAATCTTGTGTGACCAAGCCGCTGCCTTTATAATCTGATCCGGTGCAAAGGTGACCAGTCTGCTTAGAAGGTATAAATCGTTTCATTTCGCGAAAGAATTACAGGGTAGGGATACTGACAGACACATTTAGAGACACATTTACGAAAATCAGGTCGCTTGTCCTGTCGCATCCACCCCAACTGAGCGCAGGAGGGTTAATTATACCACACGTAGAACTAGTAGTGAAAGACGGGAAGAAAGAGTTGCGCAGATGGATATTAACCGAAACGTTTGAAGACATACATTTACGAAATTACTGCGTTGAAAATAGAAGGCTACCTGTTGGATATGAGGGAGGCTGCTTTTGTCGACGAATTGTCCGTTATTTCTTCTGTTTTAGAAATGTACTTACAGGACTTTAGAGGTACATCTTAACGCTAAGTGTATCATTGCGGTGGTAAACGCAACGACACAACAACTGATGGAAAAGGATTTTTAAAAAATGCTGCGTGGGATATAAATGTGGGGTAGAGCCTAGCAAGAATGGCAGGCGGGAAGGAAAGCGACACGTTGGCGCTGACGGAGTTATAGAGCAGGAAATAACATTCGAGGACTAAACACTCTTAAAGCTAGCATCTCTGTTGCCCTGCGACAACTGCTCGCAGGAACACAGAGATTCATTTAGATAATATTTTTAGTAAAAATATATTAAAAAGTATTAAAATCTTAGTAGCAGAATCTTGTACAGGGGAGTACAGCAATAAAAATTTTCTGCCGCGACGCCACTGGAAATTGCTCGGCCACACTGGGACCGAGACGAATTGTCACTTCGAGGCGCGAGACAGCTGCGTCGCTTCCCCCCTGGTGCGCAACTCCACGTTAATGAAGCCTCGAAATTAAGTTATTCGTCATTTGCGAAACGCTCCCCACAGAGAAACACATTCTCTTTAAACGGTCCGTTTCTTACGGGGAGTGACGCCGTGGGCTCGCCGGCACAAGTGCAGAGAAACTTGGCGCCACCGGGGTGAGCCCCTCCGCCAGTGCGGTGTGTCTGTCGGGTGCTGCAGAAGCGTGCAATGCAATCAACGCCGCGTCTTGCCTCGCGAGCGCTGACGGGCACTGCTGCGGCCGTACCGGGGCGCCGTCGTCATTAGTGTTATTCGCGCCGCGCCGCGCCGCGCCGGGCGCGATCACGCAACGCGCGCTCCTCCGTGCCGACCATTGTTCGCCGGGCGCACCAGGAGCGGGCCAAGAATGCGCCGCGTGTTTTTACAGAAATGGGAGATGCACTCCGTCGTAATTACTGGCAAGTCGCTCTCCCGCCTATTACGGCGGGCTCGCCGCCGCACTCGCTCGCCATTCGAAGGCGGCATTTAGCAGAAGTGGTTTTTTTCCGCCTGCGCGTTTTTAGGCGGTGCTTCGCAGTAATGGCTTATCCGAGGAAGACGCGCCGAGACGGCGCAGCCGCCGCCCCCGCGGCCGTATCCCCCCCTTTCGCCACGCGTTTTCTGAACGGCTGCACTGGAAAAACCTGCTCGAGGTACTCTGTCTTTCGGTGCGCGATTCTGCATTCCGCACGGCGCGTCCCATTGTTGCCAGGGACGCCTTTCCTCCAATTTGGATATTACACGTTTCGTGTCCGTGCTGCTCCGTGCTCTAGCGATGGAAGTAGTGCCATTGTCAGCGATCCTAAGTGCGGCAGCCATGCGGATACGATGCTCACCTTTCAGCCACACAGCACTCACTTACGGACGTTACCAGAAAACAGAGAAAGTATAAATCACGGGACGTGTGAGGTGTATTCAAGAAACAACGGGAAATTCTGTTTTTGAAAACAATTTCTTTATTTGTTGTTGTTGTGGTCTTCAGTCCAAAGACTGGTTTTATGCGACTCTCCATGCTATTTTTACGCCCCAAGATAGTATCCCTGGCCGACACTAAAAATTCGTTGAAGTTCCTCCTTGGCAACTGTCGGAAGGCCAGTCTCCTGTGTCAGTGACCAGCAGACTGCCAGCTAGAGGGAAATGTTGAGCGAGTTGCGGCAAACAGGGAAGCTATGGTGATACAGAGGAGCGACCGAGAGCCCAGGTCTCGAAGCAAAGCATAATGACTTCCTGCAGTCCGAGAGACACCGTCATCTACATCTACATCCATACCCCGCAAGTCACCTGACGGTGTGTGGAGGAGGGTACCTTGAGTACCTCTATCGGTTCTCCCTTCTATTCCAGTCTCGTATTGTTCGTGGAAAGAAGGATTGTCGGTATGCCTCTGCTTGGGCTCTAATCTCACTGATTTTATCCTCATGGTCTCTTCGCGAGGTATACGTAGGAGGAAGCAATATACCGCTTGACTCCTCGGTGAAGGTATGTTCTCGAAACTTCAACAAAAGCCCGTACCGAACTACTGAGCGTCTCTCTTGCACAGTCTTCCACTGGAATTTATCTATCGCCTCCGTTGCATCTTCTCTGTCTCTTCTACCAACCCTATCTGGTACGGATCCCACACTGGTGAGCAGTATTCAAGCAGTGGGCGAACAAGTGTACTGTAACCTACTTCCTTTGTTTTCGGATTGCATTTCCTTAGAATTCTTCCAATGAATCTCAGTCAGGCATCTGCTTTACCGACGATCAACTTTATATGATCATTCCATTTTAAATCACTCCTAATGCCTACTCCCAGATAATTTATGGAATTAACTGCTTCCAGTTGCTGACCTGCTATATTGTGGCTAAATGATAAAGGATCTTTCTTTCTGTGTATTCGCAGCACATTACACTTGTCTACATTGAGATGCAACTGCCATTCCCTGCACCATACGTCAATTCGCCGCATTTTAGTACAATTTTCCATTGTTACAACCTCTCGACATACCACAGCATCATCCACAAAAAGCCTCAGTGAACTACCGATGTTATCCACAAGGTCATTTATGTGTATTGTGAATAGCAACGGTCCAACGACACTCCCCTGCGGCACACCTGAAATCACTCTTACTTCGGAAGACTCCACTCCATTGATAATGACATGTTGCGTTCTGTTATCTAGGAACTCCTCAATCCAATCACACAATTGGTCTGATAGTCCATATGCTGTTACTTTGTTCATTAAACGACTGTGGGGAACTGTATCGAACGCCTTGCGGAAGTCAACAAACACGGCATCTACCTGGGTACCCGTGTCAATGGCCCTCTGAGTCTCGTGGACGAATAGCGCGAGCTGGGTTTCACACGACCGTCTTTCTCGAAACCCTTGCTGATTCCTACATAGTAAATTTCTAGTCTCCAGAAAAGTCATTATATTCGAACACAATACGTGTTCCAAAATTCTACAACTGATCAACATTGGAGATATAGGTCTATAGTTCTGCACATTTGTTCGACGTCCCTTCTTGAAAACTGGGATGACCTGCGCCCTTTTCCAGTCCTTTGGAACGCTACGCTCTTCTAGAGACCTACGGTACACCGCTGCAAGAAGGGGGGCAAGTTCCTTCGCGTACTCTGTGTAAAAGCGAAATAGTATCCCATCAGGTCCAGCGGCCTTTCCTCTTTTGAGCGATTTTAATTGTTTCTTTATCCCTCTGTCATCTATTTCGATATCTACCATTTTGTCATCTGTGCGACAATCTAGAGAAGGAACTAGTGTAAAAGCAGAGTTCCGTAAGGAATGCTAGGTACAACGCAACTTAAAGTATTCAGGTGTAGATCCAGCAGAAAAGAGTCTCTGAAAGGTGAAGCTGCGAAGGTTTGAAGTCATTACGAGAGATGACAGGGAGATAAAATCAGGACACACGATGCCACTGCCATCCCCACCGCCACAGAGTGCACGGGAAGCTCCAACATAAATACCTCACTCTTCGAAGCAAATGACTCATTCCCGATTGCTGAATACCGATTACCGACTGCCCAGTGCGTAGTGTCAGGCCTTGTGTCAGTTGCAGGTATCAAGCGAGAGGGGAGGCTCCGGAGGTGACCCTCGGCATGCCTAGCTGTCTTCGATCGTCTATGGAGCCACGAGTGTGGCTGGAAGGACGCTGCTGCTACCAGCTCCACTGCCAACTTCCGAGGCACCACTGACGAGGCGTGGCGGCCGCTGTCACCCTGCAGGTCTGATGGAGGCTTCACCTGCGTCATCTGGACGCCGTCCGTCCTCTGCCTTCGGGAAGGTTGGTACTGCAGCTGCTCCTCCCGTTCCTGCCGCAGACACCGATGCTGCTGGCTCCTGTCTCCTGCTCCCTATCAGTCTGTGAATACTTCCGCCGAACCTGGGTCAAGACTCCTGAATGCAGTTCTCCGACGTTCACGAAATCACTTTGGAGGTCGATACAGGACTAGAGGCCACCAGATTCTGCGGGTCGACGGCCGTTCGTGACATAGCAGCCGCCACCCGATGCTTTGCTGTGCTGGCGATATTGCAAGACAGTCCCTCATATATCTCTCTGCGATTTTAACGCTCTTGTCTGAACAACACACAACAAACATTGGTTCACATCGGAGCAAAATGTTTTTTGTCCCACTCCATTATCCAACCGCATCCTCTACGTCGTTTTCAGTAACAAGAAATAAACTCACTTTGCCACCAATACAGGTAATTACATATCTACCAAAACAATAAAAAATGTATGTATTTGCTCTGTACGCAACCCTTACACCATTACAGTTGTTTTGTTGTTGTTGTTGTTGTTGTTGGTGTGGTCTCCAGTCCAGAGACTGGTTTGATGTATGTTTTCATGCTGCTCTATCCTGTGCATGTCTCTTCATCTCCGAATTACTACTGCATACCACATCCTTCTGAATCTGCTTACTGTATTCATCTATTGGTCTCCTCTACAATTTTTGCTCCTCACACTTCCTTCCAGTGCTAAATTCCCAATCCCTTCATGTCTGAGAACGTATCCTATCAAATAATCGCTTCTTTTGTGCCATAAATTTCTTTTCTTACCAACTCTATTCAGTACCTCCTCGTTAGTTACATGATCTATCCATTTAATCTTCAGCATTCTTCTGTTGCACCACACTTAAAAAGCTTGTATTCTCTTCTTGTCTGAACTGTGTGTTGTCCAGGTTTGATCTCCGTACGTGACTACACCCCAGACAAATATTTTCAGATAAGGCACCTAAGACTTAAATCTATATTCGATAATAGATTTCTCTTTTTCAGAAACGCTTTTTGGTCATTGCCAGCCTACTTTTTATATTCTCTCTACTTCGTCCATCATCAGTTATTTTGCTGCTCAAATAACAGTGTAGTTGGGCTCACCACCTGCCTCACGTAAGTGAACGAGAGCAGACCGACCTCCCTGGAAGCTTTTGAGTGCCGTTTTCTTTATTGTCCTTCTCATCGGTGTTTAATTGTCTGTTTATAATCTATCGTAGCCAATGATTTAAAAAATTCGCGCTTTTAATGGATTTTATGTATTTTTGAATTTTGGAAAATCAAATGTGAGCTTTCGGACACTTAAATCCTTACCAAAAAAAAAAAAAAAAAAAAAAATGACATTGCGGGGCCTTCTGCCTTCAACGTTATGGTAATTTATTTTAAAATATTGAAAATTTTATTGTGGGCCTTCAGCCGTTTGTATTGCATCTTGTTTATGTTTGTCTATTCACCCTTGCCTTGAGGCTCTCAGCCTCGCTGTGTATATATGTTATTTATTTTATTTGCAGTTTTAACTGGAAGGTTTTATCACTTGAGATATGTCTTGTTGCTTTAAGATTTCTTGTTTGGAGGCCTTCAGCCGTGAAATAATTGCCTTTTGTTAAACTCGTAGTTCTAAAGGTTCAGCTATGTGCCGTTTTGGTTTAACGGTGTTATTAAATTACAATAAATTACAATTTTGAGTGAACCAGACCGACACCTTTCTTGGCCCTTTCCACAATCCTAATCACCTGTTCTGCCCAGCGGGTTTAGCGGGAGTTTCAATCTCCCTCAAAATAGACATCGAGGGCGCTTTGTGTTCAAAATGTTCAAATGTGTGTGAACTCTTATGGAACTTAACTGCTAAGGTTATCAGTCCCTAAGCTTACACACTACTTAACCTAAATTATCCTAAGGACAAACACACACACCCATGCCCGAGGGAGTACTCGAACCTCCGCCGGGACCAGCCGCACGGCGCTTTGTGCCAGATGGAAAATGAAACTTAGGCTTTATTTGAATTGTAGCCGTCATTTACGAAAACATTGCCTTAATGTGTCTCGATCAGAAGTTAGGATTTCTTCAGTTATTTCAAAGCTTTTGTATTGGGTGGCTATTGCCCACTCGTCTGCATAGCCAACCCTCTCGACTCAGTCGGAACCAACAATGGGAACTCCAGATAGGAATATCAAAAATGTAGTAAAGGTTAGACTGCTACCTACCGTAGAGATAAAATGGTAAGCTGCAGACAGGCACAATTCTGGCCCTTGCTGCCGGAGTTGGCGGTAATGTGCGCGTGAGGTGTGCTTGCTTGTGTACAAGAATGGCGTGTGTTTCTCTTTTTACGACGAAGGTTGTGACCGAAAGCATATGTGCGTCTTTTAATTGTGCCTATCTACAACTTAGCGTGTTATCTTTACGGTAGGTAGCAAACTACCTTTTCCTAATTATGTTGTGTTGTTGTGGTCTTCAGTCCTCAGATTGGTTTGATGCAGCTCTCCATGCTACTCTATCCTGTGCAAGCTTCTTCCTGTCCCAGTACCTACAGCAGCCAACATCCTTCTGAATCTGCTTAGTGTATTCATCTCTTGATCTTCCTCTACGATTTTTACCCTCCACGCTGCCCTTCAGTACTAAATTTGTGATCTCTCGATGCCTCAGAACATGTCCTACCAACCGATCCCTTCTTCTAGTCAAGTTGTGCCACAAGCTCCTCTTCTCCCCAATTCTATTCAATACCTCCTCATTAGTTATGTGATCTACCCATCTAATCTTCAGCATTCTTCTGTAGCACCACATTTCGAAAGCTTCTATTCTCTTCTTCTCTAAACTATTTATCGTCCACGTTTCACTTCCATACATGGCTACACAGGTCTATATAAATTAAACAAGACGATCAAGGACGATCCCTGTGGTAAGCCATTATTCAAACACTTTTTGACAGCTAGCATCTTTTTCTGTAGTTACTCTAAATGTCCTTCCAGCTAACATCTCGTCAGTTAGTTTTGTTGTCCGTCTGCATGGGACAAGTTGCAATAATTTATAAATCAGTCACTTCCGGGAAGATACCTAAAAGCAAGATGCAGAGGCAGCCAGATGCCGTCAAAGATCACCTAGCTAAAATAAATCCGTCACAAGACATGACAACGAGTACCTTAATTCTTGAAGTCTTCGTGTACGATAATCGCAGGCAAGCAGAGGATTAATATGAAAATGGCTTATTTGCTCCAGAACAAAATAACGTACTGCAATAGTTCCCATTACCCAACGTCACGGCGCAACAAGATTACCTTGTTCCTCGAGTTCCACACGACGTGCACTTTACACGGGGGCTTAATTAAAAAGAATAATGAATAATTGCAATAATTTTAGTAGCTGTGTGACCGGTTACGAAGTCTCGTAACCGGTTGGCCTGACTAGTATTAGCACGCAATCTGACTGCATAAAATAAAAATAAAGAATGACAAGTAATTCTCATTAACACAATTGATTAATTAAGTCCCCTGCAACTATAAAAGCTACGAAACAACAAAGCACAAGTGTAACTGTTCTGTGTATGGTAGTGTGACTCAACGTACATGTATCTGGCTCGGATCTTCCTCAATACGACAAGATATTTTAAACACAATTTACCAAGAACTAATTGAAAAACCAGAAATACTATAATTGCACATAGAAACCGGAATTACAAGGCTAATACATGAACACGAGCCAGATGCTTTGTTGAAAAAAATGGTTCAAATGGCTCTGAGCACTATGGGACTCAACTGCTGTGGTCATAAGTCCCCTAGAACTTAGAACTACTTAAACCTAACTAACCTAAGGACATCACACACATCCATGCCCGAGGCAGGATTCGAATCTGCGACCGTAGCGGTCGTGCGGTTCCAGACTGTAGCGCCTTTAACCGCTCGGCCACTCCGGCCGGCTGCTTTGTTGACTGTACCTGTGACCAAGAGGCATTGTCATTAAAGAAATTGTAATACCTTTTTTTTACCTCAACGAAAAATACACTGTGATAATTACAACATTTTCCATCTATACATTACACCAACCGAACAGCATCTGCTGTCTCGCCCAACAGAACAACAACTGCACTCGACATCCTCTGAACTACTACTGCCCTCGACATCCTCTCAACAACTACTGCACCAGTGGAGGTATGGAGGTAGAATAAGGGGAGATGGCGCTACAGAATTTGCTGTAAGTTGTTTTGAAGCCAGTGGGCGGGGCCTGCCGCCATCTTGGATCCCCCAAAGCATTAGCAGACGAGTGTTTATAATTGCGTCTTGTTCGTTATTTCTGTCATGTGCACGTGATATTTGTTTTATATAGTAAATGTTACACTGTTTTAGTGAACAACACAGTATAAGGAACGCAACTTCAAACGTTCTTCTGGTCTTAAATGCGCATTCGATACAGTAATACGGCACGAAAATATGACGCTTCTGGCCTCAGTACTGTAATTCCTTTTTGTTTACACACTTCGAATAACCGAGAAGTGAAGTATGTGCTATGAAAAGCGTGCTTTCGTAATCCATTTCTATTCACTTTCATTGTGTTATTGTCGATAACTGATAAAGCCAGAACTCCAAAAGCAATGATTGGTAGTTTAGAGGCAACGATTTGTATTCGTTGCATTTTCAAGTCAAATGCAAATTTTAAATGTTCAAGTTTACCAGAAACTTTACCTTATTTCCTTTGGTGTCCCACAGATGTATGCAGGGATTACGAAGGAAAAGAACTGAATTTAAGATTGTCAGGCCCATTGTAGTTTACACATCTGCTTTGTTTTTAAATTGCACCTACCAAGTGACATTCAGTGTGGGAGATAACAGCAACTTACAGGGTAACACGACAGCACGGTGATTAATGTAATGATCTAAATAGCCTGGACATAGATAGGTAACTTTGCTTCAACAAATATGTAACCATTTATGTACTTATAATTTAACCACTGTAACAGGTGTTGCACACATTTTACTGAAGATGTAACTAACTACATGTAGTTACATTAATTTTATATTAAATTATTGCATTTTAAAACATTAGTTCCCATTTCCACGATATTTCTTGCCAGGACTTTTCAGTTACTTGGGAATAACCAAACAATGAAAACCAAGTTAATTCTCACCTCCAGAGAGCTCTTCGCGTTGGACTGATAGGAAATCTAAAGTGAAATCACAGAAATAAAACCATACTGTAAAACTTTACAGTGCATCCGAATTTCAAGTATATATAAGAAAATAGCGTTTAAATAAGTCCACTTATGAATGTAATGTGATTTGTTTAAACTTTAGACTACAATCATCAGAACGATTAGTACACCCGTAAGCGACACAAGCCAGCATTTCTTATCAAAACACTTCACGACTACACGGAATCAAACCACCAGAAGCGAATGTTTTGTGGTAGCTAACATGCGGATCTTCACCAAGAACTATCGTCCAAATCGCTGCTGTGCTGCCCTTTCAAGCTATATGAACGTCTTATCTTGAATAAAATAGCACCACAACTAGAAAGGCAAATCATTCCACAACAAGCAGGATTCAGACCAGGTAAATCTTGCACTGGCCAGGTCCTCTGCCTAACACAATACATAGAGAACGGTTTTGAGAAGGGAGAAAAAACTGGCGTGGTGTATGTCGACTTATCAGCAGCTTACGACACGATAAACCACAAAATCCTCCTGGGAAAAATTTTCAAAATGACGGGAAACTACCACCTTACTGAAGTTGTGAGATCACTGATCTCCAACAGAAGATACTATGTGGAATTTCAAGAACAAAGAAGTTGCTGGAGGAACCAGAAGAACGGGCTCCCACAAGGTAGTGTTTTGTCCCCCCTACTTTTTAATCAGTATACAAATAACCAACCAGTTGGACTGACGACAAGAAGCTTTATCTATGCTGATGATGTAGCCATTGCATGCCAATCTAGATTAATCAAACAGATTGAGAGAAACCTAACAGATGCCTTAGAAGAAGTAACTGAATATTACAACGGGAACCAGCTTCGACCTAATCCAGCAAAGACGCAGACTTGTTTATTCCATCTAAACAACAAGGAAGCTAACAGGGAATTACAATTGGAATGGAACTCAGTTAAACTTCAACACTGCCCAAACCCAGTTTATCTTGGAGTCACGTTAGATCGAACATTGTCTTACAAGAAACACGTAGAGAAAACTAGAGCGAAAGTCAACACACGGAACGGCATAATCCGTAAACTTACCAACTCACACTGGGGAGCAAACCCTGAAATTCTACGTGCATCATCCCTGGCATTGTGCTTTGCTCCAGCTGAATATGCATGCCCCGTCTGGAGAAGATCGACACATGCTCAGAAGCTAGACGCAGCACTGAATGCCTCATGTCGATTAATCACGGGATGCCTGAAGCCTACAAACCGTGATCTCCTTTATATGTGTTCTGGAATAGCCCCCCCCCCCCCCCCCCCAGATCAGACGGCAAACGTTGGCGATGGCCGAACGAAGCAGGCAGTGCGAAGATAGAAGACATCCCCTGTACGCACATCAGCCAGCGGAGGCAAGACTTAAATCTAGGAAAGACTTCATAAAAGTTGAACGTCCACTAACCGAAAGTCAGTCTACAACTAGAGAATCAATGTGGAAACAGAAATTGGATAAAGGCAGTCTGAAAAGTTGGAACATTAAAGAAAAACTTCCTGCTGGATCACAACCGGAATGGAGAGTCTGGAAGAGCCTAAATAGACTCAGATGTCAAATGGGAAGATCACAGGATAACCCGATCAAGTGGGGATACGCCGAAGAAGAGCCCTGCCAATGTGGAGGAAATCAAACCATGACACACCTGCTGACCTGTCCATCTTTGCTGGCCCCATGCACTTTCCAAGACCTGTGGTTGGCCAACGACGCTGCAGTGAAGTGTGCCGAACACTGGAGAGAGATATGAGCCTTGCTTTATACAATAATGACGACTTACAATATGTGAAGATCATGAATGTATATATGAATGAATAACTATCATTTACTTGTATTTGTAACCTAATATATATAGCGTATTAATTAATTACAGATGTAGCTCAGACACGATTAAATAAATAAACTTGGGTCGGCTACAAGTTTGTGACATCATCACAACTCCTCTTATTTTTACCTCCATATGTGGAGGCGACGGAATAATAATCTTTGGCGCTGTGACTCAGTGTAGCCACCTTTCAACTTGTTTACGAGAACTGGCCTCGAAGTCGGCAGTAGCCGGCTGAGTGAATGACGACAAGTTCCCACGCGACCGCAGGCTGTGAAAAACAAGACATTTCGCACTTGCGGCCTCGCACTGCTCTCGAGTTCCCAATTTAAATACGCAGCCGGAAATCCGAGAAGGAGGCGGTGGAACTGAAAGCGGCCGCTGTCGACCGCCAATCAGACGGCGGCGGCATTGACGGCGGCGGTCCGGCCCGGCTTAGCGGCCACAATGGCCGGCCATTTCGTCCGCCAATCTCGCAGGGCGCGCCCTTCTGGCCCTGAAAGGGCGGCGCGGCGCGGCGCGGTGCGCTGTCAGCGCCGGCCGCGGCGGCGGACAAAGCGGGATTACCTGCGCTTATAATCCGGCCCTGGCCTCGCCGGCCGGCGGCCTTCTTTATCTTACCAGCGCCGCCGCGCCGCGCTCGCATCTGCCCTCGGCGGTCCTCGCCAGTCGCTCCTCGAGGTGACAATCTCGCCAGGCCAGGACGCTCGAGAGCAGCCGCGCTCTCGCTGACAGCCGCGACTGAACGATGCCAGTCTCGCTGCTTATTTTCGTTCTAGCTCGTCGGCAATGTCACCTCTCCACAAGGCCATCGACGCCGGAAATCTTTTCCTAAACTTGGAGACTTCACAAAATACGTCTATATCTAAAATCTACAGCCCGGCTTACGGCGTGTCGTGAAGGGCACGGGAAAAACGAACACCTAAACCTTTCCGTTGGAGCTCTGATTTCTCTTATTTTATTTTGATGATCATTCCTACCTATGTAGGCTCGGCTCAACAAAATATTTTCGCATTCGGAAGAGAAAGTTGGTGACTGAAATTTCGTAAATAGATCTCGCCGCGACGAAAAACGTCTTTGCTTTAATGACTTCCATCCGAACTCGCGTATCATATCTGCCACACTCTCTCCCCTATTACGTGATAATACAAAACGAGCTGCCCTTTTTTGCACCCTTTCGATGTCCTCCGTCAATACCACCTGGTAAGGATCCCACACCGCGCAGCAATATTCTAACAGAGGACGAACAAGTGTAGTGTAAGCTGTCTCTTTAGTGGACTTGTTGCATCTTCTAAGTGTCCTGCCAATGAAACGCAACCTTTGGCTCGCCTTCCCCACAATATTATCTATGTGGTCTTTCCAACTGAAGTTGTTCGTAAATTTAACACCCAGGTACTTAGTTGAATTGACAGCCTTGAGAATTGTACTATTTATCGAGTAATCGAATTCCAACGGATTTCTTTTGGAACTCATGTGGATCACCTCACACTTTTCGTTATTTAGCGTCAACTGCCACCTGCCACACCATACAGCAATCTTTTCTAAATCGCTTTGCAACTAATACTGGTCTTTGGATGACCTTACTAGACAGTAAATTACAGCATCATCTGCGAACAACCTAAGAGAACTGCTTAGATTGTCACCCAGGTCATTTATATAGATCAGGAACAGCAGAGGTCCCAGGACGCTTCCCTGGGGAACACCTGATATCACTTCAGTTTTACTCGATGATTTGGCATCTATTACTACGAACTGCGACCTTCCTGACAGGAAATCACGAATCCAGGCGCACAACTGAGACGATACCCGATACCCATTTTGAAGTAATCGGCTTAACATGAGAAGAGGCACCAATGTTAGCACTGAGTAGGGGATCATGGAGGAATTTTATAAGGGGGACTATGCTCCAGACTGAACGCTGAAAGGCATAATCAGTCTTAAATAATGATGATGATGATGATGATGACTCTACCAGTTTCTTTGGCGCTTCAGTGTATATTCTGGAAATAAAATGCACGACAGAGGGCACATAATTCGTATATTATCGACTTTCTGTCCTATTCCACTCGTGTACTAAGAGAGGGAATAATGACTGTCTGCATGGCGAGGGTGGGGGGGTGGGGGGCTTACCAACATCCATCTTACCAGTTCCATTTCCCGAAATTCGCTGTCGCCTTGCCATATCTAGAGTAGGAGTGATTACCAGTTCCAATTCCCGAATTTCACTGACGCCTTGGCATATCTCGAGTAGGAGTCATTTAAAAAGGGACATGAGAGCACGTTCACAGACATGCAGACAGTCATTATTCCCTCTCCTAGTACACGAGTGGAATAGGACAGAAAGTCGATAATATACGAATTATGTGCCCTCTGTCGTGCATTTTATTTCCGGAATATACACTGAAGCGCCAAAGAAACTGGTAGAGGTGTGGGATCCTTACCAGGTGGTATTGACAGAGGACATCGAAAGGGTACAAAAAAGGGCAGTTCGTTTTGTATTATCATGTAGTAGGGGAGAGAGTGTCGCAGATATGATACGCGAGTTGGGATGGAAGTCATTAAAGCAAAGACGTTTTTCGTCGCGGCGAGATCTATTTACGAAATTTCAGTCACCAAGTTTCTCTTCCGCATGCGAAAATATTTTGTTGAGCCCAACCTACATAGGTAGGAATGATCATCAAAATAAAATAAGAGAAATCAGAGCTCGAACAGAAAGGTTTAGGTGTTCGTTTTTCCCGCGCGCTGTTCGGGAGTGGGATGGTAGGGAGATAGTATGATTGTGGTTCGATGAACCCTCTGCCAAGCACTTAAATGTGAATTGCAGAGTAATCATGTAGATGTAGATGAAAATCATTCTTAACCGAATCCATGTACCTTCTCCTTGGTCTACTCCGACTCCTCCTACCCTCTACTGCTGAACCCCTGAGTCTCTTGGGTAACCTTCCTTCTCCCATGCGTCTAACATGACCCCTCCATCTAAGCCCGTTCGGCCTGACTGCTACATCTACAGACTTCAATCCCAGTTTTTCTTTGATTTCCTCATTGTGGACACCCTCCTGCCATTGTTCCCATCTACTAGTACCTGCAATCATCCTAGCTGCTTTCATATCCGTAACCTCAACCTTATTGATAAGGTGACCTGAATCCACCCAGCATTCGCTCCCATACAACAAAGCTGATCGAAAGATTGAACGGTGCACAGATAACTTAGTCTTGGTACTGACTTCCTTGTTTCAGAAGAGAGTAGATCGTAGCTGAGCGCTCACTGCATTAGCTTTGCTACATCTCGCTTCCAGTTCTTTCACTATGTTGCCATCCTGTGACAATAATCATCCTAAGTATTTGAAACCGTCCACCTGTTATAACTTTGTTCTTCCTATTTGGCACTCAATCCGTTTATATCTCTTTCCCACTGATATTACTTTCCTTTCGGAGATGCTAATCTTCATACCGTAGTCCTTACGTTTCTCATTTCTGATCTAGCTCTAAAATATTACTTTGCAAACTTTCAATCGAATCTGCCATCACAACTAAGTCATCCGCATATGCGAGAGTGCTTATTTTGTGTTCACATATCTTAATCTCAACCAGCAAGTCTATTGTTTTCAACATGTGATCCATAAATAATATGAACCACAGTGGAGACAGGTTGCAGCCTTGTCTTACCCCTGAAACTACTCTGAACCATGAACTCAATTTACCGTCAACTCTAACTGCTGCCTGACTATCCGTGTAAAGACCTTCAATTGCTTGCAAAAGTTTGCCTCCTATTGCATAATCTCGTAGAACAGACAATAACTTCCTCCTAGGAAACCAGTCATATGCCTTTTCTAGATCTATAAAGCAGAGATACAATTCCCTGTTCCACTCGTCATGGGTATTCAAATACTGGAGATATTTAAACAGGCGGTATACGGCGCTGCGGTTGGCAAACGCCTATATATGACAACAAGTGTTTGGCGCAGCTGTTAGATCTGTTACTGCTGCTACAATGGCAGATTATCAAGAGTCTGAACGTGGCGATGCAGTCAGCGCACGAGCGATGGGACACAGCATCTCGGAGGTAGCGATGAAGTGGGGATTTTCCCGTACGACCATTTCACGAACGTACCGCGAATATCAGCAGTTCGGTAAGACATCAGATCTCCGAAATTGCTGCGGCCGGAAAAAGATCTTGCAAGAACGGGACCAACGACGATTGAAAAGAATCGTTCAGCGTGACAGAAGTGCAACCATTCCGCAAACTGGTGCAGATTTCAGTGCTGGGCCGCCAACAGGTGTTAGCGTGCGAATCTTTCAGCGAAACATCATAGATTCTGCACCCCTAATGACTGCACGACAAAAGGTTGACGCCTCGCCTGGACCTGTCAACACCGACATTGGACTATTGATCACTGGAAACATGTTGCCTGGTAGGATGAGTCCCGTTCCAAATTGTATCGAGCGGATGGACGTGTACGGGTATGCAGAAAACCTCATGAATCCATGGATCCTACATGTCAGCAAGGGACTGTTCAGGGTGGTCGAGGCTCTGTAACGGTGTGAGGCGTGTGCAGTTGGAGTAATATGGGACCCCTGATACTTCTAGATACGACTCTAACAGGTGACACGTACCAAAGCATCCTGTCTGATCCCCTGCATCCATTGATGTCCATTGCGCATTCCGACGGACTTGGGAAAATTCAGCAGGACAATGCGACACCTCACACGTCCAAAATTGCTATAGAATGGCTCTTCTGAGCTTAAACACTTCCGCTAGCCTCCAAACTCCCCAGACTTGAACATTATTGAGTAAATCTGGGACGCCTTGAAACGTTCTCTTACGAATTTATCGACAGCCCTGCAGAATTAATGACGTCAATTCCCTCCAGCACAACATGAGACGTTAGCCATCCAGGCCGCGTCGTGTTGCGGCAATTCTGCGTGCTCGCGGGGGCCCTACACGATGTTACGCAGGTGTAGGAGTTTCTTTGGCTCAGTGTATTTGCAGCTCTCTTCCGAATAGCGTTTAACATGGCGGTATGTAATTACACTACTGGCCATCAAAATTGCTAAACCAAGAAGAAATGCAGATGATAAACGGGTATTTATTGGGCAAATATATTATAGTAGAACTGACAAGTGATTACATTTTTACGCAATTTGGGTGCATAGATCCTCAGAAATCAGTACCCAGAACAATCACCTCTGGCCGTAATAACGGCCTTGATACGCCTGGGCATTGAGTCAAACAGAGCTTGGATGGCGTGTACAGGTACAGTTGCCCATGCAGCTTCAACACGATACCACAGTTCATCAAGAGTAGTGACTGGCGTATTGTGACGAGCCAGTTGCTCGGCCACCATTGACCAGACGTTTTCAGTTGGTGAGAGATCTGGAGAATGTGTTGGCCAGGGCAGCAGTCGAACATTTTCTGTATTCAGAAAGGCCCGTACAGTACCTGCAACATGCGGTCGTGCATTATCCTGCTGAAATGTAAGGTTTCGCAGGGATCGAATGAAGGGTAGAGCCACGGGTCGTAACACATCTGAAATGTAACGTCCACTGTTCAAAGTACCGTCAGTGCGAGCAAGAGGTGATCGAGACGTGCAACCAATCGCACCCCATACCATCACGCCGGGTGATACGCCAGTGTGGCGATGACGAATACACGCTTCCAATGTGCGTTCACCGCGATGTCGCCAAACACGGATGCGACCATCATGATGCTGTAAACAGAACATGGATTTATCCGTAAAAACGACGTTTTTCCATTCGCGCACCCAGGTTCGTCATTGAGTACACCATCGCAGGCGCTCCTGTCTGTGATGCTGCGTCAAGGGTAACCGCAGCCACGGTCTCCGAGCTGATAGTCCATGCTGCTGCAAACGTCGTCGAACTGTTCGTGCAGATGGTTGTTGTCTTGCAAACGTCCCCATCTGTTGACTCAAGGATCGAGATGTGGCTGTACGATCCGTTACAGCCATGCGGATAAGATGCCTGTCATCTCGACTGCTAGTGATACGAGGCCGTTGGGATTCAGCACGGCGTTCCGTATTACCCTCCTGAACCCACTGATTCCATATTCTGCTAACAGTCATTGGATGTCGACCAACGCAAGCAGGAACGTCGCGACACGATAAACCGCAATCGCGATAGGGTACAATCCGACCTTTATCAAAGTCGGAATCGTGATGGTACGCATTTCTCCTCCTTACACGAGGCATCACAACAACGCTTCACCAGGCAACGCTCGTCAACTGCTGTTTGTGTATGGGAAATCGATTGGAAACTTTCATCATGTCAGCACGTTGTAGGTGTCGCCACCGGCTCCAACATTGTGTGAATGCTCAGAAAAGCTAATCATTTGCATATCACAGCATCTTGTTCCTGTCGGTTAAATTTCGCGTCTGTAGCACGTCATCTTCGTGGTGTAGCAATTTTAATGGCCAGTAGTGTATATTGGTGCGTGAGAAACAGCGTTCTGTAATCGAGTTTCGTATTGGATGAGTTCGTCCACACATGGAGCACCCTCTCCTTCAGCAAGACAATGTCAGACCTCACACGAGCGCTGCGACATCTGCAACAGCACACGCGTTTAGTTCACTGGCATCGATTAACTATCGTGTCATCATTGTCTCTCCCATTCTTCAAGTCGATATAAAGGCTGGTGATAATTACACTTTCACCACTTGAGAGGGCCCGCATGAGTGGTCGTAAGTCAATGAAACTTGGTGATAATTTTAGTGCGGAAGAAAAATAACGAATAAACCAACTAAAGAAAAACATTTCGATTTGGACACGAGGTGGTACCATTTGTTTATTACGTACCATGTTCACGTTCCAGGTTCCCAACGTTGCTCAGTGTGACGACCATCTGCATTCGCGACAGCGTGGGTCCACTCTACAGATACCATTTCACAATTGTTGGCAGCATTTTTCGAACAGTGGACCATGGAATGTTCAGTTGTCACGACACAGTTCGTACACTACTTGAAGATCACACACTGCTTCCAGCATTCTCACCCACGGCAACAGGGACCTCTGCAACAATTTGTGGATCAGTTGGCCGTCGGTCTCCCCCAATAGCATTTACCAAATCACCAATTAATTCGAACTTCCGAATCACGTTCTTCGATCCTCGTGCAGGAAGAGGACATCTCCGCATTCCATTAATGCGTCAATAATCGAGAAGAGCAGCAACACTACTGCTGTCGTCTTGATAAAACAACAGTAAAGCCCTGCTCACCTTGTCCAGACCCATGTTGACTGTCTGCAGCTGTAATGCACACTGATGCTTGTATTTGAAACCTACGTCGCCGTACCAGTAGCGGCGCCTAAAGGCAAGTCATGACAAAGTACTACTAACGACACAATTACTGCAGCGCATGGTCTGAACATCGTTTCTTTGAAGTTGAGTGCCCATACGGTAAACAGTTTTCCGTCTACACTGGCGCAAGTAGCAACAGCTTAATTGTAACAACCCTATACATCAAATTAACGTAACAAAGAGAATTTTTCTGTTATTGTACAAATGATCAGACGTATAGCAAATATTCTTCATCTGGTTTCGAAGCTCGACCAATAACCCAGTTCACAGACAAAAATTACTGGATTGCAAGTCCGCTTATTACGCAAACAATTTCCTTCTTTTTACAAATGTTCAAATATGTTTGAGCACATTCGCGCCCTATCAGGGGGTACTTTTATTCGCTACTTAATTTTTCTAGCTGTTCGTTTCTGTAGGAGTCTCTTTACCTTAATGAGTATTGGTAGCTGGTCGTAATAAGTTCTGAAAAATCCGTTCTCATCTCAGTTCACATTTGTTGAGGCAAAAATACAGTACATATTTTATGCGGAACGTTAGTCACAAGTTACACCTTTTCACTTTACAAGTGTCTATGTTGCTGTGTGTGTCCAGTCTCTGCAGATGTTCCCTTGTTTGAAGAAAAAACAAGCTAACATCAAAAGGGGCTGGACACACAGCAGTAACATAAACACTTGCAAACTAAAAGGTGTAGCTTGTGGCTGAATTCACCAAAAAAATATGTACTGTATTTGAGAGTGAACTTTCTCAACAGATGAGAACGCAGGTGAGAACAGATATTACTGTCACAAGCTACCAGTGTACAGTAATGTAAGGGGTGTTTTTCAAATCCCAACAATATATAAAAATTGAGAAGCAAATGAAAGCACTCACTGATCATGGCGCAAATATGCTGAAACATGTTTGAGCATGTCTAAAAAATAGTTGTTTGCATAATATGCGGACCTGAAATCCGGTAATTTCGTAGGTCATCTGTACCGAAGACGGAATAATATCGCATTAGACTTGTGAGTTTGATATACCACGTCGCAGAAAAGGAGAGACAACGATAGGCACTCACTTAATCTCGTTTGTACTTCAATCTCGGTATGCACAGAACCTGTCTGAAAATAACTTAAATGCCGAAACTGTCAGTCACGAACCACGCATCCGTTTTTTTGCAATTTTACGTACATAATTGAGAATCGAAAGTCGCCTATTATGTCGCAGTTTTTGTCAACATGAATACTATTACAGCCATAGACGACATGAACATCCAGAAGATACACTGACTTCACGTACAAGAATCAACATGCGTTACTCACCATGCACTGTCACAGGAGAAAAAACAAACCAGAAAGCTAAACTCTGAACAACAATCTGCAATTACAGAATCTGACAAAACGCCAGCGGTAAGGATTTTATCACCCTCAGAATGAGCTATACTACCTATGAAGCGACATACCTTAAAGAGAGCACAGGCGACTGATTTTAGTCGTGCGCATTGTCTGGTTTATTTGAGCAGTAGCACTGTTGTTGGTACTGCACGGACAGCATACGGGTGGGACGTGGTTGACACACACGGCGAGACTGGTGTCATGCGCAAATGTCAAGACTCAGCAAGCTGTCCGTACATGACATTATGTCCGCCCGACAGCACTTACAAAGGACATATCTGCTCACGGGCAACACAAACCGCAGTACTTAGAGTAAAGCACAGCACACCATCTTAAAGAGGTGAAGGAACAAATTCAGCAAATATACAGGGTGATTCAAAAAGAATACCACAACTTTAGGAATTTAAAACTCTGCAACGACAAAAGGCAGAGCTAAGCACTATCTGTCGGCGAATTAAGGGAGCTATAAAGTTTCATTTAGTTGTACATTTGTTCGCTTGAGGCGCTGTTGACTAGGCGTCAGCGTCAGTTGATGCTAAGATGGCGACCGCTCAGCAGAAAGCTTTTTGTGTTATTGAGTACGGCAGAAGTGAATCGACGACAGTTGTTCAGCGTGCATTTCGAACGAAGTATGGTGTTAAACCTCCTGATAGACGGTGTATTAAACGTTGGTATAAACAGTTTACAGAGAATGGGTGTTTGTGCAAAGTGAAAAGTTCTGGACGGCCGAGAACGAGTGATGAAAATGTAGCACGCATCCAGCAAGCATTTGTTCGCAGCCCAGGAAAATCGACTCGCAGAGCTAGCAGAGAGCTGCAAATTCCACAATCAACTGTATGGAGAGTCCTACGAAAAAGGTTAGTTATGAAACCTTATCGTCAACTACCCGAGGCGATGGATTGGCCGCCAGGCAGCCCGTGACAGAGCACTTCATCACTGGCCTCCAAGAAGCCCTGATCTTACCCCCTGCGATTTTTTCTTATGGGGGTATGTTAAGGATATGGTGTTTCAGCCACCTCTCCCAGCTACCATTGATGATTTGAAACGAGAAATAACAGCAGCTACCCAAACTGTTACGCCTGATATGCTACAGAAAGTGTGGAACGAGTTGGAGTATTGGGTTGATATTGCTCGAGTGTCTGGAGGGGGCCATATTGAACATCTCTGAACTTGTTTTTGAGTGAAAAAAAAAACCTTTTTAAATACTCTTTGTAATGATGTATAACAGAAGGTTATATTATGTTTCTTTCATTAAATAGACATTTTTAAAGTTGTGGTATTCATTTTGAATCACCCTGTATAAATACACTATGGCAATGATGTGTTTCATTAGTTACAGAACCAAGTACATTTATGTAACGGATTTTCAGTAAATAGTTAGTAACAATGCTAATATTTTATCCACAAAATTGGTCGCCCCATCAGTCTATAGCTCTCATCGACATACATCAACCTAGGTAAACACATGTTTGACTACAGACGCAATTAGACAGTGAAAGGCAATTTAACTGAACATATCATGAAAGGCAGTTTAATTAATACACCAAAACAGTTCCACGATCAGTAGGGCAGCACGTGTTAGCTAACGTTTTCATGATTCGTCTAAAATCCTTAGATTATAGTAATTGTATGTTTAATTGTCAGTTTTGATAATTGTCCAATATTTTGCATAGTTTTGCTCATAATTTAAATATGGCTATATATATGTGAATTCTCATCGCAGCAATGAAAATATCAGGCCTTATCGTGTACGAAATAGGTGCCACACATGGCTCTACAATAATTATTATTCAAAGCACAGAGAGCAAAGTCTGAAATAGATGACCTCAGTTAGAAGTTAGAAGTTCAACTTTGATTTGTGGGCAAACTACTTAATATAGATTCAAGTGTAACACATCATTTAATTCGGATTCTTTTTTCTTTTATGCAGATAAATCTCGTTTTAAGACCGAACTGCTGTTTAAAAAGCTATAAACAACGCTGGTGATCTCTAGTCATTAAGTGACGTAGTGCTACTGATTTTCGCGTAGGGTTGATCGAACTTATAAAAAGGTAGCGGCCATACAGTTCGTTCACACTTGCTTTAACAGACCTGAAGAGGGCTGGTCTTAGGAAATGAAATTTTTTTTTTTTTTTTTTTTTTTTTGACGACAGTCACGACACATGGAAATATCCTATGCAGTTGCTCAGTGGGGGCTTTAAACAATTATGAGCTTCAAACACATGCTGTGTTACCGGTCATTTTAATTATATACTGAGCTTAAAAGTAGGTAAACGTTCCGCGTTCTTGCCCTAGACGAGGGATTTCATCTTCTGGTAATGGTGACATCTCATGCGGAGAGAAGGGACATGTGGTCAGCACACCACTCGCCCAGCCGTCGTTCGGTTTCTTGACCTTTGAACCCCTACTATTCAGTCGAATAACTCTTCAGTCGATCTCAGGAGGCTGAGTGCACCTCGTTCCAGACCTCCCACCAACAAACAATCCCTGGCAGTACCGGGAATCGAGCCTCGGCTTTCCACATGGCATTCAGCTCCCTGCCCAATCAACAACGGAGGTGGTCGTATACTGACTTTCGTATCCACAATAATATGATCTCGAGTTATTTAAATCTACTTAATTCGCTGATGAAGTTAACACCGGTCTGCCTTCAGTGTGTCACAAATCAGAATAAACTATTATTTTTTAACTTTAAAAACTGTAGTTGGATTGGAAAATATTGTTTAGATTACTGTGTCTGTATTCGACACAGCATTCTTTAATCTGATTCGTACATCGAGAACAATTTATTATTTTATTTAGGAGAAGTGCACAGGCATGTCTGATAGCATTCCCTAAGACAACGTAGAGACGTAGCCAAACAACTTTTATTTCAAAATATTTAACTGTACATCTCTCAGAGCTTCATTTATTTTGGCTATTTTTCAAAAGGCTGGCCAGACTTTTGTAGGCAGTTGTGGTCTCATTCCTCATTCAATGCGATCTTGAGGTCCTGAAAAGCCAGAGATGATGACGCCCCCAATGAAAAATTCTCTTGTTTGCTTATTCCTGACCTTTGGGTCCACCGTATATCCAATCTACTCCTCTCCCAACATGGCTTCACTCTCAAATATCTCGACAACTGAGGCAGTTCCATGTAAACAGACATTCTCCTCCATGATACCTAAGGCACTGGTGCACTTAGAGGTTCAGCATATCTCTACAGTACTCTAACATTGCTCCATGACCGATGCTTCTGCGAGGAGTATACATAGTTGTGGCCTAACATTTATCATATTGCCGTCCTCACCCCTTTCCCAGTTCATGAGTCCAAGTCAACTACCCAGATAACTCATTCATTAGTCGACATTTTTGCGGCTGTATCTATAACATTCTCTTCTGTTAGTCCCAGCATCGATGTCCAATATATTTATCTAGTACTCGTTTGCAACGAACCAGAGTACTCGATGAGGCCCTATGGATGCTGCCATGCAAGCATCTCTGGGGAATACGCGTAGATGACGAGTAAAGTCTGAACCTGTTTGTGCTGGACCAATAGCCTGTTCTTTTCTCATTTCCATGTTTAGGGACTAACCAATATTTACATCTAACCAAGTAACCCCATATTATGTCCTGTTTACAAGCGACAGCTACTCTTAATATAAAAGGCGAAACATACCAGTAATAATAATGCCACTACTATTCCTATCACTACTGCTACGAACATAAATTTCCCCCCAAGCTAAAGAATCTACGAATAATAATAGAGCAAAACCAATACTGGGTTGATCACATAGGTACAGTTTCAAAGAAGAAATCAGCATCTCTAAGTACCCTACAAAAATATGACATGCTTGTCCATTTTGACCTGAAAAAGAAACTTGTACTAACGTTAGTACTTTCAATTTTTTGTTACAGCGTTGTTACTTTGTAGGGTCTTTCTTAAGATAGCTCCCGGTGATGTGATCTAGTAATGAACGCCTGCATACAACGTATATGTGACGTTCGACTTATTTATCATATTTGACCATTTCATGCACACGGCTATCCGAAGTACGTGCGGAAAAGTGGAGAAATTTCCACATGTTTTGTCTTTTTCACCGTCTTATCAATTTATACAGTCACTCATATCTCTCCGACCTTACCATTCTTCTCTGAACTACACAGCACCAACAATCGTTCACACGAGAGCGAAATCTTTTCTGTTCCAATCAATTACCCAACGGCCCTCTCGAAGTTGTTTCCAGTGGCAACAAAACGACTCATTTTGTCAGTAAGACAGGTGATGGTATATCTGCTAAAATGATAATAACGTTTGTATTTGATACGTAGGAAACCATACCGCTTTACAATTGCGTTCCCTTATTTCCAACGTGACCTTCCTCAATTCCCAAAGGCCTCGTCGATGCAGCCTATCTGATCTCCTCTCCCCGATAACTCGCTATGTCATAAATCTTATTTTTTACAACTATAAGTACATTTTGTATACTCAACTGTAGCTCTTGTTATTATTAGGAGCTGCAGTAGCAATGTCATTAGTATTATTCTATACCATTAGTAACACTGTTGTTAATTCTTAGTCAGTACTGCCACTGCAAATTACAAGAGACTCTTTCATATCTTGTTTTAAAACCATATTTATTAGCCCCCTTTTATTACTGTGTACGAATATCGTATTAAAATTACAGATGAAGAGATGAATAAAAAATAAATATAATAATAATAATATTGTTATTAATAATAATTCACTCAATATTCTCCAGCACTGGCGCAGCGGTTATCATCAGACAATGCGCTTTTAGCAAGAGATTTTGAAAATTTCTTGAAATGTTTGCTGCAATCTTACTTGACTGAAAGCTTTAAATATTCGGGGAAATAGTTTCGCAATAAGCATACCCGGCCACAGTTCTTTCAGATGTTGATGTAGGTACAGTAAATGCAGGATATCGCTTGTTTGTAATGAGCTATAAACTGAGACTTAGTCCAAGAGAAACAACAGATATCTATGTGTAAATACGAAGAACCACTCAACGCGACGATGAATTATCTGAAATAACTAAGAGCAGCCAGCAGAGTTAACAAGGTGGGCCAGGATGCACAACAAAAGGCAAGCATGTGCCTTACCTTCTGACGTGTGGCTGTATAACATCCATTCCAGTCAACCAGATGGCTGGAACAAAAAAAGAAAACAGAAATTAAATAGTGATTTCCTCCTTATTTATGAGCATCATTACGGATTGAAACAGACGGCTATTCGACTCCTAGTAAAAAAGTCTCTGCAAACCGAAGTTACTTCTCAATCTACATCAATATACATATTTTGCACTTCTGCAAGGCACTGTACGACTCATAGCGGAGTAGGTTATCCACCCCCTCCCCCTCCAATTTACCACCCGACGCTATTAGTTTGATGAAAGAAAGAACATGTAATAGATATTGACTATTAGCAGGTGTAAATTATACCGATAGCCATTCCATCATCCCCATTGATTAATATGAGTTTCATCCTCCCCTCTCCCCCCCCCCCCCCCCTCATCACCGCCTATCCTTGCCGCCTAGCTCACGTCCTGGGTACAATGTAGCATAGGGGCTTCTTTTCTGAGCCAATAAAGCATGTTACACAGTTCCGACACATCTTCACTCTGACACTATTCTTCTCCTTCCCTTTGAATGACCACTTTGTTGGAAAGCTTTAAGGATACAAGTAACATTTGGCTAATGCTTAGCCTTCACTACAGGCTGCATATTCAGTAATGAAAGACTAACTGATTCTGCTGTTGCTCTTGGTTAACCACCCAAGAACCGGCCACACCTAGCGTCATTTAACTTCGGCGATCTCATGAGAACCTATGTATTTCAACGAGGCAAGGCCTCTTTTTATTACAGTTTGACACAACATCACAATGTTGACATTGTGATGTCACGTGATTAGTGTATGGTGGGACATCAACGCAAGATGTTGTATGTTTTAACTGTGACGTGCAGATATTCCCTGCTACTTTTTATTACAATTTGGAGTAATATCATTAAGTGACTTTCAGTGTTATAACAAGCACTTACATGTTACAATATTGAAAGATCCTAGGATAACAGCATAGATCTGTCGAAAGCCGTAATAGTAATAAGAAAATAATTACTAGAGATGTTGGCAAACTTGGTTCTTCCAAAATAATATAACTTTCAGATCGCCCCCTACGGTTGGCGCAATGTCAGACATATATGAAATTAATTACTGAAATCGTAAAGGACTGTTAAATCTAAAACTTCTGAATGCAAACCATGTAAATAGGTAAGTTTGCTTAATCACGTCTGAAGAATGAAACTAACCAACCTGAACCAATAAGGAGAGATCCTATTAAAACTTTCCGTTTTCCAAACACATTATAAATTACGCGCAAATAAACAGTGCAACAAGAAAAGTACCCACAAATCTTCACGTCTCAAATTAACCTTTACCAAAACATATTTCCAAGATTCCACATCCTTCACATTTTTATCTCAGTGATCTATAATTTCCAGACTGCTCAGTAGCATGATCAACACCAGAAATTGCTCACTGCCTTCTCTTTGAATACTCCTCTGTTTGAAAGATATTCAATATACAGGTACGAAGTGTGACACATCGCATGAAAATAGAGCTTATATCACTTTCGTTGAATACCGGAAGTAAGCCAGAAACATTGCATGCTGCAGTTTGTTCTTCAAAAAAATGTGGGACTACTAATGATGTTTCTCTGAGCAACTATCGGTCATCATCCTGATAACCTACCATCTCAACGAAATGCTGCCACTGTTGAGGTCATCCATTCCGATCCTTTACAATCTCATTTCGCAGGATAACGTATCTGGTTTCATGACGTACCGTAGGGACATTGCTAAACACGCTCTGTTTTGTTTGCTTAAGTCAGATTTAACAGTTAGTGAGCTTGGAATGATCATTAGCCCGGACAACTGAAATAGTGAGTTGTCGACAACATGGAACTGCTCTTTCTGCTGAACAGGAATTTTTTATGCTGAGCGTCCGAAAGTAAGGACAACGTTGCTTGTCGGCTAGTAAGCAAATTGTAGTATCGCTGCCCCTCCCACGCGGATATCGATAGTTGCCTCCCTGGAGAGGGCAGGGCGCGATTAAGGAGAGTCGTTGCTTACATTCTGTGGTGTGTGTGTGTGTGTGTGTGTGTGTGTGTGTGTGTGTCAGAAATAGAAATTAATATTCATGTCACGGAGCATGTGTATTTCATGTCACCTGTGACGTTCGAAAATCGGTGATTTATTTGAGAATCATAATTCCGAAATAATGTCTCGTGTCGGGAGAACAACAACCGAATCGCGTGGGGTTGGTTACGGGGCAAGTGACGTGTTCTGAACAATCATCCATGTGAACATCAGAAGAGGGAAAGAGACATGTGATCGGTGTGACCGAATGTTAAGAGGTAGGTACTCTCGTTCGGATATCGTACCACCAAATAATCGAACAAGCGCGTCGCGATCGGTCGCGTGTACGCTCGTGAGAATAACTAATTATTCCATTACAACTGATTAACGGAAATTGCAAGGACAGTGTCACTCGTATAAACTTATAACAGCCTGTCTGAACAACGAATTTCATGTGTTTATGCTACAGACATTTGTACCGAGTCATAGAGTTTTCGACAACAGACATTCCCACGGACTAAGAGGCAGAAGTGTTAATGAATGATTACACCGATTATTTGATATATTAATTGTGAAGACTGGGGCCAAAAACTTAAAGTGCTTGATTAGTAGAACATATTTTGGATCTTATCAGATAAACTTGGATCGCACTGCGCGAGTGTCTCCCCAGCCTGTTCCACGATAAACATTACAGATTCCGCTTCTAGCTGGCAGTGGGAGAAGCAAGAAGGACAGCTGCGGGGAAAGACGGTACGTGCGGTTAAGGAACGCGGTCGTAAGACAGCCCTGTGTTTATGAGACTTATGCAGTACTGAGAAGGGCCGGTACCTTAGATGTTTTATCCCCGGGTTTCTTACAGGCTACTGATACCGATGCGGTGTTTTTGTTACCGTACAGTACTGAAAGTAAGTTGCTGGCACCCTACATTTAAATCGTTGAGAAACTGACTGGCAGTTCCCCGTCGATAGCGCCGTGTGGCTCTGCAGGGGAGACGTGGCGTCCGTTCGTTGTCTGCAAGTACTGCAACTCTTCATCAGTAAACGTACCCATACTGCTGCATCTCACTGTTAACGTACAACTAACAATCCCGGGAAAACAAGACCAATGCACAACCGAGCCGTTCTGCATGTCCTCTTGAGGGCAAAGACTAAACTGAACATTACAGTTATTAATAGCAAATACCTTGAGTACATGTAATGCGTTTGTTCCCTAACATATCACACACCCTCATACAGTCTCCATATGCACTATTGTACAGGTATATTCGCTGGAATACACACACAAAGACTGATTGTCAGTAAGAAATCAAACAAGATGCCATTGATCTGTAAAGAGCCATCACTGTGGGTCTCTTACACCAAAAATACTCAGAATAATCCCCGAAAAACTTCCAAAAGTTGGTTGTTGGAACTCGGGTTCACCCTGTAGGAAAGCTGTCCCCAGCGCCGAACATTCCCCAAGCGTCTGATATGGTTCAGACACTTGAGTACTAGAAACTGACTAATCTGCAATCTTAGAGGAAAGTGCTTGGGTGTTGATTCTCACGCCACTTTCTTTTTGTCCTCGTCAGTGGTGAGAAATCCGGCTACGTGCGCATACATTGTTGCTAGTGCTACAGAGATGATTTTGTAGGAATTCTGGACAGTCTTCTGGCAAGTTTAACGAAATGGGCACGAATTAAAAATAAGATAGAATTCCTCTGTTAGCGAAACTTAACTATATTTCAACAGCAGTAAGTCTTTTTGAGTCTATCTTGTTGACCTCTGTCTCAGACACTGCGTCTGTGTCCAGCTTCAGACAGATAATCAATCACTTCTACAGATTAACATACATAGATGTCTTTCATTTTCAAGTGATTATTCTCAGAATTGCAGTTTCAAAGAAACCAAAATGGGATGAGGCGACAATTAAAAAAGCTATATATGGCGTATTAAATGGAAAATTTACCGCCAGGGAAGGAATAGGGCACTTCTCTGTCCCCAACAGCTAATTAGGAGGAAGTGTTACTGCAAAAAAAGGAAAAGTGCGCCAATGATATTACCTTAGTACAAATTTAAAAGCACTTTCAGTGATCGACTGAAAAACCACCTAATCAAATATGTTAAATATTTAGGTAACTGTTTTTTTGGCTCTAGAAAAAGCGTATTTAAAATAAGTTAATGATTTAGAGGAACATTTGAAGTTGTCACATCATTTCAACAGGGACAAGAAAACAGCAGCAATAATTTTCTTTCGGGGGGGGGGGGGGGGGTCATGAAGATGCATTCCAAATTTCCTACACATACACCAGCTTTCCAGCTTTCATAGAGGTCAATGAACTGTTAATACTTAAGGCTTTTAACTACATTGATATTACTGTTCTAAACATTATTTTTATGTTCATATTTTGATTCTCATACTATGTGTCCCGTGTTGGGACCAGTTAGTTGAAGCGTATCATTTTAAACACTTTTTCAAATGTAATTGATGATATGATATTAAAGAGATAGCTGCCACTGCCTGGCCTTTATGCAGCCTCCAGTGCCTACAAATAGCACGCGTAAAATCTTCATATTCTCATGCTCGCTGCGAGCAAACTGTTAGTTCTACAGAAAAAATGGATAGTGCCTTTTCGTAGGAAATTTAATATGATAAAATTTTGTGCTGGGATACGTTTTCACTAGAAGCCACTGTTTTCCAGTTATTCAAGAAAAACGCATTTGAAGGTCACTTTTGTGCCTTTTTCTTGAATAATTCGAAAACTATGGGCTCTAGCGAAAGTACACCCCAGTAGAAAATCTGACCTCATTAAATTTCCTGTAAAAAGATCGTTGTCATTTTTATGTAGGGCTAATAATTTGCTCATAGCGAGTGAGATACTATGAAAATCTTGGGCATGGTATTTGAAGGTGTTGTAGGTTGCATAAAATTCGGCGGTAGGGGCAGGTTAATATTTTCACTCTCTAAGGATCACGTGGAACTATTACTTAGCACTTGCTTCCTTCTTCTTCTTCTTCTTCTTCTTATTCTTCTTCTTAACTGCCCAAAACTTCTTCCTCCTTTCCCTCTGCTGTCTTAATTCTTATATCTTGCGTCCATGCGTTTTTTTTAAGTTTTTAATTTCTTCCTGCTGGATTCTTGGGTGTGAAGTTTTGTGTATTGATTTTCTGTCTGTATATAGTGCGTGTGGTTGCCATTGGGCCTACCGGTTTCTGTGAGATCACTCTGGATGTCTACTAGCCAACATATTTTGAATTTTCGGCTTCCATTGGTGATGTAGAAGATTTTCTTGGTTAAGTGAGAGTCCTCTACTTGTGTTACATGACTGTAGAATTTCGTACGTCTCCTCCGTGCAAGTGAGTGAACAGCTCAGTCAGCGATGACAGTTCTGAGCTTTTGCGCTTCCAGATGCCATCCTGAATTTTCGGTCCAAATACTTTTCTTAAGAGCTGTCGTTCTGTTTCCTAAATGTCTTTGACATTGCATAGGGTGCTTATATAAGAACGAGTTTATGGTAGTGATGATGTTTGCCTTCGATGGATAGCGATTTCTGATTGTTCATGTTCCACGTCATTGTGTAAGCTTTATGAAATTTTTCCGCATGTGCTTCCAGTAGTTTCACTAGATATTTGAAGTGTTTCACTTGTGTGATCATCCCACACTTGGTTGCAAGGGATGGCGGGTTTGAGCTCTCGGAGTCTGTGTTTTGCATTTTTCGTAAGAGATTTGCATTCCGGTCTTGATCGCGCTGTCATGAGCCTTCTCATTGGCGTGGCTGTCTACCTCTGGAGCCTAGGAAATTATTGCTAGGTCGACAACAAAAGGAAGGCACTTAACGTTGATTCGTTTACTTTTTTGTTCTAATACTTATTCCGGGTATTTCTTTCTCTCAACTTCTGATGATCTCATCCAGTATTTGGCTAAACGCGAGTGGGGATAGTCCATCCCCCCGTCTCACTCCAATTATAATTTGAGAAGATTCGGAGATTTCGCACACAAATTTTACTTAGAGAACAGGTCTGTCAGGGTCTGTTCGATTAGCATAGTTCTTTTATTATGCTCAACGTATTCCTGAAGTATATTAAACGGGCGACGCGGTCGATCGAGTTGTGGGCTTTTTCGAAGTCTCCGAAAGTGACAACTGTGCAGTTTGACTTTCGGTGTTGCAGTATCATCTCGAGGTTCGAGATCTATTCCGCAAACGATCGACCTGGTCGGTTGTTCCAGTCTGAGAAGCACGGTAGGTGAGAAAGCTTTGTAGGCATTATGTAGAAGTGGAATATCTCGATAATTATTTGGATGCGTCTTTTTTTTGGTGGAGGGAGAATTATAAAAATTTTCCAGTCTACTGGCATGATGCCGTTTTCCCATATATTGGCAAGGACCGCTTGTATTCTGTCAAACAAGAGTTCACTTCTGATCTGGAGCATTTCTGCGATTACAGCATCTTCCCCTGCAGCTTTGTTGGTTTTTGTGGTGTGAAACAATGTTTCATATTTCCTCATATGTAGGTGCAACAGTGCTTTGGCTTGGTGCAATTAAATGAAATTCGGGACTATCTGCAGGTGGTACATAGTTGTGTAGTGTCTCGAAGTACTGCTTCAGGATTTGGTTCAAATGGTTCAAATGGCTCTGAGCACTATGGGACTCAACTGCTGAGGTCATTAGTCCCCTAGAACTTAGAACTAGTTAAACCTAACTAACCTAAGGACATCACAAACATTCATGCCCGAGGCAGGATTCGAACCTGCGACCGTAGCGGTCTTGCGGTTCCAGACTGCAGCGCCTTTAACTGCACGGCCACTTCGGCCGGCCGGAGCTTCAGGATTTCTCAGTTGTCCTGCGTATTCGTGCGAAGTGTTGCATCAGGGCGACGAAAGTAAAGACTAGGTGACTTGTAGTTCATTAGTTCTTCCCACATGTCCTGTAAAAAAATGGTGTGTTCTTCTTTTTGGAATCATTATGAATTTCCTCTAATTTTATGAGGTGGTATACCCGTCCAATACGCCTGCTTGTAATAGATGTTTTTCTCTGTATTTCTAAAAAGTTATGCCAACCCTCTGGATTTTTGTGGCGATGCCAGGACTTCCAGTCTCGGCTGCGTCATTCTAGGACTCTGTCGCAGTCTTGAGGTCCTCCATCTGCGTTCCCTTTACTGTGGCGGTTAAACAAGTTTTCTCGCTGATCGTTGAATGGTTTCATTAAATTCATTCCATGTTTTATTTTTTTTATTTTGTGATTTTTTAATATCAATATCTTTTATTTACACCATGAAATTCTTATGTTCTAATTCGTTTCTGCGCTTCTTATAAAAATGAGAAAAGGCTTCTGTGTTCGCCACTGGGACAACTTTCTCTGAACCTCCCCTGTGAAGATCGTAGTGGTGAGTCGAACAAGAAATTGCACACAGTTGATTAGCAGTAACTCTTCTCATCCGCCACCTTTGAAGGGGGGAAAATGGATACTCAACACCCAGAACACAAAGAAAAAACCACTGCCACGCGTATAAAAGTGATATGTGGCGTTATTAAATAACATCGTGATCAGGTTAATCAGTAGAAAACTGTATTTGACAACAAACTAAAACGTATACGTTCATCATATACGAACAGAAATAAAATGCAATTACAGTTATTAATAACTCTAGTCGATAATTGCTTGGGATCTCCGAGGCATGCTTGAAACCAAATTTTCCGCGTATTCACATTGAAGAGACCTCCAAATGCGTCGAATTTGCGTTGACTGCTGTTTCAAAGTGAATATATTTTTTCCTTGCAACTTCCTTTTATTGTAAGACCTTATATTTTCAATAGGATGTGTGTGCAGCGACTGCGAGGTCCACCTTTTTCCTTATTCCAGTCGTTGTGAAGCCTGCTGCGGTGCTTCAGATCATTGTCCTCCTGGAGTATCCAACCTTCATTTTTGTCGATAAAACAACGTATGGCAATCGGCATCAGACGTCTTTCATAAATTAGTAACACCGTCTGTGCATTTAAATTGTTGGTCAACACGTGCAAATTGCCGAAAGCTAATTTTTAGAAACACTCCAAAGACGCTATATGGACTTTGCATGGACAAACGTTCTCTCTGTTGGGTTGTGAAAGAAATAAGACGACATATTTTATCATCTGTGTGTAGCATCGAGCACGCTCTTACTTAACAGAATGGAAAGAACACATCCAAAATGCTGTGGGGAAGACTAACCAAAGACTGCGTTTTATTGGCAGGACACTTAGAAAATGTAACAGACCTACTAAGGAGACTGCCTACACTACGCTTGTCCGTCCTCGTTTAGAATACTGCTGCGCGGTGTGGGATCCTTACCAGTTAGGACTGACGGAGTACATCGAAAATGTTCAAAGAAAGGCAGCACGTTTTGTACTATCGAGAAATATAGGAGAGAGTCTCACAGAAATGATACGGGATTTGGGCTGGAAATCACTAGAGGAAAGGCGTTTTCCGTTGCGGCGGAATCTTCTCACGGCCGGCCGGAGTGGCCGTGCGGTTCTAGGCGCTACGGTCTGGAGCAGAGTGACCGCTACGGCCGCAGGTTCGAATCCTGCCTCGGGCATGGTTGTGTGTGATGTCCTTAGGTTAGTTAGGTTTAATTAGTTCTAAGTTCTATGCGACTGATGACCTCAGAAGTTAAGTCGCATAGTGCTCAGAGCCATTTTTGAATCTTCTCACGAAATTCCAATCACCAACTTTCTCCTCCGAATGAGAAAATATTTTGTTGACACCGACCTACATAGGGCGGAACGATCACCACGATAAAATAAGGGAAGTCAGAGCTCGTCCGGAAAGATATAAGTGTTCATTCTTTCCGCGCACTATACGAGATTGGAATAATAGAGAATTGTGAAGGAGGTTCGATGAATCCTCTGCCAGGTACTTAAATGTGATTTGCAGGGTATCCATGTAGATGTAGATATGTGACAAAGAACATCAACAGAACATATTCACGAAGCTGATGGCTATCTAGCTGATTTTAATTCTGCCGGGTGAAAGTGAAGAAAACTTTTTTTACGATGTAAGTAGGCTGACGATATGTTAAGACTGGCGCGGAACCGATAATTTTGGAACCCGGTTCAGACGGACAAAAACCCGAAATGCGCGAAAATTCCACGAGGGTGCCGATATTTCTGGCCGCTGCCGAAACAAATTTCAAGCCCCAGCGGCCATAAATTGGCCGAGATAATTCCAATTCAGTGCATCGGCAACTGGAATTAAATACTGTGCAGCATCGCAGGCGGGCAGCGGCACAATAGCGCCGGGCAATCCCATGGCCCCGTCCTTTCTGTTATTCTGAGCACATTTATTAGCGAAAGCTCCGCCCGGCGCGCGCTCCGCATTCTATTTCAGATAATTCATCGTCCCGGCGTTTTTGTTGTGACTTATTCCTCCCTATATACGCTGTTTACTACATGTACTCATTAATTAGGCGGTAATTACATAAATTCTGGTAAAATTTATACCGACCGGATTTTCGGGTTCTTTTTTTTTGCGAAAGGGGGATGGAGGCAGGGAATTAAAAAAAAAAGTGTGCCCGTAGAGGATAACTGGCACCCAGCGGCCAGACGCACGCCCTGTTTTGTTCGCTCGGACGCTCTGTAAATGGCAAATGAAGCCCGTGTTCTGAACACATAAATCAGGGACGAGTATAAGTCATTATCCGAACACGCGCTCGGCTCGACCGCACAACTGCGAGAGGCATTTTGCGCTGCCGCGGCCGCGTGCGCATGCGCACAACTCATAACGTGCGCCGGCGCCTGATCCGCGCGGTTTAAAGCGCGGGGATTCCCCCATTGCCTGCCGCGACGCGCGCGGGCGCGTGTAAAGTGTTTTAAAAATTGGAGTTCATTTCTGCGCCGGCCGCGGGGGAAGAATTATTGTTATGTGTTGGAAAACTATTATCCATTTGTCGAGCGCGGCTTGCGGCCTAGCGCGCTGCGGCCTCGGCGGCCGTGTAAGGGCTGTAATGTATGGCCGAGGGTAAATCACGGCAGCAGCAGCGGCGGCGGCGGCGGCGGCAGAGCCTGCATTGCTGCCAATGGAGCGCGTGGGCGGCGGGGACGGCGGGGGGCGGCGGGGGCGGCACCGGGGCAGCTGGTGGGCGCCCGCGGCCGAGCTGAGTTATGGCGCGCCCGCTGGCTACCGCGCGCAATTAATAACGCCATCGACAGATAAATAAATAGCCGGGTGGCCCCCGGCGATACTGTGCCTGCCGCGCCAATCAATCACCCGGCGACAAGTTTTTGAGTTATTGGCCGGCGATCGGGCCGCGCCGACCTCTGCCCACTTTCTCTCTCACCTCCCGTGTCGCAGTCATCAATTGCGCGGGTTGACGTCCGGAAGCGACGCTACGACATCGCGCCCTCTAGAATTCGCTGCTGAGTAATGCGCATTTCTATGCCGTATCAGCAGGCTGGTCCGTTTTTGGAAGCAGCTAACGCTGGCACAGTCCCTTATAAGGGTATCATTATCGATACACTTATTAAAATATCGATATCAGAGGCTCGGTTACGGCGGCTACAATATCGCAGGTGTTTTAGAAGATCTGGAAGTTAAAGGTACGTCACAATGGCAAGTGGTTCCCGAGACACTGTACGCTATTTAGAGTTCTCATACAGGTCAACGTTCTTGTTTGGGATAGGGCTCACAGGAGCGAACAAAACTTTCATTGTTAAGTATATCTGGTCTAATAGTGGAAAGGGAAAATACATGGTGTTCAGTTAATCTGAAGACGACATAGCCGGCCAGTGTGGCCGAGCGGTTCTAGGCGCTTCAGTCTCGAACCGCGCGACCGCGACGGTCGCAGGTTCGAATCCTGCCTCGGGCATGGATGTGTGTGATGTCCTTAGGTTAGTTAGGTTTAAGCAGTTCGAAGTTCTAGGGGACTGATGACCTCAGATGTTAAGTCCCATAGTGCTGAGAGCCATTTGAGCCAAGACCACATACTCGGCGCAGTAGATGACGGGCAGCGAGCACTCCGTTGCCCGACGAGTCAGATGCCGTGTCGCCTATCTACTACCGCAGTACTAAATTAAAAATACGCGCAAATAAATTTTGTTCTCGCTCATGTCATGCAAGGAGATACTGGAGCTATCTGCCATTGTTTTCCACGCGTTTCTGACATATATTTATTATTCAACACACGATGTAATTCTCTTTGAGAAATTGAATTAACTGACTCGCGGATATTATCCCTGAATTCCTGCAACTTGTGGGGACTTGTAGTGCACACTTTATCCTTCAGTGCTCCCCACAAACAGAAATCTCACGGGCTTTCATAGCGACTTCTAGCGGGCCAGATATTGTTGCTAATGACTCTGTCATGGAGCATATCATGAAATGCGTGCAAAGAAACACTGGCCGTATGAGCCCTTGCTGAATCCTGCTCAAAAAACGTGAATTTTATTTCTCTTCACTCATTCCATTCAAAACGGATGCAAAATGTTTTGTACATATCTTTCGCTATTAACAGTGTCATTAAAAACAATTTGAGCCTATTAATCTGTCATCACTAACTGCGCCACACACACTTATTTTCTGATAGTGAAGGGGTTCCTCGTGACGCAGAATAGGCTCCAGTATCGACGTTTTGGCAATTAACATACCCGTTTAAATGGAACCAATCCTCTTCTGAAAATAGAAAGAGGTAAGGATCCGTCCCTCTGTCATGCACTTGTTGCAGAACGCATTTGCAAAACCTAACTTTGTGCGCGAGATCACCGGGTTTAAGTTTTCCCACTGCTGTTACTTTATCGGGACTTCGACCAGGTAACTTACAGCTCTTTGTACAGAGGTGCAATGAAGTTGCGTTTTGCTGTGAAAGACGTCTGACTTTTTAGGGGAATTTTCCAGGCGGTATGCAGTGTCATCGCGATGAGCTCCTGTGAGCATTGTACGTAGTCGGTTACCTTTCGTGTCATGAAAACTTCTCATTTCACGAAATTTATTCACTAATTTGTCAACTGCATCACGAGTCGGAATTCGAACACATGGAAACTTCTGTTCAATCTCGCGGCAATATGAGTGGACTTTGTAAGCATATAAGAAACGTAAATAAATACTCGTTGTAGAATGAAATAATTGGTTATTGCCATTCTTGTAGACTTTACTGTTGCAATCGTGATGTTTGTTTCACTGTACGAATGAGACTTGTAAGGTGTCTCTTACGTGAGGAAGACATTTTTACCGGTTTTAATAAATTATTGTCTCTTATTGATATATTCACGATAGTTAGGAAGCGCTGTAGTCCGTAGCCGGCCATGAGTCGGAGAGCATTTCCCACGCTGGCTGGCTAGGTGACGAAGCGACCGTATGTTGCGCGTAGTGGGGTGGTGCTCGGCGCTGGATCGTAGCAACAAGAGTCAGCCTGGGAAATGTACATGACGGGAAGTACCGCCATCTTGGCGCCAAAGTCACCGATTTTGTTTATTTATATTTAATAATTAAACTCATTTATGACAACACGAAGACTAGGTGGAGCCTCTAGATGTTTAAAACTATTTATCATAATTTTGCCTCGTCAGAATTCACACCCGTTCATTAACAAATCCATATCTTAGTAAGTACGAACTTGATCGGAAATCTACGAACTGTGACGAAACTAGTAAGAGATACGGACTGCTCGCCGAAGTCGGCAGTCGGCGTTAAGAGCTCTTCCTGTCTTGTTCGATGGTAGCCACGCTCTCGGTTACGAGTAGTTTGTGACATGAGTGTTTCATTATTGATCTAAGAGGAATAAAAGCGATATTACAGCATTCTGAATGTTAATTTCGAGTAAATAGATACCCCAGCAATTTCAGGTAATTACCTTCCAACGACAGAGACATCCAATGCGCTAATGAAGAATCTGCACGGGACGACATTTACGACAGCTGCACAGCGCGCAGGTAGGAGGAAATCCGACGACACGACTCACCAAGGCGGATCAAGGAATGTCCGACTTACACTCGCAAATTCCGGGTGGAAATGCTGACCAATTGGACCGGTCTGCGCAGCTCCGGTGGCCGACATACACAACCCGAGCGTGCGGTTATCAGATAAATTGAACACACTGTATATGAGTCGCGCTCGTGAAGTTCAAAGGAATTAATTTTGTGTTAGTGAAGCGAAAGTGTGTAGAAGCGCGAGTTTTGAGCATTTTCGATCGCGGAGTGATACGTGAATATCAGCACATGCCAAATTTCGTAAGCGACCGAGTATAAATGTTCAATACATGGTGCAGTAACTAAATAATTCAATTATTCATAACGGGAGATAGTCTAGAGTAATCGAAATCTGTGGCTATGCGAGTTGAGTGCTGTTCGCCTGAGATAATCTCATGAGGGACCATAAACTGGCTACGAACATGGGAAAAAATGCTGTGTTTGATGTTGAGAGACTGTTATCATTTCAAGAAAATCCTACACGCAGGGGGAGCAGTACTTGTGTTCGGCTGCACACTTTGTTCAAACACATGTTCCAGTGACGCTAATGTGATCACTGCCTATGTTCGACGTCCAAGCTGTGCCGGTTGGCGGTCTTCGCCTATCGATAGGTTTGTGGCGGTGTCGTGTATCGCTGAGAGGACGGCGGCGGCAACCATTACGGTTGTTACACGGTATGGCCCAAGAGACAGAGAGGCCGTGGTGCGTACGTCACAGCACGTGACGGTGAAGGTCTTATACGAGTGCCAGCAGCCGTCACCGGCAGCGAGCGAGTAACTGTTTCAGACGAGTTTAATAATTATTAACTACGCGTTAAAATGCATGTAATTTCTCGACAGCACACGACAAAAGACCTACAGAGGGCACCTTTTCAATTAAATACTGATTTCCCGTGAACCTTGCACGGAGTCAAGCTTTCACGAAGTGTGACCGACAAGCCTACTAGCGTGACGTCACAAGCTCGTTGCAGGGCCAATATATCTTGTAGGCCCCGTTCCATGAGAGGCCGCGGAGCTATAACAAGCAAGTGCAGACTCTATATGTGGCAGGACGTAATTGAACTATGTGTAACAAGTGGAGTTATGGCAGTCGGTGTTCTGTAAATGCTGTAGAAGTTTTGTAGTGATTACTGCAGTTACGTCTGTGGAGATTTTGAGTCACTGCCTTCAGAGACGAACGAGGCCTGTGTAGCACGGCCATGACGATGGTTGCTTTTGATGGAACATGGTAGATGGGGGCAGCTTCCCGCTCTGAAGGACCAAGTCAAGGGGCAGTTAAGAGGTAGGCCTTCTGAGTATCTCCGTACTGAGGGAAATATGCTGCTCTGAACTCGCATTATCCATTGCTTGTTGTCACTGTGTTTTGCCGCAAACTCATGGGCGGTATCGTCGGTCTTTGCCTTGAAGCCCCCTAAGCATTATAAAACTCACGTAACGGAGCAGACGTTATTGGTGATTGTTTGCCTACCGGTTAGTGTGTATACTGTGGTGCGAGTATAACGTCCACAGTACGATGATGTGGGAACTGGATTGTAGTCCACTTTTGGTACCAAATCATTTTCACCTAACTGTGGAGTGCCAACTGTGTCATCGGACCTCACGTGGGTTTCCTGTATCTTGCTGGGCAGCAAGAGCTGTACCTTTTAGTATCTTCGTTACAGATGAACCTTACGTATGGTAACTACCAGTTACTTGGACATTAGACAGAAAGAAGAACTGCTGAATGGAAATGTACCACGCTGATGACAAAAGATGGACCGAGCGAGGTGGCGCAGTGGTTAGCACACTGGACTCGCATTCGGAAGGACGACGATTCAATCTCGCGTCCGGCCATCCTGATTTAGGTTTTCCGTGATTTCCCTAAATCGCTCCAGGCAAAAGCCGGGATGGTTCCTTTGAAAGGGTACGGCCGACTTCCTTGCCCGTCCTTCCCTAATCCGATGAGACCGATGACCTCGCTGTCTGGTTCCTCCCCTTAAAAACAACAACATATGAAACTGCATAAGCCACTTCGCCGATGTTCGCAAGTTATGTAAATATTTATTTTATATCTTTATGTCCTAAATTAAGGTGCTTTTAACTTTATTAATGAGTGAATTAGATTGTAGTTCAGGATCTGAGTAATGCTTCTGTTGGTTTCAGATTTTAGTAATGCTGTTACTGGTGTTAAGTGAAATTTTCAAATTAGACTGCAGAGGGCCCTCTGTAGAAAATTATAATATAGAGCTGTGTGGATATAGAACGACTGGAAGACCATGAAAAGTTCACACTAAAATCTCTGTTAGAATAACATTCAGTTGGGCTCGTTTTGGAGCCATATATATCCTATTAGTATTACGGGGTTGTTGCTACTGCTATGAAATGGGATAACTAATATGTGTTAGCAAAGCCCGGTGGTGTTGCTTTCGAAATTAGGTGGAGTTGAAACATGATGGAATTTAATGTCTTTCTGTAACAGCTTGTTGCCCAAAAACTCTTTCTGCGCCAGAACCTAATCGTACTATGTTTTCTATGAAGGTTTTGTCATGAGGGTTTTGGTAACTTACCAGATAAATGTATTATTAATGTTTTAATATATGTCTTTGTGGACCCCTTTTCGGAGTTTTGCCGGCCGCGGTGGCCGAGCGCTTCTAGGTGCTTCAGTCCGGAACCGCGCGACTGCTACGGTCGCAGGTTCGAATCCTCGGACATGGATGCGTGTGATGTCCTTAGGTTGGTTAGGCTTAAGTAGTTCTAAGTTCTAGGAGACTGATATCGCATACGGTACACGGCGTTTCAGAAAGATTCAGTCTATTTCACAGGCTATATTTTCTACATGAATGAAGATAAAAACCAATAGTAATTCTAAGTACGCTTCGCAAAATGAAAGTTCAGCATGGCGTCAGCTGTACGCTTTTGGTTCATATGATTGCGCTGGGTGTCTTTCTGATGCTACTAGTTCGCTCTCTCGTTCATTAACACTCTGTTAATTCAACATGGCGGTAAGACAGCGACAAAACGCGTTATCGCTTTCAACAGGTATGAGACAGTTACAACTGTCGAGTGTGATTTACGCCAGGACTACGGCATTCGAAGTGATTTTGAGCTTGTTTTTGTGAGGGTTTGTGAAAGCTTCCCTCTATAGTATGTACCTCTGCTTCCAACAACTTTCAGTGAACTGCGACGCGTCACAGCAGCAGCAAATACAACTCCAGACATATTCATATATGGGACAAGTCTGACTCTTTTCTGGATGTTTATGCTGCGGCTTAAGGTGAGAAAATTGGACGTTTGTGAAATTTAAATAAAAACTTTGGTCTTAAACGTAGCTGCAAAACGTATTCCCTGATTGTAAGCGCACGTATTCACAAAGAGACGGCAACTGTCATGGGATACGCAGTAATATCGTGTCGGGCCTCCTCCTGCTCGGCGTAGAGCAGCAAAATGGTTCAAATGGCTCTGAGCACTATGGGACTCAACTGCTGAGGTCATTAGTCCCCTAGAACTTAGAACTAGTTAAACCTAACTAACCTAAGACATCACAAACATCCATGCCCGAGGCAGGATTCGAACCTGCGACCGTAGCGGTCTTGCGGTTCCAGACTGCAGCGCCTTTAACCGCACGGCCACTTCGGCCGGCGTAGAGCAGCAACTCGGCCTGGCATGCACTCAACAAGTCGTTGGAAGTCGTTTGCAGAAATATTGAGCCATATTGCCTCTACAGCTGCCCGTAGCTGAGGACGTGTTGCCGGTGCAGGACTTCATGCTCGAACTGACTTCTCGACTACGTCACATAAATATTCGATGGGATTCGCGTCGGACGATCTGCGTGGCCAAATAATTTGCTCGAATTGTCCAGAAAGTTCTTTGAACCAGTCGCGAACAACTATGGCTCGGTCACATAGCACATTGTCATCCAGAAAACTTCCATTGTTGTTTGAGAACATGAAGTCCATTTATGATTGCAAATGGCTTTCAAAAGGCCGAACATAAGGATTTCCAGTCAATGATCAGTTCAGTTGGACCAGAGGGCCCAGTACATTCCACGAAACACAGCCATGTCATTAAGGAGCCAGTACCAGATCGCACAGCGCATTGTTGACAACATGGGTCCAGGCCTTCGGGGGGTCTGCGCCACACTCAAATCCTACCAGCAACTCTTATCATCTGAAATCTGGACTCATCGCACCAGGCCACACTTTTCCAGTCCTGTCTGGACCAACCAGTACGGTCACGATCTGAGAGAGGTGCTACAGGCGATGCCGTCCTGTTAGCAAAGGCACTCGCGCCTGTCGTCTGCTGCCACAGCCTATTAGCGCCAAATTTCGCCTCACTGTCCTAACAGATACGTTCCTCGTACGTTCCACATTGATTTTTGTGGTTATTTCACGCAGTGTTGCTTGTCTGTTAGCACTGACAACTTTACGCAAACGCTGCTGCTCTCGGTCGTTAAGTGAACGCCGTCGGCCATTACGTTGTCCGTGGTGAGAGGTAATGCCTGCAATTTGGTATTCTCGACAGACTCTTGACATTTTGGATCTCGGAATATGGAATTCCCGAAAGATTTACGAAATGGAATGTCCCAAGCGTCTAGCTTCAACTACAAATCGACGTTCCAAGTCTGTTAATTCCCGTCGTGCGGCCATAATTACGTCGGAAACATTTCCATCCGAATCGGCTGAGTACAAATGATAGCTCCGCCAATGCACTGCCCTTTTATACCTTGTCTACGCGATAATTACGCCGTCTATGCATGTGCATATCACTATCCCACGACTTTTCACATATCACTATGCGATGTGTTTTGTCAACACAGCGTACACTTGGGATATAATAAATTTATTACGACAATGCTGTTCATAAACCATCAAGGAGAGGCGGAAGATTTGAAGCCCAACTGAAAAAGAATGTTGGGATGTACAACTTAATATACACTATCTAATCAAAAATATCCGGACATGTACTTGTGCCCACCCTTCTTTCTTACGACTGCTTGGACTGTGCTGTCCGCGCGAAGTGGGCGCGCGGTTTGAGGCGTCATGCCACGGACTGCCGCGGCTCCTCCCGCCGGAGGTTCGAGTCCTCTCTCGGGCATGGCTGTGTGTTTTGTTCTTAGGATAAGTTAATTTAAGTAGTGTGTAAGTCTACGGATCGACCACGTAAGCAGTTTGGTCCCTTAGGAATTCACACACATTTGAACATTTTGGACTGTGCTGGGAAGATTTTCAGTGAGGTGCCTGAATGTCTGTTGGGGAATGTTAGTTCATACTTTCTCAAGAGCCAAAGCACAATAGGTAGCGATGTTGGAAGCTGGGTTCTGGAGCGAAGTCGACATTCTGACTCGTCGAAAGATATTTCGTTGCGTGCAGGTCGGGACTCGCGTCAGGTCAGTGCATTTCTGGAACGTTATTATCCACAAACCATTGCCTCACAGTTGATGCTTTATGACAGGTGCATTGTCATGCTGTCCAATCATTAACTCCAAATTGTTCCTCTACCGTACGGGTGAAACAATTCTGTAAAACCGGTCCATATCGTTCCACATTTAGCATTTTCTCAAGCGCAGTAAAAGTAACGCACCGTAACGACGACAGAACCCCATATCGCAAAACGACCTCCTCCGAAATTTATTGTTGGCAATTCGCATGATGCTAGGCAATCTTCTCCGGCCATTCGCCAAACCCAATCCCTTCCATCGAATTGCCACAGGGTACAGCGCGACCCGGCATTCCACACCAGTTGCTTCAAGTCATCTACTGCCCAATGGTATCATTCTTTACACTATCTCAAACATCGGTTAACACTGACTACATGAACGTGTGGTCTACGAGTACCTGCTCGACCATCATGATTCTTTTTAGCTTTCTACGCACAGTCATTGTACTGGCTCGAATTCTGGCAGCACTTTGAACGTCACGTCTGACTCCTTCCGCTGATATCATGCGACTTTTTACAGCCACCTTCCGCCTCACTCGATAGTTCCTCTTCGCCAGTATATGTGATCTACGTTGGTTTGGCGGCAGTAGTTCCTTCGCGTTCCCATCACAATCATATCTCCAGCAGCTGACATGGTCATCCTTAGATGGCTTAAAATGTCCCTTATTTGTTGTTCAGGCGATGTACAATGACAGTCCACGTTCGAAGTCATTGAGCTCACCTGACCTACTCATTCTGCTGTCACTGCTTCTCTACTGACAACACGATACTACCCCTCTCCTTTTACACTGACGGGTCCGCCTATTGTGACATCTAGTGGTTAATTCCGCATTACATAGCAGTGTCCGGATAGGGTACGTCCAAGAAATCGTAAACATAAACAATTGCTGCGTGAGGAAAATGCTTGAGGAGGGGTAACATAGTGGTGCTGAACAAGCCGGTGGTCTTTTAATGTCTGAGCGGTACTATATCCTTCAGCGTATTTCATACGGTGTTTTTTTTCTTTTGGATTAGGTTTGTTGAATCCTACTGCCAACAGCTTAATAGAAATACAAAAGCAACTATACAGAAAAATCACAACATATAAATGACCTGTCACTAGGACCTCCCGTCGGGCAGACATTTCGCCGGGTGCAAGTCTTCCGATCTGACGCCACTTTGCGACTGGCGCGTCGATGGGGATGAAATGATGATTTTTAGGACAACACAACACCCAGTCCCTGAGCGGAGAAAATCTCTGACCCCACCGGGAATAGAACCCGGGCCCTAAACAAGTGTTTCGGGTTTAGGGGGGAGAATGGAGTTGTTACAATTTGTACCGTCTTTCCTCTACCCCTTTTCCCGCAAAAAAAGAAGAAAAAAAGCCCGTTGATATTGCCCCAGATTCGTTAGATTTTAATAATAACAACAATAAATATATCACATTTTTAAAATACAGCAATGATAAGTTGTTTACATCAAAGCTTCAGACGTCGTTTTAGCATTACTGACAAAAAACGGTGATTCAGAAAAAATAAATCATTTGAAAACCATTTGTGCGATAATCAGAAAATTGCATGCCCCATACAGCTGATTTAAGAGCTGTAATAGCACTAAACTCTCGCAAATTTGACGTCGTAATTTATGAATACACTAAGCAAATTCAGAAGGATGTAGGGTGCAGTAGTTAGTTGGAGATGAAGAAGCTTGCAAGGGATAGAGTAGCATGGAGAGCCGCATCAAACCAGTCTCTGGACTGAAGACCACAACAACAGTATGCCACTTAGCACTACGATTGCGAATACAATACAAATATGTAAATGTAGGGGATGCGGCTTGTTTCAGTCGTTTCCCTTTACGTCCGGAAAATTCGCGTCTTTTTGTTATGTTTTTTCTTAGCGGAAGGACTTTCAAATTTTGTCTTTCCTTACTTAACTATCTATGTTTCTGCCTGTTCTGTGAGAGTATCGGTGGCTGGTTGTGGCGTGGGAGGTGTGTGTGGGCGGGGGGGGGGGGGGGGGGGGGGGAGCGATCATGACCCTTACGACCTCTTCCCCAATCCCCCGTGGATCCGTGGTTGGCCGGGAGCTTTACTGTGCTCGAAAAACCTTCAGGAAAACAGCAAGTGGCATTGATCTCCTCCGTCTTCTTCTACATTGCTAGAAAGGGTTATCACTGATACCGATCCTATGTAAAGGAGTTGAGCCGTGGTTGGTTCTCATTCGTAACAGTGTTGTTATTAGCTTCCTCCTCTCCCTCAGTTTTTCCAACCAGGGGGAGTCCCTAATCACTAGTTGTATCTCAGGGTATTGACTTAATGTGGCAGACTGAAATGCGCCAATCTTTAAACATTCTTTTTGTTTCACTGCAGTCGTAGCTGACGATGTCCTTGGGTCAACATGTCAACACGTAGGGGTGGTCTGCGCGTGCACCAGAATTGTGCTTTACCGGCAGAGATGCCACAGATAGCCATCTACCTTATTTTACAGAGCAGACAGGCCGCCAACCCCGCGTTCTCTGAACAGTCGTGGGCGCCCAACCATTTAGCACCTAGTGGTAGTTTCACTGTCCTTCTACCTGCTTCCGTAGATGCTCACGACAGGTAGCACATGAACATTCGACCGGCTTCACCGTTTTCGAGAAACTCGTTCACAGGCTCTGCGCAATAATAATCAACAATTCGTCAAAGTCGCTTATCTCAATGGATTCCCCATTTGCAGCCCATCTTCGCTAGGGTGATCCACCGTCCGTGTCTGCTCCGGTTGTATGCTTTTGTTACCGCGTCACGTGCCCACATCACCACCAGGCAGCATCCAGCGTTGCGGTGGGGAGTGGTCATAATGCTTTGGCTCATCAAAACATAAACAGGAGACCATCCAAAGCGTATAATTTCCACTTGTGAATGCTCATTTTCTTGTCCACACTTCGGGATTTCGACGGATTACGATAACGTTTTTGTGTCTGATGGCATAAGGAGGTTCTGGAGCCCCGGACGATGACCAAATTTATGAGCCTCTCGAGTCATTTTCGGTTCATCAGTAGAAATTCAACAGTATAGTCACAAGCGAATAATAGCAACTTGTAATTGACTTAATGAGTGTATTAACAGGAACTTTGGCTCCAGAATGAGATTTTCACTCTGCAGCGGAGTGTGCGCTGATATGAAACTTCCTGGCAGATTAAAACTGTGTGCCGGACCGAGACTCGGACTCGGGACCTTTGCCTTTCGCGGACAAGTGCTTGGGTAGCTCAGTTGGTAGACCACTTGTCTGTGAAAAGCAAAGGTCCCGAGTTCGAGTCTCGGTCCGGCACGAAGTTTTAATCTGCCAGGAAGTTTTATATCAACTTGTCACCTGTTCGCGGTTTCACCATCCTTCAACCACTTTAAATAGATGCTTACGACAGCAGCACGCGAACAGCCGAACACGCTCGCCGAGATGTTCGTTTCCAGCCACCGGGCCAAAAAATCTGCCATTTATTAAAATCGCTTATGTCCGTGCATTTCTCCATTTGATATCCTTATTGTAACAGCAATGATTTCACATTTGCTTCTGCTCCGCTTATATAGACTGCTCTGCAGAACTCAAGGACGAGATAGATAAAGTAACATACCATGTCAAAGTCCTGGGAGCATACTGGCAGAGGTCTCCCAGCCGTGTGCAGAAAGCTGGGTGACAATGCGTGAGGACAGCGTGACTATAGCTTCAAATGGGAACTGGTCCCGCAACACGAGGTAGCTGAGGAACGGGAAAAGACAGGGTTTGTCAATCAGCTAGCTGTTACGGTGCACTGTGACGGTGTCCAACATTACAACACGGTCAGGAGACACCATTTCGATGACTTCAAATGAGGAAGGAACATCGAGAAACTGGAATAAGAACGAAGTGCTTCGCATGTAGCCCAAAGCCCAAGAGTTTGAGTATTGTTTCACACGCGGGGGGAGGGGGGGGGGGGGAGGGTTGCAAGCCACAGGTACTACAGGAGAGGATGGGTCGAATACCTTCAACTACACCAGCAGATGACCGCTACGTTATGTAACAAACACAGAAAGGACCCACGTCAAAAAGCGGATGCAATTGCAACCACATTTAACTGGACTGTAAGGCACGCAATCTCCCGCTCCACGGTGGCACAGCGATTGCATGGGAGTGGTCTATTCGTCCGACGACCAGTACGTTGTGTTCCGATGACACCCGTACACCGGGCGTCACCGTTTGCGATGGGGCCAAGAGCGTAGGGTCTGGACAAACGAGGAGCGGGATGGAATGCTCTTCTCGGACGAGAGCAGATTCAATCTGAGTGGTCCTGGATGTACTCCCATATGGCGAGAGGTGGCAACACGTAATAGACTCAAGAACATTGTGTAACATGATCGTTTTGGCGGTCTGTGTGTTATAGTGTGGGGAGGCAAAATGTTGCATGGACGTACTGACCTCCAAACCGTTGAACACGTTACAATCACCCGCCAGCATCATCGTGACACTGTACTCCTTTTCCATATGCGCCTTTTGAGGCGTGAATTCGACCCTGATTTCATACATATGGATAACAATGCGCAGCGGCATCGAACAGCGCAAATGGAGCACCTCCTCGAACAAGAAGATATTCAGCTGATGGACTGGGCTGCCCATTCCTCCAACGTAAATAGCATCGCAAACTACGGGGTTGGGTTGGGGAGACGTATTGCAGGGCGTCCACGTGCACCAACGGCCGTCCAGCAGTTGTTAACCGCACTGTTGGAGCAATGAAAAGCCCGAGCGCAAGAATTCCCTACCAACGTTGTGACCAGGATGGGAGCACATTACAGAGGATGTACTGCTGTCCGTGAGATATCCACTCTTTATTAAGAAGTATGCTCCACCGTTTGTAGTGTCCAGCCGACCATCATAACTCGCGGTGACTTCAGTATAATCATTGTGTTTGTATACAAGTGTCATTTCTATTCGTCTCATTGCGTATTTCTGTCCTTCGGTACTATACTATAGCTATTCTTTCTCTGTATGGTCCAAGTTTCATTGAGCTATGTTACAAAAGAAAAATTAGGAGTAGGTATTAAAATCCATGGAGAAGAAATAAAAACTTTGAGGTTCGCCGATGACATTGTAATTCTGTCAGAGACAGCGAAGGACTTGGAAGAGCAGCTGAACGGAATGGACAGTGTCTTGAAAGGGGGATATAAGATGAACATCAACAAAAGAAAAACGAGGATAATGGAATGTAGTTGAATTAAGTCGGGTGATGCTGAGGGAATTAGATTAGGAAATGAGACGCTTAAAGGAGTAAATGGGTTTTTCTATTTGGGGAGCAAAATAACTGATGATGGTCGAAGTAGAGAGGATATAAAATTTAGACCAACAGTGGCAAGGAAAGCGTTTCTGAAGAACAGAAATTTGTTAACATCGAGTATAGATTTAAGCGTCAGGAAGTCGTTTCTGAAAGTATTTGTATGGAGTGTAGCCCTGTATGGAAGTGTAACATGGACGATAAATGGTTTGGACGAGAAGAGAATAGAAGCTGTGGTGCTACAGAAGAATGCTGAAGATTAGATGGCTAGGTCACATAACTAATGAGGAGGTATTGAATAGAATTGGGGAGAAGAGGAGTTTGTGGCACAACTTGACAAGAAGAAGGGACCGGTTGGTAGGACATGTTCTGAGGCATCGTTGTTGTTGTTGTGGTCTTCAGTCCTGAGACTGGTTTGATGCAGCTCTCCATGCTACTCTATCCTGTGCAAGCATCTTCATCTCCCGGTACCTACGGCAACCTACATCCTTCTGTATCTATTTAGTGTATTTATCTCTTGGTCTTCCTCTAGGATTTTTACCCTCCACGCTGCCCTCCAATACTAAACTGGTGATCCCTTGATGCCTCAGAACATGTCCTACCAACCGATCCCTTCTTCTTGTCAAGTTGTGCCACAAACTCCTCTTCTCCCCAATTCTATTCAATACCTCCTGATTAGTTATATGATCTACCCATCTAATCTTCAGCATTCTTCTGTAGCACCACATTTCGAAAGCTTCTATTTCCTTCTTGTCCAAACTAGTTATCGTCCATGTTTCACTTCGATACATGGCTACACTCCATACAAATACTTTAAGGAACGACTTCCTGACACTTAAATCTATACCCGATGTTAACAAATTTCTCTTCTTCAGAAATACTTTCCTTGCCATTGCCAGTCTACATTTTATATCCTCTCTACTTCGACCATCATCAGTTATTTTGCTCCCCAAATAGCAAAACTCCTTTACTACTTTAAGTGTCTCATTTCCTAATCTAATTCCCTCAGCATCACCAGCTTTAACTCGACTACACACTAAGGCATCAAGGGATCACAAATTTTAGCTTTGGAGGGCAGCGTGAAGGGTAAAAATCGTAGAGGGAGACCAAGAGATGAGTACACTAAGCAGATTCAGAAGGATATAGGTAGCAGTAGGTACTGGGAGATGAAGAAGCTTGCACAGGATAGAGTAGCATGGAGAGCTGCATCAAACCAGTCTCAGGACTGAAGACCACAACAACAACAACAACAACATGTTACTTGGAGTGACACATCATACGGACGCTATTTTCCTTCACACCAGTATACTTTCCCTACCACTCCACGTGCCCGTAACGCCACCAGTGCAGCATTCAGTCTCGCGTTGGCCATTGTGCCACATGGCCCCGACGCATGACTACGCCTTCGCTATACAGCAAGTGGACCAGTCCCTTTCGATAGAACCAGCCCCGCCCTCTCGCAGCTGGAGCCTCTGTCGGCTGCGGCACAGCATCGGATGCCACATATCAGAGAACGACCGCGACAAACCGCACCGTGGCACGCAGCCGATATATATTGGCGCGTCCATCACGGCGCGGATAATTAAGTATTCCGCGTCGGCGCCTGGCGCCGTGTTATAAATCACGTGCCGTATCGGCGGCTCGCTTTTGTAGCACCGGCAGGCGCACAGCTGTCCACCACCTATCCTGCCGCAAAATTAGCCACCTATGTCGCTGCATTTTCACGCTCTCGGACTGCAGTGATCCTTTTACCCCACAGATCCCTATTCAGCCTATGTTGACGCCTTGCACGCGAATGATATCACATCACAAGAGACGTTTTGTCAAAGCGTTCGGGCAGACGAGGTCGGAATCATAATTTGAAGGAGCTGAACAGAGTAAAATATGTTTAATTTGGTTAGCGGTCAAGAATCGCGAGTGAAAACATGAAATATTATTATGAAACTTCCTGGCAGATTAAAACTGTGTGCCCAACCGAGACTCGAACTCGGGACCTTTGCCTTACGCGGGCAAGTGCGCTACCATATGAGCTACCGAAGCACGACTCACGCCCGGTACTCACAGCTATACTTCTGCCAGTATCTCGTCTCCTAGCCCGCGAAAGGCAAAGGTCCAGAGTTCGGGTCTCGGTCGGGCACACAATTTTAATCTGCCAGGAAGTTTCATATCAGCGCACACTCCGCTGAAGAGTGAAGATATCATTCTGGAAATATTAATATGTTTGAACGTCTTTTTATGCAGATCGAAACAAAGCAGCTCCATGAAAAAAACCCTTAAAAATCCAAGCAAAATTTATTCATATTTTCTTGAATGAGTATTTTGACTCTGCAGAGGAGTGTGAGCTGATATGAAACTTCCTGGCAGATTAAAACTGTCTGCCGGACCGAGTCTCGAGCTCGAGACCTTTGCCTTTTTTTTTTTTGCGTTTTGTTTGTTGTTGATCGTTGTGTTTGGCCGTTGCGGACGTCACATGACATCCGTTTAAGTTCGTTTGGTGATCCGTCCACTCCGTTTTTTTTTTTTATTACAGAGGCCAACCAGCTCTCTGACTGAACACGCTGAGCTAACGTGCCGGCAGCCATCTGAGCTACCCAGACACGACTCACGACCGCTCCTCACAACTTCAACTCTGCAATACCTCGTCTCTTACCTTCCGAACTTCACAGAAGCTCTTCTGTCTCTTTTGTTTTTAGGCGGCCTTTTTCTGCAGTTGCAGTAATACAAGTAATATAGATTTTTTCTGCCTTATGCGACTGCAATAACAGACTTTTTTTTGATTACACGCATTTTGCTTTATTTCAAAGCATCTTCAGTGCTCACTGTAAACAGTTCTCATGTTTTATATTACTGATATTAAACAGTAGTAAATTACAATGATTACATGTGATTCTAGACTTGGGACAAATCAGCAGAAAATGTTAAACAAGATTTAAAGAACATAAATGAGCATGGAAGTATGGCAGCAGCCACCCAACATTTGCAGAACACTTCCGTAATAGAAACATGCACACTCATGTACAGAAAAGAAACAGAACACCTTGAACCACTAGAGATAGGACGTTCATATTCACAGGGCATCTATATTAGTACGTCCTGAATAAATGATTAGCATTTCACCATGTAGGCCCGCGGGTACAAGGTCAACATCGATATCGCGGCGCAACACCACCTACCGGCAAAACGTGGCTGTGGCTCTCATTGTCGCTATAAACCGAAGGTAATGGATCAGTATGGGAGCAGACGTTCAGGATGCCTCGCAGATATATGCGTGAACCGTACCGTCAAATCAGTGAGTCTGAAAGAGGACGCATAGTTGGCATGAAAGAATATAATGTATCCACCCGGGAAATTGCTGCTCGAGTGGGACGAAGTGTTGCGGCAGTGCAACGGGTGTGTGCAGAATGGCTCATGCATGGCCGCGGAACACAAAGAGATGGGTCATGTCGCATAACTCAGACCATGCTCCGAGAAGATCGACACCTCATACGAATGACGTTTTATTACAGATCTGCGTCCTCCTCGACTCTGGCGCAACAGTCGAACGATGCAACATATCGTACACTATCAGGGTTCACAGTCCGTCGCCATTTATTACGACATGGATTACGAGCACGTCTTCCACTTACCCGCCTACTTTTGACGAATGTGCAGAAACATGCGAGACGGCAATGGGGTATGCAACGACGTCACTGGGGACAGGAATGACATCAGACAGTACTTTCTGACGGATCCAGGTTCCGTTTGTTTCAAAATTATGGACGCATTTTGGTTCACCACAGACGGGGAGCGGCATCATAGCGGCTGCATTCGCACAAGACTTGAAGCGCCAACTCAAGGCCTTATGGTGTGGGGTGATACTGGGTACAACCAAAAATCATAACTGGTGCGTGTCCAGGGCACTGTGACCAGTGTGCCCCAAGCGAATGACATCCTGCGACTCGTAACCATAGGGCTGTCATTTCTGCGCAGCTCGCCAGACACCATTTTTCATCAAGTCAATGTACAACCACATATTGCTTCACGAATACGAGCCTTCTTGGTGTCACAGGATGTCAGCCTTTTGCTCTGAGCCGCTAGACCACCGGGCTTGTCTCCAGGCAGCGCGGGATTAGCCGAGAGGTCTAGCGCGCTGCAGTCATGGACTGTGCGGCTGGTCCCGGCGGAGGTTCGCGACCTCCCTCGGGCATGGGTATGTGTGTTTGTCCTTAGGATAATTTAGGATAAGTAGTGTGTAAGCTTAGGGACTGATGACCTTAGCAGTTAAGTCCCATAAGATTTCACGCACGTTGGATCATTCCGAACATTTGCTTGTCTCCAGTCGAAAATGTGTGGGATATGGCAAAACGACGGATGCAGCGTTGTGTTCCAGTGCCAACCACCACAGATGAACTTTGGAAACAAATGAACGTGGCATGGATGGCTGTACTACAGGACGCCACTCGTGCCTTTCCGCATCAACGCTATCACGCATGAAACAACTTATCAGGGCCTACGGCGGACCCCCTGGCTACTAGCAACATGCTGAACCGAGATGGGTGAAATGCCGATCATTTCTGCACAAATGCTAATGCACATGTCCTATGAATATGAACGCCTAGCTCTAGTCACTCAAGGTGTTCTATATTTTCTGAACATGAGTGAAAGAAAGTGATCAGACTGAGCAGTAAAAAAAAAAAAAAATCCCTAACTCTACAAGAAAACTTCCATATTCAAAGAGCAGGCACAGAAAAGCAACACGCAATAAACTACCAAACAAGCGTCATCAGCCAAACATTATTTAAACTAATAAAACATGAAGTGGGTAAATGACAATTCCTTTAGCCACCACAAAAATAGTATCACAAAAAACAGCAACATACCTACTCAGGATCACCCATCGCACTACCATAGTAAAGTAGCTTTAAGAGTAGTGATGTATAGACAGAGAGAGAAACAGAAGATGTTTCCGCATCCACTGGTAACAAAACAAACGATGATCACATCTCGCAGTATCAATACAGCGAGGTGTATGTGCATCTACCGAACAACAAAAAATTGTTTATATATCCAGTGTGCGTTCATTGAAATGTTCTATAATTCGTGCAACTATTTGTGGAAGAACATTAGGAATGCAGTAGGGAGTTAAAAATCGTGAGTAATAGCTCTAATTTAATACTGTTTCATAATAGTAATGTAAAAGATGAGAACTGTTCCGATCTCGACGCACAGATCCGGAAGAAAAACTTTTCTTACTGTGATCACTGAAGATGCTTTGAAATAGAACGAAACGTGACAAGACTTCTACTACAGGTGAAAGAGAAGGAGTTTACCTCCATTACTTGTCAAATTTATGCTGCAAATACGCTAAACTTGTTGTTCAGCAAGACAAATTTAATGTAGCTCTACGCGTTAGTCAGTCACGTACAAAGTTACCTCTGCAGCCTACACACACTGTGGTGAGCCTTGATCTTCCTCTACAACTTTTACTTGACACACTTCCTTCCATTCCAAATTAACAGTCTTGATAGATTAGGATATTTTCTATGAAACTAGCCCTTACTTTACTCGATGATGAAGATGTTTGGTTTGTGAGGCCCTCAACTGCGTGGTTATCAGCGCCCGTACAAATTCCCAATCTTTACACAGACCAATCTCTCCAATTTTATGGATGATAATGAAATGATGAGGACAACACAAACACCCCGGGCGGAGAAAATCCCCAACCAGGCCGGCAATCAAATCCGGGACCCCGCGATCCAGAGGCAGCACCGCTAACCGCTAGACCACGAGCTGGGGACTTCTTTTACTCGAATTGTGCCATAAAGCTCCTATCTGCTCAATTTGATTCAGTATCTCTTCACTAACTGCACGATCTACACATGCAATCCTTACAAGGGAACCTCCCCATCGCATCCCCCTCAGATTTAGTTATAAGTTGACACAGTGGATAGGCCTTGAAAAACTGAACACAGATCAATCGAGAAAACAGGAAGAAGTTGTGTGGAACTATGAAAAAAATAAGCAAAATATACAAACTGAGTACTCCATGCGCAAGATATGCAACATCAAGGATTGCATAAGCTCAGGAGCGCCATGGTCCCGTGGTTAACGTGAGCAGCTGCCTAAGGAGAGGTCCTTGGTTCAAGTCTTCCCTCGAGTGAAAAGTTCGATTTTTTATTTTCAGTTTATGTGACAAACTCTTATGTATTCATCACTTTTTTGGGAGTGATTGTCACATCCACAATAAAACCTAAATCGGGCAAGGTAAAAGAATCTTTTTGCCCATTCGCCAAGTGTACAAGTTAGGTGGGTCGACAACATATGCCTATCATGTTGACGCACATGTCGTCACTAGTGTCGTATAGAATATATCAGACGTGTTTTCCTGTGGAGGCATCGGTTGAGCTATGACCTTGCGATCAAATGTTTTCAGTTCCCATTGGAGAGGCGCGTCCTTTCGTTAACTGATCGCACGGTTTTGCGGTGCGGTCGCAAAACACAGACACTAAACTTATTATAGTGAACAGAGGCGTCAGTGAACGAACGGACAGTTCATAACTTTGCGACAATAAAGAAAGTAAACTTTTCACGCGATGGAAGATTTGAACCAAGGACCTTTCCTTCCGCAGCTGCTCACGTTAACCACGGGACCACGGCGCTCCTGAGCTTACAGCGTCCTTGATGTTGCTTATCTTGCGCATGAACTACTCAGTTTGTATATTTTGCTTATTTTTTTCATAGTACCACACAACTTCTTCCTGTTTTCTCGATTGATCTGTGTTCAGTTTTTCAAGGCCTATCCACTGTGCCAACTTATAACTAAATCTGAAGGGGGTGCGATGGGGAGTTCCCTTGTTAGTGTTCTCTTGTAAAATCACACTTCAAAAGCTATGTAATATTTACCGTCCATGTTTCTCTTCTTTACCAAAACATACATAAAATACTTCGTAACACTTAAATTACATTAACATAAATTATGTTAACATACCTCTCTTTTCGTTCAGAATAGATTTTCTTGCTATTGCTAGTCTAGACTTTCAATCTTTTTTTAGTCATGTCATCGTCAATGGTTTTGCTGCCTAAATAGCTAAATTCATCTCTTTCTTTCAGCATCTCATTCGCAAACTAATCTTCTCAGTGTCACCAGACTTAGTTGGATTGCAGTACTTTACCCTTGCTTTACCTCGTATTCGGGAGGACGACGGTTCAGTCTCGAGTCCAGCCATCCTGATTTAGGTTTTCCGTGGTTTCCCTAAGTCACTAGAGGCAAATGCCGGGATGGTTCCTTCGAAAGGGCACGGCCGACTTCCTTGCCCGTCCTTCCCTAATCGTATGAGACCGATGACCTCGCTGTCTGGTCTCCTCCCCCAAACAACCCAACCTTTGCTTCACTTTTATTGTTATTCATCTTATAACCTGTCATCGGTTAGACCATCCGTTCCATTCAACTGATCTAACAACTCCTTTGTCGTGTCTAATAGAGCTCTTACAGTGCACTTTATGCAAATGTTGTGGATACTTGTGGTACGAAGATTTCTGAGGAGAAAACTGAGACATTGAAGTAAAGGAGACTCTCAAACAGGGAAAGTGAGAGCCAAGAACTGTACATCCACATGGAGAGGATCTCAGGTGCCATTAGGAAGAAACAGCTAATTGGGGTGCAGTGAGGGAGATTGGTATATCAGATAATGATGTTTCTAGTATTCAGAATGAAAGAAGCAAAAAGACATCCAGGAGAAACAGGAATATTAAAAATAGATTTACAAAAGGCTGCTAAAGGACAGAGATGAACCACCGTTGTGAATGTGTGACTGAAAGAGAAATTGGCGAGTCCGAGTAGGATGGCTACAGATATATTTAAAGGTATACATAGTTTATCCATACCAGGAATGGAGAATGTCGACGATTTTTACGTCTTATCGATATCGATGTTTGTCAGATATCGGTCCCAGGAACTTCCAAGACGTATCAAAATATATACACTAGTTCCTCCTTAATCGGGCAGGTAGGTTAGAAAATTTAAAAAGGGAAATGGATAGGTTAAAGTTAGATATAGTGGGAATTAGTGAAGTTCGGTGGCAGGAGGAACAAGACTTTTCGTCCGGTGAATACAGGGTTATAAATACAAAATCAAATAGGGGTAATGCAGGAGTAGGTTTAATAATGAATAGGAAAATAGGAATGCAGGTAAGCTACTACAAACAACACAGTGAACACATTATTCTGGCCAAGATAGATACGAAGCCCACACCTAACACAATAGTACAAGTTTATATGCCAACTAGTTCCGCAGATGACAGAGAGATTGATGAAATGTATGATGAGATAAAAGAAATTATTCAGGTAGTGGAGGGAAACGAAAATTCAATAGTCATGGCTGACTGGAATTCAAGAGAAGGATAAGGGAGAGAAGGAAACATAGTAGGTGAATATGGATTGGGGCTAAGAAATGAAAGAGAAAGCCGCCTGGTAGAATTTTGCACAGAGCATAACTTAATCATAGCTAACGCTTGGTTTAAGAATCGTGAATGAAGGTTGTATACAAGCAAGAACCCTGGATATATTAAAAGGTATCAGATAGATTTTATAATGGTAAGACAGAGATTTAGGAACCAGGTTTTAAATTGTAAGACATTTCCAGGGGCAGATGTGGACTCTGACCACAATCTGTTGGTTATGAACTGTAGATTAAAACTGAAGAAACTGCAAAAAGATTGGGAATTTAAGGAGATGGGACCTGGATAAACTGAAAGAATCAGAGGTTGTACAGAGTTTCAGGGAGAGCATAAGGGAACAATTGACAGGAATGTGGGAAAGAGATACAGTAGAAGAAAAATGGGTAGCTTCGAGGGATGAAATAGTGAAGGCAGCAGAGAATCAAATAGGTAAAAAGACGGGGGCTAGTAGAAACCCTTGGGTAAGAGAAGAAATATTGAATTTAATTAATGAAAGGAGAAAATATAAAAATGCAGTAAATGAAGCAGGCAAAAAGGAATACAATCGTCTCAAAAATGATATCAGCAGAAAGTGCAAAATGGCTAAGCAGGGATGGCTAGAGGACAAATGTAAGGATGTAGAGGCTTATCTCACTAGGGGTAAGATAGATACTGCCTACAGGAAAATTAAAGAGACCTCTGGAGAAAGGAGAACCACTTGCATGAATATCAAGAGCTTTGATGGAAACCAAGTTCTAAGCAAAGAAGGGAACGCAGAAAGATGGAAGGAGTATGTAGACGGTCTATACAAGGGCGACATACTTGAGGACAATATTATGGAAATGGAAGAGGATGTAGATAAAGATGAAATGGGAGATATGATACTGCGTGAAGAGTTTGACAGAGCACTGAAAGACCTGAGTCGAAACAAGGCCCCCGGAGTAGACAACATTCCATTGGAACTACTGACAGCCTTGGGAGAACAAGTCCTGACAAAACTCTACCATTTGGTGAGCAAGATGTATGAGACAGGCGAAATACCCTCAGACTTCAAGAAGAATATAATAATTCCAATCCCAAAGAAATCAGGTGCTGACAGATGTGAAAATTACCGAACTATCAGTTTAATAAATCACAGCTGCAAAATACTAACGGGAATTCTTTACAGACGAATGGAAAAACTGACAGAAGCCGACCTCGGGGACGATCAGTTTGGATTCCGTAGAAATGTTGGAACACGTGAGGCAATACTGACACTACGAGTTATCTTAGAAGAAAGATTAAGGAAAGACAAACCTACGTTTCTAGCATTTGTAGACTTAGAGAAAGCTTTTGACAATGTTGACTGGATTACTCTCTTTCCAATTCTGAAGTCGAGGGGTATGAAAGGGAAGCAGTGGCTGGGAAGGGAGTGAGACAGGGTTGTAGCCTCTCCCCGATTTTATTCGATCTGTATATCGAGCAAGCAGTCAAGGAAACAAAAGAAAAGTTCGGAGTAGGTATTAAAATCCATGGAGGAGAAATAAAAACTTTGAGGTTCGCCGATGACACTGTAATTCTGTCAGAGACAGCAAAGGACTTGGAAGAGCAGTTGAATGGAATGGACAGTGTCTTGAAGGGAGAATATAAGATGAACATCAACAAAAGCAAAACGAGGATAATGGAATGTATTCGAATTAAGTCGGGTGATGCAGAGGGAATTAGATTAGGAAATGAGGCACTTAAAGTAGTAAATGAGTATTGCTATTTGGGGAGCAAAATAACTGATGATGGTCGAAGTAGAGAGGATATAAAATGTAGACTGGTAATGGCAAGAAAAGCGTTTCTGAAGAAGAAAGTTTGATAACATCGAGCATAGATTTAAATGTTAGGAAGTTGTTTCTGAAAGTATTTGTATGGAGTGTAGCCATGTATGGAAGTAAAACGTGGACGATAAATAGTTTAGACAAGAAGAGAATAGAAGCTTTCGAAATGTGGTGCTACAGAAGAATGCTGAAGATTAAATGGGTAGATCACATAACTAATGAGGAGGTACTGAATAGAATTGGGGAGAAGAGGAGCTTGTGGCACAACTTGACTAGAAGAAGGGATCGGTTGGTAGGACATGTTCTGGGACATCGAGGGATCACCAATTTAGTATTGGAAGGCAGCGTGGAGGGTAAAAATCGTAGAGGGAGACCAAGCAGATTCAGAAGGATGTAGGTTGCAGTAGGTACTGGGAGATGAAGAGGCTTGCACAGGATAGAGTAGCATGGAGAGCTGCATCAAACCAGTCTCAGGACTGAGGACCACAACAACAACAACAGTTCCTCAAACTAGACTGGAATAAACATACAAAAAGACGTGAGCAAAAGACTTCAGCTTATACATCTAGAGGGAGAAGATTTTAAAAAATTGTTTTTTATTTACCTATTAAAATATGTCAACAACTCACATTTTATGGTTCCTTAAATAGAAGTTTTCTATTTTGCTTTTGACAGATAATGAATGCAATGTAAGTCGTAATGGTAAAAACATATTTTTATGTGACATAATTACAAGTTATCAATTTGCTGATTTTTCCTCTTCCATGTACTGCGGAACCTCGCTTCTTGCCAAATTTCATGATTCTAGGCCAATTAGAAAAACCCCATATATTTTGATGGGTGATATTGCTAGTATCAATAAATATCCAGAATGAGATTTTCAGTCTGCAGTGAAGTGTGCGCTGATATGAAACTTCATGGTAGATTAATACTGTGTGCTGGACCGAGACTCGAACTCGGGAAAGTAGGAGACGAGGTACTGGCAGAATTGAAGCTGTGAGGACGGGTCGTGAGTCGTGCTTGGGTAGCTCAGATGGTAGAGCACTTGCTCGCGAAAGGCAAAGGTCCGGAGTTCGAGTCTGGGTCCGGCACACAGTTTTAATCTGCCAGGAAGTTTCATCAATATATATGATATAAATAGCCGTATCTCTTAACTGAATTGACTTCGAAGCTTAAATTTTCTTGAACTGCCAGGAGACAGTGAGATAACCAAAAACTAACGATTTTCTGATTTTGTTTTTCTTTACCTGTAGCGTGAAACCTTACTTTTCTCCAAATTTCATGATTCTAGGTCAACGGGAAGTACTCTATAGGTTGTGATGATGAGTGAGTTTTGGAGTATCAAAAACATGACTAAATGGTCGATCTTTTGATTTCTTGACTTAGAAGCTTCAAATTTTTACACTGCCAAGGTACCGTAGACTTTATTATGTGACATAAATTTCAGTTTGATACCTTTAATCGTTCCTGAGAAAATTACTCTTTAACAATCGGACAGACAGGCAGGCAGGCAGAATCATCCCATAAGGGTTCCGTTTTTACCAATTAAGGTAAGAAACCCTAAAAGGAAGGAAGATCAGTTTTGTAAATAATAGATTTCAGCTATCAGTCGTCCTTAGGAATTTTTATTGGCAGATCTAGATTTCAGCTAGAAACTATCAATTCTCAATGCATTATCATTTTTGGTGAATGATAGTGCATTGAGAATGGCTAGTTTATAGCTGAAATCTAGATCTGCCAATAAAAATTCCTAAGGACGACTGATAGCTGAAGTATATTATTTACAAGCCAAAATAACAGTCGCTGCGTGCAACAGCCTCTGAATGGAGGGTAACCTGAGGAAGGTCAGTGTTACAGCGTCCCGATGACAACGAGGTCGTTAGAGACGGAGCACAAGTTCGGACTGAGGAAAGATGGGAAAGGAAATCGGGCGTGACCTTTCAAAGGAACCATCCCGGCATTTACCTTAAGCGACTTAGGAAAATCAGGGAAAACCTAAATGAGTACGTCCGGACGAGGATTTGAACTGTCGGTCTCCCAAATGCAAGTCCAATATGCGCAATACTTCTCTACCTCTTTCGGTATGTGTGAATAGCATTTGTAGACTTAGAGAAAGCCTGAAGATGAGCGGCGGTCGGTGCAAGAAACAGCCTGCTATAACTTCTCAGCTGGGAGCGGGGGCGCCCGGCGCCGTTTGTCACCCTGAGACGTACTGGAGCAGCAGGACAGCGCTCCAGTGCTTCGTTACGCCAGCCTCCGGAGGCTGCGCGTGTGGGGAGGTGGGTGGCATGGATGAGGTGGTGGGGGGGGGGGGGGGGGGTTGGAGAAATCCGCAGCGCGGAGCTGGCCGAGAGGCCGCGGGTGACATACGAGCCACTTCCGGGGCGGCCCAGCGTGCTCATTCACGGTCGCGCAGGAATGCGCCATTCAGCCAGTAGGCCGCTCCAAGGACACGCCAGATATTTTCCGCCCCCGCGGTCCGCAGGCCGTGGCCGCGCCGCCCCCACAAAGCTCGCGCCGCCCTTTGTGCGAGGTGTTTTCCATTCAGGTATTTCTGTGCGTGTCCATCTGGCGAGGGAGCGGGCCCTACCTGCTGACCGCCGTCCCTTGCCGGTGCGCGAGCAGGGACACTACGCCGGCGCGCTGCCGTTAACCGTGACGTCCTGTCGCGTACAAAGAATGAAAACGAGAGTTTCGTCACCGCTTGTGACACCCTGCGCCCTTCTCGTGCCGCGGCGCCTGCCTATTCTGCTGTCAAATGCGCCGGGAGCCGAGGGCGAAAGTGTTACTCACGCCTTATTGAAAAGTGGAACAGTCAGGCCGCAACTGTCTCGTGGTGTAGGCGAGGTGCTTTGCCATCAAGCAGAAGCCAGTACTATACACGGAACGCCGGATCTGTGATCTGGTAAGGTGCGAGAAGAAGAGCTCCGCAGTGTTACAGCGTATATTGCATTCCTATACAGCAGGAGATGTCATTTAAGCTTTCCTTTAGAGAGTCACAAATTTATGGGATTGATTCGAAGAGAGCGACGTTGTTTAGAGACAAACCTATATTACTTAACCTCTTCGCTCCTGAGATTTCTTTGAAAAAAAGTAGGAAATGTTCTTCTTATATTTTCCAGCAAACTAATACCCGCCGGGGTAGCCGAGAGCGCTGACACGCTGCTTCCTGCACTCGGGTAGGCGCGCCGGCCCCGGATCGAATCCTCCCGGCGGATTAACGACGAGGGCCTATGGGGCGGCCAGCCGGGATGTGGTTTTTAGGCGGTTTTCCACATCCCGCTAGGTGAATGCCGGTCTGGTCCCCATGTTTCGCCTCAGTTACACGGCTCACAGACATCTGAACACTTTCGCACTGTTCCACGGATTATACTCGACGCAGACACCAGGGGTAGACTAATTCCGTCCCAGGGGGTACGGGGTGGCAGCAGGAAGGGCATCTGGCCACCCCTTAAACATTAACATGCCAAATCCGATTAACGATGGCTGGCCCTGCGTCACTGCGGGACGAGGCTCAAGCGATAGCATTTTCCAGCAAACTAATAAATAAGCATGACACAAAAGCAAATTAAATTTGATGATTCACTACGGCGTAAATGGAGGTCCACATATGTGGACCTCACGTCTCACTTATCGCGAAAATGTACTAGTGTTTTCTTTAAATAAATCTTATGAGAAGCTTCGCACAATTATGTTGCACAATACGTAAATGCGTTCTACATTTGATACACATTTCTCTTTATCTTCGAACTGAAGTCAGATCTCTGTCATTTTGAGGCTTTCATTACCTCAACATATTTCTTAGTTGGCCAACATTTTAAAACTAAATTATGAAATTTTTTGCAGTACAGCTCTTCTCGGCTTTTTATTTGCATTTTCTACCTGATGTTCATCTCGTCTGTCAGAGGAATTCACTCCACAAAGGCATCCACTTCTTCTAGCTACGGGAACGGCATCTTAACGTTCTTACTGTTTACCAGTCAGCTTCGTCAAATTCAGCGGTACAATCTTCAGTCAAAAACAAGGACTCGTTATTTTCCCAATCAGGTAATCCCGAGTTGGCTGTCATTAAGAAGGGCATCCAATTGCTCATCAATTAGTATTTCATGTATTGCTGTGGCGTGTAGAAATAACAGTTATTTCGGTATTTCATTATCAAAGATCAAATTGAAATCAGCAAATGTGCATTATGACCTGAGATCCACGTTCGAAGACTTCAGCAAGTGGGTTATTTCACAGTAGCGAACAAAATTTAGACAAAACTGAACTAATTCTGCCGGCCGGAGTGGCCGTGCGGTTCTAGGCGCTACAGTCTGGAGCCGAGCGACCGCTACGGTCGCAGGTTCGAATCCTGCCTCGCGCATGGATGTGTGTGATGTCCTTAGCTTAATTAGATTTAATTAGTTCTAAGTTCTAGGCGACTGATGACCTCAGAAGTTAAGTCGCATAGTGCTCGGAGCCATTTTTTGAACTAATTCTCAGCATCTAGAATAATTCGCGAACGTTAGAAAAAAAAACAGAAATAAAAAACAAAAAAACGCACATTCTTAGTCTAATGTTTAAGCACAATAATTAATTACATACTTTTTCAAATTGTAGAACTAACCATTTTCGATACACTGCCAGCAGTAAACCAACATACCAATACCACCTTGCAAGGTGCTGTACCCTGATTTTAAAACTAAGAACTAAAAGCTCCACAGTCTCGGACCATCTGTCTATTGGCGAAAAAACACGTATTTACGGAAAAAAATAATGAAGGAAAGTCCAAATGTGTGGACCCTGGGCAGAAGAGCTTAATGGTCATCCGGTATCAGCTGCAGGTTGCCTATCTAACAGCTTCTAGGACCAATAAAAATTTGTTTTTGTGTGTTTCACATACCTATCGATCGACTTTAAAAATTTAAAATGCTGTCACTGAGACGTATAATCTCATTTTAAATGTGTAACACAAAAAGTCAAATATTTATTTTAGAAACTGTGTATATGTATTGAGGCAGAGTAACTCACAGCGCGGAAATACCCAGACCACTTTCATCCAGAATTTGAGAACCAGAGCACTTAGGGACTTTTAACAAACCTTACACAAATTTCAAACCTCTCCGAAACTTTTTCTCCGTGGCACCCCCACAAAATAATGATAGGAAAAAATTTATCGCTTTCTGTATTTTTTCTGTTCATGCACTAAAGCTTCAGCATCAGGTACGATGTTTTAATTTATCCCTTCCTTACTACTAATTCTATTCGCAACACATTTTGCGGATAATATTCACATATGCCACTGACTGTATTTGCAAGATATATCGGTGTGTGACATGCAGTTCTGGAGGTATGACATCGTTAACACTGACAAGCGTGGAAAGTTAGCTTTTCTTAAAACAGAGTGCAAATAACCCTGACTATATTCATGCAATGTCATAAATTAACCAGACTCTTAAAGACGTTTTATGCATAGGAGGTGGAGTCTTTAAACGCGCAGTTATTGTTAGTTAACGTAAATTTAAAAAAAAAATATTTTCATTACATTCACAGAGAAAAAATCTTTCTACATTTTAAAACTGACATGACAAGTTGCGGTTGATCTTGATGTCTGTAAATTAGCCCAAAGCCCTTACTGAATACACACTACACTTTTTTTTTCAAATTACTTACAGTAGAGATAATACCATCTCTCCACTCTGTTGTATTCCTAGAAGTTGACATTTTGCCAACCATTTTTTCCAATTCCTATTTTTGGTGTCCTAAATGAAAGTAATTTGTGTAATATTCTTTTTGATAAACTGCCCTGTTGCTTACAGTCTCTTTGTTTCTACAATATTAAAAGCCAAGAAGAATCCATCTGCTTCCTTTCTAAACTTACTTATAGACTAACTATACTTTTATTATACATTTTTCCTTCAGTTACGTCGATTTGGTTTACCTTATCTGAGAAACAACAGTAGCCACTGTGGCTACTGTCATGTCGTGAAGGCATTTCATATTACTTGTCTTGAACTTTGACAATGTTATTTGACATAAAGGATACATTACTTTATTACCTCTTTATGCCAAAATGAATTCTACTTCTCACTCCTTGTCAAACTCTTTACGCTCTTCTTCATATTTATACTTTCAGAAATGTTGAAGCACCATCAATAATCACAATTTTGCTTAAACAGTGTTCCTCCTGCAGTACTATAATCATGCAAGTGAACGAGTACAGCGTTATCGATGCAGTAATAAGTTTGCGCTTGTTCAGCATTTCCAAGTCGACAAGAGCCGGACTAGACTGAGGCAACAGCAGCATGCTGTCAACTGTGCGGCTGGTCCTGGCGGAGGTTCGAGTCCTTCCTCGGGCATCGGTGTGTGTGTGTGTGTTTGTCCTTACGATAATTTAGGCTAAGTAGTGTGTAAGCTTAGGGACTGATGACCTTAGCAGTTAAGTCCCATAAGCTTTCACACACATTAAAAAAAAAAAAAAAAAGAAAAAAGCATGCTGTCCGCGAGCACCGTTGTGGCCACCCCTGTCGTGTAACGATACTGTCATCAGTCATTCAGGTTGGTTTGGACACCACTGTGCTTTAACACTTGACTTGGTTCCTATCGGAACAGGTGAGCCCTTTTCCTTCCTCCGATCGTTGAGATGGCGTAAAGCGTCTGGTACACAGGAACATACAGTTTAACATAGACTCAGAATCACGGTGCAGCTTGACACTTCTCACAGTAAAAAATGCATACCAGAGGTGAAAGACGAGACAAGTGATAGAAAAGTCCTTAGAAAGGAGATTCAACTTCAATCCTTTTGATTTCTAATCTGCCACGTAGACACTTTCCGTCTACTTTTTAAAGAATTTTATTCAACAAATTATAGCATATTGTATCACCAGGGAAACTCTCTTTAAAATAGTTGTGGAACATTTACACTTTGGTCCTCAATATCGAAATTGTGGGAGTACGCATCCTGTTACCACCCGATTACATTCGTTATGCAAATAGTTTCTCTTCAGTGAGATCAGAGTCTAGAAAACGGTTCGTTTGCACCATTTGTATGTTTCTTTTTATTGTCTCCTTATCGACTGTAGTTGTAATTTCGTTTTTACCATTTAGCGAAACATTTGTTTAAAGTTCAGCAACATTCTACAGCATAATTATTATCAAGAATCCTGCAAAATTTTCACTGTATTTCTGATTCTTCTGCCTCCTCTTATGTCCCTTGTAGTACCACTAACCCATCAGACTTGTCCCATTTTCCCTCGATATAGCGCAGTATGTATAGTAGGTCGCTAGCCAATAGCACGCGTTCTTTTTTGTTTTCAGATACGGCGTCTTATCCTCTATGGTTAGGTTGTGAGGCGATGTCCTCACCACAGAACCCAATTTTTCTTTCGTCCATTTCCATACCGCCGGTGCTTATCAGCGCCACTTATCATTTCGATATCATCACTATCGGTACTACCCTTTTATTTATCGCTTTGTATAGCCTAACCAGTCTTTGTTCTTTCTCTTACTTCAGACCGAGATGTGCATATTTCAAAAAATATTACATAATATTTCAGTTACAAATATCTGAGATATTACCATGAGGTTAATTAAAATTACCAAGACCAATAATAAATGTGAATAATCACACGTACAAATAATAATAAAAGATATTAAGAATTGGAATAATATTAATTAGTTTAGCTCTTCTGAAACCATTTTTAGTATGTTAAAAAACGAAAAGGAGTACATTGAAAAGAGTATAGCTATTCAAAATGAGTTGATTCTTTCAATAGGGTCAAGTTCCTCATACAAAATGGTTGAAATCGCTCTGAGCACTATGGGGCTTAATTTCTGAGGTCATCAGTCCCCTAGAACTTAGAACTACTTAAACCTAACTAACCTAAGGACATCACACACATCCATCCCCGAGGCAGGATTCGAACCTGCGACCGTAGCGGTTGCGCGGTTCCAGACTGTAGCGTCTAGAACCGCTCGGCCACACCGGCCGGCAGTTCCTCATACAGAAAATGTTCTTGAGCCATTGCAAATTCTTATGCCATTGCAAATGTGAAATGCTCGTACATTAATAACCGTTGTAAATGCCAGAATGTTGAATGCAAGCATGCAAACGTGTTGCATTGTGTTGTACACGTACCGGACGTCAGTTTGTGGGATGTAGTACTATGCCTCTTGCACTGACAATAGGTCGATCAATACAGGTGCGGTTAATGCCGTTTGTGGATGACGCTGGAGTTGTCGTCCGATAGCGTGCCATATGTGCTCGACTGGAGACAGACCAGGTGATCGAGAAGGCCAAGCCAACATGTTGACACTCCGTAGAGCATGTTGGGTTACGATAGCGGTATGTGGGCGAGCGTTATCCTGTTGGAAAACACCCCTCGGAATGCTGCCATGAAAGGCAGCACAACAGGTCGAAACAGTAGACTGATGTACAAATTTGCAATCAGGGTGCATGAGGCAATCACAAGAGCGCTCCTGCCGTCATACGAAACGTCGCCCCTGACCGTAACTCCAGAGTGTAGGTCCATCCGCAACTCCAGGGCGTAGGTCCAGTGTGTTTAACACGCATACAAGTTGGTTGCAAGCCCTCAACTATTCTTCTTCTAACCAACACACGCCATCACTACCACCGAGGCAGAACCAGCTTTCATCAGAAAACGCAACAGGTCTCCACCCTCGCTTGGCTCAAGTGTAGTCGCAAATGGCGGTGGTTTGAGGTCAGTGGAATCCACGCTACAGGGCGTCTGGCTCGGAGCCGTCCTTGAAGTAATCGCTTTGTAACAGCTCGTTGTGTCACTGTGGTGCCAACTGGTGCTCAAACTGCTGCTGCAGATGTAGTACGATGCATCAGAGTCATACGCCAATCACGACGACTCTCCTCTCCGGTAGTGCCACATGACCGTCTGGAGCCGAACCTTCTTGCGACTGTACACTCCTGTAACCACCGCTACTAGCAATGGCATACGGTGACGACATTCCTGCCAAGTCTTTCTGCTATATCGCTGAAGGAACATCCAGCTTCTTGTAGCTCTACTTCATGACCTCGTTCTTAATTCAGTGACGTGCTGATAATGACGTCTTTGTAGCCTTAAAGGCATTCTTGACTAACATCAACAGAGCACGTCCTCTCTCAAAGGTAACTAACGATCACGATCGTTACAGCACGTATTTAAGTAAACCTGATTTGCATCCTCATAGTGTACTCTCATGCGACTGGTGCAGAATTTGAATATAAGTGATCTTTCAGAAGTAGAAACACGCCTACCAACTTTCGTTTACGCCACACAAGTCATTCTTGGTTTTGTGGTTTTTTTCCTGTCAGGGTATATTCCCGGTTTAGGTTTGTTAAAGCATCTTCAAACAATATTCAGTTGTGACAAAATTTAATCACTTCGTTTCACTTAACTAACGTCCTAGAAGGCTCATTTGAAGCCTTGTCACTGGTGTTGTATCCAATAAATATATTTATTACAAACCACCACTGTTGTTCTACAAGAAATTACCTTGACAATTACACATTTCAAACACCTCTAACGATTCAAATGAAATTTCACCATCAAAAACAATATTTTATGTGAGTCACACTGAATGTAACTGCACACTGATGAGCCAAAACATTATGACCACCGCCAAACGCGAGGTGGAATGCCTCCTGGTTGTGTGGAGGGCACGTTATGCGGTAAGGAAAGAACGTAAGAGGAAGAGATATGAATGGTCAGTAATTACTGTGATGATACGGGCCGCAAATGCGGATGTTCACTGATATAAGCGGTTCTGACAAAGGGAACATTGTTGTGGCGCCGCGGCTGGAAACGGTAATCTCTGAAACGGTGGGGCTGGTCGCCTGTTGGCGTACTACTGTCGTGAGCACCTATGGAAGGTGGTTCAGGGACTGTGAAATAGCGAGTAGCCCGTATGGTATTGGGAATCCACGTCCCATCACAAATCGTAGAGGTCGGAGGATCTCCCCACTGTGTAATGGCTCTGAGCACTATGGCCTATGGGACTTGACATATGAGGTCATTAGTCCGCTAGACTTAGAATTAATTAGCCAGCCGCGGTGGCCGAGCGGTTCTAGGCGCTTCAGTCGGGAACCGTGCGACTGCTACGGTCGCAGGTTCGAATCCTGCCTCGGGCATGGATGTGTGTGATGTGCTTAGGTTAGTTAGGTTTCAGTAGTTCTAAGTTCTAGGGGTCTGATGACCACAGATGTTAAGTCCCATAGTGCTTAGAGCCGTTTGAACCACTTTTTTTTAACTTAAAACTAATTAAACATGACTAACCTGAGGACATCACACACATCCAAGTCCGAGGCAGGATTCGAACCTGCGACCGTAGCAGCAGCGCGTTCCGGACTGAGGCGCATTGAACCGCTCCCACAGCGGCCGGCTACAGTGATTTGAGGAGGATGAAAGTGAACTCACATTGATGTCTTGGCCAGCAAATGTGCCCGATCTGTACCCACTGGAACACATGCCGGGCGTCAGCTGTGTGCCCGTAAGCCGCCGTATCGTAAACTGCGGGACTTGCTTGACTTGTGCGTAGGATCTGGAGCCACATACTTCTGAAATCCTGTCAACGACTTGTACAGCCCATACCAAGCAGAATTGCTGTTGTACTGTGTCTGCATAGTGTACCAACACGCTATCGAACAGATGGTCATGACGTTTTGGATCATCGGTGTACTGGGCGTTTCAAAGCCTTTGCATGAAACGTCTACAGGTAACAGACTACGACATGGGGAACGACTTTTATTAAAGACAAAATGTTCGCTAACGCTTACCACTCATACTAGGCGAATTTAGTATTGGTTATTTCCCTAGAAGTCGGCAAGGTGTCTGCATTGAGTAGCGTGTATCTCGTGTGTTGCTTATCATGCACTTATTTGCTCCGTATGAACGAGTGTAGGTCCACCAAAATTGAAGTTCCCGATTCGCTTATAAAATATCCCTCACCGCTTAGACACATTGATCCTTAACGTTTGCTTGTTGAAAATCACTTTACCAATTTACTGGGGTAGGTAGTATGCAACAGATCTGGTTAGTAGACCAAGATAGCTCGATGAAGCCTCGTCGTTCCAGAGCCGGCGAATACTAAAGGATGCCCAGCGTCGTGTCAGCGAACTTTTTGGCTCAGACAAATGTTGTTCCCCAGTACGTTATCTATCAGCCGTGGACACTTGATACAAAGACACTGAAACACCTTGCGTATACAGGGCATCTCTCTTGTGGGTCACCAGGCGCATTTGCTCTGGTATTTCAGCAGATATTTGCAATTTCGATTTTTAAGTGTGTATCTCGTGGTAGCCCAAACAAACAGCGCTCATCAAGTCCTTCATGCGACCCTCAGTGCCGAGATAAGGCATCGGTTTGTTTCCCGTTACGAGCAAATTGATATTTAAAGCAGAGTTTTAGTGCCCATTCAGTTGAGCGGTCCCACATTAGTCTAGTGCGATATTTGCTATATCGATTTACATCCTCGTGTACAGTAAAACTCGAAGAATGCTAACGCCATACAGCAGCGCTGTTCAGTAGCTACTGCTGGGGTACTGAGTTATCTTCATGTTTTGCTGTCCACGATAATACAACTCGATAAAGCAAATATCGCACTAGACTAATGTGGGACCGCTCAACTGAATGGGCACGTAAAACACCGCTTTAAATAGCAGTTTGCTCGTAACGGGAAACAAACCGATGCTTTTTCTATGCACTGAGGGACGCATGAAGGACTTGATGAGCGCTGTTTGTTTGGGCAAACGCCAGATACACATTGAAAATACGAAATTGCAAATATATGCCGAAACGTCAGTGAAAATGAGCCTGACGGCTCTTAGGATATATTTCTATCAAATACGCATGTGCTCCTTCACGCAACGTAGTCTACGTATATTTATGTGCTTGTGACAAGCTTCGGTTTTTGTTGTTGTTGTGGTCTTCAGTCCTGAGACTGGTTTGATGCAGCTCTCCATGCTACTCTATCCTGTGCAAGCTTCTTCATTTCCCAGTACTTACTGCAACCTACATCCTTCTGAATCTGCTTAGTGTATCCATCTCTTGGTCTCCCTCTACGATTTTTACCTTCCACGCTGCCCTCCAATGCTAAATTTGTGATCCCTTGATGCCTCAGAACATGTCCTACCAACCGATCCCTTCTTCTAGTCAAGTTGTGCCACAAACTACTCTTCTCCCCAATTCTGTTCAATACCTCCTCATTAGTTACGCAATCTACCCACCTAATCTTCAACATTCTTCTGTAGCACCACATTTCGGAGGCTTCTATTCTCTTCTTGTCCGAACTATTTATCGTCCATGTTTCACTTCCATACATGGCTACACTCCATACAAATACTTTCAGAAACGACTTCCTGACACTTAAATCTATACTCGATGTTAACAAATTTCTCTTCTTCAGAAACGCTTTCCTTGCCATTGCCAGTCTACATTTTATATCCTCTCTACTTCGACCATCATCAGTTATTTTGCTCCCCAAATAGCAAAACTCCTTTACTACTTTAAGTGTCTCATTTCATAATCTAATAACCTCAACATCCCCCGACTTAATTCGACTACATTCCATTAAACTCGTTTTGCTTTTGTTGATGTACATCTTATATCCTCCTTTCAAGACACTGTCCATTCCGTTCAACTGCTCTTCCAAGTCCTTTGCTGTCTCTGACAGAATTACAATGTCATCGGCGAACCTCAAAGTTTTTATTTCTTCTCCATGGACTTTAATACCTACTCCGAATTTTTCTTTTGTTTCCTTTACTGTTTGCTCAATACACAGATTCAATAACGTCGGGGACAGGCTACAACCCTGTCTCACTCCCTTCCCAACCGCTGCTTCCCTTTCATGGCCTTCGACTCTTATAACTGCCATCTGGTTTCTGTACAAATTGTAAATAGCCTTTCGCTCCCTGTATTTTACCCCTGCCACCTTTAGAATTTGGAAGAGAGTATTCCAGTCAACATTGTCAAAAGCTTTCTCTAAGTCCACAAATACTAGAAACGTATGTTTGCTTTTCCTTAATCTATTTTCTAAGATAAGTCGTAGGGGCCATTATTTCTGCGCAACCCAAACTGATCTTCGCCGAGGTCGGCTACTACCAGTTTTTGCATTCGTCTGTAAAGAATTTGCGTTAGTATTTTGCAGACGTGACTTATTAAACTGATAGTTCGGTAATTTTCACATCTGTCAACACCTGCTTTCTTTGGGATTGGAATTATTATATTCTTCTTGAAGTCTGAGGGTATTTCGCCTGTCTCACACATCTTGCTCACCAGATGGTAGAGTTTTGTCAGGACTGGCTCTCCCAAGGCTGTCAGTAGTTCCAATGGAATATTGTCTACTCCCGGGGCCCTGTTTCGACTCAGTCTTTCAGTGCTCAGTCAAACTCTTCACGCAGTACCGTATCTCCCATTTCATCTTCATCTACATCCTCTTCCATTTCCATAAAATAGTCCTGAAGTACATCGCCCTTGTATAGACCCTCTACATACTCCTTCCACCTTTCTGCTTTCCCTTCTTTGCTTAGAACTGGGTTTCCATCTGAGATCTCGATATTCATATAAGTGGCTCTCTTTTCTCCAAAGGTCTCTTCAATTTTCCTGTAGGCAGTATCTATCTTACCCCTAGTGAGATAAGCCTCCACATCATTACATTTGTCCTCTAGCCATCCCTGCTTAGCCATTTTGCACTTCCTGTCGATCTCATTTTTGAGACGTTTGTATTTCCTTTTGCCTGCTTCATTTACTGCGTTTTTATATTTTCTCCTTTCATCAATTAAATTCAATATTTCTTCTGTTACTCAAGGATTTCTACTATCCCTCGTCTTTTTACCTACTTGACCCTCTGCTGCCTTCACTACTTCATCCCGCAGAGCTACCCATTCTTCTTCTACTGTATTTCTTTCCCCCCTTCCTGTCAATTGTTCCCTTACGCTCTCCCTGAAACTCTGTACAACCTCTGGTTTAGTCACTTTATCCAGGTCTCATCTTCCTAAATTGCAACCTTTTTGCAGTTTCTTCAGTTTTAATCTACTGTTCATAACCAATAGATTGTGGTCAGAGTCCACATCTGGCCCTGGAAATGTCTTACAATTTAAAACCTGGTTCCTAAATCGCTGTCTTACCATTATATAATCTATCTGATACCTTCTAGTAGGGCCGGCCGCGGTGGTCTAGCGGTTCTAGGCGCGCAGTCAGGAACCGCGCGACTGCTACGGTCGCAGGTTCGAATTCTGCCTCGGGCATGGATGTGTGTGATGTCCTTAGGTTAGTTAGGTTTAAGTAGTTCTAAGTTCTAGGGGACTGATGACCACAGTACTTAAGTCCCAAGTGCTCAGAGCCATTTGAACCATTTGAACCTTCTAGTATATCCAGGCTTCTTCCATGTATACAGCCTTCTGTTATGATTCTTGAACCAAGTGTTAGCTATGATTAAGTTGTGCTCTGTGCAAAATTCTACCAGGCGGCTTCCTCTTTCATTCCTTAGCCCCAATTCATATTCACCCACTACGTTTCCTTCTCTCCCTTTTCCTACTCTCAAATTCCAGTCACCCATGACTATTAAATTTTCGTCTCCCTTCACTACCTGAATAATTTCTTTTATCTCATAATACATTTCATCAATTTCTTCATCATCTGCAGAGCTAGTTGGCATATAAACTTGTACTACTGTGGTAGGCATGGGCTTCGTGTCTATCTTGGCCACAATAATGCGTTCACTATGCAGTTTATAGTAGCTTACCTGTACTCCTACTTTTTTATTCATTATTAAGCCTACTCCTGCACTACCCCTATTTGATTTTGTATTTATAACCCTGTTATCACCTGACCAAAAGTCTTGTCCCTCGTGCCACCGAACTTCACTAATTCCCACTATATCTAAATTTAACCTATCCACTTCCCTTTTCAAATTTTCTAACCTACCTGCCCGATTAAGGGATCTGACATTCCACGCTGCGATCCGTAGAACGCCAGTTTTCTTTCTCCTGATAACGACGTCCTCTTGAGTAGTCCCCGCCCGGAGATCCGAATGGGGGACTATTTTACCTCCGGAATATTTTACCCAAGAGGACGCCATCATCATTTAACCATACAGTAAAGCTGCATGCCCTGGGGAAAAATTACGGCTGTAGTTTCCCCTTGCATTCAGCCGTTCGCAGTACCAGCACAGCAAAGCCGTTTTGGTTAGTGTTACAAGGCCAGATCAGTCAATCATCCAGACTGTTGCCCCTGCAACTACTGAAAAGGCTGCTGCCCCTCTTCAGGAACCACACGTTTGTCTGGCCTCTCAACAGATACCCCTCCGTTGTGGTTGCACCTACGGTACGGCCATCTGTATCGCTGAGGCACGCAAGCCTCCCCACCAACGGCAAGGCCCATGGTTCATGGGGGTGTTACCTCTTAAATGAAAATGTATTTCACCGTTTTTTACTTATTTCACATGCGTGATGACCATTTCACTTGTGGAAGAAACATTTGACATACATCTATTATTTTTCGGCAGCTTAACGCCTCATGAAATAAATTTTGTGTATGAACCAATCTAAATACCGTATAAATATTTTATGTGACTTTTGGCTATATATGGCGACGGCCTTACCTCAGTGGATACACCGGTTCCCGTCGGATCACCGAAGTTAAGCTCTGTCGGGCGTGGCCGCCACTTGGATGGGTGACCATCCAGGCCGCCATGCGCTGTTGCCGTTTCTGGGGTGCACTCAGTCTAGTGAAGCCAATTGAGGAGCTACTCGACCGAATTGCAGCGGCGCCGGTCAAAGAAAACCATCGCAACGACCGGGAGAGCAGTGTGCTGACCACATGCCCCTCCTATCCGCATCCTCATCAGAGAATGACACGGCGGTCGGATGGTCCCGATGGCCTCAAGACTGAGTGCTTGGCTGTATATGTTTGGCTGGACGTACGTTTAAAATTGTAACATATCATGTATTGAAGACTGAAGCGGATAATGTCCGAATGTCACAATTAAAATAAAAGATGTTACAGTGCCTGTGTTATTAACAACTACGGTGCACTGTTCCATCGGACAGGCATGCAATATCGTATTTATCCACGGACACCGGGCAAGTGACTTTCAAATAAAATGTCACCCCTGTATGGGAATATACGTTATGGATGTACGAGGACACGTTGTAGACATTTGGTTGAAGTCATGTGGAAGTCAGGGACTGGCCGTAGGTCGTGCTTGGATAGCCTAATAGTAAGGCGACCGCTCGCTATAAGCGGGAAATACGGGTGAGTCCCGGTCCGGCAAAAATTTTCATTGTCGTCATTCCGTTGCACAGCTGATGGTTGTCTACACTGCTGGCCACCGTAAATGCAACACCAAGAAAGACAAGAGGTAGCACAACAAAATTTATTTTGTAGATAACATGTTGACCAAGTATCAAGTGATTACGTTTACAGACGTCTGTGACATGTGGTTCCTGCCAGAATCAGTAGCCAGAGTAGCCGCCATTGTTGGAGATCACCGCTGCCACACGTCTCGGCATTGAGTCAAAGAGACGTTGGATGTGTTCCTGGGGTACAGCAGCCCAAGCGGCTTCCACACGTTGCCAAAGATCATCTGGTGTGGCAGCTGGGGATGTAATCTGGGTCACTCGTTGAGCAACCATGGACCACATGTTTTCTATCGGCGAAAGATCCGGAGGGCGAGCCGGCCAGGGAAGCCAATCTGGTTATTGGCGAAGAATCTTTGGCCAATGCGTGCCACGTGTGGTCGCGCATTATCCTGTTGAAATATGGCTGTGGCCGAGCCCTGAAGGTAAGGAAGGACAACTGGCTCCAGCACCTCGGATATGTGGCGCCGGCTATTTAAAGTACCGGCAATGCGTACTAGAGGCGTGCGAGAGTAATATCCAATACCGCCCCATACCATAATACCCGGTGCAAGACCAGTGTGGCGGTGCATAATGCAGCTGTCCAGCATCCTCTCTCCACAGTGTCTCCACACTCGAATCCGACCATCGTGGTGCTGCAGACAGAAGCGTGCCCGTCAGTAAAGACAACGTCATTCCATTCTGCCGTCCACATCCGTCTGTCATCACACCATTGGCGACGGAGACGTCTGTGGTTCTGCGTCAATGGTAGACGAAGCAATGGACGTCTTGCGGACAGACCACTCTGCTGTAAACGGCGTCGAATGGTACGCGCAGACACTGGATGATGCGTTACAGACGCAATGTGCTGTGCTATGGTTCGGGATGTCACTGAGCGATCCGTCACTGCCATGCGCACAATTTGCCTATCAGCACGTGCAGTGGTGCACCGAGGTGAATGCGATTGACCACTTCGGTCCGTCGTACCCTCCTGCATCCAACGGTCACATATCCGCATTACAGTTGTTTGGTTTTGTCCAACACGACTAGCGATTTCTCTGTATGATAATCCACAATCTCGGTAAGCCACTATCCTTCCTCTGTCGAACTCGGATACTTGATCAAAAGATGTTCGCTGTTGTCTACGAGGCATAACTGATCGTCTTGTGAAACAACAACAAAGTAAACACACGTGCCTAATGTACACTCGTCAAAATCGCCAAGCCTTAAATGGCGCTATGAGGTGGCGCCACAGGCGCGCGTGATGTGCGTCTGCGCTGAAATTCTAATCAGTTGCATATCTCATCGCTGCAAACTCATGGTGTAAATTTCACTCGATTCGGATGCTTCCTTCAGGGTGTTGTATTTACGATGGCCAGCAGTGTATATTCGCAACTGCGAATACAATAAATACAGAAAAAGCAACATTTACATATCGTTTTTTAGATATGTATTACGCATTCTTGTTGTTGGACATATTCCGAAGAGACTTCCTAATGCTTAAATTTATAGTCATTGTTAACAAATTTTGCTTTTTCAGAAATGTTTTTTCCCTATTATCAGTCTGTATTTTATTTCATCATCTGTTATTTTTCTGCTCAAACAGCAAAAGTCATCTACTACTATTATCATCTCAGTTTGTAACCTAATTCCCTTAGCATTAATAATTTATTTCGGCTGCATCCCACTACCTCTGTTTTCCCTTTGTTGTACAGGTCACACCAATATACAAAAATGGAACTAGAAGTAATCAGCTGAATTACATATCAATATCACTGACACTGATTTGTAATAGTAATTTGTAACTTAAAATGTGTTCGAACATTATAACAGAAACCTCGAAGAAAGCGATCTATTGACACACAAAGAGCTGGGATTCAGAAAATATCGTTCTTGTAAGACATAAGTGGTTCTTTATTCGCAAGATTAATGACTGGTATTAACAGGAAATATGAAGTTGTTTCCATATTTCTATATTTTCAGAAGGCTTTTTACACTGTTCCTCACAATCAAACAAGGTAGTCCACACTGCTTCAGTGAGAGTACATAGCTGTACGGATTGTTGTATAAATAACGTGATATTTTATGACTACGTCGATCAAAACACAACCATAATGAAATACCTAAAGAGAGACTGAACAAATATATTACAGTATATTCAGACATTAAAACTGCATGAATGTATAAGGGAAAAATGTTCTGCAAGTGGGTAATGACTCAGACTACTATGTCATACGGACAAACTGGTGAAATTGACAAACAGACCGGGAAAGGAGTCTATGGATTGTGTGTGTGTGTGTGTGGAACAGTTATAACAAGCTTATCTTCTAATGGTGAGAGAAATAATGAGCTTCTTATAACTGTTCCACACACATTCCACAGATTTCTTCCACCCCCCTCTCCCCTTTTTTATTGGCCAGTTCATCACATTCACCAGTTTGTCCATATTACACAGTAGTCTGTGCCGTTAATTATTTGGACAACATATTTGGCTTATACATTCATAAAGTTTTAATATTTGAATATACGGTAATATAACGTTTATTTTTTCGGAGTCTCTTTAGGTATTACACTACTGGCCATTAAACTTGCTACACCACGAACATGACGTGCTACAGACGCGAAATTTAACCGACAGGAAGAAGATGCTGCGATATGCAAGTGATTAGGTTTTCAGTGCATTCACACAAGGTTGGTGCCGGTGGCGACACCTACAATATGCTGACATGAGGAACGTTTTCAACCGATTTCTCATACACAAACAGCAGTTGACCGGCGTTGCCTGGTGAAACGTTGTTGTGATGCCTCGTGTAAGGAGGAGAAATGCATACCGTCACGTTTCCGACTTTGATAAAGGTCGGATTGTAGCCTATCGCGACTGCGGTTTATCGTATAGCGACATTGCTGCTCGCGTTGGTCGAGATCCAATGACTGTTGGCAGGATATGGAATCAGTCGGTTCAGGAGGGTAGTAAGGAACGCCGTGCTGGATCCCAAAGGCCTCGTATCACTAGCAGTCGAGACGACAGGCATCTTATCTGCACGGCTGTAACGGATCGTGCAGCCACGTCTCGATCCCGGAGTCAACAGATGGGGACGTTTGCAAGACAACAACCATCTCCACGAACAGTTCGACGACGTTTGCAGCAGCATGGACTATCAGCTCGGAGACCATGGCTGCGGTTACCCTTGACACTGCATCACAGACAGGATGCACCTGGGTGCACGAATGGCAAAACGTCATTTTTTCGGATGAATCCAGGTTCTGTTTACAGCATCACGATGGTCGCGTCCATGTTTGGCGATATCGCGGTGAACGCACATTGGAAGCGTGTATTCGTCATCGCCATAATGGCGTATCACCCGGCGTGGTGGTATTGGGTGCCACTGGTTAGACGTCTCGGTCACCTCTTGTTCGCATTGAAGGCACTTTGAACAGTGGACGTTACATTTCAGATGCGTTACGACCCGTGGCTCTACCCTTCATTCGATCCCTGCGAAACCCTACATTTCAGCAGGATAGGGCCTTTCTGGATACAGAAAATGTTCGACTGCTGCCCTGGTCAGCACATTCTCCAGATCTCTCACCAATTGAAAACGTCTGGTCAATGGTGGCCGAGCAACTGGTTCGTCACAATACGCCAGTCACTACTCTTGATGAACGTCGTATCGTGTTGAAGCTGCATGGGCAGCTGTACCTGTACACGCCATCCGAGCTCTGTTTGACTCAATGCCCAGGCGTATCAAGGCCGCCGTTATTACGGCCAGAGGTGGTTGTTCTGGGTACTGATTTCTCAGGATGTATGCACCCAAATTGCGTGAAAATGTAATCACATGTCAGTTCTAGTATAATATATTTGTCCAATGATTACCCGTTTATCATCTACATTTCTTCTTGGTGTAGCAATTTTAATGGCCAGTAGTGTACGTTATGGTTGTGTTTTGTATCGATATAGTCATAAAATCTCACTTATCTTTGTACAACAATCTCTGTACAATTATAAACTCTCGTTGAAGTTGTGCGGACTGTCTGTTTAGTATTAATCTATCTGAAGATGGCCTAAGAAACCGAAAATCGGCTTATAACTAACTGTTAAATAAATATTATCGTGTAACATTAGTACAGTGTATTCAGGTTTTTAATATGTCGATATTTCTCCAAGAACCGAAGGAGTATTCCGCAAATGTGCTGATGTGTGTAATATTCACCTCCTAATAACCAGACGGCCACAGTCTTCCAGATACTCTGCTGTATCTGGCAGAATTAGGAATTCATCATCAAACCTCCAAGTTTTTTTTTTTTAGGGATATAATCATTTTCCGAAGTTAATGTGAAATAGTTCATAAAAACCAGCTGCAGTATACAGGGCCGTCGAGGGACATTCTGGAGGGCCTCGGTATGAATGGAGACTCGTGAGTGGCTTTTATGGAGCCGACGTTTTTGGGAAACCGCAGCCGAGCCTCGTCCACCTGACCGAGGGCGGCAGAAACAAATGAAGAGGCGTCACGACTGGTGACGAGCGCGTACCGCACAAAGGTGTGGGCGGCGAGGGTGCCCGGGGGGGTGAGATCGGTAAGGGGAGGGGGGAGAGGCAGGGCAGCCACCTGGCCGCACAAAGCTCGTAGCCCGCCTGTAAATCACACTGAGGCCGTCCGTGGCCCATTCATGAGCGCGCCCGATCCTCAATGGGGTACCTGCCGCGACCGCCCCGCCAGCTCATCAAACTTCTCGGGGGACGTAAAATTCGGCACTTCGCACGGCCGACTTCCCCCGGTGGTCAGCCACCTCCTTCCGCAGTCGGACTTGTGGGAAAGCTAGATCGTGCTACGACACCACAAAGGAGCCTAAATACTGCGTCTGAGGCAGCCACATACATTACGCTGTCGGGTCGGAGTGTTACGGCCACCTGCTAGCATCCAGGGATACCGCCATCCGGAGTCCACCGAACACCTCTACGAACTGGAAGTCATTCATTCAGAGGCCTATAGGCTCTCCACGAGGGCTGGAGCCAAACTGTCTGGGAGTGTTTCCCAGAACATCGAAGGGTGCATTCCAGAGATTTCACGCTGCGAACGTAACAACCTAGATGGTCTCACAGAAGAAGGAAGCAACTTACTATTTCCTCTCACATAAATGTTAAAAAACGACCATGGCGGTAAAATCAGGGCATTGCCGTCATCTTCCCACGAGCTTTCCGTGAATGGAACAGAGAAGAGGGCGTGTAGAAGGGGAGACAGAAATCGTGGTTTTGTACCCTCCATAGTGATAATTACATGATACACAGAGACGTCTGTCAGGTGAAATAGATTCATAACTCAAGACGAATGTAATAATCCCAATTCCGAAAAAAGCAGGTGCTAATAGATGTGATATAACCAAACCATCAGTTTAATAAATCCTGGTTGCAAAATACTAACAAGAATTGTTCACAAGTAACGAAAAGACTAGGACAAGCAAGTCTAGCAGAAGATCAGTTTGAGTGCCTGGGAAATTAAGGAACAAGCGAGACAGCTTATCTTAAAATGAATAAAGGCCAATACTACATTTGTAGTACAAAATATTTGACAATGTTGATTGGAACCCACCGTTTGAAATTTCGAAGGTAGCAGGTATAAATACAGGGAGTGATAGGTTATTAAGAATGTGTGCAGAAGCCAGACTGCTGTTATGACAGTCGAAGGAATGCGGTCGCGATTGAACCGCGGTACTGACGGTCTAGATATGGTTGAACTACAGACAACATGAGGCTTGTACCTCCTTCCTGGTCGAATGACTGAAACTGATTGGCTGTCGGACCCCCTCCGTCTAATAAGCGCTGCTCATGCGTGGTTGTTTACATCTCTGGGCGGGTTTAGTGACATCTCTGAACAGTCAAAATGGTTCAAATGGCTCTGAGCACTATGGGACTTAACTTCTGAGGTCATCAGTCCCCTAGAACTTAGAACTACTTAAACCTAGCGAACCTAAGGACATCACACACATCCATGCCCGAGGCAGGATTCGAACCTGCGACCGTAGCGGTCGCGCGGTTCCGGACTGTAGCGCCTAGAACCGTTCGGCCACTGAACAGTCAAAGGGACTGTGTCTGTGATACAATATCCACAGTCAACTTCTACGTTCAAGAGTTCTGGGAACTGGGGTCATGCAAAATCTTTTTTGATGTGGATATGAAAGATGTCGAATACACGGGGCCGCGCGGGATTAGCCGAGCGGTCTGAGGCGCTGCAGTCATGGACTGTGCGGCTGGTCCCGGCGGAGGTTCGAGTCCTCCCTCGGGCATGGGTGTGTGTGTTTGTTATTAGGATAGTTTAGGTTAAGTAGTGTGTAAGCTTAGGGACTGATGACCTTAGCAGTTAAGTCCCATAAGATTTCACACACATTTGAACATTTTTTTGAAGAGACGGGACACTGTGCCTTATGGAAACTCCAGCAGACAGGTGCCCTTGTCAACTTTTTTTTTTTTTTTTTTTTAAGCTCTCGCAGCGTGTCGCATCATCTGTAGAATAGCAAGAAGTATTCAAAAGCAAATAACCAGCTTAGTCTCATAAGAATTACGCGTACGCGTATAAATAGGCACCAGGTTACCTTATCAATTATGCGGCGTCCTCCACTTTTGTCAAAATGGGATCAGCTTACATAGATGCATCAGACAATAAATATGATTGTGTGTCATGGTCCCGGCTACGTGCATAGTACTAGGCATAGAAACGTATAAAGAGTATACGGCTAGTATACGCAGCCCACAGCAGATGGCACATGTAGGCGATGGCGTGCTATAGTTATTAGGTTTCCAGTTATAATTACAAAGAAAAACATGACAAACAGTAAAATTACGACCACAAAAGTTTCCTGCTGGGACATTTGCATGTGCAACATTATATGTGCTTAACATCATGTTTTGCCAGTAAGTTGTTTCATTTTTTCTTTCTAGTCCAATTTTGCTAAATCGCGGTAACGCCATTTGTACGAAAAATTGCATTTTTTTACTCGTAGGCCAATCTGAAGATGGCTTGTATAAGGCGAAACGTGTCACTGGAGGATAAATGAAATAAAATAAAAAATCTAGTTTTGCAATCAAAACTGTTTCTTCTTTCATACCATATCAGTGTGTTCGTTGTTTTTTCTCTGTGTCTTCTTGCAAAGAGATCATGTAGTTTACTGCCTGATGTCTTCTGCACTCTCTGTCTTTTTTCCTCGTAGTCCATGTTTCAGCGCCATATTGAAGAACACTCCATACAAGACATTTTATGAGTCTCTTTCTGAGTTCTCTGTCCAGACCGCTGCAGAAAATTCTCCTTTTCTTATAAAACGCCTCTTTTGCCATTGCTATCATTGTTTTAATTTCTGTGGTGCACTTCCAGTCGGTGTCTATACTGCTTCCAAGATACTTAAAATTTTGCACCTGTTCTAGTATTTCTCCATTCAGCATAATTTTTATTTCCTTATTTCCTCCTAGTGCCAATACTTTTGTTTTATTTGTGTTAATTTTCATTCCATATTTTTTCCGTTAGGAAAAAAGACAGAGAAAGGCTGGAGGCTTTTGAGATCTGGACATGGCGGAGGATGGAAAGAATAAGTTGGATGGACAAAGTAAAAAATGAAGAGGTACTGAGAAGAATGGGAGAGAAAAGTGAGTTACTAGATGTACTAAAGAGAAGAAAAAGAAATTGGATTGGGCATATATTAAGAAAGAATGACGGACTGATAAAAACAGTTTTAGAAGGTTATGTAGAAGGGAAAAGAAGTAAGGAAGGAAGAGATTCCAGATACTGGATGACATGATGGACGGTACAACATACAGCAGCCTTAAGAAGGAAGCAATGGATCGCAGAAAATGGAGAGGCAAAGGACCTGCTAATATAACAGATAACTGATGATGATGATATTTTCTGCACGGTCATAACTCCACCACTAAGTGGACTATGCTTATCTGTATAGACTGCCCCTTTTGCTTCCACGTATCCATACATCAGTACCTGACCCGTCGCCCAGGGGAAAATAAGCATTAATGGCTGGCTTGTGCAACATGTACTCCGAGGTGCTAACCAACCAAAAAACGTACTACTCCTAGTAGCTATAATTATTAGTCAGCAAATGTAGTAAATACTGATGTAATGTTGTTCCGTACACAGATCTCAGTCATCAATATACCGGGTGATCAAAAAGTCAGTATAAATTTGAAAACTGAATAAATCACGGAATAATATAGATACAGAGCTACAAATTGACACACATGCTTGGAATCACATGGGGTTTTATTAGAACCAAAAAAATACAAAAGTTCAAAAAATGTCCGACAGATGGCGCTTCATCTCATCAGAATAGCAATAATTAGCATAACAAAGTAAGACAAAGCAAAGATGATGTTCTTTACAGGAAATGCTCAATATGTTCAGCATCATTCCTCAACAAAAGCTGTAGTCGAGGAATAATGTTGTGAACAGGACTGTAAAGCATGTCCGGAGTTATGGTGAGACATTGGCGTCGGATGTTGTCTTTCAGCATCCCTAGAGATATCGATCGATCACGATACACTTGCAACTTCAGGTAACCCCAAAGCCAATAATCACACGGGTTCAAATGGTTCAAATGGTTCTGAGCACTATGGGACTTAACATCGGTGGTCATCAGTCCCCTAGAACTTAGAACTACTTAAACCTAACTAACCTAAGGACATCACACACATCCATGCCCGAGGCAGGATTCGAACCTGCGACCGTAGCAAATAATCACACGGACTGAGGTCTGGGGACCTGGGAGGCCAAGCATGACGAAAGTGGCGGCTGAGCACACGATGATCACCAAACGACACGCGCAAGAGATCTTTCACGCATCTAGCAATATGGTTTTTTTTCCTAATAAAACCCTATGTCATTCCAAGCATGTGTGTCAATTTGTAGCTCTCTATCTACATTATTCGGTGGTTTATAAAGTTTCCAATTTTATACTGACTTTTTGATCACCCGGTATATATCTGCACTTATACGCATAGCACCCGGAATATAAAACAAAATACCGGTTTATGTTAGCGTCGGTGCTTGAATTTGGCAGCGTGCCCTGCGAGTTAGTAAGGTTGTTACCGGCGGAGGCAAGCAGCGGGCTGAGCGACAGGCCTCCAGGGTGTGACCAGCGCGGCAGCAGGCAGGCGCAGGTGTGTCCAGCACAAATAGCCAATCAGTGGGCCAGGGTCGCACCTGCGGCTCCACCGGGCCTCGTCGTTACGCTGCGAGGAGCGACTTTCCACGTCAAAGCGCCGTCGTCCAAACTCTGTTTCCCTTCTCACAAAGAGCGCTCTTCAACAGCTTGGGAAAGTTTGCCACCTGACTGATGTAGCTGACTTTTCCAGAGGCAGCCTTCGAGCGTTGTGTCGGATGTGCGATTAGAATCCTCGAGTCAGTGGCCTAAATACCTCGGCGTCGATTGGGTTGTAGATTATGGTCCACAAACTGAAGGAAAAATCACAATCTGTATCTATGAAAGATATATTACGGGTGAAATACACCGAGCCTTTCCAAAATAGGCAAGTGCTGACTGGTGTAGATATTACACGAACATCCGTTTAATAAGTCATGGTTACAAAATACTGACACGAATAATTTATAGAATAATGGAAAGACAAATCAAAAGACTATATCGGGGAAGAGGAGTTTGCGTTCCGGAGAAACATACGAACACGTTAGGATATACTGTCCCTGGAAGTTACATCTACATGTAAATGTGCATACATACTCCACAAGCCAGCATGCGGTGCTTGGCGGAGGGTGCTTTTTACCACTGCTAGTCACTTTCTGTCCTGTTCCATTCGCAAATGAATCGAGGGAGAAACAGCTGTCTACATGTTTCTGTGCGAACCCTGACTTATCACTGATCTTGCAAAACGGACTCAGGACAGGCAAGCTTACGATTATACGATTTGTAGATTTTGTGAAATGTTTCGACAAAGTTGTCTGTAAGACAGTCTTTGAAATCATGAGTGTAAGCAGTGGTTAAAGTACAGGAAGTGATAGGATATTTACAACTTGCATATGAACCAGATTGCAATTGTAAGAGTGGGTAGTCCAATACCAGAGAAAGACAGGGACTGTGTATTTAGTTCTGCTTCGGTTCACAACCATAGCAAGATGAGACAGACGCACAAAATCAATGCATTTGATAGCGGTCAGGTAACAGGTCCCGGAGTCTGACATGTTCGAAGTCGTGGAACCAATAGGATTCTCATGTATAACCATGTCAAACGTTTACAATGGGTACTTTGCTTCTACCAGCGTTAATTTGAGCAGGAGTTAAGATACTTTTGCTGACAGAAGTTGCCGTATACTGCAGCGGATTCAGAAAGCGGATAGACGGACCACAACGTAGGCAATCGCTCAGCATTTTAACGCTGAAAAGCAACGCGTGGTCAGCGGTAATAACGTTCGAAACTGCGAGTTTACTACAGAGTACAGAGGTCACCAACCACACATGTCACCAATTTAAGACACGGAGATCGATATGGGTGTCGTAACACTGTCATTGTAAGATCGAAGCACAAACAATACACTGTCTGGCATTGTGTTAACAATACCATGACAGCGGCATGCAACAAACGTCAAATTCGCATGATGTGTGCTACGTGCTCGGATTCGCAAATGATTAGCTTCATAGCTCTTGGGGAATAAATCGAAGATAAGAACCCACGTTCGGATACGTCGTCCAACGACGTTACAAGGCGTCCAAGTTATAGGAGCTGGCGCCTGCCACTAGGCTACCTCTTGAGCAGCAAATGTGACTTGGTACGCAGATGGACTGTAGGCAGAACGCCTCGCAGTGTTATTTGTTAGTCAATGATGAACACGTATCTGTGGCATCATCCGCAGTTCGCAGTGCCACACCAGAGTCGGCAACACACGTCGATACCATCGATATTAGCGATGTCTCGTAGTAGTTCACAACGATGAATTACAGGCGCTCCTGAAGACACACCCTCTCTCTCAGCAGCACAACGCCATCGTACAGTGGTCGATATAGATCCGAAGATGGAATTGCTCTTCGCTCTGGCCCAGTTCGTTACCTGTGATGAAGCAGTTAACATAATATACTTAGGACACCAGTAGTATACAATGTCCAGATGGAATCGTACTTTTGTAAATGTTGAACTTAAAATTAAAGTGAACAGTTTGTAATTGTATGCATCATGTGATGCTTTACTGTTCAAAAGACATTTGTAAATATTCGACACACTCCAGTAGCAGTGGATTGTATGAAGTTAAGTAAATATTTGTATTATTCTTGCAATAAAATTAACTAATGTTTCATATGTTGTAGTTCCAATGACCCATCTCCCAGATCAATCAAATAACCCACAATTAGGACCAGATGATTGTAGTTTCGTCAGGTCAGAACAGTATCTATCATCCAAGCTAAGTTCGACTCGACGCACAGTCGAGTTACAGTCGTTCTTTCTGCCACAGGTGACAATTATATGTATTAAATTTCTTACCCTGTATAGATCTACCACAAAATTACCTACAAATTTAGTTACGTATGTCTCTTAGCATATTCCTTACATGCGGTACATAACATTTTATGATTTTGCTTCTTTGCTGGTGTTGCAATTTTAGTGGACAGCAGAGTAGGTCTCCTACAGTGACGAAACGCAGTAGATGTTAGAAGGAGCTACGAGTATATTGAAATTCATATGCGTCATTGCATCCTACTTGCTAGAGGGGTATCATTTGGGCAGATTTTAGTGGTAATCTCGTGTGGCTGATGTATACACGGTGTTTCTTCACTTCAGACAACTAAATATCTCAAAAACGACGCATTATACGAAAAAAATATTCTAGGTGAAAAGTTGATATAAGAAAAGGGGGCATCCATCTGTCTATGCTACAACTAGTCACCTCCTTCCCATCCCTCCAGCCCTTTCAAATGGGAACCCCCATTTCTATTTCATATTCTGATTCTACGCCAGAACATACATACTGATTACTCGAAACATTGTTTTCCGTTCGTGGTGGATGGTGCTGTAATCGACAGATGTCATGTGTACCTGTTTTTGCAATTAAGAAGCAATACATTTAATTCTACATTTCATTTACGGTGTAAATCTAATTCTTTATGGTCTACAGGTTGATACTGATGTTCGAAAGTTACTTGAGCGCCGCGAATGATACTGTATAGAACAAATATAATAGCTAGACATCGACATTTCTGGCAAATGAGCTACTTGTATGGTAACGTTATTTTCTGTTCCCTACAGGGCTGATAGTGGCGAGTCTCCAACCTGTCAGAATGCTTATACTTGATGTCGGTGGCCACCCTTCGAACCCCGCCATTACGGTCTCACTAATTTCGGTTAGTTTCCACCTAATCGCCGTAACTCTCCCGCTGTCCGCTACCGGTGGAATACAAACTACAGCCGTTGTAATCAGGTAAACTGTCCATGAAGCAATAGTGACAGGCGCACCTGGGATGAATACACACATATCGTGTAAACACTCATACTCTCGCCCCATCGCTCAGCGACCTACGTCGCGGCTCCACTACAGCGTCGGTGCCTTCATAAGCACGATACTACCCACATCAAAAAAAGTTTTGCATCACCCCTGTTCCCAGAACTCCTGAAGATAGACATTGACTGTCGATATTGTATTACAGACACAGTCCCTTTGACTGTTCAGAGATGTCACTAAACTCACCCAAAGATGTGAACAACTACGCATGAGCAGCGCCTGTTAGACGGAGGGGGTCCGACAGCCGATCAGTTCCAGTTATTCCACCAGGAAGGACGTACACGGCTCGTGTTGTCTGCAGTTCATCCATGCGGTCAATACCGCTGTTCAATCGCGTCCGCAATGTTTCTTTGTGCCAGGAAGGGCTCTCAACAATGGGAGTGTCCGTGCCTCTAGGACTGAACCAAACCGACGTTGTTCGGACATGGAGGAGATACAGAGAGACAGGAACTGTCGATGACATGCCTCGCTTAAGCCGCCCAAGGGCTGCTACTGCAGTGGATGACCGCTACCTATGGATTATGGCTCGGAGGAACCTTGGCAGCAACGACACCATGTTGAATAATGTTTTTCGTGCAGCCACACGACGTCGTGTTACGACTCAAACTGTGCGCAACAGCCTACATGATGCGCAACTTCACTCGCGACATCCGTGGCGAAGTCCATCGATGCAACCACGTCACCATGCAGCGCAGTAGACATGGGCCCAACAACATGCCGAATGGACCGCTCAGGATTGGCATCAACTTCTCTTCACCGATGACTGTCGCACATGCCTACAACCAGACAATCGTTGCAGACGTGTTTGGAGGGAACCCGGTCAGCCTGAACGCCTTAGACACACTGTTAGGTGTGGGAGTGCGGCAAGGTGGAGGTTCCCTGCAGTTTTGGGATGACATTAAGGGGAGCCGACGTACGTCGCTCGTGGTCATGGAAGGCGCCGTAACGGCTGCACGGTACGTGAATGCCATCCTCCGACCGATAGTGCAACCATATCGGCAGATTATTGGCGAGGCATTCGTCTTCATGGACGACATTACGCACCCCCATCGTGCACATCTTGTGAATGACTTCCTTCAGGATAACGACATCGCTCGACTAGAGTGGCCAGCATGTTCTCCAGACATGAACCCTATCGAACACGCCTGGGATAGATCGAAATGGGCTGTTTAAGGACGACGTGACCCACCTACCACTCTGAGAGATCTACACCGAATCGCCTTTGAGTAGGACAATCTGGACCAACAGTGCCTTGATGAACTTGTGGATAGTACGCCACGACGAATACAGGCATGCATCAACGCAAGAGGAAGCGCTAGTGGGTATTAGAGGTACCGGTGTGTACAGCAATCTGGACCACCACCTCTGAAGGTCTCGCTGTATGGTGGTACAACATGCCATGTTTGGTTTTCATGAGCAATAAAAAGGACGGAAATGATGTTTATGTTAATCACTATTCCAATTTTCTGTACACGTTCCGGAACTCTCGGAACCGAGGTGATGCAAAACTTATTTTGACGCTTCTAGATCGAAATTTAAATGTCAGCCGTTAGAGCACAAAGATTTACATTTTCATTTTAATAATTTCTAAAAACAAATGCGTCTTTTCTTAATTGCAAAAACAGGCACATTTGATATTCGTCTGTTACGGCGCCTTCTACCACCGATGGAAAACAATGTTTTAATAAACCATACGTATTTTTGGCTTAGAATTCTAATATGCATTAAAAATAAGGGGTTTCCATTTGAAAATACAAAGTTTCCCCTAGCCACGAAGGAGACTTTCATTTACTCCTGATAAACGCAACTAACCACAGATCTTTGCACAACTGCAGTTCACGTGATTTAAGCTATTTCCAGAAAGTAAGCACAGTTGGGGATCTGACAACACTACTCAAATGAGTATCACATTGTTTATATTGAAGTCTTCAGTTAGGAAACATAAACAAATGCACTGGCTGACAATAAGTAGGAGAAAGAGCCCGAGTTGTTCATCATAGACACAGAACAGATCCGGCACTTATTGCTTTCTTAATAGCAGAATACAAATCACCATAGATATAGGAAGACACTAGATGAGTCAAGCTAGAGAGGTATCATTTAACATACAGTGGCAGTAGAATATTTTACATCATCCCAGCTGTGGAAAGTATGACCCGATCGTTCGGTAACGTTTGTGCTCTGGAGCTGTCATCGTTATTTTATGCAAACCGTTATAGCGACCAAAGAGCAATAAGATGATTAAAATAACTTCTCGTTGAAAACCGGTATTATTCTTCAGCTTCTAAAGTTTGAGCAATCTTGTAAACTTTTGCGGATATGGACGGTAACCCGTGTGGTCTGGAGGATGACTATAGCCTTCACAGAAGCGTGTGTTGTTTTCTCTACGAGCAGCTTAACAGTGACTCTCCTGCGATCCTACTTAAGATATCTGACATCGAGAAAAACGGTCGCTTCACCATAGTGGCATTACTTTTTATGACCAAACTAATTGAGTCTTTGTAGCAAGTTCTGAAAGGACCACTTTAGAATGTTAGGTTGCAATGCTCTGGCGACTTTTTACGGCCAACTTCACCTTGCACCGGAATCCTCAAGTGTGAAGGCAAACTTTTATGCCACAAATACTTTGCTTTAAAGCTAAATTGTAACTTATTGCTGAAATTTTATATCGACTAACAAAAGACAAGGAAACATCCTGTTACGCGTGGACCGTCATTATATTATTACTGTTTCTTAGCCGCACCCGAAACATGCTTAATTTAACATTCACATTTTTTTTGCTCATAATTAATAAATATTTTTCATTAAATTTTAGCATCAGTGCTTTCTCTTACTTGATTCTATGTGATTATAGAATGTTAATATCGGTACCACGACTCCTTGTGGCGTCACAAATCACTTGTCCGATCATATGCATCCATTCGTCCGTCTAAAGTAATCAGCAAGCGAACTGCACTTTCAAAAGACAGTGCACCACCCCATCAGTCACGCATAGTGCCAGAACTGTTTGAGAAATATTCTAAGAACGTAATTGTACTTATGGCGTTATCCAGATCAAGTTACCTTAGTTGTCCTTTGTTTCACGAGGCAGTAGTGTTTAAGTGAGACCTTGTAAGCTGTCGAATATATGGATGATTCTGCTTTGGGTCGGCACACGCGTGTATATTAAAATACAAACAAGGATACCAATTTCACAAATAAAGTTTTTGGTGTGATGCCTGCATGCATGTTACAACACAAGACTTTCCAGTCGCATTTCTACATCTGGTCACAGATATTCACAGGATTATTATCTCCAAACAGAAGATTCAGTAATTCAGCTGTTCAAGAAAAACGTTCCCTTCCCTCTTACTCTCAGAAGCACTCTCCCAGTGCATTAACATTATTTATCTGCTACCCTGTGCGCTGCTGGTAACTTTGCAGCACAGTCCTGTGGCGCAAACGCTTGCCCCTTAAATACAGTTATAAACCGACATAATGGGGCTGGCGTAGCGTGACGGTGAGAGAGGCGGTGACATTCCACCAGCAGGTCGACTCTGCCTTCGTGCTCTGAACCCAGCGCCTGGTTTTAGATTGCTACCGCAATTGTTAATTTCCGGGAGACGGGCTTCGTGCTTTTTCGCCTAGCGGACAAGCTGGCCACGTGGAACAAAGTTCCGGTTCACTCATTCCATTAAACGTATTCCGTTGTCGGCGCAACACGTGCAGCACTCAGGATATCTGACCGCGAATACTGTTCCAAGCTGTGTCCGATGTTCTCTACCGTAAATGTTCCTGCAGTCAGAGCCGACTATACGAAATGGGTGAACAAGGTAGCAGCGGGAATTTACGGGCTGTCAAATTTTCGTCAACAAGCCAGAAAAAGCTCAGTAATTCAGGATTTCTGTCCGTTTACGCTGTCAGAGGCTTTGCCTCACAGTACAAAATCATTGCCCTAGTGGCCAAACGAACGCCAGCCAGCAAAGCGATATTCCACTCAGAAATGTTTCGAAATTAACAGTACAGCATGCTACAAGACAATGCTTCTCATCTCTAAGAGTTTATTAACATCGCAAAATACGATTTTACTATATTTAGTCATAAATACCTCGAAGTTTGATTGGTAATTACGTGATTGTTACTATTATCGCCAGTGGCGGTGGAATAGGATGACGAAAAAAAAGAAAAAAAACGAAGATAGGCATTAGCTAGTTCGTGCCGAACTTCAAGGCATTAGTCCACTTTAGATGACTTTTTTCTTTTTTTTTAACTCAAAACTCCTCCATCCTCCACATGTGTCGCATAAGAATTGAACAACTTGTACCTTGAGGTATAATTACATTACCCTAGTCAAAATTTAAACCTGAGATTTTTTGTCCAAATTGTTACTATGCAAAGAGATTCAGATAAGCTATTCGTCTCAGATATTTCCGGAACCTTTTAAGGTACCATAAGCGTGTACGCACCAAGATGAATTGTGAGAAAGCCCTCATTAATCTCTTCATAACCATACTAATTACAGAGATATATGGACCAATCACACTTATATTTCTAACTGACAAATTCGACACTGCCCGGGTATTTATTTTGCCAATTTTTTACTAGAAACGGAGACAAAAAATGAAAATTATGAAGTAGTCGTACAAAGAAATATGTATAATGTGCAAACGTATAAGTACACTGCTTCGTGTGTCTACAACGCGATTTTGTAACCGTCTCTATGGCAACACCTGTTCATAGTTCTATAGACGGCTATTGTTTTCGCCTGCATCCGTTTGCGCTTCACAGTTAAAAATGTTAAAAGCGCTGAAAGGTGAGAGGGATTTCTTTAAGCTGACTCAACTGTGGGAGTATCTTAGCAGTAAAGAATAAATGTATTAAAACTTCATGTATGACGCGGCATTTTTTCACACATCCCAGTCTTTATAACGTCTTATCTCCTGCACTGTGATAGGCAGGTTTTCTTACACCGACAAAGATTTTTGCCTGACAGTGAGGTTTATGTGCATGGAGTTTGTCTGAAATTAGTCCAATGGTATAGGAGGAGATTTGGAACATATAAGTAAACACACACACACAGATCATACGTACTTACCATACGTACATATTTATAGTATGTGTGGATAACCTTACAGTTTATAGTCGTCATTTCAGCTGTGTTGGTAAGAATGAGAGACAAGCGTACTGAAACCACTACTGCTTGCCGTAGAGGACACTTTACTTGTGGAGCCCAGTTTACTGAACTGCCGCTGACAAGTGACTACCTCGCTCAGACTACGAAGCGTAATGGAAGTATTTGACTGCCAGGTTGGCTGAGATACCAGCGTTCCAATTAAAGTTGAAAACGCCGTTGCAAGAGGGAGTTAAGCCTTCAGTCCTCAAATACATTTTGGTAGGCATGCACGTGCGTCACTTGGTGTGGTCCACACTTTAGCCTTCATTAGCTTACACATATGAGGACTATTGCAGATTAACTGTGTGGCCTGTGTACCTCCTATGCAAAAATAGAGGCAGTTGCGTTATTCACCTCCAAAAAAGTTAAAACTACCGTTTCCGTTTCCGCTTTAATAGAACTGGAAAGAGGCACAGAAAGTAGTTACACTTATTATGAATGTAGATTGCTGAAAATTGAGGCTGCAAAACAATGAAGGTAAGTAGTGTAGTGGATCGTCGGCCAGCTTGCTCTGTTGGCGACTTCATATTACGCGCTACCGAGGAAGTTATCACTACTGGACTGGATCGTCGTTATGCAGACGCAGCTTCGGCTGTTGAAGAGAGTGGTTCGGCACTCTTCACGGTGGACTAACCCAGGATGAAATGCGCAGTGCAGAGGATATATCGCGCCCATTCAGTGGACGAGAGCTTGCCCCTGCACGCTGCGGCGCACATAGGGGACGCAAGAGGCCCAGTGGTCTCCCACGCCAAAACCTCGATCAGCGCAGCGGACGAAGTTTCTGTTTCACTCCCAACACCGACTGTCTACTGGCCCAGGGCCGCCGGGGACAACATTCCATCGGAGAGCACGCCACCTGAACAAGCGCTACCAGCACAGTAGGGGCAGAGAAATGCCTTGCCCTACAGCTAGCCCTCATACCAGTGGTAAAACCGGCAGCTGAGACGATGGAAGTGGAGCACATCTCGTAAAAGCACCCAGCTGACGTGAATGAGGCCACGAAGCACACTGCCACAGGCGCCACCCATCATCATCATCATCAGCAAATTCAGTCATTAAATGATGTGGCCTCTTCGAGTCGTGGATAGAGCTAGACTTTCAGCAGTCCTCTCCAAGTGGAACGGTCTTGGGCAGTTCTCTGCCAAGTGTTACCAGCGATCTTCTTGATATCTTTGTCCCATCTGTCCGGTGGTCTTCGTCTAGGCCTCCGATGCTGTCTCGGACTCCACTCCAGTACTAGCTTTGTCCATCTGCTGTCTTTTCTTCTCGCGACGTGGCTAGCCCACTGCCATTTCAAAGGAGCCTACCGTCTCTAAGATGTCCTTAACCTTCGTCACAGACCGGATGTCATCTGCTCTTTTCCTATCCTTCTTGTATAGCCCAGCATTGATCTTTCCATGGCTCTCTGTGCTGTCATAAGTTACCCTTTTGTAAATGACTTCAGTATCCATGTCTCGCAACCATACGTCAGCGTAGGAAGAGTGCATTGATCAAATACTATTTTCTTCAAAGTTACTGGCATTTTTTATCTGAATGCTGTTGAATTCCTCCCAAATGCTTGCCAGCCAAGCTTGACCCGCTGATAGATTTCTGGCCTTACATCTCCCTTCATATTTATAATCTGGCCAAGGTAGATATATCCACTGACCTCTTCTAATGGCCTGTCCTTGACTTTCACATCTCCAGCTGTGACCCATTTAGTGGGCATTACTTTTGTTTTGGAAAGGTTCATATTCAAGCCAATCATTAAATGATGTGGCCTCTTCGAGTCGGTTCATATTCTGTAATTAAGTTTTGGAGCTCTGCGAAGTCGTTGGCCAATAAGGCAATATCACCAGCGAATCTCAAGTTGGTAGGCCTTCTTCCATTAATTCTAATTCCCTTACCTTCCCAGCTCAGTTTTGACATAGCCATTTCCAGTACAGCCGAGAACAGTTTTGGGGAGATGGGATCGCCTTGCTTGACACCCCTCATGATGCGGAATTCTTGAGTTGATTGGCCGACATTGACATAAGCTGAAGAAGTCTCGTAGATATTGCTGAGCACTTCAATGTATGCTGCTCCCACTCCTTGCTCACTCAAAGCTTGGAGGGCAGCTATATGGCTAACAGAGTCAAACGCCTTTTCAAAATCGACAAAAGCAATGGAGAGAGGCAGTTGTTATTCATTTGCTCTGCTTATCACTTCACTAACGGTCAAAATGTGGTCAATAATGCTAAAATTGCTTCGAAATCCTGCTTGTTCTATAGGTTGGGCTGAGTCTAAATTGGATCTAATTTGATTAACAGGATCGTTGTGAAAATTTTGTACAAAATTGAGAGCAAGCTGACAGGACCATAGTTTTTGATATTGTGAATACTTCCTTTCTTGTGTATCAATATAATCTTCGTCTTGTTCCATGATACTGGGATTGAAGCATAGTGCAGGCAGCAAGTAAATACTTTTGCCAAGTGATTTATTGTTACCTCTCCTGCCTTTTTCAGGATGTCAACACTGAGCTGCTTTTTACCGATTGCAAGTTTGCGTTTGGCTAACTTTAAACTTGCCTTGTTCTCTAGGCTTGTTCGTAAGGTGTCTTCACTGAATTTCTGTATGTCAGTTTTCATTTCTCTTCGCACTGCCTTACATAGTTCGGAATATGCTAACATGTCACGATCGGTTTGGATTTTCATTTCTCTCCTCTTTTGTAAAAGGTATTCAGTTTTGGCACTGAATTTTTTTGGTTGTTTATTCTTTCGGCATAGGTCACCAACTTCTTGTGCACTAGAAACAATCATTTGCGCCAGATCTCCCTCTTTAGTTACTTGGAACTTGCTTTGGAGTACTTATTGGAATTTCGACGAATGTTCTTCCAGGTTTTTGAGGTTGATTACACTTCTCTTTCCTTTCATAAGTTTACCCCATTCATCTCATACATTGAGTTCGACCCTTGCTCTCACCAGACGATGATCACTACCAGCGTTGAACAGATTTAGCACCGATACGTCTTTTACAATATGCGGAATGTTTGACAGAATAAAGTCTATCTCACTTTTGACACTGAAATTTGGGTTCCTCCAAGTACATTTTCGGCCAGGATGCTTCTTAAAGAACGTATTTATGATGGACATATTGGTGTACTCAGCGAACTGGACTAATCTCTCACCTCGATCGTTTCGGTCATCAATCCCACAGTTGCCCACCACCAGTTGTTTCTTGGTGCCAACTTTTGCATTGAGATCGCCAATAACCATCTGGAAGTGACAATCGCTACCTTTTTTACAGGTTCTGTTCAGGCTTTCATAAAAAGATTCAATTTCTTTGTCAGGGTGGCTTGCGGCCGGAGCATACACCTGAACAATTTGTATTTTATACCTACTCGACATCCTGCTGCAAGTTTCCTTTTAAGAGAGATACTCTATCAGCGATATTCTTGTTAACTAAGAACCCGACTCCATTGAGTTTTCCTCCCGGGTCGCCACGAAAGTAGAACCATAAGAGTAGAACAAGTTGCCAGAGCGCAAACGGAGACAGTCTTCCCCTTTTCGTCGTACTTCGCTTAAACCAAAAATACTCCAGTTGATTTTTGTAAGCTCTTTCTCGATTTCTTCTAGTCTGTCGTTGCCTATTAGAGGGTGACAGTTACATGTTCAGACTTGAAAAATCTGCATCTTCTTCTCAGCACATCTTGGTGTTTGGGACATCAGAGTTGCTTCCTCCCGGAGATCCGACTGTGGGGCGGAAAAGTTACCATTAATGTCACACATCATGACTCAAAGGTGAGAAGTACAATCGCCACGATTGCTTCAGAACGGATTGGCGATACAATTTCTGGGCCGCCCCTGACATGGGCTGCAGACGCCTTTGGTAGGCCGCTCTACTAGGATAGAGACGCCAGAACGTTTTGGTCCACCCTGGGTATTTCATTGCCACCCATATCTGAGAGGCTTTCCCCTATGACCTACCTGAGGAGGCGGCTGATGGGGGACTAGCAACTCCTCACAGAGGCATACTAGGGCTCCACAGATGCCAGATGAATACTGCTTCGTGAAGCTGAAACGCAAGCACACCAGCAGGGCGGTGACGCTCATCACAGCAGACAACGTCAGTACCATCAACCGATTCACCAACCTCACCAATGAAGTTACACAGAGTACGTGAAGGAACTTGCCCCCCTTCTTGCAGCGGTGTACCGTAGGTCTCTAGAGGAGCGTAGCGTTCCAAAGGATTGGAAAAGGGCACAGGTCATCCCCGTTTTCAAGAAGGGACGTCGAGCAGATGTGCAGAACTATAGACCTATATCTCTAACGTCGATCAGTTGTAGAATTTTGGAACACGTATTGTGTTCGAGTATAATGACTTTTCTGGAGACTAGAAATCTACTCTGTAGGAATCAGCATGGGTTTCGAAAAAGACGGTCATGTGAAACCCAGCTCGCGCTATTCGTCCACGAGACTCAGAGGGCCATAGACACGGGTTCCCAGGTAGATGCCGTGTTTCTTGACTTCCGCAAGGCGTTCGATACAGTTCCCCACAGTCGTTTAATGAACAAAGTAAGAGCATATGGACTATCAGACCAATTGTGTGATTGGATTGAGGAGTTCCTAGATAACAGGACGCAGCATGACATTCTCAATGGAGAGAAGTCTTCCGAAGTAAGAGTGATTTCAGGTGTGCCGCAGGGGAGTGTCATAGGACCGTTGCTATTCACAATATACATAAATGACCTTGTGGATGACATCGGAAGTTCACTGAGGCTTTTTGCAGATGATGCTGTGGTGTATCGAGAGGTTGTAACAATGGAAAATTGTACTGAAATGCAGAAGGATCTGCAGCGAATTGACGCATGGTGCAGGGAATGGCAATTGAATCTCAATGTAGACAAGTGTAATGTGCTGCGAATACATAGAAAGATAGATCCCTTATCATTTAGCTACAAAATAGCAGGTCAGCAACTGGAAGCAGTTAATACCATAAATTATCTGGGAGTACGCATTCGGAGTGATTTAAAATGGAATGATCATATAATGTTGATCGTCGGTAAAGCAGATGCCAGACTGAGATTCATTGGAAGAATCCTAAGGAAATGCAATCCGAAAACAAAGGAAGTAGGTTACAGTACGCTTGTTCACCCACTGCTTGAATACTGCTCAGCAGTGTGGGATCCGTACCAGATAAGGTTGATAGAAGATATAGAGAAGATCCAACGGAGAGCAGCGCGCTTCGTTACAGGATCATTTAGTAATCGCGAAAGCGTTACGGAGATGATAGATAAACTCCAGTGGAAGACTCCGCAGGAGAGACGCTCAGTAGCTCGATACGGGCTTTTGTTAAAGTTTCGAGAACATACCTTCACCGAAGAGTCAAGCAGTATATTCCTCCCTCCTACGTATATCTCGCGAAGAGACCATGAGGATAAAATCAGAGAGATTAGAGCCCACACGTACAATACGAGACTGGAATAGAAGGGAGAACCGATAGAGTACTCAAGGTACCCTCCGCCACACACCGTCAGGTGGCTTGCGGAGTATGGATGTAGATGTAGAAGGTAGGGAGACCAGGGTGAATCAACAGCAGAAGAAGGTGCACCGCTACCGTCTGCCGCCATCCAGGTGGCGGGTGCCTTCAAAATGTTCAAAGAGAAGTCGATCGTGAAGGGCAACTGCACAACTCCAGTGACACGACGCAAACTGTACAAAGTCGTCATACACACGACTAATGGCCACAAACAGGTCATGGACCTTGTGGAAAAGGTGAGCTTGCACTGCTTCACCTACTTGTCGGAGATGGTAAAGACGCCAAGAATTGTCTTCCGAAAGCTCTCAGTTACAATGGACCAAGGATACCTAAAACAGCCACGGCTAGAAATGGGCTACAACAATCATGCTGCCTCGCTATGAGGTCGCCCAGGGACAACTCCGACTCACCACTCTGGCTGGCCGTTCTGGACGACAGCGTGGAAAACAGGAAGATTTTCCAGGTTAAGGGAATAGTGATATCGGAGTTACGGTAGAAAAACTTCGCAGAAGAAGAGGCCAGAACAGTGCTTCAACCGCCAGGGTCTTAACCACATCGCGAATTACTGCCAGATGCCCCCACACTGTGTGGCGTGTGTGAGCACGCATCTCAGCCAGGACTGCACTACCGGGAAGGCAGACCTGCCACAATGCTGCAGCTGCCAGAAGAAGCATCTGGCAAACAACTGGGGTCGCAGCGCCTTCAAGCGCACAGCCGCAAACCAGAGAGGGCGTCCGGCGCCGACCAAGCCATGCAGCAGGGAGAGAGCTACGCCGCCACAACAGCAACGTGACCAACGCCATCCAGGACCTTAGACAGAGCACGCCATCGCATGCGGACCATACAGGGAGCGACTGACATCACCCAGAGTGGGCCAGGGGCACGGTAGGTGGGGCAGCACCACGCGTCGCTACCGACTCGCAAACCGCCGATCACGCCCAGTAGAAGACACCACACCAGGAGAAATCAGAAGCTGTGGCGCTCAGGGTGATGCTAAAAGAGTTCAGACAGATCGTCATGGAGATTCCGCTGCTGATGGTAGCTGCAGTGTAAGCATCCACTCAGACCAACACTACACAAGTATCCACAAAGCACGGTCTACATCTACATCTACATTTACACTCCGCAAGCCACCCAACGGCGTGTGGCTAATACATCAGTCCAGGGCCTCTGTGTGCGTGTGGAACCCGAAGAGCGTAAGATCACATTACGGCGAGTTTCTGCAGTTCCTGTGCGACGAGGCTGTGGACATCTGCCTCGTCACTGAAACCTGGATCAAACCTGATGTCAAAGTGCTTGCGAACTTCTGGTGTTACTGCACAGACAGAGAAACGGCGGGCGGGGGGACGGCGTTGTACGCAAAAACGTCGCTGCGCCAGCACCAAATACAGATTCCTGAGATGACTACACTGAAAGCAACAGACTTCGCTGTCAGCACCGCGCACTGCCGCACACCGTCAGTCAAAACATCTTAAGCAACCCAGGGACTTTTAACGCTCTGCTGTCGATGAAGGCCACGTATTTACTGGCAACGACTTCAACGCCAAACATTCGAAACGGAATTCGTGATTGAGCACTACAGTTGCTCGGAATCGCTAACAACGACAGTGCGGGAGCTCTTGGGCCCTATGACCCAACACACTAACCACGTCGCGGACGCCTCGATTACTTGGACTCTGCAGTCATCAAGGGGGTGACAGACGACGCCGACACCATCACGAACACGCGTGTGGCCCCGTCTTCAAGTCACCTGTCAATGATCTTCGACCTCGGCACAGACGGGGTCGCGTTGCTGGAGGGTCGCGAGAAGTACCACCACACACGCTGGGAGCACTTATGGACACACCTGGCCGAGACAGTCGCCGGCATGCCACACTCAGAAGACGAAGGCGCAGACGAAGCACTCGCCGCGTTTACGCACTTCACGTTGGACGCAGCGGACGCAGCCAGGTCACACAGAATACGGAAGCAAAGGGATTACTCCCGCCAGCTTCCCCCAGGACATAAGCGACAGAACTTGGTGATTCGAGAATGGCAGGTCACGAGACAACCAGCAGTCAAGAACCTGCTAAACCAGCTGCGACAACACGAGAATCAACTAGCCACAAGAACGAACTAAGACATGGCTAGTGCAAGCACTTGCCCCCATACATATCTGGCAAGATATCCTACAGGACGTTATCGACTTCGTCAAGACATATGGCTTGTAAAGGCCCCTCCCGGGCAGCTAATGCTGTAATACAAACAGCTTTCACCGCATTACTTACACTCTTCCATGGCTAATACATCACAACCGCCGAACACTTAAATAACGAAACAAAGACACAGGACCTGTTCTGGAATGCAAACGGGATAGGCAACGAAAGGGCTGAACTAGCCGCGTTCATGTAGGAGAAAGGAATCTGGATCGCTATCGTGAACGGAACTAAACTCCAGCCACAAAGACAACTACGCTTCACAGGCTATTGCGCTACCGTACCGACCGACGGAATGGCGTGGCTGCGGGTGGAACAGCAATCTTCATACACCAGGACCTAGAACACACAATCCTCGAGTTCCCTCCACTGGAAATATTAGAAGCCACAGCGTCAGGGTCAAGTGCGACGGAACGAACATTACATCTACATCTACATTACTACTATGCAATTCACATTTAAGTGCTTGGCAGAGGGTTCATCGAACCACAATCATACTATCTCCCTACCATTCCACTCCCGAACAGCGCGCGGGAGAAACAAACACCTAAACCTTTCTGTTCGAGCTCTGATTTCTCGTATTTTATTTTGATGATCATTCCTACCTATGTAGGTTGGGCTCAACAAAATATTTTCGCATACGGAAGAGAAAGTTGGCGACTGAAATTTCGTAAATAGATCCCGCCGCGGAGAAAAACGTCTTTGCTTTAATGACTTCCATCCCAACTCACGTATTATATCTGCCACACTCTCTCCCCTATTACGTGATAATACAAAACGAGCTGTCCTTTTTTGCACCCTTTCGATGTCCTCCGTCAATCTCACCTGGTAAGGATCCCACACCGCGCAGCAATATTCTAACAGAGGGCGAACGAGTGTAGTGTAAGCTGTCTCTTTAGTGGACTTGTTGCATCTTCTAAGTGTCATGCCAATGAAGCGCAACCTTTGGCTCGCCTTCCCCACAATATTATCTATGTGGTCTTTCCAACCGAAGTTGTTCGTAATTTTAACACCCTGGTAGTTAGTTGAATTGACAGCCCTAAGAACTATACTATTTATCGAGTAATCGAATTCCAACGGATTTCTTTCGGAACTCATGTGGATCACCTCACACTTTTCGTTATTTAGCGTCAACTGCCACCTGCTACACCATACAGCAATCTTTTCTAAATCGCTTTGCAACTGATACTGGTCTTCGGATGACCTTACTAGACGGTAAATTACAGCATCATCTGCGAACAACCTAAGAGAACTGCTCAGATTGTCACCCAGGTCATTCATATAGACCAGGAACAGCAGAGGTCCCAGGACGCTTCCCTGGGGAACACCTGATATCACTTCAGTTTTACTCAATGATTTGGCGTCTATTACTACGAAGTGCGACCTTCCTGACGGGAAATCACGAATCCAGTCGCGCAACTGAGACGATACCCCATAAGCCCGCAGCTTGATTAGAAGTCGCTTGTGAGGAACGGTGTCAAAAGCTTTCCGGAAATCCAGAAATACGGAATCAACCTGAGATCCCCTGTCGATAGCGGCCATTACTTCGTGCGAATAAAGAGCTAGCTGCGTTGCACAAGAACGATGTTTTCTGAAACCATGCTGATTACGTATCAATAGATCGTTCCCTTCGAAGTGATTCATAATGTTTGAATACCGTATATGCTCCTACTCCTACTGCAAACCGACGTCAATGATATAGGTCTGTAGTTCGATGGATTACTCCTACTACCCTTCTTAAACACGGGTGCAACCTGCGCAAATTTTCCAATCTGTAGGTATAGATCTATCGGTGAGCGAGCGGTTGTATATGATTGCTGAGTAGAGAGCTATTGTATCAGCGTAATCTGAAAGGAAGCTAATCGGTATACCATCTGGACCTGAAGACTTGCTCGTATCAAGCGATCTGAGTTGCTTCGCAACCCCTAAGGTATCTACTTCTAAGAAACTCATGCTAGCAGTTGTTCGTGTTTCAAATTCTGGAATATTCCATTCGTCTTCCCTGGTGAAGGAATTTCGGAAAACTGCGTTCAATAACTCCGCTTTAGCGGCACAGTCGTCGGTAACAGTACATCGGCACTGACCACTGATACTATTATGCACTGAAGAGCCAAAGAAACTGCTACTCCTCCCTAATATCGTGTAGAGTCGAAGCGAGCACGCGGAAGTGCCACAACACGATGTGGCGTGGACTCAAGCATGAAGTAGTGCTGGAGGGAACTGGCATCATGAATCCTGCAGGGCTGTCTATAAATATGTAAAAGTACGAGGGGGTGGAGATCTCTTCTGAACAGCATCTTGCAAGGTATCCCAGATACGCTCAATAATGCTCATGCCTGTGGAGTTTTGTGGCCAGCGGAAGTGTTTAAACTCAGAACAGTGATCCTGGAGCCACTCAGTAGCAATTCTGGGCATGTGGGGTGTCGCATTGTCCTGCTGAAATTGCCGAAATCCGTCGGAATGCATAATAGACATGAATGGAAGCAGGTGGTGAGACACGATGCTTATATACGTGTCACCCATCATAGTCGTATCTAGACGTATCAGCGGTCCCATATCACTCCAACTGCGCACGCCCCACACCATTACAGAGCATCCACCAGCTTGAACAGTCCCCTGCTGACATGCAGGGCCCATGGATTCGTGAGGTCGTCTCCGTACCCGTACACGCCCATCCGCTCAATACAATTTGAAACGAGACTCGTCCGACGAGGCAACATGTTTCCTGTCATCAACAGTCCAATGTCGGTGTTCACGGGTCAAGGTGAGACGTGAAGCTTCGCGTAGCGCAGTCATCAAGGGTACACGAGTGGTCTTTCGGCTCCGAAAGTTCATATCGATGATGTTTCGTTGAACGGTTTGCACGCCGATACATGTTGATGGCCCAGCAATGAAATCTGCAGCAGTTTGCGGAGGGGTTCCACGTCTGTCACGTTGAACAGCTCTCTACAGTCGTCGTCGGTCCCGTTCTTGCAGTATCTTTTTCCGGCCACAGCGATGTCGGAGATTCGATGTTTTACCAAAGTCCTGATATTCATGGTAATCTAGTGAAATGGTCGTAAAGGAAAATCCCCACTTCATCGCTACCTGACAGATACTGTGTCCCATCGCTCTTGCGTCGACTATAACACAACCTTCAAACTCTCTTAAATCTTGATAATCTGCCGTTGTAACAGCAGCAAGCGATCTAACAGTTGCACCAGACACTTGTTGCCTTATAAAGGCGTTGCTGACTACAGCGCCATATTCTGCCTGTTTACATATCTCTGCATTTGAAAACGCAAACCTATAGCAGTTTGTTTGGCGCTTCAGTGTACAATCCTCCTGGCAACGTCATAACACGTTATATCAGCACAAGACTCAAAACAACACTATGAGTAATAGCCGCAAGTGATCACAACACTAAACACCCTGACTGCAACTCATGCATGCGAAACGCCAACGACAGAAACTATATGACCATGCACTAGGTAGGAACTACATTTCACTAGTAGTGGGGCAACAAGGACATCAGCACAATTCGTTAGTGCAGGTTGCCTACATTCAGGGCAAACATACGTACAGGGGCAGGATGCAGCACCTTCCAGCAGTGCCGACTGGAACACTTAAATGTTAAATAATTTCCTATAACTGAGGAGAATCGAGACACCCAGCCAGTGTGACTGTGGCGATACCATAATTTTTTCGGATCCTGTACACATATAAACAATAACTGCACTGCTTGTCTGAAATGTGTATATGTCACAGTGTAAATTTACTGTGGCTTATGTTCCGGCTTGTACAGAGAAAATGGCTTTTTCCAGTCATAAGGGAGGTATAATTTCAACACATCGATAGCTGTAATGGTATGAGAGAGATTTTATGTGGAAAATTATGTGTAATTTAGACATTGAGATTCCTTCCAGAACCACAGCGGTCAAGAGGAGACATTTCCAGTGCATCACTTGGTGTCAAATGTTGCAGCAATCGTAATATTTAATTGCAATTACACATATATGTGCCTGGTTCCCAATATTCTTGTGAGTCTGGAGATTACCATAGAAAGCACAGCAGCAAGAAGCAGGTTAGGGCCAGAAACGGTATCTCAGGAGATGCCTTTTTTCCAGATTGGGGCTTGACCATTCTTTGTACCCCAGTCTGGAGAGTCCAAGAAAGATCTCAGCATATGACGATTAGACTCATGGCTCCACCTGGGTGGATATATAGTGAACTAATATTTAAGATTTCATTGAGCCGCATTCGGGACCACATGTGTCACGTGTATACTCCATATAAATTTGAGAAGATCCAGTATGATGAGTGTTTGTGCTGCGAGTATTGATAATGTTCAAACTCCTACCACTCAGATCCTCCTGGGGTGGGGGTTCTCCATGGCAAGTGGGCCTCTTTCTGACTGACAGGCACTAACGTGGTTGCAATCATGGGTCACGTTTATGGTGGTAGTTTTCTCTGGTCTCTAAGTGCTGGCACTGTACTGCAGTATCGGTGTACTGTGTGTGGACGTCTGAAAGGGGAATACATGGGATGTAAGAATGTTTTCAGCGATTTCAGTAATCTAGCCATCAAAGCACTGTGTCTCTCAATACATTGCAGTGGTATTTGTCGTTGTTACTACCCTATCAAGATGTAGTCCCTTTCCTCCCTCCTTCTTCATCCAGTTAACTTAGGAATTCTATAGTACTTTTAAAAAAGAATACACTTTGCAGACCCATAGTGGTCATGAACTCTGTAATTGTGATGGCATAAGTTCACACCAAAATTTGAATATCTCACTATCATTTCATACCTTACCGGTTCCGATTGTAACATCATAATTATAACAGTAATAGGTTTGGATTTTTTAATGAAATTTCTCTTCAAAAACATAACTCTATTGTTTATGCATGCAATCTACTGTGCAGTGTTGGTCTTTTTTATTTCAAGTAGTTTTAGACTGTGTGAAGCAAGTTGTTTAAATGCTTATATTAACGATTTAATTAATATTTCATGTTGTAAATCTTCTGAAGCATCATTTGTGACATCTTCAAACCGTGATATTCCACACCAGATTTAATAACTCTTGAAGCAGTCTGTGAAGTGTACTGCAAGCAAAGTGTACCATTAATGCTAGGTCAGTTTAGAGTCCCTGATAGTTGAAATATTTCGTGCTAGTTCCTGTGTCACCTGCAAAGCAAACTACAGCTCTCTCTCTCTGTCTTTTTGTATGCAACAATATTTTTTCAAAGTGTATTTCGATTCAGGCTACTATTTGGTAGTGACATCATCAATTTGTGTGTGTGAAATAGTTACCACGTCCACCTTATATACACTGCATCACAATCATGTGACTGAAAATTAATTATTTATTAACTTCAGCAGTATTTCTGGATCGATTCATAGCCAGGCATTTGCTTTGGAAGGAAAGCATATCATATGTGCCGGTATCTGTCAAGTTGGTTCGTGCTTACAGACCACTTGAGATCGCGGTGGATGCCATCAAGAAGTGTGTATTTGTTGTAGTGGTCAGCATGGACACCAGTGGTTCCAAGCCCCAAGCATAAACCAGAGTGCGCTGCAGCACAGGCCTGCATGGTGAGGTAGTGGACAGCCATTGAGGGCCCTGAGCTGCATGGCTCGGACAGGCTGTATGGGCAGTGGGACACAAGAAAGTTTTTCAGATATGTTCGAGAAATCTGTGATGGTGTAATTATGTGTTTCCTTATACAATTGGTATGAAAAAAGCGCCATAATTGTTTGAATATCCCACACACTGTAATCGATTTCCTGACAAACTTTTTACATAAACTATGCTCCATACACCACCTTGTACCCAATAAATTGCTTTAATGAACAGTATTTAACACATTGCCTAAATTTTTTAAACAATACTCCATACATGCAATCGGTTTTCTGGCAAATTACCAATCAACTGGGTCTTTTTCAACCAGCTTTCAGTTGGTGGCAGGGGAGAGAGAGGGCTGGGTGTTTCCCAGATGAGGTGTTAATTAATTGATATATTTAATTAATTAGTCAATCAAATTGATATCAAAAGTGTGCTTGTATCAGCAAGGGAAGTTCGGAGAGGGTGAGGAAGGATAAGGGGGAGGAGGGGGAGGAGGGGGAGCAGGAGGGGGAGGGGAGGGGTGGGGGTTTCTTGGGCAACCTCTTAACCAAACACCAGGCTAAGTACTTGTCAATTATCCTCAGGTGGCCACAATCGGCTTAGCAGAACAATTGGTTAAGGACCTGTCAATCAAAAGAGAACAACAGGTTTGCCCCTGAATGTATGCTTGCTCCTGAATGTAGGTAACCTGCACTAACAAACTGTGCTGATGTCCTTTTCGCCACATTATTTACACTGTCTCTGGCCAAGCTGACACTCATACTCTGTCAGAATGAACATAGGCTAGACATGATAGACATGGCCTTAATCAAGGGCATTACAGTTACATTCAATGCTGAAATTGTAGATGCACTGCCCTCAAACCACGCCCCTGTTATACTTAATGCAGAATAAACACTGCATTTCAGTGTAGCACGCAGGATACTGAACTACAAGCTCGCGAACTGGGCACTGTTCAAGGAAACGCTTGATAGTCGTATCCTAGAGACTCACGAAATTACGAAACTCGCACAGATTGATGAAACTGTTGAAACTCTCACCGTCACGGTTCAGGGTGCAATAGGCGACGCCATTCCAGCAATCACGCAACTCCAACCCTCAGGGGCCCTGCTCCGGAAATCCAGAGGCTGAGACCAATGAGAAGTCGTCTCAGGAGATATTAGCAGTGCACCACGCCCTGCTGTACAAACAGCACATAAACAGACTCCAGAGTATCACACAGGGAAAGATACAAAGATTTAAAGCCGCATGGTGGGACAACACACTCTCGGGGCTAGATCCCATGCAACCTGGTGTGTGTAAACTAGCACATCACTTCACTGAGAAGAAACACTACATACCAATTTTACAAGGATTTGATGGACTAGCATATTCTGCGGAGAAGAAAGCTGAACTGTTGGCCAAAAGAGTAGCAGCGTCTTTCACTCCAAATCTGGATACCTCCGAACCAGCTTTCACACTTGAAACGGGACATCAGTGGCCAACATCTATTAACTGTTTTCGCAAACTATCTGTAACAACGATGTCCTGTCTCCAACCATCAACTCACATCGTCGTTGTTACAGGTAGTTTGCGAAAACCGGTTCATAGATGTTGGCCACTGATGACTCGTGGAGTTAACCCCTGCAGCGTTAGTAAAAGTCTGAAGGTGGTGTACTGAAGCCATATAATAGCTAACGTCGGAAGGACGGATATAGGCCTTCCATTTTATTATATTAATGAATTTAGTACCGGCAGACTCAGGATGGGAACTTCTACCAAGCTGTGGTGAGGTAACCTTTGAGAATTTCGTTCAGTTTGACGATGGCATCGGTGTCCATGGCGTTCTGACCCATGCTGAACTGTTGGCCTGTGAGGATGAGGACAGCCAACTGCAGTCAAATTGAGGGACACGAGGTCGTCTGTCCATACCCAACACACCAACGCTCTCAGAACCGAAAAGAGTGATAATTTCTTCCCAGCTTTCATAATCATCGAAAATTCGCTGGACAATGCCAGACAATAGTCATTTTTCACAATGACGTATAACATTTTCATTGGTCTGTTTTTCGTAAACTGTATGTGCGTAGTATAAAATAAAGATGACTGTTCATATGTATGTAATATCTACGTCCTGCAATTTACTTTCGATCAAACTTCCACTTATTTAAATTTTTACCTCCATCCTTCTCGATTATTTGAACTCCTATCATTTTGAAATCTCGGTAATTTGATGTTTTTCCTTGGTCCCGTGAGTTTCAAATTATCGAGAGGCGACTGTATTATATTCCCCGATTCCTCGCTTAGTACTGGTTCTTTGCAAATAGGAATTGGGGGAGACCTGGCATCTCTCTTCAGTCATGTTCCATATCAGGTTTTACAGCAACCCCGTCTCACTCTCCCCTATGTCAAACAAATTTGTCACCATTCGTGACGCCCTTCTTAAGTTTACTACCCTCTGACAATCCTATATGGTAGGGGCTCCACACACATGAGCAATGTTTTAAGATGGATCGCTGACAGAGCTGAATATTCTGTAAGGAATATCCTGTGTAGGCTTACTGAGTTTTACTAGTATTCTACCAATGAAGCGAAGCCTGCCACAGCCTTTACCTACGATTGGGCGTTATGAAACATGTAATTTCATATCCTCACAAGTTGTTACAACAAGGTATCCGTCTGACTCCAATTGTGATTCACTGAATTTGTAGTTGTAAGATACTAAGATTTTACGTTTAGTTAAGGGCGCCATTTACATTTCCCAACATTTGAAGGAAATTGCCAATCTTTGTACCACTTTGAAATCTTATCAAGATCTGACCCAATAATTGTGCAGCATTTTACAGACATAATTTCACTATAGATAATTGCATCATCTTCACAAAGTCTCGGGTTAATGTTGCCTGCAAGGTTTTTGTATACAACATGAGCACTTTCCTGGGACATTCGTGAAGTTATTTCAACCTCTGTCGATGAATCTCCAACCAAGATAACATGCTGAATTCCTCCTACGAAGAAATTCTGAATAAAGTCACATATTTCGTTTGATACTCGATATGATCACACTTTTGTTGTGGTACTGATTGTGAGTATAACGCTTTTATGAAATAATGCACTGATTAACAGGACATACTTCAGGGTTACTGATAAGTACCTACAGTCTTTCAGAAGATGACTGTGCAAAAACTGCAAGATATATAGAACAATGATACATATCAGAGGATAGAGCTCATCTCCAGGTTTCGATCTGTAGTACACACTGTGGCGTATTTTTAGAGCTCAAGGGGGCGAGCGTGTTAGAACGTGAAGTCTAACGGGGCAATGTGTGAGTTTCGTGTCCTTTAATTCGCTGAATGTGAGTCAGTTGTGATGGTTCAGCCATTTCGTACCAAGTATCAAGTAACACTCAAATATCAAGTAAAACACAAAACAGTGCATGGGTGGTACAATTCATTCTGCGAGACTGGCTTCTTAGGGGTGTGTGGTCTGAACAAAACAGACCGTCAGCAGAAAAGATGGATCATGTGCAGGAATCATTTCTTAGGATCCCGAAGAAATCGTATTACGAATCGAAAGTTGTAGAAATGCCATATCCAGTGACATGTCTCTACATGACTTGTACTTTTCACACAGCAGCCTTGTGAAACCCGAAAGTACTTGCAAATAACCTGTCTTGTAGTCAACATCTGTGAAATTTAGCACCTTTATCTGGTTCATCTTGTATTTTTATCGTTTATCTGTTCTTTAGGGTACTCTGGATTACCTTCACATGATTTGCAACTTCACAGTAATGTATACTGTATCTCCCAGTGTGCTTCTGTACGTTTATGATGCCGGTACTTTGTGTGGTACAGCACACTCAGATATATGTGTACCAATAATACAGCGAGGTAGCGAGAGTTCCATGAAGAACAAACTAAAACAAGAAATCACTGACTGACAAATCAATAAAATTCTCTTATAAAAATGAATATTTATTTTTTCATTAAGGAAAAACGCAAATAATTCATTATTGGTAATAGTGGCCACTAATTTTAACAATATACTTCTCGTCAGTTGTTAGGCTATTGGTAGTTTCACTATCAGAGTTTGAACAAAAATAAAAATCTTTCTTATGTAACAAAAGTGGCCATCAGCAAACCTTCAGGCGAAAATGATTATGTTTTGGTATATTTGGAACAATTGACTGAATCGCCAAAGAAGGTACTTATGAGCCCACATTCAGTTACAGTAACAGCCTCTAGTACCTGTGATTAAATGATTTTCATCTAAATGTCATCCATGTGAACGGTAAAAACAAGTACTCTTAAAGATTTTCGGACACAACAGCTAACACCAAGAAGGGTAAGTCGTGCGGGGAAGAGTTCTTTGTCACGTAGTAGAAGGTAAATTTCTTAGTACATTTCTCTTAAAAGTCATTGATCATTTCTGTTGTGGCGTAACAAGCTAGCTACGCCACACTGAGAAGGGAGCCGAAAGGCACGCGTACACACACGCCGACTGGCGTCAAGCCTGGAACAGGATACGTTATGACTGCTATAAAGAAAATACGTAGCTTTGGAATATACTTAACTTTATTCTTTGTTGGTTTACAACGTTCTTCTTGAGACATTTATACGATAACTCTCAAACTAGGTAAGGCTAATGGCGCCTTGCTAGGTCGTAGCCATGGACTTAGCAGAAGGCTATTCTAACTGTCTCTCGGCAAATGAGAGGAAGGCTTCGTCCGTATTGTCGCTAGCAATGTCGTCCGTACAACTGGGGCGAGTGCTATATCGTATCTCGAGACCTGCCTTGTGGTGGCGCTCGGTCTGCGATCACACAGTGGCGACACGCGGGTCCGACATGTACTAAATGGACCGCGGCCGATTTAAGCTACCACCTAGCAAGTGTGGTGTCTGGCGGTGACACCACAATTTCACATATTGGTTATGTGATATCCTCAAGGTGAAGGGAAATTAAGCACTAGTAAAGTCATCAGAAGTTGGGAATTAACTACAAATGGCATAAATAATTATTTGAAACGTCAATACATTACAAAAAGTTATAAAATTTAGAGCTTGTGAACCGATTTATTCGGAAATGTACTATGAATGATAAGTGTCAGGTTCAAATCGTTCTACCTTTTTGTGATACTCTCGCCCAATTACCTCTACTTTACACGGCATTATTGTCATGTAATAACCTAATGCGTGAGTGATACGCAGGGGGATCACTTTACATTCACATTACGGTGACTTCCATCTTCGTTATTCATAGATTCGTTTTTGTTACTTGCCGTTATACAAGGAAATAGTAACAGGTAGAGGTCCCAAATACGGAGCTGCCACAATATCTGGTACCAAAAACAACGATTAGATTCGTCGTCTCCGTGTAAAATATACATACAGCATTCAATGCACATTATTAGTTATATGAAATTAATGTCTTATGCATATACACATTATTATTATTATTATTATTATTATTATTACTCGTTCACTGGATTAAATTATTATTTATTTCACTTACACACATGTTCCATGATCATTCGATACTGTTAAAGTTTTCCATTAAAGTTGAAAATATAATAAGTAAATAAGTAAATTCCTTTTATAATATTTGCACGCATGTGCTGTATCACCACATCTGTCTAGATAGCCACCTCTATTATGAAGAAGTCATATGACACCCAAATTAATAAATTTCAAAACATATTCCTGCAGACAGACGAATTAACAAAACGAAGCTGTTTAATTAATCGACTGTTACACACAAACAATAATACACATTGTTTCCGCAGTCCTAAATATCAGCATATTTCAACATTGACACAGGTTTCCTGTTCCCGACAAAAAAGCTGAAGTATCGGTTTCTTAAAAGCACATTCAGATAATCTAAGATGTAAGTCTATGTGCCAGAATGTGTTTTATAGCTGGTATTCGTCTCTGAATATCTAGAACAGAAGTAATTATCGAAGGACAAGTGCAAGCAACGACATTCACACGAGAAATTGTAATGTAATGTAACTCTGCTGCCAACGAGTCCCCGTACATTCTTCTTTAATAGTTCGTAAAACAAGGGGCTGGCTTTGGACGTAGTAACATTTTAAATGAAAATTACAGGCTTATACGTTTTTGACGGCCAATAAACAATTTTTAAAACAAATTTATCAGCCACTAACGTTTCCATCACGTCTGAAGTGCTTTTTATTACAAAAAGTGAATTCATAAGTAGAAACGTTCTATTAAAACGGAAATCATACAAGAAAACTTTTTTTCACCTTGCCATCACCTGGACCGGTCACTGAGTTACACTTGGAATGCTAATCACATGTAACATAGAATTACAGAAATAAACAAAGCTTACTGGGCTTAAATGGCAGTAAAAATCTTCGTACCGGCCGGATATCGAACCCCCTTCTTTTGCTCTATATTTTTGCATTGCAGCAGCCAGCCACCAAGACACTCAGTTATCGAAAATATCGTCACGAAAAATATGAGTAGGTAAATCACATGTGCATGCTGCCTAGAACATGTTTCGTTTACGCACATCACTTGTAGGTGCGATTCCCTAATTTTTTTTTAGGTAACGCCAAATTTAGAACTGTTCAAATAAACGAAGAGTGACAGATATAAAAGGGATGCTAAGCACAGTAAAAATTTTAGCTCAGATCGGTGATAGAAACCATTAGCTTTGCTCTATATTTTCATACTGAAGCGCCCAGCAACCAAGGCACAGGGATTTCGAAAAACAGCGTCAAAAAACTAACAGACTTGTGACACTGCCTACAATATGATCTGTTCACCTATATGACTAGTATCTGCGCTTAAGTTATTTTTATTTCCTACGTAACATTTGTAACTTAGAATTATGGAAATAAAAAGTGAGAGACCTAAATGGCACGGTAAGCGGCACTGAAAATCTTTATACCGACCGGACATCGAACACACACTCTTTGCCATATGGTCTCACACAGAAGCTCTCAGCTACCAAGCCAAATTGTTTTTGAAAAATTTCGTCCGAAGGAAATATCGAATCCAAATGACATATTCACAATGTCTACAATAAATTTCCTTTGCTAGCAGCTATATTTCAGAAATTTTTATATCCTACGTAACCATGTGAAAATTGGGAATATACGAACAAGCAAAAACTACCAGAGGTTATGTACATTGCATCAGATATCAAAATTCTTAGTAACGATCGGGGATCGAAACTCCAACCTTTGCGCTATATTTTCACATTAATGCGCTAGTTTCGGAAAACGAGGTAAAAACATCAATAGGTAAACCACCTCTGTACAATGTGTGTAATATACTTCCTCTGCACATGTCACTAGTACGTATACGCAAATTTATTTACGTCAGCCGCGGGTAACTAAGAATTGCCAGAGGGAAAAGGTATGGTAAAGGACAGTAAAAAATCTTAGTTCTCATCGGCGATCGAACCTCCAACCGTTGCTTTTTTCTGACAGTTATACGTTTATCACAATGGCACACTATTTCTGGAAAATTTTGTCAAAAACTTATGTAAGAAAATCAGTTGAGCGTGTTGCCTACAACAGTCCCTAACGCACAGTAGTGGACGTTCCCTCTTTTATGGTGGACTGTAGGCGATAGAGGTCTTAAAAACATTTTCATTAGATTTTCATAAAATTTTGAAATAAAGTATTTGCTAGGCAATTTTTATTAAATGGTTTAACTTACTGAAATTCTGCTTTTTAAATTATGTAAAGTGAAGTTGCTTCCCTACTTTATAAATCATCGTAGTGGAAACGGTGGGCGGTTAGAGAATTTTACTACTAACAGAAATACAAAAGTATGCGGTGTGTGACTACCTCTGGTCTACAACATGTTTGCCTGACACGTAACACTAGTAGGCCTGCTTCAGTAATTTTTCGTTCATTGGTAACCACGTCTAAGTTTAAATTATATTGCTTCCCTACTTTATAAATTGCTGTAGTGCAAACTAGTAGGTCTGCTTCAGTAATTTTTCGTTCATAGGTAACCACGTCTAATTTAAAATTATACGCCGCGAGGGATTAGCCTAGCGGTCTAAGGCGCTGCAGTCATGGACTGTGCGGCTGGTCCCGGCGGAGGTTCGAGTCCTCCCTCGGGCATTGGTGTGTGTGTTGGTCCTTAGGATAATTTAGGTTAAGTAGTGTGTGTAAGCTTAGGGACTGATGACCTTAGCAGTTAAGTACCGTAAGATTTCACACACATTTGAACATTTAAAATTATACGAATAAGCACAGTTTGCACGAGGTAAAACGCACCTTAAGAGTCAATAAAGACATTAATACGAACTGAGATTCGAACCCCCAAACTTGTTTCTGTATTCTGGCACTGAACCAATCAGCCACCAAGACACATTGTAACCGAAAACAAAATGCAGAAACAACACTGGGTACCATAAATCACATGTGCACATTAACATATATTCGTAATTTCGATTTCTTAGGTCACTGCGCGGACCGTCACGGCCGCGCGGGAAGCCCATTGTTCTCAGTCGGCTCACCTTGGTGCGGGTCGGAACGGGGCCACCTGCGAGCAGTCACGTGACCCGCGCCGCCGGCCAATGGGCACGCGCGGCAGGTGCGTCGCGCTGCGCCGTGCGCCGATGCCCGAGGAGCAACGCGACGGACACGTCAACGCAAGGCGGCGGCGGCTAGACTCGGCAGTGCAGCGGGACGCGCGGCGGCGGCTCGGCTCCGCACTTGCCCGGCGCGCGGGCCCGGTAAAACTAAAGTGGCGGCGCGGGTGCGGGCGGGCGCCACGGCCCGGCCCGGCCGGCGCCAAGGCAAAATCTGCTGCCGCTGCTGCGCCGGCTCCCGACAACAATAGCCTATCTGAAAATGTCAGTCAACTATTGTGCACGCGCCGCGGCGTTTGCTCAAATGAAGTATATTTTGTTCCCAAACCCCCACTATATGCTATAATACTAAAACCACCGGCACCGCCGGCCACACACAAACGAGCAGACGCCCTCACACATACGCAGGCAGGCCCGAATGGGCGCGCACGCACACGCAGGCGCGCCCGCCGTGCATGCATTACGGCAGGCTGCAGGGAGCGGGGCGAGGGTGCTGGATATTCAAGTTTAATGTGCAGCTACAAGAAGTTGCGAGAATAGCGCCAGATACAACAACACAATGGCCGCCATTGTTTCCCATTGTGGCACCGATGATGGCCATTGTGCGGCGTTGGCTCGCTCGCGTGTGAGTGAGTGGGAGTATGTGTGTGTGTGTGTGTGTGTGTGTGTGTGTGCGGGTGTGAGTGTGGACAGACCTGCAACCGGCGCGCGAGCTGGCAAAGTGGCTGTGCGGGGGAGGGGCTCCGAGGAAGAGGCGGCGACGCCTGCGCATCTCTCTGTAGACACCGCTTCGCCGCCTCATCTTACGGCACCTAATGGATGTTGACACCTGTCACAAAGCATTAGTCTTCACTTACTATTTTTCTCAGTGAATCGCCTACTCTGCGGCATAGTTTTGAAACTTCCTATGGAAATTAAAACTATACGCCATACTAGGTCACGAACCCCGAACGTTTTCCTTTCGTGGGGAGCGGTAATACCGACTGAGCTATTCGGGCACATCTCACGTGTCGCCCTCACAAATTCGCTTCCGGCTTGTAAGATTCTACCGTGTCTAGCTATATTTCGATGGTAATTAGCGGTCGCAAATTTAATTAAAGGTAATGTCATTTTAAATGATTAAGGAGGAAGGGATAAAGGGGCTCATCTACAGATATACAAGGGAAGGTTAAGCATTGTGACTGCGTGTCTAGTACTCATCCCAGGTCCCTGTTTCACTGTTAATATTTATTACACTGCAGTTATGTAATGATATGGTGCACATGATTTACATGCGATAATTCTGATGAACAAGACTTGTTCTTATAGTCGCTGTTTATTAGACAACAACTTCAAACTAACACACACAACCACTTCGCAGACACTTTTACAATTGTCTTTCTCTCAGTTCGTACCATTCTGCAAATCTCTGCGTGAAAATTACAAAAATCAAAATGGAACCACAGTCCATCTCTGTAGCTGAGTGATCGGCATGTCTGATTTCAGTGCGAAGGATCCGAGTTCGATTCCCGGTAGTGCATTGGACTTTTCCTTGGCGGGAGGCCTGGAACGGAGAGCATTCAGCCTCTTGATAGCAATTGAGGAGCTACTTGCACCAACAGTAGCGTTTCCAGATCACGAAAACTGACAACGCTCGGGGGAGAGATATGCTGAACACACACCCCTCCATACTCCGCACGAAGACGCCATCGGCGAAGGATGACACGGCGGTACGTCGTAACCGATGAGCCAGCAGAAAATGTGAAGTTTACGTTTCACAAAGCGAACCACCCCAGGGACAGTTACTGTTCCTCATTGTGTACTCGCGATTGTTAAACACTGAAGCCGACGCATAGTGTTATTTTTACTACATTTGTCCCGCACACAGTACAAAGCATGGTCCGCCAGCTTAGCTAGGAACGCCAGCACGGTAGCTGAGCGTCTTCGGTCAGAGGGCTGCGTGCTCTCTGTAATAAAAAAACTGAGTCAAGGAATCAACGATCAACTTGAACGGATGTCTTGTGACGTCCGCCCAGACCAAACGCAACGAACTATGTCGAACAAACAAAAAAAAAGGTGGTAACGTTCTTCCCTCCCATGCACTGGGGCCGGGTTCGATTCCCGGCCGGGTCGAATATTTTCTCCGCTCGTTGACTGGGTGTTGTGTTGTCCTCATCATCATTTCATCCTCATCATCGGCCGCAAGTCGCCCAATTTGTCACAGAATGAAAAAAGACTTGCACTTGGCGGCCGAACGTGAATGGAACATCCCGGCCAACAATGACATACGATCATTTCATTTCATTTTTTCACAGAGCATGGAGACTCCAACCAAATGCATCGGAGACAGAAGTCTGCGCATACCACTTGAACAACAGAATCGCAAACTAACAGCTCTATGTGAACTTCCGTCAACAGGGGATCAAACACAATTTCTAGCCTAAATACCTCGGTGTCACACTCGATCGATCTGTAACATGTGAAAGAAACCTGCAAAAAAACTAGCTTAAAGCTAATATTGTGCCCCAGTATGGTAATATAATGCTCATATATGGAAACTAGACGTGTGTCTGAATGAATCAATGAGAATTATTACGGGTACACCAAAATCCACGCCGATCCCATGGCTGCACACCATCAATAACAATCCACCATCTGACTTGGGACGCCAAGAAGCAATTCATCGAGAATGGAGGAAGCTGCATCTTTGGTTACTGCCTTTAACCCGCATTGTGTGCAGGGTCGGCAGGGTTAAGTACGGATTTGGCATGGTTAAGATTAAGGGGTGGCCGGATGCCCTTCCTGCCGCCACCCCATACCCCCCAGGACGGAATTAGTGTACCCCAACTGTCTGCATCTAGTGTAAATCGTGAAATAGTGTGAACGTGTTTCAAATGTCTGCGAGTCGTGTAACTGAGGCGGGACGTTGGGACTAGGCCGGTATTCACCTAGTAGGATGTGGAAAACCGCCTAAAAACCACATCGAGGCTGGCCGGCACACCAGCCGTCGTCGTTAATCCGCGGGGCGGTTTCGATCCGGGCCCCGCGCGCCTACCCGAGTCCAGGAAGCAGCGCGTTAGCGCTCCCGGCTACCCTGGCGGGTAATGGAGGAAGCTGCATCACTGACTATCCCCCAAAACCTACCAGTTTATAATTCTTAAATGACCCTCCTTCAGACCCCACACCCCTTGACACCACCCACTCCACAGTGGCGTAATGGAAGAAACAACAAGAAGTTTAACGCTAAAGAAGAGAGATGCAGGAGATGGAATGCTACAACAATAAAACATCAAGGTGTCCAAGCTCCACCTGACAGTCTACCAGGATCTGAAGAGAAGTGAGTGGAGACGTCAGAACCGGATGAGAACTCGTCTCGCCAGGTGCAATGCTCTGATGCACAAGTGGGAAGTCCGTGACTCTCCAGCTTGCCATTTTGTTGCCCAAGAACAAACCGTTCAGCATATTGTCAAAACTCATACAGTCACTCCAACACAAATCACCACAATCGCTCACACCACACCAGCAAGCACCATCAACACAGTGAAACATGTGAAGGCAAAAAGCGTTGAAGAAGTGTGTGACAAAATGAAGTGTAATCGTGTGACATTCCAGTGTCTCCCAGTAAGAGACCAACACCAAACCACAATCCATCTAGCACTACAGCAAAAACCGCAACAGGAACCAGAAACCAGCACCAACAGGAAGCCAGCTACACCTAATTATGATAATTTAGAATTTAACTTACTTTTAAGTAGACTGGAGAAGAAAAAAGAGATACTGCAGACAGCGCAGCAGATTTACTTAGATTGTGCCATCCGAAGAGTGATTCTCTCTGTTTTCTAGGAAATGAGCTGACAGACAAAATCGTCCTAAAGGCAGGGAATATTCCTACATGAGCAGTGTCGCTGCTCGACCTTATGCTCAAGGTCTGCCTAAGAAGGTCAGAATCATTCGACTTGGACAAAATATATATAATTCATGAAAGACCACACTGACGAAGATATTTCGATTACTCACAGACAGGCAGTAAATGCTTTGCACAAGTAAAACACCCAGAACACTCAGACAAGAAATGAATATCTTACAACAGAATACAAGAAACAGGACGATAGCTAGCGCGGAAATTCCTAAAATAGCATAAGACTTGCAAGCAGGTATCATGTGCTTACAAGAACCGTATAAGGAAATGGGCAACTAATATGTCCACCAAAACATGTTACCATAACAAAAGCCAACAATGACTGTGTGGCTGCACTAGTAATTTTAAATAGAACTGATAACATAATTAAGGTAACAGCAGTTATGCAATCAACATTTGGTTACCACAGAGACAACCAAATGGAACGTTACACGGGTGACTGCATCCGTGTACGCCCAATATAGCCATCAAATACAGCGTTACGCAAACCAGATCAGGGACCTAGCAATGTACGCCAGAGGCAAAAAATTAGTGGTAAGTGCTGACATTAATTCCATATCCACCCTCTGTAACTCGAGACAGAACGGATGACAGAAGACACATAATCACCGACTTAATACAAAAAACACAGTTATATGTAATACACACAGAGGGACTTATACCAACATACGCAGGGTTCGATGGTACGACAAGCATAAAGATTTTACTCTAGTAAATGATGCAGCAATGGCATACGTAACAAACTGGACCATACATGACAATATAACCAGAAGTCATAACGTACACACTAACACTCAGAACGCAACTACCAAATCACGCACCAGACCCTTATTGTTCGCGGTGGTCTAGCGCTTCTAGGTGCTCAGTCCGGAACCGCACGACTGCTACGGTCGCAGGTTCGAATCCTGCCTCGGGCATGGATGTGTGTGATGTCCTTAGGTTAGTTAGGTTTGAGTAGTTCTAAGTTCTAGGGGACTGATGACCACAGATGTTAAGTCCCATAGTGCTCAGAGCCATTTGAACCATTTGAACCTTATTGTTCCACAAAGAAGACTGCAACAAATTAACGGAAATTATCCGACAACACGATATAGAAAACATCAATGGAGGTATCGATCACAGAGCACACAAGCTAACGCAAATAATACAACATCCACAAAAAGCATCAATACCGCCGGCAAAGAACCAACGAACTCACGAGACACCAACAAGATGCCAGACGCAAACGAAAATTATGTCAAAGGGCGATAGTAGATAAAGAGAGAGGCATAAGCCTTGAAACATGTAGGCATGCACAAGACTTATACAGACAGACCCTATACAACACGTATAAATAATAATGGGAACAATTTGTAACAACACAAACAGAGAAAAATATATGGGGGAACCACACAAAAGACTAATAGAGAAGATAAAACCCCACTATTTCTGGAAACACTAAGGTAGGATAACGACACGATGACGAGGGATGGAGGAATACAGCGGAGTTTCTGCTGTATAAACTGCTCCCTGACGATATCATCGATACAGACACACAATATCATACAATACTAAGAGAAAACTCACACACCATACAACGTTGCAACTGTCACCTGTCATTTTACGCAAGAAGATGTTGCGCAAGCAATCTCAGGGATCAGAAACAAGAAAGCACCTCGACCAGATGATATCTAGTTGGAAACACCGAAAAAACTAGCACTGCGGATCATTCCGTTGCTAACAACGCTACTATGGAAAACCTCCAAAGCAGTGATCATTAAGAAATAAGCAGACAGGAGTCCTTCAGATCCAAAGACTCACAGGCCAATGTGCCTAATAAACACCCTACCAAAAATTCAGGAGAAGCTACAGTGTAAGAGCTTGCAAACCCACAGATCTCCCAGGGCCATGAGCCAACACCAATTCCACTTCAGAACCAACAAAACAATAGAGGATGCCATCAACTATGGCCGGCCGCGGTGGCCGAACGGTTCTAGGTGCTTCAGTCCGGAACCGTGCGACTGCTACGGTCACAGGTTCGAATCCTGCCTCAGGCATGTATGTGTGTGATGTCCTTAGGTTAGTTAGGTTTAAGTAGTTCTAAGTTCTAGGGGACTGATGACCTCAGATGTTAAGTCCCATAGTGCTCAGAGCCATTTGAACCATTTTTCAAAACCGACACATGAAGAGTACAGATATGCCTATATGCAACATAACTACAATCACCAGAGGATGGACAGCTACACTCACAGTGACAGCGGAAACAGTGACACTGAAGAGGAACACGAGGGGGAAGACGAGAACATAAAAAAAAGGGGGTTCAAATGGCTCTGAGCACTTAACATCTGAAATCTGAAGTCACCAGTCTCCTAGAACTTAGAACTACTTAAAGCTAACTAACCTAAGGACATCACACACATCCATGCCCGAGGCAGGATTCGATTCGAACCTGCGACCGTAGCGGTCGCGCGGTTCCAGACTGAAGCGTCTGTAACTGCTCGGCCACACCGGCCGGCGAGACGTAACAGTAAATAAGCATAAGGTGCTGGCGATCTAGCCAAAAAGCACTAAATCCTGTACACGGATGAGAAACTAAATTTAATAGATAGGATTAGCAAAACAAGGATTAACAATACCATTTATCCACTACTAACCAAACTTTTTTGTTGCGGCTGGTGGTCAACAGCTCGAAGAAACCATTTCGAAGTATTCACCGCCAGTCACAATCGGTGATGGCTCTAACAAATCTTTCCTCTATCCTACCATCTTTTCATATTTTCCTTAAAACCACGAACTTTTATTTATATTTCAGCCTTAAGTTATAGTTATTTTAAAAAGAATTATTCTTTGTAAAATATTGTAGAATAAAATGAAAGAAAAGCGAACAACAAAAAAGATGAGAAAGTAAAACTGTAAGATGTGCGACATGTTTGGTAATAAATAAATAAGTATTGTCAGAGACTGCCATCTGATAAAGTACCCAGGACCATTCAGTGATTTTATTAATGTTGCTTCCTCTGATATCAACTGACTTCATTCAGCAGATGTTAAACTCTTATTAAATATATCTTTTTTAAATAACAGTCTTAATTTTATAGTTTAAATGTCCTTCTGTTAGTATTATTGAATTATTAACTTGAATTTGAAAATATTAGCTTTGCGCCTAAATCCTCAAATGTATGATTGTAAACTGTATGTGTTCGTTAATATTTGCTCTTGTCGCCATATGATAAATAAATAAACATATAAAATAAACCATATTAGTTTCTAAATTGTTTAATTAACAGTCTTCCTTTTACCCCACTTCTCGTTTTTATCTCCTGACGACATTTATCTCAGTACTAGCTTTTTACTCGCAGGTTCGCCCGTGTACTCATATGGGACGTTAAATATTTCATACATATACACAGGGTGAACCAGAATGCCACCGAAAAGCTTATAGATGTGGTAGTATGGACAAACACAGAAAAAAAAGAAAAAGAAAGAAAAACAAACATGGGCTCTAAAATGTCTACCTTACGAGCTATGAGTACTTCTTCATCTTCGATGCTGTGAAACGTATCTCTTCTAGTGAGGCACTTTGCTTTCCACGTTTTAGGAGAAGATAGTATGAACCAAACGAGAAAAATGAGTCCAGTAAGCTTGGCCTCCTTGGGATCTAAAATGCATACCTTAAGAACTTTGGGCACTTGTTCAGTATAACAGATGTGTTCCGCACTAGCGAAGATGAAAAAGTGCTCGTAGCCCGTAAGGTGTGCATTTTAGAGATCATGTATACCGGACATTTTTTTCTTAGTTGAGTCCATAGTACCAGCTCTGAAAGTCTGTCAGTGGATTTTTGGTTGATCCTGTATATTTCACATACATTTAACATATTCAACACACATTTCTAAACATGTTTCATCCATATCTACAGCGAATTTCGTCCTACACTTTCTTCTGAATTCTGAGAAAGCTTGTAATTCTACTACTAATTGATTGTCGTTTCGAGGAAAAGGACTGTCTCTGGCGACTGTCTGATTCTCTGCTATTTTATACCACGTGACTCTAGACAGGACGTTAATTGTATCTGTGGTATTCAGCCGCGTAGTATGATCTTTGACCCCGAAGACCATTATAGTTGATGCATTGATTAACGCAAATGAGAGACAGATTGCACTTTATACTTTTAAAGTGTTGCTAGTAAACTAATTAAAGAAAAGAAATACTAATAGATCATTTTCGGACGTTTCTACAGGTGACCCCTTCTCATTGTCAACCCACCCCTGACTGTAGCAGGAGTATCTTACTCCAACAGTATCTTTATGCAAATAATGAATAACATATACATCAAGTTTGATTGAACTCGCTCCAGGCATTCCTGAGTTATGCTGCCCAAATGCTCAGCCATAGGGGTGCTAGTGGTGTCTTACTGTAACAGTGAATTATTCTAGACAGAAGGTGATATGGGTGCCAAATTTGGTGGAAATTCATTCAGGCGTTATAGATATACGCTGAATACGTCGCTGTCTATGTCCTGCCGCCACTGCCTCAATTCAAGTAGTAATTGTCACCAACAATTCTAGCGACTCCGAAAACTATGTATTCGATATTAATATCGTTCGTTATCGGATGTTCTTACCCGTCACGTCTTCTCAGAGCTACCTTCACCGTATGGATAGTAGGAGTTCATTGCCCCCACAATGAAAATGAAACGAGCGCATGGCATCGTTGGCCGGAAGGCTCCATCCGGGGATGTTCGGCCGTAAGTTGCAAGTCTTATTTCAGTCGACACCACACTGGGCAACTTGCTCGCCGGTGATGAGGATGAAATGATGGGGGGGACAACACACCACCCAGTCGCCGAGCAGAGGAAATCTCCAATCCGGCCAGGAATCGTACCCGGGTCCGCTTGCTTGGGACGCGAGCACGTCACCACTCAGCTAAGCAGGCGGACGCCCCCACAATATTTTTACACAAACAGTTATATAGATATACGTAAGTAAAATTTGAGTGAACTTATTCCAGAAGTTTCACAGTTAAGCATCCATGTCACCTTCTTTTCATCCCCATCCATACACCTTTTCATCTCTACCCCGGTGGGTTGGTAAGTGTTCTTACCCTGTAGAAACCTTCGCGGTCGTGAGCTCATAGTAACTGGATGAATGGTATAGGAACTCATAGAAGATGAACAAACAAATATTCATCTATATTACTAAATGGCTATCCCGGTTCATGGTACCAGTCGCAGGCTGCCTAGATCAAAGATTTTGATTTTTAATATTTCGCATGATTATTGACCGAATTCAAAAGTTTAAAAAGTTGTCATGATTATTGACCGAATTCAAAAGTTTAAAAAGCTGTCATAATATACTCATCAAGAGGTATAATCTTATGCTGAAGATTTAACGAAATAAGAGAAGTATTTATTTCATTTGAGTCTCCTCAACCCGTGGCAGAGAATGCCTACGATATCACAATCATTTGGATCCCCTCAAAGCATGGCAGAGAATGCTCACGATACCACTACCATTTAAGTCTTCTCAAAACGTGACAGAGAAAGCCTACAATAATACATTTCTCCCTCTGCATTGTCCCACTTGCGAATGGAGAGTTGCCTGATTGACCTTAGAAAATACGCTCGCGGAATTTTAATTGTAATATATTACGGTATTCAACGCCTCTCTGGTTGTGTCTGGTGTTTGAAGAGCTTCTCCGTAAGGCTCCTTCGCTTACTAAACGAACCGATGACGAAACGCACAGCTCTTCTTTGCTGTTATCTATCTCCTCTATTAACCATACCCAGTAAGGATACTTCACATATCTACTTCCCGTAGGTGGGTACCTTAATACAAAGATGTAATAAATTAAACACGTGTAAACGGTAACTGAATTCAGTGGACATACCGGCATCAACACAGTCACATCCCTTCACTTTATTAGGCACTGTTTTGGAATTTTGCCTTTAACTTTAGTATAACGTTAGAAACTGTTCCCTGCTGGGCGAACACCTGAGACGAAAGTTCCTTCCATTCCCATGATTCGAGCCAGCTATACCGAAATAATAACCGCTGTCTTAGCGTAGGTCGTTAGTGGTCACCAATGACAGTTTACTAGCGACCTATGCATTGACAACAGATATTATTTAGATGAACCTGAATAAGCAGAAGGGAGAATGGAGTATCTCGTTTCCGTCAAGTGCCTGTTTCTGACTTGAGTTGGGCAGTCAAAAGAAAATTGAACACCCGCGATAACAACACCATGGAATCGTTCCGTGAGAATTTAATCACCCCACACATTAAGACATTTATCCTACCGGTTGACTAATAGATTAATCCCTGTTTCGCAGAACTCGGTCGGCCGTTGACGGATTCCCTACCGCACCCTACTCTTGCGCTTCGTCTTACAACTGAAAGCGACTTTTCTAGGACAGTACGGAATAACAACACCCAATATATTACTTTTTCCTATGTATAACACACGAAAAGACTGTGAAGGTGAATTTCGAGAGATTCTGGCTCTCAGGCATACTTATCAACCATCATCCTTCCCATACACCATTCGCGACTGGGTTACTGGGTTAGGAAAGGGGGATGGAGGCGCGGGGGGGGGGGGGGGGGGGGGAGTGACTGTAGCACACAAGGTACCCTTTGCGTCTCACCATAATGCGGCTAGCGTATTATAAGTGTAGCAGTAGTGGGAAAGCCGGAGAAAAAGAGAACCGAAGTGTTTGAGAGGGAGTGTTGCAGAAGAGTTGCAAAGTCGAAATTGTATTTTCGTCCAAAAATCGCGGCGGCACACCATAGTGAGCAACGCACATTCACACCACGGAAATTAGCGATGTCTCGCTGCAATCTGCAGCGACGAATGTGAGAGGCTGAAGAAGACACGACCTCTCTCTCAGCACAGCCACACCGTTGCCCAGAGATTAATGCATACAGGCCACTAATATTAGACCAAAAAGTAGGCGAATCAGAAACAATTGCTGCAAACAGTTTTATCAGTTTTATTGTCTTATTGACTTCATTTGGGGGCCAATATGACTACGCTAGCACCCCGCTCCCCCCCCCCCCCCCCGGTTCAGAGTTTTATAAGTGGGGGAGGGGGGGATATGAAAAATGTACTCCCAAAAGGGGTATATCTGCGGTTTTATATCTCACGAGGACTCACAATAACGAACACATGGTCCTGCTAAAAATATTAGGGAATTAAATAGTGCATTAAATGAGACCAGATACAAATTTTTAAGATCACCGTTCCTGTACTAGTGCTCATCAAAGTTGGACAAATTTTACATATTTATGGAAAATTTTCGTTTTAGCTTCTGCTATTTGGAATATCATCTAAACTAACTCATTTATCAATTAACTGTTTCATACAAAAGTTAAAGAACTGCAGTTGATCAACACGTGTTACTTGCACTATATAAAACATAGTACAACAGTACTTCTTTGTACTAGTCTCGTACTTAGTAAATATAGTAGTACAATAAAATGTTGAAACTGTAGAAAATATAAAAAGATAATAATTTAATGAAAGTTTCATATAGAATATGATAGATTCATTCAACTGATGAGAAGATGGAGGCAAGATAAGAGACACAATTCTTGAAATCAATTAGTGATCATTATATTTCATTATAATAAAAATTGTAGTTAAAGCTATGGAGATAAAAAAAGGAAAAAATAGGTTGGTGCACAAATTTCACACACGTCAACGTTGGACTGTCGTTGGGCCACTCGGCTCCTCAAAGTCTGTAACTTCCGATTCGATGTCCGTTGCCCCATCACTCAGCTCCTCAAAGTCTGTAATTTTCGTCGCCCTATATTTGCAGCCCAGGTCTTCGTCAACATCTGGCTCGTCAGTATAATCTGACTGGAGGTAGTCAAAGCAGACGTTTCCCTTGCATTGGCACAAATCAATGAGCGCTTAATCACAGCCTTCCGAAGCCACAACCAACTGCATACACCTTAATGCATTTGCAGAAAATTGTGGAGTGAAGAGACTGTGGAGCTGGTTCCTTGGAGACAGGAACGGAGTCAAGACCATACAATGAAGCTTGCCATCCCCAGAGAAGCGGACCCATCTGGCGTTCTAACCATATTTGTAGTTGTAGGTAACTCCTCAAGCAACGTTGGCGGGCTGCGTCGGATGTTGGTGGTAGGGACGGCAGGTTGAATTTGAATTTCACGAAGGCTTTGTAAAACAGGTATAATCGCAATTTATCTAAAGTATCTCCTGCCATTCCTGCGTAGAGGTTTGTTAAAAATCGTAGGGCAATAGATTCAGTTTGAGTGTCATGCTCGAAGAAAGGCTTGATTTATTCTATAAGATAATTATTTTCGACCAGCTGCTTGACCATCTTCTTCTTGCTCCGCTTAAAAAGTACTGAATTTGTGTCTCATCCACTTATGGCGTGCAGAAATAAGAGTGGCCATCTGATATTGTCTGCCAGTTCGAGGCTGCTGGGACCGAATACTTTTGATTGCGTAGTTCCTCTTCCACTTTTAGAGTAAGATATGCTTCCTGATTGTATGGCTAGCGCGCTGAGCATGATGAGAAGGTCCGTATCCTCACCAGCTACCACAACCTTCTCACACTTCTGTGATATCTCAAGGAGCGTGGCAACAATCAGGTGATCTGCGTCTTCATTAGCTTTGTTTTACTTGGAAGCGTGCACCTTGAAATCCGTCAGCAAGCAATCTAATAAGACGCACTTTATATCTGTCGTTGGAAAGGAGTTCCTCCTGAGTCATGGCCACTACCATATATTTGATGCTCTTGGTAGACATTTCTCCTGGGTAGTGATCAAACACCACACTTGTCGCATTTCAGGTGTAGCGTCTTCTTAGTTAGTAAACGTATTTGGTTAGATTAACTGGAGTATTTCACCATTTTTCCACACAACCCCGTGGTGACGAAGTTCACCCTCGATGACAAAAGCTGCTCCTCCCAGGTTTACCTCTTTCAGTGATGTGAACAAGTCATATAACACTGACCTGGTATTCTTCCTCATTCCAACTGCATCGAACAGAGAGAGGGGATAGGGAGTCAGCTCGTAATGTAAGAATTCTTTAAGAAGCAAAAATAAAAAAAAAAAATAAAAAACCAGACGAGTGTTACAAAAATTCAATCTTTGTCTTATCGTACGCAGCATTTATTTATTCCCCTATAACTTATGCATGGACCACTTTATTGATAGATGGGATTGTTCAGACGCTATTACCAAAAATCAAACGGTAAAAAGAAAATTTTTCAGAAGATGTAAAATTTTACCAGCTTTGATGAGCACTAGCATGGGAACGGTATGCGTCTCGTGTCATTCAGTGCAGAATTTAATGCCCTTATAACTGGTAATACGATCATGTTTTTCGATATTGTGAGTCCTGTACAAGTCATAATCGTGAAACTGCAAGAATGTCCCTTTTGGGGACACATCTCCCCCCCCCCCTCCCCACACTACTTAAGTACAACTCCTCCGGGAGGGTACTTACGATAGTCATACTGGATCACAAACGAAGCTATTAAAACGGTAACACCTTTTGTAGCATCTACTTCCGATTCGGATTTTAGGCCTATTGTCCTAAAAGCCAACCATGGGCGTGCTCTGCCCAGTTCGTCACTTCAGCTGGAACGGTCAACATCATCGAGTAAGGCTAAAGAGTTACTCAAGTCTCGGATGGAAACGTACTTTTGAAAACCTTGAAAATTGTAGTTCAAGAGAAGAGTTTGATAATTGGTGCATCAAAGATGATGCAATAGTCACTGACAGCTATAAATTAGCAATGAGTCCTGTGGCAAAGGACTGAATCAAGTTAAGTAAATCTTTTTATCATTCACCTAATAAAGTGAACTAATATTTCATATGTTGTAGTTTCAAGGACTCATCTCGCAGAGCAATCATATAACCCACAATTATGTCCAGACGATTGTTAATTTCGTCTAGCCATAATATATATGATGCTAATATTCAGACGGATCGCCGGCTGTGCCTGTTAAGATCTGTTTTTGATTCCTAAATCCCAGAACCAGATTAGCAGTATTTTAACAGAAACTACTCCTAGGAGGTCAAACGGTCTACAGGTGCGGGGAATTTCATGCAGGCTAATATTGTTGACATTGTTGCAGAATCTTTCATTGCTACGAGCCACGCTGCCCTTCATGCGGCAAGCGGACTTAGTGTAGTTGGGCGTCTGCAATGCGCGCTGCGACGGCAAGGCTGTAAGACAATGGCAGCCAAGGAGCGATCGACTGTTCTCGTTGAGGAAAATTAATTCAGTTTGATAATGATACCTGTTAAGTTCTTGTTTGAATTGTATCTAGTCAAAATCTATGCACCAGGCCAAGGCTGATTGATAATTGTTGGTTGAAACTGAACATGGCTGAATTTTGGATAGGGGAATACGGCGCAGCTACTGCTATTGTTTCATGAAGAGTATATAAGTTTCTGAATTACAGCGGAATTCCTTTAGTTCCCCTCGTAGCCACAGTCTGTGAGTGATTATTGTGTGAAAGTTAAGGTACTGAAGATTAACGTGAGGCTAGTTATTCAAGTGAATGAATTTTAGGAAATGTGTTTGACTAGTTATTCTTTGGTTTTTTATGTAAGCTTTGTGGGTGTTGAACTTCGAGCAGTCGTGTGAGGGCGCGCGAAGTCCCAAGCGACTGGGAAAAGGGCAGGTGACTCCTGTATACAGTATAAGAAGGGTAAAATAACGGACCGGCAAAATTACTTTAATATCAGTTTGTTGTAGAATTCTCGAACGTACACTACTGGTCATTAAAATTGCTACACCAAGGACAAATGCAGATGATAAACGGGTATTCATTGGACAAATATATTATACTAGAACTAACATGTGATTACGTTTTCACGCAATTTGGGTGCATAGATCCTGAGAAATCAGTACCCAGAACAACCACCTCTGGCCGTAATAACGGCCTTGATACGCCTGGGCATTGACTCAAACAGAACTTGGATGGTGTGTACTGCTACAGCTGCCCATGCAGCTTCAACACGACACCACAGTTCGTCAAGAAAAGTGACTGGCGCATTGCGACGAGCCAGTTGCTCGGCCACCATTGACCAGACGTTTTCACTTGGTGAGAGATCTGGAGAATGTGCTGGCCAGGGCAGCAGTCAAACATTTTCTGTATCCAGAAAGGCCCGTACAGGACCTGCAACATGCGGTCGTGCATTATTCTGCTGAAATGTAGGGTTTCGCAGGGATCGAATTAAGGGTAGAGCCACGGGTCGTAACACATCTGAAATGTAACGTGCACTGTTCAAAGTGCCGTCAATGCGTACAAGAGGTGACCGAGACGTGTAACCAATGGCACCCCATACCATCACGACGGGTGATACGCCAGTATGGCGATGACGAATACACGCTTCCAATGTGCGTTCACCGCGACGTCGCCAAACACGGATGCGACCAACATGATGCGGTAAACGGAACCTGGATTCATCCGAAAAAATGACGTTTTGCCATTCGTGCACCCATGTTCGTCGTTGAGTACACCATCGCAGGCGCCCCTGTCTGTGATGCAGCGTCAAGGGTAACCGCAGCCATGGTCTCCGAGCTGATAGTCCATGTTGCTGCAAACGTCGTCGAACTGTTCGTGCAGATGGTTGTTGTCCCCATCTGGTGACTCAGGGATCGAGACCTGGCTGCACGATGCGTTACAGCCATGCGGATAAGATGCCTGTCATCTCGACTGCTAGTGATACGAGGCCGTTGAGATCCAGCACGGCGTTCCGTATTACCCTCCTGAACCCACTGATTCCAAATTCCGCTAACAGTCATTGGATCTTGACCAATGCGAACAGCAAAGTCGCGATACGATAAACGGTAATCGCGGTAGGCTACAATCCGACCTTTGTCAAAGTCGGAAACGCGATGGTACGCATTTCTCCTCCTTACACGAGGCATCACAACAACGTTTCACCAGGCAACGCCGGTCAACTGCTGTTTGTGTGTGAGAAATCGGTTGGAAACTTTCCTCATGTCAGCACGTTGTAGGTGTCGCCACCGGTGCCAACCATGTGTGAATGCTCTGAAAAGCTAATCATTTCCATATCACAGCATCTTCTTGCTGTCGGTTAAATTTCGCGTCTGTAGCACGTCATCTTCGTGGTGTAGCAATTTTAATGGCCAGTAGTGTATTTTAGTTCGAGTATATGAGATTTCCGTGATACAAGCTTCTGCCCTCTAGTCGGCATGGCTTTAGAAAGCGTCACTCATGGGACACTCAGCTTGTCCTTTTCTCACATGATATCCTGCGATCCGTGGATGAAGAGAAACAAGCAGATTCCATATTCCTTAATTGACACGATGCCCCGCAGTAGATTGTTAACCAAGGTTCGACTGTGCGGAACAGTCTCGCAGATATGTGAATGACTCGATTAATTCTCAAGTAATGGAACACATAACATTGTTCTCTTCGGCGAGTATTCATCAGATACAAAATCATCGTAAAGAGTGCCCCAGGGATGTGTGATAAGACCGAATTTGCACCCTGTATACGGGGAGGGGTGAGCAGCATTTTACGGCTGTTTGCTGATGAAGCTGTGGTGTACGGCAAGAGTGTCGTCCCTCAGTGACTATAGAGAGATACAAAAGGACCTAAACAGAATTTCTAGTTGGTTTGATAAACGACAGCTAACTCTAAATGTAGAAAAATGTTGCTTAATGCATACTAGTAGGGAAAACAAAATAAAATGTTCGAATATAGCATTAGTAGCGTGCTGTATGACTTGGTCACTTCGATTATACACACATCAAAAAAAGTGGGGCGTGAACTGTCGTCCATGAAGACGAATGGCTCGCCAATATGTTGCCGATATGGTTGCAGTATCGGTCGGAGGATGGCATTCACGTATCGTACAGCCGTTACGGCGCCTTCCGTGGCCACCAGCTGCGTTCGTTGGCCCCACATAATGTCACCCCAAAACAGCAGGGAACCTCCACCCTGCTGCAATCGCTGGACAATGTGTCTAAGGCGTTCAGCCTGATCGGGTTGCATCCAAACACGTCTCCGACGATTGTCTGGTTGAAGGCATATGCGACACTCATCAGTGAAGAGAACGTGATGCCAATCCTGAGCGGTCAATTCGGCATGTTGTTGGACCCATCTGTACCGGGCTGGATGGTGGCGTGGTTGCAAAGATGGACCTCGACATGGACGTCGGGAGTGAAGTTGTGCATCAAGCAGCCTATAGCGCAGAGTTTGAGTCGTAACACGATGCCCTGTGGCTGCACGAAAAGCATTATTCAACATGGTGTCGTTGCTGTCAGGGTTCCTCCGAGCCATAATCCGTAGGTAGCGGTCATCCACTGCAGTAGTAGCCCTTGGGCTGGCTGTGCAAGGCATATCATCGACAGTTCTTGTCTCTCTGTATCTCTTCCATGTCCGGGCAACATCGCTTTGGTTCATTCCGAAACGCCTGGACGCTTCCCTTATTGAGAGCCCTTCCTGGCACAAAGTAACCATGCGGACGCATTGAACTACAGACAACACGAGCCATGTACTTCCTTCCTGGATGAATAACTGGAACTCTGTCTAATAGGGGCTACTTATGGATGGTTGTCTACATCTTTGGGCGGGTTTGCTGACATCTCTGATCAGCCAAAGGGATTTTGTCGGTGATACAATATCCACACTCAACTTCTGTCTTCAGGAATTCTGGGAACTGAGGAGATGCAAAACTGTTTTTGATGAGTGTATATCTAGGAGCGACGTTTCAAACCGATATGAAATGCAATGAGCTTGTAAGGACTGTAGCAGGGAAGGCGAATGGTCGACTTCGGTTTCTTGGGAGAATTTTAGGAAAGCGTGATTCATCTGTGAAGGAGACCGTACATAGAACACTAGTGCGACACACCCATGAGGACTGTTCGAACGTTTGGAATCCGTACCAGGTCGTATTGAAGGAAGACATCGAAGCAGTTCCGAGGCGGGCTGCTGGATTTGTTACCGGTAGATTCGAACAACATGCGAGTACTATAGATACTCTTCGGGAACTGAAATGGGAATCCCTGGAGAGAAGGCGAGCTACCATTAGAGAAACATTATTAAGAAAATTTGGAGAACCATAATGTAAAGCTGACTGCAGAACGCGTCTACTGTCACCAACGTACGTTTCGCATAAGGACCACTAAGATAAAATGCTAGAATTTAGGACTCGTACGAAGGCATATAAAGAGTCGTTTGTCCCTCGGTCTATTTGCCTGTGGAAATGTGGGTGCAGATATCTCTAGACCCCCACAAGGAGACTCGTTACAGTTTAAAGTATTATCAGGGAATTTAATTTAGGCCACTTCTGTGTGGTATCTCCCTGCGTTATTTTAAGAACTCTAAAGCGTATAGGTTCAGGATGGAAGGAAGATGGACTTCCAAACTATGAACAAGTATAATACCCCCGAGGGTAGAGGTGGCAGGAGATCACGTGTTTACTTTCAGGGTTGGCGGAAACATAGTCCCATGCAGTCGTCCAATAATTTGTGACATGTGTTGTTACTGTTATTGCAGCTTCCACGTGGCCGAGGGAACGCCAGCTACGCGCGATAATGCGACCGCTGCCTTGGGACAGGAAGCGTGCTGCCGCTCCTACGAACAAAGCGCGGCTCCGGCGCGCCTGTGCGCCGTCAGTCCGCGGCGCGCGCCACCAGAAAATATTCACAGAATCGACGGACGGCCGCAGCGCGCATCGCCAATCACCGCTCGGCCGCGCCGAAATTCAGTCGCTATTCAGAAAACTCCCGAAAAAAATATTGGACTTCGGCGTAACCATTAATAAAATAAATATGGAATACGTTGGCCGCGTCGGAGCGTGAAATACAACGGCGCGTGGAATCTGTCGGAAGCGCGAAGGGGAGAGACACGGCGGGAGGGAGTCGTGACGAGAAACCAGATCGATATATCGCCCCGTCAAGCGGCGTGCCTGTCGGCGGAGCTGCGGCTCCCACAGACCACACTGCACTGGTCGAAGGCCGCGCGTAAATGTACTCAAATCACATTCAAAAGGCACGTCAGCTAGGCAAAATATTCATTGTTCTCCTTCTACTGCTTGGTTATACTTAAAGGGCAGAAAATCAAGGAGATCCAGTGTGGGCTGAAATTATCGTATGGCAGCGAAACTGGTTAGATGTGGTAATGCGTCAATGCAGAACTGATATACACTGAAAAAAATTAGTTCCAGTTTTGGTCACCAGGTACAAATCTGCCTCTGTACATTGTTTCTACAATGGTATGACATTCACACTGTCATTTGACATGAAATAACGTCAGAACATAATATGGCTGTCGAGAAGAGAGGACGTGCACTGTTAAGGAAACTCATGTTGTGTCATGTGAACTGTCCATCGAATGGTCAATAATACGAAAAGTTTCGCGACCTCTATTATAATAGTACCCGTACCAGGTGCAGAGGTGCAGCAACTGAAACCTCATGATCCACAGCACCGTTCTAAATTTGCTCTCCAGTCTCTGGCACGAATCGAAGTTGATGATATGGGGCAACGTAAGTTTACATGGAGTGACCAGGATCATTTTGCACGACAAGGTGCAGTGAATACATAGAACTGCTGAATTTGGGGTAGTGTCAAACCGCGTGTTGTACACGAAGAGCCATTGCACTCGCCGTGTGTGGCTGTGTGGTGTGAATCCACGAGCACCTTTATTCTCGGAGTGTTCTTCTTTGAAGAGAATACACCCAGAGAACCTGTCAGGTGTATCATCATGGTGTAGCCTGATGACTGTTTTTTACCGAGACCTCCTTCTACAGCATGCGATTCCTGCTTTGGAACAGGGCAACTGTGTGGAAATCACTGTTTTAATGCAAGATGGTGTAAGTGGCTGTTTAAGTTTTTATGTTGGTAACGCCATGTAGCGCTCTGTATGAAAATCACTGACTGTGCTGTGTGCAGTCTGTGGCTGGTTGGCATTGTTGGAATATTCGCCATTGTAGAGTTGGGCAGTTCGTTGTTAACAGCGCGTAGCGTTGCGCAGTTGGAGGGTGAGCCGCCAGCAGTGGTGGATGTGGCGAGAGAGATGGCAGAGTTTTGAGAGCGGATGATCTGGACGTGTGTCCAATAGAGACAGTAAATTTGTAAGACTGGATGTCACGAACTGATATGTATATTATGACTTTTGAACGCTATTAAGGTAAATACATTGTTTGTTCTCTATCAAAATCTTTCATTTGCTAACTATGCCTATCAGTAGTTAGTGCCTTCAGTAGTTAGAATCTTTTGTTTAGCTGGCTGTATTGGCGCTCGCTGTATTGCAGTAGTTTGAGTAACGAAGATTTTTGTGAGGTAAGTGATTCATGAAAGGTATGTGTTATTGTTAGTCAGGTCCATTCTTTTGTAGGGACTATTGAAAGTCATATTGCGTTGTGCTAAAAAATTATTGTGTGTCAGTTTAGAGTTGATTAGAAAAAGTAAAGAGAGAAACATCTGAGTACGTTCAGTTCTGCTCAGCTGTTTGAAAATCAAATAACGTAAGAGGTTTATCAGCACAGTAATTCACTAATTTTTCTAAGGGGAGGTTTCAATGGTTACAAATGAAATTAATATTATGCCTTTCTCACTTGTTTGATCTTTCCTGCTCATATCCCGTTCCTAATCCATTACATATGGAATCATTTCTGTACCCTTTCTTTCAATCACAGCGCCAGATTTGCACCTGCTGGCCAAAATTGCAACTAATTTTTTTCCAGCCTTCATCGGCTCGGCGTTAACGCATTAGCATGCATACCTACCAAGTTTCGATAATCACAGCCCACACTAGCCCTTTGTGAGTCTTTATTTATAACCACTCGGTATCTAGCACTACACTCTGCCAACAGTGCGAACTGCGTCGGAGTCCCTACTGCCCATTCGTATCACAAATAAGGTTTCTTCCTGTTTAGTTCTTGTATGCATCGTGGGAAGAGTGACTGTTGAAATTCCTTTGTGCGTGCTGTAATTACTCTAATCTCGTCTTCGAGGCCACTATGAGAGCCGCGCATAAGAGTTTCCACGTCTAACCCCGTCGGTCCAATATGTTTCGAGACTGGATCAACAGAAGATAGAGAAAGTTACACGGCGCTTTCACTGGTTCAGGTGTTCTACACAGTCTCCCCTACTTGAGTACAGCGCACAGAACGTTCATACAACACAGCGAAAGTGTCAGAAAAGTCTTTCTTTGGGATGGTGTTCAACTCGCGCGTCACTTTGGCTTGAACGTCGGTTATTCTGTCTCTTCATGTGAATTGCTGCACTTCGTTGTTTTGTGGTAGGTTCATATTGATAACACCAAGTCTCGATACCTGTGATCAGATTTTCCGCAAAAGAACTGTCCGCGTTTCCCATTGCACTCAGGTAGCGGCAGACGTCCACGCCTCGTCGTTTCTGTTCGTCAGTCAGGGTATGAGGGACAAACATTACACGCAATTAACTGTTCCTCATAACATTCTCCAGAATGTTTTGACTTAATGGTGTTGCTCCACTGCGATTTGTGACACAAATATGTTGACAAACTACGGCCGAGCCTCCACGACTTACGATTCCTGGCCGAGTCGATGATTTTCTTCACCCGGGGACTGGGTGTTTGTGTTGTCCTCATCGTTTCATCATCATTCGAGAAAGTGGCGAGACTGTGCAGTGCAAAGATTGGGAACGCTCATACAACCAAGAGAAAGTGTCAGAAAAGTCTTTCTTTGGGATGTTGTCCAATTCGCCCGTCAGTTTGGCTCGAACGTCGGTTATTCCGTCCCTTCATGTCAATTTCTGCACTTGGTTGTTTTGTGGTAGGTTCATGTTGACAACACCAAGTCTCGACTCCTGTGATCAGTTTTTCCGCAAAAGAACTGTCCGCCTTTCCCATTGCACTCAGGTAGCGGCAGACGTCCACGTGTCGTCATTTCTGTTCGTCAGTCAGGGTGTGCAGGTTGTGAGGGACAAACACAACACGCAATTGACCTGTTCCTCAGAACATTCTCCAGAATGTTTTGACTTACTGATGTTGCTCCATTGCGACTTGTGACACAACTATGTCGACACACTAGGGTCGAGCATCCACTACTTACGACTCCTGGCCGAGTCGGGGATTTTCTTCGCCCGGCGACAGTGTGTTTGTGTTGTTCTCATCATTTCATCATCATTCGGGAAAGCGGCGAGACTGTGCAGTGCAAAGATTGGGAACTTGTGGGGGCGCTGATAACCACGCAGTTGAGCGTCTCACAAACCACATACCATCATCGTCATCATCATCATTCACTACTTAACACCGGAATGAACATCCGTTGTTTACAGTTGTTTTTCAGGCTGCCAATACAGTTACTGTACAGACGTATCTTTTACGCCAGGAGTAAAACCAGTCTCGGGAAGTTCTGGACAGAACAGTGTACTATCGCCTATGGACGAACCCGAACTAATCGACGAAATTTCGTAAGTTTTTCAGGGACATTTTCAGAGTATTTTGGCATAGTAGTCCCACGGCCTTCAGGAGATCGTTACAGAATACTAATTAATGATGTTTTATTGGGCTTCTTACCCCAACTGCTTTTTGCTTCTGTGGAAATACCTTCAGAACCGTGAAATAAGCTATAATACACCGATGAGCCAAAGGATTATGACCACCTGTTTAACAGCGTGTTGTTCGACTTTTCAAACACAGTACAACAGAGATTCTGCTTGACATGAATTCTGGTCCTTGACAGGATTCCAGAAGTATGTGGCATCAGATGTCTACGCACAGATCAAGCAAGTCCCCCAAGTTACGGGATACTGGTCTAAGGGCACGCAGTTGGCGCCCGGTATGTGTTCCAATGGGTACAGGTCAGACACATGCGCTGACCTAGACGTCAATGTGCGTTCACCATAATGCCCCTCAAACCACTGTAGCACGATTCTGACCCTGTAACACGGACAGTCATCCTGCTGCAAGATGTCATCGCCGTGGGGGGGGGCGGGGGGGGGGGGGCACTTCAAGCATGATGCGATGCAGGTTGTCCGCAATAATGTTCACGTAGTTTTCAACTGTCGTGATGAATTCGATTACCACAACATGGAAGCCCTACTCAGTGTACCCCATAGCATAAATCTACCTCACCAGCCTGCATCTGTGGCTCAGTGTGCGCTTCGTGCAGCCATTCGCCTGGATGACGGCGTGCAAGGACCCAACAAGAAATGCGATTTATTCGATAGATACGTTTCTATTGATGCACCGTGAAAACTCAGTGATTCCGTGCCCACTGCAGTCATAACTGACGTTGTCCTTGGGTCAACACAAGAACACGTAGGGGTCGTATGTTGTGGAGTTCCGTGTTCAACAATGGCCGTTGAACGGTGTGCTCTGAAACACCTGTGCCTGCACCAGCATTGAACTCTGTCGTGAGATCCGCCACAGATCTCTGCCTATCTTGGATTACACGGTGGGCGAGCCTCTGACCTCTACGTTATGTGACGGGACGTGGACGTCCAGTACGATACGGCCCACGCATTATTCCACCATCCTTCAACCACTTTCCATAGGTGGTGACAACGGTAGTACGCCAACAGGTGACCAGCTTAGCGTTTCGGAGGTTCTTGTTTCCAGCCTTTGTCAAACCGATTACATCAGTGGATTTCCGCATTTACGGTCCGTATCTTCGCTATAATGACTGCCAAATCGTCTCTCTTTCACTTATATTCTTTTCTTACTGCGTCACGTGCCAGCAATACCACCATGAGGCATTCAGCCCCACGGTGGTCAGAGATCATGATGTTTTCGCTCGTCAGTGTATGTAATCTCCAGGTACGGCGCAGATCACAGAGTGATCCAACAACCTTCAAAGTGCCATTATTCGGCTGCCGTCTCTCAGGGATCAGCACCGGATAGCGTCGTTGTGCCGCTCTACCATTGCATTCAGTGAACAACACACTAGGAACCTATCGGACAACAATTCGTCAGTAGACCTATCCATAACACAGGGTGTTCCGAAACTATTCGCTCAATTTAATACATGAGGTAGAGAACATCAAAGCAAATATATTTAGCTATGGTGCGTATGGTCCCTAACGGTAATTTCTGATGCTAGGAACGATTTACACAGAAGATACTTAAGCGTGATCATTATAAAGGTGGCATTAACAGAAAATGCTTGCATGCTCGATCACAGGCCTGAATGCACGCAGTACATCGTCGTATCATTGATACTCGTGTCCGTTCGAATACTCTTGGCATGTTCGCAGCGGTACAAGCAGCGACAGCTATTCTACTGAGAGATGTTCTTCTGCTTCCACAACGATGTCATGCACCAGGTTGCTTCATATGTCCTCAGAGAAAGAAATCCAGAAGGGTGAGGTCAGGAGACCTGCGTGGCCAGTCCACAGGGCCATCTCGGCCGATCCGTCGGTTCCCGAAGGTGGCCCTCAGATGATTCTTCGTAGCAATGCTGAAATGAGCTGGCGCCCCATCATACTGGAATGCTTGTGAATTAATGGGGGTTTTCCAAGCACACCTCAGAGCCAACCATGAATAACAGTATCTACACATTCTCTGTCAGCGACATCACCACAACATCTTGCGTCAGCACCAGCATCAAAATGTTCTCTAACATTAGAAGCTGACTTCAGAGACCATGTATTCCGTATCGAAATATGTTTTTTTTATGTTCTCTACCTCTCGTATTAATTTTCACTAATAATTTGTAAACATCCCGTATAGTGTGTCACTGCTAACGCACAATAACACTACCGGAAAAGTAAACCAGATGCAGAAGCGAACAGTACGAAATGCAAGCTTAAGGGTGACGAGTAAAGTTACCGTTACTATTATCGGCAGCAGGTACCATGAGAGAATAGAGTAAGTTTGTTTCTAGATAAGACACACAGCCCATACCGTCCATATTTGTAATACAGTGCAGGCAACTTCAGGTCAGTATAGATACAGAGATAAGTGGAGGTAAGAAACCACACGAAATAGAGTTAGTTTGTACTGAGCCTCCAGAAGGTACAAGCCCCTCACGCCAACATACTCAGACTGTATCTCTGAACAATCAACCTAATTTTATCGGTATAGATCGCGTTCACCCTGTATAACGTAACGACAAATTACGCTGTGTGGCAGAGAGTGCTTCTGTGTAACTGCATCACAACCCACTTTTCCTGTTCCATTTGTGAATGCTGTGTGGGAAGAGCGATTATTGGCAATTTACCCTTCATGTTGTTTTCGGGAAAGATACACAAGAGGAAACAATATGACGGTCGGCTCTTCTAGGATGGTGATGCGCAACGCTTCTCCTGCAGCGCCTGCCGGTGGAGCTGGATGAACATTCCGTGCAGATTTCGCGCTTATGAAACGAGCCTGCGACAGAACGCATTCTTCTTCTTTGGATCTATGTTTCCTTTATGAACCTCATCAGATAACGTCACAGATTAAGAAGCAGTACTCAAAATTAGTTCGAATGAGTGTTTTGCAAGCTACCTCCTTCGTGTTGCAGCGTATTGCCAGATTCCTCACGTAATACTATTTATGTCTTGAACCTTTGCAAGTGGTCTTTCACGGGATAAATGACGTAAATCTTCAACCCCATGCCAGTTCAGGTTTTTCAAAATATGCGTGACACTCTCCCGTACCTCACACAAATCGTTGTATGAAACTTCCTGGCAGGTAACAACTGTGTGCCGGACCGAGACTCAAACTCGGAACCTTTGCCTTTCGCGGGCACGTGCTCTACCAATTGAGCTACCCAAGCACGAGTCACGACCCGTCCTCACAATTTTACTTCCGCCAGTACCTCTCTCCTGGAAATCTTAGTATGTGTTGGCCTTGTATGTAGACGTTCGATACCCACTCTTAATCCCAGTTGGTATGGGTCCCACACACATCTGAAGAATATTCTAGGATAGTTCGTGCGAGCGTCGTGTAAGCAACCTCCTTTGTAGACAGACTGCATTTTCCCATTATACTGCCAGTTTATCGCAAAGTACCACATGCTATACAGACGACTCAACCTATGTGATCATTCCATTTCATATATCTATAAACTGTTACAGCCAGGTATTTGTGTGAGATGATTGGCTCCAGTAATGGCTCACTGATATGGTAGTCACAGGATAGCATTTTTTTACGTTTTACGAAATACACAGTTTTACATTTCTAAACATTTATAGCAAGTTTCCAGTCATTGCACCACTTTGAAATCTTATGAAGTTCTCACTGAATATTTGTGCTGCTTTTTTGAGATAGCAATTCATAACAGATACTTCCATATCCTGAGGTTACTATTAATAATGTCCGTCAGGTCACTAATGGACAATATGAACAGTAATGGTCCCAACACACTACCTTGGGGCACATATACATCTGTTGATGACTTCCCATTTAAGAGAACTGGTTACGTGCTCCCCACCAAGAAATACTCAGACCAGTCACAAATTTCATTCCACAGCCCATATGATCGCACTCACGTTAATAAGCGTTCTATGCAGATTGTCTTGGATTGTACGGATATCTGGCTGATATGTGGCTCCCAAACCTCCCGACATTTCCTCGTTCCCGGCTGGGTGTACACACCAGGGTAACAGACTCCAGTACCATTCTGGCACGCTACACCAGCTGGCGTACCCGAAGCCTATGGTTTCATTATACTTGATAATCTAGCTACTCGGTTTCCCCAATGAGGTTAGAGTTCCTTTTCGACAAAAATTAGCTTATTTAGCACAAAGTATACTTGTCAAAAGAAGTTGGGAGACAACATTAGAAGCTAAATGTATGAAGAAAGAGAAACGTTTACTTTGCTTTTCCTTTTATGAAGGAAAGAGTTGTTATACAGCATTCAGAAGTGATAGGTTTTTCTTCGATTTAAAATGATGTGGTAAAGAATCTCCACCTTTTCTCCATTGTTCCTTTTTCTTCCTCCACTAGGTTTCAATGGCAAACAACAGATACCAGGTGTCAGGCTGGGATGCTGAGGAAGAATGTTAAGGAAATGTCACGGATGAAAGAATACTCATCTTTTGGATCTGCAGCTCTTGTCCTCTCTTTCCGCATTTGCAGTTACGTTAAAGAATATGGGTTCCGCCATCTTGCAAACACACTGTTTATTTCTTTTTGCCCAAACATGTTTCAACACCTCTGTGCCATCGTCAGTGGGTTTTTATTTATTGAAAACTATAAAATGTGAAAATGTTTTCGTTTATAATGGAGTTCACAAAGTGAGCCCTAAAGAAACCTCAAAAAACGAACAAAAACTTTCTTTAGGTCTCACTTAGTTAAGTCAGTTATAATCGAAAACATTTTCACTCTTTACAGTTTTCAATAAAAAGAACCTCTGATGATGGCACAGAGGTGATGAAACATGTCTGGGTAAAAATAAAAAACGGATGAAAAAAGTAGCCTACATATTGCTTGGAAGACAGATTCTTGGGTGAAACTTCTTGGCAGAGTAAAACCGTGTGGCGGACTGAGACTCGGGACCTTCGCCTTTCGTGGCAAAGTGGTAGAACATTTGCCGGATGGAGGCAAAGTTCCCTAGTTCAAATCTCGGTCCAGCACACAGTTTTAATCTCCCAGGATATATCATATCAAACCACACTCGAGTGCAAGTGAAAATCTCATTCTGGAAACATCCCCAGGTTGTGGCTGAGTCATGACTCCGAAATACCTTTTCTTCCAGGAGTACAAGCATTAAAGTTTCACAGGAGAACCTCTGTGAAGTTTGGAATGTAGGAGATGTGGTACTGGCGGAAGCAAATCTGTGAGGAGGAGCCGTGAGTCGTGCTTGGGTAGCTCAGTTGGCATAGCACTTGTCCGCGAAAGGCAGAGGTTTGAGTCTCAGTCTGGCACACATTTTTAATCTGCCAGCTAGTTCCATATCAGCACACACTCCGCTGTAGACTTAAAATCTCATTCTGGAGATCTTGGGTACTGACCACCAATCTGGTATCCTTGGCATGATGGATTATTAGGTGGTGTGTTACACCGGGAACTGGAATATAATGACGCAGGCCTGTGAAGCCCTGGAGGGAATCCTATCGCTTCTTTGTCACTACTCGTGACGAGATTAGCTGTATAACAGTGTGAGCTACGATCGATCTCAAACGTACCTCCGACTCTCACAGTCCTTCCTGCAATTTTACAAATAAATTAGTGGTTTCCTGCAGCAGATGTTACAATCGTGGTGGATTTGAATTATTTGAGGACAGGAGGAAGGGCTACAGCAGAGTAACAGAGATGCTGCCACTGAATTAACATCAATATATTCCTCTTAAGAAACGGTAGCTTTCACAATGCAAGAAAAGTCGTGAATCCACAATTCTGGATTACTATTGGCTTAAGCAAGCTATAGACGGGAAAAGAATACATGTTACAAGAAAATAATGGCGAGAGTTCGTTCCAGCCTTCAGGAAAATTACTTGATGTATTGAGTGAGGACCATTCAGAAGGAAATAAATCAGCAGTTAATGAGCTGTGAATGTAATAGAGAAGTTAGACGCGGACGTGTGAGTTGCTCACCACAGATGCACAGACGTGAAGTCGGTGGACTGCTTGTAGGACAGGAGCAAGCGCGACCATAGTGTGCATCATCGCCAGACGTAACCGGATTCCTGTCGTGAATTTACTGTGCACATCTGACTTCAAAGTAAAGAGTCCAGTACATGTTGCAGGCAAGATGGTGGTTGATATGGAGGTCGATGTTCCAGTTGTTAGGTTTAATTAGTTCTAAGTTCTAGGCGACTGATGACCTCAGAAGTTAAGTCGCATAGTGCTCAGAGCCATTTGAACTACTTTGGTCCCGTTGTACCGAAACCAGCCGACCGTGACTAGATGCTACTTCAAAATGGGCTCCGGAGCGTCTACCAATGGTGAGTCAGGGTAGTGGCTGTTCCGGGAAAAAGTAGTTCCATAGTGCCAGCTTGAAAGGGAGACAGGGCTGACACCTCCTATGGGCTTCAGATGGAGAGGCGGGAGAGACTCTTGGCGTTGGGCACGCTCAGATTCGTCAAATTTATGTCAGCACAAGAAAGGTATTGGAAAAGGTTCGGTTATTTCCTCACTCGAATTCGGCAACTGTGCACTCTAGCAGTAGAACTACCAGACTCTCTGAATGAGCAACCAGGGATGGAATTTCCAGCTGTAAGCATACTTCGTCAGTTCCGAGGTTGGCATCACCTAGCTAGAATCGGTGCAGAATTAGATAGCGTTTCGTTGTGCTCTTCAAGCTAAGGTTATTGAAGAGAAAATTGTGCCAGATAGACACATTTTGCGACCTGTTTATAGTAATCGTGGTAATGTACATTTAGTTTGCGATGGCTATAGATTTATGGCCTGTAGAAGTGTTTTGGGATCTGAAGAACGTGGATGGTGGTACCGCGGTAACAGTTCACAGCGCTCTGTGAAATTGTTCGCTATAGTCAGCGAAAACTTATTTTCGCATTTGGAAGGCCAACACGACCACACACCAGTTCCAGAACTCTGAATCAACACAAGGATGTTATTAAACTTTATGAAAAGAATAGATGAAACTTTGGATGAAAGACCATCAAAGCTTATTCGTGAAGAAGTCGGTGACAATCCATCAACAGATTAACACTAAACACTTTAACTGGAAAGGATGTCGAGTAAGTACGCAACAAAATTACTCACAATCGTTTGAAGAGTATGCATAAATTACCAAAATCTGAGGCGGAAGTCCAGATTGCCTTATCTCAGATGGAGATAACAACTAAAAAATGAGATATGAGAAATGTCCTCAATAGCGACATACAAAACGACCATGTTATTTTTATACCGCTTCAAATCTCGTATTTTTATTTCAGCACGAAATTATATTGATCGATGGTACTTTTCAATACGGAACAAAATATTTTTTCAGCTATTTACAATGCGCTGTTACTATGGAGGTTTTTCCATATCACTAGTATTAAGCCTTATGAAAGATAAGAAGTAAGAAACCTATCTGTAGATTCTGAAGTGTATTCATGATGAATGCGGGAGGAGACAATTGTTTTTTAACGCAACAATTTGGACACTGACTTCGAAAAAGCGTGAAGGATGCTTTCCCATCAACCAAAACTTGTTGGCTGTCGGTTTCATCTACCTCACGCTTGGTAGGTACAGTTATATGTGTCGTATGAAAGATATACTTTTGTTGAACACTAAACAGCCATAAATTATGCAAAATTTTTATGGAATCTTCCGTCGGTACTTGGAAGAAAATGTTCAAATGTGTGTGAATTCCTCAGGGACCAAACGGCTTAGGTCATCGGTCCCTAGACTTACACACTACTTAAACTAACTTATGCTAAGAATAACACACACACACACACCCATGCCCGAGGGAGGACTCGAACCTTCGGCGGGAGGGGCCGCGCAGGCCGTGACATGACGCCTCAAACCGCGCGGCCACTCCGTGCGGCTACGTGGAAGAACAAAGACATACACTGAAGAGCCAAAGAAACTGGTACCCCTGGATAATATCGTGTAGGATCCCCGCGAGCACGCAGAAGTGCCGCAACACGACGTGCCACGGACTCGACTAATGTCTGAAGTAGTGCTGGAGGGAACTGACACCATGAATGCTGCAGGGCTGTCCATAAATCCGTAAGAGTACTACGGGGTGGAGATCTCTTCTGAACAGAACGCTGTAAGGCATCACAGATATGCTCAATAATGTTCATGTCTGGGGAGATTGGTGGCCAGCGGAAGTGTTTAAACTCACAAGACTGTTCCTAGAGACGCTCTGTTGCAATTCTGGACGTGTGGGGTGACGCATTGTCCTGCTGGGAGTGCCCAAGTCCGTCGGAATGCACGATGGACATGAATGGATGCAGGGGATCAGACAGGATGATAACGTACGTGTCACCTGTCAGAGTCGTATCTAGACGTATCAAGGGTCCCATATCACTCCAACTGCACACGCCCCGCACCATTACATAGCCTCCAAGAACTTGGACAGTCCACGCTGACATGCAAGGTCCATGGATTCATGAGGTTGTCTCCATACCAATACATGTCCATCCGATCGATACAATTTAAAATGAGACTAGTCTGACCAGGCAACATCAACAGTCCAATGTCGGCGTTGACGAGTCCAGGCGAAGCGTAAAGCTTTGTGACGTGCAGTCATCAAGGGTATACGAGTGGGCCTTCGACTCCGAAAACCCATATCGATGATGTTTCGTTGAATGGTTCGCACGCTGACACTTGTTGATGGCCCAGCATTCAAATGTGCAACAATTTCCGGAAGGGCTGCATTTCTGTCACGCTGAAAGATTCTCTTCAATCGTCGTTGGTCCCGTTCTTACAGGATCTTTTACCGGCCGCAGCGATGTCGGACATCTGATGTCTTGCCGGATTCCTAATATTCAGGGTACAGTCGTGAAATGGTCGTACAGGAAAATGCTCACTTCATTGCTATCTAGACGTACGCTGAGGCCGAGCGGTTCTAGGCGCCTCAGTCCGGAACCGCACTGCTGCTACGGTCGCAGGTTCGAACCCTGCCTTGGGCATGGATATGTGTGATGTCCTTAGGTTAGTTAGGTTTAAGCAGTTGTAAGTCTAGGGGACTGATGACCTCAGATGTTAAGTCCCATAGTGCTTAGAACCATTTTAACCATCGCTATCTCGGAGGTACAGTGTCCCATCGCACGTGCGCCGACTATAACACCACGTTCATACTCACTTAAATCATGGTAACCTGACATTGTTGTCTTATATAGGCGTTGCCGACCGCAGCGCCGTATTTAGCCTGTTTACATATCTTTATATCTGAATAAGCAAGCCTATACCACCTTTCTTTGGTGCTTCAACGTATTATCAAAAGACAGTATTGATGTTTGTGGAACATTAATACCGTGTATTTCAATTTAAAGTATACAATGTTATTAGTCCTTTTTAACTCCCGACGTAAAAACAAGGGATGTTGCAGGTTTGACCCTCTTTTGTGTCTGTGTGTCATAGAAGCTCGCAAACCAATGGAACGATGTTAGTGCAGTTTGACGACTGGTTTAATCGGGATGGGTCTTATCTGTGTTTTTATGACAATCTGTTAACCCGAATAATTATCATCAGCTACATAAAGTAAAAAAGCGTGCTGACAGCGCGCTCTCTTCCAACATTCTGCCTAAATAATGAGAGATTCATTACACCGTTTAGTGTCGAACAGTAGAGCTGAAAGCTATCTAAATCGAACTCTTATGCTTGATTCACAGTCATCATTTTTCTGTTTTAAAGTTGCACACTAGGCAACTTGAAAAGACGAAAATGGACATTGTGGGTCATCGTCAGTCTCGTTAGCTATTGTGTAGAACTTCTCGAGCTCTACAGTCTGTTTGTATATAATATGATGTTATACTTACGGTTTAGACAGCAACTGCAAATGATAGCACTGGTGACAAACTTCTCGAAGTGATTCGCTGTTATCGCCATGCAAATTCTTAATTTTGAGAAATTGGGAAAATATATTTAGCAATACCTACCAAGAAAGGAATGATGTATGAAGTAAAAAAGACGAAATATACAAAACGAACAAGTGATTCTTGATAATGACTGTTTGTAAACCCGGTTCTGAGTTTTCTCGTGGCAAATGTTCTTCCGCCACATAGAATAGCACTTCGCAAGTTGGTGTTTCCATTATTCTTCAAGTAGCTTGTGTAGGTTTCTTTTCTAAATTTTGAAAAAATTTCTCAGTTTATTCCTGAAATTATCTAAAACAACGCTATTTCGGACGCCCCTCTGCTCAGCGGTGTCAGTGATATCGAACATCGTTTACGTCACAGACGTTACCTTAAAAAAAACTTTTGCCTTTAAAAATCGCAGAAATAATGTAAATAATATTTTATTCTATGCATTTAAGATGGCGAAAAATACAAAACTTGGTTTTTCTTCCTTGTACAAAAGCAAGAACAGTGAAAAAGGACAGTTGCTGCACTACACCTTTGGACTTATTTACGTAAGCCCCCAAGATGTTCCTGCTGTTTTCGGCGACCTGACAGCATACAGCTACAAGATGAGAAATTCAGAAAGTTTTCAGATTACATTGTGGAAAATTACGTCGTTGGGGAAGAAAATGAGTTGTTTTCTCCGTACATATGAGCAGCGGACGCTACGTGCTTGTGGCGGATAACTAACGCTTGTGAGACCTTCCATTCTCGAGTCAATGCTTCGTGGAGACCCCTAAACCAAATAGTTCAAATTTCTGAAAAGTTTGTAACACGCACAAACCATTAAGTATATAATAAGTAATTCTGTCAAAATTGGACCCTTCCAGCACAACGGATGAAAACACCAACAAGATGTAAACTTTCATACAACAAAGATTAGAGTTATTTAAAAGTAATGTACCTAACAAAGTATATTTTGTAGAGTGCGTGTCATACAAGGCAGCCGCAGGCTGAGCATTAGGTTATAAAATAAATTCAGTTGTTTTCAGGAAGTATTTTAGTATTGTAATGTTTAATAAAATCTTTGTTTTTATGTACGTTTTGTTTCTATTCACATCTATTTCATGGTACCGCTGTTTCCAATGTTGTTTTGAAACTATCGCAAGTAATTGCAGCACGTAGAAGTTGCCGAATTCGTGTGTTCCGTTCGGGGATTGATTTAGAAGAGTTGCCGAATTCGTGTGAGCATTTTTGGCGTCTAGGTTGGACATTCTGCAGTGGTTCCACAGTAGCACCTCCACGAAAACGATGTCTCCCTCTGCGAAAGCAGACTTTGAATGGAATGGTTCATGTCTTCCTATTCAACACAACTCCATATGGGGACTATTTTACCAAAGTGATTTTCAGAAATCTGAAACATATGCGGACCTTTCCACCGTGCGTCCTTTTCCGTGGTAACACGCCATTCTCTGGGAAAATACGTTTCGAGGGCGAAATTTGGCTATCGAATTTACCAACTCATTAATTATGCTTGCAGTCAATCCGCGATAGCAGTCGTTTGATTCCTCATTTCTTTTACAGTTTGAATAGGTGCTTAAATCAATTAAACATTTATATTTCCTTCTTTGTAAAACTGAAGGAAGTGTCCACTGGAACTTTTAACGTGGAAGCGTGTGAGTGCTAGAAAAGTCTTGTGTTTATAAGGAACAGAGAAGATCCAACGAGGAGCGGCACGTTTCGTCCCGAGATCGTTTAATAAGCACGACAGCACTATGGAGGTGCTTAACAAGCACCAGTGCCAGTTGTTACAACAAAGGTATTGGCTATCACGGAGAGGTTTACTGTTGAAATTCCGAGAGGGTACGTTCGAAGAAGAATCAGGCAGCGTATTATTTCCTTCCACATGTGTCTCGCGAAGCCCCAAGAGGAGAGAAACAAAGTTACATCTTATACGTAGGTTTCTTAGAAGTAGTTCTGCCCACTGTCAAAGTCGTCCATCGTTTATTTAGCAAAGTAGATCAGGACCACTAGCAACAGACTCTTTGACCCTAACTTCTATTAATAATACGTAATTTCAACAATTTTATACATAAGATATGTTTGCAACGACAGCACTACATTCCTGATTGGTTCCAATCCTTCTGAAATTGTACTTTTGTATTCATGTTAGAAGTCCATATTTCGCATGATGAGAACAATTATACTCAGCACCCCATATTTTTCTACCACGAACTGCGAATATGTAACGACTAGAAGCCGTAATAGGATAATACGTTTTGTAGAGTCTATTCGTTTGATTAATTCTGAAATTGTGTCAGATATCAACGAGACAACTGATGACGCAATATCAAAATTCAGTTAAACGACATTTTTGAAAAGGAGTGTTCATCCAACCAATGCTGGTCAACAAAAGATCATTTTTACACGAGCAAGTGCAACATAAGTGCATCATGCGAACTGTTATAAATAAAATAGTAATAAAAATATCAAATTTTCTATATCTTCGGAAACACAACAAGAATCAGAATCAGACGAAAAATACCTTTATGATGAAAAATTTTACACATCATTCTACTGTCATTTTAAATTTCATAAGCATTACATGTACTCCAGATCGTTTTGTGAAAGGAACAGATAACTCCACCACATTAACATGCATTACGATTACCGTAGTTTTCTAAAGGTCAAACTCTTTTATGTAAAAACTAATACAAAGTAAAACACAGCTTCTGCTATGAAGTACGTACTTATGCAGTGTTTTGTGATCTCCGAGCCCACAAACTGTTGGGGAGAGGCATGTTTCTGTAGAGATTTTTAAATCACGTAACAGGCAGTTCAGAATGTGTTAACACTGACGTGTGTCGTTTCATCGACAACATGTGTATTTTTTGTAACTGGCTACCAGAGTTAGGATGTGGCCACTGGAGAAACACGGCCGATGCTTGTTAGCTGTTATTGTGAACTTGAACTCTGTTTACATAAATGATAAACGTCATTAACGGAAATATATTTTGACTTATTACTTGGTACATTGAACAAAGTAAACACTGGGACAAACTTCCAGGAACGGACTGCAGCCAGAAAATTAATATCGTGTTATGAAATGCAAAAGTTGGATGAATGGCGTAACCTAGGGGAGTCCAGAATTTTATTGTTCATGCACCTTGAGTTTAGGAAACAACAAACCACGCACCACTCGCGAATGGGACAGGAAACTGGGGGGAGGGGACGGGGGGGGGGGGGGGGGGTTCGAGGAATGGCCGCAATAGCAAAGTACCCCCCCCCCCCCACCACCACCACCACCCCACGCGCCGCAAGGTCCCTGGCAGTGTATAGATGTAGCTGTGTTTAGAAACTCCGCTCGAAGTGAGCTTTTCGTTAAAACTCTTTAACTGTAGTACATGTTACAAATTGAAAAAGTCATCACGAAAGCGGCAACTGTTGACTTGCTATTAGGTTCACAGCTTTGCTTGCGTCGTTTTGCAATAGATAGCAGTAGCGGCAAGTGGTGGTTCAGATGGTAGGTCGTAAGTGTCAAACAATAACATGACCAAAAAAAATATTTGTCGATTTGTGATTGCATCATACAGCAATTCTCAGTCATACGTGTCAAATTACGAGCCCAGTTCTCATCATTTACGTGAAGTTTTAATTTTTTTGCTTCAACATGAAGAAATCCGCGGTTGAGGCTCATAAAATGAAGGGTAAGACATTTGGTGAGGCAACTATTAGTGAAAGAACGTGTAGAAAGTAGTCTTAACGCTTGAAGAATGACGATTTCGACGCCAAATACTGGCATGACGGTGGAAGAGATATTTCTATGCCACTGAAACCGACGGAAACAAACACAGGAAATCATTGTCGAATTCAGTCGATGCGTTTGAGCCGACCACTGAAAGACAAATGGCCACAACACAGCGATAGACATGAAGAGATTACCTTGCATTATGGCAACCGTCGACCCCGTGTCGCAAAACCCGTCAAAACCTGTTCTGGAACGTCGAAAAGGGAAATCCAGCCCCAACCTCCGTATTCTGCAGATTGCTCCCTCTGACTACCACATTTTTTCGATCATTGGCACACGACCTGGCTGACCAGCACCTCTGGTCGTATGAACAAGTGCAAAATAGGATCCATTCATGGATCTCTTCAGAACACGCCACGGGATTTGTATGCTGCCTAAAAGATGGCAGAAAATAGTGGCTAGTGACGGCCAATTGTAATGTTTTTGTAAATTTTTCACTATAAAGCTTCGAACTTCAACAACAAACGGCGGAAGCAAAGTTTTAGACATAACATGAAAATAAAGGTGCAGTTACTGATAATAAACTACGACGGTAATCCCAAAAGTAAGGTCTCCTATTTTTTTATAAGTACATAGACCTGTTTATTTCTACAATGGTTTACATCAGTTTAAAGCTTGAACATTTAGCTATTTTGCAACATTATCACCAATTCTGTCGATGCATTTTTGTAGACGCAGTGTTAGTTTTTGTATGCCCATGACATACCAGCTCGCCGCCTTGCTGTTCAGAAATTTATGAACCTCTTCTTTCACCTCGTCGTCGGAGCTGAATCGCTTTCCGGCCAAATGTTCTTTTGACCTAGGGAACAGATGATAGTCACTGGGCGCCAAGTCAGGACTATAGGGTAGGTGGGTGATTATGTTCCACTGAAACTGTTGCAGGAGAGCAACGGTTTGCCGAGCGATGTGTGGGAGAGCGTTTTCATGGAGAATGTTTACGCCCTTGATCGACATTCCTCTTGTCCGGTTCTAAATTGCCTGTCTGAGCTTTTTCAGAGTCTCACAGTACCTGTCAGCGTTAATTATGGTCGCAGTGGGCATAAAGTCGACCAACAATACCCCTTTCCGATCCCAAATAACGGTTGTCATGACTTTACCGGCAGTCTATGAATTTCCGCGGCTTTGGCGGAGAAGGATGTCGCCACTGGCGTGATTGTTGCTTGGTCTCAGGTGTAAAGTGGTATGCCCAGGTTTCGTCACCCGTGACAATTGAGTCCAGAAAGTTGTCCTGTTCGGCTGCAAGGCAGTGAAGAAATGTGCGGGAAGCATCAACTCGTTGCCGCATGTGGTCCTCAGTCAGCATGCGTGGCACCCATCTTGCGCACACCTTCTGGTAGTTCAATGTTTCCGTTAAAATTCTGTGAGCGGTGCTTCGGGAAACATCAGGAACCAACGTGAAGAGATCATCCAGGGTGGTCCACCGATCATCACATATGCTTTGCTCAACCTTAAACACTGCTCCTCAGAAACTGACGGTCTCCTGCTCCTTTGTTCGTCGTGAATTTCGGTCCGACCAGCTGCAAACTCTCTACACCACTTACGAACATTTTTGATATCCATGCACGACTCACCATACACTTCCGTCAGTTGGCGATGGATTTCAATCGGCGCAGTACCCTTTGCGTTCACAAACCGATTAACTGCGTGCAATTCGCACTTGGCGGTAACATGCAACGGGAGCTGCGTTCTCAAGGGCTGTCAAGCCAAGACTGAGGGCCTCAGCGCGGCGCGCGCATCTTTGCACACGACGCGTGAAGCACTCTTCATAACAGTGTGACCAACTGCCAAATCAAATGGGTCAAATGGCTCTAAGCACTATGGGACTTAACATCTGGGCCGGCCGTTGTGGCCGTGCGGTTCTAGGCGCTTCAGTCTGGAACCGCGTGACCGCTAGGTCGCAGGTTCGAATCCTGCCTCGGGCATGGATGTGTATGATGTCCTTAGGTTGGTTAGGTTTAAGTAGTTCTAAGTTCTAGGGGACTGATGACCACAGATGTTAAGTCCCATAGTGCTCAGAGCCATTTGAACAATTTTAGAACTTAACATCTGAGGTCATCAGTCCCCTAGACTTAGAACTACTTAAACCTAACTAACCTAAGGACATCACACACATCCATGCCAGAGGCAGGATTCGAACCTGCGACCGTAGCAGCAGTGCGATTCCAGACTGAAGCGCCTAGAACCGCTCGTGCAGAGCGGCCGGCGACCAACTGCCACACAAACATAGTTCTGTACTTATAAGAAAATAGGATACCTTACTTTTGGGATTACTCTCGTAAATTGCAGGCGTATTGCAAGAAGCATGAAGAGAAAAAACAAAAGCTTCCCCTGTCTTTTGCAAGAAGGAGGCGGCAGTTGTGGTTTAATGCGGTTATCTCGCGTGTGCTTGAGCGGACATTGCGTAATACACCCCCGGGGCTCCGTGGCGCGAGGAATATAACGCGACTTTATTTGTGGGCGTTTGATCGTGGGGAGCAATATAATTAATGGGACCGACTGGCGGGAGGCAGCGCCCCGGAGGGCACGGGATGGGAGAGGGAAATCCGGCCCGCCACTTCTAGCGTGCGGCGCCGCCTGGGACCGCTTTATCCTCGCCAGCTGGCCGTCTCTGGTTGCCAACCCGCTCACCCGCTCCGCTGCGCTCACCCTGTTTGCCCATAAGCGCTCTGCGCAATGATGAGTCGCAAGGAGCTGCTGTCACCGGAGCTGGCCCTCGCTGGTGTCTGTAATACGTACTCTAAGCGATAAGAGAAGTGGCCCATCGGAGAAGAAACGAGTTTCTGAAGACACATTCGTTCGCAAATGTAGGTAGGTAAACACCTCACACGATTAATCCACTCAGTGTGTCTGTGTACAGTTTAGAGGCGCTCAACGACGAGCTTATCAGCGGCCTTACGAAAATTAGTACAAAATAATGTGGCTGAAGATTCGAAAATGTGACAAAAGAAATAAGAGGCAGTCTGTCATAAGACTGCACTCACTCTCTCCCAGTCACACCCACGGTCACCAGCACGATCAGACGATCTCACACCGCTAAAATAGGGTTAAATGGTCAGACGCTCTAAAACTGTCAATTAAAACACAAGTAAGAGCAGAGGAAAAATAAAATAATTACACTAGGATATGTGACTGGCTTATCAATCAAGAACAACATACACTATGTAATCAAAAGTATCCAGGCACACCCAAAAACATACGTTTGTCATATTACGTGCGTTGTGCTGCCACCTACTGCCACGTACCCCATATCAGCGACGACAGTAGTCATTACACATCGTGAGAGAGCAGAGTGGGGCGCTCCGCGGAACTCACGGACTTCGAACGGGGTCAGGTGATTAGGTGTCACTTGTATCATACGTCTGTGCGCGAGATTTCCACACTCCTTGACACCCCTAAGTCCACTGTTTCCGATGTGATAGTGAAGTGGAAACGTGAAGGGACACGTACAGAAAAAAGCGTACTGGCTGACCTCCTCTGTTGACTGACAGAGACCACCGACAGTTGAAGAGGGTTGTAATGTGTAGTAGGCAGACATCTATTCAGACCATCACACAGGAATTCCAAACTGCATCAGGATCCTCTGCAAGTACTATGACAGTTAGGCGGAAGGTTAGAAAACTTGGATTTTATGGTCGAGTGGCTGCTTATAAGCCACACATCAAGCCGGTAAATGCTAAACGACGCCTCGCTTTGTGTAAGGAGCGTAAACATTGGACGATTGAACAGTGGAAAAACATTGTGTGGAGTCTCGAATCACGGTACACAATGTGGCGATCCGATGGCAGGGTGTGGGTATGGCGAATACCCGGTGGATGTCATCTGCCAGCGTGTGTAGTGCCAACAGTAAAATTCGGAGGCGTTGGTGTCATGGTGCGGTCGTGTTTTTCATGGACGGAGCTTGCACCCCTTGTTGTTTTGCGTGGCACTAGCACAGGTCTACATTGATGTTTTAAGCACTTTCTTGCTTCCCACTGTTGCAGAGCAATTCGGTGATGGCGATTGCATCTTTCAACACAATCGAGCACCTGCTCATAATGCACGGCCTGTGACGGAGTGGTTACACGACAATAATATCCCTGTAATGGACTGGCCTGCACAGAGTCCTGACCTAAATCCTATAGAACACCTTTGGTATGTTTTGGAACGTCGACTTCGTGCCAGGCCTCGCCGGCCGACATCGATACCTCTCCTCAGTCCAGCACCCCGTGAAGAATGGGCTACCATTCCCCAAGAAACCTTCCAGCACCTAACTGAACGTATGCCTGCGAGAGTGGAAGCTGTCATCAAGGCTAAGGGTGGACCAACACCATATTGAATCTCAGCATTACCGATGGAGGGCGCCACGAACTTCTGAGTAATTTTCAGGCAGATGTCCGGATACTTTTGATCACCTAATTATAATGTGACGATTCACCCTCGTGCTCACAAAACCAGTCCTAGACGATGCGAGCTGTGTGAACTGGAGCCCTATCCTCTTGGAACACATCATCGCCATTGAGGAACAAACATTGTACCAGGGGTGGACATGCTCAACCAAAATGGCAGTATCGCGACTTTGCAGAATAATCATGAGGCCCATGGAGTACCACAATTTGGCTGGACAAATCGCCACTGAACACCTACCATCTTTCATGGGACGTAAACTCGGCCAGAAGTTGGAGACCCTGTGAACAAAGACTCATCCACCCAAATGACTTTCTTCCATTGCTCCATAGGCGAGGTTTAATGGCATCGCCACCACGTTCTCCTGTTATGGGAATTTGCATCACTGATGAGTGCTTTTTGAATTGCAGCTCTTCCTATAATTCCCTACTTATTGAGCTCCCTTCGTGCTGTTTTGTTGCTGACAGGATTGCCCACAGCCGCATTCGGTTCTGCAGTGATCTTTGCAGCTGCCATCCTCTTACTTTTCGTCTCATTTATCTACAAATGACTACCTGCCACGATCACTCAGCGTACACTTTCGTCTGCGTTGTGACTTAGCAGATGATGTTCTTCCGCACTCCCTGTGTGCGGTATAAAGGTATAAATCTTCTATACGGTGCCTCTTGAAGCACCGAACACTTCGGCTACCTTCGTTACGGAAGTCCCCACCATATGAGCACCAATAATTCGCCCACGTTAGGAAACACTTAGCTCCGACACAATGCACTCACAACTACACAGAATATTGTTTTGAACACGGCTGACACTTGCTACGTGTTTAGGATATTGACAGGTTCTTTCGTGGTCAAAAACAACAGTGCAACCAGCAGGGGTGGCTACCATCTGGATTTCTCGCAATGTTTCCATATTTTTGTCCAACTACTATTATAAGAGGCTATTTCCACAGCACGCGCTCACTTTGTGCAGCAATAGTGTACAGCCTCTATAGTAGACAGACAGATGGCTCTACCGCGAGACATAAGACCTACTGTGCAACGTACGGGGGTTTATTGTAAAATTATCGATATATTAAAAAATATCTATCGGTAGTCTTAGTCGACCATGAGTTGCTATCTGACTTAAGTTGGCTCTGTTTAAAAGCGCGGTTATGGCCCCAGTATCATTTGCATCGAAATTACCATTACACTCTAATTATTAAACAAAAATATGGTGATTGCTAGCTACGAAATCAATAATGCGGTGATTAGCATATGATACCAAATTAAGATTTATTCAGAAAACAGGATGAGCAATATTTCTAGCCTAACATGACAATACAATACACTCGCTAACCTAACTAGCCTATCATTGGCACAAAGCATTCTCTTTTCCTAACTACTTAAGTCAACACTGAACCCGCAAGTGACTCTATTGCAGTTCTGCCTGAACGGACACAGACTCAGAGAGCGCCAGTCAAAGAGCTAGCGGAATAGGAACTCATTTAGAATTACAGTGCCCTACTTTGGCTGATGATTGCTAATATCACCGTAATTCTCCGTGATGATTACTGCGGTCGGCCCAGCCAACGTCGTGATGCTGTCTTTCCCGTGAGCGAGCTTGGCTTCAATCTCCAACGTGGACGTGGTTTGCGCCCGTAAACTCCTGTACGTAAGTGTTCAATTGCGGAGTCCGTCACTAGTCAATACTCAAGCTACTTGCACATATGCCAAGAGTAGTTGGTCGACTCAAGTGCGCGGCAGCAAAGGTACACTTCAGATTGCATATGATTACCACAAGTTAGTACAAATCGGTTTCTCTCTTCAGAGGAACAGATAATGCTACGTGTGTGGAGTCGTATGCTCTAAACTATTCAGACTTGGAGAGTAACCACTGGATTCAATGCCGGTAACTTTTCCAACCTACTTCTCTCCACGCTCTCCAAGCAGGGCAGCCAGACACCGCGACTGCTCTCTTCCACAGCCGACCCCCGAGTCCTCCTTAAGAGTTTTAGCAAACCTGGCCGTTCTTCGCCGGATGGATCCGTGCGCGTTGGTAGCCAATCACGACACAGACTTCCATGTATCCGTGCGCGTTTGTACCCAACCACGATACAGAATTCTCCCGCGATTACTATTGCCGCCAAACTTTTAACACGTATCTCTACGCGCTCTGCGTCAATCCCGTCACAGTCTTCCGCAAATTTTCCACTGTGGCGTGAAATCGTCTTTCTCTCTTTCGCATATAGCTCCTTCTCACTTCTTGTGGTGATGGCACAGCCTCTCCGAACATCTTTGGTGGTCTGAAGTGCCAGCCGACAAAGGGGTCCGGCCGCGGCCATCCCGTTAGTTTGACATGACATAAACACCTTCCTCAGGGGTTGCAGACGTGTTCCAGCCTCAGAGCCTATCTCGTTAGTCTGACATGACACACACAACTTCCTTTTCTGTGTCCATTCTCTCCTACCGGTGGGCCAATTATCAATTATTATTCAGTGTATTAGTACTGATTTAGCATGATGTAAGGTGCAAAATCTGCTACTTCACAACTGGCCGACGATGACGTGCAGTGGTCAACCCAGACAGCAACCCCCGCTAAAGGTCGTCTCCGGCGTCGGCAAATGCCACGGCCAGCAGCGGGCGCCGCCCTGCAGCTGAAGGTCGCGACGCGCCGCCTGCGTCTGTCTCCCCAAGCGACGCGCGCGTGTGCTGGGGGGAGCCTGCGAGGGAACCGGCAAGCAGGAGCGCTTTTACCGCGCCCTGTCCTCCATCGCTGGCGCACAAAATGTTCCAGCTGAGACGTGGCATCCATATTTCACTTTTACTAAGGTTTGAAGCCCCTCTTGATGTTTTTCCTTGTTTGCGATTTAAAAATTGGGTTGTTTTGAAAATCAGCCTTACGCAAACACAACTAACTTTTCTTGCGAGAGTAATCCCAAAAGTAAGGCTCCTATTTCTTTATAAGTGCGTAGACCGGTTTAGTTCTACAATGGTTTACGTCAGTTTACAGCATGAACATTTATCTATTTTTCGACATAATCACCACTTCTGTCGAAGCATTTCTGTAGACCCTGTGGCAGTTTCTGCATGACCATGTCATACCAGCTCGCCGCCATACTGTTCAGAAAGCTATGAACATTATCTTTCACCTCGTGGTTGGAGCTGAATCGCTTTCTGGCCAACTGTTCTTTTAACCTAGGGAACAGGTGATAGTGACTGGGCGCCAAGTCAGGACTATACGAGGTGCATTCAAGTTCTAAGGCCTCCAATTTTTTTTCTAATTAACTACTCACCCAAAATCGATGAAACTGGCGTTACTTCTCGACGTAATCGCCCTGCAGACGTACACATTTTTCACAACGCTGACGCAATGATTCCATGGCAGCGGCGAAGGCTTCTTTAGGAGTCTGTTTTGACCACTCGAAAATCGCTGAGGCAATAGCAGCACGGCTGGTGAATGTGCGGCCACGGAGAGTGTCTTTCATTGTTGGAAAAAGACAAAAGTCACTAGGAGCCAGGTCAGGTGAGTAGGGAGCATGAGGAATCACTTCAAAGTTGTTATCACGAAGAAACTGTTGCGTAACGTTAGCTCGATGTGCAGGTGCGTTGTCTTGGTGAAACAGCACATGCGCAGCCCTTCCCGGACGTTTTTGTTGCAGTGCAGGAAGGAATTTGTTCTTCAAAACATTTCCGTAGGATGCACCCATTACCGTAGTGCCCTTTGGAACGCAATGGGTAAGGATTACGTCCTCGCTGTCCCAGAACATGGACACCATCATTTTTTCAGCACTGGCGGTTACCCGAAATTTTTTTGGTGGCGGTGAATCCGTGTGCTTCCATTGAGCTGACTGGCGCTTTGTTTCTGGATTGAAAAATGGCATCCACGTCTCATCCATTGTCACAACCGACGAAAAGAAAATCCCATTCATGCTGTCGTTGCACGTCAACATTGCTTGGCAACATGCCACACGGGCAGCCATGTGGTCGTCCGCCAGCATTCGTGGCACCCACCTGGATGACATTTTTCGCATTTTCAGGTCGTCATGCAGGATTGTGTGCACAGAACCCACAGAAATGCCAAGTCAGGAGGCGATCTGTTCAACAGTCATTCGGCGATCCCCCAAAACAATTCTCTCCACTTTCTCGATCATGTCGTCAGACCGGCTTGTGCGAGCCCGAGGTTGTTTCGGTTTGTTGTCACACGTTGTTCTGCCTTCATTAAACTGTCGCACCCACGAACGCACTTTCGACACATCCATAACTCCATCACCACATGTCTCCTTCAACTGTCGATGAATTTCAGTTGGTTTCACACCACGAAAATTCAGAAAACGAATGATTGCATGCTGTTCAAGTAAGGAAAACGTCGCCTTTTTAAGTGTTTAAAACAGTTCTCATTCTCGCCGCTGGCGGTAAAATTCCATCTGCCGTACGGTGCTGCCATCTCTGGGACGTATTGACAATGAACGCGGCCTCATTTTAAAACAATGCGCATGTTTCTATCTCTTTCCAGTCCGGAGAAAAAAAATCGGAGGCCTTAGAACTTGAATGCACCTCGTAGGGTGGGTGGGTGATTATGTTCCACTGAAACTGTTGCAGGAGAGCAACGGTTCGCCGAGCGATGTGTGGCCGAGCGTTGTCATGGAGAATGTGTACGCCCTAGCTCAACATTCCTCTTCTCCGGCTCTGAATCGCCCGTTTCAGTTTTTTCAGAGTCTCGTAGTACCTGTCAGCTTTAACTGTGGTCCCAGCGATTCATCTCTGACGACGAGGTGAAGGAAGAGGTTCATAACTTTCTGAACAGCATGGCGGCGAGCTGGTATGACATGGTCATACAAAAACTGCCACAGCGTCTAGAAATATACATCGACAGAAACGGTTATTATGTCGAAAAATAACTAAATGTTCAAGCTGTAAACTGATGTAAACTATTGTAGAAATAAACAGGTCTATGTACTTATAAAAAACTAGCAGACCTTACTTTTGGGATTATCCTCGTATATATTTACCCACACATGTTTCGACGCCTATGTCTCATCTCATGTGGGTCAAATTTTTATTTCTGTAAAGTACAATATCAAATTTATAATAACTTATCTATTGTAGTCCTAAGAATTACAATATGCGCATTTTGCTTTGCTTTGTTTAGACGCTCACCTTAAAATCAACATCACTGCATGTACTGCATTATTGTACATCGGTTTTTGTGCCCTTTTTCGTCGTTTGTTTGTCAGCATGCCATCTGCAAACCAGCCATAAAGAAAAATTATTGTGTATTTGTGAAGAACTGTTTCGTGAGTAGAGGTTATGTGCGTTTCTGTACTTACATTTTTCGTCCTGTTGCATATCTCTAGTTGATGTATAGATCAATTTCACTTTCTTACCCACGCTCATAACCGACTGTAATGCCACGTAATAACCCAAGTTCAGTTAAAGAATAAAACTGTTGTTCACGGCTGGCCAGGGTGGTCGAGCGGTTGTAGGCGCTACAGTCTGGAACCGCGCGACCGCTACGGTTGCAGGTTCGAATCCTGCCTCGGGCATGGGTGTCTGTGATGTCCTTAGGTTAGTTAGGTTTAAGTATTTCTAAGTTCTAGGGGACTGATGACCTCAGAATTTAAGTCCCATAGTGCTCAGAGCCATTTGAACCATTTGTTGTTCACGGGATTTAAAAACGTGCAGTGGGAAATATCGAATTCATTGATGCGATACACAGGTAAATCGATCCTATGGTTCGCCATGTTTACTATTGTTCTGAGGGAACGGCCGGGAGAGCAGCAGTGACGTGGGCGGAAGTTGTGTCACGTGGAGGTGTCAACGTAGCCTCACGAACCTTCTAGAATGATGCTGTGCAAGCGCATTTACGGTGAAAAGAAAAGTAAGACGCATTTTAAGTGAAGTGAATATCGCTTAGGTCCGGAATGTTGGACTCGTTTGTGTGCCTGAAGTGGGGGAGATAAACAGCTGCGTCATTAGTTTTATTGTTTGGAAGATAAATATATCCGTAACAGACATTCTGAAACAATAACGGAAAAACAGTCACAGCATAAAAACAAACAGAAAATAAGATCTTCTATACAATCTCATTTCTGTGTAGTAATTCAAAAAATGTTCAAATGTGTGTGAAATCTTATGGGACTTAACTGTTAAGGTCATCAGTCCCTAAGCTTATACACTATTTAACCCAAATTATCCCACGGACAAACACACACACCCATGCCCGAGGGAGGACTCGAACCTCCGCCGGGACCAGCCGCACAGTCCATGACTGCAGCGCCTCATGCCGCACGGCTAATCCCGCGCAGCTGTAGTAATTCAAATCAGATTGAAACGAAAAGGCGTAAACATGTATTTTACCACCGACAACAAGATTGAGCAAAAGTTACCTCATAACAGAAACAGACGAAACCCATTTCGCTATACTGGTGTGTACAGAATTGAATGTTTCGACTGTGACCGTTCCTACATAGGTCCGACTGGTAGATCATCTGAGATTAGACTGAAAGAAGACATGGCAGCACTAAAAAACGGTTCAGCCTCAATGGTGTGATAAGCCGAAGCAGTAGCTTAACTGATATTTCCAAGTGCGTAGGAAGTAACTCTGAATTGTGAGCAAATGTTTGATATTTATGAAGACAATAATACTAGCAATAGACCATATTCGATTGTATGACTGCGCTCTATTGTGATGGTGAGTAGGCCTGTGCTAGCTGTCTTGCTGTGTAATATTCTCAGTGCTATTTAGATAGTACAGTGTGTGATGGCCCTATGATCGCGACTGAGTGTGTAAACGTGACAGAACTGGAGAGTATTTGATTGAACAGTGCCAATAAGTATTTCAACGTTTTGGTATTTAATAAGTAAAGTCATTCGTGACAGAATACTTCAACAGGCTTTGTTAAATGTGTGTGATTAATGCTCGCTTGTGTGTCTATTTTCCCAGGGGTGTGGCGAGTTCGCTGGGAAGACGATTACTCTAAAGTAGCGGCTACCATGAATGCCCCTTCATTTCTGATGTTAAGCACATATTTCTTTGATCGAAATGTGATAATTATGTATACCAACCCAACAAGAGGACACAAATCCTCAAGAATAGAGTGTTTCTACCAGACGACTTTCGTACTTCTTTATTGGGCAACCAACCCTGGCTTATTATTTACTCAAAAGCATATTAATGCGCCATCAGAAGGAGCGCAACGTCGGACCAGCACGTGCACTGATAATAAGGTGAGTTTTACAGTTCACTGGTTACAGTATGGCTGAACTCGGAGACGAGTAAAACAAAACGGGTGGGTGCGAATCAGAGATTTATTGTGTATGCCTATAGATTTGCTTGCCACGACTGCAGACATCCTTTTAATTCCTTTTAATATAGAGACGATGTATTTGTACCTTTCACACGACTTGTAGAAACATTTGAAAAATTTATAAATGGTTGGAAATGTTGAAACCTTTTTGTTACATTCGTTTCATACTATTTAACTTGTATTTCGTGCTATCACGCTTAGTTATTTGTAATTTAGTTTTGTAGTTGGTGTTGTCCCCATTCAGAAGCACACGATTACATTTAAGTATCCATTTTTTCAGTAAACATCTAATTCTATGTACGTGCCTACATTTTGGCTCCCGAATTTCCTTTCTCTGTTTATTGTCTGTATGAATGAGTGAGTGAGTGTGTACGCTGAATTTTTCTTTTACATGGTAGCAGTACAGCATCTGGTTGTCTGCTGTGGTAGTTACAATGTAGCCAAAGTAGTTTTCTCAGTCAAGGCAAAGAGATTTGTACCCTTTCGGCAGTCACTCGACAGTAGTTAAGTTGGTGGCGGAAAGGACCCCTGTGGTCTCTTCCGGCTACCTGGGGGAAGTTCGTTGCAAGGAGAGCGTGTTCTCGGCACTCGGGACTAGACCATTGCTGAGTGAAGAAGGTACGCTTGACAGCCTCTTGGCGCTGCTGTGTGTGTTAATGCGTGATGGTGTGTATCTATTCCAACTGATGTACACGTTTGATCTTTTTTGAGTCCGTTCGTCAAATTCTTACATTTTCGGTGTATATTTTTCTGTATGTAGAACGTTTTTCCGGTCTTCGCTTTGTGTAAGCAGAACGCATGGTGTAGGAAGTTCTTTACTAGAGCACAGGTTTAAAATTAAGTTGCCTGACTTCTCTTTTAACTGGAATGTATGTGTGAACTTTTCTCCTGTGTATGTGCTTTCTTTCTTTTCCCCTTAATTTAGTTTTATTTTTAAAATTGTTTAGCTTTTTTCATACCACGTTATGGTGATTTCACCGTGTGTAATTTCAGTACCATCGTAAATAAGATTTTTTCTTAATATTTTATTAACGGTTGTGTCTACACGGTTTACATATGTTTCCTTGAGATTTTCGCGAGTCTTAGTAATTTTGCTTTTTTCATGAATATTCCTGGCATTTGAGGACGCTTTACACCAGCGTTTCTTCGTTTCAAGTGCAAGATGGTGAATATATATTCCTTTGTCGGAAAGTGTTTCGTAGTATTCTTCTTCACAATAATTCAATCACAGCGACAGGAATGAACATCAGAGCCTTTGATTTATTTTAACGTCGGTTGGCTTGCGGAGTACGGATAGAGATGTAGATGTAAAATTCTTTTTATCTCTATTCTTGTATGTGTGAATCGTGTAAGTTTGTGTGAACTTTTAACATGTGCGACTGAGATTTCCTTTGGATTTATCACCGCAATTTATCTCAGCACTCAATCTAATAATAATATATGTGAGTTCAAATGGCTCAAATGGCTCTGAGCACTACGGGACTTAACTTCTGAGGTCATCAGTCCCCTAGAACTTACGGTTCTAGGCGCTCAGTCCGGAACCACGCGACTGCTACGGTCGCAGGTTCTAATCCTGCCTCGGGCATGGATGTGTGTGACGACCTTAGGTTAGTTAGGTTTAAGTAGTTCTAAGTTCTAGGGGACTGATGACCACAGATGTTAAGTCTCATAGTGCTCAAGCCATTTGAACCAACCCCTAGAACTTAGAACTACTTAAACCTAATTAACCTAAGGACATCACACACATCCATGCCTTACGCAGGATTCGAACCTGAACCGTAGCAGTCGCGCGGTTCTAGACTGAAGCACATAGAACCGCTCGGCCACCACAGCCGGCAGTGACTGGATTCGCACAAGACATACAGCACCAACTCACGGCCTTATGGTGTGGGTTACTATCGGGTACAACCACAAATCACAGTTTGTCCGTTTCCAGGCCACTGTGACCAGAGTGACCGACGTGAATGACATCTACATCTACATCTACATCCATACTCCGCAAGCCACCTGACGGTGTGTGGCGGAGGGTACCCTGAGTACCACTATCGGTTCTCCCTTCTATTCCAGTCTCGTATTGTTCGTGGAAAGAAGGATTGTCGGTATGCTTCTGTGTGGGCTCCAATCTCTCTGATTTTATCCTCGTGGTCTCTTCGCGAGATATACGTGGAGGGAGCAATATACTGCTTGACTCTTCGGTGAAGGTATGTTCTCGAAACTTTAACAAAAGCCCGTACCGAGCTATTGAGCGTCTCTCCTGCAGAGTCTTCCACTAGAGTTTATCTATCATCTCCATAACGCTTTCGCGATTACTAAATGATCCTGTAACGAAGCGCGCTGCTCTCCGTTGGATCTTCTCTATCTCTTCTATGAACCCTATCTGGTGCGGATCCCACACTGCTGAGCAGTATTCAAGCAATGGGCGAACAAGTGTACTGTAACCTACTTCCTTTGTTTTCGGATTGCATTTCCTTAGGATTCTTCCAATGAATCTCAGTCTGGCATCTGCTTTACCGACGATCAACTTTACATGATCATTCCATTTTAAATCACTCCTAATGCGTACTCCCAGATAATTTATGGAATTAACTGCTTCCAGTTGCTGACCTGCTATTTTGTAGCTAAATGATAAGGGATCTATCTTTCTATGTATTCGCAGCACATTACACTTGTCTACATTGAGATTCAATTGCCATTCCCTGCACCATGCGCCAATTCGCTGCAGATCCTCCTGCATTTCAGTACAATTTTCCATTGTTACAACCTCTCGATACACCACAGCATCATCTGCAAAAAGCCTCAGTGAACTTCCGATGTCATCCACAAGGTCATTTATGTATATTGTGAATAGCAACGGTCCTATGACACTCCCCTGCGGCACACCTGAAATCACTCTTACTTCAGAAGACTTCTCTCCATTGAGAATAACATGCTGCCTTCTGTTATCTAGGAACTCTTCAGTCCAAACACAGAATTGGTCTGATAGTCCATATGCTCTTACTTTGTTCATTAAACGACTGTGGGGAACTGTATCGAACGCCTTGCGGAAGTCAAGAAACACGACATCTACCTGTGAACCCGTGTCTATAGCCCTCTGAGTCTCGTGGACGAATAGCGCGAGCTGGGTTTCACACCACCGTCTTTTTCGAAACCCATGCTGATTCCTACAGAGTAGATTTCTAGTCTCCAGAAAAGTCATTATACTCGAACATAATACGTGTTCCAAAATTCTACAACTGATCGACGTTAGAGATATTGGTCTATAGTTCTGCACATCTGTTCGACGTCCCTTCTTGAAAACGGGGATGACCTGTGCCCTTTTCCAATCCTTTGGAACGCTACGCTCTTCTAGAGACCTACGGTACACCGCTGCAAGAAGGGGGGCAAGTTCCTTCGCGTACTCTGTGTAAAATCGAACTGGTATCCCATCAGGTCCAGCGGCCTTTCCTCTTTTGAGCGATTTTAATTGTTTCTCTATCCCTCTATCGTCTATTTCGATATCTGCCATTTTGTCTTCTGTACGACAATCTAGAGAAGGAACTACAGTGCAGTCTTCATCTGTGAAACAGCTTTGGAAAAAGACATTTAGTATTTCGGCCTTTAGTCTGTTATCCTCTGTTTCAGTACCATTTTGGTCACAGAGTGTCTGGACATTTTGTTTTGATCCACCTACCGCTTTGACATAAGACCACAATTTCTTAGGATTTTCTGCCAAGTTAGTACATAGAACTTTACTTTCGAATTCATTGAACGCCTCTCGCATAGCCCTCCTCACACTACATTTCGCTTCGCGTAATTTTTGTTTGCTGCAAGGCTTTGGCTATGTTTATGTTTGCTGTGAAGTTCCCTTTGCTTCCGCAGCAGTTTTCTAACTCGGTTGTTGTACCACGGTGGCTCTTTTCCATCTCTTACGATCTTGCTTGGCACATACTGATCTAACGCATATTGTACGATGGTTTTGAACTTTGTCCACTGATCCTCAACACTATCCGTACTTGAGACAAAACTTCTGTGTTGAACCGTCAGGTACTCTGTAATCTGCTTTTCGCCACTTTTGCTAAACAGAAAAATCTTCCTACCTTTTTTAATATTTCTATTTACGGCTGAAATCATCGATGCCGTAACCGCTTTATGATCGCTGATTCCCCGCTCTGCGTTAACTGTTTCAAATAGTTCGGGTCTGTTTGTCACTAGAAGGTCTAATATGTTATCGCCACGAGTCGGTTCTCTGTTTAACTGCTCCAGGTAGTTTTCAGATAAAGCACTTAAAAAAATTTCACTGGATTCTTTGTCCCTGCCACCCGTTATGAACGTTTGAGTATCCCAGTCTATATCCGGCAAATTAAAATCTCCTCCCAGAACTATAACATGGTGGGGAAATCTACTCGAAATATTTTCCAAATTATCCTTCAGGTGCTCAGCCACAACAGCTGCTGAGCCAGGGGGCCTATAGAGACATCCAATTACCATGTCTGAGCCTGCTTTAACCGTGACCTTCACCCAAATTATTTCACATTTCGGATCTCCGTCAATTTCCTTCCATACTATTGCACTTCTTATCGCTATAAACACGCCTCCCCCTTCACTGTCCAGCCTGTCTCTGCGGTATACATTCCAATCTGAGTTTAGAATTTCATTACTGTTTACGTCTGGTTTCAGCCAACTTTCTGTCCCTGGGGGACGTTGTGACCGTTTATTAATGAGAGCAGTTCTGGGACCCTTCTATAGACGCTCCTGCAGTTTACTATTAGCACATTAATATTGTTATTCCCTGTTGCATTCTGACTACTCCTACCTTGCCGCGTCTCAGGAGGCGTCTTGTCGGGCCTAGGGAGGGAATTCTCTAACCTAAAAAACCCCCATGTGCACTCCACACGTACTCCGCTACCCTTGTAGCCGCTTCCGGCGTGTAGTGCACGCCTGACCTATTCAGGGGGACCATACATTTCTCCACCCGATAGCGGAGGTCGAGAAATTTGCACCCCAGATCTCCGCAGAATCGTCTGAGCCTCTGGTTTAAGCCTTCCAGTCGGCTCCAAACCAGAAGACCGTGATCGGTTCTGGGAACGATACTACAAATAGTTAGCTCAGATTCCACCCCGCGAGCGAGGCTTTCCGCCTTCACTAATTCCGCCAACCGCCAACCATCCTGTGACCCATAGCCATACGCGGTCTGCACAACACCCCAGACGCCATTTTTCAGCTAGACAATGCACCCCCACATGTTGCTGCACGAACACAAGCCTTCCTGGTGCCGCAGGATGCCAGCTTTTTGCCCTGGCTCGCCAATCGAAAATGTGTGGGACATGACGAAATGACAGTAAGACAGTGTAAGTTCGACAATCTCTTGTCGACCGCTATTCAATAGTCTGGGAATTCTGACATTGCCCTCACAGTATACATTTTCTTTAATGTCGCTTGTTGTTAGCAATATTAGCTTATTCCCAAGAGTTAGCAGCTTTCACTCAGTTAATACTAGGCGGAAATCAAATCTGCATGTGGAATGCACTTCCTTGACTATTGTGCAAAAAAGGCGTGTAGTATTCTGCTGCATCCATTTTCAATAAGCTACCACAAGAGCTCAAAAATCTTAGCAGTAGCCCAAACACTTTTAAGTCTAAACTTAAGAGTTTCCTCATGGTTCGCTCCTTCTATTCTGTCGAGGAGCTCCTGGAAGAGCTGAAAAATTAAGCAAATTTCAGTGTTTCATTGTTGATTCTCTTTATTTAAACTTACAACTTGTCGCCCGAATATGTTTCCTATATTTCATTTTATCTGTTTCTACTATCGTGTTATAATTGCATGTATTGACTCGTTCCATGACCATGGAGACTTCTCCATAATTTGGTCCCACGGAACAATAAATAAATAAATAACAGATGCAGCGCTGTCACCCAATGCCAACCAGCCGGCCGTTGTGGCCGAGTGATTCTAGGCGCTAAAGTCTGGAACAGCGCCACTGCTACGGTCGCAGGTTCGAATCCTGCCTCGGGCATGGAGGTGTGTGATGTCCTTAGGTTGATTAGGTTTAAGTAGTTCAAAGTTCTAGGGGACTGATGACCTCAGAAGTTAAGTCTCATAGTGCTCAGAGCCATTTGAACCATTTGAATGCCAACCACCACAGATAAACTTCGGAACCAGGTGAATGCAGCATGGATGCCTACACCACAGGACGCCATTTGCGACTTATACGCGTCGATGTCATCATGTATGGAACAAGTTATCAGGGCCATGACGGAACCTGTGCCTACTAGGCGACAGGACACATACTGAACCGAGTTGGTTATCATTTCTCCAGAACATTCTAATGTACATGTCCTGTAAATATGAACGTTCTATCTCTAATCGTTGAAGGTGTTCTGTTTTTTCTGAACATGAGTGCAGAAATAGCTCTCATCTCGAGACCTGGTATGATATCATTTTCATTGCTATTAGTCGATTCTTAAAAACAGATATACAACGCCAGATTGTTTACGAGCATTACTATTTGTGAATGAGTAAGGCCAAACATGAACTAAACAATCGACTCTGGATGGCTCTCCCCTTCGAATTACAGTGATCATTTGATGCGTTTTCCTTTTTAATGTTTTCCGCTAGATGAAACAATATGCATCCATCTCGTAGTTACATGTAGCCAAGCAAGCCATAAAACGACGATTCCGGTATTCGAGGATAACTGAAAAGTTTGCTATCGTCTAAACTTAGGTTGTCAGATAGCATATCTTTAATGCAGTCCTCTGGTCAATCGAGTAATTTTGGATGTTTTCATTTTTCTGCTCTTGACCGCATTTCTTTTTATAAGAGAAGAGTGAGAAGAAGTAGTTCTTCATACATCATTCTCTCAACTGTCGATGAGAAGTGAGCTATTATAAATCATTAGAAATTGGCGCCACCAGTTGCCTGGTTCATAAAACGAGTGGCGACACTTGTGCCCTCGGCTAGGAGAGGTTTACGAGCGGTACGAGGGAACACATTTAAACGCAGCAGAGTTTGAGAGTGGGCGCTGGCGCGAGCGCGGCTGCTGGAGTGGAGACGCGGTGCCGGCCATATCGATTGTGGGAGGACGGCTTCCGCCGGTAGGTGTCGCCAGCGGCTGTCCGCGTCCGCCGCTTCCGTCTGCCACACGCCAGCCAGGGGGACGTCGTGGCCAGCAGCCGAGCAACAAAGTGGCCATCTAGCGAAAAACACTTGCCAAAACTACGGACACGAGAAAAAGTCGCCATATCTTTTCGTATCGACTACTTTCGCTAGGTACCAACACTTTTTCTGCTCGCTACTATTCAGTTAATACTTTCACTCACATCAGTACTTCACACGTAGTATTGTACCATATGATCCTAGTAATGATTTATAACATTTTTATTATGTCTGGTTCAGTTTCAACACTTTCAACAACTGAACGCCCGAACACCAACAGGCCAACAGCTGAAAGAGTGCTGTGCAAGCGAACGACAAACAGAGTGTACAAAAGCATTTGCTGGGCTTCGCCAATCTCGACAGTTCCTTCACTTGCAGAGGCTTGTTTTCACGATTCGACTCACTACTTTGCTTTTGTATCGTTGTTGAAAACAGTTAAACTCCAGTATTTACTGAATCAGCAGGCAGAATCGTAATTACCAAAAGTGAAACTTGTCAGTATTTTAACAACCTGGATAATAATGAAGTGAGGTGAAAAACTGCCAAAAAAATTAGAAGTCTGCGGGAAATACACTCCAGGACAAAAAAAAAAAAAAAAAAAAACCCAAGCCCAATGAACCAATTATCCGAATGGGAACGAATCCGGTAGTGTGATATAGATGTACAGACAAATTAATCATTATAATTTCAGAAAATTTGGTTGATTCATTCCAGAGAAAGAGCTTCACAAGTTGAACTAGTCAATAACGCGTTAATCCAGCTTTGGCCCTTAAGCAGGCAGTTGTTCGGCTTTGCATTGACTGATAGAGTTGTTGGATGTCCTCCTGACAGATATCGTGTCAAATTCTGTCCAATTGTTGCGTTAGCTAGTCAAAATACCGAGCTTGTTGTGGTGTCACCGCCAGACACCACACTTGCTAGGTGTTAGCCTTTAAATCGGCCGCGGTCCGTTAGTATACGTCGGACCCGCGTGTCGCCACTATATGTGATTGGAGACCGAGCGCCGCCACACGGCAGGTCTAGTCTAGAGAGATTACCTAGCACTCGCCCCAGTTGTACAGCCGACTTTCCTAGCGATGGTTCACTGTATACAGACACTCTCATTTGCAGAGACAACAGTTTAGCATAGCCTTCAGCTACGTCATTTGCAACGACCTAGCAAGGCGCCATATTCAGTTCCTATAATTACTTCAAGAATGTATTCTGAACAGATAATATTGTGAATCTTGTACCGTCAAGAGCGACGTTCATCATTAATGGATTAAAGTAAAGTATCAAACTAATTACGTCCGCTTTCTGAATTCTCATTCCTTGTCATGTTCCAGACCTCACGTCAGTATAGTTCTTCCCTCCTCACGCCAGCCTGCGTGAGTTAAAACGCGTGCATTTTGGCCTCCATTCGTAACACGGTGTTGGCTCTACTGCCAACACAACACTTGTTATAGGTCCCTCCAAACGTTTCTAAATGGGGAAAGATGCGGCGACCCTAGGTGAAATGAGCGTTATGATCGCCGCGCAGCAATCATAGCGATGCAGACGGTCATGTGAAATCGAAAGTTTTCCTGACTTCATTAAGGATGTTATCGACTGCATACGAAAAATCTTTAAAAAAAGGGAACATCACGTTAATCTACAGAACCGGAAGACACAGCATCACCTAAGATTGACCAAGCATGCTCGCAAACTGCTGGAAAAAACGGGAATTAATAGGTTTCCGCGTAGTTGTGGAAAATAATGGTAAAAAAAACTACTAGAAGAGCACGAGGGCAACTGTAGAAGAGGGAGATTCGCAGAACTGCTGTTGCGGAACATGCTTTGCAGCCAGGAAACCACATTCATTTTGATAGGATTTAAGTAATGGCAGCCACAAGCGGTTACCATTAAAGGCTGTACAGAGAGGCCATAGGAATTGATGAACACCCCAGGAATTTCAGTAGGAAGGAGGAGGGCGTCAAATTGAAAGACATCTGGATACCGGCGCTGAAGATGTGTACCAGTCTTCAACCATGGGGTGAGAGCAACAGCGGACGACGGCGCTCGACAATGGCCTATTGCAGTCGGGTATTGAAAGGAAATGACAAACCGTCACTGCGCGGAAGCACGCGGAAAAAAAATTTCGCTGCCGTCAGTAGAGAGCCAGGGTGTGTGAATGGTACACTGAAAGAAGCTACGATTCCCCTTGAAAATGTTCTCTGCATTTGGAGCGAAACGTGTGTTTTAATGTGAAGTCCGTTGAACCACGGCATAACAGACCGGAATATTTTATTAATTGTGAATAAGCTGTCAATCACTTCGTTATTCTCTTCCGGATATAGTTCTGCCACTGTCGGTATTGTTGTTGTTGCTGTGGTCTTCAGTAATGAGACTGGTTTGATGCACCTCTCCATGCAACCCTATCTTGTGCAAGCTTCTTCATCTCCCAGTACCTACTACAGCCTACGTCCCCCTGAAACTGCATAGTGTATTCATCTCTTGGTCTCCCTCTACGATTTTTACCCTCCACGCTGCCCTCCAATAACTAAATTGGTGATCCCTTGATGCCTCAGAACATTTCCTACCAACCGATCCTTTCTTCCAGTCAAGTTGTGCCACAGACTCCTCTTCTCCCAAATTCTATTCAATACCTCCTCATTAGTTATGTGATCTACCCATCTAATCTTCAGCATTATTCTGGAGCACCACATTTCGAAAGCTCCTATTCTCTTGTTGTGCAAACTATTAATCGTCGCCGGCCACGGTGGTCTAGCGGTTCTAGGCGCGCAGTTCGGAACCGCGCGACTCCTACGGTCGCAGGTTCGAATCCTGCCTCGGGCATGGATGTGTGTGATGTCCTGAGGTTAGTTAGGTTTAAGTAGTTCTAAGTTCTAGGGGACTGATGACCACAGATGTTAAGTCCCATAGTGCTCAGAGCCATTTTATTAATCGTCCATGTTTCACTTCCATACATGGTTACAGTCCATACAAATACTTTCAGAAACGACTTCCTGACACTTATACTCGATGTTAACAAATTTGTCTTCTTCAGAAACGCTTTCCTTGCCATTGCCAGTCTACATTTTATATCCTCTTTACTTCGACCGTCATCAGTTATTTTGCTCCCCAAATAGCAAAACTCCTTTAATACTTTAAGTGTCTCATTTCCTAATCTAATTCCCGGAGCATCACCCGACTTAATTCGACTACATTCCATTATCCTCGTTTTGCTTTTGTTGGTGTTCATCTTATATCCTCCTTTCAAGACACTGTTCATTCCGTTCAACTGCTCTTCCAAGCCCTTTGCTCTCTTTGACAGAATTACAATGTCTTCGTCGAACCACAAAGTTTTTATTTCTTCTCCATGGATTTTAATACGCACTGCGAACTTTGCTTTTGTTTCCTTCACTGCTTGTCCATATAGCTCCTTTAATAATGTCATTCGCTATTAGCTTTTCAAAAAGATCTAGTGTTCTTTTTACAACGTGAATGATATCGACATCATGCGTCCTTTCAGCTAACTTTAGTTATACTATAAGACAGTATGAAACATCAATAAAAAATATCAACAATAGGTACAGTGCAGCCGTATTTCCTCTTTTTCGGCGAGAAATTTCTCATCGAGTAACTCGCAAGTAATCGTTGACTCACACATCTAGCGTGCGGAGTACTGACTCAGCACTGCGCCCTCTCACCTTTGTGATTAATACGGATTCTGCCCGTTTCACGACAAAGGCCGCCCCCCCGGAAATAGCGGCGCGTATGTGGAGCGGCGATTTGTCGCGGTCGGTGGCAGGCGTGAGGAGTCGCCGCCGCACTCACCGTACCGGCCGGCCGCGGCGTTATTAAATCGCGAGGACGCGGCCGCCGGTGGCCGAGCGGGTATCGGCGGGCCGTCGCGCCATTAATAACGCGCGCGGGACGAGTCGCATTACCATGGCTCATATTCGTATGTAAATGCGCATCCTCCCTCTAAATCAACAACAAAGGCGGCGCCGCGTCTTATTGTGGCGCGGTGATTAATTAGCGAGAACGAGCGGCAGGAGAGGCGGCGCCCGCAGAAGCCGGCGCGTCCGGCGGGAGGCCCGCCGTCGCCACGGCCGGCGTTAGCATAGCCGGCCTGATGATGAGGCGCTCGTTGCCTAGCCGATGAGCCGCGGCGAGCTCGCGCGCTCAGCCCCGGCACCCCGATGTGCAGCGCGGTCAACGCTGAGGCTATGCGCTATGCGATAAGACACGCTGCGATAAACATCATGCGGGGCGACTCTTACACACGGTCCAGTCGCATTAATATGACCACCGCCTACGTTCGACGTCGACGTGAAATGCTGCACTACTGGCCATTAAAATTGCTACACCACGAAGATGTCGTGCTACAGACGCGAAATATAACCGACAGGAAGAAGATGCTGTGATTTGCAAATGGTTAGATTTTCAGAGCATTCACACAAGGTTGGCGCCGGTGGCGACACCTACAACGTGCTGACATGAGGAACGCTTCCAACCAACACAAACTGCAGTTGACCGGCGTTGCCTGGTGAAACGTTGTTGTGATGCCTCGTGTAAGGAGGAAAAATGCGTACCATCACGTTTCCGGCTTTGATAAAGGTCGGATTGCAACCTATCGCGATTGCGGTTTATCGTATCGCGACATTGCTGCTCGCGTTGGTCGAGATCCAATGACTGTTAGCAGAATATGGAATCGGTGGGTTCAGGAGGGTAATACGGAACGCCGTGCTGGATTCCAAAGGCCTCGTATCACTAGCAGTCGAGATGACAGGCATCTTATCCGCATGGCTGTAACGGATCGTGCAGCCACGTCTCAATCCGTGAGTCAACAGCGGGAACTTTTGCAAGACAACAACCATCTGCTCGAACAGTTCGACGACGTCTGCAGCAGCATGGACTATCAGCTCGGAGACCGTGGCCGCGGCTACCCTTGACGCTGCATCACAGACAGGAGCGCCTGCGATGGTGTACTCAACGACGAACCTGGGTGCACGATTGGCAAAACGTCATTTTTTCGGATGAATCCAGGTTCTGTTTACAGCATCATGATGGTAGCATCCGTGTTTGGCGACATCGTGGTGAACGCACATTGGAAGCGTGTATTCGTCATCGCCGTACTGGAGTATCACCCGGCGTGATGGTACGGGGTGCCATTGGTTACACGTCTCGGTCACCTCTTGTTCTCATTGACGGCACTTTGAGCAGTGGACGTTACATTTCAGATGTGTTACGACCCTTCATCATATCCCTGCGAAACCCTACATTTCAGAAGGATAATGCACGACCGCATGTTGCGGGTCCTGTACGGGCCTTTCTGGATACAGAAAATGTTCGACTGCTGCCCTGGCCAGCACATTCTCCCGATCTCTCACCAATTGAAAACGTCTGGTCAATGGCGGCCGAGCTACTGGCTTCTCACAATACGCCAGTCACTACTCTTGATGAACGGTGGTATTGTGTTGAAGCTGCGTAGGCAGCTGTAACTGTACAAGCCATCCAAACTCCTCTTGACTCAATGCCCAGGCGTATCAAGGCCGTTATTACGGCCAGAGGTGCTTTTTCTGGGTACTGATTTCTCAGGATCTATGCACCCAAATTGCGTGAAAATGTAATCACATGTCAGTTCTAGTATAATATATTTGTCCAGTGAGTCCCGTTTATCATCTCCATTTCTTCTTGGTGTAGCAATTTTAATGGCCAGTAGTGTAGTCATAGACACCAGGTGGCAGCACTAGCAGTGGATGGTACATAAAGCGCGTCCGGGGAACGTGGGAAAAACGACAGTCTTCGTAGTTATGCGGAAACAGCCCGATTTATCTAACATCCAACAGGGCGTGCTCATTGGCTTTCGGTCCAATGGTGGAAGCATTTCCCAAACGGCTGGGTTTGTAAACTGTTCCCGTGCCGCCGTGGTTCAAGTATACCGTGCATGGAAAATGGCACTATCCAAAATCGGCGACGAGGCGAATGTGGTGCACCACAGACCATAGACGACAAAAATGGTTGGTGGCCGCGGTGGTCTTGCGGTTCTAGGCGCTTCAGTCCGGAACCGCGCGACTGCTACGGTCGCAGGTTCGAATCCTGCCCCGGGCATGGATGTGTGTGATGTCCTTAGGTTAGTGAGGTTTAAGTAGTTCTAAGTTCTAGGGGACTGATGACCTTAGATGTTAAGTCCCATAGTGCTCAGAGCCATTTGAACCAAAAGTGGTTGATGGCTGTGGAGATGTGTACAGGCGAACAGCCGTGCCACCCCCCACACGAACCAACGGGCTACCAGCGGTGTCTCCTCAACGACAGTTTTTGTAAACATTGCTTCATATGGGTCTCCACAGCAGACGCCTGGTTCATACAACCACGCTCACTGTGGTTCATCAGCAACGGAAGGTGGAATCTGCCCGCCAATATTGCATCTGGACGTTCACTGAGTGGCGACACATGGCCTTTTCTGACGAACAGCGTTTTAATCTCCAGTGGTGTGAAACATCTCAAAGAAAACACCGTGCAGTGATCATCAGAAGCGTCCAGGCCGGAGAAGGGAGCGTTAAGGTCTGGGGATCTCGTCATTCCAGAGGGTGCAACGGATCAGATCCAGTATGCATCCATCCTTGGGTAGCACGTCCATCCCTACATAGCATTTGTTTTTCCTCGGCTCGCCATCTTCCAGCTGGGCTGTCCAACGAGTCACAAAGCTCGCAATGTACATGCATGGTATGAAGAGCACTGAAAAAAAGCACTCCTTCTTCAGGCCACGAATGGCCTACCGGGACCATCCGACCGCCGTGTCATCTTCAGTGGAGGATGTGGATAGGAAGGACGTAGGGTCAGCACACCGCTATCCTGGTCGTTATGATGGTATTCTTGACCGAAGCCGCTACTATTCAATAGAGTAGCTCCTCAATTGGCATCACGAGGCTGAGTGCATCCGGAATAATGGCGGCCTGGATGGTCACTCATCCAAGCGCCGACCACACCGGTGGATCCACTGCGGCAAAGCTGTTGCCATGAAGAGCTCTAGGATGGGTTTATTGTACTCTCCTGGCACCAAACTTCCCAGACTGAAACCCAATCGAGAATTTGTGGCATCGCCCCGGCCGGGCAGTACGTGCCTTGCATCCTAAAGCGAGAAACCTAGCACAGATGGCATGGGACTCGAGTCGGCATGGCTCCACATCCCTGTCAGTACCTTCCAGACACCACTGACTCTCTTCCTGCACATATCTCTCTGGTTCGCACTGCAAACATTGGTTAAATGGCTCTGAGCACTATGGGACTTAACATCTGTGGTCATCAGTCCCCTAGCACTTAGAACTACTTAAACCTAACTAACATAAAGACATCACACACATCCATGCCCGAGGCAGGATTCGAACCGTAGCGGTCACGCGGTTCCAGACTGAAGCGCCTATAACCCCATGACCACACAGGCCGGCTAAAAATTGGTTATTCAAGGATTTTGGCAGGTGGTCACATTAGTGTGATTGCACAATGTAAGCACGGCACTCATGTTCCCACTGGGATCATAACAGTATGTGATACAATATGCAGTGCGACTCGCCGTACTAAAAGCAACAAGGCAGCTCTAATCATGTTTCTGTTTCAGTTTCACTTGTAATATTGAGCTGTCCTTAAGTGTACCTTATTATTTAAAGCTCAATAAACTAAAAAGACAAGGAAGTATTGTGTGCACCCATACGATCCCATAAAAATCAAATTAGTTCAGCTGACATTTCTCGCGGGTTCTCCCATCACAAAAAAAATGGTTCAAATGGCTCCGAGCACTATGGGACTTAACTTCTGAGGTCATCATCCCCCAGAACGTAGAACTACTCAAACCTAACTAACCTAAGGACATCATACACATCCATGCCCGAGGCAGGATTCGAACCTGCGACCGTAGCGGTTGCGCGGTTCCAGACTGTAGCGCCTAGAACCGCTCGGCCACAGAGTGTGTTCAGGTGGTTGTCACTTCTTGCAGCAACTCTGACAAAGCAGGACACAAATTTCCGACTTGCTTCTTCTCCTGCTCGGCAGCTGCTCGTTACAATAAAGGGAGTTGTGCAAGTGCTTCAGTGATGTTAAAAATACCGCAACGAAAAGTTATTTTTAGTAAGTTCATCTAGTATGGTATTTTATTCAGTGTGGTACACAAATAAATAATGATTCAAAATTAATAAAGGTAACATAAAAAGAAATGAAATGATCGTATGGCATTATTGACTGGGAGACCCCATCTGGTGTTGTTCGGCCACCTTATTCAAATCTTTTTGTTTGACGCCGCTTCAATGATGTCGAAATGATGATGAAGACAATACAACATAGAAGAATATTTTTACAACTGTTCAGTCTCGCAAGATAATACAATAAGGTCGAGGAATATTCAGAAGAAACGTTCTATTGGCGGTGTAGCACAGCGATATAAAGTGTGTGTGAAGAAATGGAAGAAACCCATGATGATAAGAAAAATTCCGATGTGACCAGCTGCTTTTACCTTTCAGAGCTCTTTTTTGCCTGTCACAAAGTTTCCTAACATCAGGGAGCAAAGGCTGAAGAAACATCAAGTCAGCATCATCAGCTGATGAGTCCAAGTGTCTTTTCACTTCAATTAGTTTTTTTCATTCCCAGCTTCAGATGGGAAGCAGAAACACGAAGTAGCTTCACACCCTGCATCGGTGCTCACAGGAGCTGGCGACAGCCTCACGTGTTGGCACCCAGCTGCCCATGTCATCATGGACAACCTCCAATATATCTCACATGTGTTGTCACGAATGAAAAGAGGTATGGTTCTCCTTCAGTGGTCAAAAAGAATTTCGGTATGTTAGCTATATTTGTATGCAGGAATGTGTGCCAAATAATGCACCAGACATAAACTAGATAGCCGACCGCGGTGGTCTCGCGGTTCTAGGCGCGCAGTCCGGAACCGTGCGACTGCTACGGTCGCAGGTTCGAATCCTGCCTCGGGCATGGATGTGTGTGATGTCCTTAGGTTAGTTAGGTTTAAGTAGTTCTAAGTTCTAGGGGACTTATGACCACAGCAGTTGAGTCCCATAGTGCTCAGAGCCATTTGAACCATAAACTAGATAATGACTACTTTTTCATTGCAACTTTTTCAACTATGTCCAGTATTTTACATAGTTTCAGAGAATCGTAATAACTATGAATACTAACAAAGTGAAAACCAGTTCATTATCAAACTGTAATGTCAGACTACAAGATGCAAAAACATCATTTTTAATTAATAGTTTCCTCATAATCGAATGAGAGAAACTGCATAACGAAGAACGTGTGAATCCCAAAACAATGGCTTTTAATTTTTTACGTGAAAAGTACAAGTTCTGCAGAGAGGGATGTAGCTTGGCTTCATCCACATAAAACAGTTATTTTAGGCACATTGTATGACTTGAAATTTCCCTACCTATGTATCATACGACACAAGCAGCATGGAGCAACCAGCACTCCCTGGTGCACCGGGAGGTAAAATAGGTGTCTGTGTTGCATCCCTGTCGTCCAGAATAACCTGTTAAGTCGCTTCTACCATGTCTCTACGCGCTCAGCCAGTGCGAGCTGCTTCTGGGTCACACGGCGAGTACCTAGCGTATCGTATCACACAGTCGTAGTCAACCTACTCCCCACCGCCCAGTAGTGGACGTTGCCGCTTAGATGGTGGGCAGTAGGTAGCAGGGGTTTCAAAAACATTTTCGTTAGGTTTTCATAAAATTTTGACGTAAAGAATATGGTAAGTATTATTATTATATGCTGTAACTTGCTGCAGATCTGCTTTGTAAATTTTATAAAGTAAAGTTCTTTTCCCTGCGAATCACCATTACTGCGGAATCAGTGGGCGTTTTGAAAATTCTGCTACTAAAAGAGACACAAAAGTGAGAGGTACGTGAAAAAGGTTGATTACCCCTGGTACTGCATAACGTATCGCCTGAGTGAGAACCGAGCTTTATACTGCGACACAGAGCCCGGGTCGATTCATCCTACCGATACCAGATGTACCTTTTGATTCTTCGTGTACTGATGTCGTGGCGTGTGTCTCGTACATACGCAAACAAATATAGAACAGAGTTCAAAAAATGGTTCAAATGGCTCTGAGCACTATGGGACTTAACATCTGAGGTCATCAGTCCCCTAGAACTTAGAACTACTTAAACCTAACTAACCTAAGGACATCACACACATCCATGCCCGAGGCAGGATTCGAACCTGCGACCGTAGCAGTCGCGCGGTTCCGGACTGAAGCGCTAGAACCGCTCGACCACCACGGCCGGCTAGAACAGAGTATGGTGAAATCTAGTTTATCCAACCCTCGTCAATCTGGAACTTTGGTCCATCTGATCTGGTTTTCAGAAGACCAAATGTGGCGTTTTTTATATTCCAGACGTGGCAAGAATCTACAACGAGAATCATTAAATTTAAATTGAGACAACTGCCACAATCGGATTCTGGCAGGCTGTAAGTCAACAAGTTGATACTGCCCCCGTTTGTTGCAGGTGTAAAATGACATCAAGGAGAAAGAAGATTGTAAGGCTCACGAAGAAAAAGATTTACTATGTAGGACAGGCGTAATGAAGAACTGTTCAATGAAGTAACTCCTGAATTTAGCGTTGGTATTTCAACGGTGTCACACGGGAAGAATACAAGACGATCAGCCATTTGAGTCCATTGACGCAGTTTGCACATTTAATAAGGAAACTGGTGGCAACATCAACCCCTCGGAGATTGTTGGAGAACTTGTAAACATTCATGAATGCTCAAGCATAGGTTAGCGACGTAAATGACTGGTTGAAACGACAATAGAAGCGGTATGATTTCCAAAGACGTAATTGTCAGAGCTTGTTCGTCTGCAGATAATGACGACAGTGATGATGGATAGTTTGCGAAGTTGGCGCTCAGGTACACAGACCACAACGTAGGTGGGCAAAGTAATGGTTTATGTGGAACGGCGACCTAGTTCTGCCGGAACGCCTGTGCGTCTCATAAATGATGTGTTAATCTGCTTCACCGTATAAAAATCTCCGTCTTTTTTTCAATATATGTTCCAACCCAGTGCGAAAATAATGTATCACACGGGACCCGTGTAGAACTTTCGCACTTTTATAGTTTTAAATAATGGCAGTTTTGCAATAAGTATAGTCGTTGAGATAAAGATACTTGTGGAAATTAAGAGAAAACATCTTGAAAGATGAACCGAACAATGTGAAATAATATTCACGAAATTCCTTGGATATACATTTCCATGCACATAATTCTGAACAAAATTCTTTACAGAGCATTACAATATCTCGGTGTACAAGATATTCGACGTAAAAATACAAGTTTCGTGTACTTCTTGTTTTTCATTTTCCTTAAGGAATACGAAAATGTTAGTTGATTTAGTTGCCCTTGAGAAGGTTAAGGAAAATTGTCCGTGAGTAAAAACGGGAACTGATAAACAAAATCTGTCTCTTTGAAGCGGTTATCGCTGCGGCTTATAATAATGATAGCAAATGCAATTTTAATAAATAACTGTCTTCTTGTCAATTGAAAAGGCATGCTTCGTTCAGAAGGTGTTAACTTTATCCGTGCTATTACAACAGTTTTCCCGGTGTCATTCAGCTGAGCATTAGTTGAAAATTCGTTGAGTTCGGTTACAATCATGCGTGCTTCATTGAAATAGCCCTGTTTAGCGTTCAGGTTTCTTATCAGCATGACAATAGTGTTTTTCTTTAGTATAAGTTTATGTAGCGGTAATCCAGAGGGATCTAAGGGAGAATGTACGAATTCTACAGGATGTTTGTCGTTTCGGAAAGTATATTCGTTTAGAAAAGTCAACTCGGGCGACGGGCCGAGATAATGGACTCGCGCAGTGGTCACGGTTATTATGTATGTGAACCCTGTACACAAATCATTCAGATAATAAATACTGTAAAACAAATAAAATGTTATTTTTAATAAGATAATCTGAAAAGGGAGTCTCTTATTCGTCATTAATAACTTAGCTTCGTAAAATGTAGGCATGAAGCCAGGCGGGCGTCCATGGTACCCTTATGCTTATGGTAGTTAAAGCCTCCTTCATGTTAAAATTTTCCACAAATAATAAGTTTTAGCTCAAAATCAGAAGAAGTATTCTAACGATACCTCATTCATCTCTGTGCCATTGGTATGTGTTGAGAATAAATAATGTTGACTAGAGAAACAATATATACGATGATTCGTTTGTCTATGTGGAAATGAAGATAACATGTGTGTTTATTGTATTTAACCAATGTCATTCTAATTTTTCTGAATTTCCAGATTATCTGGATTTTCGATAATCCAGATGGCCCGTGCTCCCCTTATCGGAAAACGAGGTTCTACTATCCTGAGGATATTTATTTTGCTTCTGTATTGGTTTGTTGTTGTGGGTTCCCGAACAAGGCGAGAAATAATTAACGGTAAAACGTCATACGACGCGAGATCTAACAATTCAGAGGATTTTATCAGCTGTGACAAGGGGCACAGAAGCCTGCAGACCTACATAGCAAGCAGACAGTATCACGAAATTATAAACCGTACAATTGATAGGCACGATCCTGCTTCTGCCGAACTACAAGTGCTGGTAAATATTCCTCCTTCTGACACGAGACATAAGAGGATCTTCTAACAACAATCAACATTCAAAGGCGATTTCGAATGAGACCCCGTTGCGTAATATTACCTTATACACAGAATACAAAGGGCGTTGCTTCCGCCTTCTAGCGGGCAGAGCACTGGACACCGATGCTGCAGGTCCCAGATTCAGTTCCGGGTAGGGACTGGGATTTTTCCACGCTGTAGTTCCTCCAGGATGGCCACAGTCCATCTCAGCGTGCTAACAAATGAACACCGGAGATGTTTCCTGGGCGTAAGGGCCCGGCCTGCTGCGTTTATGATCCAAGCAAACAAGTAACCATCTTCTGTGAATAACTCGAGTGAATGGTGACCGATAACGTCGAAAACCACCTATATCTGGACAGGTAGCCCTCCCTGTCATTTTAAAGAATTTTCCAATTCGTGCCTTGAAAATGACAGTGGTTAACTTATCGAAATATTGGATTTTTTCATGAATTTATCCGGCCGCATTCTTGCGACTAATTAGAACATACAGCGCTCTGGGAAAAGCTTAACTTCTCCTTGGGGAATACGTTGAACACTGTGGTCTGTATACTTCATATGATACCAATTCCTTATTAATGAAGACTAGGAAGTTCTCATATACTATGGATACAACTGGTATGTTGACAAACACATTTTTTAAACCATGAGTCTTTAAAACCAAGAAATATTATTACTTTACTTTGTTCCGAAGTCTACATCCTAATAACATCGTCAATGATATCTGAGTCCATGAGCGATCCATCTGATTGTAAACTTAGGATGACAAGTTCAAGGCTTTACCTCCCTATCAAAGTCTTCTTTCTGAAGCTTTTTGGTGTGCCACACACGGTGTGCTCAAACTGAAGGGGAGTGCAGTCTATTGCTTCGTGCAGCAGTGTTTCAGTGTATATTACTTTGAATGTTTTGTTATTTCCCCATATAGCCTTTAAACAATGTGCCCAAATTAATTCTATCGGATTATATTGACAGTGATATGTGGGTAAACGCAAAACTGCGTGGCGACATTCCCGTGCAAGAAAGTCAAATTCGTACGTTCTGCCGTGTGACTTGCATAATTAATGAGTTGCAGTAGTTTTTCACGAGTCTGGCTTATACTGTGCGGAACATTCTTATTTTTAAGCTATCTACGTCACTTCTTTCCATCAAAAACTCTCTTTTTAACATATTTGGAACCCATGTCTTTCAAAATTCTTTGCACTGACGAAGCGATAGCTTTGAAGCCAATTTTCTGATGCAAAATACTATCAAGTTTTTGTGATGTCGGTTGTTCACTACTTAGCCTACATACATTTCAAACGCGTGGGACCGAGCGAGATGGCGCAGTGGTTAGACACTGGACTCGCATTCGGGAGGACGACGGTTCAATCCCGCGTCCGGCCATCCTGATTTAGGTTTTCCGTGATTTCCCTAAATCGCTCCAGGCAAATGCCGGGATGGTTCCTTTGAAAGGGCACGGCCGACTTCCGCCCTCGTCCCTCCCAATTTCGATGAGACCGATGACCTCGCTGTCTGGTCTCCTTCCCCAAACCAACCCCAACCCCCCAAACGCGTGGAGCTTTAAAATATCGTTGGAGAACCATCCATTTGTGTTACAGGTTTCTTGTGATTTCATTGCTTTCCAGGCAACGTGAAACCAAATTTTCCTGAGGTTTCTACAGCTCCGACATTTCCGTGTACTATTCTCTGCACAGTTTCACTGCCGACACATGCCTTTGTAGTTCGTTCCTGTGTCTCTAAAATGTCAAAAATAGGAGTCCTGCGTCTGATCCACGTTTGAAAGAGTTATGCATATGGTAAATAAACCTTCTCGCCTGCTTATGAAGCACTTCTTGTAAATTACTGTCATCTGATAGCTTTGATTGGAAATTGTTATAAAACATTTACAATTACACATTCACAGCTCTGTTGTTACAAGAATGAAACACCGACATCTGAACGAACAATTCGGTCGCTTTGTGAATGAAACTTCATTCTCGGTAAGTACGGCAACAGCACAGCATACGGCAGTGAGATGCTTGCAGCCTAGTTGTAACTCGTGGCTGGCCGCTGGGAGAGAAAATGAATCTACTTGGCTGCTAACAGTTACTGGACTGAGACGCGCAGAATGGATGAAAATCGGACCTCCCTCCTAACTGATGTAAACTATAGTACCGCTAAGAAGAATGGACGTACTCTGCTTACCGTCAAGCCAATAGCCCAGCCGCAGGCTTGTGCCACAGACTTTAGTAACTTTTCTTTTTTCTATTTTTACTCCTTGGATAAATGATGATGGCGTCCTCTTGCGTAAAATATTCCGGAGGTAAAATAGTCCCCCATTCGGATCTCCGGGCGGGGACTACTCAGGAGGACGTCGTTATCAGGAGAAAGAAAACTGGCGTTCTACGGATCGGAGCGTGGAATGTCAGATCCCTTAATCGGGCAGGTAGATTAGAAAATTTAAAAAGGGAAATGGATAGGTTAAAGTTAGATATAGTGGGAATTAGTGAAGTTCGGTGGCAGGAGGAACAAGACTTGTGGTCAGGAAATACAAAACCAAATAGGGGTAACGCAGGAGTAGGTTTAATAATGAATAAAAAAATAGGAGTTCGGGTAAGCTACTACAAACAACATAGTGAACGCATTATTGTGGCCAAGATAGACACGAAGCCCACGCCTACAACAGTAGTACAAGTCTATATGCCAACTAGCTCTGCAGATGACGAAGAAATTGATGAAATGTACGATGAGATAAAAAGAAATTATTCAGGTGGTGAAGGGAGACGAAAATTTAATAATCATGGGTGATTGGAATTCGAGAGTAGGAAAAGGGAGAGAAGGAAACATAGCACGTGATTATGGATTGGGGCTAAGAAATGAAAGAGGAAGCCGCCTGGTAGAATTTTGCGCAGAGCATAACTTAATCATAGCTAACACTTGGTTCAAGAATCATGAAAGAAGGTTGTATACAAGGAAGAACCCTGGAGATACTAGAAGATATCAGATAGATTATATAATGGTAAGACAGAGATTTACGAACCAGGTTTTAAATTGTAAGACATTTCCAGGGGCAAATGTGGACTCTGACCACAACCTATTGGTTATGAACTGTAGATTAAAACTGAAGAAACTGCAAAAAGTTGGGAATTTAAGGAGATGGCATCTGGATAAACTAAAAGAACCCGAGGTTGTAGAGTGTTTCAGGAAGAGCATAAAGGAACAATTGACAAGAATGGGTGGAAGAAATACAGTAGAAGACGAATGGATAGCTTTGAGGGATGAAGTGGTGAAGGCAGCACAGAATCAAGTAGGTAAAAAGACGAGGGCTAGTAGAAATCCTTGGGTGACAGAAGAAATACTGAATTTAATTGATGAAAGGAGAAAATATAAAAATGCAGTAAATGAACCAGGCAAAAAGGAATACAAACGTCCCAAAAATAAGATCGACAGGAAGTGCAAAATGGCTAAGCAGGCATGGCTAGAGGACAAATGTAAGGATGTAGAGGCTTACCTCACTAGGGGTAAGATAGACACTGCCTACAGGAAAATTGAAGAGACCTTTGGAGAAAAGAGAACCACTTGTATGAATATCAAGGGCTCAGATGGAAACCCAGTTCTAAGCAAAGAAGGGAAAGCAGAAAGGTGGAAGGAGTATATAGAAGGACTATAAAAGGGCGATGTGCTTGACGACAATATTGTGGAAATGGAAGAGGATGTAGAGGAAGATGAAATGGCAGATATGATATTGCGTGAAGAATTTGATAGAGCACTGAAAGACCTAAGTCGAAACAAGGCCCTGGGAGTAGACAACATTCCATTAGAACTACTGACAGCCTTGGGAGAGCCAGTCCTGACAAAACTCTACCATCTGGTGAGCAAAATGTATGAGACAGGCGAAATACCCTCAGACTTCAAGAAGAATATAATAATTCCAATCCCAAAGAAAGCAGGCGTTGACAGATGTGAAAATTACCGAACTATCAGTTTAATAAGTCACGGGTGCAAAATACTAACGCGAATTCTTTACAGACGAATGGAAAAACTAGTAGAAGCCGACCTCGGGGAAGATCAGTTTGGATTCGATAGAACTATGAGAACACGTGAGGCAATACTGACCCTACGACTTATCTTCGAAGCTAGATTAAGAAAAGGCAAACCTACGTTTCTAGCATTTGTAGACTTGGAGAAAGCTTTTGACAATGTTGACTGGAATAATCTCTTTCAAATTCTGAAGGTGGCAGGGGTAAAATACAGGAAGCGAAAGGCTATTTACAATTTGTACAGAAACCAGATGGCAGTTATTAGAGTCGAGGGACATGAAAGGGAAGCAGTGGTTGGGAAGGGAGTGAGACAGGTTTGTAGCCTCTCCCCGATGCTATTCAATCTGTATATTGAGCAAGCAGTAAATGAAACAAAAGAAAAGTTCGGATTAGGTATTAAAATCCATGGAGAAAAATAAAAACTTTGAGGTTCGCCGATGACATTGTAATTCTGTCAGAGACAGCAAAGGACTTGGAAGAGCAGTTGAACGGAATGGACAGTGTCTTGAAGGGAGGATATAAGATGAACATCAACAAAAGCAAAACGAGGATAATGGAATGTAGTCGAATTAAGTCGGGCGATGCTGAGGGAATTAGATTAGGAAATGAGACACTTAAAGTAGTAAAGAAGTTTTGCTATTTGGGGAGCAAAGTAACTGATGATGGTCTAAGTAGAGAGGATGTAAAATGTAGACTGGCAATGGCAAGGAAAGCGTTTCTGAAGAAGAGAAATTTGTTAACATCGAGTATAGATTTAAGTGTCAGGAAGTCGTTTCTGAAAGTATTTGTATGGAGTGCAGCCATGTATGGAAGTGAAACATGGACGATAAATAGTTTGGACAAGAAGAAAATAGAAGCCTTTGAAATGGGGTGCTACAGAAGAGTGCTGAAGATTAGATGGGTAGATCACGTAACTAATGAGGAAGTACTGAATAGGATTGGGGAGAAGAGGAGTTTGTGGCACAACTTGACAAGAAGAAGCGGTCGGTTGGTAGGACATGTTCTGAGGCATCAAGGGATCACCAATTTAGTATTGGAGGGCAGCGTGGAGGGTAAAAATCGTAGAGGGAGACCAAGGGATGAATACACTAAACAGATTCAGAAGGATGTAGGCTGCAGCACGTATTGGGAGATGAAGAAGCTTGCACAGGATAGAGTAGCATGGAGAGCTGCATCAAACCAGTCTCAGGACTGAAGACCACAACAACAACAACAACTCCTACCTAATTTATGCATTTGCGCTGAAATGCTATTCGTTTGTAGTGCCATACAGCCGTCACATTACTGAAATTTTAATGTCCACGATTTACTGTACAATTACAAGATTATTGACGAATCAACTGGAGTACGCCACATGCTATAAGGATTTAGCAGCAATATGAAATGGGAGTAAAACGTCAAATCACCATTACGAAAGCAAATGAAAGACTCGGATTTAATGCAAGAATCACACTCAGACTCCGTCCGAACAGACCTCAAAGGCCCAACGGTACCGGCCGACCACCATGTCACCGTCAGATGTGGACGGGCATGTGGTCAGCACATCGCTCTCCCTGCGGTTGTCAGGTTTCTCGTGAACGGAGCCGCTACTTCTAAACCAAGTAGTTCCTCAATTGACCTCACAAGGGCTGAGTGCACCCTGATTGTCAACAGCATTCGGCACTCGGCAGACGCGGACAGTCACCCACCCACGCGCTAGCCAAGCCCGAAAGTGGGTAACTTCCGAGATCTGATGGGAACCGGTATTACCAACGCGGCAAGGCCGTTGGCAGTTTTATTGCAAGTGTTCTGGGAATTTGCAATGTATTCGTAAAAGAAAATCATTTACAATCAATTCTACAGTATTGTTCCAACGTTTGGGGTCTGCATCAGGTAAACACGGCAAAAATTCTGAGACGCGTAGCCATGATGGTACCGAGCATATAACCTAAGTGTAACAGAGATGCTCGAGTAACGCAAATGGAAATCTTTGAAACAAAGACGACGCAGTTCTCGTGAAAACCAGTGTGGTGAATTTTGAGGACCCGTATTCGAAGAAGACTGTGCGACAATGCGTCATAAAACTGATTACGATGCGTTTCTCTGTGTGGTCTTCAGTGTGACGACTGGTTTGATGCACCTATTCACGCTAGTCCGTCCTGTACAAGCCACTTCCTTTTTGCAGAACTATTGCAACTTACACCCATCTGAACCTGCTTACTATTTTCATGCTTTCGTCTTCCTCTAAACTTTTCATCTCTCGCTGCAGTAAACTATAAGGTTTATTTGCAGTGATATTCCTCTATAACGCGCCATGACTTTCGGAAATTATTAATATCAATGAAGCAAACTTCTGTAGCGACAGATGGAAGCAGAGAACTAGAAGTGCAAAGTGTCCAATGTAATCAGTCGTATAACACATACCTGTGTGCAACACACAACCATCCGAATTATAAAGGATGTATTCATCTTGCACCGACGAAACAGCGAATGAGATTTTTACTACTACCCGATTATTTTCGACTTTTTTTGTAGGTACGTCGTGAACTACATACTCTACCTTTTTGTAATCCAGCTATACTCAGTATTGAAACTAATCCTGTTTCACCTCCTTAGAGAGATCGATAGGAGTTAGAAATTAATAAATGTACAGTGACTTTGATTCTTACACCAAATTTATTTGCAATTATATTTTATATAATCATTTTGGTACGTAGTATAGCAACATTTTTCCACGAGTTTTATTTCACGTGTCCCATATTAATCACAAGGCGGTCGTGTAAGGCAGATGGCTAAAACGAAAGAAAATGTTGTGGAGTTTTAGAATAGACTAGCTCAATTTGTATTTCTGATTAAGTTAGGACCAGTACACTCCCGAAAGTTGATGACTAAAAGTATTTAACACCGTGAGAATTAATGGCCGATCAGCAGTACGTTCAGCGTGTAGCATAATTAATCAGATTCGTAAGCCTATGGGATAAACGCCGTAGCCTAATTTGACTTAATAAACGAGTGTTGTCGATTTAACACGATTATACGATGTTCGGTAACCTTTGAAAACCTGGCCTTACTCCGTATAAGTTATGAGTATCATTTATCGCATCTGTCCCACTGGAAATGTATTACATTGATTTCCATTACAATATGCCGCTAGCTTGCTTTGGTCTCCCAACGCTCTTGACGTTAAGCAGTGAACCAAACTGTTCTCTTCTTTTCCATACCGCCGGGCTCCGGTGAAACTTATCTTTATATTTAAATCTTTTTAACAATTATGTTAAAAATTACCCGTCTTGCAAATTTCATCGAAAAGCTATCTCTCATGCTCATACTTGTTCCATTTACATCTCATTTCGTTATTAAAGCTACTAACGGTGGTGTTACTAAAAAGAACAACGCGGATTTATATATTTATTGTGTACCGGGACTCTTGATAAAGATACGGAAGGCTATTATTCTAATATTTTAAATCAACAAGGAAGTTAATGTGCCAGATACAGAATTTTAGCTCACATCAAGAAAGTGACAGGCTATGACTGTCGAAACGGATGCCAGACAGGGTGTATCAAAGGAGGGGCTAAAATGGTCCACTTTCAGGTTGGCGAAGAAACCGGCTGAGTTAAATTGTACTAATCGGAACCACAATACTTTTACTCTCCATGAAGGTGGCGTCGCACCAGTAAAGATGTCACTCTCTAGTTTGTAGGGCCTAGTGATCTAATGATAACGCTCCTGTCTAGAAACTAAATGGTCGCGTCACCGATTCCTGGTCATACCACGGAGCTGTCGGTCTGCTTTTAACCCAGCCTTCACCTGTCAATAATGTGAAGATTCGGCAGGAACGACGGATGTTTCGTATTCCACGTTAAACTGTAGGTCCCCTTTTCACGGTAGCAATACCGGTGTAGGTTCGGAACACACAAGTCACTAAAGATGGGTTCATTTGAAAGACTACGGCACAAGGTCGTTGAATTACTACTATGGCGGCGCTTAGTCCTGCTCGCAAGGTTGAAAACCTTCTTGATCATATCTGTTTCTGCGCTGTTCCTTTAGTGTTCCGTAATTATTCAACTTCCTTCCCAGTGAAAGGTTTCCTGCGGCCACATAGGTGCCCTTTTTTTTTCTTAGTTTCCTTAGTTCATGTTCATGCATCATTTTGTATGATAAATCGTAATGATGTGCAACGAGTAATTGTCAACAAGAACATTTTTCAGTTTGTTTCAAAATATCGCTTTCCCGTCTGTCAGACATTTTATATCACTAGATAAGTGATCAAAAAAAAATTTTTTTTTCATTACTGTGCACCCCTTTTTTGGGCTGAAGACAACCTGAACGTGGAGTAACGAATGTCATTTTTTCTTCTGGTAGCGTAATTATGTGTGTCATTGTTTCTTTGAACTGCAGTGGATTAGGTACAACGAGCTTTATAGGGGAATAAATATTCTGTGAAATAGTAGTTAGAATGCCCAGCTCCTTAAACAGGTGTCTACTTGATGATCTTGGTCTTATAGCACGTTTTTTAGCGATGAAGGCTTTCTTTCTTAAAGATGGGTTACCCCAGAGCACTATTCCATATTATATTATTGAATAAAAATACGCAAAATATGTCGACTTACTGATTTGCCTCTCCCCAATATTTGCAATGATTTTAAGTGCAAATGTGGCTGAAGTAAGTTGTTTTTGGAGTTCCAAAACGTGCTTTTTACATTTGAGATAAGATCGGCTTTTAGTACTCTACTGGAAACAACATCAAAAACAGTTGAGCCTTTATTTTCGAAACAGTGAATAATTTTCTTCATTTCAGAAGGAGAAATTGGTGGTACATGATGATAGTGCTGTTGTTAGCTCCCTCTCGTATTTTTAGGATGACGATACCGGATACCGAAATCACTTTTGCTGTAGCATTTCATGCTAATGATGCGTTATCCTCAGCTTGCAAATGCTATGGAAGTTTCCCACACTCAGCAACACAGACTGATTTTTTGTACTAGGCAACCATGTAGTCTCCCTCAGAAATAGTGGCACTTTAAACTTTCTACATGACTCTGCAACAGGCATGAGTGACCGTAGTGTGCACTCATTCTACGATGGATTTTGAAAATTTTGCAAGTGTCTAGGCCTATACCAATCAACCGGCGCACAAGCACTAGCTTCTCCACTGGGGGCATAACCGTAGCGGTGCGGTTGCATTTGAACTACTACAATATTGTGTAGCACTCCTGAACGATTCCCTCATCTGCTACAATTTCTTCTGTCAGGTAATACCCCCTTCAAAACTCCCGCAATAGCTTTTGAATTTCCGTCATCACACAAATTTTTCTATTTAATTACTGTTATATACGAGGTATGTGAGAATAGTTGTGAGTCTGACAACATTGCGAGCGATCTGGCTATGCTGTGTTGTTCTACTAGTGTAGATCCGTGTGTTCAACCCTTCCAAATGCTCAGTGCTAGTTTCAGCCCCTTACAGCCATCATGTGAGTTTTAATAGCGCCATTACAGAAGCTGTGTTTTTGTTGTGCGCTATGAAAATGGAACAGCAGAATTTAGGGCAACAAAAATAGTTCAAATGGCTCTGAGCACTATGGGACTTAACATCTGAGGTCATCAGTCTCCTAGAACTTAGAACTAGTTAAACCTAACTAACCTAAGGACATCACACAAATCCATGCCCGAGGTAGGATTCCAACCTGCGACCGTAGCGGTCGTGCGGTTCCAGACTGAAGCGCCTAGAGCCGCTCGGCCACACCGGCCGGCTTAGGGCAACATTATGGCATCAAGTTTTGTGTTAAACTTGGAGAAGCCGCGAGTGTGACCTTTGAAAAGATAAAACAGGCCTATGGGGAATGTGTCATATCAAGTGCACAAGTTTTACGATGGCACAAATCATTTTTGTAAGGCCGAGAACACGTTGGAGATGGTCGTCGCTCAGGTAGACTTCCAACTTGAAAAACCGATGAAAACGTCTAATTTGTTCCTCCAGGACAAGCTGTCAATCCAGTGTTTTCCAAAGTTACCCTTGAATGTCTCAGGAAAAGGGTGAATCGAGTGAGACCGGCCATTGCAGACAAGTGGACGCTGCATCACGACAACGCCACTTGGTCACCTCTATCACGGAATTTTTGACCTCAAAAGGCATTTCTATCGTACAGCTACCATATTCACCTGATATGAGTTCTTGCTACTTTTTCCTTTTCCCAAAATTGAAAAATGTCTTAGAAGGCCTTCATTTTGGGACTCTGGAGAAAATTCAAAAGAATATGAGCGTCATTTTGAAGTTCAGTTGAAGGCTTTCAGCGCCGCTGCCAAGACCGGGTACTATGACTCCCCTGCCGAAGGAAACTGCTTTGAAGAGGACAATATTATTGTTTGAAAAAAAAAAATAAAAACTTTCGTAGATTAAAAATTCAGTGTCATTACTTTTGTCATTACTTTTCTCGTATTAATGGTGAACCACCTAAGGCGCCAAAATAGAAGTTTTTATTTTGTAACTCAGCAGTATTTAAGGCCTCGTCCATACTATCTAACTTATAATATGTAAGGCGAGAGGGTTCTGTTTCACATTAGTATTGCCATCCAAATTCATTACAATATTTGATAACAAACATCTATTTCGTTAACGTGACACTCGATATTCCGAAAAAATACCTCAACGAAATGTATAATCAAACAAATCTATAGAAATCAATGCGGGTTTTCCCCCGTGGTTTCCCGTGAAATGAAACTGTTTTCTTTTCGTCGAATGATATCCTAGAGTATTTGTTACAAAAGACAAGTAGCTAATTGATTATTCTTTGTGACCGTTCGGGACCCATTTATCACAGTTCAGAAAATAAAATATTTGCTTAACAAGTCAGATTTCTCTGCGATAAAACGCCGGAGAATACTGGATTTTTACTCCCTCGTCACTAACGAAAAGAGCTAGCATGACTCAGGAATTTATGGCGAATGTTTTTCGATCTCGTTTCTGGAAACTTTCGTTAGCGAAATACTTGTCATCCCTGTGTTCTGGGAAACTATTGGAACGAATGGCAGTTACATCCAAAATAACATGTTAGTGAAAAAGTTTATTTTCACACTAGTAAATGTAACTGTGCATTACACTGGATTCTGATAAAGGTAACTTTTGAAGAAATCACGAATATTTTCGTCCGTTTGATGTGGACTTAGTTTGGTGCCAAATCTATTGACTGTAAAGTTGTTATCCGCGTAAGACGATATTCAGTATCTCCTCAGTGGATTATTGAGTTATGTAGTAAGCAAATGCATTTGACAATACATTTGGCCACATCTACAGAAGTTTGTATTGACCTGGCGAATATTCATTTAGAAAACATTATACTAAGGAACATTCAACAATTTTTCGTGTTTGTTATAACCTACGGAGATATTCCACATCCTGGTCCGACTGATACTTTCCGTGCTGTATTATTGGGTAAGAGTGGATAAGCTTCATCGCCTAGAATGACAAAAGGCACAGTTACATCACAGCGTTGCACTGTCATCAGGAATTTTGAGTCTTGATGTGACAACATTGATCCTGCAGCCCTATGAATCAAGACACAATGAAATTAAAGGCATTACCTGCCAAGGACACTGATTTATATCGATGAGGCAAGTTACAAATTTGTGCCAAACCGGGATTCGAACCCGTGTCTCCTTCTTACGTGGTAGCTGTGCTGACGAGTGAGCCAGGGCGGCGAGATGCGACGAGTAATGAGGCTAAGGAGCAGGGGCACTACATCAGTAGTGTGTAGTATAAGTCGAGAATTTGGGCCTAATAGGAGGTGTACTAGGGTAGTCGGTGAGAGCGTGGTGACCACTGTGTCCGGATGGCGTAGTGTTCAGCGCATCTGTCTAGTAAGCTGAAGACATGGGTTCGATCCCAGTCCAGCACAGATGTTTAATCTGCCCCGTTAATATAAATCAACGCCCACTGGCAGGTAATGTCTTTAATTCCTTTATGCCTTGACTGATAGTAGCTGCAGGATCGGACATGCCCGAAAGAACAGACACCACATTTACATAATTAAGGCGATGACGGCCAGTGATCTGTTCAGTGCAGATGTATACCAAGCTCGAACTCGTACGGGAATCTGCGATTTATAGTGGCTGGTGGATTGAAATGATGTCTGCTCTTTCGGACACGTCCGGAAGAACAGACACCAAATGTAAAGGGCAAATCACCTAAAACTTGCATCGCAAATATTGCGGAAATACAAAGTGCGGTAGATGTACAGTTTTTAAAGAATAGTTTGGTAGACGGGGCTCGTATTGTTACCCGATAAACGGAATGTTATAATATTTAGAAAGTGTTTTTTTGTGCAAACGTACACATTCTTGAATGAACAATGCCTATTTACATTAAAAAAGTAAACGTAGGGTAAATTATAATGTCAGTGGTGTTTGTTGCAGGATTCTAGTGCGAGTCGTTTACGAGATATCGTATTTTGAAAAGTTTCTACATCGATACTGTACAATACCTGTGGTAGCGCACACTAAAGAACAACACAAGTGTAGATTCTCATCAGCAACGAGACAACTCACAATCACAGGCAGCGGCAGTATACGCTTCAAGTCTGGTATGGATCGACTACTGTACACGTGCTAGCATTTCAGCGGAGATGTTCGAACAGATTCCAGTAATACGTGATTCCGTATCATCTGGAGTAGTTTGTACGCCTTGGTAGACAGCGTCTTTCAGCTTGCGCCATTGAAAAAAGTCGACAGGCGTCAAATCTGAGGAATGGACCGGGCAACGTACAAGGCCTTTGCGTCCAATCCAACGATTTCGAAACAATTCGTGAAGATTTGCTATGTTAGTGCGTGCACTAGGAGCTGGGCAGCCGTCATGTCGGTACCACACGCTCCTCCTAGTCTGCAGAGAAACGTCTTACAGCATCCGTGGAAGACGGTCTGTAAGAGGCTGTGGTACATGTGCGCGTTCAGTATTCCATCTATGCAAAAAGGGCCTATAAGCTGAAGGTTCACACACCACACGTTTACGCTCCATGGTAGCTGACGTTTCACCTGACGAAGCCAACAGGGATTTCAACAGACCAACAGTGCATGTTTCGGCGGTTTACCTGGCTGTGATTGATAAACGTGACTTCATCACTAAATGAGATACATGATACATCTGGAGTATCCTGTCTTAATGCCCATGTATAGAAGTTAACACGATTCTCATAATCGTTTCCATGCGGCTGTTGGTGGATAGAGCAGTGTTAGAGTTGGAACCTATGTCGATGGAAAGTGCGTATGACACTTGCCAGACTCATGCTACTTTCTCCCGCGATTGTGCGGGACCTAACGTGCGGATCAATTGCGGCAGCAGCAGGAACGTTAATTAACTCTTCTTCTGTCGTCATTTATTTCCTTCTGTTACGTTGTCCAGGTGTTACACTAGGACTTTCAAGTGACTGGTTGAAGAGGTTGATAAATTCTATCTGTTGTTGTTGTGGTGGTCTTGAGTCCTGAGACTGGTTTGATGCAGCTCTCCATGCTACTCTATCCTGTGCAAGCTTCTTCATCTCCCAGTACCTACTGCAACCTACATCCTTCTGAATCTGCTTAGTGTATTCATCTCTTGGTCTCCCTCTACGATTTTTACCCTCCAGGCTGCCCTCCAATGCTAAATTGGTGATCACCTGATGCCTCAGAACATGTCCTATCAACCGGTCCCTTCTTCTTGTCAAGTTGTGCCACAAACTCCTCTTCTCCCCAATTCTATTCAGTACCTCCTCATTAGTTATGTGATTTATCCATTTAATCTTCAGCATTCTATCTACACTTTCTATAGAACGTCAGCATGTCGACATTTTCTGCATTGGCAAATCCTATTATCCAGTAATGACCTACTGCTTGGACCGTTACACTCTAACTGACTAGAAAGTTCCAGTGTACTCAAGGAACACACACGCACACTATAACCAAACATAATAACACCATACCTACCAACTACACACTTTCAATGGCACAAACAAGTGTCGGTGCGGGAAATCTCAAAATACGATGTCTCGTAAACGGGTCGCGTTACAATGCTGCAGCAAATACCGCTGACTGTCTAGATTACTACAGTTTTAGTTTGTTAATGTCGGTGGCCATTGTTCCATTTTACGAAAGTGTGTGTTTTTACAAAAACAATACACTTTTAAGCATTATTACAATCTGCTTATTGGCTAACAATATGAGCCCCTGATTACTAATCCATTCTGTGAAAACCGCACATCTCCAACACTATCCATTTCCGCAGTATCTAAGGTGCAAGTGTTAGGTGCTACACCCTGTATATGATGGAGATTATATTGAAGGCCTAAAAAGGTATTTTGCAGAATAAATTATTTTCTTCAATTCTGTCTTACAGTATGCAAGACTTTCGAAATGACCCTGTATGTAAATGTAGAAATGTATCCTAAATGTTTCGGCATTCGGTGGTGAAGACTCGAGTTCGATCCCTGGAACCGTATGAAGCGTGGAGCTTTATCCATACGGTTTCATTGGGATGTTTGATGAGAGACTTGCAGGAGAAACTGAGGTTCTTGTTCCGAAACCAGATAGGTACGCTGCTACACCTACGCCTGCAGCTCTGCCGTACAGCCACGCAGCAGGCGGTGGGCGTAAAGCGGCCTCGGCTGGACAGCGGAGTTAGCTACCTGTTCAACGTTCTCGATTCCCTTGGGACGCGTATTACTACTGAACAAGGCCGTACATTCGTCCGTCGAATGGAATTTCCCGTCGGTCTTGCGCTCCGAGATTATTGTTCCGCCCCCACAAAGAGCAAAGTTCAAAGCTTTCAGAAAAGCGAGCTGCCAATAGAATCGATCCCGGCGCATCGACAGCAGATCAGCGCGCGAGCCCTCGCGCACAGTGAAACCGACGCGCAGCTAAGCAATAAACAAAATGCGAGGAATAATTCCGGCGAGGGACGCGATATTAAATCCGAATATTTAGCGGTGCATAGAGGCGAGGCGGACGCGACAACCGATGAGTGATTTCTGAGTAAACAATTTGGCCGTTGATTGTTTAATGCAGGTTTAATCCGCGGGCCACGGGCGAGGGCTGTACCGTAATCCCATATGTGGCGATGCAGGGTGGAAGCAATATGTGCGGTGGCTCATATCAAACACGAATACTGGCGGCGGTGGCGGAGCGGTCCCAGCGCGCGCCAGCCACCGGGGGAGTAATCCGGGGGAAGATGAGCATTAACTGCGGACGGGGGATAATATTGCGGATTGCGAGCGGGCGGGGGCGGGCGCGGGGGCGGCCGCCGTGGTGGCGAGTATTAAGGATTAGAGCGGCACAAAAGGAGGGCCCCGGCCGGAATTACGGGGTGCGCCGGCGGTCGGCGGCCGGGGGTGGGCCCGCCGCCGCGCCCGAAGCACCGAGACGCCGACCGACGCCCGGCGTCGCCAGCGGCCGCCGCTCGACCGCAGCTCCGCGGGGCCTCCCCAAACTCTGGCGGGATGATCGCGGCGATTTGTTTGCGCAGGCTGCTTATTGCCCGTGTGTTGCCACATCCCCCGCAAACTGGATCTCGAGTGCCGCGGCCGGCGCTGGTGCTTAACAGAGGTCGCCTGTACCGCAGTACCGCAGTTCTGGCTCATTAGAGGTAGGAGAGTGGCGTCCGAGGGAACCTGACCCAGCAGCAGTCACTGCAGTCGGTTGCACTTCGTCCTTGAAGAAGCCGACAGTGTCCGATTACAAGATTAGTGGTGACCACGTCACACCCTTTAAATACACTACTGGTTATTAAAATTGCTGCACCAAGAAGAAATGCAGATGATAAACGGGTATTCATTGGACAAATATATTATACTAGAACTGACATGTGATTACATTTTAACGCAATTTGGGTGCATAGATCCTGAGCAACCAGTACCCAGAACAACCACCTCTGGCCGTAATAACGGCCTCGATACGCCTGGGCATTGAGTCAAACAGAGCTTGGATGGCGTGTACAGGTACAGCTGCGCATGCAGCTTCAACACGATACCACAGTTCATCAAGAGTAGAGACTGTCGTATTGTGACGAGCCAGTTGCTCGGCCACCACTGACCAGACATTTTCAATTGGATAGAGATGTGGAGAATGTGCTGGCCAGGACAACAGTCGAACATTTTCCGTATCGAGAAGGGCCCGTACAGGACCTGCAGCATGCGGTCGTGCATTATCCGCCTGAAATGTAGGATTTCGCAGGAATCGAATGAAGGGTAGAGCCACGGGTCGTAACACATCTGAAATGTAACGTCCACTGTTCAAAGTGCCGTCGATGCGAACAAGAGGTGACCGAGACGTGTAACCCATGGCACCCCACACCATCACGCCGGGTGATACGCCAGTATAGCGATGATGAATACACGCTTCCAATGTGCGTTCACCGCGATGTCGCCAAACACGGATGCGACTGTCATGATGCTGTAAACAGAATCTGGATTCATCAGAAAAAATGACGTCTTGCCATTCGTGCACCCAGGTTCGTCGTTGAGTACAGCATCGCAGCGCTCCTGTCTGTGATGCAGCGTCAAGGGTAACCGCAGTCACGGTCTCCGAGCTGATAGTCCATGCTGCTGCAAACGTCGTCGAACTGTTCGTGCAGATGGTTGTGGTCTTGCAAACGTCCCCATCTGTTGACTCAGAGATCGAGACGTGGCTGCACGGTCCGTTACAGCCATGCGGATAAGATGCCTGTCATCTCGACTGATAATGATACGAGGCCGGTGGGATCCAGCATGGCGTTCCGTATTACCCTCCTGAACCCACCGATTCCATATTCTGCTAACAGTCATTGGATCTCGACCAACGCGAGCAGCAATGTCGCGATATGATAAACCGCAATCGCGATAGGCTACAATCCGACTTTTATGAAAGTCGGAAACGTGATGGTACGCATTTCTCCTCCTTACACGAGGCATCACAACAACGTTTCACCAGGCAACGCCGATGAACTGCTGTTTGTGTATGAGAAATCGGTTGGAAACTTTCCTCATGTCAGCACGTTGTAGGTGTCGCCACCGGAGGCAACCTTGTGTAAATGCTGTGAAAAGCTAATCATTTGCACATCACAGCATCTTCTTCCAGTCGGTTAAATTTCGCGTCTGTAGCACTTCATCTTCGTGGTGTAGCAATTTTTAAGGCCAGTAGTGTATTTACATGCGCGTCTGAAGGAGCGGACACTGTTAACGATTCACGGCTGTACGAAATACTTCGAAATTAATTCGAATTCCTTGGCATCAGTTGTATTAGGTATAGAGATACAACAGAATAGTGACATGAAAATTCCTGACCGGTGCTCGAACCTGGATTTCCCGATTATCACGAGCGGTCGCCTAAATCATTTCAGCTATCCGGGCACGCTCCCCATACCGACCCGTTCTTCCCTTATGCCAGACTGTCCACACTGTTACATCGCACTCCAATTCATTCATCACCAAATGCTCGCAACGTTACTTGGATTCCCGCAAAAGGGAGATGTGAAAATTTTTACCAGACCGGAATTCGAACCCGGATTTTCCTCTTGTATGAAATTTAGTACTAAAAGGAGAGGTGAAACGGGATGAATCATTAACTGATGAAGCGGAATCGTAAATTTATTCGAAGGGTTCTCAAGAGAGCAGTGAATCCGTAAGGGAAATCGCACGCTGGACGTTAGAGCCAACAATTATGGTGTTGGAGCGTTTGGAACCCTTATCAAGTAAGCAAGACAGCCGACATCAAACGAATTCAACGAGTTGCCACTGTGAAGGTAACAGGTCAATCCAACCGATACGAATGTATAACACGGATAATCAGTGAAGGTAAATAGGAATCCTTGGAAGAAAAAATGTTGGACAAGCAAGAGAACATGTTTTTAGGCAAGACAGTACGATAATTCTGTTGCGTATGGATCACGATAATGAAATACAAGGTGACTCCGTGACGATGTTACAAACATTCAGAGATGATCGAGAAGGGTAAATGTATCAATTAAAGGTAAGGAGCCTGGTCCAGAAACGACAAAGTCGAAAGTTATAAGCGAAAATGCTTCTGATACCTCTCACAGTGGACTACGTGTACCGGTACTGTTGTAGCCAAGATTGTAGTGTAGGCAATCCCGACGGTCAGTGACGTGTAGAAAATGGGACAGGAACTTAAATAATCCAATCCAGATGGCAGACTGTGTAATGTCATGAGCAATATCTGTACTGCGGTAGACTGTAGTCTGTTTTTACAAGGTGAAGTACTAACGTGGTTTTGGAAATTTGAGGTAAGTTCCTATGGGACCAAACTGCTGAAATCATCGGTCCCTAGTCTTACACACTACGTAATCTAACTTAAACTAACTTACGCTGAGGACAACACACACGCACAGCCATGCTCGAAGGAGGACTCGAACCTCCGACGGGGCGAGACAGACGAACAGTGGCAAGGCGTCTCAGATCGCGCGGCTACTCCGCGCGGCTGAATACTAACGTCGATCAGCTAGAACCAAATGGAGTTTCACCCGTGTCTGAACTTGCAGATATGATTTTCGTGCATGGACAAGCAAATGGAATCAGCAGAGGAGGGGAAAGATTGTAGAGTACCAAATATCCAAGTAAAAGTCATCCGATTCGCACCATGTTTCCAAGACTCTCCCAACGATTAACTAAAGCATGGTAACTGAGACCATAGTACCACGATACGACGACCGAGAAAAACGACGAACTACATGGACTCCCAGTTCAGAAGATGCAGCGCTCGCTCGAGTGGATGAGACGTCTGCAGTGAGCATCCGATCAGATGCACGTGAAATGAATGTTTCGCTGAATATGTTATGTCGAGTATTGCGGTAAATAGAGTTGCACCCCTGCTATCCACTGCATACTTTGACTCCTGTTTACGCTGGACCTCATGTCGTTTTCGGCCAATGGTTCTTAGAGCGCCTTAAGTCGATCTTCACTTCCCTACGTTTGTACTTTTCACAGATGAAGACTGTTTTCCCAGAGACCATTACTAAATAGTCGCAGCAGTCATGTTGAGCCGATGAGATTTGTCACGCTGCATTTGTACAGAGCCATCAACACAGGTTATCAGTCAGCGTGTGGATAGGCACTGTCAATGGTTATCTACCAGCCCCGTTTCTTCTTCATCCCTATTTAAATGCACCAATGTGTTCAGTGTTTGTCATAGACTTACTACACAGAATCTTGGAACATATCCCACGTGTTATTCGTCAACAAATGTGGTTCAAACATGATGGAGCCCCACGTCACTTTGGACTGAGGGATCGTGAACACCTGAACCAGGCATTCCCTATAAAGTGGATAGGCAGAAAAAATCCTGTTTTGTGGCCAGCTCGTTCACCTGATATACACTCACTTGATTTCTTCTTGTCGGCCTGTGTGAAAAGTTTTACGTACGTGACACCTGTCGAGATGAAGAGGATCTCCTGGCACGGATTCTCGCTGCCTGCGACACTATTCAGTCGACAGAGGGGATGTTAGTGCAGGTATGAGAAGTTGCGAGCCTGCATTGACGCCGGGTAACGCCACTTTAAACAACAGTTGTAAGATTAGCAGCTTTTGAAACTCGTGCAGGTAACTGGAATTAGTTATCACCGTACCGTAGTTTTGGAATAATAATCTTCGCTATAATAGCTGCCCATTCGTCTCTCTTACGCTTAAATTCTTTCCTTACTGCATCTCGTGCCCGCAACACCACTAGAAGGCATTCAACCTCGCAGCGGGCATGGTCATAATGTACTTTATCTTACATTCTCTCTACTTGCCAACCGAATGTTGCTTGATCTCATGTCTGATGCGTTAAATGAGAAATAGGAGAAAGAGCACATAAGAATATACGAGACTAACGCCCTGTCTGAAAAAAGGTAATTAGCGACAGAGTGCAAGCTAGACTCGACAAGAATGGAACATGAAACCCACTGTAACATTTTTTTAAGGGGGGGGGGGGGGGGTTGGGCATTATGGCATTCGTTTCAAACGATTTAGCAGAAAATCTAAATCACAAGCGCCAAAGGAGGAACAGAGATGCGTTCATACCGAAAGCGATCCGAATGTGTTAATCACTGAGCCTCCTCATTCATAGGTAGTGAGGTAGAGAGACCCTATTGAATTAAGAACAAAAACAGTGGCGACTACAAGTTGATCAGGAGTTGCTAGATGAAGTCAACAGCGTGTCTCAACGCGTGATGAAACTGTTGCGCGGCAAATAATTGACTGGGCGCAGGTGAGTAAAATTAAGACACCTGTCAGCGGCTAATGCAAGAAGCCACGAAAGCGGCTCTGACCGGGTTTGGCCGAACTTTATTACATTGGGCCTGTCTGCTGGATACAACAGGTACTGCCATTACGATGCGAGCAGTTACGATCGCCAGGTGCAGCCGAGGGACCGAAGTTGAAATATCACCAGTTCAGCAAGAAGGTAGAGCCACTGCAGCGTTGCTGGCCTATTTACTTCACATCCGAGCCACGGACTTATTGTTGCTTATATGATCGGAACCGATTCTGTAGCAAAACAAGGACGAGCCAAGACTCTATAAACACCCGTCATTTTTACTACAAGGTATCGTACATATTTTCTAAAACATTTTGCGAAAAACAGATATCGATTTTCACAATTATATTTCGAATAACAGTCTATATCGCACAAATCACATTTATGGGTGACCATATTCAGTCCAAAGGCGGATCTTCAGACTGTACTCCAAAGTTGATGTATGGAAACGGATCCACGGATCATGAACTGCAGAAGCCTCCAGACACTGTGAACTGCTCAGCACACAGGCTGCACACTGCTGTGACATCTCCAATGTTGGAACGTGCGGACACTCTCATTCGACGTGATCAGTGCTTTACAATCAAATACCTCACTGCACAACTGGGCGTCTCTGCTGGTAATGCTGGCACATCCGAGAGGAGGTCACAAAACTTCATTGGACTGTTCTTCCTCATCCGCCCTACAGTCAGGATCTATGTGGCCAAATGAGGGATCCACTCTGCGGAAAACAATACGTGGGTGAGGGGGATATTATTGATGCAGCAAGATGTTGGCTCCGACACTGACCAGTAGAGTGGTACCACGAGGGAATACAGGCCCTTCCAAAAAGGTGGCGGAAGGCCGTCGCATTGAACGGATATTATATTGAAAAATAGGGTTTTGTAGTCAAAAGAGTGGGGAATAATATGGTGTATTGGAATCCTGAATAAACCTACCTGCTTTCAGAGAAAAAATGTGTTGCATTACTTATTGAATGCCTCTCGTAGATGATGAACAGCAAATGAATGTATTAGCAATGATGCTTTTATTACAACACGTTGAAGCCCTATCAGAGATCCACACAGTGCTTCACTGTCACCCTGCCCAGGATGGTGAATTATCGGCGTCCTGACCTCGAACTACGCCATTCCATCATCTACCATGACATCTATAAAACACAATTCTACGGATGTGATTTCGAAATTAAGGCTCAGTCATCCCGATAGAAAAATTAAGGATAGACAAGACCGAAAAAAAAGACAAGTGCGGACAAATATGAAGGTTATGCACATTGGGTTTCCCTATTTTAACGACATAGTGCTCCGTATGTTCTCGCCACATGGTCTAGTACTGCTTACAAGTGCAATCACGTTTGCGACACGCAATCCGAAAGAAACATTCGGATTTGTGGCGAAACAGTTCACGGCTTTTGAAACACTAACGTGTGCCTGCAAACACGTGTTCGCTTATTCGTTAATTTTTGGCCAAAAACAATACTGTAATGATGCCGCAGCCTCCATATTCGCTAGACATGGCCCGACGTGACTGTTTTCTGTTCCCAAAAATGAAGGAAACCTTATGGAACCACCGTTTGCAAACATCCATGAAATTAAAACCGTGTGTCTATGAGAGCTAAATGCCTTCCCAAAGATCGAGATCCTGAAGTGCTTCGAGTATTGGGAAAAGCGATGGAACAAGTGAGTAATATTTAATGGGGCAGTGTATAGAAAAGGTTAAAGGCTCGGTGGCTGAGTGGTGAAGTGTCAGACTACCTACGGAAAAGTCTCGGGTTTCATTCCTGGTCAATACCAAGAATTTTATCATTCATTCATCACTTCTTTCACCTGTGGCAATGTTCGTTGATGTGTTGGGTGTTCCACTATGGTTCGAAATCTACGTTAAACTGTAGGTCCCAATGTAACTGGCTGCGTAGGTGAGTTGAAAGGCCGGAGAGAACAACATCGTACTGTTTCCAACACGACCATGCCTAGTAAAGCACTGTAGTGTTCAAAGCATTCTTAAGAATTAATGACTGCTTTACTTTACTTAAAATTTGTGTAGAGGAGTATGTAAAATTCTGTGTAAAAATAAAAATTCCCGTTATTTTTAAGACACCTCGTATAATGGTTGCTGCCTATTAGGAAGTCTATGTGAAGATAACATGAGATCCCCCGTGCCCAATTCTTTCTCCTTTAGCTAACTCCTCAGTTGGACGTATTTCCGGAATTCTCACCAAACAAAAATCATGCACAGCGACACAAAGTGTTGAACTCGGTCGCCCTGTGTGGCAGACCACAAGCGGGCCGGTCAGTCGCAGACAGCGGGGTAACCAAGCTGTGCCAACCCGAGTGCGTGCCCTGGGCGCCATTGTCCTGGGAGCGCAGTTGTGTGACAGGCTGGAAAAACATGAAACGAAATAAGAAAATGCGGAGATGGGGAGATGGGGAGATGGGGAGGGCTAAGGTACCGAAGAAGAAAGAGAATAATGAAAAGAGAAAGGACTGGAGGCTGCCTTAACTGAAAGGAGGAGGAGAAATCATGAGGAGATTTGGGTGGGACTCTATTGAGAGAAAGTTCTATAACGATTCCTTTACCTTGGTACGGAGACGCTGTTGGGAAAGGGTGTTAGCGGGGCAGAGGGGTGGGGGAGGGGGGGGGGCAGTGGAGTTGATGTGTGTCCTGGGCACCACCTAACTAGTTGCGCCACTGGCCGTAGTTGGCACAGCAAAGATTGTAAGCAGTGTATACTACTATCAATAACCGTTACAGTAACGCTTCATCACCTATTGCGATTTCGTTGGATACAAAAATCACAAATTACAGACCACTGGCTGCAGTGTGTAGACATCTCTTGGTTGTTAAAAACAGTAGTAACAAAACTGAAAATTATTAGAAACTTAAAAATGGACATCTCTGGTGACAGCCTGGATGCCCGAGATCAATAGTTTACCAGTTCAGGCATATGAAATAAAGAAATAAATAATTCGCGTTTAAGAAATCGTTGACAGACGAGGATAGTACAAGCATACAGTCGTTTGACTGTCGCATGGACTCCTGCAGGAGTAGCCACTCCTAGCGTAGAGAAGCAACTGAAAGAGTTGAAAGCAGATAAGTTACCAAGTCCGGATGGAATCACAATTCGGTTTTACAGAGCTTACTCTGCGGCATTGGCCCCTTACTGACCTTGCACTCAATGTGAATTGCTCGCCCATTGCAAAGTCCCAAGCGTTTGGAGAATAGCGCTGGTAACTCCTGTATATAAGAAGGGTAAAATAACTCACCCGCATAATTACAAAAAGTGGCTCTGAGCACTATGGGACTTAACTTCTCAGGTCATCAGTCCCCTAGAACTTAAAACTACTTAAACCTAACCAACCTAAGGACATCACACACATCCATGCCCGAGGCAGGATTCGAACCTGCGACCGTAGCGGTTGCGCGGTTCCAGACTGTAGCGCCTAGAACCGCTCGGCCGCAAAATTACAGGCCAATGTCCTTAACATCGGTTTGCTCCAGAATTCTTGAATACGTTCTGAGTTCGAATACAATAAATTTCCTTTAGATAGAAAAGATTGTGTCTGTGGTGTACGGGAAGATGCCGTCCTTGAGTGAGTGTAGGGGGATACAAGTTGACTTGGACAGAACTTTTAGAGGTGTAATGAACGGCAGCTTGGAATAAAAGTGGAAAATTTAAGTTAATGCGGATGAGTGGTTAAAGCATCCAGTAACGCTCGAATACAGCATTAATAGGGTGCTGCTTGACACTGGCAGATCCATTAAATATCCAGGCGTAATGTTTCAAAGCGATATGAAATGGAATCAGCATGTCAGGGTAGTAGTCTGGAAGCCATATGCTTGACTTCGTTTTATTGCGAGAATTTTGGAAAAGCGTAGCTCATCTAGTGCTGCTCGAGTGTTTGAGATCCCCACCAGATAGGATTACAGGAAGATACCAGAGGCGTGCTGCCAGATTTGTTACTGGTAGATTCGATGAGCACACCAGTTTTACAGAAATGCTTCGTGAACTCAAATAGAAATCCCTGGAAGGATGACGTTCCCTTCGCGAGGCACTATTTCGGAAATTTAGAGAACCGGCATTTGAGGCTGACTGCAGATTATTACCATTGCCCAATATGCATTTTGCTTAAGGACAGCGAAGACCAAGATAAGAGAAATTAGGGCTCGCATAGAGACATTAAGCCAGTGGTTTCTTCCATCACTCTGTTTGTGAGTGGAATAGAAAGGAAACGAGTAGTTCAAATGGCTCTAAGCACTATGGGACTTAAGAGCTGAGGTCATCAGTCCCCTAGACTTAGAACTACTTAAACCTAACTAACCTAAAGACATCACACACATCATTGCCCGAGGCAGGATTCGAACCTGCGATCGTAGCAGAAGCGCGGTTCCGGACTGAAGCGCCTAGAACCGCTTGCCCACAGCGGCCGACAAACGAGTAGTAGTAGTACAGGGTGCCCTCTGCCACGCACCGTACGGTGGCTTTCTGAGTATGTATGTAGATGTATATGAGAAACACCATGAAAGCATCAAACGTCAAATCCGATATGGAAATTGTAGTATAGTCCAGAGATCGTGGTTCCACGAGTTCTCATTGCAATCTGCAACCACACCTCCTCTCTCATCACAGCAGCGCCCTCACACCAGAGGTCAATACAGAGGCAAGTACGGAAGCGGCCTGCCCCAGTTTGTGACCTAAGCGAAACCACTCAGTATCATCGAGTGATTCAAAGTTGCAGATGGATTTGTAATTTCGTAAATGTGGGGCTGTACTTTCATAAATGTGGAACACTGTACTGCAGGAGAATAGTTTGTTAATTAGTGCATCAAATGCTGCTTCAATTGTCACTGATGGTTGTTATTTATAAAGCTCTCCTGTGGCAAAGAATTATGTCAAGTAAATCTTTGTATCGTTTATGTAATAAGGTGAACTAATATTTCATGTGATCTAGTTTCTATGTGGCATCTCACTTAGCAGTCGATGAACCCACAGTCATGGCTGGACGACCGTAGTTTCGTCGGGTCACAACAGAAATGCTTAGCATTCCTGCGCGGCTCACAAAGGACAGAGGAGCAACGCCAACTGCATTCTGTATGTAAGCAAAGACTGCACAGCGGGTTTCTCATTTTTTCTCAATTTCGACCATTGTTGGGGCTTGTCTTGAGCTACAGCAGAGAGGAGTGCACCGACAGTGCAGCGCCCAACTCCAACACTGAACAAGGGAGTGGAACTGCGTCGTCATTTCAGGCCAGTACCACTTCTGAGAACATCGTCACGACGGAATTATCCGTGAGTGGCGGAGTAGTAACATTGTCAGATCGTATATCTGAGATGGAGGGCAGAGGGAATACGTGGTGCACGCAGGAACATCGTCGAACATAATCGTTTTGGTGCTTCAAGTGTTGTGGTGTGGGGACGCATGACTACTGAGCTCCAAATCTTTGAACACGGTACACACACAGGTCAAGGCTATTGTGACACTGTGTTCCTCCCCACATGCGTCTTTTCCAGGTTGCGTCCTGCCCTGACTTCATTTTTACGGATGGCAATGGCCGGCAGCGTCGAATTGCACAGGTGGAGGAGCTCTTCAAACGAAAGAATATTCGGTGAATAGACAAATCTTCCCCTCCTCTCGACTTAAATCACACATAGCACGTGTGGAATGGCTTGGGAAGACGTGATGGAACACGTCTACATGCACCAGCGACAATCCAGCAGTTGTAAACCGTGCTGGTGGAGGAATAGAACGACCGAACACAAGAACTCTATACCAACCTTGGGGCCAGCATGGTAGCACGTTGTAGGGAATGCATTGCGTCTGTGGTGATCATCACCCTATTAAGTACCATGGCTCCATTGTAGTTATGGTCTCTGAGTAAAAGTGTTATTTCTCTTGGACTCATTGCGCATTTCTTTCAGTTGGAATCTGTACTATACTTCAATGTACTGTACTGTAGCAGTTCTTTCTCTTTATGGTTCAAGTTTCATCCAGCTGTGTTACTTGGAATTGTGTTACTTAAATTTTGCCCATCAGTGTATGTAGACTGATTTGCGAGGAGGGTTTGTGTATACATGGTGTCACAGAAATGCTGTGACAAACGTGGAGGGATTGTAGAGGGTGTCTTGAGGAACAAGTCAAGTTTAGACACATGTGTCCAGAGAAGTCATCCAGCGACGCCAAAGAGCGTCGAATTTATACGAGCCGGCTTCTGCCACTAGGCTACCCCTTGGCAGCAAATGCAAACGCTGACGGAACATAGGTAGAACGTCTTGCAATGTTTTTTGTCATTCAGCGATCGCAGTGGAGAAGATGTGTAAAAGTCATTGACTCCTTTGAATGTGATGCTCTGTTGCCTTGGTGAATGATCGTTTTGGACAAGCCTTTCCATTCATACTTTATTTTTCTCCTGGAATCCTCTACAATCCGGCAATGTTTTTCGGTATACGTGGAAATATACACTGGATAGAAACCTGTGTCCAAAATCATCATCCATTAAGACAACAGAGCATTGCATTCACAGGAGACAAGGCCTGTGTACATAGCAGATAGCTCTTTTCGACACTGGTGATCGTGACAATCATCCATGATCAATGAGTAACAAACAAAATTGCGAGACATTCTGCCTACAGACAATCAACACACACAGTCAGGTTTGCTGCAGAAGGGGTAGCCCAGTGGCAGGCCCCAGCACCTATAGCTTTGGCGCTCTGAAGCGACTTCGGATGACGCCTCTGGACAAGAGCACCTATCCTCGATTTATTCCTCAAGACCTTTACAACGCCTCGAAATTTGTCCCAACATTTCCGGGACACTGTGTATAATTTATTACCGCTACGCTAGACAAATCGTCTTGCCGTAGGTACTTAGTGCTACCCGTGCATAGTGGACCAGTCCATTAGTTTCGGCTGTATCAGAAATGGCTATCTGAAGAATCTTGCACCTCCTCCTTCTCTTGATAAATTTCTGCGCCCGGCCGAGTCCTTATAATTATGTAGTCACTTGTTCTTCTTTCTGTAGTACACAAGCACAATAAATGGAACTCCTCTACTTGCTGTCCTTCCTAGCGCTGCAGTTTCAGTGGCCGCCAACGTAATAGGAAGAGGCCGCTCTTGGCCACGGACCATAAAAGTGCGGGGCACTTTGGGCGCGCCTGAGTTAGGGGCCGGGGCAGCGGCTGGCGGGCGGACACGCCCTTATCGGCCGGCCTCGATCGCGTGTCGCCGAGCCACGCCTATCGCCGACCGTCGTAAATTCCCTCGCTGGGGAGACGGCGGCCAGGATGAGCGGACACGCATCGCCTCGCTTCACCTCGTATCGCCAGAGACGCCGATCAACCGCCTCTCCCTCACTCGCCACACGCGTAGACTATTCCTCACTCCTCACAACGATGCGCTACGAATCTCCCAAGTAGTGAGCAGTGAGTTGGCAAAAGTCATGGGATATCTCCAAATATCGTGTCGGACCCCCTTTCCCCCGACATAGTGCAACTACTGGACGTGGCATGGATTTAAATAGTCGTTGAAAGCTCTCGTAGAAATACTGAGCTTTTCTGCCTCTATAGTCGTCCATAATTGCGAATGCGTTGCCCCTGCATGATTTTGTGCACGAACTGATTATGCCCCATAATTGCTCAATGGGATTCATTTCAGGAGATGCGTGTGGCTGAATCATTCACTCGAAACGTCCGGAATGTTCTTTACATTAACCATCAACAACTGTCGCCCGGTCGCTTGGCGCATTGTCATCCATAACAATTCCACCTTTGTTTGGGAACATGAAGTCCATGAATTGCTGCAAATGGTCTCCAAGTAGCCGAACACAGTAAGCACAACCCACACCTTTATCGAACCACGTGCGCAGTGCCTTGTTGACAACTTGGGTCTATGGTTTCATGTCGTCTTCGCCCCACTCTAATGCTACCATAAACTCTTACCAACTGAAATCAGGACTCACCTGACCAGGCCACCCTTTTCCATTGTCTAGAGTCCAAGCGATATGGTCACGAGCCAAGGAGAGATGGTGTTATGCTGTTAGCAAAGGCATTCGACCACTTGTCCGCTGCCATAGCCCATTAACGCCAACGTTTGCCACACTGTCCTAACAGATACGCTCTTCGTACGTACAACGTTGATTTTCGCTTTTTTTTCACACAGTGTTGCTTGTTTGTTATCACTGACAACTGAACGCAAACGGCGCCGCTCTCAATCGTTAAGTGAAGGCCGTCAGTCACTGCGTTATCCGTGCTGAGAGATAATGCATTAAATTTGGTATTCTCGGGACAATCTTGAAATTGTGGATCTCAGGAAATTTACCATTCAGAAATGGAACATCCATGCATCTAGCTCCAATTGCCGTTCCGCATACAAAGACTGTTAATCAGTCATAATCACGACAGAAACCTTTTCACATGAATGGTCTGAGTACTAATGGCAGCTCTGTTTTTTTACTTTATTGTTATTTTGACACCTGAACAACCAGGTAGGCTGGCAGCGGCACAATACACCGCTCTTCAGCCGAAGAGAGTACATGGAGATAAACAAAGAAGAGACTTCATTTAGTAAACGGTGGGAAAAAACAGGAGACACAAGAACATAAAAGCACAAGAAGCCGTTCACACTTGATGACAATCCACACTACGAACTGGAGACCCGACGCACAAACACTGAAGAAGACGATGGCACTGGTGAACAATGGAGCATGACGGCGAAACTGAACACTAAACATGACGGCACACACGATACACTGAGGGCGGTGATCTCCGGCGCGCGAATGTCCACTGAGCGTGTGCGAGTCCGGGGACCTGCCAAGAGGTGAACAGGGGTGAGGAGGGGGAGAGGGGTGGAAAAGAGGATGCCACAGCTTAGGAGACGGGGACAGGAGGATAGGGACAGGGGAGGGGAGGCCCGGGGGACGAGGGGGGAGAAAAGGAGGAGGGAGGGAAAAGGGAGAGAAGGGAGGGAGGGTGCCCAGAGGAGTAAGGACAGGAGGAGGGTGGGAGGATCAAAGTTGGTAGGAGGGGTAGATGGAGGGGAGGAGGGCATCATCAGGGAGAGGGAGCTGGCGGAAGCCACCTTGGGAGACGGTAAGGAGGGTGGAGAGATGGAGACCGGGCGGGACGTGGGAGTACAGGCGTGGCAGCGGGTGGGGGTGGGAGAGGAGTGGGGAGACGAGCGGGTGAGGAGGATCAAGTTTATGGGAGGTGTACAGGATCCGTATCCTTTCAAGGAAAGGAGGAGGTGGGGGAAGGGGATGAGATCATACAGGATCCGTGTGGGGGAGGGGAGACGGATGCGATAGGTGAGGCGGAGAGCATGGCGTTCCAGGATTTGGAGGGATTTATAAAAGGTAGGGGGAGCGGAGATCCATGCTGGATGGGCATAACAAAGGATAGGGCGGATGATGGATTTATAGGTGTGGAGGACGGTGGAGGGGTCCAGACCCCACGTGCGGCCAGAAAGGAGCTTGAGGAGACGGAGGCAGGAACGTGCCTTGGCTTGGATTGTCTGGAGATGGGGAGTCCAGGAGAGGCGACGGTCGAGGGTGACGCCAAGGTACTTAAGGGTGGGAGTGAGGGCGATGGGACGGCCATAGACGGTGAGATAGAAATCAAGGAGGCAGAAGGAAGGGGTGGTTTTGCCTACAATGATCGCCTGGGTTTTGGTGGCAGCTCTGCCAACTGTTGCCCTTTTATACGTTGTGTACGTGATACTACCGCCATCTGTACATGTTGTGTACATAGTTCCGCGTAGTCAGCGCGTACACAACTTTCCCACTAGAGCGCGCCCCGCTAAGCACAACAGCGCAGGCGCAGCGCTCGTCCGTCTCCGCAGCGCTCGTCAGTCTATAGCGCTGCTATAGAGACGGACCAAATTCTGCTTCCGCCGATCCGCGTATTAATATGTAACGCAGCCAATGAGATTGCTGCTAACGTAGAACCTTTTCTCCTCACGGATCACACTCGCGCAGTAATACATGAACGGGCGAGGTATTACAACGAGTGTACAGACCTCCGATTAGTCAGTCTGCATTTGTCTGCACCCGTCTGTACCAGTCTGCATTAGTCTGCACCAGTCTGTACGACTTCTAGATTTGTCTGTACCAGTATATAGTCAAGTTTCAGCCTGCGCCTAATAATATTACCAGATTCCTGTACATAGCCATGAAGATAAATGTATAGACACTTTTGTCAAGTATCAGAGATATATGTGAGAATAAGATTAACGTACCAATACCAAAGGAACTTCAGATTGTCAATTGTAAATATCATCCAGAACCAAGTTAAGTAATTTTTATGCTTGTTATTATTTTAATAAATGCGTGTGAAAATTAATCAAGTTCAGTTTAAAGTTGGTCACCGTCAATCTGCTATTCTAAGCGTGCAAGTGGCATTTCTATCGTCTGACCTAACGGCAGAAGATAAACATGCTACGATAAGACCACGAGACATATTGCTGACACTCGCCTACTTCGTTAGAGCGGCAAGTCAAATAATCTGATGGTGTGTGTACTGAAGGTCTTACAGTATGCACACCACAGTACATGTGCATATTGCTACCCTGTGGCTTCTTTCACCACAGTGTATCCTCACTAAATGACAAACACATTCTTGAAATTGATAATAATGTGCCGGCCGATGTGGCCGAGTGGTTCTAGGCGCTTCAGTCTGGAACCACGCTGCTGCTACGGTCGCAGGTTCGAATCCTGCCTCGAGCATGGATGTGTGTGATGTCCTTAGGTTAGTTAGGTTTAAGTAGTTCTAAGTCTAGGGGACTGATGACCTCAGATGTTAAGTCCCATAGTGCTTAGAGCCATTTTTTTTTTATAATAATGTTGTAACACATCATTTTCTGGTCGCGCATATGAACTCTTCCTGTGGCTATTCTCTACTTCAGGGTCGTTGCCTGACGGAAGAGAGTTTCCGTCAGCCTGCAGGTGATGGTCTTTCTCTAATCCTAAATTGTTCGTGGAGGAGACGTTAAGTGGCTGTCTCAGGAGCCAGTGGTTTTTCACAGTGGTAAGTGTTCTGCAGCACCTGTTCAAAACGAACTCTGAAGGTCCTGGTAGGATGCAGCATCGTACAGAAAATGCATATAACGTCAGCAGGAGGCAGCTAATTCTGTTGTTCAAGCTGACTGGCCGATGTGGCTAGAGGTTGAATAACTTCGTGAAGTTGCTTGGAACAAGTGAAACTGAGGACTTGGCTGGCAGCCCTTGTCAAGTGGGGTGGCAAATCACAGACCCTCTGCACTCACAAGAATTGCAGCATTACTGTCACATACCACTATGCACTGAGAATTCATTTTTCACCCACTGTTTTGCAGTTACGCTTATGGACACTGGAAATGTGAACTTGGAGATAAACGTTTGCAGCTTCCTAGTGGTTCAGATGGGCCCCTCTGTCGGCAGAGGGCAGTCTGTGGATCCCATTAGGTCAAGTACACGTCCATGGGGTGTAGAGCGACCTTTGTGAAAGCCAGTATGTGAGCCATTTCGCTGCTTTTGTGTGAACACGGCTGGTGTCAGTGTGCTGGGCAGTGAATACCGCACCCGCCTTGCCACTCCCAGAGATAATTTGAGCATGACATTTTTGCCTTTCTGTACTAACTTCAAAGGCCCAGACATCACGCTGCCGCTCAGGGCCAACCAATCAAAGTAACACTGCTTCAGCCCAGTGCCAACCTTGTGATGGTAAAATATGGGTATTATCCACTAAAAGTGAGCTGTTCGTTGCATTTCCCCGATTTTTCGCAAATTTTGTTACATTTTACATCCATCACAATGGCAGTAGCTTGGAGACATCCCCTCCATGTTGAATTTTATAAAGATTGAAAGCTAAGAAGAAGGAAGTAACTTTTCGGATCAGGGGATGGACTGCTGGAGGAATCAGGAGCTGATCGCCATCCGGTTTTGGTTGTCACACCTTGCTGATCTTGAGGAGATGTAAGTTTCCGCAAGCCTCAATAGCGCTATGTGCATTCTGTGTAGCTTGTTTCGGGTACACAACCTGAATTTCTAATTTAATTCCAATTTGTAACTTGTTTCTTTATCTTGTACCCATGAGCTGCGCTGATCAGGATATCTTGGTGCTTCGTTCTCCAGACAGTCTTCCTTTCATTTGGGACCTCCCACAGCACTAGCATCACTTTTTGTTAACGTAGTTCGTCAATCAATCATTGTTGTGCTTAAATATCTTTTCATTCATCTTTGTAATACTTAAGGGTAAATCAAATTCTGTTAAAAGTAGGCCTGACCTTAATTTCAAAATCATTAATGTGTTCTACAGCCTTCCTGATTAGGCAATCCATAAAAATATAAATATAACGTATCTCACTACAAAGTTGTGTTTTGTTGTAACGGAGTTATCCTTTACGTACAGTAGCCAGAATAGAAGGTAGGTTATTGATTATTTCATTTTGTAATAGCAAGGAGTATGGCGTTCTGCTCGACATCATTGGGACACTTACTTAACAGTATTTTGGTCACGCCCGAAGTGAAAACAGCTATAGTTGGAATTAAATCATGGAGAAGACAGGAACCGGCGATTATGGATGGGGAAAATTTTAAGCAAACGAGCGAATCGTGACATTGGGCAATCCAAGGGCTACATGTTATAATGGTTTACAATATCGTTACCGAGTACCACAGAAAGAAGACCGCAAGTTCTTAACTACTTATCTCGAACTATATGAGGTGGAAAAAATATTTTCTTTTATCTTCTTTCTTATAAATATTTTATTACAATTTCACATAGATTGAAAAACGGTCGCTTTAACGAAAATGCCTTTCATAACTGTAAGACCCGACATCGCCAGGTGATGGAGATCAGCGATCTGAGGTATTTCTTATTTCTTTTAATATTAGCTTGATCGCAGTTATATGTACATAAATATACGATTTGTTTATTACTATTTTCGGTAGTTAGACAACCCTCTTCAGATCTGTAAAGATAACAATAATTACCGTTCCACAAGGAGTGGCAGTCTTTCAGCTGTTAATGCTTCATTTAATTTCTCATTTCACAGTTGTCCAATGACCTGTCACCTTTCCTACAAAAGCGTGTGCTAGCCAGGACTCGAAACCAGGAGTTTGCCTTCAGCGGACAATGCTCTTACCAGCTGAGCTATCCAGCTACAATGCACTACTCACGACCTGAACCTTGCAGCTTCACTTTCATTAATACCTCTCTCCTACTTCAAAAACACATCCTCTCTGCGCCCTTTCTACGTACTCCACCAAGAGAAAGAGCAGCTTTAACATTTCGTATTATTATTACTTGCGTTACAAAATGTTTCCGGACTGAGAGACAGACCATCGACTCAAGCAGCAGCAGTAGTGTAACGCATGTTCACAGATTCAGTTCAATAAGTTATGCGCGTTATTTTGTTTCTGCTTAACAGATGATTCCTCTGCTTTTAGACTCCCAAACCACGTTGACAAGGGCTCCAGTCGACACAGACTTCCGTGTGGTTGACAGATTTACTTTTCCACAAATTGCGTGCATTAACAAGTAGAAGTCTTATGGCAACAAAAGGGTGGCTTATAAGGATGGAGTGCATCCCCAACACCCAAAAAAGTTGTTTGGTCCATTAACTAGGATGCATGACTGTCCCATGAGGCTCGGGTTCGATTACCAGTGTTGAAAATTTAAAAATAAAAAATAAAAAAGAATAACTCACGGGGTAAGAATATTACCCGCAAAAGGTAAGACTCTAATTTGAGTCCGGTTTGGCACATAGTTTTAACCTGCCAGGTATTTCGAATAGTGCACAGGTCGCTGCAGAGTGAAAGATTCGCTCTGGATCATATGCTCAGTTCTACGTGACATTTTACTTTGGGAAAACCAATCCATTGCTTAGCTTATCAGCGTCATGATCCATGCGGGTGTCGACAGATTTTCTTGTAAAGAAATGGTTCGCCCCGGAACCACTATCAAAACTTTGTGACTGTTTGCCCTCCATGTAGTTGTACGTCGTCACGTTTATTTCACTCCTCCGGCAAGGAGTGCTCAGCGTGCCGTGTGTCCCACGTGACGCTTCCTGGCTCGTGACTACTATCGGGTTACCCCGGCACCAATTTTAGCAGTGCAATGGCTGAGCGCCGAACCGAAAACACTGCACAAGCCGTCGTCAACACTACATACGCCAGCACAATGCTCGGCACTGCACGAAATTGCTTCCCAATAGGTTCAGTTTTCTCTCCCAGTCAACACGGGGTGGCCCCGAACACTCACAAAATTTCCGTGTCTATTCAGAGACATGTTCTGAAAATTTTGTACGCTACTGGCCATGAAAACTGCTACACCACAAAGATGACGTGCTACAGACGCGAAATTTAGCCGACAGGAAGAAGATGCTGTGATATGCAAATGATTAGCTTTTCAGAGCATTCACACAAGGCTGGCGCCGGTGGCGACACCTACAACGTGCTGATATGAGGAAAGTTTCCAACCGATTTCCCATACACAAACAGCAGTTGACCGGCGTTGCCTGGTGAAACGTTGTTATGATGCCTCGTGTAAGGAGGAGAAATGCGTACCATCACGTTTCCGGCTTTGATAAAGGTCGGATTGTAGCCTATCGCGATTGCGGTTTATCGTATCGCGACATTGCTGCTCGCGCTGCACGAAATGACTGTTAGCAGAATATGGAATCGGTGGGTTCAGGAGAGTAATACGGAACGCCGTGCTGGCTCCCAACGGCCTCGTATCACTAGCAGTCGAGATGACAGGCATCTTATCCTCATGGCTGTAACGGATCGTGCAGGCACGTCTCGATCCCTGAGTCAACAGATAGGGACGTTTGCAAGACAACAACCATCTGCACGAACAGTTCGACGACGTTTGCAGCAGCATGGACTATCAGCATCATGATGGTCGCATCCGTGTTTGCGTCATCACGGTGAACGCACATTGGAAGCGTGTATTCGTCATCGCCATACTGGCGTATCACCCGGCGTGATGGTATGGAGTGCCATTGGTTACACGTCCCGGTCACCTCTTGTTCGCATTGACGGCACTTTGAACAGTGGACATTACGTTTCAGATGTGTTACGACCCTTGCTCTACCCTCCATTCGATCCCTGCGAAACCCTACATTTCAGCAGGATAATGCACGACCGCATGTTGCAGGTCCTGTACGGGCCTTTCTGGATACAGAAAATGTTCTACTGCTGCCCTGGCCAGCACATTCTCCAGATCTCTCACCAACTGAAAACGTCTGGTCAATGGTGGCCGAGCAGCTGGCTAGTCACAATACGCCAGCCACTACTCTTGATGTACTGTGGTATCGTACTGAAGTTGGATGGATAGCTGTACCTGTACACGCCATCCAAGCTCTGTTTGACTCAATTCCCAGGCATATCAAGAGAGAAGTAGACACTACAGTTATACTGTGGGTCCGTGGAACAGGGTCTTATCCGAAAGGAGGCACACAGCGCATACCGTCAAGATTTGCACTGTTGAACAGGTACACTGTTGAAAAGAATTAGGTTAACATGAGTTTTGGCGTCTGTTACATTCCGATGAGCAATGATTGAGGACTGTGTATATTACCATTATACTTTTATCTCTCACAGATTAACAACCTCCACCGTTTACATAACAAAAACTGAAATGTCTGACAGGTATCGGAAGCAAAGCCGAAAGAAGCTTTCATCCCGTCATTCTCGGAGCTTTCCATTAGACTTCGAGAACTTCAATAACGTGCATGCCCTCCATGAGCGCCTGACACCTACGTAGAATGCTCCTGATAAATCTGAGGAGGTCACACTTGGGTATCCATTCTCACTCTTCAATGACCACGGTCACGTCTCTCAAGCATGTTCCACACGTGCTCGATGGGGTATAGGTCAGGTCTCATCTCTGATCATTCCATTACTTCAATGTCCAGGCTTTGCAAGAGGCTCACAACAAGGGCCCTGCCATTATCGTGCATGAGAAGCAAGTCAGGGCCACCACCGCCTGTAGGAGCCACCACATGGTCAAACAGGATCTGTTCGATGTACTGCCTGGGGGTAAGTCGACCATGGACAACGACAGGATTCGTACAGCTATCAAGACTGATGCCTCCCCACATCATCACAGAGCACTGCCCGAATCTGTCGATTTCCTGGACAACATTTGGCAGGTGCTGCTCACCATGGCGACTCCACACCCGAACACGGCCATCACCCTGCGTCAGAGAAAAAGTGGACTCGTCTGTGAATAACACGTTTCGCCAGTGACGAAGTTGCCAGTAGACTTGGGAAGGACAGAAAGGAAGGCGAGCTGCGAGATGTTTGTGTCATGTGGGGAACTTGAACAGGAGGTCTGGGTCGTACGGTCCTTTCTCATAACCTGTTCCTGACAAACAAAGCGGCTCCAGAGCTCCTTCTGAGGTCGTCTTGAAGCGCTCTGGTAGTATCTATAAGAAGCCACAATGAAAAGATGGCTAGATATCGGTTTTCACGGGGGGGGGGGGGGGGGGGGTTGTAATACGTCTGTGACCTTTTCCAAGTCGCCCTGTGTACTGATCTGTCTCACTGCAGCGTGTCCACAACCTATGGTTGACAGCTGGAGAGACATTGGCGTCTGCAGGAATACGACGGAAGTCTATCTTCTTGGACAAAACAGACTGTCCTTGCAACTTGCACTTCATTAAAATGTCGCACTGCACGTGGTTGGTTGAATACAATGTCCACAAATGACAAGTGACATACGTGTACCTCACTAGAGAACACTGGGACGTGGTACTCACTTCTTCTGAGGGGTCGCCTGATACTGTAATCGATAACACCGCCGATATAGCTGTGAATAAGATGGTGAAGTATGATGTATCGTATCCAGGAGTTCCACACCAGTTCCAAATAGACTTCTCGGGTTTGTCATCGGATTATACCGGGTAATTCTCATAGTCTCGCCTTGCTGAAGTAGTTAACGGTTAACACTTGAACATGACGAACGGTTGCTTTGAAGTTATACTGCGGAACTTACACAGTCCGATAACAAATCCGAGAAGTGAATTTGAAGCATATCCGTGGAGGAGCCTTAAAAGTGACTTCGGCTTAGAATAGATACCGTTTTCTCTCCCACTATACAGAAGGAACCAAGACTCCACCGACTAATGTTCGGAGTTGGTACTATGGACCAAAACAAGAAAAAAAGTCTCGTAAACATGGGCTCTAAAATGCATACCTTAAGAACTATGAGCACCTGTTTGTCTTCGAGATTTTATGACATAGCGAATTATGTGGAAGAGAAATTCAGATAGACTGAACTAGGGAGGGCTTTGGGAAATGAAAAGGGTTGGGTTAAATAAGGGTACGCTGTTGTAATGGGTGCGTGTAGGACAAAAACGGAAACTATTATTAGTTTAGTAGATATGTAAGTAGCAGTCTTCTAGATTTAGTCAACGAGATCCTTCCAGAGCCAGAGCCGGTTTACTGATAGAGACAACGACTTGGAGAAGATCGTTGCTCAGTGGAGTGGTACAGAAAAGATTGTGCTCTGATGTGAAAAATTTTTTTTGCTGTGTTGTTCAGACAAGAGTGTTAAGGTCGAGGGGAGATATGAGGTACTGTATATATTGATAAGACGGTAAAGAACACAGTGGGTGCAAATTTCTGCGTTTTTCTGCACTTACGCAGGATAGCTGTGGATAAGATGGTGAAGTATGATAAATCATATAATATATCGTATAAAGGCGTTTGGTACCAGTTCTAATCACCTTAATCTTTCTTGAGAAAAATCTTACAGAATAACAACGCTGTAATCAAGAATTGGAAGTACAGGCGTTTGTACGAACTTCAGTTCAAAAGGAGAAAGTATTTCACGTTTTCGTAGAGCATGAAGAGATGCTGATATCTTCTTGCAAATCGTTGGTATGTATTTCAGCCCAGTTTAGGTTTTCATCTATTATTACTGGTAGACTCACGGACGAGAGAGACAAATTTACATTTGTAGTACTAGCAGTAGTAGCTGTAGCAGTAGTAGTCACGGTAGTGATAGTAGTAATAGTAGTGATATCTTTGTTATTACCGTACTTTAACTTTTATATCAAGAATAACTGTGGTGTATGAATAGGACTTAATGAGGACTGATGCTTAGACGTAAGCAGTGGTCAATCCGTAAAAATGCCGAAAGATAAATGCAACTCATCTCCAATAATAGCGTGCCTAATAAAGCTTTGAGACGCAATCAAACAAAACTTTTTAGTTTGCCAAACAGCTGAATACTTCTTGTCAAGAGCTTGGAAACAATGAAATTCCTTAGCCAGTGTCAGCTTTGCAGCTAATCACATGTTCTAACCTTCGACTTAAGCGATGGTACACTAACTAGCATAAACATCGAGGTACGCTATAACACAACCGCTGGAATGTGACCGAGGGGGTAGCGCAGTGGTTGGCACATTGGACTCGCATTCGAGGCTTCAGTCCGGAACCGCGTGACCGCTACGGTCGCAGTTTCGAATCCTGCCTCGGGCATGGACGTGTGTGATGTCCTTAGGTTAGTTAGGTTTAAGTAGTTCTAAGTTCTATGGGACTGATGACCTCAGATGTTAAGTCCCATAGTGCTCAGAGCCATTTGAACCATTTCGCATTCGGGAAGACGACGGTTCAAGCTCACGTCTAGCCATCCTGATTTAGGTTTTCCGTGATTTCCCTAAATCGCTTAAGGCAAATGCTAGGATGTTTCCTTCGAACGGTCACGGCTGCTTCCTTCCCTATCCTTCCCTAATCTGAGCCTGTGCCCTGACTCTAATGACCCCGTTGTTGGCGGGACGTTAAACGGTAATCTCATCATTATCTGGAGTGCTGGGCCATTTTCTGTACATCTCTGCATCATTCTCTTTTTTTTATCGTATTTAGCCAGTATTGGCACATTTATATGGTACTTTGGGCTGCACTTTTGTTAGTGATACAGCTGGGCTAACTGATGATGAATAGGCTGTCGTTTCAAGCACTGTACCCAATGCTACAGCAAACCATTCCAGAAAAACTTTATGAATGTAGAGTATAAAAAAAACTATGTATGCAAATCTTCAGATTGTTTAGAAGAGACAAAAAGAAACATTTTTATATGACAGAAATGTCGTAGTTGTGCTGTTTCCCAGCTAGAGGACTTTGAAGGGTATGCTCGGCTTCCCTTAGGCCAACGTTCATAGCTGTGTTAACGGCTTCGTATGCAACATGTTGACACTGGAATCTGATTAGTAACGCAATTACATCTCAGCGCTATGAAGGGTAAACTTCCATTACTGCTGACAGTGTCTATATCCCTGGACAAACAATTACATTATTATTGTTTATTATGTTGTATTCACTTGAAAATTTCTGCTGATGTTTGCAGGTTTTTGATGGCTGATTACGTAATTGGTTCCAGCACGAAGGGGCCCCACCGCACTTTGCCGTTAATGTCAGAGAATATGTAGACCATGTTCCCCAAAATGTGTGATTGGGATGGTTGGGGCAGAACGTGGTAACCACATTCTCCCGACGGCACTCCTATGGATTTCTTTCTGTGGCGGGAGATGAATTGTTTGGTGTCCCGGAAACGATGGACGTTCCAGAAGAGCTGGTGCCCATTTGGTTGAAGAAGCAGACATTATTAGTGAAACGACTGGTTGCTTCGAGCGAGTTAGAGAATCATTAGCTGCAGATACCAGCTGTGCATTAATGTCAACTGACGGCAGTTTCAACATCTATAAACCAATACTGATCACATGGCAGTTGGAACACTGTCTCTGACATCACTAACGTCAAAAACTTAACGGACCCTAGCCCAGAAACGGTGCAACTATGACGCTTTTGTCACATAAAAAATGTTGCTGGAAATTAAATTGTATTGACTGTCATCGGCGAGTTCGGTGGAACCTGCCATCAAGGTGTAGTGGGGCTTACATGTTAAGAGGGTAGCGCCTGAGATCTGTCGGAGCTTCCTGTTGCCCGCAATGTGTGTTTACTTCGGATGGTGGGACAGCTCTGTTACGGTAACTGGAGATCAGAAACGGAGCGAGTACGAGGCTTTTGTTGCGGGCTGCGTACTTCAAAAGTCAAGGCGCCACTGCTATGTCAGTGCTAAAGCCGTCGGCACACGGACCGTGCATCCGAACGTTGAGCGTCGAGCGTGCCGAGTTTCTGACGTCACAGCATGGAATAGCACGCTCGGGAGTCTTTCCGAACGTGCAGAGCAATATCTGGCATGTCAGATATTCTGAGCGTGCGTCTGAGCGTTGACCAATGAGAGGGTACAACGCCACCTACGTCACAAGCACGCCCTCTGCCTTCAGTACAGAGCTGTGAGGCGCCATATTGGCATTCATTTCAAGCCTATAAGTATATATGCCGTTCCGAGCAGCAGCAAAATGAGAATCATTGCAAAACCGGTTGTTAACTGTGTGATTCGTTCCAATAAAATAATGAGAAACATCATATTCGTGGCAAAAGAATTATTGTTGTTGTTGTTGTTGTGGTCTTCAGTCCTGAGACTGGTTTGATGCAGCTCTCCATGCTAATCTACCCTGTGCAAGCTCTTTCATCTCCCAGTACTTACTGCAACCTACATTCTTCTGAATATGCTTAGTGTATTCATCTCTTGGTCTCCCTCTACGATTTTTACCCTCCACACTGCCCTCCAATGCTAAATTTGTGATCCCTTGATGCCTCAGGACATGTTCTACCAACCGATCCCTTCTTCTAGTCAAGTTGTGCCACAAACTTCTCTTCTCCCCAATCCTATTCAATACCTCCTCATTAGTTACGTGATCTACCCACCTATTCTTCAACATTCTTCTGAAGCAACACATTTCAAAAGCTTCTATTCTCTTCTTGTCCAAACTATTTATTGTCCATGTTTCACATCCATACATGGCTACACTCCACACAAATACTTTCAGAAACGGCTTCCTAACACTTAAATCTATACTCGATGTTAACAAATTTCTCTTCTTCAGAAACGCTTTCCTTGCCATTGCCAGTCTACATTTTATATCCTCTCTACTTCTACCATCATCAGTTATTTTGCTCCCCAAACAGCAAAACTCCTTTACTACTTTAAGTGTCTCATTTCCTAATCTAATTCCCTCAGCATCATCCGACTTAACTGGACTACATTCCATTATCCTCGTTTTGCTTTTGTTGATGTTCATCTTGTATCCTCCTTTCAAGACACTGTCCATTCCGTTTAACTGCTCTTCCAAGTCCTTTGCTGTCTCTGATAGAATTACAATGCCATCGCCGAACCTCAAAGTTTTTATTTCTTCTCCCTGGATTTTAATACCTACTCCGAATTTTTCTCTTGTTTCCTTTACTGCTTGCTCGATATACAGATTGAATAACATCGGGGAGAGGCTACAACCCTGTCTCACTCCCTTCCCAACGACTGCTTCCCTTTCATGCCCCTCGACTCTTATAACTGCCTTTCGCTCCCTGTACTTTACCCCTGCCACCATTAGAATTTGAAAGAAAGTATTCCAGTCAACATTGTCAAAAGCTTTCTCTAAGTCTACAAATGCTAGAAACGCAGGTTTGCCTTTCCTTAATCTTCCTTCTAAGGTAAGTCCTAAGGTAAGTATTGCCTCACGTGTTCCAACAATTCTACGAAATCCAAACTGATCTTCCCCGAGGTCGGCTTCTACCAGTTTTTCCATTCGTCTGTAAATAATTGGCGTTAGTATTTTGCAGCTGTGACTTATTAAACTGATAGTTCGGTAATTTTCACATCTGTCAACACCTGCTTTCTTCGGGATTGGAATTATTATATTCTTCTTGAAGTCTGAGGGTATTTCTCCTGTCTAGTACATCTTGCTCAACAGATGGTAGAGTTTTGTCAGGACTGGCTCTCCCAAGGCCATCAGTAGTTCTAATGGAATGTTGCCTACTCCTGGGGCCTTGTTTCGACTCAGGTCTTTCAGTGCTCTGTCAAACTCTTCACGCAGTATCGTATCTCCCATTTCATCTTCATCTACATCCTCTTCCATTTCCATCATATTGTCCTCAAGAACATCGCCCTTGTATAGACCCTCTATATACTCCTTCCACCTTTCTGCTTTCCCCTCTTTGCTTAGAACTGGGTTTCCATCTGAGCTCTTGATATTCATACAAGTGGCTCTCTTTTCTCCAAAGGTCTCTTTAATTTTCCTGTAGGCTGTATCTATCTTACCCCTAGTGAGATAAGCCTCTACATCCTTACATTTGTCCTCTAGCCAACCCCGCTTAGCCATTTTGCACTTCCTGTCGATCTCATTTTTGAGACGTTTGTACTCCTTTTTGCCTGCTTCATTTACTGCATTTTTATATTTTCTCCTTTCAACAATTATATTCAATATTTTTTCTGTTACCCAAGGATTTCTACTAGCCCGCATCTTTATACCTATTTGATCCTCTGCTGCCTTCACTACTTCATCCCTCAGAGCTACCCATTCGTCTTCTACTGAATTTCTTTCCCCCATTCCTGTCAATTGCTCCCTTACGCTCTCCTTGAAACTCTGTACAACCTCTGGTTCTTTCAGTTTATCCAGGTCCCATCTCCTTAAATTCCCACCTTTATGCAGTTTCTTCAGTTTTAATCTACAGTTCATAACCAATAGATTGTGGTCAGAGTCCACATCCGCCCCTGGAAATGTCCTACAATTTAATACCTGGTTCCTAAATCTCTGTCTTACCATTATATAATCTATCTGATACCTTTTAGTGTCCGGAACCGTGCGACTGCTACGGTCGCAGGTTCGAATCCTACCTCCGGCATGGATGTGTGTGATGTCCTTAGGTTAGTTAGGTTTAAGTAGTTCTACGTTCTAGGGGACTGATGACCACAGCAGTTGAGTCCCATAGTGCTCAGAGCCATTTGAACCATTTTGAACCTTTTAGTATCTCCAGGATTCTTCCATGTATACAACCTTCTTTTGTGATTCTTGAACCAAGTGTTAGCTATGATTAAGTTATGCTCTGCGCAAAATTCTACCAGACGGCTTCCTCTTTCATTTCTTAGCCCCAATTCATATTCGCCTACTATGTTCCCTTCTCTCCCTTTTCCTACTGTCGAATTCCAGTCACCCATGACTATTAAATTTTCGTCTGCGTTCACTACCTGAATATTTTCTTCTATCTCGTCATACATTTCTTCAATTTCTTCGTCATCTGCAGAGCCAGTTGGCATATAAACTTGTACTATTGTAGTACGCGTGGGCTTCGTGTCTATCTTGGCCACAATAATGCGTTCACTATGCTGTTTGTAGTAGCTTACCCGCACTCTTATTTTTTTATTCATTATTAAACCTACTCCTGCATTACCCCTATTGGATTTTATATTTATAACCCTGTATTCACCTGACCAAAAGTCTTGTTCTTCCTGCCACCGAACTTCACTAATTCCCACTATATCTAACTTTAACCTATCCATTTCCCTTTTTAAATTTTCTAATCTACTTGCCCGATTAAGGGATCTGACATTCCACGCTCCGATCAGTAGAATGCCAGTTTTCTTTCTCCTGATAACGACGTCCTCCTGAGTAGTCCCCGCCCGGAGATCCTAATGGGGGACTGTTTTACCTCCGGAATATTTTACCTAAGAGAACGCCATCATCATTTAACCATACAGTAAAGCTGCATGCCCTCGGGAAAAATTACGGCTGTAGTTTCCCCTTGCTCTCAGCCGTTCGCAGTACCAACACAGCAAGGCCGTTTTGGTTATTGTTACAGGGCCAGATCAGTCAATCATCCAGACTATTGCCCTTGCAACTACTGAAAAGGCTGCTGCGCCTCTTCAGGAACCACACGTTTGTCTGGCCTCTCAACAGATACCCCTCCGTTGTGGTTGCACCTACGGTACGGCTATCTGTATCGTTGAGGCACGCAAGCCTCCCCACCAACGGCATGGTCCATGGTTCATTGGGGGGGGGGGGGGGGAAGAATTATTGTAACTTGCGTATAATGAGAGTAGGCTATTTGAAGGCAGCTACACACTGAAGATCCACCCAAAACGCGTTGTTCTTGGTACAATTTCTTATAATTAAATTTCAGTTAGCAACATATCTACGTTTAAGGTTTTTAGCAAGGGGTAACATACTATGATTAGATACGGAAGGTGTCATGTTAGTTTAGCGTAATGAAAATCATCCCTGTCCTTTATCGAGTTTTTTTGTTGGGGCGGTGGTTCGCGTCCTGACACAACCAATTTTTTTCCCCTAACATTCGCGTTTTTATTAGGTTCTGATACTTTATTATTAGTTTAATATAAGTATAGACTATAATATTTGATGTTATGTAAACACAATTTCACCTTTTTGTGAGGAGTGACTTTGTTCGATTGGCTTAATCTAGAGGACAGCTTGCGCTGCTTGTATAAAGATATTTTGCTCCTTCTTCTCTTACGCTTGGTAATTCACATGTTGCAAAGATTCTGCTACTGGGTAGGAACAGTGATCAAGTAAGACTGACCTTGCGGTTTTACTAAAATGTGGGAATGATGAAATAATGTTTATCTTATGCGGAGAAGTATTCCAAATTTGTAACGCACTGTTTGTAATGGAACTTTTATAAGCCTGTGTCCTTATCGATTGGACATGGTACTTTCCTTTTCGTGGACGATGGAAGAAATGTGCCTTTTAATAGAGCTAACGTGGGAATTTTACGCGCGCCCGTTCAGTAAACAGTGTGATTTACGAACTAGAAACATCCCTCAACTGTCGCTGGAGTGCGTTGCGATTGCGTATACCACGTCGGGGCCCACGTACCGTATGCACAAGTCGCATCGTTCCTGAGAGTTCAACAGCACGTAGAACTTGGCACGCTCAACGTTAACGTTCGACAGCACGGTCCGTGTGTCGACGGCTTAACGGGCTTCCTTCGTTAACGCTGTAGTTCCGCGAGTATGACAAGTCTGGCAGCTGTGGCGCTGCGGTTGCTTCGTACTCACAGACCCGTTTTCTTTTACTGAAGCATGCAGGAATGTAAGGCTACTCGTGGCTTCTTGTTACTACGGAAGGTCAGTACACGATTTTGCTGCTGTAAAATAGCACTGACACGGTGCAATGACCGATTTTCGGGATCGGGTCGCCTTTAATGAAGCTGCGTTTTGTGGGACTGGCAAGGGTGTAAGACAAAAATTAGCTGATGCAGAGTACACAATTTCAAATGTGTTCCATTGGAAGAAAAGAGATATTTGCAATACGTTTCACGTTATAGTCCATGCTTCAGACAGAAAACATATAAAATTCGCCCAATGGAAAAAAATGGCTGTTATCCTGTTTATTCCACTATCTTCATAGGAAAACATTTGTGCTGCGTCAAAAGAAGACTGGGCACTGTTACATATCTGCGGCAAAAAAGCGCACTATTTCTGTTGATTTGGTCATGGCAACTTGTGTTTATAGGCTAACAGCGAGCTGTGTAGCTTACCATTGATTACTGTAATTTATTTCAATTATTAATCACCATTTAGAGATCGCAGTTCATTCTCATGCCATTTTTCTAGTAGCTTCGTTACAGATTCGGTAATGCCTCAGAAGTGTGTCTCTGTGAATGTAATTGACATTCTCTGAGTAGACATCAAATATTAAAATAGATCTATAGCAGTCTTCGAAAAAGCTGTATCTGTTTATTTGTATGTATAAAGAGAACAGCAGTCCTTGAAAAAGTTTCATTTATATATATGTATGTATAAACAGAACAATATTCACTGCTAACTGTCATTTAGGCAGATCGAGCGCTTTGTGATATTTCAACTTGCACTTGAGAATCGTTATAAAGCCGAAATTATGAAATAAATGAGCAGTGATTTGCAGTTTAATGGCAGAAATTTCTCTCAAGATAACTGCATATGTAGCGGAAATGCTGCGAGTCCGCGGTTCTACTTAGGAACTCGTGTGCTAGCTCTCCTTTCTGAGCGAGTCGATGGCGGTGGTGATTTTGTTTTGTGGGGCGCTCAACGGCATGATTATCAGCGCCCGTACAAGTTCCCAATCTTTTCGCTTTCCTGTTTCGCCGTTTTCCTGAATGATGATGTAATGATGAGGATAACACAAACACCCAGTCCCCAGGCGCGGAGAACATCCCCGACCCTGCAGGGAATCGAACCCGGGATCCTTTGATCCAGGGGCAGCAACGCTAAGCACCTTTTTTTTATCTCATTTTGCTTGTCGCATTTGTTCGTAGCGGACGTCCCATGACACCCGTTCAAGTTTATCGTTGATCCATTCACTAGTTTTTTTTATTATTATTACAGAGGGCAGCTAACCCTCTGACCGAACACGCAGAGTTACCGTGGCGGCCACCACTAGACCAGGCATATAAATACCTGCAAATGAACGAGCTATCCTGGGTAAGAATGCATATGGAGGGTGTGGTGTCACCGCCAGACATCACACTTGCTAGGTGGTAGCTTTAAATCGGCCGCGGTCCATTAGTACATCTCGGACCCGCGTGTCGCCACTGTCAGGGATCGCAGACCGAGCGCCACCTCAAGGCAGGTCTCGAGAGACTGACGAGCACTTGCCCCAGTTGTACGGACGACTTTGCTAGCGACTACATGGACGAAGCATTGCTCACTAGCCGAGCCAATAGTTAGAATAGCCTTCAGCTAAGTCAATGGCTACGACCTAGCAAGGCGCCATTAGCCTTACATAGCTTGTATCTAAAGAGTCTCATTTGTATCGTCAAGAGCGATGTATACAACAAGGATGGATTAAAGTTAAGTAATCCAGAAGCTACGTACTTTTCTTTATAGCATTCATTACGTATCCTGTTACAGACCTATCTCTTGCCTGCGTGAACTATACGCGTGCCTTTCGGCTACTTCCGTGGCGTGGCTGTCTTGCTACGTCACAACAGAGGGAATCAGTAACATCTTATTTTACAACAGTCCATCTCCACCACCTTCTTCCGAGAAAAGAGTGGTTGGAACGAAATAACAATGATGCATTTGGAATCAAGCACTAGGGAAGGGCGATTTTTAACTGAACGAACACCACCATGGATTCACCAATCAATGAAAGATCACAATTACGTGTCTTCACGGAGTAAGGTTTCAGTGCCGAGATACTCTATGGGTGTGAACTTAAAAATGTTTGACTGCCTTCGTCATCATGGACAAAGAATGTCTACTTGTATGGAGCTGCCTCCGTCGTTGGGGTATTTGAGAGTGAGGTCGTGGTGCGACTGGAGTAGACCGAATATTGTTCAATCCTCGAAGGCCAAGAGTAAGCGAAGAATGACGCCGAGAGAGTGTTACAGTGAGAGTGTCGTCATCTCCTGGCCCTTCAGGACCTACAGATCACAGTGAATGAGGAACGGAGCCACCGTTGCCGAAAAAACGTTTGCTCTGCATTTTGGAAAAATGTCAAAAGAAATGAAGATCGTATAACTCATTCCGCTCATGATATAGTCTTTACCAGTGGGGTCTTGTAATTGTACGATATTGTTCAGAGTATTTTTTTCCTCGTTCGCGAACATGGCGAGATCTCTGTGTCGAATCACATAAATAAATTCATTATATCTTCTGCCTTTCCTTTTGACGTCACAACACTCGAATTAACAGAAACTACAACATCATATACGACCTCTGCTTCTCTTCTGTGTTTGTAAAATTGTAAAGACGAATGCAAGGTTCAAATTACAACTAAATTTGTTGCTGCTGGGTCTTCAACCGATATAAAATTTTGAAAAGAAGTCATTATTGCACATTGGCTGACAGAGAAATGTTTTTACTTATTCTTAATTGTGTCTTATGGTTTTGGCATTTACGTTATTTTCAGACACGTGTGCAATACCAGAGTTGATGCAAAAACGAGAACAAATGCCATGTCATCATTACCTCTTCTCTGCACTGTAGCACATACCAAAATTCACGAAACAAGCCTAATGCGACATTCTTCTGTCTTCTGTACAGATGATGTATTCCTGACCATCTGTAAAAAAGACAGAATAATTCGTCTTGTTACGTTAATTTCACGTCCAGAACGATTCCGTGACGATGTTACAAACTTTCAATGATGATGGAATGTGTTAATTTGAGATAAGGGCCGGAAACGACCGAGTCGAAAGCTATAAGCGAAAATTGTGCTGATACTTCTGTCAGGGAAATACATGTACCAGTGCTGTTGCTGTTGTTTCCCGAGCACGGGGTCCCGGGTTCGATTCCCGGCGGGGTCAGGGATTTTCACCTGCCTCGAGATGACTGGGTGTTTGTGTTTGTCCTCATCATTCATCATCATTCATGAAAGTGACGAGAGTGGACTGGGCAAAGGTTGGGACTTTGTACTGATAACCGCGTAGTTGAGCGCCCCACAAACCAAACATCATCATCATCATCATCGGTGCTGTTGTTGCGAGGATTGTATGGTAGACAACTTTCAGTGATCGTAGTACGGACCAAAACAGGAAAATAGTGTCTAATATACGTGGGCTCTAAAATGCAGGCCTTAAAAGTTACAAGCACTTGTTCGTCTTCGATACTGTGAAACAGATCTTTTCTACTGCAAGCTCCTCGCTCTCCATGTTCTGGGACAAGGTAGCATGGACCAAAGCATGACAAAGACGTTCAGTAAACAAGGGCTCTAAAGTGCATACCTTAACAGCTAGGTGGCAACGGCCTTGCCGCAGTGGATACACCGGTTCCCGTCAGATCACCGAAGTTAAGCGCTGTCGGGATTGGTCAGCACTTGGATGGGTGACCATCCAGGCCGCCATGCGCTGTTGCCATTTTTCGGGGTCCACTCAGCCTCGTGATGCCAATTGAGGAGCTACTCGACCGAAATACGCCGGCACGGTAGCTCAGCGTGTTCGGTCAGAGGGTTTAGCTACCCTCTCCAATAAAAAACCTGAGTGAACGATCAACGAACAGCCTGAACGAGTGTCTTCGGACGTCCCCCACGAACAAAGTCAACGAACCATATAGAACAAAATGAGATTAAAAAAAAACTAGTAGCGGCTCCGGTCAACGAAAACCCTGGTAACGACCGGGAGAGCGGTGTGCTGACCACACGCCCCTCCTATCCACATCCTCAGTTGAGGATGACACGGCGGTTTGATGGTCCCGATGGGCCACTTGTGGCCTGAAGACGGAGTGCTTTTTTAAGAGCTAGGAGGACTTGCCCAGTAGAAGAAGCCATTAAGTGATGCACTTTACAGCTCATGTTCACTGGACTTTTTTTCTTGTTTTGGCTCAGGCCACCATTTCTCAAAATGGAGAAATGAAAGGGCTTTCAGTAGAAGAGATATACAGGGTGTCCGAAAAGTCTTTCCCTGATTACATAAATTAATAACTCAGGCTAGAGGTAAGATACAAATATGAAACTGGTGTCTAATTGTTTACAAACTATCAAAGTGTTTTTCACACATCAGTAAACTTCCACATGAGCACCCTTGGTAGCACGTAGCACATCTAGGCGATATTCAATTTCCGTCCACACATTAGCCAACATCACTGGAGGGATCGATTCAACGACTGTGATTATCCGTTGCCGCAGGGTTTCAAGATCTGGTACACGTGTTCGGTAGACCTCGTCCTTGACATGACCGCATAAAAAGAAGTCTAATGGGGTTATGTCAGGAGAGCGTGGAGGCCAAACCGTTGGCCCATCACGACCAATCCATCGCCCAGGAAAGGTCATATCGAGATAGGCACGGACGTCCAAACCCCAATGAGGCGGTGCACCGTCTTGCTGAAACAAGACATCGGGGTGATACTGAAGCAGCTGAGGAACAGCATACAGTTGTAACATGTGCAGATACACTGCAGATGTGATGGTAGCCTCAGCGAAGAAGAATGGCCCGATAATTCGATCGTGCAATAGCGCGCACCAAAAATTCACCTTTGGACTGCCTCTGGTGCACTCCATGACCTCGACAGGGGGTTGTGAACCCCAAATGCGCACATTATGGCGATTCAATACTCCACCGACAAAAAAGGTCGCTTCGTCGGAAAAGGCAATTCGTCTGAGATAACCATCATCGTCCTCAATACGTGATAGCATTGCAACCGCAAAGTCATATCGACGTGTACTGTCATTGGGCAACAATGGAAGTGGAAGTTTACTGATGTGTGAAAAAAACTTTGATAGTTTGTAAACAATTAGACACCAGTTTCATATTTGTATCTTACTTCTAGCCTGAGTTATCAATTTATGTAATCAGGGAAAGACTTTTCGGACACACTGTATCTCACAGTAGCAAAGACGAACAACTGCACCTAGCTGTATGTTAGTCATTTTTATGTTGTTTTGGTCCATAATGCCAAAGGCCACCGGTTCCCGTCAGATCACCGAAGTTAAGCGCTGTCGGGCTTGGCTAGCACTTGGATGGGTCACCGTCCGGTCTGACGAACGCTGTTGGCAAGTGGGGTGCACGCAGCCCTTGTGAGTCAAACTGAGGAGCTACTTGATTGAGAAGTAGCGGCTCCGGTCACGAAAACTAACAACGTCCGGGAGAGTGGTGTGCTCACCACAGAACCCTCCACATCCGCATCTGGTGACGCCTACAAACTGAGAATGACAAGACCATCAGTCAGTATCTCAGAGTCTTCCGAGACCTGTTCTGAGGCGTGTTTTAGTTTGTTGGTCCATACTGCCACCTCTGAAAGTTTGTCGATGTAATTTTGATTCACCCTACGTATATGAAAACTGAAATGGATGAAGTATTTTGCTTCGCTGAAAAGGCTGTAAGATTACAGTGGTCCTGTACCCCTCGTGTTCTTGAACAGTGTACAGATGTGAAAAGAAATTAGAGGCGAAGAGCCTAACATGGGATGAAGATACTTGAACTGACGCTCTACGTAAAGGTGTAGTCTCTTCGAGACAAAAAGTGATTACTACGCGTTCGTTTCGTCTAAATGCAATTCGACACAAACCCACGTTTGCAGTTCCGCTTGTTAGCTGAAAGAGGCCCAGTGCGGGCTCGGAAAGGAAACCTTCAATTAACGGTTTCCATTTTAATTAGGCCAGCGCAAAACGAACTACGCCGTGCGGAAAAAAAAGCCGCGAAAGAATATCTGATACGCGCCAGCTAAATGAGAGGGGGCAGAAGCGAGAGAGAGAGAAGGAGAGGCGTAAAATTGCTAGGCAGGAAAATAAAGTGAGAAGCTTTTCCGAACGAGAAGGCGCGCCGCGTGAGAAGAGCATAACTTGGCCGTAAGAGTGTTGTGTGGGGAGTAAAAAGGAAGAGGGAGAGGAGAGGCCTGCCATCCTTGGCCGCCTCCGCCGCCCACGCGCGCGGAATAACGAACGCGGCCGGCAAATTACTGCGCGCGCTGTATCGGGCCTTCATTACGCGACGCGCCAGGTGCCGCGGCCGGGATTACCCATTAAAAACATCACAGCGCGCGCGACACCGCCGGCCTTTTCACCTAATGACCGCCGTCACTCGCCGGTAAATATCTACTAATTTGAGGACGCCGAGACGGCGGAGAAAGGCGGCATTCTCATCGGCCGGCGCGCTTTAAGTCCGCTAACCGAACCCCCTCCGCTCCACAAACAGCCCACACCTTCTCCTGCAAACAGTCTCTGAGACCGCTGCGAGGCAAAACACTTGGAGCGTACTCATTATTTTCGTGAAATAACGCTTTGAAATAATAAAGGGTACTAAACCTTTTGACGTGGCCATTCTTTTTAGCCTCGCCTCTCAGACCCCGGCGGCGGTGCAGCCTAAGGTTCTTTCCATTAGCGTTTATTCCGACGTTGTAGTCACCACGGTCAGAGGGCGAGGGATTTGAGGCCCTCGCGCAGAATAATAGAATTAAGGGAGAAAGGGTAGGTCCGGTCGGCTGACCCCCTGCGCTAGCAGCGGCCCGCCGCCGTCTGGGTCCGCGGCTGGGCAGGTGTCTGCAGACGCCTCCCCGGCAGCCATTGCGGCGCGCGCATTGGCCGCCGCTGCGCCTGCGTGTACCGCTGTCCGCAGCGCTGCCCCGGCCGCTGCTCCCGACCTGCTGCTGCCGCGCACCTAGCGGCCATCCTCGCAACTAGTTGCAGCTCGCGACATCGTAGCGGTTTCCCCCACCGGTCACAGATGACGCTTCCGACAGCCACTTACGGCAACTGTTCAGTATCTTCCCGTTTCGTGAGTTCCGAAAGTGTTGGTCACATTGAAAGGGCGTAGAAGCACGTGAGGATGCAGCTTTCGATCCCCGGGAAGAGGGGTAGTAACCTTTACTGTTTCTCCTCACTTCCGCCACCCCACAAATATAATATTAATGTAATAATAATTTATTTCTGTCAGTGTTACGTACGCCGATTCAGCGTAATGTAAAAGATGTTGTAATCCTGTTAAATATAGTGTATGAAAGGCAAACTTCCGAAAATTTGATAATTATAGCTTGAGTCACGAATTTGCTTTAAGAACTATAATAGTAACAAAATCTCATAACACTAACAATATCATAATCTACACGATATAAAACTGAAATGCGCATTGACAATTGTCTCTGTTACACTTAGCACTACGACTGTGCATAAATGCCTGGAGACTATTGTTGGCTACACGACAGACAAGAATTAAATGGTGAAATTGTAAACGACGTTTTTCAGAAAATCATTAAGTGGTTCTCTGCAAATGGGCTCTCATTAAACTTTGACAAAACACAGTATACAGTTCCACACAGTAAATGGAATGACCCTATTAATAAATATAGACTTGATTCAGAAATCGGTAGCCGAGGTAGAATATTCAAAATTTCTAGGTGTATGCATTGATGAGGGGTAGAACTGGAAAAAACACACTGAGGATCTGATGAAACGTTTGAGTTCAGCTACTTATGCTATTAGGGTCATTGCAAATTTTGGCGATATACATCTGAGTAAATTAGCTTACCACGCCTATTTTCATTCTCTGCTTTCGTATGGCATCATATTCTGGGGTAACTCATCATTGAGTAAAAGAGTGTTCATTGCACAAAAGTGTGTAATCAGAATAATTGCTGGAGCTCATCCAAGATCATCCTGCAGACGCTTATTTAAAGAGCTAGAGATCTTCACTGTAGCTTCACAATATATATACTCACTTATGAAATTTGTCATTAACAATCCGAACGAATTCAAAAGTAATAGCAGTGTACATGGCTACAACACTAGGAGAAAGGATGACCTTCATTACACAAGGTTAAATCTAACTTTGGCTCAGAAGGGGGTAAATTATGCTGCCACTAAAGTCTTTGGTCACTTACCTAATAGCATCAAAATTCTGACAGATAGCCATATAGCATTTCAAAGGAAATTAAAAGAATTTCTTAATGGCAACTCCTTCTACTCATTAGATGAATTTTTGGATATATAGTAAGTGGGTAATTTCCCAACCTCCACAAAAAAAAAAAAAAAAAAAAAAAAAAAAAAAAAAAAAAATTATTGAGTGTCATTTTGTCTAATGTAATATCTTGTATAGACACCTTTTATTAACCTGACATGTTCCACATCATTACCAAGTGTCGTATTCATGATCTATGGAACAAGTACTAATCTAATCTAATCTTATCTGTAAATGACTGGAATGGCTACTTTTCGGAATTCAGTCTTTCTGTTTTGTTTTGTTTTGTTTTTATTTAATTTCCCCCCTTATTGGAGAGCCTATCCTTTGTGTCTTCCCTTACTCAGTGTCACGTACTTTGCCTGATCTACATGTGGACTTAGCAATCGTGTCGAATTTGTTATTGACAGCAGGTGTGTTCGGACCATCAGTGTGCGCATTTGTCTGGTTGCAATGTGACCGGTTAAGTGGAAAACTCGTCTACGTGGCCAAGCCTTCAATGAAACAATTGGAAATAATCCTATGGTAAAAGTAGCTTGTAATTCTAGAATTCGTTGGCATTTTAGTTTCCACGCTATATTATTCTCCAAAAGTTAGTTGTTAAATTCGGAAACTGATGTTCACAAGCCGGCCGACGTGGCCGAACGGTTCTAGGCGCTACAGTCTGGAACCGCGCGACCGTTACAGTCACAGGCTCGAATCCTGCCTCGGGCATGGATGTGTGTGATGTCCTTAGGTTAGCTAGGTTTAAGTAGTTCTAAGTTCTAGGGGACTGATGACCTCAGCAGTTAAGTCCCATAGTGCTCAGAGCCATTTGAACCATCTGATGTTCACAAAAATATAAAGGCATATACTAAAATTTTTGGGAGAAGTATTTATGATCTCCATGACTCCCTCCATTCCTCTTTGGATCTGCGCATGCATAGAATTATACTATACACGGATATTTGGTCGGTGACATCTCGAGAAGCCTGTAAAAACATAGCTATATGTTATAATCCGAAAACGTCCGTAAAATACTCAAAACTGCACCGTATTTAACCTTACCAATATTCTACTGTGCTCCGCTGTCACCTCTTTCACACTGAACACGTTCATATTTCCTACCCGTCAGCTTAACGCAACCACTACACCGCTTCATCCACGATTATTTAACTTCATACCCTGCCTTTATTGTACCAACACATCCCCCAACATTACCCCTACGCACATTCCACGTCCTACTGCAACGATACCTTAACCGACTCTCTCTCACCTGGCCTTGAAATCCCCCTATAGATGTACTCGTCGTTCTCGCTTCAACAGAATATTTCTCTGCCTTTCCATATCAGGGTTCCTCTTCGTTCCCTACCCCACTTTCCTCCCTGCATTTTCAACGCTTGGCTCATGATCCTTCTTCCCAACTCTCCCATCTCACATTCTATCAAACCAACCCTCCTAATCTACTGCTCACTTATCGGAACCCATTACAGTGAAGTGTTCCGTTTTTTAAAACACTACTCTCAACGATCAAATTTTTAGAAAGACAACAATATTTTACTTTATATCTTCAATACCCAACATCCTTTTTTAAGAAATGTACATATCCATATTTTATATTTTCAAATTTTGGTTAGAAACTATGCAAATTTTATCAGTTCTGTTGGCTGAAGTGTGGCAATGCTAAAATTAAATTAATCTACAATCCCCACCCTTATAAAACACCTGCAACCTGTTCCACCCAACCTGTTCCATCTAACCCGTTCCTATTAATGTGACTCTAAGCCTCCACACATCAATCCAATACCGTAATTCACACCTGTGTTATTGATAAATCACAGCAGCCAATTAATTTCCTTCGACCGCCGAAGAGATAATACGTTTCGTAACCAAAGTTCTGCAAAACATCCATATGCTTGAGCGACGTCATATCTACTGACCCATTACGCTGGTAGCCCTTTCTGCATTTTATCTTAATGTTACAGCCACAAACCCCTACAGGCACTCATGTATCACCATCTTTCTTGTAGATTACGTTGTCTAATCCTAATCTCATCTCACCCCACGTAGCATATCTACACTGTGGGAGTTACTGCTCACCATACACAGAGCCAGATATTGTCCACGACCCCAATCGCCGCAGTGCGTACTTGAAAACCCCCTTGAACCCGTACTGTCACTCCAGTTCCCTACTCACACCCCATCATTTCCCATCTCATAATTCCATTCCGTCCCCGTTTTTCACTCAAAGCTAGTACTCGAACTACTGAAGACCACTTCCTGTCGCAGTAGGTCCAACATAGCAACGCCAACTCCATCACCACAGCGGACATCCTTCGCCACATCAAGACCATTCGATTTAAATGATGAACTTCTCATTTTTTACTATCCTTTCTATTTGTTTATTTAACTTCTCTGTACTGATTATGCGTATGGTTGAAAGCAGGTATTTGCAGCCGACCTGTTCTCGCTCAGTGTAATAACGGAAAAGAAAAACAGCTACCACCATCGCAGTATTGTCAGCAGTAACTGTAAACCGTATCACCTGTGATGGCAGCGACGTGGTACACTACACATGTCGAGCGCACCATCGACTTCATCTTGTTATACACACGAACAAATCCTCTCACACTTTCATTGGGCATCCATACTTTTGTCTGCAATATATTTTTCAGAAATTAAATTAAAAATATTCCGCACCAAACACAGATTCCGAGCAAGGCTTTTAGGAGGTTTCCTTTGTAAGGCACATGCAAAAACAGTAAATACGCCGCAAATATTTCCAACTAAAACTTCCTCTGCCTCACTACCAGCTACCCTCGCATTTAACTCAAAAGACTCAGATTCTACAACAGATCAGAACTTGAACAACCCGCAACCACCTTCTCCTCTCAGGCCATGCAATCCTATTCAGATCTACACATCCTACTCTTACATCTCAAAAGAAAGCCCAATCCACCTTTTCCCATCATAATTACAATCCTATCCATCCACTAGCACCTATACACTGTCACTTGATTCCTAATATGCATCCCACATCATTTCTCCCCAATCTCATCTACACCCAAATCATTCACCCTGGAAATCTTACTATGAGCCCACAGCACCATCATTCTTGTGGTATCAATATCACACGCATCGCTGTCTCATCAAGCTTAAGTATTTTTAATTATTGTAATCGGAGGCTAAAGAGCAGGAACAAAAACAAAAAATCAAAACAAAAATTATGTGGCCCGGAAATCGTGGACGCATACACAAACGAATATGTGCTAAATAACTGTGGGGCTTATGGAAGCCAGCATTTTCCTAATGTTAATGAAATATTCCCTTCTGAGAATATCTTGTGCGTACGAAGAAATCAAACTCCACTGTAGCACGGTAAACTGTGGTTGCCCACTAAGTTGCTGAGTGAACAGATACTCAAATACACGGTCGGCAAAAGCACTACACCTCCAATACAACGAAGCCTAGTAAATCACCGTCGAGAAGAAACGAACTTACAGACTGACGAAAGCTTTATTTAAATAAGCAGATAGCGACAATTCACGCTAAATTCATGTCAAATCGGATGACGAATTCCGGAATATTTACTTCATCTTCTTTCGTGAAAGAATTACGTAAAATTGTATTTAGTAACTCCGCTTTAGTGACACCATCATCGGTAACATTTCCATCGCTATCGCGCATTACACGGTATTGACTGTTTTTGCCACTGGTGTACTTTACATACGATCAGAATCTCTTTGGGTTTTCTACCATATTTTGAGACAATGTTTCTTTGTGGAAACTATTAAAAGCATCTCGCATTGACGTCCGCACTAAATTTCGAGCTTCCGTGAAACTTGGCCAGTCTTGGGGATTTTGCGTTCTTCTGAAATTGGCATGCTTTTTTCGTTGCTTCTGCAACAGTGTTCTGACGTGTTTTGTTTACCATGGTGGATCAGTCCCGTCTGTTATTAACTTACGCGGTATGAATCTGTCTATTGCTGTCGATACTGTATCTTTGAATTTGAGCCATATCTGGTCTACACTTACATAATTAGCTTGGAAGGAATGGAGACTCTCTCTTAGGAAGGCATCAAGCGAATTTTTATCTGCTGTTTTAAATAGGTATATTTTTCGTTTATTTTTAGTGGTTTTGGTTGATATGGTTTGCAGCCTCGCTAAAATGACCTTATGTTCACTAATCCCTGTATCCGTCATGACGCTCTCTATTAGATCAGGATTATTTGTGGCTAAGACGTCAGGGATATTTCAGCCCTTCATAAATTGCCCAAATGCACTGCAGGCGACATGATGGCGAAGGTAAAACAAAGACGCGGCGGACCTGATGTACTGATGGACAGGTACCGTCGAGGATTGTGGGCGGTTGTAAAAATTCGTATTCAGTCAGCGGAACGAGTAACTTGTGAGTTACAAATTGCTACCAGAAGTCCAGGTAATACATTGACATGAAAGGGGTACCGTGCTCAAGCCACATCTTTCTGTAGTCAGTGATAAGCGACGCCTGAGGTGGTGTAAAGAGCAACGGCAGTGGACAGTGGATGACTACAAAAGAGTGTTTTGGAGTGATGGATTACACTATAGCCTGTGGCAATCCCACGGAAGTATGAACCAGAATCCCACGGAAGATTTGGCGAATGCCTGGAGAACGTTACCTGCCATCATCTGCAGTGCCAACACTGAATTACGCAGGAGGTGGGGTTGCCGTATGGGCTTCTTTTTCGTGGTCAGGGTATGGTCCCACTACTGCGCTTAAGAAAACGGTAAATGCGGAAGGCTATGAACACATTTCATAACAATGTGCACCGTGTACAGTAGAGGAACAGTTTGGAGATGATGACTGTGTCAGCATGACAATGCACTCTATCAAAAAGCACCACTTGTGAGGCAGTACTTTGTTGACAAGAAGACGGCTGACATGGACTGGTCTGCCAAGATCCCGACCTGAACCCATTGCAAAATCTTTGGGATGAGTCAGAACGCCAACTTCGCTCCAGACTCGATGTCCAACATTATTACTACCTTCTGTAGTTTTGGCTCTCGAGGATGAATGGATTGCCATTCCTACACGGACAGAGACGTTCAGACGGGTCGGTTATAATCAATTTCATGTAATTTCAATTATCATGTTTTTCTGTTTCATTTGTAAGGTCTCGCAGACGAAGTTTTCTTGTCATCTGGTTGAGCTGTGGTAAGCCTTTGAGAAGAGGAAGCATCGATGCATCCTTTTTCTTTTCTACATCTACATCTACATCTACATTTATACCCCGCAAGCCACCCAACGGTGTGTGGCGGAGGGCACTTCACGTGCCACTGTCATTACCTCCCTTTCCTGTTCCAGTCGCGTATGGTTCGCGGGAAGAACGACTGTCTGAAAGCCTCCGTGCGCGCTCTAATCTCTAATTTTACATTCGTGATCTCCTCGGGAGGTATAAGTAGGGGGAAGCAATATATTCGATACCTCATCCAGAAACGCACCCTCTCGAAACCTGGCGAGCAAGCTACACCGCGATGCAGAGCGCCTCTCTTGCAGAGTCTGCCATTTGAGTTTGTTAAACATCTCCGTAACGCTATCACGGTTACCAAATAACCCTGTGACGAAACGCGCCGCTCTTCTTTCGATCTTCTCTATCTCCTCCGTCAACCCGATCTGGTACGGATCCCACACTGATGAGCAATACTCAAGTATAGGTCGAACGAGTGTTTTGTAAGCCACCTCCTTTGTTGATGGACTACATTTTCTAAGGACTCTCCCAATGAATCTCAACCTGGTACCCGCCTTACCAACAATTAATTTTATATGATAATTCCACTTCAAATCGTTCCGCACGCATACTCCCAGATATTTTACAGAAGTAACTGCTACCAGTGTTTGTTCCGCTATCATATAATCATACAAAAAAAGGATCCTTCTTTCTATGTATTCGCAATACATTACATTTGTCTATGTTAAGCGTCAGTTGCCACTCCCTGCACCAAGCGCCTATCCGCTGCAGATCTTCCTGCATTTCGCTACAATTTTCTAATGCTGCAACTTCTCTGTACACTACAGCATCATCCGCGAAAAGCCGCATGGAACTTCCGACACTATCTACTAGGTCATTTATATATATATTGTGAAAAGCAATGGTCCCATAACACTCCCCTGTGGCACGCCAGCGGTTACTTTAACGTCTGTAGACGTCTCTCCATTGATAACAACATGCTGTGTTCTGTTTGCTAAAAACTCTTCAATCCAGCCACACAGCTGGTCTGATATTCCGTAGGCTCTTTCTTTGTTTATCAGGCGACAGTGCGGAACTGTATCGAACGCCTTCCGGAAGTCAAGAAAAATAGCATCTACCTGGGAGCCTGTATCTAATATTTTCTGGGTCTCATGAACAAATAAAGCGAGTTGGGTCTCACACGATCGCTGTTTCCGGAATCCATGTTGATTCCTACATAGTAGATTCTGGGTTTCCAAAAACGACATGATACTCGAGCAAAAAACATGTTCTAAAATTCCACAACAGATCGACGTTCATATTAAGTCAGTATCCTCCAACCTTTCTCTCTCGTCTTCTGAGTAACTGCACAAAGTGTCAGTGGGCAGATGAACGACTTTGAATGTACTGGTAGAGGTCAGGAAGACTCATTCCACACTAGGAATTGTACCAACCTTCTTTGGGTCCCCACTGGAAATATTTAGAAGTATTCCCGCTATTTTTGTGCGTACAATTGGCTAGGTTCTGGAAACGTAAGCATCCGCCACCATTCAAAAACATTGTTGCACTCCGCAGCGACCCGATATTGGCTGTCAGTTTGCGAACTCGATCTTCCGCCGTTGAACTGTAAGTACCCACTGTTCTTCGGATGATAATTTGAAGTAACTGCGGATGTCCTTGTGAAGCATAGTTGCTAAATTTGGTTAGGGCACACGTTCATTCTGCATGTTACGCGGTAGGAAATATTTTCGGTTATATTTTCGAATATTTTGGTTAATATCCAGCCAGGATGTGTGTGTTTGTAATTGCAGTTTCTTTCTAGCCAAAATCTGACCACATGTCTTTAGCAAGTCCTTTAATTTGCTTTTGACTATTTCCCCTGAGCATGACAGGTAATGTACCTCCTCACGTAAAGTGTAAAACCCACAAAATAAATAATTTTCTGCAGTTTTCGAATCCCACCAAGATTCACGATCCACGACTGACAGACTGTAATACGATGCTCAAACCATGTAAAGATGTGAAAGAATCATAGTATTGAGTAAATCAATCACCCTCAGCGAATTTCTTGCAACGCGTGCGAGGGTCTTATACTGAATTCACCATGGTTTTAGTGTGATTTCCATTGTGTTCTGAACTTGTCCCTTTGCGCGAGCATGCCCACCACGTGAGTTTGCTAACAGAGATTAGCCTCATTTAAAAGTACAGAGGATTACAAAAAGAATCAACCCCAGTAAGTACGGTGAATTTTGACCCGTTAGTTATTACTGATTTTAATCCATTTTTGTGGTATGACCATCCATATATGCCAGCATGCTTGAAAGAATGGTGTGGTAATGTGGAATAGCTGCAATTCATAACACACAGAATTTTGAGTAAAATGAATTTCTACATGTATGGAGATACTTCCATGAATCAGGATTTGATTTGAATGTAATTTTTCTGGTAGAGCTTGAAACTGACAGTCGCTCTGTGGCCCCATTTGTTCTCTGATGTGGTATCTTTTAGTGGTGCAGTTAAGTGGAGATTCCGGTACCTTCTCTTGTGTGAGTGTTCAAATGAGCTATAATGCAAAATTATCACGTTCTTGGAGACTGTTTAAGCCTGCCTCCCAGTCATCTAGTGAGATGACAATGCTGACATTCCTATCAGAGAACGTTGTTTTATATTCCTCCCTTCTCCATCTTTTTTATTCGGCCAATCTTAGTTAATGGATTTGTGAAACGTTTGAATCGTTCTGTGGTGTTTCAGTTAGTTGATGATGGTAACAAATAGCTGTTTTTTTTCATGCAGAATCTCCTGTTTTCTACCAGCTTACACACATGCCGCTTTACCTTATATTCCTCATTAGGCCACTTCTAGAATATTTAAATTTTAGAACTGTTTCTCACATAGATAAGTAAATACGTGTAAGTATGATTACAGCCACCTTGATCGTCACTACATGGTAGTAGTGAACCAAAAGCGTTATCCATCGAGTAATTTAAAAGGAGGTACTAATTTTATTGAGCTTAATAAGGGGAGTTGGGCAACGGCCTTGCTGCAGTGGATACACCGGTTTCCGTGAGATCACCGAAGTTAAGCGCTGTCGGGCGTGGTCGGCACTTGGATGGGGGACCATTCTGGCCGCCATGCGCTGTTGCTATTTTTCGGGGTTGCACTCAGCCTAGTGATGCCAATTGCGGAGCTACTCGACCGAATAGTAGCGGCTTCAGTCAAGAATACCATCCTGAGGATGACATGGCGGTCGGATGGTCCCGGCAGGCCACTCGTGGCCTCAAGATGGAGTGCTTTAATAAGGGAAGTGAATGAAGACTTTGCTCCGCGTTGTACCTATAGTGGCTGACAATAAATTGAAATGACGTGTGCACTCCCCCCCTCCCCTCCCCCATTCCATGAAATAATAAGAATCCGAAGTTAAGTTAACTAGCATCTTTCATTTAGCGACGACAGTCAGGATTCCCATTTGCTACAGCAATACACATCTATTAACCTGCTGGAAGCGTTCCCAGCAGAATTCAGGCCTTCATAAAGGCGAAGGGTGGGCATAAACCACATTAATGTCCACTAGTAGGCGTCCGGATACTTTTGATAAGATAGTGTACGTTCGTTTCAACGGATAACTTGTTGAAGTTGCATTACCGGTACACTAGAGAACCGCAAAAACTACCTTCTTAGGGAAGACAGACGTACAAAACTTTCACTACCGCTGAGCTGCATATCGTTAGTGTTGGCCTTGTGGATTCAATCTATCGTGGGAAGTCTGGTTATTGCAAAACATGTTTGTTATGGGTTCTACGACTTCTGACTCTATTCCATAAGAACATTCGTGTTTTCGAACAAACAACGGCTTTTCAGCAAAAGTAATGACTTCCTGGACTTTGATATTACCTGTAATGAAACGTGGATTCACTTGAACACGAATCCAAAAGACAAGTTCTTAAGTGGTGAATACGACCATCCATTAAGAAACAAATTAAAATATTAGGTGACTGCCTGTAAAGTGATGATAACAGCCTTCCGAGATACTTAAGATCAACTATTTTGTGAGTATGTATTCGGACGACGTACTTGGAGCAATAAGTACTACTGTGACATCTACATCTACATTGATACTCTGCAAACCACATTCAAGTGCCTGGAAGAGGGTTCATCGAAACACCTTCACAATTCTGTATTATTCCAATCTCGAATAGGGCGCGGAAAGAATCAACACCTATATCTTTCCGTACGAGCTCTGATTTCTCTATTTTATCGTCGTGATTGTTTCTCCCTATGGAGGTCGGTGTCAACAAAGTATTTTCGCATTCGGAGGAGAAAGTTGGTGATTGGAATTTCGTGAGATTCCGTCGCAACAAAAAACGCCTTTCTTCTAATGATGTCCATCCCAAATCCTGTATCATTTCTGTGACACTCTCTCCCATATTTCGCGATAATAGAAGACGTGCTGCCCTTCTTCGAACTTTTACGATGTACTCCGTCAGTCCTACCTGATAAGGAACCCACACCGCGCAGCGGTATTCTAAAAGAGGACGGACAAGCGTAGTGTAGGCAGTCTCCTTATAGTTGATCTGTTACATTTTCTAAGTGTGCTGCCAATAAAATGCAGTCTTTGGTTAGCCTTCCCCATAATATTTTCTATGTGTTCTTTGCAATTTAAGTTGTTCGTAACTGTTACAGTTACCTAGCTATTTAGTTGAATTTACGGCTTTTAGATTAGTCTGATTTATCGTGTAACCGAAGTTTAACGAATTCCTTTTAGCACCTATGTGGATGACCTCACACTTTTAGATATTTAGGGTCAACTGCCAATTTTCGCACCATTCAGATATCTTCAACATAACGTGTAACTTGTGATAATGAAAGAACGCCAGGGCGCTCTTCCAAATGGTATGGTTCAGCTGCACTAACGCCGAAACGAAACTGCATAGACAACGTGAGAGATGATCGATAAATCCGGTAAAATTGCAAATGTCGTGTGACTACGGCCTTCCGTCGGGTAGACCGTTCGCCGGGTGCAAGTCTTTCGATTTGACGCCACTTCGACGACTTGAGCGTCGATGGGGATGAAATGATGATGATTAGGACAACACAACTTCCAGTCCCTGAGCGAAGAAATTCTTCGACCCAGGCGGGAATCGAACCCAGGCCCTTAGGATTGACATTCTGACCACTCAGATAAAGGGGGCGGAAGACACAGCCGGTTTGGGAGAGTGGCAACATCGTCGTTACAGACCCGACCTTAAACAACCTGATTTTCAGCTGTTTCCCCGCTCAAATACACTCCTGGAAATGTAAAAAAGAACACATTGACACCGGTGTGTCAGACCCACCATACTTGCTCCGGACACTGCGAGAGGGCTGTACAAGCAATGATCACACGCACGGCACAGCGGACACACCAGGAACCGCGGTGTTGGCCGTCGAATGGCGCTAGCTGCGCAGCATTTGTGCACCGCCGCCGTCAGTGTCAGCCAGTTTGCCGTGGCATACGGAGCTCCATCGCAGTCTTTAACACTGGTAGCATGCCGCGACTGCGTGGACGTGAACTTTGAGCAAGGGCGTATAGTGGGCATGCGGGAGGCCGGGTGGACGTACCGCCGAATTGCTCAACACGTGGGGCGTGAGGTCTCCACAGTACATCGATGTTGTCGGCACTGGTCGGCGGAAGGTGCACGTGCCCGTCGACCTGGGACCGGACCGCAGCGACACACGGATGCACGCCAAGACCGTAGGATCCTACGCAATGCCGTAGGGGACCGCACCGCCACTTCCCAGCAAATTAGGGACACTGTTGCTCCTGGGGTATCGGCGAGGACCATTCGCAACCGTCTCCATGAAGCTGGGCTACGGTCCCGCACACCGTTTGGCCGTCTTCCGCTCACGCCCCAACATCGTGCAGCCCGCCTCCAGTGGTGTCGCGACAGGCGTGAATGGAGGGACGAATGGAGACGTGTAGTCTTCAGCGATGAGAGTCGCTTCTGCCTTGGTGCCAATGATGGTCGTATGCGTGTTTGGCGCCGTGCAGGTGAGCGCCACAATCAGGACTGCATACGACCGAGGTACACAGGGCCAACACCCGGCATCATGGTGTGGGGAGCGATCTCCTACTCTGGCCGTACACCACTGGTGATCGTCGAGGGGACACTGAATAGTGCACGGTACATCCAAACCGTCATCGAACCCATCGTTCTACCATTCCTAGACCGGCAAGGGAACTTGCTGTTCCAACAGGACAATGCACGTCCGCATGTATCCCGTGCCACCCAACGTGCTCTAGAAGGTGTAAGTCAACTACCCTGGCCAGCAAGATCTCCGGATCTGTCCCCCATTGAGCATGTTTGGGACTGGATGAAGCGTCGTCTCACGCGGTCTGCACGTCCAGCACGAACGCTGGTCCAACTGAGGCGCCAGGTGGAAATGGCATGGCAAGCCGTTCCACAGGACTACATCCAGCATCTCTACGATCGTCTCCATGGGAGAATAGCAGCCTGCATTGCTGCGAAAGGTGGATATACACTGTACTAGTGCCGACATTGTGCATGCTCTGTTGCCTGTGTCTATGTGCCTGTGGTTCTGTCAGTGTGATCATGTGATGTATCTGACCCCAGGAATGTGTCAATAAAGTTTCCCCTTCCTGGGACAATAAATTCACGGTGTTCTTATTTCAATTTCCAGGAGTGTAGTTTTTACCCAACACTACACTGGGGGTGACAAATGTCATGGGATACCTCCTAATATCGTGTCGGACCTTTTGCCCGGCGTAGTGCAGCAACTCGACGTGGCATAGACTAAACAAGTCGTCGGAAGTCCCCTGCAGAAATATTGAGCCATGCTGCCTCTAGAGCGTCCGTAACTGTGAAAGTGTTGCCGATGCATGAATTTGTATTCTAACTGACCTTTCGACCATATCCCATAAATGTTCGATGGGAAGGCCAAATCATTCGCTTGAGTTGTCCAGAAAGTTCCGACATGGCGTATTGTCATAAATAAAATTCTATTGTTGTGTGATATATGAAATCCCTGAATGGCTGCAGATGGCCTCCACGTAGCCGAACATATTCATTTCCGATCAATAATCGGTTCATTTGGACCAGGGGACCCAGTACATTCCACGTAAACAAAGCCCTCACCATTATGGAACGACCACTAGCTTGCCTCGGGGATGGATGTTTGTGATGTCCTTAGGTTAGTTAGGTTTAACTAGTTCTAAGTTCTAGGGGACTAATGACCTTAGCAGTTGAGTCCCATAGTGCTCAGAGCCCACCACTAGCTTGTACGTTGCCTTGCTGATAACTTGGGTCCATGGTTTCGTGGTGTCCGCGCCACACTGGAACCCTACCATCAGTTCTTACCAACTGAAATCGGGGCCGGCCGCGGTGGTCCCGCGGTTCTAGGCGCGCAGTCCGGACCCGTGCGACTGCTACGGTCGCAGGTTCGAATCCTGCCTCGGGCATGGATGTGTGTGATGTCCTTAGGTTAGTTAGGTTTAAGTAGTTCTAAGTTCTAGGGGACTGATGACCACAGCAGTTGAGTCCCATAGTGCTCAGAGCCATTTTTTTGAACTGAAATCGGGACTCGTCTGACCACGCCACGGTTTTCGAGTCGTCTAGGGTCCAACTGGTGCTGTCACGAACCCAGGAGAGGTGCTGCAGGCGATGTCGGGCTGCCAGCAAAGGCACTCGCTTCGGTCGTCTGCTGACGTATCCCGTGATTGCCAAATTTCGCAGCACCGTCGTAACGGATACGTTCGTCGTAGTTCCCACATTGATTTCTGCTGTTGCTTGTCTATTAGCACTGACAACTCTAGGCAAACGCCGCCACTCCTTGTCATTAAGTAAAGGCCGTTAGTCACTGCGTTATTCGCGGCGAGAAGTAATACCTGATACTTGGGATTCTCGGCACACTCTCACAGCGTGGATCTCAGAATACTGAATTCCCTAATGATTTCCCAAACTGAATGTCCCATGTTTCTGGCGACAATTACTACTCCGCGTTCATGTCTGTTGATTCCCTTCGTGCGGCCACAAACACGTCGGAAACCTTTTCACATGAATCACCTCGAATGCACTACCCTTTCATATCATGTGTACGCGACACCACACGTGTGAAAAAGAATTTTTAGATAATTTTTTGTAGGAGAAGAGACTTTAAATTTTATAATTGTTACCAGTTAAATAATTACAAAATAGAAAAAAGCGGAAAGATCCGTCGTTTTCTGTAGCTTATACATGGCAAACACAATCCGATACTGAACTTCGGAACGATCAGTTGCGGGGCTAGATATTTTGGTAATCGTCGCATAAAACTTATTTCAATCAGTCCAATAGTTTTCAAAATATAACAAGCTAAGTTTGCTTCTCTTTCCAGGACCGGAAATTTCCACCTGTTAAAACAATTCCTGATAAAATAAAAAACAGATTTAAGTCGTGTTTGGAGACACTATAGAGATGTAAAATGTGCGTGAATTCCGGATTTTTTTGTAGTTGTCTTTTGAGATGTGACTATCAGCCATCTCAACAGTGTACTGTCAATTATGATGATAGGAATGGAAGGACAACACAATACCCAGTCCCCGACCGAAGAAAATCTCCGGCCCTGCCACGAGTCGCACCCGGGCTCACTTGCTTACAAGGGAACCTCCCCATCGCACCCCCCTCAGATTTAGTTTTAAGTTGGCACAGTGGATAGACCTTGAAAAACTGAACACAGATCAATTCAGAAAACAGGAAGAAGTTGTGTGTAACTGTGAAAAAATAAGCAAAATATACAAACTGAGTAGTCCATGTGCAAGACGGGCAACATCTAGGAGAGTACGAGTTCAGGAGCGCCGTGGTCCAGTAGTTAGCGTGAGCAACGGCGGAACGAGAGGTTCTTGGTTCAAATCTTCCCTGGAGTGAAAAGTTTACTTTCTTTATTTTTGCAGTTATGATCTGTCCATTCGTTCATTGACGTCTCTGTTCAGTGTAACAAGTTTTTGTTTTGCGACCGCACCGCAAGACCGTGCGATTAGTAGCCGAAAGGACGTGCCTCTCCAATGGGAACCGAAAACATTTGATTGCAAGGTCATAGGTCAACCGATTCGTCCACAGGAAAACACGTCTGATATATTCTATACGACACTGGTGACGGCATGTGCGTCACATGACAGGAATATGTTGTCGACCCACCTAACTTGTACACTTAGTGAATGGATAAAAAGATTCTTCTACCTTGCCCAATTTAGGTTTTCTTGTGGATGTGATAATCACTCCCAAAAAAGTGATGAAAACATAAGAGGTTGTCACATAAACTGCAACAAATGCATGCAACAGTTTCACAGTCGCACAGTTTTGTCTGTGCTCTGTCAAAACATATGTTTTTAACGTTTTCAAATTTTTCCGTGTGTAGACCGTCAAATCCTGCATATGTCCAAGCAAATCTGAACATGTCCTGGAATTTTGGAGAGCGAAGTTGATTATATGAGAGTGCCTGAACTTTGATAATTGTCTGAAAATAAAAAATTAAAATTTTCTCCCGAGGGACGACTTGAACGAAGGACCTAGCATTCCTCAGCTGCACACGCTAACCACGGGACCACGGCACTCTTGCGTTTGCACTGACCTGGATGTTGCTTATCTTATGTGGACTACTCAGTTTGTATATTTTGCTTATTTTTTCATAGTTCCACACAAATTCTTCTTGTTTTCTAGATTGATCTGTGTTCAGTTTTTCAAGGCCTATCCACTGTACCAACTTATAACTAATTCTGAGGCGGGTGCGATGGGGAGGTTCCCTTGTTAGTAATCCGCTGCGCCATCCGCGCAGCTACCGGATCGGACTTTCGAATTTGTTACGTGATATCTGTAGGAGACAGAAAGACTAAAGCGCTATTCCATCACTACGGAAAGCGGAACGTTATGTTGGCTGTCTGGAGACAATACTCACCACGACAACGCCGCAACTTCGGGCCGTAAACGTCAGATGACAGTTTCAGTTACGAGTGGGGTTCGATAAGTAACGCAACACTTCTTTTTTCACGGCCAATTTCGGTTTCAAAAATTTAGAATTTGTTGAGGGACATCTTGGAATATTCTTGCTTCATTCATAGTTTCATGAACTTCCGGTAGGCGGCGGCTCTCTATTAGCCTTCAAAATGGCGTCTGTACCGGAGGTGCGTGCCAAGCAGAGCTGTCATTGAGTTTTTTTTGGGGGGGGCGGGGGGGGGGGGACCAGAGCATCGTAGACATTCATAGGTTCTTGGAGTCGAAGAATGTCTAAGGAGGCCTGACCGAGAGCAAAAGCACGTTGAGTCGTTGAGCGAGGTGTCTATCATCATCACAACAAGGTACCACAAAATTGTCTGATCACCCGCGTGGCAGTCGGTCGCACACAGTGTGGCTCCTGCGATGTTGGGAAGTGCGGACACTCTCATTCCAGGTGATCGACAGATCACAATCAAACACCTCGCTGAAAACTGGATGTCTGTGTCGGTAGTGCTGACACACTCATCCACCAGTTGGCATACTCACAGGTATGTGCCCGCTGGGTTCCGACTTCCATTTGTTTGGCCCAAAGAAGGACGCACTCCATGATTCAGTAAGACGTTGGCTCCTATGTCGACCAGTACAATGGTGCCATGCAGACATAGAGGCTCTCCCAGTAAGGAGGCGTAATGCCGTCGCATTGAACGAAAATTACGTTCAAAAATACAATTTTGTAACCAAAAGAGTGAGCCGTCATATAGTGTATTGGTATCCTGAATAAGACAAACCTACCTTCGGAAAAAAATGTATTGCATTGCTTATTGAACGCCCCTCACAAAGTTCGAAGAGAGACACAGTCAAACAAGTAGCACACGAGTGTCTTAATCATAAAAACCAATAAGTCGTGTCTATTAAAATTAAAAATCTCTGAGGGCAAAGGGGCAATACCTACATTTTGGTGAAAACCGCACTGGAAATTAGCGTAAGTTTCGTTCTCATTCAATAAATCGATTTTCTTCGTAACCACTTGTGTTGATAATTATACAGATCAAAAAAAGTTGTGCATCAGCCCGATTTCCAGAACTCTTGAAGATAGACATTGACTGTGAATATTGTATCACATACACAATGCCTTTGACTGTTCAGAGGTGTCACTAAACCCACGCAAAGATGTAAACAACCATGCATGAGCAGCGCCTATTAGACCGAGGGGGTCCGGCAGCCGATCAGTTCCAGTCATTCCACCAGGAAAGAGGTACATGGCTGGTGTTGTTTGTAGTTCAGTGCGGCCGGATTGTTACTTTGTGCCAGGAAGGGCTCTCAATAAGGGAAATGTCCAGGCCTCTCGGAGTGAACCAAAGCGATGTTGTTCGGACATGGAGGAGTTACAAGAGAGACAGGAACGTGACAGGAACATGACCCACCAACCACTCTGAGGGATCTACGCCAAATCGCCGTTGATAAGTGGTACAACTAGACCAACAGTGCCTTGATGAACTTGTGGATAGTATACGAATTCAGGCACGCATCAATGCCAGAGGACGAGCTACCGGGTATTAGAGGTAGTGGTGTGTGCAAAGGCACGCGAAATCTGGACCACCACCTCTGAAGGTCTCGCTGCATGGTGGTACAACATGCAATGTGTGGTTTTCATGAGCAGTAAAAAAGGCGGAAATGATGTTTATGTTGATGAATATTCCCATCTTCTGTACAGGTTCAGGGAATCTCGGAGCCGAAGTGATGCAAAACTTTTTTTGTTGTGTGTATTAAACGTCCGTCTCGTTCATTCCTGATGTTCGTAGACGCGTTTACGAGCTCCGGTTACGACGTACAGGATGTATCCTTCACCATGACCAGTGCCGAATATCCCAGTGTTATTTTCATCCTCCTAAGTGGCGTCCATACGTATACTACTGGCCATTAAAATTGCTAAACCACGAAAATTACGTGCTACAAAAGCGAAATTTAACCGATAGGAAGAAGATGCTGTGATATGCAAACGATTAGCTTTTCAAAGCATTCACACAAGGGTGGCGCCGGTGGCGACACCTACAACGTGCTGACATGAGGGAAGTTTCCAACCGATTTCTCTTATGCAAACAGCAGTTGACCGGCGTTGCCTGGTGAAACGTTGTTGTAATACCTCGTGTAAGGAGGAGAAATGCGTACCATCACGTTTCCGACTTTGATAAAGGTCGGATTGTAGCCTAACGCGATTGCGGTTTATCGTAGCGCGACATTACTGTTCGCGTTGGTCGAGATACAATGACTGATGGCAGAATATGGAATCGGTGGGTTCAGGAGGGTAATACCGAACGCCGTGCTCCATCCCAACGGTCTTGTATCACTAGCAGTCGAGATGACGGGCATCTTATCCGCATGGCTGTAACGCATCGTGCAGCCAGGTCTCGATCCCTGTGTCAACAGATGGGGACGTTTGCAAGACAACAACCATCTGCACGAACTGTTCAACGACGGTTGCAGCAGCATGGACTATCAGCTCGGAGACCATGGCTGCCGTTACCCTTGACGCCGCATCACAGACAGGAGCGCCTGCGATGATGTACTCAACGACGAACCTGGCTGCACGAATGGCAAAACGTCATTTTTTCTGATGAATCTAGGTTCTGTTTACAGCATCATAATGTTCGCATCCGTGTTTGGCGACATCGCGGTGAACACACATTGGAAGCCTGTATTCGTCATCGCCATACTGGCGTATCACCCAGCGTGATGGTATGGGGTGCCATTGGTTACACGTCTCGGTCACCTCTTGTTCGCATTGACGGCATTTTGAACAGTGTACGTTACATTTCAGATGTGTTACGACCCGTGGCTCTAACCTTCATTCGATACCTGCGAAACCCTACATTTCAGCAGAATAATGGACGACCGCATGTTGCAGGTCCTGTACGGACCTTTCTGGATACAGAAAATATTCGCCTGCTGCCCTGGCCAGCATATTCTCCAGGTCTCTCACCAATTGAAAACGTCTGGTCAATGGTGGCCGAGCAACTGGCTCGTCACAATACGCCAGTCACAACTCTTGAGAAACTGTGATATCGTGTTGAAGCTGCATGGGCAGCTGTACCTGTACACGCCATCCAAGCTGTGTTTGACTCAATGCCCAGGCGTATCAAGGCCGTTATTACGGCCAGAGGTGGTTGCTCTGGGCACTGATTTCTCAGGATCTATGCACCCAAATTGCGTGAAAATGTAATCACATGTCAGTTCTAGTATAATATATTTGTCAAATGAATACCCGTTTATCATCTGTATTTCTTCTTGATGTAGCAATTTTAATGGCCAGTAGTGTATAAGAAAACGAGAGGAATGTTAAAATTCTGAGCTCAAGGCGCAAGCACAATTGCTGTGATGTCGGCACACTCGGCCTTAAATGTCACTGACTGGAGTAGAACTGACTTCAGTGGTGAGTCGAAAATCGATCCCCAATGACCAGCGAAGACATGTCTGGAACGGTCCGGATAGCGATGTGATAGCAAACCGCCTGTCGCTCGCCATGCGGCCAGACTACCAGGAGTGATGGTCTGGGGTTTCATTTCCCTTTATTGTGGGAACCCTTTGGTTGTCATCCACTGCATCCTTATAGCGCAGCGCAACTCAACGATATTCGACGCCCCGTTTTCTTGCCCTCCATGGTAAGTCATCTTGGGCTTACATTTTACCAAAATAATGCCTCCTCGCATACACAGAATGCTTTTCTGCTTGTCTTAGTACTACCTTGGCCAGCAATGTCGCCGGATCTCTCCAAAGCTGAGGAAGTTTGGAGCGTCACGGGCAAGGGCCACCGACCAGCTCAGGATTTTGACGCTCGAAAGCGTCAATTGGACAGAGTTCCGCATGATATCTCTCAGGAGGACATACAGCAACTCTGTCAATCAATTCGAAGATGATAACTGCCTGCAAATAGTGGACGAACGCGTTACTGATTTGCCCATTTGTGAAGCTCTTTCTCTTGAACAAACCATCCATATTTTTTCTGTACATGTACGTCACATTTGCCGATTTCCGAAGCATTCGTGGTGCGTCTTTTCTTTGTTTTTCTTTTTCTCTTTTTTTTTTGTTTAATGTGAATCAGAGTGCCAAGGATGGGCGTCTTTTCTTTGGTTTTTTGAATCAGAGTGCAAGGATGGGGAAGTTAAGTCGTCCCTGACACTGCGAAAGGTACACTCCCGGCATTTATCTCAAGTGATAAACGTAAAGCACGTGACATATAAATCACGACAGCAGGGCGGCAAATCGCTCCAACGCTCCAAATCGCTCCATCGCTCCAAACCGAATCAAGTGTGTTAACAATAGCATCGTATTTTTCTCTCATGGTAGCTTGTGTTACTGCCCATGGTTTAACGATGTTCATCTGTTAAACAGAATTGGTAATCCAGTCTTTCCCTTTTCTGTCACTCTAGATAATGGAGCGAGACTGTCCGCATGCTTCAGTTCGAGCCCTGATTTATGTTATCTTGCCTACAGGGTCTTCATGCATGCTGTACGTTAGTGGCAATGCAATCGTTCTGCAGTCAAAAATGCGGGTTCCCTAAATTTTCTCAACAGTACTTCGCGAAAATAGTTTTCTTTCCTCCGAGGATTCTTATTTGAGATCACGGAGCGTTTCCTTACTATTCACGTGTTGATCGAACCTACCGGTGACAAATCTAACAGCAGCCCTCTGAATTGCCTCCATGTGTTCCGTTGATACGATCTGCTGTATATCCCAAACACTCGAGCAGTGCTCAAGAATGGGTCGCACAAGTGTTCTGTACACAGTCTTCTTTATAAATGAAGTAGACTTTTTTAGAATTCCCACAATAAACCGAAGTCGACCGTTTCCATCCCTACAACGGACCTTACATGCCCATTCCATTTCATCTCGCTTTGCAACGTTACGCCGAGACTTTTAAACGACATGATTGTGTCAAGCAGCACACCACTAGTACTTTATTCCGTTTGGTACCCCAATAACCTTTTTTTTCTGAACTGATTACTTTTCGAGCTTTTCCTATCTATACGAATACGTGTATGTCATTTTCAAGCAGTGACAGCAACCACGTCACAGTACTCTGTGTTTAGTGATGTACGTTTTGGTGATCGTGTGTTAAAAACATTTTCGGTGGTTCTTCACAAAGAACTGCATTTCGTTCGACTTCTCACCCCATTTATCTTTTTATTGCTTTGCATTGAAAATACGCAGAAGAGCCAAAGAAATTGATACACGAGCCTAATAGCGTGTAGGGCCCCCGCGAACACGCACAAGTGCCGCAACACGACGTAGCATGCACTCAACTAAGGTCTAAAATAGTACTGCACGGAACTGACACCATGAATCATGGAGGGCTGTCCATAAATCTGTAAGAGTACGAAGGGGTGGAGATCTCTTCTGAACTGCATGTTGCAAGGCTTCCCAGATACGCTCAATAATGTTCAAGTCTGGGGAGTTTGGTGGCCAGCGGAAGTGTTTAAACTCAGAACAGTTTTCCTGGAGTCACTCTGTAGCAATTCTGCACGTGTAGAGTGTCGCATTGTGTTGCTGGAATTGTCCAAGTCCGTCGGAATTCACAATGGACATGAATGGATGCAGGTGATCAGACAGGATGCTTACGTACGTGTCACCTGTCAGAGTCGAGTCTAGACGTATCATATTACTCCAACTGCATTCCACACCATTACAGAGCCTCCACCAGCTTGAACAGTCCCTTGCTGACATGCAGGGTACATGGATTCATGAGGTTGTCTCCATACCCGTACACGTCCATCCGCTCGATACAATTTTAAACGAGACTCGCCCTACCAGGTAACAAGTTTCCAGTCTTCAACAGTCCAATGTCGGTGTTGACAGGCCCAGGCGAGGCGTAAGGCTTTGTGTCGTGCAGTTATCGAGGGTACACGAGTGGACCTTCGGCTCCCAAAGCCCATATCGATGATGTTTAGTTGAATGGTTCGCACGCTGACACTTATTGATGGCCCGACATTGAAATCTGCAGCAATTTGCAGAAAGATTCCACTTCCGTCACGCTGAACGACTCACTTCAGTCGTCATGGGTCCCATTCTTGCAGTATATTTTTCCAGCCGCATACATGTTGGAGATTTGATGTTTTACCGGATTCTTCTATTCACGGTACACTCGTGAAATGGTCGTACGAGAAAATCCCCACTTCATCGCTACCTCGGAGACCCTGTGTCCCATCGCTCGTACACCGACTATAATACCATGTTCAGACTCACTTAAATCTTGATAACCTGCCATTGTAGCAGCAGTAACCGATCTAAGAACTGCGCCAGATGCTTGTTTTCTTATATAGGCATTCCCGACCGCAGCGCTGTATTGTGCCTGTTCATATATCTCTGTCTTTGAACACGCATCCCTATACCAGTTTCTTTGGGATTTCAGTGCATCCACACAATAGTACAAATGTCGACAGCATAAGCTGTCTGTTCTGTTCGAAAACAAATTTGTTCCATTCACTCACGTTACTTGTTGTGACACAAGTAATGCCCACTGCACCGTTCGCCCTTGGGCCTGCGTTAAGCATTGCTCGTTACTATCTCGGTTAATTTTTATTGACGGAACAGGGGTCTTGTTAGTTTCGGATGTATCACAGTGTTATACATTGACTGATACGCAGCACGATGTGTGTGTCGGCTTACGGATGAAGAGTTGATCGATATGCCTTTCGCCTGTGTGTTCACTGGATACATTGGGATAGTTGCACAACGATGTTGTATTGAAATTGAACAGATAATGCCAGCACCATGCAGTTGGCCTTCGTTTCGTCGACGTGGAAACACTCCCATTTTCACGAAATAATGTCGATTAACTGGCTTCCGCTTAGGAATCGAAGCATTTTTTACTCAGTTTTGATTAGTTTTCGATCCTTGCCTATCCTTATAAATACGTTTGTTGGTCATTTTCAAGGACTCGCGTTTTACTTCGGATGAAAAGCGAACGAAATGATAAGTTAAGTAGACGCGAGGCAAGCCCGTGCTTTCAGACTGTTTACATAAGAGAATCATGTTATGAAGAGAAATATTGTTGAGAACAGTATTTTAGTTACACTAATGCTCTCTGTGATACATCCGAAACTAACAAGACCCCTATTCCGTCAATAACTGTTATAGTGTTAACATAAGTTGCATTCGAGCGCTCGGATGCGCCAGCCCGCAGTCAGTCAGTTCCAGTTTTTACATATTTTAGCATTTATGGCACACTTTACACATATGAATCTTAGAAATAGACTCTACAGGGTGTTACAGAAAGGTACGGCCAAAATTTCAGGAAACATTCCTCACACACAAATAAAGAAAAGATGTTATGTGGACATGTGTCCGTAAACGCTTAATTTCCATGTTAGAGCTCATTTTAGTTTCGTCAGTAACGTGATCAAATTGTAAATTTTCACAATCAACATGTGTGGGTTGATGAGAATCCGCACGCAATTGTGCAATCACGTCATCAACACATATTTTCTGTGAATGTTTGGGCAGGCATTGTTGGTGATGTCTTGATTGGGCCCCATATTCTTCAACCTACGCTCAATGGAGCTGTGCTGTGTGGAGCTGTGCTGCTAGAACATGTGCCTTTACAAGTACGACACAACATGTGGTTCATGCACGATGGAGCTCCTGCACATTTCAGTCGAAGTTTTCGTACGCTTCTCAACAACAGATTCGGTGACCGATGGATTGGTAGAGGCGGACCAATCCCATGGCCTCCACGCTCTCCTGACCTCAACCCTCTTGACTTTCATTTATGGGGGCATTTGAAAGCTCTTGTCTACGCAACCCCGGTACCAAATGTAGAGACTCTTCGTGCTCGTATTGTGGACGGCTGTGATACAATACGCCATTCTCCAGGGCTGCATTTGCGCATCAGGGATTCCATGCGACGGAGGGTGGATGCATGTATCCTCGCTAACGGAGGACATTTTGAACATTTCCTGTAACAAAGTGTTTGAAGTCACGCTGGTACGTTCTGTTGCTGTGTGTTTCCATTTCATCATTAATGTGATTTGAAGAGAAGTAATAAAATGAGATCTAACATGGAAAGTAAGCGTTTCCGGACACATGTCCACATAACATATTTTCTTTCTTTGTGTGTGAGGAATGTTTCCTGAAAGTTTGGCCGTACCTTTTTGTAACACCCTGTATAAGGAATATTTAACCCAACAAAAAACGAGGCTCAAAAAAATTTCTACTCTGGTCTATCCTCTTAAGCGACTGAGGACAATCACCGGAACGTAGATCTGAAAGGCCAAGCAGGGATTTGAAACCGCGTCCTCCCGAATACGGGTCCTGTGCTTAACATATTTCCGCCACACTCGGCCCATACGAGTCACGCTCTCACTGGATTACCCACATGGTTTTGCCCAGGATACTGAATCACAGTTTCGTGATTAGGACCAGAATGATACCATCTTCGCTTCCCTACCTGACACAGACTTGCGACGGAAGTTTCTTGAACGAGAAGGACTCGGACAGAATGCCTCCATAGCACTAGCGCGCGTTTGAGAAAGTGGCTACAGTGGTAGGTTATGTCGATATATGTCAGCTATAAACTGAATAAGCTTTCGTAACTTCTGTCCTGTTGTCTCTTTAAACCATTTCTTTTCTTACAGTGGAGCAAAAATACTACAAACGCTTTTCTAATGATCAAATTGCATATAACATAACGTGCTATACTGGGAAGTGAAGCAGAGTCAGGTCGGGTCGGGCGTGTTAACGACGATTGCTTTCGTACACTGGTGAACATGAGTGTCTGTTTTAGACGGTTTTCTACCACTGTTTACGAAAATGCTGAGCTGTGCAGTAGTTTTTCTAGCAGCTTTCGTCAGTTAAGATCGTACATTCCGTCACGTCGCTATATACGGCGTCGGTCCGATTGGCCTACTGGAGAGAAGAATAGCGGGTACGTGGGAGTGTTGCATATCTCTCGGGCGCTACCTTATTGCGATCGCTTTGTTTGCATATGCGATCAGTATCTTACCAGATTCCCCTAGAAACCGGAAGCGATGAATCATCCAAAAACTGAGTGTGGATTTATGAAGGGCTGCGTAACCTACGATACATTTTTGTATCTGTAACTTGAAGCAGAGGGATGTTGTACTAAAAATTAGAAAAGAAACAAAAACAATAAAGATTTATCATATAGTGCTAGAAAAGGCACTTTCCTTAAAAAAATGAAAAATTAAAAAGTACTCAAAACAAAAAAATATCATACACGGCATCCATTCTTATCGAGCTTATATAAAACAAGTCCTGTTATTGTTAAACAACTTTCGCGCTTATCTGCTATAACAGGAAACTCTTCTGTTGAGTAAAAAATAACAACAATAATTACATAGATACTTTGTGTTAGTGCATGTAGACCGTATCTGCATCCAAAGAAATTGTTTTGGTTACGTAAAAGTGCAGGAGTTAGGCAAGCAGCTAATTTTTTTGCTTAAAAAAGACAATTTATAACGGATTAACACCGAAAAATGTGCGGACTAATTATGTGCAAAACAAACAAACAAAAACCAAGAGAACTCGTCGGCCTCCAGTTCGTATCTCACACATTCATTTATGTTTCTTTGCCTACCAATGATATCAATACTGCCGGTAATACTACCATTTACTACGTCATTTATGTACTGTACCAAAATTACAGAACCGTAGTTTTGGCAGAGCGCAACTCTACGTACACGACTTCCATCTTTCGGTTTAACTGACGACTGTAGCGAGACGAAGTCGCAAACTTAGCATAAAAAAATAGTCTTGAAAAACTGAGGATCTCATACGACGAGAGGAGCCGTATGAAACGTGATCGGCATATTACGCAGCTATAAGGAACTGCATCTTAACAAGCGTTGATTATGCTATTTTACGTGAAAATCTCACAAAATAAGGAGCCACTATGGTCATAGATTTGTCTCCAAGAAAAAGTTCTACAGAATGTAAAGACCGTTCCATAAGATGAGGCTAAATTGCCGAAAAGTGGTTAGAAAATATCAACTCTCCGCGTTTTGCAACTGGCGGAGAAGTAACCAATGAAAAATGAGCTATTTATGAGTAACAACAAGAACGAAATCTATGATCTTTACCGAAACTCCGTTACGTCGAGTTTGATATTCTCGTTTAAAGGCATCTGTCTCGAAAACATTTATTAAGAGCGATAAATATAATGCATTCGAGCTTTCTAAAACATGAGTCATCCTCACCACAGTTGATGCTACCCAGCGAACACCATAACTAGTGTGCTCTCTCCATTGCAGAGAAACTTCGTCTCATTACTAACTGAGGACCCGCCGTTGCTCGCATATGTATTGATTCCAATCTTCTATTAGTCCATCCCCTCCTTCCCCCTCTCTCCATTCATCTCCACCATCCCTCTCTCTCATCACCTCTTCCACTCCCAGTCTCTTTCCACCTCCTCCTGCATCTCTGTCCATCTCTTCCTCTTCCCCCCCCCCTTGTTAAGCTGCTAATCTCCCTCCGTCTGCCTGCTCCTTCCCCCTCTGTCCATCTTCTCCTTCTCCCTCAAATTCCATATCGTCCTTTCTCTCTCTTTGTCAATCTCCTCCTCCCCTCTCTCTTTCCAGCTCCTCCCCCTCCCTATCTTTATCCCTCTCCCCCTCTGCCAGTTCATCTCCTCCCCTTTCCTTTCTGCGTACCTCTTCTCCTCTCCCACTCTCATATCATCTCCTCCTCTTCCCTTTCTCTGTCCATTTCCTCCTCCCCATCCGTTCATCTCCTCCTCCCCCATATTTCTGCCTGTCTGTTCATCCCCCTCTCTTTGCCCATCTACTCTTCTTTCCTTTCTCTGTCTATCTCCTCCTCTTCCCTATCTCTATCCATTTCTCCCTCTGCTACCTCTGTTCATCTCCTCCTTCCCCATATTTCTGCCTGTCTGTTATTCCGCCTCTCTTTGTCCATCTACTCCTTTTTTTTCTCTGTCTATCTCCTCCTCTCCCTTATCTCTATCCATTTCCCCCTCTGCTACCTCTGTCCATCTCCTCCTCCTCCTATATGTGCCTATCTCATCATTCCTCCTTGCTATGTATCCTTCTTCTCGTTTTCCCTTCTCTCTCCACGTTATCACACTTACCCCTGTAGTACGCTGGTAGTTCTAACCCCTACATTATTACTTTGGAATATTCTAACTAATGTGTGTACCAAATTCGATTGAAACCGTTCCAGAGGTTTAAGATTAGCTTTTTAACAGCAGCTTTGCCCGCATAAGCACATCTGAAATATATTTCACTCATATTTCACTCGTATTTCTACACATATTTCACCTGAATGTCTAGCGAATTTCGCTTTGCAGGTTCATTTTCATGCAGCTTAATGTTAATGACGTCGTATCTCCTGAACCATGCGCTGTATAGTGATATAATTTTGCAGGTACATCCAGAGGCATACGTGCCTACTGTTCGCCAAATGTGTTGTAAACAGAGTTTCGCAAAGGATTGAAATTATGTGTAAAGGTTGTTGCAAGTCTGTACTTGCTCTCATTCGTAAATACTGGATGATTGAAGTATAGCTTTCCGTGTGCCACACTGCTTATTCGCCCCCACCCCCATCCCTTTGATACGTGAGTGGCTCTTACCCCCATAATGATTCTTTCTAGACAATAAATGATATGTATACCTAATTTAGTTGAAAGTATTCCAGTGGTTTAGGAGGAGATGTGGGACTTACATACTTATATACATACGTACATCCATTTTCATAATATGTATGGCTTACATTTTAACACAGATCGTAATAACAGGCCTTCAGCGCAAAAGGTGACGTTTTATTCAAGAACGCGAGCAAAACAGTTTATTCCCACGTGAGAGGGCGCACACAACTGACTCCGTTCATTACTCCATAGCTTGAGTAGAATTACGTTGGGAACCTTCCATGAAACTTCGGGCGAACTGCCGCATGCCTCTATCTTCCTGCAGCGACATTTCGTCGTAAAGTCTTCTGACAATCTTTACATAAATGTAGTGGTGAAAACTGTCTGAGCTCCACTTCAGAACCCTCCGGCGCATGTGGTGTTCCCAGTTGTCACTGCGCATGCGTTGCTTCAGCGCATGCGCTTCTGCTGCAAGTCTGTGCGCTACTGCCAGTGCCCTCCGTAGAGAAAGTTCTCCTCATCCATATCAAATCGATCCTATTTACAAGGTAAAATCGCAGAACAACACCAATCACAAAGAAGACGAACTTCTTCCATGACATGATTCCCTGCAGCATCTAACTGAAAGCCGCTGTCGTGATTTATAAAAGCATCACACAGTTGTATTTCCACTCATTCATTGATAATTTAGTTCCGAAAGGTTGAAGTATAGGCCACAATTTTTATTCCGTCGAGTATCATCTGATGCAGTAGAAATACAAAGTTCTATGAAAGCAGATTCGGTGGTTTGGAGGAGGGAAGTTACCGACATCTGGCAATTAGCCCAAAATTTCATGCAGTAATCTGTGCGCCGGGAAAGTTTTAAATTTCACAACTTTGTGACTGACAAATTGCAGTTTTGGAGCGCGGTGATACTGGCTTGCAGCCGGTCTAGTTTGGCGAAGCTCTGTATGTGCCTGCAAAACAGGAAACATGGTAGTGAGCACGTGACACTCGAGAATATAGGGATGGCGGTTATTGCAGAATCAACAGCTTTTCGGTTAAACCTTTTTTTTTCACGTCAGTGCTAAAGCGCTCAAAATAACCGGTTTCTGAAACAACCGGTTTTCGGTTTTTTATTCCTATTATTTCCTGTAATAAACGCAGAAGTCGATCCAAGACTGAAAAATTTTGACTGCCTCAGTTTCAAAATACATAAAATCGATTTGCAAAATTAAATAGACGAACAAAAGAAAACTTAGTCCACTCCTTTTCAGGAAAAGTGATAAGTGGTGGAACATTACAAAAATCACCAGTTTCTCCTATTGATTATATATTTTTTTTAAATCAGCCCAGATGTCATGTTGTAGCACAGGATCATTGTACCATTTGGGGATTATCAATGGTGAGTGCTTAAGGCTGAAAACTGAGACTGAAGAACTGTATTTTTCGTGATAATTTGTCCGTTTTCAAGGGCTATAAACAGGTAAAGACATAATACGTAGACACAGACAATGGTTCAGCTACTTTCAATTTTTGTTGTAAACTATGAAAGAATTCTTAAGTTATAAGTTTTCTCCTTATATGGTGCCGTAAGTTTGTTCTGGTTCTTCCCGTTCTAAGTCTTTTAAAGGAAATGCAGCATCGTACTTCACTGGTACCGCACTTCGCAAAATACTTCCAAACCAGGTATCGTGCCATTTTGTAATACAACTAATGTCCGACGACGATAGCGTGGAACTGGCATACAGACCTTATGGGCAAGTCTCGCACACTGCATATACGCGTGTACCATCCAACAGACCACAACGCATGGTAACAAGTTTCTTATCGATTCAGCAATGCTGTACGAATTCTTATGCCACGTTTTTATTCCTGGCTTCTGTCGCTATTGTTATTAAAATAGCACTGATCGCTTTTCAAACTTTCTGTAATAATGGCATATCTCAAATTTTGCGAATAAAAACTATTCGATTTAAAAAAAAAGTTAATTTGAAAATCAAAAAGTTTAGTACTGCTGCTATGGCTAATGATATGTTGGTAATTACCTAGTAATTAGTAAAAAAATTAAAAAACACCTGTTATAATCCAGACGAAACAAAAGCAGAAAAATACCAATTATTCAAAACTGAACCATTGGTACCGGTTTTAACCGGTCCGTTTTTGCCACCCCTAGTTAGCGGTTAGTCTTTACCACCCGACTCGCTGAAAAGACTCGAATTATTGTAATCAGAGTATAACTGTAAATTAACAGCAGTGACGTGAGGTGGCCCATGAAACGTGGGAACGAATGTTGGCTACACTGAACACGGCGAAAGAAAGCTGGTAGCGTTGCTGCCAGCTTTCACATGCGAGGTGCAAAAGCCATCTGTCAGCTACCTCTAAAATGATAGTCACCTAGAACTGCGGCGACACTGGCGTTTTAGCACAGAATCGTATCCGAAATCGCGTAAGGCGGTTGGTTGTGGCAGACGTACAAAATAGCCACGCTATGCCCGCATTAACAATCTGGGTTCTTCTCTCACAGGACGGACTACAATGCTGCTAGAGCTACCGAGAGAAAATCCCGCTAATATCGGCGCAAAACTACTAGTTTACAATCGTTAACTAAAGACAACAAAAATCAATACGGGAAGAGATCCATAGCTGTTCGATTACACTATTAACAATAAACCACTGGAAACAGTATCAACGGTGAGATACCTAGATACGATAAAATGGCTCTAAGCACTATGGGACTTAACATCTGAGGTTATCAGTACACCCCCCTCCCCATCTAGGAATAATAGTGTGGAGCAACCTGAAGTGCTATGGAAAAAGTAATTCATCCAAATGGGTTATAAAACACTTGTTCAACCGATTCTTGAGCATTGCTCATCGGTTAGGGACCCTTATCAAGCTAGATTAATAAAAGAAGTAGAGAAGATCCAATGAAGAGCGGAGCGTTTCGTGACGGATTGTCTAGTAAGGGCGAAACATTTACAGAGTTCTTACAAGACAAGCGTATCACGGAGAGATTTACTGTTGTAATTCCAAGAGCGAGCGTTCTAAGAAGACAAGGGCAAAATATTACTTCCTCCCACAAAAGTGTCACGAAATGAAGATGGCGAGTAGATTAAAAAAATTAGAGCTAATAGGGAGGTTGACCAAAAGTAGTTCCTCCCACACACCATTAGTGAACAGAAATTAAAGGTAGTAAGAAATGGTGATCCCATAAGTACCCTCTGCTACCTATTGTGGCTTGGGTACTGGAATATAGATGTACAATGCCTGGAAAAAAAAAAGTGAGTACCCAGAAGACATGGTCGGAATTTGATGTACACTATGTGATCAAAAGTATCCGGATAACCCCATAAAACATACGTTTTTAATATTAGGTGCATTGGGCTGCCAACCACTGCCAGGTACTCCATATCAGCGACCTCAGTAGTCATTCGACATCGTGAGAGAGCAGATTGAGGCACTCTGGGGAACTCACGGACTTCGACGTGGTCAGGTGCTTGCGTTCACTTGTGTCATACTTCTGTACGCGAGATTTCCACACTCCTGAACATCCCTAGGTCCACTGTTTCCGATGTGATAGTGAAGTGGAAGCGTGAAGGGACACGTACAGCACAAAAGCGTACAGGCCGCCGTCTGTTGACTGACAGAGACCGCCGACAGTTGAAGAGGGACGTAATGTGTAATAGGCAGACGTCTATTCAGACCATCACACAGGAATTCCAAACTGCATCAGGATCGACTGCAAGTACTCTGACAGTTAGACGGGAGGTGAAAAAACTTGGATTTCATGGTCGAGCGGCTGCTCATAAGCTGCACATCACGCCGGTAAATGCTACACGACCCCTCGTTTGGTGTAAGGAGCGTAAACATTGGACGATTGAACAGTGGAGAAACGTGTGGAGTGACGAATCATGGTACACAATGTGGCGATCCGATAGTGCGGAGTGGGTATGGCGAATGCCCGGTGAGCGTCATCTGTCAGTGTGTGTAGTGCCAACAGTAAACTCGGAAGCGATGGTGCTATGTTGTGGTCCTGTTTTTCATGGAGGGGGCTTGTACCTCTTGTTGTTCTGCGTGGCACTATCACAGCACAGACCTTCATTGATGTGTTAAGAAACTTCTTGTTTCCCACTGTTGAAGAGCAATTCGGGGATGGTGATTGCATCTTTCATCACGATCGAGCACCTGTTCATAATGCACGGCCTGTGACGGACTGGTTACACGACAATGGACTGGTCTTCACAGAAACCTGACCTGAATACTATAGAACACCTTTGGGGTGTTTTGGAACGCTGACTTCGATACCTCTCCTCAGTGCAGCACTCCGTGAAGAATGGGCTGCCATTCCCCAAGAAACCTTCCAGCACCTGATTGAACGTATGCCTGCAAGAGTGGAAGCTGTCATCAAGGCTAAGGGAGGGCCACTATCATATTGAATTCCAGCACTACCGATGGAAGCGCCACTAACTTTAAGTCATTTTTAGACATGGGTCCGGATACTTTTCATCACATAGTGTAACTTCGTACAAGCACACACCATCGGGGGGTATGTAAATGATTATGGTCGCAATTCTCTGTGGTAGATAGAACGGCCACCAGAGTGCATTAGTGTTGTTCGTGTTGAGTGTTGCGGCCATGAATAGCCCCAGATGTTGAGCGATCACTGTGTAGGACATGTATGAGACAGCGTTATAACCACTTGACAAGAGTTTGAAAGGCGCCTAATTGTGTGTCTCCATTTGGCCGATTGGTCGAATTGTGCAGTATCCAGATTTTTTGATTATTCGTATGCGATCGTGGTCCGATGTTGGACTGCATGGGAACATGTTGGCAGGTTCCGATAGACCACGTCTGATCACCACTAGGAAGAATCGCTGTATTGTTCACCTGTATTCCTAGTAAAATCCATCTACTTGTATATTATCATGCCTAGCCAGAATCCACGAACCAATGGAGCCGAAACAGACCAACTAGTGGCGGGAAACAATTCGGTAGCGACTGACTAAGAATGTTCCAGACACTTCTTTTGTATCTAAAACTCTAACTCCCGCGCAACTACTTCATCCGGTGTAGACTGTTCGGGGTGATGAGTGCAGGGATACTGTTATTCCGGAAACAGGTTTTAGTAAGGATAGACCTTGCAACTAGATAATAAGTAAACACGACATAAAATTAGTCACTCCGAGGAAACATGACACCGTCTCTAACACCGATAATATCCTCTATCTTCGGCAAGTAAGAGAGTCAACACGTTTCCTTAGGTACGCCATATTCAACCGAAGGTACTCACTGGTGATTAGGTACGGTAGCGCCAGCAGATTTCAGGTATGTTGATTGCTATATTTTACTCGCTGTTCCAAATAGTCTCATACATTTTCCATGTGAGTAAGATTTGATGACACGATGAGGTGTGGGAGTGTTTGTCTAACCAAGCACATACGCATGCAGCCCTGTGAACACAGCTGTTGTCGTATTGGAAGACGGAATTACCCACAGCATACTCATCATCCAGATGTAGAAGAAGGTGCACATTTGATCAGTAGTTCTATAACTGTATGACGTGATACACAGCTACACCATTTCTTCTTTGTAACAATGGATGTCAATCTGTAAACAGATTATCTTCATGTATTTTGTATGAAAGGAAAGGGTTTTACGTGAACTCTATGCGACAGTGCCTCAAAGAAACAAAGACATATTGACAAAGGCAGTCATTAAATGTCTATCGTATGACTGCAACCCTTTATCGTAAGTCGGAAAAGCTTCACTGGAGGAAAATCAGCAGAAAAGCTAATAATTTCACTCAGTTTTCGCTACTCACTCCCCAATGAAGTGCTGGTTAAACATATCGTTATGCCGTCGGTGCACTTGGCACCTCGCATCATTTGAAGAGTGGCCACAACACGCCATTTCGGACAACACTAGGTGTGACTAGATGTATCCAGTCAGCTATTTTCCAGTATGTATGAGGACTGGGTCACTGAACACGTGCAGCAGTAAGTGCTACTGTGAGCAACAGACTTTCCTGAGGTACCCAACTCCAAGTGTCCGCCGGCCGTAGTGGCTGAGCGGTTCTAGGCGCCACAGTCTGGAACCGCTTGACCGCTACGGTCGCAGGTTTGAATCCTGCCTCGGGCATGGATGTGTGTGATGTCCTTAGGTTAATTAGGTTTACGTAGTTCTAAGTTCTAGGGGACTGATGACCTCAGAAGTTAAGTCCTATAGTGCTCAGAGCCATCCCATCCAAATGTCCGCTGAATATAGTTGTCTTTCCAATGTTCGCTCATTGACTGGTTGAGATGGACCTACATTCCTGTCGGTTTTGGAACCGATTGTCATTGACAAAGGGGACACTCATGTCCGATCCCTGTCGGTTAGGTTCTTTTTACGACTAACGTCTTATGCCGTATTGCACGGCTGCGATTGTCTACCGTTCCTTGTAAACACGCTGCACAATCCGTGTTGATGCGCCAACACTTCACGGAGGGATGACGTGCACATCCGAAGACGATAGGGTCGTTCATGCTCTTCCCTCAGGTCTCCATTTAGACTCACCTCAGTGCGCCAGTTCCGTGCAACCTACCGACACACACTCCACTGCAGTGCCATGACTAGTGTCAGCGGTGGAGGATCACGTGACCACCTGGTAGCAGGTCTGTACATATCTACAGCACTCCAGAGCGACCAGTGTGCTCTTTTAAGGGGTTGGGGGGGGGGGGGAGGTGAATAATAAAAATGGTATGGAAAGTAGGAGGGAGGTGACAGTATCTTGGTTGAGAAATTGAGAATGAATAACTTCATTGTCTTAATGTGGGCTAGAAGGGTAGCCAAAACTTCCAGAGTTTATTCACTGATGTGACAAGGGGCCATGACACTGTTTAGCATGGTGTGTGACCATGCACCTGTATTTCGAACTTGAACAGTGTCCATACATGAAGACATGTTTCCTCAAATCGGTCGGTTTCTTTCCAGTGAACTGTCAATTTATCATAGACATGTTCTTGTTCTCCGTTGGAAAGCAAAAGCGGAACACGATATGCACGAACGTTGTGGACTTGTGTATGAAATAAACACAGATAGTTGACACGATTTACGTATGTTGCCGAAGAGTTACAAGGATGCAATCCTAGACTATCCACAGCATTCCAAGGTGGCCATTGAAATCTTTCAAGGGCCTAATTAATATTTGTCCTGTGATCTTAGAAAGTGCTAGATAATTTCAATACCAGAAAACCACTGATTCCTTAAAGAACAGAAATCATGTGTATAACACAGCTTTAAATCTCGGTTAATTTACAAATGAGATGATGTGTTAAATATTTGACTCCAAGCACGTAAGCGAGAAAAAGGTAAGGAAATATTTGAGGTTGGATTGCTGGAAGCCGGGTAATTTGCGCTCCATTTTAAGCAAAAGCTAGTTTTTCACGTATATAAATGTTTATGACGTCATTTCTCCTGACTATGTGTCGTTCAGTGGTATAATTTTGCAGACATATTCAGTGTTATATTTTAATTCTGTCAGTGAACTGTGTTGCAAATAAAATAATAGTAAAGAAATAATAAATTAAAACATCGTGGGCCTTGCTGAAGTTTGACTCCATGAACGGTCAAAATGCAGTAAGCTATAAACGTTTCTGCTTTCAGTATTGTATGGGGGGTCTCAACAAACAAAAGAAAGTTTTGCAAAGATTTGAAATTACACATTAAACTGTAAATGTCGTGTGACTAGGGCCTCCCGTCTTGTAGACCATTCGCCGAGTGCAAGTCTTTCGATTTGGCGTCACTTCGGCGACTTGCGCGTCGATGGGGATGAAATGATGGTGATTAGAACAACACAACACCCAGTCCATGTGCCGAGAAAACGTCCGACCAAGCTGGGAATCGAACCCGGGACCTTAGGATTAAACATTCTGTCACGCTGACCACTTTTTTCCTTTATTTTATTCGGTGTTGTTCGTTGCATTTGGTTATTTGGTTTGGGCGGACGTCACATGACATCCGTTCAAGATGATCGTTGATTCCTTTGCTCAGTTTTTTTTCTTTTTTAATCACAGAGGGCCACCGCCTCTCTGACCGAACATGCTGAGCTACTGCGTCGGCACCACTCAGCTACTGGCGACGGACATTACACGTTAAGTTTGTTGGAACTCATTAAGTGCACTCATTCTCAAACACTGGATGAATAAAGCCCATGTATTTGTACACTGTCAATTAAACTGTGTCAAGACAAGCGCACAGTTTCTAACTTTAATACATACTTAATCTGTCAGACTCTTACAATAAATTTATAGCTCCTAAAGAGTAGATTATGATGGCATTTTAAATTTTTGAATTTGGTCAAAAATTACAAGAAATATTTAAAATCAATTTTTTTACCCCCTGGAAGATGTTAGATAGGCAATCTGTAACTGTATTCCATCTTCCGTAATAATTGCTTGGCAATATGTAGGATCATCCGGCTGCCCCTACCTATGTATTTTATGCAACCCACAACACATGCAAGTACCACGCAGGAGGTTTCATATTGTTTCACTTGCTATGAGCAAACTTCTAGTCCTACAGAGAAAATAAAAGGGACATTTTTGTAGGAAATTTAATTTAGTTAAATTTCTTGATGGGCTAAGTTTTCAAATTAATTTAACAAGTAAAACCGCTCAAAAGAGGAAAGGCCGCTGGACCTGATGGGATACCAGTTCGATTTTACACAGAGTACGCCAAGGAACATGCCCCCCTTCTTGCAGCGGTGTACCGTAGGTCTCTAGAAGAGCGTAGCGTTCCAAAGGATTGGAAAAGTGCACAGGTCATCCCCGTTTCCAAGAACGGACGTCGACAGATGTGCAGAACTATAGACCTATCTCTCCAATGTCTATCAGCTGTAGAATTTTGGAACACGTATAATGTTAGAGTATAATGACTTTATTGGAGACTAGAAATCTACTCTGTAGGAATCAGCATGGGTTTCGAAAAAGACGATCGTGTGAATCCCAGCTCGCGCTATTCGTCCACGAGACTCAGAGGGCCATAGACAAGGGTTCCCAGGTAGATGCCGTGTTTCTTGACTTCTGCATGGAGTTCGACACAGTACCCCACAGTCGTTCAATGAACAAAGTAAGAGCATATGGACTATCAGACCAATTTTGTGATTGGATTGAAGAGTTCCTAGATAACAGAACGCAACATGTCATTCTCAATGGAGAGAAGTCTTCCGAAGTAAGAGTGATTTCAGGTGTGCCGCAGGAGAGTGTCATAGGGCCGTTGCTACTCACAATATACATAAATGACCTTGTGGATGACATCGGAAGTTCACTGAGGCTTTTTGCGGATGATGCTGTGGTATATCGAGAGGTTGTAACAATGGAAAATTGTAGTGAAATGCAGGAGGATCTGCAGCGAATTGACGCATGGTTCAGGGAATGGCAATTGAATCTCAATGTAGACAAGTGTAATGTGCTGCGAATACATAGAAAGCAAGATCCTTTATCATTTAGCTACAATACAGCAGGTCAGCAACTGGAAGCAGTTAATTACATAAATTATCTGGGAGAAGGCATTAGGAGTGATTTAAAATGCAATGATCATGTGAAGTTGATGGTCGGTAAAGCAGATGCCACGTTGAGATTCATTGGAAGAATCCTAAGGAAATGCAATCCGGAAACAAAGGAAGTAGGTTACAGTACACTTGTTCGCCCACTGCTTGAATATTGCTCAGCAGTGTGGGACCCGTACCAGATAGGGTTGATAGAAGAGATAGAGAAGATCCAACGGAGAGCAGCGTGTTTCGTTACAGGATCATTTAGCAATCGCGAAAGCGTTACGGAGATGATAGATAAACTCCAGTGGAAGACTCTGCAAGAGAGACGCTCAATAGATCGGTACGGGCTTTTGTTGAAGTTTCGAGAACATACATCACCGAGGAGTCAAGGAGTATATTGCTCCCTCCTACGTATATCTCGCGAAGAGACCATGAGGATAAAATCAGAGAGATTAGAGCCCACGCAGAGGCATACCGACAATCCTTTTTTCCACGAACAATAAGAGACTGTAATAGAAGGGAGAACCGATAGAGGTACTCACGGTACCCTCCGCCACACACCGTCAGGTGGCTTGCGGAGTATGGATGTAGATGCAGAAGTTAGATGTAGAAAATGTAAGATAGTGACCTTCAAACACGTTTTTCTTCAATAACTCGAAAACCATGGTCTCGAGTGAAAACATGTCACAGTATAAAATTTAACTACAGTAAATTTCTTACAAAAATATCCATTCCATCTTTTCTCTAAGGCTAATAGTTTGCACGTAGTCAGGGAGAGAATATAAAAAACCTCGCGTGTGGTTTTTGACGGCGTTGCTGCTTGCATAAAACCTGTGTGTAGGAGCTGCTGGATCTCCCGGTAGAGGTGCAGAACGAGAGCAAAGCGGCTGGGTAGTGAGCGGGCTGGGGCTGGCCCGGACACCGAGACGCGGGTGGCACGTGGAAGCGGCTGGCCAGGGGACAGGCGGCCCGCCCGTTTAGCCGGCAGCGGCGGCGCTCAATGCGCGGCCTAATTAACGCCGGCCAGGGGCGCTCTTCCTTTTTCCGGCGCCTCTGAGCTCGGCCGTATTTATCGAATGCCTGGCTGGCCGGCCGTGTTGTATTGTTTGCACATAATTAGCGGACTGGGACGGCGCTGGAGGCGGCGGCGGCGGCGGCGGCGGCGGCGGCGGCGGCAGGGGCTGGGTGGGCGGCGCGGGCGCGTCTTGGCCGCTAACGATCGCCCAACAGCGCCGCGCGCGCCGCGCCGCGCCATACCGCGCATGCGCAGCCCGCCGGCGCCGTCCACGGCCGCGTCGTCGCCGCCGAGCGGCGCCACAGGGCACCAGCACGCTTCCCCGTCCCGCGTCAGTGTCGCTGTTCCCACGTTTGTAACGACAACAACAGTAACAGTAATCGTACATCTTGTACAACACGCAGCGATATGGCGCCATATTAGCCACCTGCGTCCTGTACCGCAGACCTTCTGCCCACTCGTGTTTCCAGAAACGTACTTACAGTTTGACAAGACTAATGTTTTGCCCTTTCTGCAGATTTTCTTACTCTAAGGAAACAGTTCTATATCTATACACTGCGAGTCACCTCACTTCGTACGCGACTGTCACTTCTCCCCGCTCCAGTCCCATTCGCGAATGGTCAGAACTGTTGCTAAGCCTCCAAATATCTCCCATTACGACCTCATAGACATATCCAAGAAGTTGACTCTTCTTAAAACAACTTTTCTCGAAATTTCGACAGTAAATCACACCTTGATGCACCACACTTCGCTTGCAGCTTTTACCCTTACAGCTGGCTGAGCATCTCCGTGGCACTTTCGTGTTTCCTAAAATTACGTTTCCCTGACTGAGCAAAATGCATGCATGCGAGACCGGACTTCCCACTAGCACAATGCTAACTTACCAGACCATTTTGCTAGGGTGCGAACAACGCAGTGCCGCTGCGTGCTCTACCTGCGGAAAACACTTGCGTCCTTCTGCAGGAGTCTATTACGCACGACGCAGTGGTTCACATAGTAGGAGGACGACCTGAGTGCTCTCCTTCCCTCGTCTATGGAACCGCCCCCCCTCCCCCCTGCCACACACATATGCACAAAACTCATGAGTGACTGTTTATCACAGGGAGTCGTTAAAGAAATAAAGAAAGATGTGAGGAGCGACAGAGTTTTTCGAAATTTATTGACAAGTTAGTGGAGCAAGAAATTGAGGAGGAAAGTAATTTTTTCTTCAAGTACATGGCAGCTACCACAAGAAAAAATTTAGACCAAAGCCTAGAACAAATCTGAACAGTGAGATGGACCTTAGAACCGTAAACCACATCTTCATCTTGCCTTTCTTCTTTTATCTCAAGTGTTCACACTCAACAAAGTCTGCATACTGCGACAGTAATGTCACTACAGCAGACTTCGCTTTCTGTATTACATCGTATAGTACTATTTCCTTTCTTTCTGAAGAAATATGTTTCAATTAACCTATAGAATCAATATGTTTGTCCCATTCCCTGTATTCGGAAAAGACAAAACTAGATGTTTATACATTTTAATTAATGTAGAAGAAAATCTCCAGTAAGGTCAAAAAATGGTTCAAATGGCTCTGAGCACTATGCGACTCAACTGCTGAGGTCATCAGTCGCCTAGAACTTAGAACTAATTAAACCTAACTAACCTAAGGACAGCACACAACACCCAGCCATCACGAGGCAGAGAAAATCCCTGACCCCGCCGGGAATCGAACCCGGGAACCTGGGCGTGGGAAGCGAAAACGCTACCGCACGACCACGAGATGCGGGCCCAGTAAGGTCAACACCTTCTTTATGTATAACAGACGTTCGGCAAATCAGCATTTATTCTACTGGAACAATAACCTATCAGTGCATATAAGAATCGACTCTAAGCCATGTCTCCTGACAAGGCGTACCTTCATGTACCTAACGGCGAGTTTTTTTGCTGGTGAAGTTGGTTTCCCTTCTCGGCTACAGGAATTACTTTTCAGTTTGTCTTCAACTGACGAAAGAAGATAATGAAACTGGTTTTACTGTGAATCTGAAAAATGCCGTAAACTCGTCCACATCGTCCAGCAAATGTTTTATTACTTGTTAATGGTTCTTCTTCACGATTAAGAATAGTCGTTCGGCTCCTTTGCGCTTCCTGCGCACTCTTCTCAAAAATATACAGCCGTCCCCCTCTGCCATAACGTCCATGTACTTTCGGACTGCCAAAATTAACAGTTTTTTAGATCGAGCACTGCTCTGCATGTTTGGCCTTCGCTGTATCTACTACTACAGTTGCACCTCACCGCCCAGCGCCTAGCAAAATGTTCCTCGCAACACGCTGGAACTCACGACATGCCAACGGACCAAACCGTATTGCTCTCGTCTAGAAGAAACTGTAGCACCCATCGACTTCCAACAAACTGTAAAAATAAATTCAACTCTTTCTCAAACTTTTTCTACCTTCCACCCCCACAAAAGACGTAAAGGGAAAAAGTTCGTCGTTTGCCACATTTCGGAAGTTAGTTTGCTAAAAAATTCTGCGACAGACTTGAGAATTTAAGTTATTAGTTCATTATTACTCGTTCTTTAGGCCAGAAAGTTTACAGTCGTTACCATCATATACCACTGAAGGCAACTATAAAATTATGTTGTTGTAGAACGGATAGTTTGGGAGACATGGCGTGAATTGAGTAGCATGAAAAATCAACTTTTCTTAAAAGCTTATGTATTATAATATTTCAATAGTATAAAATTTGCATTGTATTAAAAAGGGTGACAGAAAGTAGTTTTCGTATCACTCTATCATGTACAGCACAAAATATAAGATACAGAACTTTACCTTCCGAGGTGCACCGTCCTCCACCTAGGGGAACGTTTCACGCAGCACCCTGAGGCCCGCATCGGAAAGACGAAGAGACAAGCGTATTCCGCAGCTTACTGCGATAAATCTCCGCGCCTAAGAAAATGTAGCGTTAGTTAACGTGTAGCGAAATGAACGGCTCATCTTCGGAGCTTCTCTATTTTCTCTGTCACTCCTATGTTTTAGACTCAAAAACAATATTCAGGCATTGATAAGATGAGGGCTCATGAAATTACTTCCTTTGTGAATGGATTACACTTCCTCTTTTTTAATGAATCTCTGTGTGGCGTCTATCTCTCACACCATAATTTTAAATTATTGCGTATGCACACTCCCAGATCTCTAATGCATGCTAGCAACAACCTTGAACTCTCAATGGGGGGGAGGGGAGGGGAGGGGAGGGGAGGGGGCAGGAGGTCGTTCACGTGAAAGGCAAAATAGTCATGACACTTCATGACAAATGGCACTGGGTACCCTATCTACTGCTCAATATCCTTAAGAGCTCCGTTTTTCTTCGAATTGAGACATTTGTCCGTGTGGTGGTTCCATTTGTGAAGATTTTTTTCCCACTTTTTTCTGGGTGCAGCCTTGGATCTGATTGCGTTCATTATTATTCGACAGTCGTTTAATAAGCAATAACGGCTCCTTCTACTGACTTGTGTACAGTATTTTCCATTTATGTATGTTGAATGTCAACTGATAATAGTAATACTTACTTCCAGCAACGAATCGTCATTATACTTCGCAGAATTTCAGAACCTGCAACTGCACTCATAACGAAATGCCTCAACAACTGTAGCAAAGTGGAAACTTTCTTAACGCTAACACCTACTGTGAAATTACAAAATACGAAGCGAAAATTGCTAATATTAGACAGTACCACATGGAAGGCATTATTACTAGAGGCTAAGGCTACAAACATTTCCAAATGTGATATGCAGTACTCACACCCTAGGCTTAATGCATGACGAAGCTTACTTCATTTATTAAGAGATAAAGAAATTTCCATGAGGCTGAATGGATGTTCTATTGGCCAATTAATGCTCCCATATCATCGAAGAGTAGCTTCACTTGAATTCCTAAAGGCAACGTTAAATTATTTAAGTTTCCTATACTACGGAGTTACTTATAATACTTTTAATATTAGCACTTTTTATTGCGACATGTAATTACTTTAGGTCATTTAAATTTACAGAACACGGTGAATTACGCATGTCTTGACCTCTCACACGAATATATTTAATATGATCAGTGTAACGCAATTTCAGTTGGATTCCATGTACAGAAACAGGAAGAGCGTGTAAGTCAGGCAACAGATTTAGCGACCGTAGAGTGACGAAAATGATTTCCTTTTCTAAACTTAGAACTTACTGCGACTACACAGTATCCTTTTATGTAAACATACCCCGCTACCTTAGAAGCGCCGAAGATCCCCCAATCAAAATTTCGCGTATATTGTTACTTCATAAGGGTTTTAATAATGCAGAAACTGATGCCAAAGCATTTAAGGCTTTTGATAAAATACAGGATTTGTTTGTTTATTTGGTTTGCTTCCATCTTTAAGAAGCATGGGCGACTTGCTCAGTAAATTTTCCTTCTTCCCAATACATCTCCATTCTCTCACTCGGCGTGGCTCTCTGTGCTTCTGAGATATTAAATTTGATCCTGGAATCAGTTCAGTTATGTTCTCCCACCATTTACCTGAAGCTGGACCGATCCTGCCCGATTGTGTCTGGATTTTTTCTCTTGTTGCATATACTTTCCAAACTTCCCTCACGTCTGTCATCCGCCTATTCCCGGTTAAGCATACTGCGTACAATATTTCTCGGTCAATATGTCATGGTCAATATTATCATCATTACGTGCCCGTCAAATCACAATGCTTCAAACTGGTTCTAAACTTTCATATAACTCATGTCTTTATTTATACTGCCCTAACTGTACTTTGTTTTCCGTATCCCGGTCGTCTTTAAAAATGTTACGTACCCCTTTCTCCTGCTGGATACAATCTCTACTGACCAATGTGGTAATCTCCGTCGCATACAACGCGGTATTTTTGATTGTTGACATATACCCGTGATGTCGAGCTTTGTCGTTCCTCGATAGGTTCTTGTTTCTATAGGATACTTCTGCAATGTAACCAAGTTTCTACAGTGTTTATCATCTTTCAATTATTTTCATTTAAATTGTAGATCAACATTCGCGTTCTGTCCCGGAAGTTAGGTACATTCTCCACTACTTGACCTTCAACCATGCTGGGGGTTTCTCAGTTCCATACTTTAGTCTTACTGAACGATGTCTCGCAACCAGCTTTCACTGCAAGTTCATCAAGATTTTTTGCTATCATTTTTCACCTTCTTCATTCCCAGATTTTGCTAATAGATAATAGTAAAAATCCCGATGGCTATAGTTCATACTTTCACACAGAATGCCAACTCTCGCACAACCGTCAATATATACAGTAGATACTTAGCTCTCATGGGCCTTGGTATTTCACACTAGAACGCCGCATGAAGAGATGCTCGATCGGAAAAGACGTTTACGGATAATCCTTATGGCTCTGTGATATTTCAGATGCAGCATCTTTTTATGAAAGGTGCTGCATTAAATATTTTGCAATTAGGGCCATATGCTGAAGGTATTAAAACTCTTGTAATATCTCCACAGTAAAACCCCTCGTATGTCCCTGTGTCAAAGCAAATAAACTGCGCCAATTCTTGTACAGTGCGTGACAAAGATCACCACGCTCTGGTTCACACAACTGCTATCACTGACTTAAAACAACCTCCGAATCGAGACAGTAAAGAAATGTTGCAACTGTGTCTGACCAATATAGACGACGCCTTTAGCCGACTAATCACAATAGAAAGCTCTGGGTGTATCATTGTGATCCCGTGACGAAGGAGCAAACCAAGCAGTGGGAAAATGTGGATCCACTACCTCCGATATAGGCGGAGTCCCAACCATCATCGAGCAATAAGATGTTGAGTGATTTTGGGACGTAAGGGAAAAACTGCCGTTGGAGCATACTAATGATGTCTCCTGACACGACTGTCAAGACGCAGCGCTGTGGAAAACTAGCCAAGGGCATGTTCTTGCTTCATGGCAGAGTCACAGCTCATTCTGCAGTGCACACATGCCGCTTCTTCGGGGTATCAAGTTCTGCCTCACCATCGTACTCTCCTGACACGATACCTGGTGATCTCTTCCTGTCTCTTTGTCGTGCACTCATTTCCGGAATTACAAGAACTTGATATTTGAAACAGAACGTTCCCTGAACAGCCAAAATGCGGACTTCTGCAACGAAGGTCTTCGAGAAGCCATCCATCGCCGGGAAAAATGATTTGCTGTGAAGGGTGAGTATGTATCGAAAGACTAATACCATCACGGCCGCAGCTTGATATTTTTCAAAGTGGCGTTCTGAGTTGCCCTTGTAAGTCCACTTTCCGTCATTACTAAGAAGGGTGTGCAACAAGTAGTGCAACACACTCTTTCTTTGAAGTAGGTTGGTTCTATTCAGTATTTCAATACACCATACTATTCCCCAGTCTTTTGGCTACAAAATCCTATTTTTCCAACATATTCGACAGATTTACGCCACATTAATGGGAGGGCTAGAATGCCCGCATAGTACCACTCAACTGGTCGGCGTCGGAACCAAAGTCTTACTTTATTAACAACACCGACCCCCATCGTTCATGTTCTGCATCCTGCGGAATACATGCTTCACTGGGCTAAACAGGTGGAAGTCGGAAGGTGTGAGAAGAGGGCTGTAGCGTGGATGAGGAACAACAGTCCAGCGAATTGTTGTGAGCCCCTATCTGGTGCTCAGACTCGTATGAGTCCGTGCATTGTAATGGAGAAGGAGAATTTCGTTTGCATTTTTGTGGCGACGAACATGTTGAAGTCACCTCGAGTGAGAGTGTCCGCTCGTTGCAATATTGCTGGAGCCACAGCTGCGTGCGGCAAGCAGCACACGGGAGATAGAACAGGTTTGCGCTACTTTGTTGCGCTGATAACAGGCGCCTCGCCCAACGATTCACCGTGCTTTTGTTCATCGCCGGTTCTTCACAGGCAGTCGCCTACTAATATCTGCGATGCTTTAGTTTTTCGCCAAAACAAATTCAGCGTCAGCTTTATGCTTGAAACGGAGCTCCGTTGCAGACACCAGTGAAGGCGTCGTATAGCTTCGCCACCTATTGGAAAGTCATGAAACTGTAAAAGCTCAAGGGGGAATTTTCTACGATGTAGCACAGCAAACTCCGCAATTTTCAATCGAAACTGGTAGAGAAAAACTTTGTTGTGCTAGTTATTGAAGGCCTCTCGTAAGACTACTATTACATACATCCTATACGTACAGCATCGCAACATTGCAGGGCCGAAAGGTTTATCACTAATGCCGTGAAGGGCTGTGTGCGCGTTGTGCCGTTAGTGATGTCGTTTACAGTGGCATACATCCGCCACTTGTGCGCTGTAATAGCAGCCGTCCTGAGGAGAGCCGCGAGGTGAGGGTGGAGCGGGGGTGGAGGCGGTGGGACGCGCGGCGGAGAGCAGAGTCTCTCGTTGCCGGAGGCGGGCTGCTGCCCCCTTAAAGGAGACGTGCCTAGAATCCCGCTGCCGGCGCCTCACTGTCTCACCTCCTCATAAAGCTCCTTGCTTTACTCTACGCCAGGCCAACCATTTGCTATCGTAAATTCCTCGCTTCTACACTAAAACGAATAATGTTTTCACAACACAGCCAGTATCCGAGTGATCCTCCTTTACAACCCGTTCATAAGCACCTCCTCAAAGAGAAAGAGCGTGGTGGCGTAAGCGGGTAACGAAATTGGGGCCACAGTGGTTAACATTTTCGGCCCACCTTTCAGATTTGTACACTACTAGCCATTAAAACTGTAGCTCCAGAAAGGATCGGAAATAACAAAATCATATTATTTTATGTATACAGTATAGAAGGAAGAATATATGATTAAATCTGAAGTTGTTTTGGGGGTACACAGGGTGATTTTACCACCTGATTGGGAGTCAACTGCAGGAAACGAACTCTGAGATGATAACGAACAAGAAAGGTTCAAAAATGGTTCAAATGGTTCTGAGCACTATGGGACTTAACATCTGTGGTCATCAGTCCCCTAGAACTTAGAACTAATTAAACCTAACTAACCTAAGGACATCACACACATCCATGCCCGAGGCAGGATTCGAACCTGCGACCGTAGCAGTCGCGCGGTTCCGGACTGAGCGCCTAGAACCGCTAGACTACCGCGGCCGGCAACAAGAAAGGTCATGTGGACATATAGCAAGAAATACTTTCTGAGGACGGTACATCCACTTGGAGGTGGGGATAAAATATCATTGAGATGTGGTGAAAACAACAATCTTGGTTACAGATTTTATTATATTGCTTTATTTATTCATGACGCGCGTTTCAAGGTATCTTCAGATTGACCAGTGTAGTGTTGGTAATGAGGGTTTGAGTGCCACGATTACGGCATCGGCAATAAGAGATTTCCCTCGTCATATATAGTAAAATGGTTCAAATGGCTCTGAGCACTATGGGACTTAACATCTTAGGTCATCAGTCCCCTAGAACTAAGAACTACTTAAACCTAACTAACCTAAGGACATCAAACACATCCATGCCCGAGGCAGGATTCGAACCTGCGCCCGTAGCGGTCGCGCGGTTCCAGACTGTAGCGCCTAGAACCGCTCGGCCACCCCGGCCGGCTATATAGTAAAATAAATCGAAGCAAGTGCGTGCTCATGTCACATGTTTAAAGCGTAATACCCGCTAAGCTTGCACGCATATGTAGCATAGCCCAGTGGATACAAGGCAGGATCAGCCTGTACATAGTCCGACACATAGTAAATATGCTGGAGGCACCGTTATTCGTTCTCCAGTCAGATACACTGGTTGGGTCGTCGCCTTTTCCGGAGAGAGTCAATTCACATATTCCCACTGCTTGCTATGCTCCTTCGCGTATCAGACGAGAGGATGAAGTACGGCGTTTCCAGCGTATTTACTATGTGATGGTCTATGGACAGCCCAGGTCCTGCCTTGTATCCAGTGGTCTATGCTACACAGACGTGCAAGCTTATCGGGTGTTACGCTTTAAACCTATCACATGAACACACAATTACTTCGACTTGTTTTACTATATATGACGAGGACAGTCTATTTTTGCCGATGCTGTAATCGTGGTTCCCAAAAACCCACTTACCAACACTGTAATGGTCAATATGAAGATGCTTTCTATTAGACGAAAAGCGCAATAAAGCAACAAAATCAGTTATCCGATCAAGGCTGTTTTCACCACATTCTGCATACTGGTTGCTGTACCAACATCCCAGAACGTGGAAATCCTGCTAAATCTATAAAAATTTAGATTTAAATGACTAAAAGCACTCATGAGAACGCACTAGGGCGAGTGAGAGCGTTCTGTCTATACTAGTGTCTTAGCTCCACGTTCAAGAGGGACCCTTCGTAATACTTAATCCATGTCTTGCAGTAGGAGGACAGAATCCCCTACAGGAAGTGCAGATATGCTTCGCCCATGAGGCTTTGTGGAAAGATGACTGGTCCCACGAGGCAGTTGCCAACAATTCCTGCCCACACATTGAGTGTGAACCAATGCTGGTAGATATCGTGAAGGCTGACCATCCACCCCATGTAAACGTAGCGTCATCTGTGAATAACGTGGATGACAGAAATCCCAGCACCGCGGTGGCTTTGGGACGAAACAGGGACAAAATCATCCCTGAGGATGTAAGTAGATAGGTAATAGCAGTTGTCATGGAGAATGTTCCAACTGGTCGTCTGGCTAACCACATGCTAAAGATCCACCTGCCTGGTGCTGATACCTGGGTAACTATCACAGCTCTTTTATCTCCACCTCCAAGTGAATGTACCTTCCTTGGAATGAATTTCTAGTCATAACCATCAGATATTTTTTGCTCAGTATTCTCTGAGATATCGTTTCCTGCAGTTTCCCTCTGATAAATTTCGTTCACGTAACTGCCATCTCTGGCACGAATAGCTTCTCCAAACCAGATGAGAATAAAACTGAACTAAGCTCGGATGGCAAATAATGGTGCGTCATTCCAAGCTACTTCGACTCTGTGCAAGGGTTCATAGACTGTAGTGGCCAGCAAGCGATGGTGTGCCAGTCCCTCAACAATCCCTGACCAGATGTTTTCAGTGCCTGAGGGATCTGCAGAACGTGCCGGTCAGTGCAACAGTCCAACACCTTCTGTATGGAGGTTGCTCTTGCACCACCGACAACATTTAGTCTTGCTTTGGCGTGCTGGAAAATGCCACAGGGACCTCGAAAGTGGAGCATAGACACCGAAATGTAACGACCGATGTCCAAATTTCCGTATGTGCGATCCAGAGATGACTGTTTTGTGCACTCGATGGCCTATGGGACTTAACATCTGAGGTCATCAGTCCCCTAGACTTAGAAACTACTTAAACCTAACTAACCTAAAGACATCGCACTCATCCATGCCCGAGGCAGGATTCGAACCTGCGACCGTAGCAGGCGCACGGTTCCGGATTGAAGCGCCTAGAACCGCTCGGCCACAACGGCCGGCTGAGAAGGAAAAGTTCGTTTGCATTTTTGTGGTGACAAATACGCTGAAGTCGTTTCTACAGTTTCTTGAATGTAGCACAGTACACTTCAGAGTGATCAGTGTCCCAGAAGACCGTCGTCCTGCGGCTTTGAACTCTTTCATCGCAGGGGAGGTAGTGTGGCGTCACTCTATGGATTTCTGTTTTGTTCAAAAATGTTCAAATGTGTGTGAAATCTTATGGGACTTAACTGCTAAGGTCATCAGTCCCTAAGCTTACACACTACTTAACCTAAATTATCCTAAGGACAAACACACACCCATGCCTGAGGGAGGAATCGAACCTCCGCCGGGACCTGCTGTTTTGTTCCCGAATCTAACTGATAAATCCATGTTTAATAGCCATTGACAATGTTGGACAAAAAACTGTCATGATCAACCTCGCAAGCCGTTCCACAAAGATGGTCCTTCGATGTTCTTTATGGCCTTGTGTACGCACCTCTGAGTACCACAGCTGGTGACCGAGTGTGTCAGCAGTAGCAACCGAGACGTCCAGTTATGCAACGAGACGTTTGATCGTGATCAGTCGATCACCTTCAAATATTGCGGGAGTCACAGCTGCTTGCGGCCGGCCGGTACGCGGGAAATAGGAGATGTGTCGCGGACCTTCTTGCAGTGATGACCGAGCGGTCTAAGGCGCTGCAGTCATGGACTGTGTGGCTGGTCCCGGCGGAGGTTCGAATCCTCCCTCCGGCATGTGTGTGTGTGTGTGTGTGTGTGTGTGTAAGCTTAGGGACTGATGACCTTAGCAGTTAAGTCCCATAAGATTTCACACACATCTGAACATTTTTTGCAGTGATGACAGACGCCTCGCCCAACGACTCACCGTGCTTTTGTTCACTGTCGAGTCTCCTGAGACATTCAGCAAACGCCTCGTTTTCCGCCAAAAGAAACTCAATGACAGCCCTCTGTTTGGAACGCACTTCCGTTACAGACTTCACTTTGAAGGCCACCTATCGGAACTTCATGAAACTATAGGGGCTGAAGAGGGAATATTCCACGATGTCCCACAAGAAGTTCCGAATTTTTTAAGCGAAATTGGGTGAGAAAAAAAAGTGTTGCATCACTTATTGAACCAGTTATTGACTTTAGCGTGAACAAGAAAACTGTGTGAAGTACAACGTACAGTATGTAATGGGATCCCTACTGACGACAGCGGGACAAGAAGCAGCGAGAGCTTGCGACGCCGCGGAGGGTGACAGGGGCTCGTATTGAGTTGTAAGGGGCGGCGGCGGCAGGGAAATGAAGGGAGCGCAGATAAGGAGCAAGTCGCCAGGGGGAGGGAAGGCCGGGCCGCCGTCTGCTCCTGCGCTTTCTCTCGCCATTAGCACAGCCGCCGTTTACTACCTCCGCTAGCTAGCCACATACGCAGCATTACTTTATTTTTATACCTCGGCCATCACAGCAACCCCGTCAGAGCCAATAAAAGCGATTCGTGGGACGGCGCTTTCTTTTTTTCTCGTTTCTGATAACTCTTTTTATAGCAATGGCTTCCGTTGTCTCTTTTACCATCAGATGCAGCGTACTAGGACTACTTGGGTCAAGTTCCATCGGCGGCGGACATTAGTTAGGCGTTGTATTGCTGCCAGTGTGAAGTTTTGGTGCATGGGCTAGTGCGTTTTCGTACCCAAAAGTTAAGGTTAATCCCAGGAACTACCGTAGGTATTTTAATACGGTTCTCATCTATTTGCTGATTCACGAGGAAGGTTTGTGTATACAATTTAGAATTGTAGTAATACACGTACAGATATCTGTTCCACACTGAACTGGGGTTTGAACTGGTATCTCGGGGCCATGATGGAAGCTACGGGCTCGTCAGCTTTAACAGTCGCAGGAGCTCCAGAGACCAGCGAAGCTAGACCAGAATCTATACTATCTTCTATAGATACGGTATCAAAGACGATCTTCCCTGACCTTGCACGGATCTGTCGATACATACAAAGTCCCCGTCCGTGTTTTTCTGTCTGTATGTGAACGCTAATCTCATGAACTGCACTAGGAATACTGATACGGTTTTCACTAAAACATATACAGATTCACAAGGAAGGTTTCTGTGTATAATTTATTACCGATTCGCCAGAAAAATTGACCGGCCATAGATAAAAGGATATTATAAATAACTGAAGCGATTTCAAAAATTCACCGTAGCTACATTAACTAACACATTGTCAGAAAACTCGACACTCATGTAGAAACACTCAAAAGTTTTGTATTCGTTGCAGTCCCACTTCATATTTTTGCCAGTGAGCAATTAGCCAAGATGGCGACAGGCGCCGAGGAAGCGTATGTTGTGCTTGAAATGCACATCAGTCTGCCTTAACAGTGCAATGACATTTCATAACGAAGTTCAACAAAGATCTACCACCTGCCAACTCAATTCGGCGATGGTATGCGCAATTTAAAGTTGCAGGATGCGACAGCAAGGGGAAATCAACTGGTTGGGGTGCAGTGAGTGAAGAAACAGTTTATCCGGAACGGGTGAGTTTCGCATGCTCTCCCGACCTAATCCAATTCAATTTTTTTTGTGTGTGGGATTATGTGAAAGATTCAATGTTTGTGTGTGCTCTATAAAGAAACCCACCAGAACTACGAGCTCGCATCAACAGCGTTTTTGAAAAGACTGATAGACACATGCCGCGCCGAACGTGGGAAGAACTTCATTGTGAACTTGATATCTGCGGATCTATTAGCGGGACACATATGCAGCACTTGTAATACGTCAAGAAATGCTTTTTGAGTTTTTGTAAAAGCCCTGTCAAATAGTATAGCTACAACAAAACTGTGAAATCGCTTCACTCGTTTATTATAGCCTTATATTTAGTGCTACCCATGCAAAGCCACGGCGGCTCACTAGATAATGAATATAAAATATGGAATTAATGTCAACGATAGCAAGCAATTTATCGACCGAAAGATAAATAATTATTGTTTAGGATGTAAAGTTTGTGATAAATAATTACTAAACAAACTGTGTTCTGATTAAAAGTGGTTGTTTCAAATGTTTAAAGTTAACAATCACGTGTGAGAGGTGAGAAACAATGATTATCCTACACGATGATTCCTCTAAATTCTCGTGTACTTTAATGGCGAATTTCCAGAATCGTACTAACAAAAGCAAAAATAGTGTGCTAAAGCTAGTGACAAGTGCAAACTGAAGGTGTTAAAGTTGAAATGCTTGTCAAATAAACAGTAAGCAAAAGAGGCAGTCAAACGAAAGAGAGACAGATGGAAAAAAAGCGGGTGAAATTTTTATTGTTTCAAGAGTAATGGTAATAGCTGTTAATACATTTATCCCACTGTGAAACAAGGCGGTCAGTGCCTTCATGGAAAAATGTCTGCGGTTGCCTACGGAACCATGATTGTACTCAGGCACGCATCTCTTGCTGTCTTGTCTCGTGGTAAGTTGAATATATTAACAGTTACGGCGATTACTTTTGAAATAATAAATAGTTTACTTACTTTTTCCCATCCACCTCCTTTTCATTTGACTCCCCCTTATGTATTCACGTACTTTTTAAATCTGTGGACCTGGTAATAAATCAGACACTTTCCGAACATGGAAGAAGCGGAGACTTTGTATGAAGATAATGAAGAACTATTACAACTGACTAAACAAAAAAGATAATGTAGCAGTAATGCATGATTTTAGTGCAGTAATGGGATACTGTACAGTCAATAAGACAGTACTAAATTTTGGTTTGGGGAAAACAGATTAAAGAGGTGGAAGTCTGGTAGATTTCTGCAATTAGAATTATATGGTTATTAGAAACAAATTATATGAAGTTACTCTTAGAAGACGGTGCACATGGAAGGTTGCAGACAAAAGACTATTTCAATTAGATTATATACTGATGAAGCAAAGATACAGGAATCAAATAAAATGATGCCACAGCTGCACACGTGAATAGTGACCATACAGGTATGATAACCAAGTGCAACATTTCATTTAAAAGAAACAAGAGATCTGTCAAAGGAAATGGAGGGTAGAAGGACTGAAAGAACAAGCAACAAACATGACTTTTGAAGAAAGAACAAATACAATAGCTAATGGAAGTGCAGTGGAACAATAGCCAGTTGGAGATAATTGAAGCAACAATTGAGGTTTTAGGAAAAAGAAAAACGGATCCCAGAAAACCATGGATGACTAAAGAAATACTAAACGTAGCCCAGAAAAATAATAAGTTTAGAAAGAAAAACAGTGTAGATGACTGCAAAAGAATTAAAAATTGCATCACGACCAAATACAGGGAAGAAAAACAGAATAGGGGCGAAAGCATTGGTGAAGAGATAGAAGAACATCAGAAAACAGGAAATTATAGCCCTTCAATACAAACATACACTACTGGCCATTAAAATTGCCACTCCACGAAGATGACGTGCTACAGACGCGAAATTTAACCGACAGGAAGAAGATGCTGTGATGTGCAAATGATTAGCTTTTCAGAGCATTCACACAAGGTTGGCGCCGGTGGCGACACCTACAACGCGCTGACATGAGGAAAGTTTCCAACCGATATCTCATACACAAACAGCAGTTGACCGGCGTTATCTGGTGAAACGTTGTTGTGATGCTTCGTGTAAGGAGGAGAAATGCGTATCATCACGTTTCCGACTTTGATAAAGGTCGGATTGTAGCCTATCGCGATTGCGGTTTATCGTATCGCGACATTCCTGCTCGCGTTGGTCGAGATCCAATGACTGTTAGAAGAATATGGAATCGGTGGGTTCAGGAGGGTAATACGGAACGCCGTGCTCGATCCCAACGGCCTCGTATCACTAGCAATCGAGATGACAGGCATCTTATCTGCATGACTGTAACGGATCGTGCAGCCACGTCTCGACCCCTGAGTCAACAGATGGGGACGTTTGAAAGACAACAACCATCTGCACGAGCAGTTCGACGGCGTTTGCAGCAGCATGGACTATCAGCATCATGATGGTCGCATCCGTGTTTAGCGTCATCGCGGTGAACGCATATTGGAAGCCTGTATTCGTCATCGCCATACTGGCGCATCACCCGGCGTGATGGTATGGGGTGCCATTGGTTACACGTCCCGGTCACCTCTTGTTCGCATTGACGGCACTTTGAACAGTGGACGTTACGTTTCAGATGTGTTACGACCCGTGGCTCTACCCTCCATTCGATCCCTGCGAAACCCTACATTTCAGCAGGATAATGCACGACCGCATGTTGCAGGTCCTGTACGGGCCTTTCTGGATACAGAAAATGTTCGACTGCTGCCCTTGCCAGCACATTCTCTAGATCTCTCACCATTTGAAAACATCTGGTCAATGGTGGCCGAGCAACTTGCTCATCACAATAAGCCAGTCACTACTCTTGATGAACTGTGGTATCGTGTTGAAGCTGCATGTGCAGCTGTACCTGTACACGCCATCCAAGCTCTGTTTGACTCACAGTACCTCGTCTCCGCAATATTCTTTCTTTCAGGAGTGCTAGTTCTGCCACATTCGCAGGAGAGCTTCTGTTAAGTTTGGAAGGTAGGAGACGAGGTACTAGCAGGAGTAAAGCTATGAGGACAGGGCGTGAGTCGTACTTGGTTAGCTCAGTTGGTAGAGCACTTGCCCGCGAAAGGCAAAGGTCCAGAGATCGAGTCTCGGTCCGGCACACAGTTTTAATCTATCAGGAAGTTTCATATCAGCGCACACTCCGCTGCAGAGTGAAAACCTCATTCAAGATATAACTTATTTCTTTCATACTTATCCAAGTGTCTTCAATCTTCCTCAGTGTAATTAGCGGTGTAGTCAAAGAGGTTCTGGACATTTCTTCAAATGTATTCCATTTATATACTTAATCTTTCGTAAATTGTTCAGTTACATTGTATTACACAATATGTTTACCATCGAAAACAAGGACATTTTCAGATGACCATCAAAATGGGAAATGTAGAAGCAAGAACTTTCTGGTATAGAGCCCAGTGAAAAGATTAATGTATGACTCATCAGACTACTGTACTAACATAATTTCATAACCAAAATTTGTACAATAGGTCTGAAATATTTTCGTATACTTTTCCAGCCACATCCCAAGAGCGAAGTGGCCAACAACATTGTTCTGTAATGTGGGGTTGCATAAAACGACATCGGTAGGAGCAGCTGAATCGCCCTATAGTCTGAAAGTAGTTCTATGAATCCTGTGTCAAAAACTTAAGTGTGAATTGCAGTGTAGTCATCCAGATGTAGATGTACCTGAACGAGACAAAAATCCTCGTAGAAAGGTATTTGAAATCACGAGTTAATTCAGTGCGGCGATATGAGTCAGATGAGGCGTCGAGGAGCGTCCAGGAGTATTTTTCAATCAGTGTCGGGGGCGTCGCGTGCCGAGGCCGCGTTAGGCGGCCCGCCCCCGCACATTGTGCGCGAGATTGCCCCTGAATTACGGCTGGCGGCTGATATCAGTCCCTCGATTAATTCGCAGGCGCGCGTTCCCAGCGGCGCCGTCAAATTGCGGCCGGATCGCGCCAGGTGTGCGGCCGCGATTAACGCCGCAGCGCGCTGCGATTCGCCACGGCCGTCACTGTCCGCTCCGAAAAATGACTCCCACGCCGACACCGTGGGGCGCGCACCACTTGTCCCCTCACAGGCCGTTCCTCCTTACACCCACACACCAGGGGTAGTCATACACAGAAGACTCTCGCTGATTCGAACCTCGATTAATCGAATTTCTCAATAAGTCGAAATATTTGTTTGGTGCCTTGAAAAGAACCGCCATAAATCGAAGCAGTGTTCATGAATGACCATTCGCAAACATTCTACAGCTCAGGATCTGCAGGTATCTAACGCTCGATAAATCGAATTGTTTCCTAATGTTCCATCACTCACGTCTCCACGAAAAATCCCTTGTTTACCCACTGCATAAGGTGAATGTATCTAATGAAAAATATTTAATGATAAGAAATTTCGTGCAAATGTTTACTGACAGTGGCTATACATTACGTGTCGAGAGTGTGTTCACGTCTATTTATTTCACTGCAGGCAACAAGGAAATCTCCTTCCAAACGAGTTCTGTAAATATGCCCTTATTATGTCTTTCCTGCAACGGATGCACGTTCCTCTTCTATATCGCTGTAGCTGCCAATGAGAAAGCTACTGTGAAATAGTAAGCTGAAAGATGGTTCAAATGGCTCTGAGCACTATGGGACTCAATTGCTGAGGTCATTTGTCCCCTAGAACTTAGAACTAGTGAAACCTAACTAACCTAAGGACATCACACACATCCATGCCCGAGGCAGGATTCGAACCTGCGATCGTAGCGGTCTCGCGGTTCCAGACTGCAGCGCCAGAACCGCGCGGCCACTTCGGCCGGCAAGCTGAAAGAGAAAAGCGCTCCGCTAGCCAAGAAACACAACACCCTATCCATTCGTCGTTCTGTTCATTTGTTAACAATGCTCTTAGTGCTCATGACATTCAAAATGTATTCAAAATTTATGTCACTTAATATAAAGTAGAGGATGATTATAAATGTAAAACCAAATGAAATCAGAACTTATTTAATTGTCTCAAAATTGTAAATCTAACGTTTAAACTCCTTTTAAAATTACGTATTCTTTATACCCTGCTACAGACACCAAGTATTACTGAAGTTACTACCAACTCCACTTTTAAATCAATAAATCAAAATCTCCTTTTAACTAACAGAAATAGATGGAACTTGTTTTTACCTTCGACATATGACTTATAATTAGTCTCCTGTACCTATCACTCGAAATCACTGAACAATGAAAATTAGCGAACTGCAATAATAGCTAAATGCACGTAAAGCAATGCGACAAATACCTTTCGGTCGAAGAGCCGTTCCTGTGTCAAAATCAAATTTCAAAAATCTTTCCTCCAATAACATTCAGTTCTTAGCTATTCTCCACTATTCAAAATTTCTCTCCTCCCATAGCTCCTCAAGTAAGCCAATCAATCACGGTCACATCTCGTCCAAGACTCGACTACAGTTCGCTCTTCCCACTACAGCTGTTCTGCCTACCACGCGCTATTTTACTCGACAATGTTTTTCTTAATTTTCAAAGACAATGTGTCCTTTCATGTGTCCAAGCTTTACAAATATATCTATGGAAGTTAAAGTCTTTGTAGTCGATCTACTACACAAATGACAAATTAGCGCTGTGGAAAAGTATGTCTCAATAAATCAATATATTACAAATACAGTCGACAAACTACACTTATAAATAAAATTTCTACATAATGTAAGTAGCAGACAATGAGTTTCTCTAAGATTCTTCCATAATACAACTCAAATTGGTCTATAAAATGTTCGTATATCATACCAAGCAGTTGGCTTTCTGCTTACAAAGCAGGTGGCTTTCTCCTTACAAACTATTTCAAAGAAGAAAAAGTATTTGACTGTCGCGGGAAAAAAGTAGGTTATTTACGCCGCGGAATGTGGGGTGAATGAAAAGTACTTAGTGAAATCTTTCCGGATTTGAAGTCCACTGTGTCACTAATCCTGAAGCAGGAAGGACTGTTTCTAGGGAAGGTATCATACAGAGCGAGTTTCCACCTCTTACAGAATGCTTATTGGATTGGCTCAATCAACATAGCTATTGAAAATTATATGCTTAAAGGAAGGGCTAAGTCATTCGTTGTTAGTCTGAGGATTGAAGGGTTTGCCGCTTTTTAGGGCTAGCTCGCTAACTTTAAAATAAGATACAACATCTTTTGATAGTACATCTGTGTCGAAAGTGTGAGAGTTGATGACGGTTAGTTCGACATGCAAAAACGAGTTAAGAAGCCTGCTGGCAAACTGAGATCCGCATGACGTGTTCAGTACTGACGAAACGAGACACGTTTCCAAGTGGCTTACCGATCGAACGTTGACTTTTTAAAGTCCAACGATGGCGCGGGGAAATGCAGCAAAGAGAGCGTAACGATGTTGCTTCCAGCGACCACGGACAGGTTTCTCAAACTAAAATCTCTTCTAACAGCAGAGGCTGCCAACCCCAGATGTGTCAAGAGCATCAGAGTCATTCCATCTGTACCTTCAAATGAAGCCGGGCGCGGTGGACGAGCGGTTCTAGGCGCGTCAGTCCGGAACCGCGCAACTGCTGCGGTCGCAGGTTCGAATCCTGCCTCGGACATGGATGTGTGTGATGTCCTTAGGTTAGTTAGGTTTAAGTAGTTCTAAGTTCTAGGGGACTGATGACCTCAGATGTTAAGTCCTATAGTGATCAGAGCCCCCCCTCCCCCTTTCAAATGAGGAGAAGTCATCACTGGAAATATCACTTCGCACCTACTGGGTTGGTGCATAAATTCGTAGCGTTTTCTCATAAGTTTAATGAACACAACAGAGACAAATAACAGGGACTTTAGTCATCAATAGTACAGGGCTATTACAAATGATTGAAGCGATTTCATAAATTCACTGTAGCTCCATTCATTGACATATGGTCACGACACACTACAGATACGTAGAAAAACTCATAAAGTTTTGTTCGGCTGAAGCCGCACTTCAGGTTTCTGCCGCCAGAGCGCTCGAGAGCGCAGTGAGACAAAATGGCGACAGGAGCCGAGAAAGCGTATGCCGTACTTGAAATGCACTCACATCAGTCAGTCATAACAGTGGAACGACACTTCAGGACGAAGTTCAACAAAGATCCACCAACTGGTAACTCCATTCGGCGATGGTATGTGCAGTTTAAAGCTTTGGATGCCTCTGTAAGGGGAAATCAACGGGTCGGCCTGCAGTGAGCGAAGAAACGGTTGAACGCGTGCGGGCAAGTTTCACGCGTAGCCCGCGGAAGTCGACGAATAAAGCAAGCAGGGAGCTAAACGTACCACAGCCGACGGTTTGGAAAATCTTAGGGAAAAGGCTAAAGCAGAAGCATTTCTTAAACAGGAGATTGGAAAACCGATGGATCGGTCGTGGTGGAGATCATGATCAACAATTCATGTCATGGCCTCCACGCTCTCCCGACTTAACCCCATGCGATTTCTTTCTGTGGGGTTATGTGAAAGATTCAGTGTTTAAACCTCCTCTAACAAGAAACGTGCCAGAACTGCGAGCTCGCATCAACGATGCTTTCGAACTCATTGATGGGGACATGCTGCGCCGAGTGTGGGAGGAACTTGATTATCGGCTTGATGTCTGCCGAATCACTAAAGGGGCACATATCGATCATTTGTGAATGCCTAAAAAAACTTTATGAGTTTTTGTATGTGTGTGCAAAGCATTGTGAAAATATCTCAAATAATAAAGTTATTGTAGAGCTGTGAAATCGCTTCAATCATTTGTAATAACCCTGTATATTCTTCTTCGCTATTTACAATAGTCTGTCAACGCTGAGGAAACTTTTCAATTCCGCTACTGTAGAAAAAACGTGGTTTTGAGGCGCAGTACTCAAAGGGCCATATTTGGAGCACATTTTCATCCGGGAAGAAAGTTCCTCGAAGGTTGTTCGACAGAGAGCGGGAAAGGAGAAAATCTGAGGTCGCAACATTAGGTGAATAAGTTCGGTGTCGATTGGTTTCCCAACCAACTCCTCTACAGTGGTTTTGTCACTCAGCAGATTGCGGGCGGGCGTTATTATGGAGTAAAATCCCTTCTCGCAGTCTTCCTGGCCGTTGTTCTTGAACTGCATCTGCAAGACGTCTCAGCCAGCAGTGATAGTTACACCTCGGGGAAGCAATTCGTAGTACACCACGTCGTCGCTGTTCCACCAGGTGCACAACATTAACTTCTGTTGATGTGCACGTGTCTTTGCGCGGAGAGTTTCTGCTTTGCTTGGGCTCAACCATTCCTTTGCTCTCCTCACTTTAGCGCAAAGACACTAATCCTCGTCACCAGTAACGACAGACGATAAGAATGGTCGGTGTTGTTCACGAGCCAATTGATGACGAGCTTGCAGAGATGCACATAAGGCCAACGCTGATTTTAGTGGTTTGGCTTAGGGCATGTGGTACCGAAACACCCCCTTTTGGCGCTTCCCCATTGCATGCAAATGTTGCACGATGGTGGAATGTCCACAGTTCATCATATCTGGCAGTTTTCGAGTGCACGGACATGGATCATTGTGGATTAAAGCGTTTTAACGGTCTTCATGAAACCACGAAGGTTTTCCTGAACGTGAAGAGTCACTAACGTCAAAACGATCCTCCTTAAAACCAGAAAACCACTTTCTTGCGTGATCTGTACAATGGCATCATTCCCATACACGACGCAAATGTCTGTGGCTGCGTTCGCTGCTGTCGCCCCTCTGCTGAACTCAAACGGAAGAATACGCCGGAAATGTTCCGGTTTCTTCAGTTGGCACTCCATTTTCTACCATCCGTAGCTCCGGTCACTATCTCCAGATGGCAAAATGACAATACGTAAACTCGACTAGGAACAGAGAACTACAAATAAAAAATGACAATTGATAAATAAATCTATAGCATTCTGAATACCAACATGCAAAACAAGACGCAAAGAAATTACGCACCAACCTAATACACCCATAGAACTGTAGTACACCACGACGCTTTATCACCGCGCTCGTGACATAAAATCGGCTTAACCAACCCCACTGGAGGTCACCGATGCGGAAAAAGATAACTGGCTCTTGTTTGAACTGCAGCCTCGAAAAACTAAAGCTGCGCAATTAATTTTTCGTTTGTCGTTGGTAAATGTCGGCAATACAGGCGCACATTGATATCCCCTCGCCACAGTATAGTAGCCCCTACATCAAAATGGCGGAGGCGGTGAATAAAGTGGAATATCATTCGTTAATTCGTTTTCTACATTTGAGACAAACAACGCAGCAGCAATCGATGCTGATTTGCTGGACACGTACGGCAACAATGCACCGTCACATCACACAGCATGCGCTTCCAGTGTGGGCAAACAAGTGTGCATGGCGAAGAAACAACAGGCAGACTATCTCTCTGTGAAGAATCGGAAATGGCAAGAGAGGTGGAGACTCTGTTGTTTGAAGACTGACATGTAACAATCGAGGCGATAATGAAAAAACAAAGCAGTCAGGCCCCTAGAGGTCTTCTGGTAAAAGCAATGTATACAATCTCCGACGGGCTACTTAATACGTCAGTCTGCCCTTACACTAGTCTCCACTTCTCAATTGTGTGAAAATTCGCCAGAAACGACAGGTCGCTCGTATCCACGTTAAACTGCAAGTCCTATTTCACCGGTAGAATTACTGGGGTAGGTTAGAGTTGTAAGGTACCCACTATTTCAGTATAACGCTTTAATTCCTTATTTTCTAGACTTTCATCTTACGCTGCGTATGCAGATATCAGTAGCATTCTATAAGCTCAGGTTGCACTGCAGAATGCGTAGAAGGGAGTAAGATTCCAGTTCCCACGCTGGCTAAAGTAGCTGCTGAACCGTCTGGCGCTGCCATTAGACGATGGGGTGAGGTTCTTACGGTAGCTATGGGGAAGACAGTTACGTTGGCCCACAGTACGTACGGAAACCACAGCTATTCTGGGGCAAAGCAAGCAGTTTTGTTTAATAAATATTTGCTAATAAAAGCCGCCGGCCGGAGTGGCCGTGCGGTTCTAGGCACTACAGTTTGGAACCGCGAGACCGCTACGGTCGCAGGCTCGAATCCTGCCTCGGGCATGGATGTGTGCGATGCCCTTAGGTTAGTTAGGTTTAAGTAGTTCTAAGTTCTAGGGGACTGATGATCTCACAAGATGAGTTCCATAGTACTCAGAGCCATTTGAACCATTAATAAAAGCCATTTTTTCTACTACAGATACTAGGAGAAACCTACTGGTGATAAACAGTTTCTTACTACAATATTATGACGCCTGAAAGCAGTCGTTTCAATGAACAGATAGTAATGTTTAATATAACATAGATGTATGAACAGTTACGATGTTTCACGATTGTAAGTAGAAGGTCGCGACCATGTGCCATAATCGTCAATAGCTGTAAGGCTATCTTTCGATCTAGTTCTGTAGCAAGAAGATGCTCTTACGAACTAGCTAATACTGAGTTAAAAGTGGTGATTTCGTAAATGAACACATCATAAAGGTATCCACCAACATTATTTCAACAAATACAGCTTTACGCTTCATCTCTTAGAAATTATGGAATACAGACTTGCACTTTCCAGAGAATACGACAACGCTTATTTGCTTCTGCGAGTGACTTCAACGACGAGAGCTTTGCGGCAAAACAGATGGAAAGAAGGAAAGAAATCATACGCGATGACTCATTACGATAAAAATTGCGACGTTTCGACCGACTTGCTGTGGTCCTCTTCAGCAGTGAAGAAGACCACAGCAAGTCGGTCGAAGCGTCGGAAGTTTAGCTGTTCTAGTAATTACAATGACGCGGCCACATTGTTTTACTTGATGTTATTTTATTCAAAGCGACAATGGCAGTGGAGGGCTAAGAACATGTACCAGGGAAGGGTGTCCTAATCTCTGTAAGTCTCATACGGAAAAGCACGGCCAGTCGTACTGTACGCTTCTTATGCCATCTTTTACGGAAAGGAAGGGGGGGGGGAGTTTACATCGTCACGCCAGTCACTGAAGTGATTTTTAACTGAAAGAGGTGCATCACGCCGTCCAACCACACACAATTATTATTATTCGTCAAAATCACTCATAGTTTTCAACATTTCTCATGTCATTTGCAACCCAACAAAGGTCGACCCCCACCCTCCACTCGGTTCCACATCGTGTTCGCATCCATTCCAAAGCCCTCCGGGCCGAGACGGCAGCCGAAATGTGGCAGCTGTGTCAGGCCATTCCAGATCAAGGTTTGCGCTGAAACAACCGATTTTCGGTTATATCGTTTTCTTTCCACGCCAGTTTAACGTGACTGTTAAAACCGCTCAAAATAACCGGTTTCGGAAATAACCGATTTTCGATTTTCTATTCCTATTAGTTCCTATAATAAACATAGAAATCGAACTAATATCGAAAAGTTTTGACTCGCTCAGTTTCAAGATACATAGAATAAAAATATTAAAATCATATATGCAAATAAAAGAACAATTAGTGTATCCGCAGTTCGCTGCTTTTCTAGTAAAGTGATAAGTAGATGAGTACTACAAGAAATCGCCTGTATTCTTCAAGTGATTCTATTTTTTTGAAATCTCTGCTCGGAAACCATATTGTAATCGGAAATCATACCACTATTTGGGCATTACGAAAATTTAGTGCTAAAGGGTGAAAACTGAATTTGAAAAACTCTGTTTTCGTGCTAATTTGTCCATTTTAGGGGGCTACAAGCAGATGAAGGCACATTGTGTAAACAAAGACAGCTAATCAGCTACTTTCTATTTTTATCGTACACTACGAATAAATCTTGTTAAGTCTTTAATTTATTACTGTTACCACAATTACCTCCATCTTTTATTATTTCATAGAAGTGGTGAACAGATCATTCATATCTAAAACCAAATGAAGCACTGTACTTCATACAAATAATTCCAGTCTAGGGGTGGCGTCATTACGCAATACAACGGATATCCGGCGGTGACAGCGAGAAGTTACCGCATAGATAAGGTTGGGGCAAGTCTTTCACACTGCGTAGCTTAAGTCGCGATAAACAACAAGAGGGACACCATTCTCTCAGCAGTGCTGCACCAGTTCTTATATCCGTCGCTGGTTATTAAAACAGCATTAATCGGTTTTTCCATTTTCTATAATAATGCAATATTTCAGATTAAAGCACATTTTATGAATAAAAATTACTCCATTTTTAAAAAGCTTACTTATAAACCAAAAATTTTAGCACTGCTGCTATGGGTAACTGATATTTTGTGTTTTACTCGGTTATCAGTAAAAAATAAAATATACCTGTTATAACCGATACCAAACAAATAACGAAAAATACCGGTTATTTAGAACTAAAATACCGGTATCGGTTTTAACTTGTCAGTTTTTCCCTTCCTAAAGCAGATGACTTGTTTAGTAGTGCAATCTCCATGGACGAGTGCTGGGTGTATCACAAAGGAGCATAGAAAGCAATGGGATCATGTGCATTCGTCACCACCGAAAAAGGCAAAGACCCAACCATTTCCAGGCAAGTTGATGCCGAGTTTATTTATTTATTTTGGACTTGCTATGGTGTGGTGTTAAAAGTTTATATTCGCAATGAGCAGAATCTCAGAAGAGCATACTGCAGAATCTAATGATTTAGGTTACGGGAGTCTGCCAAGACTAGGCGTCGAGGGAAGCTGTCCCTGCTCCAAAATCCCCAAAATCCCCCCCCCCCCCCCCACTCCCAGTTCATTCAGCACATAACTCAATCACACACTCTGCTGCTTTTAGTTATAAAATTTTGTCCCATCCACCGTATTCTGCTGATATAGCGCCAAATGACTTCTTTCTCTTCCCTCGGATGCAGAAACAGTTACGGGGCAGGCGTTTTTCAAAATGACGACGAGGTGATTTTCAATTACAACCAAGATCTCTGCCAAATCATCATGGGTCGTGTTGAAGCGTAATTACGTAAAAAAGGACTAACATCATAACTAGTTTGAGTGTCGCAACTTGACATTTCTAAGGCAATAATTAAAACTTTCTGACAACCTCTATTATGCTATTCCTATTTGCATATCAGAGTAATCAGTGCTGTTTCAGACTGCCAACCTGTGCCGCGCGGGATTAGCAGAGCGGTCCAAGGAGCTACAGTCATGGACTGTGCGGCTAGTCCCGGCGGAAGTTCGAGTCCTCCCTCGGGCATGGGTGTGTGTGTTTGTCCTTAGGATAATTTAGGTTAAGTAGTGTGTAAGCTTAGGGACTGATGACCTTAGCAGTTAAGTCCCATAAAATTTCACACACATTTGAACATTTTTGTCAACCTGTAAACAAAATTCATACAGTTGAATAATAGCACAGGTGTACAACTAGACTGAAGACACGCTAACAGAGGTCGTTACGGCATTTTCAAAGTAGACACAGCTTCTAGCAAACATAATTAAAAGTGACAAATGAAAATTTGTACCAAGGTCAGGTCTCCTGCTCATTAGGCAGGTGCGCTAACCACTACGCCACCCTGGCACATGGGCTTTGCAAAACTGCACAGACTACCCCAGCACATCTCCGTCCTCAATTCAAATTCCCATTCAAGGGGGTGGCGTGCTACGGTAGTTCATGCAGCTGTGCAAAGCCACTGTACCAGGGTGGCATAGTGGCTGTATATCTGCCTAGTGAACAGGAGACTAGAGTTCTAATGACGACCTTGATACAAATTTTCTCGTTGTGCAAGCTGAGATTTAGTTATTCTTCACGTGCCCTCAAAGCTTTCTGTGTTTTGGGCAGTTTCCTGGGAGAGACTGATGGTCTATACTGCGCTGGCACGTGCGTGTAAGAACATTTCTTGAGAATGAGCTGCCTCAATGATAAATCAGCCATAAGAGAAGTACAAATCACGCATCGCACCATTTGTCTCTAAGGTCGCCTGACCTCAACGTTAGGGTTTTTGTGGGGGGGGGGGGGGGGGGAGGAGAAAGGGGCTGGCGAAGGGACATGTAAGACTCCATCTATGTACTTCCCCTGTGCGCCTGCAATTCTCCGTGACAGGTAGAACAACCAACATACGTTTTTCATGTTTAGTCTTGTTACCAAAACTCCTAGGCTACATAAGAGGAATGAAAAGGGTCAGATGTTTAGTGCTCGCTGCGGACGACGCGGAAATATTGTGCGACACTGCGTTATCAGCACCTGACAGTGTGTAGAAGGGTTCTCATTGTAAGTCCCCCTTCGGCCGGCTGGTCGAGTATTGCAGTATCCAGATTTGTGGAGCACTTGGATGTACAGTGACGCGATGTTGGACTGCATGGGAAAAAAGGGAAGGGCAGAAGTCGTCAAGGATCCATGTGTGGAGGATTGCCCTATTGTGCACAAAGCACATCGTAACACGTCCTTATCTGCGCCTGGCACCATAGAACAAGTGACGGAATCCCTAGAACATTCTGCGTAATCCCACACCATTGGTCGGAACTAGCAGCAGCGGGAGTAGGGAATTACCGTCCCACGTGCAGTCTGTCGTCAACACCACAGCATAAACGCTTACGCTTAGAGTGGTGGAGTGACCGGGAAGCATGGTCTGCTGACCATCCGACCGCCGTGTCATCCTTAGCTGAGGTTGCGGATAGGAGGGGCGCGTGGTCAGCACACCGCTCTCCCGGTCGTAAGATGGTTTTCTTTGACCGGAGCCGCTACTATTCGGTCGAGTTGCTCCTCAATTGGCATCACGAGGCTGAGTGCACCCCGAAAAATGGCAACAGCGCATGGCGGCCGGTATGGTCACCCACCCAAGTGCCGGCCACGCCCGACAGCACTTAACTTCGGTGATCTGACGGGAGCCGGTGTATCCACTGCGGCAAGGCCGTTGCCACACTGTGTTCAGCGATGAATTTCAATTCTGTGTCACCCCCAAATAATCATCATAGGAAAGTATAGCGGTAACGTGGCAGAGGTTCCATTCTTCCATTGTTTTGTAGAGAAACAGTGTTGTGACGTCGTGGTGTGGGGGCCATCGGGACTGACTTCAGGTCACTACTAACAGTGACTGAAGGAACTCTGACAGCACAGTGGTACACCACGAACATCCTGCGTTCTCATATGTTACCTCTCACGCGACTGTATCATGGTGCCATTTTCCAATAGGACAATACGCCCCCACGCTTGCCACGTGTCTGTATGAACTGTCTGCGTGATATCGAGGTATTCCTGTGACTAGCAAGATCCCGATAGAACATTTGTGGGACCAGCTCGGACGTCAACCCCGTTCCAGTATCGGTATGTGGGATATCGAGGGCCAGATGTAACAGTAATGGGCCAGCTTACCTCAGCAAATGGAACAACGACTATGTAACACCCTTTCCAGCCGAATCAGCGCATGTACACAGACCAGGTTTCTGACGTTGTTCTCCATTCCTTTTCTTTTTGCGACTGCTTCTTAGTCTTATTTCTTTGGTGACTTCCAACACCGATTTCTCTGTTACGAAATGTCTCCTGCGGTTAATAGCAATTAATGTTCTTGGCATATTTAGTCCACCAGGCACTTCAATCAATTCCATAACCTTAAACCTTGACACTGCACAATCACCGAAATACAGCAGGGCTTGAAGCACACCTATTTTCAAAGTATTTAGTCCCATCAGAACAGTTTTTGGTATCTGTTAAAACTTGCATTTGGGTTTTCAGTTCTACCACGTAATTACTTTTTTAATAATATTGTGTCACTAATACATTAGAATTTAAAATGTCATAAAAGACGAACAAGCGAGAACAAAATTCTGTTTGCAACAGGCTGTCTGTGTAACATGGAAGTGTCGTCATATCTGCTGACACACTTAAATTTTGGGGGATTTCTTCGGTACAGTTTCCTTGAAGTAAACTTGTTCTTGTTCAGAAAACTACAGAGAACTTTTTTAACACGAATTTGAAAACATTTATTTTCACTTTTGTAATTTTTTCTTGAATAATTGAAAATCGTGCCCTTGGCGCAAACGTGTTTCGGCAGAAAATTAAATACATTAAGTCCTGGGATTAACAGTCTGCGCGAAGAGAGCAAGAAAATAATGAAAATCCTGCGCGACGCGTACGCATTTTAGCTTAGGTGATTTTTAAGGAGAAGTTTGAGGTAGTTTCCCGACTTGACAGACCACAAGTGTCCTATACCAAACCCTTCGTCTCGACTTCCCTTACACTTCTGTGGTACGCTGTAAACAACGAGAACGTATTGAATGATACAGAAAGTAAATAACAATGTAGTCAGTGGTTGTAATTAAACTGACAGCGTTCCAGGTGCTGAAGTGCGGTCTCTGTACACCACAGTATCCTGAAACATCGTAGGTGTGCTCATTAATCGGTGCGCTTGCGGAGTACGCTGAAGAAAAATCCTGCCACTAGTTTAAAATATGCTACTATCAGCAGTCAGAATGTGGTGTGGGTAGAGGAAAATGGGAGGGACCGTCAAACACATGATAACGGTGGCTCATGCACGTTTATTAGATTATGGCCAAGAGTTACAGCATGTGTTCAGTATCGTCTCCCGACTCGGCTACATGCTGCAGCTGTAGCATGGCTTGGTATGGTATGTATGGTATGCTAACCGAGGACCTAGAAACGACGGAGAGGCTCCGTCCCCGCTTCAGCCGCGGTGGTCCACAACCCCACGAGGACTACCGCAGTCCACTTCACCCCTCCGCCGCCCCACACCGAACCCAGAGTTATTGTGCGGTTCGGCCCCTGGTGGACCCCCCAGGGAACGTCTCACACCAGTCGAGCGAAACCCCTACGTTTGCGTGGTAGAGTAATGGTGGTGCACGCGTACGTGGAAAACTTGTTTGCGCAGCAATCGCCGACATAGTGTAACTGAGGCGGAATAAGGGGAACCAGTCCGCATTTGCCGAGGCAGATGGAAAACCGCCTAAAAACCATCCACAGACTGGCCGGTTCACCGGACCTCGACCCAAGTCCGCCGGGCGGATTCTTGCCGGGGACCAGGCGCTCCTTCCCTCCCGGAAAGCCGTGCGTTAGACCGCACGGCCAACTGGGCGGGCCTTAGCATGGCTTGATCGACAACACATGACCAACCGAGCTAGCGCGAGGCTCAAACAGCTCTATCCTATACTCAACAGGCATAGCACACTGAACAGAAGGGTGTCGAGGTCCATGTACATGACACTTATCCGACCCCTGATGACGTACGCAGCTCCTGTCTGGGGATACGCTGCGCCTACACGCCTGCGCCGTCTGCAGCTCATACAAAACAAAGTACTCAAAATCATAAGCAATGCTCCACGATACACACGCATCGCGGACCTTCACCGGGAATACCGACTTGAGACTCTCACGGAGGTAATCCACAAACTCACCACAAGACTAAACAGAAACTCCAGACATTCGCAGAACCCGTTTATTTTGAATCTGGGGAACTACGACCACAATCATAGACGGAAACATAAAAGACCAAAAGATATACTTGTAAGGACATAACATCTATGGCCAAGCATACACAAACATAACGGCACAGGCGAGCCCCTGTTAATCATACGCCATTACTGGATATCCAGCTGAAATACATTGTCGAATAACTGGCAGCACACAGGGAAGCCGTACCGTACACTGCATGCAAACAAGCTCCACACATCCCCCACACAGTGAGATGATCTATGGCCGATCTCCCACTGCTGTATAACGATCTTGATTGTTCCAGGAATGTAGCAGCCGCAGCAACTGGGACACATCGCCATCGCTTGTCACGGTAATGATGCATGATGCCTATACTAACAAATCCAACCTTGCATGAGCTATCGCAGCCAGTAAGCCACTACTGCTCTTACTACCCATCCCACTGTCGCAGAGGTTTTTTTCCCACGGCACGAGCCATGGCACTTTTTTCCCTCTGCTCTTCAAATCGCTACCCTCACTCGCGTTTCGTCCACTATCTATCACCTGATGGACCGTGTTAATGCGTAGCCTTACCCAGACGCACGGACAACATCACAGCCCAGCATCCTGTGATCCACTTACTAGATCACTAACATGTTTACGGAGGTGACAGTAGAACTTTTGGTTTCGTCACCACGTTGGTGCGGGCGTGGAGGGGCCCCATCTCTTTTTTAAAGTTGCTTGTAGCATATCGGTGTAATCGGAGCAATATATCATCGTATGCTATCCTTCAGATCAGGAAGATTCCGGTTACATCTCTGATAGGCACGTTCTTTCAGATATTCCCACACCAGAAGTCACATGTATTTAGGTCGGGGCATTTGGAAGGCCATACGTCATGAAACTGCCTAGAACTGGTGCGGCCATTACCGAAGATTTCTCGAAGTAAATCTTTCACCTGGCAAGAGACATGTGTCGCCCCGTATTGCACGTAAGTAATGGTGTGGATATAGTTGCGATCTTGAGAAGCTGGAATCACGTGTTGCATAGGGCCTTAAAACGTGCGGATGTCACTGTACACCTAACAGGCCCGCAAGGTGTCATCTCCTCGACGAAAAACAGACCGACAATAAAGTAGTTTGTGCAACCACATCACACACTCACATGAACTGACTGCATGGATGCTCCTGCACAACATCTGGCGGATTAGAACCCATATGCGACATTCCGTGCATTCACGGCAGCGTGCAGAGTAAAATGTGCCTCGTCTGACCAAAGAATATTCACCGACCACATGTCATTCATTTTCATGTGTGATAGAAAACGAAGGGCAAAGTCACGGCGTTGTAACCTGTCTTGGGACTTCATTTCGTGACATTCTCAATCTTGTAGGGATACCAAAGTAAAATGCACCTCAAAATCTTTTGAACTGTTGACAGAGGGTAGAAACAATTTCCGTGACAATGCTCGAGCACTTGCCGCAGAACTTGGGGCATGTGCTACACCGTCGGCGCCACCTAATTCTCCTTTTTCTTCAAATTTCTAATAATCTTTAGTCCGTTTATTGATATGAGGCCTCTCACAGTTGTTCCTATCGGCGATATTCCCACAATGCAGCGCACTTTACAGCAGTGCACGGTCTTTCTTGTCAATAGCAAATGCTTTTCTATACAGGAAACTTCAACATTTTGTATCCTTTACACCAACCGTCACTTCACAAAAGAAATCAACATGCTTTGTCACGTAAGAAACAATATACTGACGATCTTCGTCTGGTGGCAGAAAATGGAGATATTATTTTTTGCAGCGTTCCCACGAGCGCACTGATTAATCCTGGTTCAGCGGCCTGCGATGCATACAGCCCACACTGCAGCTCTCGGGACACCGTCAGTTTAGTTATAAACAACGAATATACTAAATGTGTTCTACCTCGGAAACCATTCCAGTCTCTGTCGACGAGAGATTTGGAGTAACTTTGAGAGTACTGGTGAGAGCAGGTTATTCGGATACTTGAAGTTTAGTTCTGTGATATAACCAAAGACAGTTACTAAAACTGTTATCGAAACCTGTGAATCCATTATATCTGCTCAGTAAGAATATATTATCGTGATAACCTACAATAATTTGGTGAAAATGGGATGCATTTACAAGACCTGTTGTATTCATTGTACATGTGTGACGTACTTTCAGACGTAGACCTGTTTTTCCAAACTGCTGTGTAACTCACCAAGCTGTACTATATTTTCAAATTCATAACTTAAACAGTGTCATAGATAATCCTGAAGCGGTATGTATGAAATGACTATTCCTGCATAGGCCTGTTACATTATTTTGTGTTAAACTACTACTTCAAAAACTGAATACGAGATATGAAATGCACAAAGACGAATACCAAACATAAACAGTCCCGTGTGGCTGGTTCATGAAGCTCTGTCAACATCTGAATGGAGAATATTGTTAAACGGCAACACTAGACCTTACATGTTTAGTACGTACTGCCAATACAGAGAATATTCTCATCCATACATTGAACAGCAACTTATGGGCAACGTTAGTAGTTAGGGAACTCTTTCCTGTTCCTGCTCCGGGAGCCATCAAAGAAGGATATCAAGTGTGGCTTTGAATCCCCCCACTCTAGAACATAAATCAAATATTTTATCATTCCGTCATATCACTCGTAAACACGTGAAAATCAACATTATTAATCTAAATTAGACTTATATTGGGATGTACGTTACGTATCGTTAAGCAATAATCTCAGTAGACTGAAATAGCCCATCATCGATCAAATTTCAACTCTAGATGTAATGTCCGCAAGTAATCGTGTAATTGTCAATGAACCACGAGGCGAAAGCTAGTGCGCAATGTCAGTTTCTTCGTAATGAAAACGAGTGTTGCAGTTTAACACATAACAGGACTACTGGAGAACTAGCGCAGTCCTGTAACGTACGTCCTATCCTTTGTGCGCATATAGTTTAACAAACGATTTAGTCATCTTTTGCCAGTAAAAATGTGAGATCTTTATGAAGTCAATATAAACTGCAAGCAGTCACTTTTTTTAAAGTAGTTATTTAGTCCATAAACCGGTTTTCGAACCTTTTCAGGCTATCTTCAGATAGTGCACAGGAGCTTACATGATTATTTCAAAGCGTTATGTTGAGTGCTAGCTCTGTACCAAGAAGAAGGTACGTGCTTGAATGTATCGCCGTGAGTATTGTTTACATGGTGAGTTGGATCAAAATTTAATTCTGTACTTACTGTGACAGTTTGGGCGGCTTTGTTGTCGTCTCGCCAACAAAGGCATATGACTTTCTTGAATAAATCTAAAACATAAATACGGCACCTGACTGCTTACTCAGTGGCCAGATGAACCGAGAAACAAATATTTCCTTCAGAATTTCGAAGACTTACTGGTTCAAAATAGCTGATCAGTCAACGAACGCCGGCCACGGTGGCCGAGCGGTTCTAGGTGCTCAGTCCGGAACCGCGCGACTGCTACGGTCGCAGGTTCGAATCCTGCCTCCGGCATGGATGTGTGTGAAGTCCTTAGGTTAGTTAGGTTTAAGTAGTTCTAAGTTCTAGGGGACTGATGACCTCAAATGTTAAGTCACATAGTGGTCAGAGCCATTTGAACCATTTAGTCAACCAACCCATCCCTCATCCGTGCCACCCCCTTTCTGTACATCCTAACTACACTTATGTCAACGTAAATATTCTGCCAAGGAATAAACCCTGTGCTATATGTCTAAATATCCAAGCTCTCTGCTGTTAAAATAATGAGTATTTAGATGTAAATTACCTTTAACTTTAATTAACAGAATCTGCCTTTACTAATATTCCAGATCATGTTAATGTAAGAACTGAAATAAGTCAGCAGTTCATTTAAAGTTTTGTTCTTGTTGTTTTTAACCGTAAAGTTAATGGTCATACAAACAGCTGCAATTCTCTGCAAATGCCACAACTTTATATTATTTTATTTCTAGGCATTCGTGATAACGCCAGTTTTGATTAATGTATTTGCCCATATGTATTACATGCAGATACAAACAGATAATGTCTCTGAGCAAACAAGGCCTATGTTATATTTTCGTACGAAAATCTTTGTAACAAACAACAGCTGTGCAGCACATGCTGGATGCTGGCAAAGTTTCTTAACTATGGTGTACAACCATACATATCCTGTGACAAGTAAGTGATGTGTTACCAACTATCCATCACAATAAAAGCTGACTGATGGATGCTAATAGAAAGCTGCCCAGTGCGTCGCAGTAAGCACATAATTCATGTTTTGATCCAAATTTCCATGTAAACAATACTCGAGGCGATGCATTGTAGTATGTTCCATTTTCTTGTCACAGAGACAGCAACCAGCATTACGCTTTTAAATAGTCATGTAACCTCCTGTGTACCATCTGTAGACGAGCCTGGAAAGGTTCGAAAACCGATTTATGGAATAAACAACTATTTCAGAAAAGTGTGTCGTTATAGTTTTCTGTTTTTCACTTGAATAAACAGTCACGGGTTCCTGAACATCCGTAATGGATAAGCTTAATCTTTTTGTAGTCGTATGTTTCTACATCTACATCTACATGGATACTCTGCAATTCACATTTAAGTGCCTGGCAGAGGGTTCACCGAAACACTTTCACAAATCTCTATTATTCCAATCTCGTATGGCGCGCGGCAAGAATGAACCCCTATATCTTTCCGTACGAGCTCTGATTTCCCTTATTTTATCTTGGTGATCGTTCCTCCCTATGTAGGTCGGCGCCAACAAAATATTTTCGCATTCGGAGGAGAAAGTTGGTGATTGGAATTTCGTGAGAAGATTCCGTCGCATCGATAAACGCCTTTCTTTTAATGATTTCCAGCCCAAATCCTGTATCATTTCTGTGACACTCTCTCCCATATTTCGCGATAATACAAAACGTGCTGCCTTTCTTTGAACTTTTTCGATGTACTCCCTCAGTCCTGTCTGGTAAGGATCCCACACCGCGCAGCAGTATTCTAAAAGAGGACGGACAAGCGTGGTGTAGGCAGTCTCCTTAGTAGATCTGTTACATTTTCTAAGTGTCTTGCCAATAAAACGCAGTCTTTGGTTAGCCTTTCCCACAACATTCCTTCCAATTTAAGTTGTTCGTAATTGTAACATCTACGTATTTAGTTGAATTTACGACTTTTAGATTAGACTGATTTATCGTGTAACCGAAGTTTAACGAGTTCCTTTTAGCAGTTACGTGGATGACCTCACACTATTCGTTATTTAGGGTCAACTGCCACTTTTCGCATCATTCAGATATTTTTTCTAAATCGTTGTTCAGATTCTTTTGATCTTCTGATGACTTTATTAGTCGATAAACGACAGCGTCATGTGCAAACAAACAACCGAAGACGGCTGCTCAGATTGTCTCCCAAATCGTTTATGTAGATAAGGAACAGCAAAGGGCCTATAACACTACCTTGGGGAACGCTAGAAATCACTTCTGCTTTACTCGATGACTTTCCGTCAATTACTACGAACTGTGACCTCTCTGACAGGAAATCACAGATCCAGTCACATAACTGAGACGATATTTCGTAAGCACGTAATTTCCCTACGAGCCGCTTGTGTACAGTGTCAAAAGCCTTCCGGAAATCCAGAAATAGGCAATCGATCTGAAATCCCTCGTCAGTAGCGCTCAACACTTCGTGTGAATAAAGAGTTAGTTGTGTTTCACAGGAACGATGTTTTCTAAACCCATGTTGACTGTGTGCCGGCCAGCTGGAGTGGCCGAGCGGTTCTAGGCGCTATAGTCTGGAACCGCGCGACCTCTGCGGTCGTAGATTCGAATCCTGCCTCGGGCATGGATGTGTGTGATGTCCTTAGGTTAGTTAGGTTTAAGCAGTTCTAAGTTCTAGGGGACTGATGACCTCAGAAGTTAAGTCCCATAGTGCTCAGGGCCATTTGCACCATTTGACTGTGTGTCAATGGACCGTTTTCTTTCTACGGGTCATACAATGCACATACACTCACCTCACTGAAGATGCCAGCTACGAGAAGGCTAAACATTTTTGGGTAAATGAAAATAATGAATTTTCAGTTGAAACTATGGCTCCTTTAAGAAATCTCCACTCAAAAGATAAAAATTAATTTAAAACGCAACCGATAGAAGACACGACCATTTGCATACGTATTCTACAAATAGAATGTTCCTTATTTGTTACAGTACATGATCAAAAGTCATCTGCCTAACACAGCCAGAAGATAACAGGCCTACGGTGTTTCACCGTTCTCAAATGTAGTCATCCGCGTATAAAATGTTTTCGTTACACCTTAGGGCTCTAACAACGGGAGTCATAAACCGATGATTCGACGTCTTTTGCTTTTGCGAGGAGAGAGGATGTATAAAACTCTAAACAATAGCTTCGAAATGACGGATATCTGGAAAGAAGTTTTGAGAAAAACAAACGCTATTCACGTCCACAGCAGTGCACGCTGAATCCCCCACCTGGTCGTCGCGAGGACCCCTTTAATAAATTCCGTCACGCCTTGACGAGCGTGGGAGCCAATGGCGAGGCGAAATCCATTAGCCGGTGTCAGTGTTTCCAGTGGAGAGGGGGGGCGCGGGATCAATATGGCTTCCGGTGTGCGCCGTGCTGCGCTCTACCGGCCACTGCCGGGACGACCATGGCGGGTCACGCGAGGGCCACCGGCCGACACACTTTGCAGAGTCGACAGCGCCGACTCTGTAACGGCGCAGCTCGCTGAGCAACCTCGAGGAACTTCAAGGACGTGTCGAGTAGCGTTACTGTCATGGAAGCTTGCTCAGTGCGACAGAGAGAGCTTTTGTGCCCGCTTCCCTCCCCGTTTCCCCCCACTGGAATCCGGATTACAGGCATTTTATTCGTTGCAGAATTATCATACAGTTACAGGTGCCAGATGTCAGTTTGGGAGGGAGGGGTGGAGGGTGGAGTTTCATGCCTATTACACTTGGTCGGTCAGTACAGGAAAGACTAATGCTGTTTGTGGATAATGTGGAAGTTGTCGTTCGATGATGTCCCATATGTTCTCGATTGGAGACAAGATCTGGTGACCGAGTAGGCTAAGGAAACATGTCGACACTCCGTAGAGCATGTGGGGTACAACAGCGGTATGTGAGCGAGCGTTATTCTGTTGGAAAACACCCCCTGGGATGCTGTTCATGAATAGCAGCACAGCCGGCTGGGGTGGCCAACAATAGCTTCGAAATGACGGATACCTGGAAAGAAGTTATGAGAAAAACAAACGCTATTCACGTCCACAGCACTGCACGCTGAATCCCCCACCTGGTCCTCGCGAGGAGGTTAGTTAGGTTTAAGTAGTTCTAAGTTCTAGGGGACTGATGGCCTCAGTAGTTAAGTCCCATAGTGCTCAGAGCCATTTGAACCAATAACACCACAACAGGTCGGATCACCGGACTGATGTACAGATTCGCAATCAGCGTGCTTGAGATAACCAAGAGAGTGCTCCTGCTGTCATACAAAATCGCCATATGGACCATACCTCCAGATGTAAACCCTATGTGTCTAGCATGTAGACAGGTTGGTTGCTGGCCCTCAACTGGCCTCTTTCTATCCAACAGATGGCCATCACTGGCACTGAGGTAGAACCAGCTTTTATTAGAAGACACAACAAAACTTTACCCTCTAATGAGCTCTCGCTTGATACCAATGAAGTCGCAAATGGCGGTATTGAATCCACGCTGCAGGGCGTCTGGCTCGGAGATCTCCTTGATGTAGCCGATTTGAAACTGTGCGTTGTGTGACTGTGGTGTCAACTGCTGCTCGAACTGCTATTGCAGATGCAGTGTGGTGCGCCAGAGCCATACACCGAACACGATGGTCTCCGCTCTCGTTAGTGTCACCTGGCCGTCCGTCATCTTGAGACCATAAATTCTCGTGACCTCCGCTGCCAGCAGTCATTTGCAGTGGGTACATTCGTATCAAGTTCTCTGCGATATGGCAGAAGCAACATCCAGCTTCTCACAGCCCTGCTATACGACCTCGTTCAAAGTCAGTAAGATATTGATAACTGCGTCTTTGTCGCCTTAAAGGCATTTCTGACTAATATCAGTTCCCCAAGTCCAATTTGAAAGGGAATTAACGCTCACGAGCATTACAGCGTGTGTTTAAAGAAAATCTGATTTGAAACTTCCTGACAGATTAAAACTGTGTGCCGCACCGAGACTCGAACTCGGGACCTTTGCCTTTCGCGGGCAAGTGCTCTACCAACTGAGCTACCCAAGCACGACTCACGGCCCGTCCTCACAGCTTCAATTCTGCCAGTACCTCGTCTCCTGATTTGCATCCTCACAGACGCACCACTAGCGTCATTCTTGTGCGAATGACGCGAAATCTTAATAGACGTCGTCTTTCGGATATAGAAGCACACCTACCGACTTTTATTTATGTCGCGAGACTGCTTCTTGATGTTGCAGGTTTTTTATCGTCAGTGCATATTCGCCCAGGTACTGTATGAAGAAAGTATAGCTTCCACACACATGTATAAACGTGTATACATTCTTTCAGTCCTGTAAATAACACCAAGGTTTCTCCACCAGCTCAAGACGACATAACCTCCGCGCCACAGCGTGACTGCTACCAGACAACATACGTGAATGTCACGGGTAAATTCAGCAATGATGATGATGCCACGACTACAGAAACACATAGTCATGTTCATTAACTCAAGCACTGTACAAATAATTTGTTGTGTACTATTGCTTTAGTAGTCACTGCTTAACTAATATTTCTTTCGTTGTCATAGCGTCCGCCGGAAATTACACCATTTCTTTCGAATCAGCTTTGTTTTTGCGCTGACCCCTAACTCAAGATCGACGTGAACCTTTGCAGGAGAGTGCAGTAAAAGAGCACTAAGCCTTTTGTTGTCCATTCCGCGTATTAGCTTTTGTCCGCTGTAGGACCGGTTTGTAGAATTTACTCAGTTTCACATTGCGGATCATTGGACTGGACCCCGAATCACTTAGCCGTGTTATATAGCAGCTGTAGTTGTTTCAGTCGCAGCAAGGCCGTCGTGCAAAATCATCAATAGTCTAAACTGTTACACGTGTTTCCTCAAACATTAAGACGTACGTTTCTATACAGCTCGTAGTTGATAATGCACACTATTGTTTTAATTTTTTTTAGATTTTCAGAAGTACCTTCAAAAAATGGTTCAAATGGTTCTGAGCACGATGGGACTTAACATCTGACCGAGCGAGGTGGCGCAGTGGTTAGACACTGGACTCGCATTCGGGAGGACGACGGTTCAATCCCGCGTCCGGCCATCCTGATTTAGGTTTTCCGTGATTTCCCTAAATCGCTCCAGGCAAATGCCGGGATGGTTCCTTTCAAAGGGCACGGCCGACTTCCTTCCCCGTCCTTCCCTAATCCGTTGAGACAGATGACCTCGCTGTCTGGTCTCCTTCCCAAAAACAACCCAACCCCTCTTTAACATCTGACGTCATCAGTCCCCTAGAACTTAGAACTACTTAAACCTAACTAACCTAAGGGCATCACACACATCCATGCCCGGGGCAGGATTCGAACCTGCGACCGTAGCAGTCACGCGGTTCCGGACTGAGCGCCAAGAAGCGCACGGCCACCGCGGCCAGCAGAAGTACCTTCCTTTGAAGACTTGCAGTTAATTGTTTATTACAATTTCTACGAGTTTTTTGCTTTTTTCAAGACCATAATCAATTATTTTTGATTCTGTGTGTTTTGGATTTATGCAGTCCAATGTGATCCACGAGGGGTCCTGTGGTAGGGTCTCATGCCGTCCTCTGACTGACTACAAAAAGCACACCAATATTTGTTAATCTTTTTTGAAGACTTGTAAGTGAACTTAAAACAATAATTCGGAAAAATCATGCTCTATTTTTTTACGTAAAATCCCATTTGAGTAAAAGAACAGTGCATGCGCACTCTACATCTACACAAAAACTCCGCAAACCGCCATACGGCACAAGGTGGAGGGTCTGTGTACCACCAGTAATCATTTCCTTGCCTACTCCATTCGAATACAGAGCGAAGGAAAGATGTCTATTTATCTGTTTCTGTACGCGCCCTAATTTTTGTTATCTTATTTTCCTGGTCCTTACGCGAAACTGGAGGCAGTAAAATCGTTCTGCATTCAGCTTCAAATGTCAGTTCCATAAATCTTGTCAATTAGTAATTACGATTCCAAAAACACTGCTAAGTCAGATAGTTTTATTCGTTACAAGAGGCCCATTGCGGCAAAACAGCCATTGTCGGTTTACGTCAGATGGGTGTGATATCCATACGTTATCGTTGCTGTGTCGTTGTCTTTCTGATTTAATTACAATCCATTAGTGTTCTTGGAGTAATAACGGTTGATTATACTAGATATGACTTGTTATCTGATATTCAGGTTGCCTTCCTTTTCTTATTTGACAGATGTGCCAGCGATATCTAAAGAAAAGGAAGACAATTTGAAAATTATATCAAGCAACAAGTCATATCTAGTATAACTAACTGTTTTTAGTCCAAGAACACTAATTGAGTGTAAATAAAACAAACAGACAGCAACAGAACCACGATAACGTATGGATCTCAAACGAGTCTAACATAACCTGACGATGGCTATTTTGACAAAACAGGCAAACTGTAACGAATAAAGCTATCTGAATTAGCAGCTGTTTTGAAATCGTAATTATGTGATGTCCTTAAAAGACATATACAACGCAGGGGGCCCAAAAGACTACAAATTTCTCGAGGGTGTTTCGCAGCTACACTTTCCTAAAATTCTCCCAATAAACCGGAGACAAACATTTGCCTTTCCTGCTACATTACTTCCGTGTTCGTTTTGTTTTATATTGCTTTGCAACTTTACGCACAGATATTTAATCGACGTGTCTGTGTCGAGCAGCACACTACTAATGCTGTATTCGAACAATACGTGATCTGACACCTTCCCGCACACCACGAGGAAGACTCTCGGCTAGTTGACTCATGGGAGGAGCTGCCTCAACGGAAATCGGAAACCTGTAACGGTACTGACTCCTTTCCGGTCGCTATCAACTTTAGACAGCACACAACACTATATTCTATGGGTCCAGTATGTCTGTAGGTAAGATGATTCCTAAAATCAGCTACACACAATATTTCACCGATCGTTAAATCAGCGTATTGTTTCTGCTCGTAGATGTATAAGCAGCAGAAAGTGATGTCGCTAATTCGTATTACCACTGCTGATAATCAATTAATATCGGTCTATGTCATTCGATTTCGATAACTGAAGTATTCCCAACAACCATCTCACAGACAGCCTTCTTACAGTGTGCATGTACTACGCGTACAGTAAACAGTTCACACTTAGAAAAACATATAGAATATAGGTTCTACGCTATAGTCCACAGCATGATTTAGTGGTGTACAGTGTGGAGAATTTGATGACACCAACAGTCCGGGTACGCCTCGTAGTCAACTGGACAATAGTATGGCGAAGAAGGCAATAACGGAAATCGGCATGACACAAAAGAATGACTTTTTTTCGTATCCCTTTCTTGTGCGGTGCAGCAGGGAAAATGTTTCACAGAGGAAAGAAACCAGAGCTCCATAACCGAGTGTCCTGTTTTACCCTTTCTCACTACTTAACTAAGACTGGAGATGGTATTAGAAATGGGCCATAAATTGAAATTTCTGTTAAGTAAACTGGTCTTGCTTACACTCACACTTAAAAAAAAAATGTTTGATGTTGAGATCCCTTGCAGCAGTCTGAGCCTCGGTGATGGCAATCAGTTCTCCGAGATATAATAAGTTTATAGATACTATTCTGTTGTTTGAACAGGGTGACTGATGGGTTATGGTTTTCTGGCTATCGCCTTTCCCTCTCAGAAAGGAAATGACACTCAGCTTGAAGTTGTCGGATTTCTTCTCTCTGCCGGTGTTCCGTCACCTAATTGATAGCTTCATTTAATGACAAAGGGAGTGGAAAAGTTAAAAAACATGATAGGCATTAAATATGAATAAACTAGGAATATATATTGCCGTAAACCTTATGACTGTGAGGTAACCCTGTCACGGGGTTTCTAGCAAGCACTCACAAACCTGAGTGACTTGGCACGAAACCACCTTGCTGTAGGACGAGGAATTGTAACAATAAAATACATCAAAACAAATTTTAGTTAAACGACATTAAGTCCAGTCCCTAGAGAGCTTGGAATGATTCGACGAGAGACTGATAGGATGCTAGCCATGAGATCCGTATGACGAAAACAGAAGCAGGGCCTAACGACAAAGCTTACCTCGTACGAATTGTGAGGTCGCAACGCCGTGTGCCTGCTGTATAAACGGTCTAATTGCTGAGAGCAACCAACGTTACTGCTGCAAGTTTCCGAAGGCGAATCTTGCTGATCTTCTCGGACGGTCCCAGCGCATGGCCGTTCCCAAGGTAATGACAGGCAACACTTGAGCAATAAAATGGCCATAGCTTCCGCAATACTGCTCTCTGCGAAGGGAAGGCGACCGAGATCGGTAGCCGGATGGTCCTGGAGCGTGACTCTCGGTGCTATTTGTACCGCTCCGCACCGTTGTGTGTGTCTGCAGTTCACAAATAGGTCCCAGCAACCAACAAGACAGCGGGAGGAAACGAAATGCTAGTGCAGCCTCGTCCTGGTAGGCTCGGTCTCTTTGTCTCTCAAGCCGGAACTCCCGTTGGGTGCGAATTCTCCGAAGGAGGGAAAAATGGTACACCTACGCCACCACGTGGCTGCACTTTGCATTCAAACGCAAGGGCCAGGAACTGTTCAGGAAATTGGCCATTTTGACCATTTTCTACATTAATCAAATGGAAAACGCGAAAATTACTCTACACCTCCCACTCCATGGTTCTCCATGCAAGCAATTCTTCAGTAACACGCGTCGCATAAAAAGATCGATTTGGTTTTAAGACCTGTTAATTAAAGACCCGTCCGGTCTCAGATTGTCTTTGAAGAGTTCGAAATTTTGTAGGAAACTCGAATCTATATGGCTAGAATTATCAGATTAATTTCATTTGGCTGTCTTTCTTTGTGATGGAAACTGGCCAGTATAGCCGTTGTGGCGGCGCCTGGGCGTTGTATGTCCTCAAAAAGTCTCTGCGTTACAAGTTTTCTGTGTCTTCTATCTGTAATGTAGCGTTGTACGGGAGTGAAACGTGACTCACAAATTCGACAGACAAAAAGAGAACAGAAGCATTTGAAATGTGGTGTTGCAGAGGAATGCGTAAGATTAGAAGTACAGATCAAATAACAAGGATGCACTAAACCGAAAAGTAATAAGAAATTTACGCCAAAATCTGAACAGATGAAAAATAGAAATGATGGTATGGCAGGGAGACCCACTCTGGTGCTTCTTCAGCCGCCTGGTTGAAGTCGTTTTATATGATGCCACTTCGATGACTTCCACATTTTTGTGATGAAGATGAGGTAAAAGGATGAAGACAACAGAAACCGCAGTCGACGAACGAAGAAAATTTTTGACTGGGGACCCCGAGATCTACAGGTATCGAAGCTAACTACTAGTTCACGGAATGAACAAATGAGGACATCGGTTGATACGACACACTCCACGGAATTTGGTAATGGAGGGAAAGGGGGGGGGGGGGGGAGGAGGGTAAAAACTGTGGAGGATGACCGCGACTTTGAAGACCACAGCAAACGATATGTCTACGATAAAAATTAACGCTTGTGGCATGGCACATTGCGAAACTCAGTAAATCATTTATATTAAAAGATGACAACACCCTACACCTTCCCCCCACCCCCTCCCCTCCCCATGACTAAATTTCTGGGCACGCCCTTGCCTGCCCTGCACGTCTAATGAAAAGACGTGCAAAGCAGGTCCGGTGTGAGGTGGCACGGAGTCTGATTAGCTGTGCGGGACACCAGTCAGCAATACAACGAAACAGCTCAGTTGATGAGAGTGCTCTTACTCTGATTTTCACTAACTAGGGGAAGGGTAAGGCTTTTACCATTGTCCGAATTACCGGCAAACAGATGTGACAGTTGTTCGCCGTTGCTGGCACTACTCGAAGTTTATTATAATTTATTATAATCCACGAAAAACGTAAAACGCGTCGCATTATCAACTTATGGAGATTAGACCTGCTGGACAGTAGAAACTTACACAACTGTATCCGTAGCGTTATACATCATACTCAAGGCCGTCTGCAGAAATTTATCCAAGAGAGGTCGAAATTCTAAAATTGCCTATTTTTATGTAGCTGATTCGGTGAATTTCAACACTTATCGTGCCTCAAGAATTAAATTTATCAAGGAGCACACGACACCTTTCTTTCTCTCGTTGCACTATTGTACGATATAATATACCCTTTACTAACAGTACCTTTATGTAATGTTTCAGAGTGGGGCTGCATGTTCTTCTAGAGAATGTTTTTTTTTAAAAAAAAAGATTATTGCTAAAATTTCCTTTTAAATTGTTAATTGTACTAACTTAGATGTATAACTAATTATTGTTAAATAATAAATTTGTGTCAACAAGGCTTGGACCAAATAAATGTGCCTACACCTTCCCCATCCTGGCTCTGCTACCGTCTGTACATCACAGGTATACATCACACTATTTGTAAAATGTGTCGCAAATTCAGTTAGTAGTAAAGAAACAATAAGTTATAATGTCATACCTCATGCGGTAATTTTACTGCACGAACAGCGGAAAACTAGCAAGCGATAAACATTTTTCCTTTCATCATTTTGTAGGGATTGTCAGCGGGAACATTTCGTATGGTTTGAAATTACGTGTAAAATTTTGTTGCAAGTCGGTAAGTGCTCTCATTCTCAAATACAGGATGAAGAAAGTCTGGGAATTCACGCTTCGCGGGCAACGCTTCTTTTTCACCCCCATCCCTTTGATAGGTTGATGGTTCGATAGTCGTCAGACAGTAAGGTAAACGTGTAGCGAGTTTGGTTGGAATCGGTCCAGTGTTTCAGGAGGAGATGCGGCACATACATACATTTCTAATATATGTATGGATAATAGCATAGACCTGGCCATGCGGGCACTCCGTAGTTCACGTATTCACCCCCATTCTCGGCTCTTCGGTTGTTGTCGGTACCCAAGAATGCTCTTGTGGAAGTGAAGATTTGAGAATAAAAAAGGGAGAGGGATGTTAAGTAAGATTAAAGCAAAGCAGATCCGAACAGGAGAGAAAAAAGTGCCAAGAGAAGAAATACGTTGATTAAATGTTTACACCTCAGGGCAGGGACATAATTTTGTTTCCCAATGCATCTACTTAGAGAAGATATCATTAATGCACTCTCCTTTCATGAATAGAAGATTCCTATTGTTAAACTACAGTTTTTCCCTTGGAGGAAGGTACTAGACGTACATATGTTTCGAATGAGACAGACAGTTGTCAATCCAGGAGTTATCCAAGTCTTACTGCAGGCTGCACTATGCTTACTAAATCATTCTGGGAAAAAAGCTACTTTCAGATGCTCTAGACTCTGTCCAGTGTAGCCATTCACTCTTTGTTAGTCTGAATGGTGTAACTGTACTAAAGCAATAATCACTTGGTCGTCACCAACAAAGATTTTACTAAAACTGCTAACCCGAAATTAGTAATGTCCATATTTTTTTAATAACTAGGCCCTTCGAACGAACCCGGTTGAAAATTAGGGAAAAATCTCCCCTTGTCTTTATTGACGAGCGAAGTTAAAGGCACTGAACAGTAATAAATTAATCTTCTACGCTCATAATGCAAGCGTTTATCAACGTAAGTCATATTATTTCTGTATTTTACGTCTTGCACGTTATTTTAATTTACGTCTTAGTAGCTATATGCTCTATGGTCCAGTAACTGTAGCAGCTAATATCCCGCATGAAATCTGTATGTTTTGTTATATTATTTATTTTTATTCTGTACAATACATAAAATTTTAAATACTATTCTCGCATGGCTCCTCCGTGGTTTTTAAACTGTATTTCGTTATCTATGTTCAGTGTATGATCTTTTGTTCGATACATATTTCAATAGTCATTTATGGGCTGTATTAGTTTTCAAAGCAGTCTGACGACAGCAGTTGCTTTCCTCGCCACTACTAGTCTCCACGTACTAGGCTTCATGTATGTACGAGCTGTTTCCAGTACTTTCTGTGCCCCCTGCAACGTGGCTTGTTCTTGTATTTCTTTGTAAGAACTGATGCAACGGCTGACCGTTGTGCATATAATTGTTCTGTGGCATTCCACACTGTAATCCCTTCTTTTTCTTTTTAAGGCAGCCATACTTTGATGAGAATCTATCGAAATGCATCAATGAATTAAATTGCGAACAAGACTCTCCACAGTTCACTAGGTACCACATTGATTTAACTGCAGATGAGACGTAAATACAGGGTTATTACAAGTGATTGAAGCGATTTCACAGCTCTACAATAACTTTATTATTTCAGATATTTTCACAATGCTTTGCACACACATACAAAAACTCAAAAAGTTTTTTTAGGCATTCACAAATGTTCGATATGTGCCCCTTTAGTGATTCGGCAGACATCAAGCCGATAATCAAGTTCCTCCCACACTCGGTGCAGCATGTCCCCATCAATGAGTTCGAAAGCATCGTTGATGCGAGCTCGCAGTTCTGGCACGTTTCTTGGTAGAGGAGATTTAAACACTGAATCTTTCACATAACCCCACAGAAAGAAGTCGCATGGGGGTTAAGTCGGGAGAGCGTGGAGGCCATGACATGAATTGCTGATCATGATCTCCACCATCGGTTTTCCAATCTCCTGTTTAAGAAATGCCGAACATTATGATGGAAGTGCGGTGGAGCACCATCCTGTGGTTCGTTTAGCTCCCTGCTTGCTTTATTCGTCGACTTCCGCGGGCTACGCGTGAAACTTGCCCGCACGCTTTCAACCGTTTCTTCGCTCACTGCAGGCCGACCCGTTGATTTCCCCTTACAGAGGCATCCAGAAGCTTTAAACTGCGCATACCATCGCCGAATGGAGTTAGCAGCTGGTGGATCTTTGTTGAACTTCGTCCTGAATTGTCGTTGCACTGTTATGACTGACTGATGTGAGTGCATTTCAAGCACGACATACGCTTTCTCGGCTCCTGTCGCCATTTTGTCTCACTGCGCTCTCGAGCGCTCTGGCGGCAGAAACCTGAAGTGCGGCTTCAGCCGAACAAAACTTTGAGTTTTTCTACGTACCTGTAGTGCGTCGCGACCATATGTCAATGAATGGAGCTACAGTGAATTTATGAAATCGCTTCAATCATTTGTAATAGCCCTGTACTAAAAACAATATTATAGTACAGTTCACCACCATCCTTTGAACTAATCAGAGCTTATCATCTCAAAGAAGATCGAAAAGTGGACCACCGTTATCCGCCAGCTGACGGTAGGTGAGTTTATGGTCACACAACGGCAGCATATTAGTACGAATATTGGCCAGTGCTAAACAGAATACTTATAGAACAAAGTCAAATTGTCACAGTAACAAGAGTGTTTTTATTAGCAGCCACCGAAAAGCCATGCTCAAATCAAACGAAATGCATTTTCTTGAGAAATTAAGTGATACAGCATGTTCATAATAAAAGTTCCAGTTTCAAAACGCCGTAGGAAGCGAACAACTGCTCGGAATGAAGTCAAATTTGAATAGCATGTTACTGACGAAGAAGGAACTCTAAGAACAAAAAAAAAGGAATGTAATGTGTAAGCTGTAAACGTCAGAGTATGCACACTAAGAGACGCGTGGCACATGGTTGTTCCTCAGTTTGCGTCCGAGAAGACCAACGTAAATGTCTACATGAATGGTCGCGCGCTCCTGGTAAAGCTCTTTTACAAGAACGGTGACTGCGTACCAGCCTGCAGAAGTTCTGGACACCCAAGGGTTTGAAAAAAGACATTGGCACGATTTTTGCTAAGCGTCTGAGAAAAATGAATATAAAAGTCGTAAAGACAGGTTCTTTTGAAGTGCATTCTGTCAGAGGGAGGAAAGTAGTTAGTGCAAAGTTTGTCAAAGATGTGGCCAAGGCATTGCAGGGAGGATCGGGTGTTGATGTGGAAGCATGTAGCGCACGCGGAATGGTCAGAAGGCCGGCCGCAGTGGCCGAACGGTTCTGGTTTAGGTAGTTCTGAGTTCTAGGGGACTGATCACCTTAGATGTTAAATCCCTTAGCGCTCAGAGCCATTTGAACCATCTGAATGGTCAGAATGTTGCACATGCCTGCGAGCGCGGTGCATACAATCCTACAAATATATCCTGCATTGGTATCCATGCAAAATCACCAATGTTCAGGAATTGCTTCCTTCTGACCTGCCAGCAAGACAAGCATTCGCTCTGGAATTTCTTGCTCTCATTGAGGTGGACAATGAACGGCTATGGAATATTCTATGGACAGACGAAGCCCATTTCCATCTTCAAGGACATGTCATTACGCACAACTGCAGAATATGCTCAACGGAAAATCCACACGGACATCAATCGGTACCACTTCACTCTACAAAGACGACTGACTGTTTGATGCGGGTTGACGGCATCGTTTATCGTAGGGCCGTATTTTTCCAAGGAGATGTGTCCTGCGAGTCCTGTTACCTGTACAGGAACTGGTAAACGCGCACGAATTCCAACCCTTCAACAACGTGGATGAGTGGGTAGGATAATTTTTATGCAAGATGGCGCTTCTCCGCACATTGCGCAGTCAGTGAAGCGGCTGCTGCAGAGGTATTTCGGAAATGTTACAATTAACAGCCGTCCTTTCCCTACAGCAGTGCTCCAACTACGAACGTAGATGAAATGAAGGAAAGCATTACACAACGAATTCTGAACATGGCCTCCGAAACATCCCAATTTGTTGTGGAACATGCTGCTCCTCGAGTTCAACTTGTGGCAGACAACGGTGGACAGCATATTGAAGATATCTTGCGCCAATCTTACTGTACTTAGAAACCGATGTCATTTTGCTTGTTATGCGGTTTTTGGCCTCAGGAGAATTAAAAACCTATTTTTCTTATCATACATGGTACAACCTTGCCGTGGTTGGTGGGCTTACCTACCCAACAGTGCCGCAACCATTGACTAACGAACTTGTGCAGTCATGCATATTGAACAGTACGGATGGTGTAACGTGCAACTCGAACCGCAGCCATCGTATTGCGATTCATCTGCCATTTGTAGCCGAAGCCACTTACATTCATACGCTCACAGTACCAACTACTGGTAAAATTTTCTTGTTTTTCTTTTTCAGCTTGTAGCTGGAGTCAGCAAAACCGATAGTGCTCATCATGTACTTCATGCAACGCCCAGGAAAGACAGAAAGCGTCGGTTCGTTTCCCATTGCAAACAAAATTATTTTTAAAGTGGAATTATTGTAGTGCCATATTCGTTTCAGCAATATGTATTAACAGGGACAATACAACAGGGAGGATAACAGGTACTCCAGCACCGTCCTGGCCTACGCTGACTGCTAGCGGCAAGCATGCAGCTCTGAGTCGCTGCTGGATTACAATTTATTCTTCGTGTTCTACTGTCCCCCTTGAGTGTCCGCAACTTATGTGGGGCTACTTCTGCACACTCACCGTTCTTGTGAAACAGCTTTACCAGCAGCGCGCTATCATTCATGGGCGCAGTCACATCGGACACAAACTGAGAAACAGCTTTGTGCCACACTTCTGCTGGTGTGCTTATTCTGGCACTTGCAGCGACTATTATTGCTAAAATTTTCATTAGACTTTTTTTTGTTAAATGACGTTTTCCCCGCGACAATAATATGGTGTTCAAATTTGACGCCGTTCTGCGCACTAATTCCCTTTCTTCGACATTTTGAAACTAGAACTTTAATTATGGACACTCTGTATGTGTCGTACAAAGATATATTTTTATAAGTACGTCCGGCGGTGCATATGGGTACTGTCTGTGTAATGTGTTGCGAAAAGTGTTTACGGAAAAGAAGTAATAAATTACAACGTCTTGTTTCATGTGGCAGTTTCTTTGCATGAACAGCGAAAAGCGATAATTTTTTTTCGTTTCACTATTTTGTTGCGGTTGTTAGCGAGAAAAGTTTTGAAATTATGTGTAAAGTTTGTTGCAAGTGTCTAAGAGTTGGATGACTGTAATATGGCCATTAGTGCGTAGTGAGCTACACAGCTTTTTCACCCCCACCCCTTTGATAGATAGGTGGTTCTTACCCTCACAGCGATTATTTCCAGACAATAAGTGATATGTGTAGCAGGTTTGGTTCAAATCTATGTATTAGTTTAAGAAAAAACATGCGTATTTACGTATAAACATACATCCCTGTAGTATGTATGGATAAACACTGTTTTGTGCTGTAACTGAACATTCATCTTTAACAGGAGTGCGACAGTGACTGTTAAAGGGGTTTGGTTACGGCCAGGTAATCGCGCTAACTGTTTTTGGTAGTGTAAAAACTTGTCACCGTAGTTAATAAGTGAACTTCACACGGAATAAAATGCGTGTGTTATTGTCATCTAAAATATGGTGTTGTGTACATCTTTGAGAAAACACCATCCAAACTCATATAAACTTTCAGCTTCTATGTGATTAAGATTGTTTCTACCGAGAAGAGACTACGAAATGCAGGTCATTTCCGTCACAGATGGAAGACTACACTTACATCTACATTTAAATACAACACACCACAGCACCATGTCGACTTCAGAGAGAAACAGTCCTCTTCATTTCAAAACGAATAGAGGAGGTGACACGCAAAGGCGAACATTCAAAAGAAATGAAAAGAAAGGAAAAGAAAAGTTGTGCGGAATAGAACGGTGCATACAGGTTAAGCAGAATCTAAATGAATCACTCAGTTTAAGTGAAATCGAATACGTGCCATGATACAATCCTGGAAAATACATAGTTCAGAGCAACCACGAACCTCTCCACATATACATTCCGTGCAACGAAGAACTGGTCCATTACGGCCAATAGGAGACGCTGATTCCAGTCACGTGACTTACATTCCAGTCACGACCAGACGTTGCCGCGCAGAGCAGTTGTTAGCATGAGTTTGTGCTTCTGTGCTACCTTGTAATACTATGACATAGTTCTCATATTCATAACTATTATTACGAGGACACAGTTACTTAACTGCTGGCCGCATTTTCGGTAGGGTAGAGAGTTTTCTACGAAAATGGCCAACAGTGGTAACAAAAGAGAAATACAATGAGGACTGCCGGTCAGTGGGTGAAGTAAGAAAACTTGCTGAAGATTGGACAATGATAGAGGTGAAATCCCTACCTACAGACCTATAAAATTTTCATCACATAAACGAAATGAAAAGAAATTTTCATGCACAAGTACGAAGCTATGGGAAACACTCATATTGATGTGGAGGTAACTTCCCAGCAAGGTGTATAAGAGCGGAAATCTCTTTAGAAACGCGGGCGCACCATTACGAAACTCTTTTCTTAACCACGAGCTGAAGAACTTCTCAGCCATACAATCTCAAATGAAAAAAGAAAGATGTTACTGTAACCATTTTCTGAGAAGAACAGCCAGATCAAGAGGACTTAAGTTCTTATAATCCATCATTGACGATATACCCACGTCTTGCAACATAGAGGCAGAGGAAACAGCTTTGATTGATTGGAAGGTGATTTTGATTTATTTGTATAAGCATAACAGTTACCTTAAAGAACCATCATAACAATAGGTAATACCATTGTTATATCATTGTATTCTGTTATGGAGATCTGAAATATTTCAAAGAATTGTGAAGCAACAATAAAATCAGAACTTTCCGTGAAACTCTAAAAAGGAATATCAATATAACAGTTACCAGTTAATAATTTTTTCCATGATATCACGTGCTAAATTGTTACAAATAAGTAATATGATGTAGTATAGCTAGCATTATACAATGAGATGTAACATATTTTGAGAAATCAAGATATTGGTTTTTGGAAATCATTAAAAGCCAACACAAGTCCACACGGATCATGCAAATGAGAACTTGTCCACATTTAAACCTATTTTTTAAAGGAATGTTTTCATTGTAGGTTTGATTTACAGATATGATCTGCCTTTTTCGGCACAGAAGTAAAGGCGTTTGTATTGCAATATGTTAATTTCTTTCATATGTATGCCTGAAATTAGTTTTATGTTGATTGTGAAAAACTGAGTTTGGTGGATATGTTCGCCTTTGCGTGTCATCTCGAGAATCCAGTCCGATATTTTCGATTACAAGGCTAGAAGAAACCGTATAGCTATTGAAATAACCTCTTTGAAATACATACTAACTCACTTTAGGCATCTATGAAATTGCATTAGAGAAAACACAAATTTGTGACATAGCAAGCCCAACTCGTTATTTTCAGGGATTTTTTTCAGCAACTACAGCAGTCCAGGAGATAAAAACAAAACTTGTTTCAAATATGTCACCTAACAGCTAAGATTATTTACATTTAACAAATTTCCCAGCTCAAGTAAAACTCGCATTTGGTCCTCATCATGAGTGAACCACAGTTTCATTAATCAATACACACTTAGCAAATATGAGTACTTCAAAGTTTGGATTGCACTTTTTCACTTCAGCTCCGTTTTATAGTAATAACTGTGACTATATTGTTATGAATAACAAGATTTTTCACAAAAATAATCCTACCAGAAACTGACACTCTGCGCGATATTTCGGTGCTTCGTAGTTTCAGTTGGAAAAAGCTTAGATGGAGAACGTAATCCTGATGTTTTAAATACCATACGCTAAACATGAAGAATGAGAATACCCGTACCCGTAGGCTAATTACCAAGTAAATCCGTCGCTGTTTTCATTTACTATGTCCCAAAGAAACGAGCCGTTATAGACTTAAATAGCACAAAAATTAAATTGTACTTCATAAATACGCTTGATTTCGTCTGAAATCTAATATAATTTAAAAAATCTCGATACTAATCATAAAGGAAACATTAATATTCTCACCATAAACACCAGCTCTGCCTTTCTTCCCAGGCTGCTTACGAAAACCACTTTCAATCAGTGTTTATACAGTGTGCTTAGTATGAGCTACCTGATCAATGATTAGTGGTATGCGAAACACACTGAGTATGAACATCTATGGAAAGAGCCATAGAGTGTCTATATTTTCTATACTGCGAGCGTAGCAACTGCACACATCACCATCAAACAGGAAATATGTCGAGAATTTTGGTATATAATGGTGGTGTTTACATTTTGAGACTCCACCAAAACTTTAATAGTATACATATTTGTCCAATTTTACATATTTTATTAGTAATAGCGATGGAAAATAACTGTTGCTTCTACAGATACAGAGCGAAATACGTGAAAGCACCAACAACTTTTTCACCACTATGTCACTTGAGCTGGAAAGCAACGTGTATTGATGACAAAAATCTTGTTCTCTGCCTCTGAGTGGTCGATAAATATTCCCACTCTACGGTGAAATCAAAACAACAGTCTCAGAACTGGTTGAAATAAATGCAATGCAAAGATGACGTTACTCCTCACGTGATATGTTTATGATATTACATTTTTTCAGATTATATAAGGCTACGCTAAAATGAATTTTAAACGTAATTCGCAATAAGTAAGTTGCATAATCCATTTTCATCCGTTTATTGGGACTGCTTTTTATCGTCCGTCAGGCCTTGAATAATTCGTTGTGAATTACACTCGTATGCTAATGGCGACGAAATGCGTATATGTGTATTTTCGCATTGGAGAGATTTCTGAATATACTTTATGTATCAATATATTTAATTACATACAGTAGTACGAATACGTACCGAAGAATAAGTTCTTTCAAGATCGCGCGCCTGCTTGAAAACTTCAGTCACGCAAGAGCGCTGCTACGCGGAGTTCGGGTGAACTAACAGCGGGAGCCGCGTTAGCTCGTAGCTCCCCTGGCGGCCGATGGCTGAACTGCTAGAACCGAGGACGGCAGTTGGAGTACAACTGGTGCTGCCACCTTGCGGCCATTAACGGCACTCTAAGCTCGTCCCTTCTCTACAGCGGGAGAATTTAAATACAGTCAAACGAAAACACAGTTCCAAGACGCAAATCACTGCATACATTGTTCAACAACAAATATAAAAGTATTTTCACCACTTTCGTTCTGAACTCTGATTCTGTAATTCTGTAAAAGTTGGCATATTACGTTTGGGAAAACAGTGAAAGTTCATTGTAATGTTTACGTTCCTACGATATTTTCGCATTGTACTGGAACCTATGAAATATTTTCTACCGCACTCTTTCAAATGAAAAGTTGTCATGTTCAAAGTAAATCTGTTCGCAACCTGGAGCAAGATTTGAACAGCACTGTCTACTAAACGTGGTGCTGCAGAATGTGGTATGTCTCTGGTTTCATCAAACCTTCTAAATGCTTATCCTGACACATCTAGGAGAAACTTAAGTTTAACGTGGGCTCCGAACCACGGTCTAACTTAGAACTGTTCGTGTCAACGAATCATTGCAGGTGAAAGAAGCGATAAGTTCTTGAAAAAATTTTGGTCAGGCATCAATAGACGGCAAATACCTGTGAAATGGACAAATCGTGGGATCAATGACTTTTTACATTTATGCCTCTATACGTGATGTTTCGAGATTAATTTTATCCTCACCGCCTGTAGGGATGCGATATATGAGTAGATAAATCATTTTCATAGGCTACTTTTTAAAAACTAGATTCTTCTGTTTTGTTAAGAGTTTTTGCGAGATTATATCCTTGTTTATGAAAATGGCTGTCGATTTAAATTCTGCAGTATTAGTATTGACTATCAAACTGAACACTCACTGAACAACTTGGACTGTATTTTACACATTTGGTGGACACTCACTGATTTCAGTATATCCATTATGGATGTCGAACTGCAACAGTGATTTAAATTGACGATTTATACCGGAATAAATATGCAACTAGTAGCTTTGTTGGATTTGTGGCACGATTTATTCTACCATTGATATGTTCTCGCGCCACTGCAGGCTTATGATCAAAAGGAGGTATTATACGAACGTTATATATCAAGTACCAAGTGTAGCTCAATGCTGAGGAGACGTTGATGGTGAAAATGACGGAGGTTTAGTTATCGGTGACGAAACGTTTACGAAAAGGAAAAGTTCTTACAGTTCACTGCCTCATGAAATTCTAGCAAATCCGTTCCCAAATATACACAGTGTAGACCAGCGTAATTAAGCGTAGACTACAATAGCTTTCCTACAAGCTTTATTCGGTTAAGATCCTATCTGCGTTACCTGTACGTTGAGCGTGTTGGATACCTAACGGTCTTTAGTGCAGATAACGATCGCTGTCTTTAGGTATGCTACCACTAGATTCCCCTAAAAACCGGAAGCGGTGAATCGTCTAGAAACTGAGTGAAGATATGTAGAGGGCTAGATAACCTACAGAACATTTTTGTTGTGTATCGTTATCCTCTGGCCTGTTTCTTAAGAGTAAACAGTATTTACAGCAAAAGTGATACTGTCAACGTTTAATTCTGCTTTTGTTCGAAAATGGTTGATTTGTAAGGTGAAACAGGAAGATATTGCAGTAAAAACAATGTATATTTATGACAAAGCGCTCGAAAACGTAATTCCCTCAACAAAAAGGTAGAATAAAAAACCGCAAATCAAAAATATGTGTCAAACTTCGCTTCAGTACTTCGCCGAACTTATTATACACATTTCTGTTATTCGTAAACAACTTTCGCATTTATCAATAGAAACAGGAAACTCTCACCGTTCTACAACGTTCTTCTCAGTACATAATGAGTACTATAATGTTTGTGCATGTAAACTGTACTTGCATTAAAGTAATTGCACTGTTTACATAAAAGTGCTGAAGTTACGCAATCAATGATTTTTATTGCTTATAAAACGCAATTTATGTTCTATAAAGTTATAAAATACACAGTGGACTAACACTGAACGATGTGCGGTTCTAATTATGTGTAAAACAAACAAACAAACATACCAAGAGAAGTCGTCGGCTCCCATTTTGCTCTCTCGTACGTTCATTTCTGTTTCTTTCCCTACTGATACTACTGGTAATTCTATGATTTACTACGTCATTCATATAACGTACCGAAACTACCGAACCGTAGCTTTGGTAGAACACTTTTCTACTCTTACGGTATCTTCTATGAAGAGGACGGATGAAGTTTCACGTGTTCATTGTTTTACAATGTAACACCATTATTACACTATCAAACTTCTTTGACAAAGTTGGTTTGTCAAACATATTTCACGTAGTGTAATAGGGAACTTTTGTCAAACGTCGACTTGAAACGATTATGTATTGCGTAATTTGGCCTAGAAAAGCACATTCAGAGCGCAAAAGAAGCCGTGTTTCGGAGCATATTGTGGTGCTATGAAAATGGAAGGGCGTTTGATAACCTGCGATGATTTTTTTTTTTTTTTTTTCCCTTTTTAAGGCAGGGATGGAAACTCACTCTCTCTCTATTCCAAGCGAACTGGAATAGTCTGGACCGGCATTTGCATAAGGCAAGATGTAAGGTTAGTTCATTGTCACCACTGATGTTTATTTATTCAATGAAAAGGGAATTAAAGAAATGGTGTTGTTTATCAAGGACAAAAAATTAGCATAACAGGATTCACTGATGGTGCAGCAGTGTTGGCTGAAAGTGAACAGGGATTGAGTTTTGTGCTAAATATAATGGAAGAACTGCTAAACTGTTGGTTAATACATGCACACAAAGAAGAAAGAGTCACAAGTGGACATGCTACAGGAGTAACTGTGCAGCCGAGAAAGGGAAACTTGATCGGTACACGCAAGGCATAGCAGCAAGGACAAAGCCAAAAGGGCATTTGTAAGAATAAACAGTAGCTAATGCTCATGAATGTAAAAATCGTGCCTAGTTTTGAATGGATTAAAATGAGTCTGAAATCGGTGAAGAAATTCGCTACTACTGCCGTAAAACATCAGAGAGTACAATATGGCGCACGAAAAATTAACCCCGAGTACTAAACTGCTCATTGTTGCCCGCCAGTTGTCACCTGTTGTTTCGAAATTGTTGGGACCTTTGCATTAGCTTATTTGCTATTTACTTATTTGCTGTTGTATCTACTCGCGGCGCACAACAATTGTTGCCTAATTGGCGAGGAGTCCTTACTCGGGGCCGTTTTTTCCGTGCGCCACGCTGCAAGTTTGCGGATACACTCAAAATCAGTTCCTTTTGAACGTAACTCTGCAGTAGTCGCGTGAATTTCTGTTACATTACCGATCACCTGGGTGACAGTTGTCACCCACCATTGTTCCCTATGTTATTATAACAACGATGAAATAAAGTTCCCATATCGATAATATAGACGGATTCAGTTCCTCACTCGGCTACAAAAGTGATCACGTAACATGTATTATAATATCCGCACATAACTATTTTAATTAAAACAACCAGTAGTGAACTTACAGTGCAGTAAAAATGAATAATAAGAGTAGTTTGGGAACCATACAGTGCAATACCATGTGTGTGAGCCTCAGTAATACGATAGTTAAACCAATGTTTCCGACCTTACTTTTTGAAAGATGTATTATTTAAGTGTTCACTATCCGAACAATTGACACAAACTTCCTTCAAATGATGAGGGCAGATTCATTTATCACGCCTAACAGACCACTTCGTGGTTGATCGGTCCCGTGTTCTACCACACTTGTAATACTTTCCTCTTTTTCCGTTTCTTTCCCCTTGCGGCCTATTAGTCTCCTCCATTCCACGCAATGGAAGTTCAGTACCTGTGGTGCTTGATATCTCCTATCTATTTGAGGCTTTAAAAGTTCGCATCCAAATCGGTTAGAAAAGTAGTTCTCTTCAGTGCTTTATCTTAATTTTTATTGAATTAAACTCTAAAAAATAAACACAAATAAATAACTTGCCGATCCAAATAAAAATGAAAAGATAACTCCAATGGTCGCGTGGGTGACAGTTGTTAACGAGAGCACACGATGTGGACAAATTTATTTTTATTCTCTCCAAGAATAGCCACGTTTAAAAAACGATGTTGAAATACTAACCTATAAGGTGGAACTCGAAGCTAAACAAATTAACTTCTGTGGAAAACCCGTACGGATGACAACATAACAAAGAGAAAATCGCTGGGTGACGTATGTCACCTACGCAGCTACTCGAGGGTTAAACACATGAGCTCGCCATTCATTTCTCGTGTCAGCAGTCGTTGTCGATGATACGTTGTTAACTCGGCTACTATGAACTGTGTACATTGCATGACACTGTATTATTATACAGGGTCATTCTTATTAACGGTTACAAACCCCCGCAGCGACGTAGATGACGCTGAGATAAGTAATTTAATGTAGTACAACGTGCTCAAAAAATGGTTCAAATGGGTCTAAGCACTATGGGACTTAACATCTGAGGTCATCAGTCCCCTTGACTTAGAACTACTTAAACCTAACTAATCTAAGGACATCACACACATCCGTACCCGAGGCAGGATTCGAACCTGCGACCCTAGCAGCCGCGTGGTTCCGGACTGAAGCGCCTAGAACCGCTCGGCCATAGAAAATAATTTTCCAAATTGGATTACCGCATTACACAAAACTCATTGGGCTACGTAAAATTTGTCAGGTATCATGCGTAAAATTACAGTAAAAATTTTTAATTATGCATATACTGTATTTACGTACCTTCATCTCAGCACAGTATGTGTTCATTTACTACATATTGACAACAGAACACTGGACTATTACACTAATTGATAAATAACACGGCATTTCTATATTTTTACTCGCACTTTAAATTCGTTTATTATCGTATGTACGTACTTATTATTAGCATGCTTATTTGCTTTACATTTCGCTTTTTTCGCCATATATCAAGAAGGAAAACTTGTTTTAATTTCTTGTTCAAAATTATTTTTTCTAGGCAATTTTTTGCATCTTACAATAAATAGTTCCAACAAGTTGGAAGAATTTGTGTGAGCTGCAAATTGCATAACTTCGTTTAGGCATGCAATGGCTTCTTCAGATGTGTTAATTTTTCTAGGGACATCATTTTGCTCCACGCCGTAATTCCACGCTCTTTAGCAGCTTTCAGAGCCTCACTCTGCAATAGGGGTTCAGATAAAGGTAAGTTTTTTGCCTGCGCACTTACGAACCATTCCCACACTATTTCGTTAATTTCTTCATTTCCGGTTTTCTTCGCCTTCCTTTTCATCTGCCTGTTCCCTTTCGTCCATTAGTCTAGAATTTTATCCTCGTTTCATAAAGCCTCATAAATCTGTGTTTCACCGCATTTGAAGCGCAACATAATTTCGCCCACAAAGAGTTTGTCTTTCTCACTCGCTTCGATTACATTGATGTTTCGTTAAGTGTTAACGACACATCCCGTTTATTCGACATCATGTTACTGTATCTCTTAAAGTGCTACTAGTCAACTGAAACAGAAAATAATGACCTTGCCGGGTAAAACTGATGTTTATAAGAATAATACCCACCTCTTTCACTACGCACATTGCAGCAGGGTGTTGGTAGATACGCAACAATGTTCCTGTATGCGCCAGGGTGCGTGAGTAATGACGAAAACGAGAAAGCCGAAAAACAGAGCGTTGACGACGAACTGTTTCCTGTGATGTACTGTACCGACCTTGAGCTTAACTTGTTCGTTGTCGCACAGAGCGGCGCGGTTTTAGGTCCACACCAGCTGCGCCGCGCTGCGCTGGACCTATTTTCTTGGTTTTGCGCCGCTTAACTGAGGTGTTACAAGTAACGTCCTTGTAGAATCGTTAACAACTAATGAACTTTAATACAGTAGTACCATATAGGCTCTTTTCCGCATTATACAATGAATATATTCTAAGATTTGCTTTCCGTTTTCTCGTTAGGCACGTCCCGCTTTATACAAAAAATCAGCATATCAAAGTGCACTGAATGCGTCGGGACTGAAGTACTTGTACGGATTGGGCAGATTTCCGAATTATACACGTGCCGATTTGAGCAAGTTTTACTATATAAGGCACAAGGGGTCGCAAATGTCGGCAAATAGCCCAAATATGGTTGAAAAATGTTTAATAAGTGACGTCACCAGATGACAAATCTCGCCGCACTTGCAGCGGCTGGGCTTGTGATCGGTTGTAAATGTCGAAGTTACAAAAAGATTGACCTCGCCGTAAACAAATATAACTTTGTGTTTCTTTCCTTTGCTCCCTTTTTCTAATTTTTTCATTGCAGACATTACTTGGTAAAGAAAACGTAAATCATTAACTGGTAACGACACAAATCGGATGTTTACACTCATTAACACGTGACGCAGTTCAAATGGTTCAAACGGCTCTGAGCAGTATGGGACTTAATTTCTGAGGTCATCAGTCCCCTAGAACTTAGAACTACTTAAACCTAACTAACCTAAGGACATCACACACATCCATGCCCGAGGCAGGATTCGAACCTGCGAGCGTAGCGGTCGCGCGGTTTCAGACTGAAGCGCCTAGAACCGCTCGGCCACACCTGCTGGCACGTGACGCAGTACCGTAGGTTTTTGTTGCACTTTGCTTTGCAATAAACCAGTGGAGAGTGTAAGACCTGTAAATAAAATAATAAATCTTACCCTAATGTAAACACACAACTGTCTAACGCAACGAAATAATACTGCCTGCCCGGCGCAGCACTCAGACATTGCGCCCCATGCGGTAAAGTCGCACACGTGGGCCCAAAATGACATCGCTGTGAATGGGTTGGGATAATCGGGTGCGACAGGCCAATTTTCTCACATGATATACTGCAAACTATGGATGAAGGGCAACTAGCAGATTCCATTTTTCTAGCTTTCCGGAAAGCATTTGACACGGTGCCCATTGCAGGTTGGTAACGAAGGTATGAGCAGTGGAATAGGTTCACAGATATGTGAGTGGCTCGAAGACTTGTTAAGAAATAGGACGCAGTATGTTGTCCTCGACAGCGACAGTTCATCATAGACAGGGGTATCGTCAGGACGGCTCCGGGGAAGTGTGACAGAACCACTGTTGTTCTCTACATACATAAATTATTTGACGGACAGGGGCCAGCAATCTGTGGTTGTCTGCTGATTTTTTCGAGAAATACTATTGAGAAAATTTGGAGAACCGGCGTTTGAAGCTGATTGCCGTACGATTCTACTGCCCCCAACATACGATTCGCGTAAGGACCACAACGATAAAATTCGAGAAATTAGGGCTCACAAGGAGGCACAGAGACATTCGTTCTTCCCTTGCTCTGTTTGCGAGTGGAACAGGAAAGGAAATTACTAGTAGTGGTACAGGGTACCCGCCGCTATGCACCGTAAGCTGGCTTGCGGAGTAGCTATGTAGATGCTGATGTAGATAAAGATAGACTCAACACCTTCTCGTGATATGTCAAGTGATGACGTCACATGTTCAACATTTCTCATCCATTTTTGGAGTACTTCCCGGCATCTCTGACTCCAGATGTTTTAAAATAATTGTCTCAGCGTCATCTCCGTCCCTTCGGAGTTTTTTAAACGTTACTAAGTTTATCTTAAAATTAGCAGGGGGTGGAATGACAATTTACTTACATTTCGCAGTCGTATTGTGGAAGTCACTGCTCCGTTTAGTGACTGAAAACTATGAAACTAACAGCATCAAAAACAGAAATTTCTCTCTTTAAACATGCGCTTCTTCTGTTACTACATACCAGTCATTCTGAATGACCTATGACGAAATATTTGATGACAGAGTAATACCCTTTCTACGCCACGTCATAGATCATTATCAAAGTTACTAGCTAGTTACAAAGGAAATGCGGTAAAAGTGTGGTAAAGAATTTAGCTAAATTCCTTGCAAATTCTGTATGGGATCTCAATGGTGTCCTGTTGACACTTGGGGTCTTCTTTACGTAGGTAATTTAGTTGTTTTCAACGTCATATTTTTAATATCTATATCTACATCTACATGGATACTCTGCACATCACATTCAAGTGTCTGGCAGAGGGTTCATCGAACCACCTTCACAATTCTCTATTATTCCAAACTCGTATAGAGCGCGCAAAGAATGAACACCTATATTTTTTCCGTATGAGCTCTGCTTTCCCTTATTTTATCGTGGTGATCGTTTCTCCCTATGTTGGTCACTGTCAACTAAATATTTTCGCATTCGGAGGAGAAAATTGGTGATTGGAATTTCGTGAGAAGTTTCCGTCGCAACGAAAAACGCCTTCCTTTTAATGTTCAAATGGTCAAATCTGTGTGAAATCTTATGGGACTTAACTGCTAAGGTCATCAGTCCTAAGCTTACACACTACTTAACTTAAATTATCCTAAGGACAAATACAAACTCCCATGCCCGAGGGAGGACTCGAACCTCCGCCGGGACCAGCCGCGCAGACCAAGACTGCACCGCCTGAGACCGCTCGGCTAATTCCGCGCGAATCTTTCTTTTAATGATTACCAGCTTAAATCCTATATCATTTCTGCGACACTCTGTCGCATATTTCGCGATAATACAAAACGTGCTGCCTTTCTTTAAACTTTTTCGATGTACTCCGTCAGTTCTGTCTGGTAAGGACCCCACACCGCGCAGCAGTATTCTAAAAGAGGACGGACAAACGCAGTGTAGTCAGTCTCCGTTCAGAAGTTCGTGGATTAAAAAGGACGTAAGGCAGAGCAGCAAACTTTTCCTTTGCAGTTCAACCTGTACATCAAAGAATGATGGAAATAAAAGAAAGCTTCAGGAGTGAAAATAAATTCGTCGAGAAAGGATATCGATGATAAGATTCACTGATGACATTAATGTCCTAAGTGAAAAATTGGCACACTTCTCAGCGTAAGAACTGCGCTTCATTACAATTAAAAGTTACATTTTCACCATCACAAAATCGCCGTTGTTCAGGAACTATAAACTCAAGATTTATGCAAACCGTGCTAAATTTTAGGAACAAATGCGTAAAGTGATGACTAAGCCTTAGATCTTTAGGTTAAAACCTACTCCTTTCCTGAGTTCTAGTTGCTACTAAACTCGTTCTTATGCCTTCCACGACTATTAAATTTAAAACGGTTAATTTTATAGCACCTAAAACAGCACATTTCGACGTTACGTGTATTTTGCCTGTTTTAGCTTTAAAATCCTATAAGGTACAATTTTTTTAATGTAACATAAAATTCCTGTTAGAATTCCGTACAAGAATTGAAGGTGGGAGGACTCAAGGCGACATCAGAAAAAAAAAATCTCTAGGTCATAGAATCCTGGCGAAATGCCTGTTTCCACAAAGGAAGTTAGAGCTGCCTAGCCTCTGTAGTGACAAAACCTCACCAGTCTCATTGTTTATATTTGGATTCTCACTGTAGGAGAGCGCAGCTATTGTCGAATTTTTTTTATCTGTCCACCAAACGAAACTAGTACGTAATAATAGTACGCAGTGTAGCGGTAAACTAAACGGTATAGCGGTAAACGTTCAAAATCTATTCGGATTTCAGCGCACGAACAGTTGAACAGGAGAAAATCCCGAAAACAGTTCAAAGTCTCATCGTATAAGACTGTTGCCGACAGTTTTAGTACCATACGACAGATGAAAAAATGATATTTTGCCAAACATGTAACAAAGAGGTTAGTTGTTACGTTTTCATACTTCTTAGTGCTTTGTCCCATTTTGTAATTGGGACTTTCTCCTCACATATTTCGAAGCCAGAGCATTTGTAAAGCAGATTTTGTCAATTCACCATCAAGCATACAGGCATTCAAAGGACAAATTCCACATGTTCTCTTGCCAGTTGAACCTGTTGTTACCCGCTGGGGCACTTGGTTAGCAGCAGCGGAATACTACAGTAAGTACAGCGTGGTTATAATTAAACTTTCAAACCACTGTAGGAATAACACAGCTGGTCAGAATGACGTCAAATTGTAACGGAATATTATCCGAGAAGTGGGAAGACGTATGGCAGAAGATAAATAAATAGTTACAAAATGTAGCAGTAGATGGAGCTGTAAGCATCATAATTTAATAGTTGTCGACTACAAATGACAAATGAATCATACAACAATACCTAAGGTGTACGTTTGATGTTAAACAAACTGTACTACTCAGTGTGCATGAGTTTACAGGTGTGATACTGTTAGTTACGTACGTCCATCCACCACGGCAAGGTCATATCACATCGGATGGGAAAAATCGGTTTTTAATTGTCCTAAGGCCAAATACCGGATAAAACGCATCAATCACATCGGTTTTTAATTATCCTGAGGCCAAAAACCGCATAAAAAGCATCTATCACATAGGTTTTTAATTGTCCTGAGGCCAAAAACTGCATAAAAAGCATCAATCAAAATGAAATCGGATTATTAATTTCCGGGTGACTGGCGCAAAAATGTTCAATATACTGTCCACTGTTTTCTGCAAAAAGTTGAAATCGAGTAATAGCATGTTCCGCAACTGAGCGAAATGTTTCCGGGGTCACGTTCGGAATGTGTTGCGCAATGTGTGCTTTCAGTACAGCTAAGAGTGCAATCGGAACGCTGAACACAACATCTTTGAGATAGCCCTACAGCCAGAAGTCACACGGATTAAGATCAGGTGATCGGGACGTCCAGGCTGTAGGGAAATGGCGGCTGATAATTCTAGCATTTCCGGAATGGCGCTTCAGCAGCAGCTTAACTGGACTTGCAATGTGCGGAGGTGCACCATCTTGCATAAAAATGATCCCATCCACACAGCCATGCTGTTGGAGAGCTGGAATGACGTGGTTGCGCAGAAGACACTCATAGCGCTTACCAGTGATGGTACAGGTAACAGGACCGGAAGCACCTGTCTCTTCGAAGAAATATGGCCCTATGATAAACGATGCCATAAACCCGCGCCGCACAGTGACCTTTTGAGGATGAAGTGGTACTGGCTGATTTGCGTGTGGATTTTCCGTTAGCCATATTCGACAATTCTGTGTATTGACATATCCTGTCAGGTGGAAGCGGGCTTCGTCTGTCCACAAAATCTTCCACGGTCATCATTGTCCACTTAGATGGGAGCAAGAAATTCCAAAGCAAAGGTCTCTCTTGCTGACAGGTCAACAGGAAGCAAGTCGTACACATGGGTAATTTTGAATGGATAGCAAAGGTGGATGTTCCGTAGGATTTTACGCACCGTGCTCACGGGTATGTCCAATGTTCGGACAATTCTCCGTGCACTACACGTTTGCACACCACCACTCGCCACCTCCTGCATTGCTGTGGCCACTGCTTCCACTGACGTCGAATCATTTCGTTTCCTCCCTCTACCAGGTTGCACACCAAAAGAACCCTTCTTTTCGAATTTCCGAATCATTTTCTCCAGACCCACGGCAGCCATCGGATCAACGCCTTTTTTTGAACCGTTCAGTGTCCGGAACTTCTGCAGAGCGATGCGTGCACATTCATCATTCTCGTAATACAGCTTTACAAGCAGAGCGCGATCCTGCATTGAGACAGTAATGGCGGACGTCGCAGACGTGAAAGGAGGAAAAGTCATGTACCAGGCGCGTTTATACCAAATTCAATGGGTCGTGCGTATGACATTGTTCTCATTTACGTATTCTGACACATACAGCGCCATCTATTGACCAATTTTCACACTTTTTTTCTTCTGCCAAGTGTTTTCCCTCTTCTCCGATAATATTCCGTTGCAGTTTGACGTCATTCTGGGCAGTGGTGTTGTTTCTACAGCGTTTTGAAAGTTCAACTTTAGTTATAATCACCCTGTATATCCCAGCAGTACAGAACGTAATTGAAAATGTAGCGGAGGATGCCGCCTCTGGCAAATTCAGAAGAACAATTACGCAGAGACGTCTCAATTCAACAGCACTTGCCTTACATCAGGACCCACAACACAATTATTTCAAAAATTATTTCGGAATTAGAAGGCTCATGGAGACCTGTCGACGAGAACATTTCTTTACTAGAAAAAATTAATAAAGCGCCGGTTGAGGTGGGAGAAAAATTAAGGGCAGAAATGCAAAATGTTTTGCAGGGCAGCACCGGCCTGAAGGACTTGTGAGCAGCAGCAAACGTACTTAGCGGAAACTCTAGCACCTCTGATTGCAGCATTCCTGCCCAGCATGTGCTGAAAGTGACATACGCCCCTGTCACATCCGTTGACGTAGAACATTCTTTTTCGGGCAAATAAATTAATACTGAGTGGCAAGCGAAATAGCTTCTCACTGGAAAATCTAGAAGAAGTTTTGTTTATTTACTGCTAAGCCAACTACGGTTTGATTATTTGAATCCTCTAGTTTACTCAAAATTTATTAAATTACATATTACACGTATTTCAGCATATGGCGGTATGTATTTTGTACTATTTTTTTATCCTGGAAAAGCCGGCTGGTGTGGCCGTGCGGTTCTAGGCGCTTCAATTTTCACACTACGGTCGCAGGTTCGAGTCCTGCCTCGGGCATGGATGTGTGTGATGTCCTTAGGTTATTTACGTTTAAGTAGTTCTACGTTCTAGGGGACTGATGACCTCAGGTGTTAAGTCCCATAGTGCTCAGAGCCATTTGAACCATTTTTTATCCTGGAAAAACTAAGAAGATTTGGAATGAGTCTGAACATTACAATAGCATAAAGTTTGCTATGTTGTGCAATGGTACATATATTCATTTTCCTCGTTTTTAATGAAAAATAATGTACTCATATGTCAACACTGTATATTTTAGATTATGTTTAGTTTTTCTCCATAATACTGTTTGGGCTCTATTTTAGGTTTTATAGAGCCTGAATGAGAACTTGGTCACACAAATACCACATTCGGGAAAATCCGCTTCATAGCGCCACAGTGTCAGTGTGGTGTAGAGTTATGAAGATTTGAGTAACTGGGCCATACGTCGTTGAGTGAAGTGGAGGTTCAAAGTGACGACGACTGCAACGCTTAACCAGACAATACCTGAAAATTTTCTGCTACCAGAACTGAAAGAAGACGCCTAAAAGCCAACTGAATGTGGTTACAGAAAAATATGGCAACCGTTCACACAGCTAACAATGTGTTTAATTCTCTGAGAATTAAATTGCCTGATTGTTAATTTGTTGACATTCCTTGGCCTGCACATTTCCCGGATGTCAATATACGTAATCATTTTTTCTCAGGTGGTACCTCTAGAAAAGGGAGTATGTAAACAAACCGTATGCTCTGGGCGAAACGCTAAGAATTTTCTCTCATACCAGATCAACGGTTGAAGCGTGCATTTTACATCTTTCGCAGGAGAATTCAAGACTGTATAGTGCAAAAAGACACCACGTAGATGACATCATTATCCAATCCTAGTACTTTGTATGATAAACTACTTTCTTATTGGCCTTATATAGCATATTTACCCTTTCATTGTACGTGAATGATGTGTCATCGGTTTTGTCCTACTGCAAATACCACATGTGCACGGATGACATCCACTTGTATCCAAGGGCAAAACCAATAGATCAGAACACAGCTACTGAGACTCTCAGTATCATGACTGGGTGTTGTGTGCTGTCCTTAGGTTAGTTAGGTTTAAGTAGTTCTAAGTTCTAGGGGACTGATGACCATAGATGTTAAGTCCCATAGTGCTCAGAACCATTTGAACTCTCAGTATCGACCTGTGTGCTCTATCAAAATGGGCGCAGGATATAGGATTAAGGGGTCAACCCATTCAAAACCCAAGCAGCGCTTGTTGGCTATTCTAGGCTCACTAGCCCGAAATATCGAAAATACCTACCACCTTTAGCGCTAAATAGGATAAACATCAACTTTTCTCCTTCAGAAATGAGTCTAGGAGTAATAACATACGAAAATGTAAATTGGTCTGAGCACGTAATTGCAGTGTCCAAGAAGGCATCAGCATCTCTCCATGCTCTACAAAAATATGAAAAGCTAGCCCCTCTTGACCTCAGAAAGAAACTTCTAGAAACACTACTACTTTCAATTATTGATTACAGCGATGTTATCCCACAAGGGCACTCTAAGGAAAGCTCACAGCGCCTGGAAATGATTATGAATGCCTGTCTTCGTTGTATCTGTGATGTTCGGCTCTTTGATCATATTTCGCCATCACATGCACAGATATCATGGCTGTGTGTACACAAGCGCAGAGATTCCCGTATCCTCCGTCTTCTTTGTTATCTTATCAACGAACACTGTCCCTCATATCTCTCCTCAACCTCGAGGCTGTTATCTGAACAACAGGACAGAAACACCCGTTCCAATCAGCGCAAAGTCCTTCCTATCCCATTCCGTCGTTTAGCCATTTTCTCAGTCCTCCTCAGTAGCATGAACCCGACTCTGGAGTAACCTACCGCATTATATCAGAGAACTGAATAAAATCTCCGACTTCAGAAGACAACAACAATAAGGACTCCACTTGTCCCAGTACATCCTTCCCTCCAACAAGAACTTTCTCATTTCGCAGTATTCTTACCTGCTGCAGTCTTTTTAAATTTCCTTTCCCCAAAACTTACTACATCAGAAAACATCAATTTTGTAAACCTATAATTTTTTTATATATCTGCCACTATTATCATTGTTATTACTATCATTATTATTATCACTATATCACAGTTAGTGGCAGCGGCAGCAGTAGTACAAGTGCAGCCAATATTAACTTTATTAGCTCATATTCAGTATTATTTACTCACATTGCCGTTCCAAACACTCAAATGATTTCAATACTGTTTATCATTTTAAAATTGTTGTTTCTCAGGAAACTTTGATGTAAAAGAGGTACTGAATGTATGAAACGCTGGTCCGATGTGAGAGAGTGCCCGATGGACGTAATCATATCAGGTTAAGTGAACAAATAATATGACGTATCAACAACCGTGTTACTGCATTGTGTAATAAGTAGAGTTCTAAGACTGTCATAAGCTTCCGTAGATAGCGGTAGGTTTCCTAGTAGCTATGGTCAATTAATGTCATGCCCGCGTTTTATGTACGTTGGGTGTGTTGCAGACATCGGCCGTTACCTAATGACGATCGCTTTCTTTACGTACGCGATTAGTGTCTTACCAAATTCCTCTAGAAACCGGAAACGGTGAACAGTCTGCAAACTGAATGAGGATGTATAAAGATGCCGGGCAACCTACGGAACATTTTTGTTCTACGTAGCTATTCTCCTGCTTGTTACTTAAAAATAAACAATACTTACAGCAAAACCGAAACTGTCAGTGTTTAATTCAGGTTAAATTCGAAAATTGTTAGTTTGTAACGTGAAAAGGAGGGATGCTGTAGTAAAAAAGAAAACAATAGAGATTTACCATATAGCGGTAGAAAACGTAATTTCCTCAACGGAAAGGTAGAGTAACAGAAAACGCAAAACAAAATCATACCAAACATAGCTTCAATACTTTGTCGAAATTATATGAAACACGTTTCTGTTGCCGGCCTTGGTGGCCGAGCGGTTCTAGGCGCTACAGTCTGGAACTGCGCGACCGCTACGGTAGCAGGTTCGAATCCTGCCTCGGGCATGGATGTGTGTGATGTCCTTAGGTTAGTTAGGTTTAAGTAGTTCTAAGTTCTAGGGGACTGATTACCTCAGAAGTTAAGTCCCATAGCGCTCAGAACCATTTGAACAATTTTGAACGTTTCTGTTATTCATAAACAGCTTTCGCGGTTATCAACAACAGGGAAACTCTTGCCTTTGATAACGATGAAGAACATCCTACTGAGCACAAAATAACAAGAATTATATATTTTTTATGTCTGTGGACGTAAACTGTACTTGCATCAAAAGTAATGCTTTGATTACATAAAAGCGCAGAGGTTACCTGCGCAACTGATTTTTATTACTTATAAAATGCAATTTAATTTATACTCAGTAAGGATATAACGGACACTGAAGGATGTGCGGTTCTAATATGACCAGATAAACGAAAACGCAAAGGGTATCGTCGGCTCCCATTTTCGATCTTGCACATTCATTTATGGTGTTTTCCCTACCAATTCTACCAATATTACCGGTATCCTACCATTTACTAAATCATTTATATAGTGTACTAAAACTCCCCAACCGTAGTTTTGGAATAGCGCAACTCCAGTAATAAAACTCACCGTTTCCTAGCGATCACTCGTCACACTGGGTCCGCTGTTTTCATAATTTGCCACATTTATTGTATTTTAATTTTGTGACCGGATGCTTTATCTGTAGCCATAGTCGTCAGCATATTCTAGGCGGAGGAAGTAGTGTGACTGTAAACTGCATGCAATACGTTATCGTATTTTAACTGTTAGTGTATTGCATTTTCTGTGGCGTAAAATGGGGGCCACCCCAGGATTTGCTAAAAGAGTGAGGAAAACCGCCCAAAAATCACACTCTGTACCAAATCAACGTCCGTCAATCCATAGCGAAGATTCGATCCGGGTCTGGCTCACTCCCTGTCTCGCAGACAAGCGCACTGAGCATTAGATTGTATTAGCAAGTCAAAATATTATCTATCAACTGAGGTATTATTAATTAAAACCCATCAGAGCAGCGTGCCGCACCCTGCATTAACTTCGTAATGTAGTACGGAATGTTGACGGATAACCACATTTGCCTGAACAAACCAATGGTCGCGTGTGTACAAAAATCGTAGCCGTTGATGCCGATGGGAGCCCACTAAAGGGAACTGTAGCGTGCCTATAAAAGGGCAGGCAGGCCTGAAGACAGGGAAGAAAGCATCTCGCCAGACAATGACGCCCTTGGGGAGCCCTCCCAAGCGCCATTGTAGTTGCGGGAAAACCTCTCGCTGTTTGGTGTGCAGTGTCGACGACAGGACACAATGGACGATTCTGGGTTCTGTCTGGGACCAGAAGATTTACGACCCAACAGGTCAAACAGTTTGCTGATTCTGAGAGAGGCTAACTGTACAAGCTGGACAATGTAATAAATGCATCGCCATATTAACAGCTCCCCAAAGTGTGCTGTACAAAGTTCAGTACAAAATGCAACTTCTATTTCGTGAGAGTTCTCTGAACTTAAAGAAACTTTGTTGGTCACCGTGGAGAATAACTTTATCTTACGAGAGTATAAAATGACCAAAGTGATCTTATGTTCTGGGTCCCACAGGAGTAGAAGAACCGATTGCTACCCTCCAAGAGGCTTAACCAGATGCTACGTGATATTCTGAACTACAAGAATATTCGAAAAAGTTTAAAATTTCGGTCCTTGACTAATTAGTGTAAGGCTACAGCTTTGATTATCTACATTTACATACATAAAGCGCAAGCCACCACATAGTGCATGGCGGTGGGTACCTTGTACTACTAAAAGTCATTCCACTCGTAAATGGGGCGAGGGAAAACGATTGTCTATATGCCTCCGAAGGAGCCTTAATTTCTCTTATCTGGTCTTCGCGGTCCTTAAGCGAAATGTACGTTGGCGACAGCAGAATAGTTCTGCAGTCAGTCGCAAATGCAGGTTCTCTAAGTTTTCTCATAAGGGAACCTCCCCATCGCACCCCCCTCAGATTTAGTTATAAGTTGACACAGTGCATAGGCCTTGAAAAACTTAACACAGAACAATCGAGAAAACAGGAAGAAGTTATAAGGAACTATGAAAAAATAAGCAAAATATACAAACTGAGTAGTCCATGCGAACATAGGCAACGTCAAGGACGATCTGAATTCGGGAGCTCCGTGGTCCCGTGGTTAGCGTGAGCAGCTGCGAAACGAGAGGTCCATGGTTCAAGTCTCCCCTCAAACGAAAAGTTTTTCTTTATTTTCGCAAAGTTATTATCAGTCCATTCGTTCATTGACGTCTCTGTTCACTGTAATAAGTTTAGTGTCTGTGTTTTGCGACCGCACCGCAAAACCGTGCGATTAGTAGACGAAAGGACGTGCCTCTCCAATGGGAACCGAAAATATTTGATCGCAAGGTCATAGGTCAACCGATTCCTCCACAGGAAAACACGTCTGATATATTCTATGCGACACTGGTGAGGGCATGTGCGTCACATGACAGGAATATGTTGTCGACCCACCGAACTTGTACACTTGGCGAATGGGTAAAAAGATTCTTCTACCTTTCCCGATTTAGGTTTTCTTGTGGATGTGAGAACTACTGCCAAAAAAGTGATCAAAACATAAGAGTTTGTCACATAAACTGCAACAAATGAATCCAACACTTTCACAGTCGCACACTTTTCCCTGTGCTGTCAAAACATATGTTTTTAACGTTTTCAAGTGTTTCCGTGTTTAGACCGTCAAATCCTGCATATGTCCAAGCAAATCTGAACATGTCCTGGAATTTTGGAGAGCGAAGTTGATTATGTGTGAGTGCCTGAACTTTGATAATTGTCTGAAAATAAAAAATAAAATTTTACGCTCGAAGGAGAACTTGAACCAAGGACCTCTCGTTCCGCAGCTGCTCACGCTAACAACGGGACCACGGCGCTCGTAGGCTCATATCGTCTTTGATGTTGCCTATCTTCGCATGGACTACTCAGTTTGTATATTTTGCTTATTTTTTTCATAGTTCCACACAAATTCTTCCTGTTTTCTCGATTGATCTGTGTTCAGTTTTTCAAGGCCTATCCACTGTGCCAACTTATAACTAAATCTGAGGGGGGTGCGATGGGGAGGTTCCCTTGTCAGTAGTGTTTCACAAAAAGAACGCCGTCTTCCCCTCATGGATTCACTTTTGAGTTCGGGAAGTAACTTCTTAATATTCGCGTGTTGGTTCAGTCCAACCGTAACAATTCTAGCAGCTCACCTTTGAATTGCTTCGAGGTCTTCCTTTAGTTCGATCCACTGCACTGAAGTAATACTTAAAAGTGGATCGCACTAACGATCTATACGCAAGCTCCTTTGCAGATGAGCTAAACTTTCCTGAAGCTCTCCCAATAAGCCGAAGTCGAAAATTTCCCTTCCCTACTACCGTCCTTACGTGCTCGTTCTATGTGACATCGCTTTGCAACGTTACTGCTACATATTTAATCGACGCCACTATTTCAAGCACAACACTACTAATGACGTATTCGAGCATTAAGGGACTTTTTTTCTAGTGAAGGGAGACGAAAATTTAATAGTCATGGGTAACTGGAATTCGACAGTAGGAAAAGGGAGAGAAGGAAACATAGTAGGTGAATATGGATTGGGGCTAAGAAATGAGAGAGGAAGCCGTCTGATAGAATTTTGCACAGAGCATTATTTAATCATAGCTAACACTTGGTTCAAGAATCATAAAAGAAGGTTGTATACATGGAAGAATCCTGGAGGTACTAAAAGGTATCAGATACATTATAAAATGCTAAGACAAAGATTTAGGAACCAGGTTTTAAATTGTAGGACATTTCCAGGGGCAGATGTGGACTCTGACCACAATCTATTGGTTATGAACTGTAGATTAAAACTGAATAAATTGCAAAAAGGTGGGAATTTAAGGAGATGGGACCTGGATAAACTAACTAAACCAGACGTTGTACAGAGTTTCAGGGACAGCATAAGGGAACAATTGAGAGGAATGGGGGAAAGAAATACAGTAGAAGACGAATGGGTAGCTCTGAGGGATGAAGTAGTGAAGGCAGCAGAGGATCAAGTAGGTAAAAAGACGAGGGCTAGTAGAAATCCTTGGTTAACAGAAGAAATATTGAATTTAATTGATGAAAGGAGAAAATATAAAAATGCAGTAAATGAAGCAGGCAAAAAGGAATACAAACGTCTCAAAAATGAGATCGACAGGAAGTGCAAAATGGCTAAGCAGGCATGGCTAGAGGACAAATGTAAGGATGTAGACGCTTATCTCACTAGGGGTAAGATAGATACAGCCTACAGGAAAATTAAAGAGACCGTTGGAGAAAAGAGAGCCACTTGTATGAATATCAAGAGCTCAGATGGAAACCCAGTTCTAAGCAAAGAGGGGAAAGCAGAAAGGTGGAAGGAGTATATAGAGGGTCTATACAAAGGCGATGTACTTGAGGACAATATTATGGAAATGGAAGAGGATGTAGATGAAGATGAAATGGGAGATACGATACTGCGTGAAGAGTTTGACAGAGCACTGAAAGACCTAAGTCGAAACCAGGCCTCGGGAGTAGACAACATTCCATTAGAACTACTGACGGTATTGGGAGAGCCAGTCCTGACAAAACTCTACCATCTGGTGAGCAAGATGTACGAGACAGGCGAAATACCCTCAGACTTCAAGAAGAATGTAATAATTCCAATCCCGAAGAAAGCAGGTGCTGACAGATGTGAAAATTACCGAACTATCAGTTTAATAAGTCACAGCTGCAAAATACTAACGCGAATTATCTACAGACGAATGGAAAAACTGGTAGAAGCCGACCTCGGGGAAGATCAGTTTGGATTCCGTAGAAATGTTGGAACGCGTGAGGCAATACTGACCTTATGACTTATCTTAGAAGAAAGAATAAGAAAAGGCAAGCCTACGTTTCTAGCATTTGTAGACTTAGAGAAAGCTTTTGACAATGTTGACTAGAATACTCTCTTTCAAATCCTAAAGGTGGTAGGGGTAAAATACAGGGAGCGAAGGGCTGTTTACAATTTGTACAGAAACCAGATGGCAGTTATAAGAGTCGAGGGACATGAAAGGGAAGCAGTGGTTGGGAAAGGATTGAGACAGGGTTGTAGCCTCTCCCCGATGTTATTCAATCTGTATATTGAGCAAGCGGTAAAGGAAACAAAAAAAAAATTTGGAGTAGGTATTGAAATCCAAGGAGAAGAAATAAAAATTTGAGGTTCGTCGATGACATTGTAATTCTGTCAGAGACAGCAAAGGACTTGGAAGAGCAGTTGAATGGAATGAATGGTGTCTTGAAGCGAGGATATAAGATGAACATCAACAAAAGCAAAACGAGGATAATGGAATGTAGTCGAATTAAGTCGGGTGATGTTGAGGGTATTAGATTAGGGAATGAGACACTTGAAGTAGTAAGGGAGTTTTGCTATTTGGGGAGCAAAATAGCTGATGTTGGTCGAAGTAGAGAGGATATAAAATGTAGACTGGCAATGGCAAGGAAAGCGTTTCTGAAAAAGAGAAATTTGTTAACATCGAGTATAGATTTAAGTGTCAGGATGTCGTTTCTGAAAGTATTTGTATGGAGTGTAGCCATGTATGGAAGTGAAACATGGACAATAAATGGTTTGGACATGAAGAGAATAGAAGCTTTCGAAATGTGGTGCTACAGAAGAATGTTGAAGATTAGGTGGGTAGATCACGTAACTAATGAGGAGGTATTGAATAGGATTGGGGAGAAGAGAAGTTTGTGCACAACTTGACTAGAAGAAGGGATCGGTTGGTAGGACATGTCCTGAGGCATCAAGGGATCACAAATTTAGCATTGGAGGGCAGTGTGGAGGGTAAAAATCGTAGAGGGAGACCAAGAGATGAATACACTAAGCAGATTCAGAAGGATGTAGGTTGCAGTAGGTACTGGGAGATGAAGGAGCTTGCACAGGATAGAGTAGCATGGAGAGCTGCATCAAACCAGTCTCAGGACTGAAGACCACAACAACAACAACAACAACATCAGAAATAAGAAAAATACCGTAAGCGTGCTACTGGAAGGAAAGGGAGGCATGGCCAAAATCGCAACAGACGGGCAACAACTAGAGAAAGTTGCAAAACTCAGACATTTAGGGTACATTACAATGATGGACCTAAAATGTGCTACTGCCATAATATCGAGAATAGCAGTAACTAAGGAAGCGTTCAACGAAAAGAGGAAATTGCTTTGCGGACCACTAAATATTAGGTTGGCGCATAAGCTCACAGCGTTTTTCCGTAAGTTTAATAAACACAACAGATGCAAACACTTTAGTCATCAATAATACATTCTCCTTCACTATTTACAACAGTCTGCCAACGCTAGTGTAACTCACCAGTTCCCCATTGCATGCAAATGTCAGATGATGATGCAGTGATCGTGGTTAATCACATTTGCCAGTTCTCGAGTACACAGACCTGGTTCATTGTAAAGTAATGCTTTTAAACAATCTTCATCAAACCCCAAGGGTCTTCCCGAAGGTGGAGAGTCACTAACGTCAAAGCGACCTTCCTTAAAACCATTTTCTTGATGCGCTCTGTCCAGTGGCATTATCCACATACACGGTGCGCAAGTTTCTGGCTGCCTCCGCTGCTATAACCCCTCTATTGAACTCAAACAGAGGAATAAGTCGGAAATGTTCCGATTTCCCCCTTTGGCAACCTATTTTCTAGCGTTCTCAGCTGTACTCGCCATCTCCAAATGCCAATACGCAAAGCCAAATAGCAACAGTGAACTACAAATAAAAAATGACAATCGATAAGTAAAGCCATAGCAAGCAAAACAAAAAAGAAAACAAAAATGCTACAAACTTGTGCAACAACCTAACACAAATCTGGGGAAAGGGTGACCAAACGTCAAACATGGCTTGTTGGCGGGGTAGGGGGGAGGGGGAGGCTGTAACATCTAGGGATATGGAGTATTTTTAATATTTTGATAGGCGAATGGCGACTCGTAAGTAGCCATAAGAAAGACCCAGTTCCAATCCTGTAAAAAATCCTTTTTTTTAAAAAAAAAAAAAAAAGAAGGAAACACCTGACTTCATCATTTTTTTTTCTTTCCCCAAGAGCTGAGAGGTAGGGGTGGGTGCGGGAGGGATGTTACCACCCTCGCCCTCGCGTATGGGCTCCCTCGGACGAAGCCATTACGAAAGACAAGAAAAGAAGACTAGAGCCACTCGAAATGTCGTTCTGGAGGGAACTACAGTGTGTGCTTCGAGAAGACAAGGTGAGAAGATTTCCGAATAGAAAGCTCTTAGATATCACAAGGCAAGAAGGGAAAGAATGGGTAAGCCACATGTTGACGAGAAAGTACTTAATCTAACAAGGCCGGCCGCGTTGGTCTAGCGGTTCTAGGCGCTCAGTCCGGAACCGCGCGACTGCTACGGTCGCAGGTTCGAATCCTGCCTCGGGCATGGATGTGTGTGATGTCCTTAGGTTAGTTAGGTTTAAGTAGTTCTAATTTCTAGGGGACTGATGACCACAGATGTTAAGTCCCATAGTGCTCAGAGCCATTTGAACCATTTCAGCCAATCTAACAAGGAACTGTAACGTGTCTGTTAGCAATAACCTTCTCTTTCCTGTTACACAAAAGCGAACCTCGGAAGCTAAAAGAGGATAGGAGTAGTAATTTCCTATTAGTAACCAGGATGCTTGACCTCAACAAGTGCATCAGCGCAACGTAAGAGGATAAGTCTATATATACGAGCTGCATTTTGTTTACAGTTGACGCCCGTAAGACGAACAAATATACAAACTTATCAGTGAGAAGGCTGTCACATCTGTTTACGCAACTAGTGCTATAATACACAAGAAAACATCTCTAACGTCTTTCAAGGACAAGAGGTTTCATTGGTCAAAGGGCACTGTTTTTCCGTTTCTGTCTCTTTGTCGGGATCTTCTTTTCTCCCTAAGTCAACTACATAGATATAGTCGAAGAGACAAAATGTTTCCTATAGCTGAAAGGAGAACAACAGCCAGTTGAAATAAAGCGCCAGCGGTCGTAATTAAATAGGAAGTGACACGACGTTATGCTAAGATTCTCGACACGCATTCGTGTAAAATCGTCGGCTTCAAGCGATTAGTAAATGAGTCCAGCCAAACACCGGTGCCTCTAACAACACAAATGAGTTAGCCACTGTTTTTACTAATCTCCGTCGACATGAAGACAAATTCATTGTTGTTATCATTTCATGCTATAGCCATGTACATTTTAAAGTACCAATCGGTTTATTGATTTACTCAGGCTTCTCTGCCTTCTTCGTTCACAGCTTTTGATTTCCAGAAGCCACTTCCTTCCACTAACTCCTATAATATTCTCATTCAGTTTCTTCCGCGATGGTAAACTTTATTTCTGAAAGCTGTGATGTTCAGCTCTCTTCTTAATTTCACAGCATCAGAGCCTGTTCGTCTGAAAACTGCGTTCGCTTTGCTATGAGATCTCATTTCTGAATTCTGGCGAGGTTCTCTGTAAGTTTGCATGTAATCTAGAAATTGCTTCCACATAATACTTTTGGAAGATACATATATTTCTTTCTGAATTTATTTTAATTCTGTTTTGTCTGATCTCCCATTCCACATTTCTTCCCAAACTTCCATTTTTTTTAAGTCTACATAATTCCACACACGCAAATTATGTATTGCAGTTGCGGTCTTCACTCCGAAGACCGGTCTGATGCAGCTCTCCATGCTACTCTATCCTGTGCAAGCTTCTTCATCTCCGAATAAATACTGCAACCTCTTCCTTCTGAATCTGCTTTCTGTATTTACCTCCTGGTCTCCCTACGACCATTACCCCCACACTTCCCTCCAGTACAGAATTGGTGATCCCTTGGTGTGTCAGAATGTGTCCTGTCAACCAATATAAACTGTTTATCGTCCATGTTACACTTCCATATATGGCTACAATCTCTACAAATACTGTCAGAAAGGACTTCCTGACACGTAAATCTGTACTCGAGGGTAACAAATTTCTCTTCTTCAGAAACGCTTTTCTTGAAATTGGCAGTTTACATATTATATCCTCCCTACTTTGACCATCATCAATTATTTTGCTTCCCAAATAGCAAAACGCATTAACTGCTTTATTTGTCTCGTTTCCTAATCTAATTCCCTCAGCATCATCTGATTTAATTCGACTACATTCTGTTATCGTTGTTCTGCTTTTGTTGATGTTCTTCCTGTATTCTCCACTAAAGACACTGTCCACTCCATTCAGCTGCTCTTCAAGTTCGTTGCTGTCTCTGACAGAGTTATATATATCATCATCGACAAAACTTCAGAGTTTTTGTTTCTTCTCCCTGAATTTTAATTCTAACTCCAAATTTCTCTTCGGTTTCCTTTACTGCTTGCTACGGTACAGATTGAATAACACTGGCGATAGACAACAACCTCGTATCACTCCCTTCTCAACCACTGCTTCATTTTCATGCGCCTCGACTCATAACTGTCGTTTCGTTTCTGTGCAAGTTGTGAATAACCTTTCGCTCCCTATACTTTACCCATGCTACCATCAGAATTTCAAAGAGATTGATCCAGTCAATATTGTGAAAAGCTTTCTCTAATTCTACAAATGCTATAAACGTAAGTTTACGATTCATTAACCTATATTCTAAGAGAAGTAGGCTCATTATTGCCTCGCGTGTTTCTACATTTCTCCGGAATCCAAACTAACACCGTCGAAGTCAGCTTCTACCAGTTTTTCCATTCTTCTGTAAATAATTCGTGATAGTATTTTGCATCCATGATTTATCAAACTGTTAGTTCCGTTAATATTCACATATGTCAGCACCTAATTTCTTTGGGTTGATATTATTACATTCTTTTGGAAGTCTGAGGATATTTAACGTGTCTCATACATTTTGCGTGCCACATGGAATAGTTTTGTCATGACTTGCCAGCCCAAAGCTTTCAGTAGGTCTGACGGAATGTCATATACTCCTGGGGCCTTGTTTCGACTTCGGTCTTTCAATGTGAAATTTTTCTCGCAGTATCGTATCTCTCATCTCATCTTTATATACGTCCTCTTCCCTTTCTATAATAATAATCTCCCTTGTATAGATCGTCTTTATACTCCTTCCAACTTTCAGCTTTCCCTTCTTTGCTTGGTACTGGTTTTCCATCTGATCTCTTGAAATTCAAATAGCTGCTTCTTTTTTCTGCAAAGACATCAATAATTTTTCCTGTAGGCGTTATCTATCTTCCCCCTTCTGCTTCTAAATCCTTATTACTTGAACTCTAGTCATTCCTGCTTAGCCGTCTTGCACTTCCTGTTATTCTCATTTTTTAGACTTTTGTGTTCCGCTTCGCCTGCTTCATTTCCTGCATTTTTATATCTCCTTTCATTAGTTAAATTCAATATTAAACCTACACTTGCATCAGACCTATTTGATTTTGCATTTGTAGCCCTATATTCACCTGACCAGAAGTCTTGTTCCTCTCGCTATCAAACTTCATTAATACCCACTATACCTAACTTCAATCTATGTATTTCCCTTTTTAAATTTTCTAACCAACCTGCCCTTAGGGATCTAACATCCTACGTTCTGACCGCAGAATGGCAGTTTTGTTTCTCCTGATAACGTGTAATAGCATACGTATGTTAGTTATTTATAAGTTTATGATTTACGTGTTTTGTTTTTTGATGTTCCCTCCTACAACCGCTGTCCAATTTGATTTCTTCTCAGATACATTTAAGTCATATGTTTACATGCACTGATGAGCAAAACATTATGACCACGTGGGTAAAACAAAATGACTATCAGCTGAATAGCTTGCTGTCCACATTTGGAACTCAATACAGCTGTGATTATGTGTTGCAGGTATTAGAAATTCACTTGGCAGGTGTCTGGAGGTATGTGGCGGAAGATGTCTACGCACAGATGGTTTGTGGGTGCAGAGCTGACTGGCGCCAGAAAGAGTTGCAGATGTGTTCCGTCGGGTTCAGCTGAGGCGACTTTTGTGGCCAAGACGTGAGCGACAGTTCAGTATCATGCTCCTCAAACCACTATAGCACGATTGTGATCTTGATGACACGGAAAGTTATTCCGCTTGAAGATGCCATCCCCGTCGAGAAAACGTCAAGCATGAAAGGATGCAGGCGGTCCACGTGATCACAGCAGAGGAGAGAGCGGATAGGTGGAAAGAGTAAGTTGAAGACCTCTATGAGGGGGTGGATTTGTCTGATGATGTGATAGAAGAAGAAACAGGAGTCGATATAGAAGAGGTAGGTTTCAAATGGTTCAAATGGCTCTGAGCACTATGGGACTTAACATCTGACGTCATCAGTCCCCTAGAACTTAGAACTACTTAAACCTAACTAACCTAAGGACTTCACACATATCCATGTCCGAGGCAGGATTAGAACCTGCGACCGTAGCAGTCGCGTGGTTCCGGACTGAAGCGCCTAGAACCGCTCGCCCACCGCGGTCGGCGTAGAGGTAGGGGATCTAGTATCAGAATCAAAATTTAAAACAGCTTTGAAGGACTGAAGACAAAATAAGGCAGAAAGGACTGAAAAAACTGCATCGGAATTTCTGAAATCCGTGGGGGAAGTGGCGACAAAACGATTATTCACGTTGGTGTGTAGAATGTGTGAAACTGGCGGCATACCATCAGACACTCGGAAAAATATTATCCACACGGTTCCGAAGATTGCAAGGGCCGATAACTGTGAGGATTATCGCACAATCGCCTTAACAGCTCATGCATCGAAGTTGACGACAAGAATAATACACAGAGGAATGGAAAAGAAAACTGAGGATCTATTAGACGACTATCAGTTCAGCTATAGGAAAGATAAAGACACCAGAGGGGCAGTTATGACATTGTGGTTGATAATGGAAGCAAGACTGAAGAAAAATTAAGACACGTTCATAGGATTCGTCGACCTGGAAAAAGGGTTAGATACTAGCGCAAGAAGTACGAAATTATGAAAAAAGTAGGTATAAGCTATCGGGAAAGACGTACAAGAACCAAGAGGATACATTAAGACTGGGAGACGAAGAATGAAGTGCTCAGTCAATGATGGATTCATGGTGGAAGGATATCAATGATTAGATTCGCTAATGACATTGCTTCCTTCAGTCAGTGAAAGTGAAGAATAATTAGAGGATCTGTTGAATGGAATGATGGAATGAAGAGTTCTATTAATAATTCGTAGAAAGACGTAAGTAATGAGAAGTAGCAGAAATGAGAACACCGTGAGTTTTGACATCTGAATTGTTTATCACGCTAGTAGACGAAGTCAAGGAATTCCGCTATCTAGGTAGCAAAATAACCCATGACTGTCAGAGCAAGGGGGACATAAGAAGCGGACTACTATTGGAAAAAAGGGCACTCCTAGCCAGGAGAGGACTACTAGTATCAAAAATAGGCCATAATTTGTGGACGAAATTTCTGAGAATTTACGTCTAGAGCACAGAATTGTATAGCAGAGAAACACGGAGTGTTGGAAAATCGGAACAGAAGAGAATCGAAGCATTTGAGATGTGATGCAAAGGGAGAACGTTGAAAATTAGGTGGGCGGATAAAGTAAGGAATGAGGAGGTCGGCGAGGAAACGAACACATGGAAAACACTGACACCTATCAAGTCATCAGAGAATAACTTCCATGGTACTAGAGGGAGCTGCAGAGGCTAAAATTGTAGAAAAGGACAGAGACGTAGGTTGCAAGTGGTACTCTGTGATGGAAAGATTGGCACCGGAGAGGAATTCGTGGCGGGTGGCGTCAAATCAGTCAGAAGACCGATGACTCAGAAAAAAAGTCACAGCTGTAATGGTGCTTTTGTGTGCTACCACAGGTCCCATGGAAGTCCTGGTGAATAGTGTAATATTGCTCCTACCGGCTGCGTCCGTGGCGCGATGTATGTTTCGAGCAACTGTTCACTGTGATGACGTCGTATCCGGACACAGACATCGATTTGGTATAACATGAAACATGATTAATTCTACTAAGCGTCACATTTGGCCAAACCTCACTGATCCCATGCCCAGTGGAGTCATATTAAATGACGTCGCTGGTTAAACGTAGGGGTACATAGGGGTCGTGTGCTGCGGAGACTCACGTTCAACACTGTAGCCTAAACGCTGAGCCCCGCAACACTTCTTCCTGCACCAGCGTTGTATTCTGTCGACAGATCTCTCACAGGTCGCCGCCTGTTCCGTTTCACAGGTTCGACAAACCTTCGACCTCTACGTTCTCTGATAAAGCGTGGGAATTCAACACCTTGTCGCTTCCTCGTGGTTTCACCACTTTCCAGCACGCGAACAGCTGACCATCTTCGCCACTTCCGAGATGCTCGTTCCCAGGCGTCAGGCTATAACACTCTGTCCCTCGTCAAAGTCGCTTATGCCAGCACATTTCCCCAGTTGCAGCCCGTCTGTCCATTCGTCTCTGCTGCACTTGTATACTTTCCTTACAGCACCACGTGCTCGCAGCGCAGTCCGTCGGGATTCAGTCCCGTTGTGGGCAGTGATCATAATGTTGTGGCTCATCAGTGTTTTGCATATAGATGACAGATTCACTTTAGACTGTTGTCTTCAATTTCATGTCGGCGGGTTTATCAAACCATGGCGAGGCCACATATTCAAAAGATTTTATTGAAACGAGCTGCAGCCGTGAAAGATTAAACTTTTATATTAATTACGAAATTAAAAAAATGCAAAATGGCTTTTATCTTTTAAACCCTTTAATTTTTTTCTGTTGTCTGGGCTATAAAAAAGCACAATTTCATCACTGTTCGAGCTTTCGAAAATGTCATTTGTTGTTAATTCAATGAATCTCTTGCATGTTATTCACAATTTTGGAGTATACAGCGTGTGGCAGATATAAGTCCATATATTTCTATTGGTGACGGAGGACGATGTACTGAACAACTTTGCATCAGTATTTACGTAATTTGCATTCTAATAATTATAGCCATTACAAGTTATATGTATTTAGGTTGGTTAGTACGTCCAAGTACAGGCGGCAAGAACAAGCCCTAAATGTTTGTTTTCCCTTGGGCAGCAGGTCAGGCGTTGGAGTATAGACGCCAAACAGGAAGTCTATACAGTCAGGCGTCGTTCACTTCGCAGCCAAGAATAGTCATGCAGAAAGCATCGAGTAGTAAAGCCTGATGTGTTTGTAGGAAGAATGTTCGACATAGGGAATAAACAACCAACACCCTCAAGTGTGTGCATATTAAGGTACCAAATATAAAAATACCTGCTCTTCGCTAACAGGCTGGTTCTTAACTCACCATCATTCTCTGTTTCTCTCTCTCTCATCTTTTTTTCGTAAATAAGCGTATTAAACGGCAAAATACATTCAAAAATTTTCATCACAACAGCCATGAATCGGAGTGATAAGTGGTTAATACTGTAGCAAAGGAAAGGATTATTAGGGCTTCCCGTCCCATCAACAAGGTCATTAGAGACGGAACACAAACTCGTACTGAGGATGAACGGAGAAGGAGCTCCGCCGTCCCCTTCCAAAGGAACCATACCGACATTCACCTTAACTGGTTTAGCAGAACTACTGAAAGCCTAAATTTGGACATCGGCATGAGGATCTGAATCGCCGACGTATCGAATGCGAGTCCTGTACCTCCTCTCCTTGCTTACCTGAGTAGAAATCAGTAAACAAGTTCACTGTTCACAGATAAACTACATGACCCTGTTGTCGTGCATGTGAAAGGAACAGACCTGAATGTTGTGGAATACAAGTGAGAAAGACACACTTGGAGGTAGTTGATGTTGGAGTCATCAAAAAACGATAATTTCTGCTTAGACATCTGCCTTGCAATTTCTACTGGCCCAAGAATAATTATACAACGATAATTTGTTGAAGTCAGAGATGAGAGTGTTAACGTCACAGTTTGTGACACAACTATCTGTATAACATCATTGGGCCAGTATTTCACAATTGATAACCTCAGTCCAACCTGTGACTTACAAACAATAGTAACCTCAAGAGGTGTTGTTGTTGTGGTCTTCGGTGCAGAGACTGGTTTGATGCAGCTCTCCATACTACTCTATCCTGTGCAAGCTTCTTCATCTCCGAGTAACTACTGCAACCTATGTCCTTCTGAATCTGCTTAGTGAATTCATCTATTGGTCTCCCTCTGCGATTTTTACCCTCCTCGCTTCCCTCCAATGCTACATTGGAGATCCCTTGATGCCTAAAAACGTGTGCTACAAACAGATACCTTCTTCTAGTCAAGTTGTGCCATAAATTCCTCTTCTCCTCAATTCTGTTCAGTACCTCGCCATTAGTCACATGATCTAGCCATCTAATCTTCAGCATTATTTTGTACCAGCACATTTCGAAAGCTCCTAGTCTCTTCTTGTGTAAACTATTTATCGTCCATGTTTCACTTCCATACATGGCTACACTCCATACAAAAATTTTCAGAAAAGACTTCCTAACACTTAAATCTATACTCGATGTTAACAAATTTCTCTTCTTCAGAAACGCTTTCCTTGCCATCGGCAGTGTATATTTTATATCCCCTCTACTTCGACCATTATCATTTATTTTGCTCCGCAAATAGCAATACTCGTCTACTGCTTTAAGTGTCTGATTTCCTAATCTAATTCCCTCAGTATCACCTTATTTAATCCCTCTACATTCTATTATCCTCGTTTCGCTTTTGTTGATGTTCATCTTATATCCTCCTTTCAAGAGACTGTACATTCCGTTCAACCGCTCTTCCAGGTCCTTTGCTGTCTCTGACAGAATTACAATGTCATCGGGAAACCCCAAAGTTTTTAACACCAAGAGGTGTTACTGACTGGAATTTTCGTAAGAGTTTCAGTGGCATGCTCTGACTACTATTCCTGTGCAAGACATCTATACCCTCCTCAAGAACGCCTACACTAATACAAAATTCCCTACTGAATATTTCACGTTATGAATGGGCGCACGTTCAAAATAGAAGACACACGTAGATGCTAGTGAACCACGGAACAAGTGGAGAGAAAGAACGGAAATATAATTAAATAATATGAGGCAGGAAACTCGACTCGAAAACACTATGTAGTCTGTTTCGTTACCTCGCTGGAGACGAAAGCAGTGGCCCTCACCTTCAAGAATCAGTGTTACAATTCTTCGACAGCTGATGCTTATATGTGTTCTGAGACTTTCCCGCGTATATGCTGCTTTCATGATTCTCTGATGTACTGGTGGTTGTTTCAGTCAAGGCATTCTTCAACAGTTTTGTGAGATCCTGAATGTGGAGAGTGAAATCCAGCAGTCTAACGTTTCAGATAGCATGCGTCGCAGTCTTCCAGTGATATAATTCTTGTCACTAAAGAGGGGGTAGAATTGCAATTACACCACTGGCCATTAAAATTGCTAAACTAAGAAGAAAAGCAGATGATAAACGGGTATTCATTGGACAAATATATTATACTAGCACTGACATGTGATTACATTTTCACGCAATTTGGGTGCATAGATCCTGAGAAATCAGTACCCAGAAAAACCACCTCTAGCTGTAATAACGGCCTTGATACGCCTGGGCATTGAGTCAAACAGAGCTTGGATGGCGTGTAGAGGTACAGCTGCCCATGCAGCTTCAACACGATACCACAGTTCACCAAGAGTAGTGACTGACGTATTGTGACGAGCCAGTTGCTTGGCCACCATTGACCAGACGTTTTCAATTGTGAGAGATCTGGAGAATCTGCTAGCCAGGGCAGCAGTTGAACATTTTCTGTATCCAGAAAGGTCCGTACAGGATCTGCAACATGCGAACGAGCATTATCCTGCTGAAATGCAGGGTTTCGCAGGGATCGAATGAAGGGTAGAGCCACGGGTCGTAACACATCTGAAATGTAACGTCCACTGTTAAAAGTGCCGTCAATGCGAACAAGAGGTGACCGGGACGTGTAACCAATGACATCCCATACCATCAGGCCGGGTGATACGCCAGTATAGCGATGACGAATACACGCTTCCAATGTGCGTTCAACGCGATGTCGCCAAACACGGATGCGACCATCATGATGCTGTAAACAGAACCTGGATTCATCCGAAAAAAATGACGTTTTGCCATTCGTGCACCCAGGTTCGTCGCTGAGTACACCATCGCAGGCGCTCCTGTCTGTGATGCAGCGTCAAGGGTAACCGCAGCCATGGCATCCGAGTTGATAGTCCATGCTGCTGCAAACGTCGTCGAACTGTTCGTGCAGATAGTTGTTGTCTTGCAAACGTCCCCATCTGTTGACTCAGGGATCGAGACGTGGCTGTACGATTCGTTACAGCCATGCGGATAAGATGCCTGTCATCTCGACTGCTAGTGATACGAGGCCGTTGGGATCCAGCACGGCGTTCCGTATTACCCTCCTGAACCCACCGATTCCATATTCTGATAACAGTCATTGGATCTCGATCAACGCGAGCAGAAATGTCGCGATACGATAAACCACAATCGCGATAGGCTACAATCCACCTTTATCAAAGTCGGAGACGTGATGGTACGCATTTCTCCTCCTTACACGAGGCATCACAACAACGTTTCACCAGGCAACGCCGGTCAACTGCTGTTTGTGTATGAGAAATCGGTTGGAAACTTTCCTCATGTCAGCACGTTGTGGGTTTCCCCACCGGCGCCAACCTTGTGTGAATGCTTTGAAAAGCTAATCATTTGCATATCACAGCATCTTCTTCCTGTCGGTTAAATTTCGCGTCTGTAGCAAATCATCTTCGTGGTGTAGCAATTTTAGTGGCCAGTAGCGCATGTACGAGGGACGTTCAATAAATAATGCAGCACCTTTTCTTCTCGACGGTTTTCGGAATTTGGTGTGGGAGATTGCGGAATATTCCCAGTTCAGCCCGTTTAGTTTCATCGAGTTCCGATAGGTGGCGATGTTGCACGTAATCTTCAAAATAGCATCTGTAACGGAGGTGAGTTCCAAGCAAGGAGCTGTCATTGAGTTCTTTTGGCGGAAAATCAGAGCCTAGCTGATATTCATAGGCGCTCTACGGATACCTGCCAGCCAATAATAGCACGATGATTCGTTGGAAAGCGCGGACAGTCTCATTCTAGGTGGCCGACGAATCGCGAACACCTCTTTGCTCAATTGGACGTCTCTGTTGGTAGTGCTGACACACTCGTATACCAGGTGGTGTCCTCAAATGTGTGAGCCCACTGGGTTCATCGCCGCCTAGCAGACGACAATAAAGAGCAACGAAGGACCATCTGTGCGAAGGTGCTTGCGCGTTAGGAGTCTGTATGTGGAAATTTTTTGTCGAATATCGCCACAAGCAATGAAACATGGATTCTTCACTTGGGACCGGATACAAATGACAGTCAATGGTGTGGCGTCACACCACCTCTCCTCCGAAGAAAAAGTTCAAAACTGCACCCCAGTCGGTAAAGTCATTGTGATGGCCTTCGGGGATACTGAAGGGGCTACTCTGCTTGATGTCCTCCCTGATGGTGCAACGATTAACTCTGAAGTATATTGTGTTACCCTCTGGAAATCGAAGAAACAACTGTCGCCACAAAAACGCAAACGAGTTTCTCCTTCCCAATGACAAAGCAAGGCCTCACACAAGTTTGTCCACCCGAGAGAGCTCAAAAAAGGTCGTTGGACTGTTCTTCCTCATCCACTGTACAGCCGGGATCTCGCACCTTCCGACTTCCGTCTGTTTGGCCCAATGAAGGATGCACTCCGTCGAAGAAGTACATGCACGATGGGAAGATTATTGATGCAATAAGGCGTTGGCTCCGACATCGACCAGTAGAGTGGTACCATACATGCGTACAGGCTCTCCCAGTAAGCTGGCGTAAGGTCGTCGCCTTGAACGGAGATTATGTTGAAAAATAGGGTTTTGTAGCCAAAAGAGTGGGGAATAATATAGTGTTTTTGAATCCTGAATAAAATCAACTTGCTTTCAGAAAACAAATGTGTCGCATTACTTATTGAGCGCCCCTCGTATGTTGCTTGCACTGTTCTAGAAACACAACAAAATAAAATTAAAAAAGCTTAAATCTGAAGTGGAAAAAAGAAAAGCTATTTAGAAATTCCTAGAAACAACATTTCGCAGTGTAATCTAAATTATCCTTCAACCCCTATTTGAATCGGTCATTTGAAGACGGGAACGAATTCAAAACCTCCTTTTGTGGGGAAATACAAAAACTTACTCGTGTTCTTATCTTTAATTTTGTCTTAACGAAACAGTTACATGAGAACCTTGGAAGGATGAAACGGATTGTCCTAAAGGAGGCATCATGATATTAAAAACCGAGGATTTGTTCCCTTTTTATAACCCATTACGTGTGAGTCATTAAAACTTCTTGTGACAACACCAGAAATAGTCATATTTTCACAAAACATTCATACTATGACATATACAAGCAATGCATATACTTGTTGAACGTTTTGAAAGCATTGCCTATAAAATTTACTCTGAAAGTCATTATTATCTCTGACTACCACCGTCCTCTGCAGTAGCTGTTGTTGGTCACATCAGCTTTTCCATTGCACACCATTTTTGTTGGAATATGGGGGCCCCTTGCGTTGTACTTTTGCAAAAAGAAAGATTTTTTCACCACATTTTCAATGAACTCAGCTTGTAGGTAAGAAATATTCTAACTGCCTGTACTTGTAGATTGAAAATAAGGACTTTTCCAGGAACTTTGTTGAGGTTTTGTACATTTAGGCCACCAGTTTTTGAGACCGACAGTACTTTCACCAGAGATTTCAGTAACATTGTCTTCGTTGAGGTTTAAATCAAATCATTGTACTGTTGTCGTGTTTACATTCTGTCAATTCGTTTGATTTTCCCTTTCAAAATCCCAAAATTGCGATCACATTGAAGATAGGAGTACCCTCCCAAAGGGAAATTATAATATATCTTTGTAAATGGTCGAGTAGCAGCCAGTGGAGGTAGAAAGCGCACCTGAAGATGTTGTTAGGTTTTGACACCCGCAGGCGTCATGAAAAGGTGAAGCTGTTTAATCTCAGGGTCCATATAGTTTATATTCAACAGCAGCTTGCTACATACTTCGTCAGGAAAAGTAGCCTACAACAAAAAACATCACATTAGAGAGGCCGAAGTAACACGCCTTTAAAACATCTAGAACAACTTCTATATCAACAACTATTATTCATTAAAATTTAATGAAGAATATCTAAACTCGGACATCCGATATTAGACACAAAAAATACTCTGATCCACTGCCAATAGATTTTAAGAAACTGAACAGCAAATACGACCACTCATGTTGAGGGTGAGCTCAGAATACGCATCTGTATGCTAACACACGTTTGGTGAAAATAAAAATAAGAAAGAAAAATCGATTTTTTGGCACTTGTTCCTTTCTTCAAACTACCGATTCATTTGTAGTTTCGTAGAGGTGAAGAAGATAAAACTAGACTAATTACTGTAAAGTTTGGAAGGTAGGAGATGAGATACTGGCAGAAGTAAAGCTATGAGGACCGGGCGTGAGTCGTGCTTCGGTAGCTCAGATGGTAGAGCACTTGCCCGCGAAAGGCAAAGGTCCTGAGTTCGAGTCTCGGTCGGGCACACAGTTTTAATCTGCCAGGAAGTTTCATATCAGCGCACACTCCGCTGCAGAGTGAAAATCTCATTCTAGACTAATTACAGTTCAGACAGAAGCATTCATACCATGTTTTGCCTGTGACTGGAAATCCACATATACTATAAAAACCTACGTATGTATTTGTGTGTGTGTGTGTGTATTTATGTTCCTCCTAAACCAGAGGACCGATTTTAAGCAAACTTGCTACATATACCCTTTACTATCAGGTAACAATAGCTGCGGGGATAAGAACAACTTACCTATTATAACTCAGGAGATATGACGTCATAATCATTGAGATGCGTGAAAAACTACTGCGTCATGCTTTAATACATTCCTTTTAAATTTATTACTTCTTTGCTACTGGCTCTATTCCCATCATATTTCGTAGACAGTATCTACAAATGCCACTGAATGTACCTACATAAAAATATCATTGTAAGACACATAGTCCAGTAGGCATGACGTCATAAACAGTGAGATGCGTGAAAATGCCGTATCATGTGTGAAGTTTTAATACACTTATTCTTTACATCTCATTTGAAGAGATATACGAGTGGATGAAAGCCAAGGGCTTAACCTGAAGACCGATAACCAGTCTCCATAATCTGTTTCGCGGGCAAGAAGCTCGGTATAGATCACTGACAATACATTGAAATTTTTCTTAGACCAGAGAGCAGTTCAAGATCATTATACACTGACAAATCCTGAGAGCACAAACATCTCCCTGACTAGAAAAAAATTCCTTTTCGTGCAGAGTCCATTAATCTCATCAGATTTCTTCCACAGAGGCGTCAGTACTTAGAACACCTTTATTGTATATGTCCTGTAAATCTGAATTATATTAACAACATGATGGCCATTACTCGAGTAACCTCCAATCCAAGTGTGTAAATGGAGGTGACAGAAATGTCAGCGAGATTAGTCCTTTACTTTATCACTGTGAAAACGTCGTCTCCAAGCAAAGTGCCCTTCTGTTGTTTGTCACGCACAGTTGCATATCTAAAGCAAACAGAGACAGATATTAGTTTTGCGATAGCGTAACTCAAGGTGCTGCAAATACTGCAGAGATACCTTTCTGAAGACGCGATAAGCACGAAACGATTTATCATTGTGTAGGCTTCCTCTATTCAGATCTGCAAATGCTTTGTCATAGAAAAGCGACTGTTTAGGGTATCTCAACCAGAGTTTAACGTAGCTCAAACAAGGTTGCAAAAAAGAAAAAAAAGTGGTAGCATAAATTATGTTGTAGATTATGCTGTATTACTTGCTGACTATATGAAATCTATCAAGAAATATAATAATCTTCCAGGAGAAAATAAGAGTACCCATTTGATTAAATAATAAAAGTTATGTACATCCGAAATATGTAAGTGTCTGAATAAAGAAGTCTCTCCTGTATCTGACAGAACTGCTCTGCGAAAGATGTATATTAATCCTAACTATGGAAACTGAAGATTCGAATATCAACAGTGTTAGAAAAAGAATACATTGCTGCTCGCTGTAGACATGACTCGTTTAGTTGCAGACGGGTTCAAAGAAAAGACTGTTACACATTGTAGCTTTCGGCCAAAAACTTCTTCAACAAAGAAAACGCACACACATTCACACAAGCAAGCACACCTAACGCACACAAGATCGCTACCACCGACAACTCCTTGTGCCTGTCTACAACTCGACGGGTCACCTTTAGGGTGAGTAGCCATCTATCCTTTTCCTAATAGTGTGTCTATCAACCCTAGATTTTTACTCTGTTTGCGCCTGTTTGCGTAAAATATGATCAGGGCTCGCCTTCTACACTTTAAGTCATCTGTACCTGTTGTTTTCAGTATGAGAAAACAGGGCAAAAAGTATCATCAGAGTTCAAATAACAATCAGCAGTAACGCTACCCAACACAATAAGTGAATTTTCAAGCAACACACAACATTTGAGGTAACACAGATACACAGCTCCCAAGGCATTTGGAAAGGGGGTCCAAAGACGGCCAATTGGCCCCTCCCGAAAAACCTTATAGGTTCTAAACATCCGTTGAACATCCTGTCGAACTCCAACACACGCAAAATTCGCTTCGCACCTAAACTCGCCATGTTTGCGACTAGCGCTGACTGTCGGCAAATTACTAAACTACGCTGTGGTGGTATACATGAAAATAAAACTTTCAGGGTTTCTCTTCAAAATGACATATGTATGATATCTGTACAATGTTTGATCCTTGTGATTCTCAGTGACTCTGCTGAATTGCAGATTGAACACAGCTGAGCCCCACGGGAAGTACTGTAACTTTAGCAAGCGTTTCGTATCATTAACTTTGTTTCTTGGTTGTCACTCTGCTCACGGCAAATTATGCCAATTCCTTGATGCGTCGTGATTTCGGGGCTCGTCTGTGGTCAAGATGGATGCGAAGCTTGACAGAACCGTGTCAGAACAGTGTCCTCAATATTTTCTCCGTCACTTCCTCATACAGCCCTTATCAAGCTGCAAATTCCCTGGCGCGCAGATAACGACGGCATTTGCCAGAATAACATAAACGAGACAGCTGTTTACGTGTTCATCATCCGTTCGCCAATTTCCCTAACGATGCACCCTCTTCTTTCTGCACAGCAGAACCACAAAAGTAGTTTATCGTTTTCTGTGGACGAAGAAGACCGGTGATGCCTTGCTTAACACCCAAGTGGCGTTACATTGCAGAGCTGTTAAGCAAATCTCTGAAAAACTCAGCCATGTTACACCGTAGGTGTGTACATTCATACATAATCTTCAGAGCTTAATGCTTCAGTCGTAAAAAGATAATAGTATTTTTGGGATAGGAGAGAGGAATAAAAGCGTGCAGTTTCAAGTTCGAAAAGATGTCCTCTCCAGGAACTGAAATCTTATCAAACTTTATGGGGTGCAACACAGAGCCAAATATGCTCATAGAGCCACGAATTTCGCTGTCCAGTTGGCCAGACTACACGAGATCAAGAAACCTAATAATTTATCTAGACACGCTCGTATCACACTCATTACAACACCAGAAAGTGTCAGAGTTGGCAAATGGCAACTTTTTTCTTGCCTCAGTAAACGTTTTATTCAGATGTTACAGTTTAGGTGTAATTTTGCAATAAAAATAATATCTGAGTATACCTATGTTACGAGGGCTATCCACAAAGTACATTACGTTTTGGAATTAAAAATAAATAAAGTATTGGAAATTTATTTTATTATATACAGATGAAAGCCCCACTTAAATACTACTTTTCTACATAGTTGCCATTTAAATTAAGGCACTTATCGTAGCGATGGACGAGCTTGGAAATTCCTTCGTCGTAAAATTCGGCCGCCTGCGCCTTCAACCACGTAATGACTGTATTTTGGGACAGAAAAGGTGTGATTTTTGTGTATTTTCTGGAAAGAGGCACTACAATAAACTTTCAAAGGTATTTCCAATCTCTGCACAACCTCAGAAGAGCAATACAAAACAAGCACAGGGGAAAGTTGGGCTCAAAGATCTTGCTGATTCACGACAACGCCCGGGACCACACGGCAAATACCACTCGTAAAGTTCTCGAATCTCTAAAGTGGGAGTTGTTTCCTCATCCGCCGTACAGTCCCGACCTGGCACCGAGCGACTTCCACTTATTCCCAGCAATGAAGAAGTGGTTGGCTATGCAGCGTTTTGATGACGAAGCACAGCTTCAAGAAGAGGTAACCACGTGGTTGAAGGCGCAGGCGGCCGAATTTTACGACGAAGGAATTTCCAAGCTCGTCCATCGCTACAATAAGTGCCTTAATTTAAATGGCAACTATGTAGAAAAGTAGTATTTAAGTGTGTCTTTCATATGTATATAACAAAAAAAATTTTCCAATACTTTATTTATTTTTAATTCCAAAACGTAATCTACTTTGTGGATAGCCCTCGTATAAGTATGACTTTTTTTAATAGAGACATACCTACACCGCCGTGCCTTTTCGACAGCATTTCACATTCACTGTATAAACGTAGCTTGTCTAACTTCTCCTTATTGGTGTCCATGACTGTATGAGAGGAATATTGAAGCAGAAATGACCTGCCGGTAGGCAGCACAGTTACTGCTACTCTTTAACGGCGTTGGAAAGGGCTCGAAAAGACAAGAACAGTGATACAATAATTGTTAATTCTGATGTGGAAACTCTTCACAACAGAATCCGAGAAATACTCTAAAACTGAAAGGCACGACGGCGAGAATCAGTTACGGCCTTGTAAACGCGCTCATGCCAGGGCACGTCACTGTATCAGTCCTTTCAACTGTTTTCTTGTCTGCACTGCAGAACCAGCAGAAACTGTGCTGCCTATCGGCAGGTCATTTCTTCTTCAACATTCCTCGCATACAGTCATGTATACCAATGAGGAGAAGTTAGACATGCTACTTTCGTACGGTGAATGTGAAATGCTGTCGAAAAGGCACGGCGGTGTAGGTATGTCTCCCCTGCTATTCGCTGTCCGTCGCGCAAAGCCCTTGCACGAATTACTACGTCACTAGTGCGAAAAGGTAGCTTCAGCGTCAGACGACGAGGACGAAGACTGCAAATGACAGAGCACAGGACGAAGCTGTTCTGGCAACGACGCTTATCATTTCGCACGGTGGTACGAGACATATTACCAAGGAATGTGTGATCAGCCAGAAGACTGTCATTTGCGGCTTGCATCGACATAAATTCCATCCTTATCAACTGTCACTACATCAGGCATTCGGAGAACATGGTTTTGGAAGTCATGTCAATTTCTATCAGTTTGTTCTGCAGCGCCTGTGAGACGACAGTGCATTTCTCCAACGTGTGCTCTTTACTGATTAAGTGACATTTACGAACCACGACAATGTAAATTTACGTAACATGCACTACTGGGCAGCTGTTAAGTCCACACTGGCTTGTTCAGGTATCACATCAACGACCGTGAAACTGCAGCATCACAGGACATTCCATTGTGGAACCTGACTGCATCCCAGGTGTGTTAAATGGATATACACCTGCACTCTTTCTTACGAACACTCTACCTGTTCTTCAAGAAGAGTCGCCTTCGAATAAGTCACACTGTATGTGGTCCCAACACGACGGGTGCCCAGTTAACTCTTCCCGTGTTGCAACGCAAATACTGAATGAAACGTTTCCTGACTGCTGGACAGGACAGAACACTGCAATACAATCGCTGGCCGGGTCCCCTTATTTGACTTCGCTTGATTTCTTCCTATGGAGAGCACTGAGAGATGCAGTCGATCATGGAGCTCCAACTACGCCAGAAGATACGACCCGTCGAATCGCCACAGAATACAGTGGCATATCATCTAGTTTACAGTCATCTGTTTATCTACCTCTCGAAAGGCAATTTCAAGGGTGCTTTGCCGTCGACGGTAAACAATTTGAGCACAAGCGTAAGTAAAGTGTAAACTACATTTCGTTAAGAAAAGTGACAGATCGTCATTTATTCTAATAAGATGTGTAGTTTATTTGAAGTGTATTCCGTCATTTATTCTGATAAAATGTGTAGTTTATTTGAAGTGTATTCCGTCTGATTACAATTATATCAGTATCCAGAACAGGTGTTTTACCTTTAAAAAGCATTCACGTATCTCCTTGTAAGGACAGATCAGGTTCTTCTTATTTTTATTATTTTTCCTTTCCAAATCCTTTTTTACTTCGTTGACCCAGCTTGCTGTGGACTTCTTACTCCACAAATATTTGAAAATCTTATTAGTTAATCTACTGTCTTAGATTCGAAATAAATGTCCAAAAAACATGGGTCTTCTTTTTCTCATTATATTTGAAATATTTTCTGTATATTGGTGTATTTCAACATTACTTCGTAATTTCCAACCTTCTGCTGTGTTTTTTTGGTCCTAATATTTTCTTTATAATTCGTCTTTCAAGTGCTTCTAATTTATCTAAATTATAGTTTTTATGTCAGGCAATTGCTTGCATACAGAAATTCTGTCTTCACTACTGTATTGTAATGCCTCATTTTTGCATTTTTGGATAGGCACTTTTATTATAGAGATCTTTGGCGATACCATATGCTCTCCCCATTTTATGCACCCTTTCCTCTACTGCAGATTTCTCCAAAGCATTTTCTTGTATTATCTCCCCTAGATACTGAATATTTTTACTCCCTCTATTTGACCGATATCTGTTTTCAGGAATTTTGGAGCATCTTTAACGTTTGTTACAAATTTCGTTTTTTCTGCAGACATTTTTATGCCAGTTCTGCTGGCTATTTCATCCAAGAGGTTTATCTGTGTTATAGCAGATGCCACATTTTCGGAAAGTATATCAAAATCATCTGCAAATGCAAGACAGTTGATTTCCATCTTTTTGTTTCGTCTACCTAATCTTATAGGCGAGATGTTGTGTTCAATAAGTTTTACATTCCAAATTCTCACTGTTTTCTGTTGTTGTTGTTGTTGTTGTGGTCTTCAGTCCTGAGACTGGTTTGATGCAGCTCTCCATGCTACTCTATCTTGTGCAAGCTTCTTCATCTCCCAGTACCTACTGCAACCTACATCCTTCTGAATCTGCTTAGTGTATTCACCTCTTGGTCTCCCTCTACGATTTTTACCCTCCACGCTGTCCTCCAATACTAAATTGGTGATCCCTTGATGCCTCAGAACATGTCCTACCAACCGATCCCTTCTTCTGGTCAAGTTGTGCCACAAACTTCTCTTCTCCCCAATCCTATTCAATACTTCCTCATTAGTTATGTGATCTACCCATCTAATCGTTAGCATTCTTCTGTAGCACCACATTTCGAAAGCTTCTATTCTCTTCTTGTCCAAACTATTTATCGTCCATGTTTCACTTCCATACATGGCTACACTCCATACAAATACTTTCAGAAACCACTTCCTGACAAATCTATACTCGATGTTAACAAATTTCTCTTTTTCAGAAACGCTTTCCTTGCCATTGCCAGTCTACATTTTATATCCTCTCTACTTCGACCATCATCAGTCATTTTGCTCCCCAAATAGCAAAACTCCTTTACTACTTTAAGTGTCTCATTTCCTAATGTAATTCCCTCAGCATCACCCGACTTAATTCGACTACATTCCATTATCCTCGTTTTGCTTTTGTTGATGTTCATCTTATATCCTCCTTTCAAGACACTGTCCATTCCCTTCAACTGCTCTTCCAAGTCCTTTGCTGTCTCTGACAGAATTACAATGTCATCGGCGAACCTCAAAGTTTTTATTTCTTCTCCATGGATTTTAATACCTATTCCGAATTTTTCTTTTGTTTCCTTCACTGATTGCTCAATATACAGATTGAATAACATCGGGAATAGGCTACAACCCTGTCTTACTCCTTTCCCAACCACTGCTTCCCTCTCATGTCCCTCAACTCTTATAACTGCCACCTGGTTTCTGTACAAGTTGTAAATAGCCTTTCGCTCCCTGTATTTTACCCCTGCCACCTTTAGAATTTGAAAGAGAGTATTCCAGTCAACATTGTCAAAAGCTTTCTCTAAGTCTACAAATGCTAGAAACGTAGGTTTGCCTTTCCTTAATCTTTCTTCTAAGATAAGTCGTAAGGTCAGTATTGCCTCACGTGTTCCCATATTTCTACGGAATCCAAACTGATCTTCCCCGAGGTTGGCTTTTACTAGTTTTTCCATTCGTCTGTAAAGAATTCGTGTTAGTATTTTGCAGCTGTGACTTATTAAACTGATAGTTCGGTAATTTTCACATCTGTCAACACCTGCTTTCTTTGGGATTGGAATTACTATATTCTTCTTGAAGTCTGAGGGTATATCGCCTGTTTCATACATCTTGCTCACCAGATGGTAGAGTTTTGTCAGGACTGGCTCTCCCAGGGCCGTCAGAAGTTCCAATGGAATGTTGTCTACTCCGGGGGCCTTGTTTCGACTCAGGTCTTTCAGTGCTCTGTCAAATTCTTCACGCAGTATTGTATCTCCCATTTCATCTTCATCTACATCCTCTTCCGTTTCCATAATATTGTCCTCAAGTACATCGCCCTTGTATAGACCCTCTATATACTCCTTCCACCTTTCTTGCTTTCCCTTCTTTGCTTAGAACTGGGTTTCCATCTGAGCTCTTGATATTCATACAAGTCGTTCTCTTATCTCCAAAGGTCTCTTTAATTTTCCTGTAGGCAGTATCTATCTTACCCCTAGTGAGATAAGCCTCTACATCCTTACATTTGTCCTCTAGCCATCCCTGCTTAGCCATTTTGCACTTCCTGTCGATCTCATTTTTGAGACGTTTCTATTCCTTTTTGCCTGCTTCATTTACTGCATTTTTATATTTTCTCCTTTCATCAATTAAATTCAATATTTCTTCTGTTACCCAGGGATTTCTACTAGCCCTCGTCTTTTTACCTACTTGATCCTCTGCTGCCTTCACTAGTTCATCCCTCCAAGCTACCCATTCTTCGTCTACTGTATTTCTTTCCCCCATTCCTGTCAATTGTTCCTTTATGCTCTCCCTGAAACTCTGTACAATCTCTGGTTCTTTCAGTTTATCCAGGTCTCATCTCCTTAAATTCCCACCTTTTTGCAGTTTCTTCAGTTTCAATCTGCAGTTCATAACCAATATATTGTGGTCAGAGTCCACATCTGTCCCTGGAAATGTCTTACAATTTAAAACCTGGTTCCTAAATCTTTGTCTTACCATTATATAATCTATCTGATACCTTTTAGTATCTCCAGGATTCTTCCATGTATACAACCTTCTTTTATGATTCTTGAACCAAGTGTTAGCTATGATTAAGTTATGCTCTGTGCAAAATTCTACCAGGCGGCTTCCTCTTTCATTTCTTAGCCCCAATCCATATTCACCTACTACGTTTCCTTCTCTCCCTTTTCCTACACTCGAATTCCAGTCACCCATGACTATTAAATTTTCGTCTCCCTTCACTATCTGAATAATTTCTTTTATTTCATCATACATTTCTTCAATTTCTTCGTCATCTGCGGAGCTAGTTGGCATATAAACTTGTACTACTGTGGTAGGTGTGGGCTTCGTATCTATCTTGGCCACAATAATGCGTTCAGTATGCTGTTTGTAGTAGCTTACCCGCATTCCTATTTTCCTATTCGTTATTAAACCTACTCCTGCATTACCTCTATTTGGTTTTGTGTGCAGCATTATTAATTGCTTTGGATATGTTTTGGCAGTTGCCATCTTTAGCCACTTTAATATCATCTTGATAGCTTTTAATTGATTGTTTAGTTGTACTATGTCTGTATTATATTTTATTAACCGCTATCACTTTGTCTGTTCTTTATTAGGTATTAGTTTGACTTTACAGAGGCAATGTACAGCATCAAATTCACCATTCCTTACCACTTCAACATTCATAATTTCTACTGCATTTTTTTGCGAAATATCCACGTGATCTAAGTGAAATTTTCCTAATATTATGCATGTTTTAGCTTTCTTAGGGAATTTCCTAAACAAGTTTGACTTTTTCAGGTGAGAGCTTTGGCGCAAACTAATTAGCCTCATACCATTTGCACTGGTTCTTCTACGAGCTGGGTATTGACCTACTACATTTCTAAATTTCTTTTCTCTGACTGTTTGGGTACTGAAGTCTCCTAGTAGTAATATTGTGTTCATCTTTGAAATTTTGGATATTTCAGTTTCTAAAATATCCCAGAATATCCCAGAATTCCTCTGTTTTTGTGGATTTTTCATGTTGTCTTCATTTATTTGTGCATGGCTATTAACAAGTGTGTAGATCTTGTTTTATGAACACAGAAAGCTGTACCCAATAATGGCATCTGATTCATAATTTTGATTTCTAGTTTGCCTTTGAAGATTCTGTAGTTACAAGTATCTACTAAATTTTCATCTAGGAACCTTGTTTCTTGAACTGCTAAAATCTGAATTTTGTTTTCTTCTAAAAGTATTTCTAGTTCTTTTTGTTTACCAGTCTTGAGTGGAGAATTCATATTTAAAGTGCCTAGGAAGAGTTTATTTTTGAATTTGATTTTCGTTTACCAGTGTTGATTAGAGATTTCACATTTAAAGTGCCCAGGAAGAGTTTATTATTGAATTTTATTTTAGAAGAATCCCAATTTTGCTCCGATTGAACCTTTTGATTACAGTTGTCTGGTTATAATTATGAAGTTTGACCGACTGACGTCTCTGTTTCGGATTTGACAACTAAGCAGTGACGCAGAGCGTTTAAATGAAAATCTGCTTCATGAAAAAGAACTAGAAATACTTTTAGAAGAAAACAAAATTAGATTTTAGCAGTTCAAGAAACAACGTTCCTAGATGAAAATGTAGTAGATACTTGTAACTACGGAATCTTCAAAGGCAAACCAGACTCCCCACAACCCTTGGTCCCAGTGCACTGCGTGATGCAATGGTGGGTTTCTCTCTCGAGTTACCACCTGGGTAGTGCATTCATTTTGCGGACTTTCGGGCCGGCCGGAGTGGCCGAGCGGTTCTAGGCGCTACAATCTGGAACCGCGCGACCGCTACGGTCACAGGTGAAAATCCTGCCTCGGACATGGATGTGTGTGATGTCCTTAGGGTTAGTTAGGTTTAAGTAGTTCTGAGTTCTAGGGGACTAATGACCTCAGAAGTTGAGTCCCATAGTGCTCAGAGCCATTTGAACCATTTTTTGTGGATTTTCGATTCTGCAATTAAAAATGCATTACATACAAAGTAAGGAAGTGGATTCCAAGGTAAGATCGTATTGTTAGTCCGAAATTTGACTTTTTGTTCGTGGTTCACTCCACTAGGCTCTTAAGTATTATTATTATTATTATTATTATTATCTGAGAAATGTAATTCAACAGTATCTTTTTTCGTGAATAGGTCTGATTATCAGAATGAGACTTTCACTCTGCAGCGGAGTGTGCGCTGATATGAAACTTCCTGGCAAAGGTCCCGAGTTCGAGTCTCGGTCGGGCACACAGTTTTAATCTGCCAGGAAGTTTCAGGTCTGATTATCATTATGAAGTTTCATCGACTGACGTCTGTGTTTCGGATGACAACGAAGCAGCAACGCAGAGGGTTTAAATGAAAATCTGCTTGATGAAAATATAGTCGTTTCCACAAAAACTTTTTCTAGGCCCCATCTAATGCGACAGGAGCTGTTACAAGCCGTAGTTCCATATACAAAAATCATAGCTAATCCTGTATCCAGGTCATATAGGAAATGAGGTTTTATCTTTGTAGCGCAGGCCTGTCTTTCTGCGTAGAAGAACGGATCCTGGCGTAAGAGCTCTGCTTGGCGGTGTTGGCACTGCATTATCGATTCTGGCTGCATTGACTTCCTATTTTAGTACATTTCTGGGATTATTTTGCGAAAGGTTTCAGTTTCAATACTAACAAGCGCTATATCACTGTAATTGTCTTCCCAAGAGCTACTGAATGTAGTGATGAAAAGTATATGCTCCAGTAAAAAAGAAAAAAAGAACGCGGTTCAATATCTTGAACCGTTCACGAAATAAAAGGGGTATTATGTGTTACGTGACTCACCCAGTAAATTTCAAAGTGCTGAATGCTTATTTCAACAATAACTATAGACGCAATTGGAACGTAAAAGTCAATCACCCCCCCTTGTGTTCACTGTCTTTTGATTACCATTTACCGTTCCAGTTTGCTGTGCCAGTCTCTGAATCTGTCGCACTGACAGCAAACTCGTGACGAATCAAACATAATATGACGGTTGTAGCCGATTCCAGCGATTGATCAACGATGATGTAATCAACCAACATGGGATCTCTACGCTAATGTACGCCGTAAGGAATGAGTCATTTAAATTGAAACGACAAATTATGCGTTCCAGTACTATTGACTTCACAATGACTCGTGAAGATTGACTCCAGAACAACACACAGCGAAAAAATCTAAATTTATTTCTGTTTGATCACAATCACATTAAAAAACGCGGTGCGATTATGGACATCAGCGCTATGCTGGTCCTGCTGCAACGAAAAACGGTAGAGGTGAAGTCTGTGACGCCGCAATATAATGAGAACGTTATTCTGTGATATTTCAGAATCACGAGCAACTTGTCGATAACTTAGGTCAGAGTTTACAGCAACAGCAGCCAACACCGTAATCTGGTTATTTCCTCCCTTTACAATATACTTCTAAGCGTCCTTTCTTCGACTGTATGCATACACTGATTGTTAACTCTTCCACAATGCGGAACAAGGAATCAAAGAGACGGCAATATCGCTGGCAAACTTTTAGCATAAAGAGTGATAACCTTTGTGATGTTTCTCTTTGATGCAACATAAATTAAAATCCTTTCAGGCTGTTCTCTAGCAGCCTATACCATTTCACTCTTTAATTAAAATACGGATACCTGAAAAAGAAGTATGACACTGTTCCACAAAACTGAATGAACATGAGGTGAATAGCACTGATACTTAATAAGACTCTATTCAGTACTAGTATTTTCAGAAGCACAATCCTCTCCTCTTGCAAAGTTAATTTTTTTTAAAAATTTCTGTGGTAAGATCTAAAATTTCAGAGCCCGCGTGTAGCTGCTAATCCTCATTCATTGTGGAATCAAGGTATAACCGGTATCGCGGTAATGAATCGCATCTTCAGGTATATGTAATAAAGGCCATTAAATGACAGAAAAACTAACAGTACCTACTATGATGGAGATAGAAAAGTACTCACTTGGCAAGATTACATAAAGCCACTACACTAATACGATTTCTCAATGTTCTGTATTGCACATACCGTGGCATCATCAAATGCAATAGAAATTGAAAGATCCATCAATAATCTTAGCTAATTACGGATCATCACTGAGGGATATTCTAATTTGGACCTGAAAAATGGGGCGGATAAGCGGAAGAACACGCAACTTTGGCATCGGAATCCTCTATATATTGGGTTTGTGCATAAGTTCTTAGCATTTTCCCATAAGTTTAATAAACACAACATATACACATAACAGAGACTGTAGTCAAACTGCCTATTGTCTTCTGTCTCTGGTCCTTCGGCCGACGTTCGTCTGATGATTTTACTGACGTTTCGCCAGCCCGAGTGGCTGGCACTGTCAAAGCTTCATCCTCCACTGCTGGTGGTGAACAGCAATGGAGGGTGAAGTTTTTGAGAATGCCAGGCACTCGTGCTGGCGAAACGTCAATAAAATCATCAGACGAATGTCGGACGAAGAACCCGAGACAGAAGCGAATAGGCAGTTTGTCAACAAGCGGCCACGAAAGCCGTAACAATTTTGTGGAGAATGTAGTCATCAATAACATATCCTTCTTCACTATTTACAAAGGTCTGTCAAACGCTTGTGCAACGGTCTGCCAAAGCTGGCGGAACTTTTTTCCGCTACTGTAGTAATCAATTGGTGTTGAGGCGAAGAACTCATCTTGCCATCTTCATCCGGAAAGGATATTCCTTGAAGGTTTTTCGATAGAGAGAGGAAAAGATGAAAGCCTGAGAGCGCAAAATCAGCTGAATAGGGAGCGTACAGTGTGACTTTCCAGCCCAACTCCTGTATAGTTTTTTTGTCATCCTAGCAGAATGCATGGGGGGGGGGGGGGGGAGGGTTAATAAAAATTGTTTAAATGGCTCTGAGAACTATAGGACTTAACACCTGAGGTTCAAATGGTTCAAATGGCTCTGAGGACTATGGGACTTAACATCTGTGGTCATCAGTCCCCTAGAACTTAGAACTACTTAAACCTAACTAACCTAAGGACATCACACACATCCATGCCCGAGGCAGGATTCGAACCTGCGACCGTAGCGGTCGCGCGGTTCCAGACTGAAGCGTCTAGAACCTCTCGGCCACCACGGCCGGCGGGGTTAATATCATATTTGGATGCGCGCAGATCTTTGTATGGGGAGTTATTTCTTTGTTTGGCCTCAACCATTCATTTCTTTTCCTTACGTAGCGTAAAAACACTAACTGTCGTCAGCAATAACGATACGGGATAGGGATGGTCAGTGTTGTTTACGAGCCAATTGATGACGAACAGGTAGAGATGCACATAAGGCCACTCACTGATTTCTCTGATTTGGACTCAGAGCATGCGGTACCCATTCACCCCATTTTTGAACATTCCCCATTGCATGCAAATGTCGTACGATGGTGGACAGTTCTTCACACCTGCCAGTTCTCGAGTACTGTGACGTGACTCATTCTGAGTTAATGCTTTTAAACGATCTTCATCAAACCCCGAAGGTCTTCCTGAACGTGAAAAGTCACTAACGATAAAACCATTTTCTTGCCGTACTCTGTCTAATGGCATCATCCCCGTACACGTCGCAAATGATTCTGGCTGCCTCTGCTGCTTTCACCACTCTACTGAATTCAGACAGAAGAAGATGTCGGAAATATTCCGATTTCCCCACTTGGCACTCCATTATCTATCGTCCACAGCTCCACTCACTATCTACAACTGACAAAGTGACAACGTGTAAACTCAAATAGCAACAGTGAACTATAAATAAAAAATGAAAATCTATAAATAAATCCATAGCAATCCGAATACCAACATGCAAAACAAAAACACTACGAACCTAGGCACCAACCTAATACAATTCGGTGACTACTTACCATGGCTGAATTCCTGATAGTACTTAGAAAAACAAGTATCTTGGAGCGACTATTACTGGCGGCACAGTCTCTATAACTATGCACTTAAGCTCTGTATATGCTTTCATGCTTGTAACTTCAGCTCAGTGCCTCATTAGAAAAAAAAATTCAGTGCGAATTTGTTTTTTTTTTTTTTAACTGGAATGAGCAGTTTAAAAAAGGGATTCCCATATAAAAACAATGGAACTGCACTCTGTTTCACGGACACCAGCGCTGTGTAGTAGAATATCGATAGCACCCTCTTGTAGGCCCCTGTCAATCGTGTGAATATAGTCAAGACTTTTTCCTTGTGATATGCATGTTATTATTATGTCATTGCTTCTGATGTCTATGGACTGAAAATGATGTACACGGTGTTGTTTCCTAAGAATGTACCCTTCATATCGGTCATGTGAGCTGCTATTAGGTAAATACTTATACTCAAATAAAAATTGCGTTAAAAGTAATCTTAAACTGGCCAGGATAAAGTAAGACTACCGCTGCGTACACCCAAACGACAAACGCCATTTAAAAGAGTGCGCTACAATGCCCTTAACGCTACTAACGCATCTCAGATGGGAAAGTTAGGTTTCGTCTGTCTCTTTCCCCAGTGCAGTACACTTTTTTGCTCGTTGCGAGTACTTATCTATAAGCTATTTGGAAAGCCACAGCGCGAGATACGTCCCGGACTGTGTGTGCAAGACATTGTGCACACAGGTGACACTTGCTGACAGCTTAATAACGATGTAACGCGGACAGTGAGTTGCGCTTCCGCAAAAAATACAAAAAACTGGTAGGGAAAAAAAAGCTACACATATGTCTGACGCACACACAGGCCTTTCAAACAGAAACCATATTCGAACAATAAAAGCCCCACTCCGTAGTACAAAAGACCTGATAAAACAGCGCTTTAAATCATTGTTTCTGCGGACAAGGGCTGCGTTATTGTAAAGGCTCTTCGTGCAATTCATGTAACAGGCAGAGTGCGTAATGGCAAGACAATGCGAAAGGAACTGCAGGGCTGACCACACATTCAGCGTGCATTATGAAGAGCGTCAGCCACCATTTGCTTCTTTGCATGCACTGCTAACAATTCAACGCTGAACAATTAATGCTGCTGTTTCTTGTGGAGAAAATGCTTAAATAACGCCTTTCTTCTCATTTTATAATAATGCTCTAGTTCTTATTCGGTACGAGCAACTCCCTGAATTGTCTAGACCAGAAACGTACACAGAACACTGAGATTATATTTTAACGATGGTTTACGACTGGGCAAGTCATTGCCTCACACTAATTTAGTATTGCAGTTTTAACGTTGTGCAAGATTTAAAATTAGCAGCAAGAACATTAACTACACTACTGGCCATTAAAATCGCTACACCAAGAAGAAATGCAGATGATAAATGGGTATTCATTGCACAAATATATTATACTAGAACTGACATGTGATTACATTTTCATGCAATTTGGGTGCATAGATCCTGAGAAATCAGTACCCAGAACAACAACCTCTGGCCGTGATAACGGCCTTGATACGCCTGGGCATTGAGTCAAACAGAGTTTGGATGGCGTGTACAGGTACAGCTACCCATGCAGCTTCAACACAATACCACAGTTCATCAAGAGTAGTGACTGGCGTATAGTGACGAGCCAGTTGCTCAGCCACGATTGACCAGACGTTTCCAGTTGGTGAGAGATCTGGAGAATGAGTTGGCCAGGGCAGCAGTCGAACATTTTCTGTATCCAGAAAGGCCCGTACAGGACCTGCAACATGCGGTCGTCCATTATCTTGCTGAAATGTAGGGTTTCGCAGGGATCGAATGAAGGGTAGAGCCACGTAACACATCTGAAATGTAACGTCTACTGTTCGAAGTGCCGACAACGCGAACAAGAGGTGACCGAGATATGTAACCAATGGCACCCCATAGCATCACACCGGCTGATACGCCAGTATGCGATGACGAATACACGCTTCCAATGTGTACTCACCGCGATGTCGCAAAACACGGATGCGACCATCATGATACTGTAAACTGAACCTGGATTCATCCGAAAAAATGACGTTTTGCCATTCGTGCACCCAGGTTCGTCGCCGAGTACACCATCGCAGGCGCTCCTGTCTGTGATGCAGCGTCAAGGGTAACCGCAGCCATGGTCTCCGAGCTGATAGTCCATGCTGCTGCAAACGCCGTCGAACTGCTCGTGCAGATGGTTGTTGTCTTGCAAACGTTCCCATCTGTTGACTCAGGGATCGAGACGTGGTTGCACGGTCCGTTACAGCCATGCGGATAAGACGCCTGTCATCTCGACTGCTAGTGATACGAGGCCGTTGGGATCCAGCACAGCGTTCCGTATTACCATACTGAAACCACCGATTCCATAATCTGCTAACAGTCATTGGATCTCGACCAACGCGAGCAGCAATGTCGCGATACGATAAACCGCAATCTCGATGGGCTACAATCCGACCTTTATCAAAGTCTGAAACGTGATGGTACGCATTTCTCCTCCTTACACGAGGCGTCACAACAACGCTTCAGCAGGCAACGCCGGTCAACTGCTGTTTGTGTATGAGAAATCGGTTTGGAAACTTTCCTCATGTCAGCACGTTGTATGTGTCGCCACTGGCGCCAACCTTGTGTGAATGCTCTGAAAAGCTAATCATTTGCATATCACAGCATCTTCTTCCTGTCGGTTAAATTTCGCGTCTGTAGCACGTCATCTTCGTGGTGTAGCAATTTTAATGGCCAGTAGTGTAGAATAAAACTTGTGTTTTGTTCTAAACTGTTTCCAGAGTAAAGATGAAGACTTAGTAATCAAACAAATTCCAACTGCCTTACGATACTATGAACAAAATTTCTATCAAGAGAGGAAAAAGGGCAAATAAATGAAATGCATATGCTTTTCTACGGTTGTGAGAACGGTGTGCTGCAAACTGCAACCAGTGAAATCTGCAGCCAGTGGAATTTGCACTCAAAATAGGTGGAGGAAGGGTCCTCTACTCCCCCGTCCCAGCTCAGCCGGCAGGTCGAAGGGTCGAGGGCCCACCCTCGCCCTCATTTACGTTGTGTGCTGATGAAGAGGACTGGAGATGTTCCAACAATTGCAATGCGCAAAACTTTTATAATCGGTAATGATTATAATGTTTTGATTTTCTGTCGGACACTATAATAATCTTTTCTACTTAAAGCCAGATCTTCAGAAAATACAACGAAAACATTAAATGCTATTTTGTGGAAAACTGACGTTTTGAGCCCGTGGCTGTGTACAAAATGTAGGTTGACTCTTACACAGAAGATTATAGCAACCAGTCACTTTTTACAATGCTATTTATTTATTAAAGCAGCGCCGTTCCGCTTAAATAAATACGTAGCATTGCAAAAAGTGGCTGGTTGCTGAAAACATTAAAACTTGATTAGAAACACGGATTTTAAAAATCGTACTCTTCTACTCGACAAAGCATAATTTAAAATAAAACATGGTCTACACTCGTGGATTAGCCCATAGCACATGCAATGTACATAAGATGCGTTGCCATTCAAACGATAAGGCCATTTTGACGTATAAAGGGTGGACCAGAACTCCACCGACAAATTGTGAGGTTACAAGGCATACTGTAATAGTATAACTAATTTGCTGGATGTGGTAATGTTTACTGTGGAAGAACAGTTGGGGTGTAGCAAGCACAAGTCAATATATTTATGGAGTCACTTTCTTGATAAAGAGAGGAGGCAGTATATAACAGTTCCACATTGAATTACTTAGTTACATAATTGCCTATGTCTCAGTGCACAACTTGGAACATATGTTAATAATGTAAGGTGTGCTTGACTTGCGAATCATTGGATTTCCTGGGTATCTGATCACTGAAGTAGGAGTACTCCATAAACATAAGAGCTCTTCAAAATAATTCAAAGCTCAAATTTAAAGCATAGTAGCAGGGATAATATTTTGGGCATTAAAGAACATGTTTTATATAAAAATTAAGTTGTAAGGATGTTTGAGAAGCTCTGTATAATAAGTTATTGTCTTTTTTTGTGAAGGTACTGTTAGTTTTCGATCTATGTAGAACAAAATGAGTATTTCGTATGCCGCACCTTATAGGCAACGACGTGATTAAACAAAAGAAGAGGGCTGAAACTGCCAAAAAGTGGAGTGTCCTTAAATATGTAAATAATCTGATGATTGCTACAAAATAATATAAGGTATTTAGTTTTACGTATTTTAATATTGTAACATTGTAAATTCAGGATGGCCATGTTTAAAAAAAATGGTTCAAATGGCTCTGAGCACTATGGGACTTAACATCTACGGTCATCAGTCCCCTAGAACTTAGAACTACTTAAACCTAACTAACCTAAGGACAGCACACAACACCAAGTCATCACGAGGCAGAGAAAATCCCTGACGCCGCCGGGAACCCAGGCGTGGGAAGCGAGAACGCTACCGCACGACCACGAGCTGCGGACGCCATGTTTAGAAATAGTATATTTGACTAATGTAGTGTCACGTGACCGGACACAGGACAGAGGATAGGGGACAAAGGTCGTGGTCTTTTGATCGAGGTCCGTCGGTGCGGTAAGGTCGGTGCGGCTAAGAGCCGCCGACATAGTATCACGTGGCCATCACTTTGTTTTGTGGATGTGATTTAGTAAAATAAAACCGTTTTCATTCTAAGCTGTTGGTGTAAATCATTTGTGAATGATCGTGATTTAGACAAATACTTGAATTCATTCACTGCTGTACTTAGGCTGGCTATTTACTCAATATAGGGCGCGAATGCAACTGTGCACAACCGATCCCCTTTTGCAGACGAGTCATGATAAAAGGTTGTGTACAAGCCCGAGTGAAGTTGCAAAATTTTCGAAATTTGTCCAGGAATATTTCGTTCGCTACAGAGTAACTACATTTTGTTTGACTTCTTACCCCTTGTATAGGTATTGCATTGAAAACAGCTGCACAACCGTGACAATGTCGACAGAGTGCGCCTTGTTTCTTGTTTGTAAACAAACTTGTTCCATTGAGTCGCGGTACTTGCTGTAGACAACAGTAAGGCCTACTTTACAGTTGATCCTCAAGCTTGCGTTCACTACTGCGCTGTCCTGTCTCGTTTTACTTTTTTCTTTTCAGCAATATTAGCTGTACGTCAACAGCAACGCATAACAAATGTAATGTATTGCGAATACATAGAAAGAAGGATCCTTTATTGTATGATCATATGATAGCGGAACAAACACTGGTAGCAGTTACTTCTGTAAATTATCTGGGAGTATGCGTACGGAACGATTTGAAGTGGAATGATCGTATAAAATTAACTGTTGGTAAGGCGGGCGCCAGGTTGAGATTCAGTGGGAGAGTCCTTAGAAAATGTAGTCCATCAACAAAGGAGGTGGCTTGCAAGATACTCGTTTGACCTATACTTGAGTATTGCTCATCAGTGTGGGATCCGTACCAGGTCGGGTTGACAGAGGAGATAGAGGAGATCCAAAGAAGAGCGGCGCGTTTCGTCACAGGGTTATTTGGTAAGCGTGATAGCGTCACGGAGATGCTTAGCAAACTCAAGTGCCAGACTTTGCAAGAGAGGCGCTCTGTATCACGGTGTAGCTTGCTGTCCGGGTTTCGAGAGGGTGCGTTCCTGGATGAGGTATCTAATATATTGCTTCCCCCTACTTATACCTCCCGAGGAGGAGATCACGAATATAAATTTGTAAAATTAGAGAGATTGGAGCGCGCACGGAGGCTTTCTGGCAGTCGTTCTTCCCGCGAACCATGCGCGACTGGAACAGGAAAGGGAGGTAATGACAGTGGCACTTAAAGTGCCCTTCGCCACACACCGTTGGGTGGCTTGCGGAGTATAAATGTGGATGTAGATGTAGAACAATAGGGATAAGTTTTTCTGATGAAATATCGGCCAATACGCATCTCGTGTAATGGTTCACTGAATGCAATGGAAAAACGGCACGACGACGATATCCTCAGATGTTCCCGCACCGATAGCAATCACATAACAGCAATTTTCCAATTGTACATAGGCGCCCTCAAATTACCGAATCCTTTTGTGTTATTACTTTTTGGTGATTGCAGATTGTTATGAAAGTATTTTGACAGAAACAAAGACTATTCTGGTAATAGAGCCTATTAAGACATAATTACGTTATTACTTCGTAACGAGCCACCGTAGACCACGGGTCCTTATACCAAAATACTCAGAAAATATCCCAGAATAAACTCTGAAATTTTGTCGGTGGTGTTTTGGTTCATCCTGAATAGGTAACGTATTTTTCTCCCGCTCCTAGCGCTACGTGTGCGCCTTCTCTACATGCGACTCAAACACGTGAAAACTGTTTTCTTTGTAACAATAATTTTACATCTACGTCCGTACTGTGCAAACCACTGTGAAGTGCGTGGTAGACGATACTTTCCATTGGGCCACTTATTAGGGTTTCTTAACGTTCTCTGCGCGCGTGGGCGGTGGCAAGAATGATTGCTGAAACGTCTCAGTGGGCGCTGTAATTACTCTACACTTGTCATCGCGTTTCCTACTTGACCGATACGTAACAAGCTGTAGCTTATTTCAGGTTTCATCATTTAAAGTTACTACTTGAAACTTAATAAATAGGCCTCCTCTGGACAGTTTACCTCCATCTTCAAACGTTGTCAGTTCAGTTTCAGTAGCATTTCCGTGACACTCTCCCATTGGTCAAACAAATCTGCGATTATTAGTGCTGCTTTTCTGTTTTTCGTTGAATATCCCCTGACCCATTTGGTTCACGGTCCATACACTTGAGAGATATTCTAGGAGGGGTCGCACGAGCGTTTTGTATGTTTCTCCATTGTTTACTGATTGCATTTCCCTCGTATCCTATCAATAAACCGGAGTGTGTCCCCTTCCTTACACGAGACTCAGCTTATAGGATGGCCGGCCGGAGTGGACGAGTGCTTCTAGGCGCTTCAGTTTGGAACCGCGCGATCGCTACCGTCGCAGATTCGAATCCTGCCTCGGGCATGGATGTGTGTGATGTCCTTAGGTTAGTTAGATTTCAGTAGTTCTAAGTTCTAGGGGACTGATGACCTCAGAAGTTAAGTCCCATAGTGCTCAGAGCCATTTGAACCTATGGGCTCGTTCCACTTCATCTCCCTACAAATTGTTACGCCAACTTTTTTGTAGGCGTTGACAGATTCCAGTTTCACTGGTTGTACTGGAGTCATAGGATATCACCTTGATTTCGTTTTGCAAAGTCCATAATTTTACAGTTCTGAACAATTAAAGCAAGTTGTAAATATTTTCACCATTTCGAAAACCTTCTAGAAATATAACTGAATACTTGTGCAGTTTGTTTTTCATGTAGTACCTAATTATAGATAACTACGTCTGTACATCATCTGCGAGAAGTCTGAGGTTAATTAAATATTGTCTGCAAGATCAGTAGTATACAACATTAACAATAGGATTCCCAACTAACTTCCCTGGAACGCATTCGAACTTATTCTACATCTGTTGATGACTCTCCATCCAAGATAACTTGGTGCGTTCTCCACACCAAAAAATCCTCACTCCAGACACAAATTTCGCTTGATAAACTATACGATCGTGCTTTTAATAGTAAGCGTAGGTGTGGTACTGAGTCAAAAGCTTTTCGGAAATCGAGAAATACTGCATCCACCTGACTGCCTTCATCCATGGTTTTCAAGATGTCATATGAAAAAACTGCGAATTGGGTTTCGTGGTCGATGTTATCAGAAACCATGCTGTTTGAGCTCGTAGTATGTTACACGGTACTACAACATATGGATCTCAAGGATATTGAACTTTAGTTTTGGGGTTCACTTCTGATAACCTTCTTGTAGATAGTTGTGACAGTGCTCTCTTGCAACCACTGGGGATCTACGGTAGCTCATGAATAAAAGGAAGCTATCTCAGAACGGAATCTGATGTAGAATCTGTTAGGGATTCCATCAAGTAATGAAGCTTAGTTAAATTTTAGACATTTCAGCTGTTTCTCAACACCACTGAAACTAACACCTGTATCACTTGTCATTGCAATGGTGCGAGGATTATGTTGGTGCAATACTCCTGGATAACTCTGCACATCATTGCCGTTATTGTTATCTGGAAGATACATGGTGTAGGGAAGCAGCCTACTCACGTCATATAAAATTCACATCAGTCTTTCCATCAGGATTCGAACCTGCTACCGTAGCGGTCGCGCGGTTCCAGACTGGACCGCCTAGAACCGCTCGGCCACAAAGGCAGCCGTCATTGGAAAGGAAATTTTGCTGTATTGATCAGTAGCCAGAAATTTTCCCTGTTCTGTATGACGTCTTCTGTGAAATTAAGTTTTCTGAAGTCCTTTCTTGTCACTTCCAGCCATCCTGTGGTGTTTTTTCAAGTGTAAATGAAATTAAAAGTTTCCGTTGTTAGCGTATTGTCATTCATTCTGTAAATATGACCGTAAAACTTCAATTTCCTCTTTCTTGTAGTGTCTGTGATAGTTTCTATGTTTCTGTATAGATCTTCATTCTCCTCTTCGTCGGGTTGTGTAGTGGGACGAAATTAAGCGTCACCCATCCACCAAAGTCAGCCCAGTTTGCAGGTGACTATAAGTTTAATTTAGTTTTGTTTATGTGTTTTCTTATTATTTGTAATAAATGTGAATTATCTAAAAGTTTGTATTTTTTATGTGTTTCATGTACGGAGAGGTCGGCGCAACGAACGGGGACAGCATCTTCGTTGCCGCGACCAGAGAGGAAATTGCTGGCCGCTATATGTCGCGGGTCGACAGCCAAGGAGCAACAGAAGATCCTGGAACCGAGTTGTTGCGTCGTGCTTCTAAAAATTAAAAATGAAGTTTTATACTCTTTTTGTACAACAATGACATCATATAGATCTTAATCTTATTGAAATGTTAGTCACTGTCTGTCAACGCTCAAGTTCACATCTGTATGTGTAGGAAGCTAATAAAATAGTGTATGCTACTAAAGTTGAAACAAGTGTCTTGAAGATTTATTTATGAAGAGTTATGTGAACGGATTAATAATATATTTGACAAGATTATTGATTCAGACAGCGTTGGCCGAAACTTTGAATCTAAAAAGTTTATTTAATGTGTGATTCTGATATCGATTAGATCAAGATAACGTGTGTCAATATAATTTCTGAGGAGAAACAAACGAAAAAAAATTCGGAAAAGTTACAAAAACCAATTGGCCCAAGTGATGTAATTCTTTGCACACGACTCAACGGATGTTTTACAGTTTCGTTCAAGAACCATCCTATGACAATTTAAAAGAATATGAATCATTTTTGAAGTGGGTTGTAACTGACGTAGGTGACGAAGTCTGCACATGGTCATACATATATCAAACGAAAACCTAATACGTCGTTACACTACACCGTGGCGACCTTAGAAACAGGACTTGTGTGCAACTAAGGCACACAGGTACGAAACAAAGCATCAAGAGTCCTTCGGAAGTCAACGCGAGTTTTCGTGGAGCCTTCACCAGCCAGCGGCGACTTCGCGGGTGTGGGCATCTGACGGAGTGCAGCCAAGCAGTACGGTCACGCAGTTGTTCCACGAGAAGGCGCGTCTGTTGGGCAGCAGCTGAACGCTGCAAAATCCGAAAACCTTTTTTCTCACTAAACTAATAGGCCCAGTACGTCAGCTGCGGGGTGTTCCTCCGGCTGGTATTAGAGGTGTTGCTGAGGGCTTCGCCTGTCTACGGCGGTGCCGGGCGTGGTGGCAGCCGGTGACGTTCCAGTGTTCGACTCAGCGTCCTGGCCGGTTGCGGAAGCAGGGTCGCAGCATCTCTTCGGCTGCATCGACAGCTGTTTCTTCTGCAGCCCCATAGCAGCACTCTGATCATCGAGAACTACAAATTACAATATTAAGTGTCCGGTGAGTTTGTTTCAAGTTGGAAGTGGAGTGTTGTATATAGGGAGTGTGCTTTTATAGGATTGTTGATTCCAAGTCTGCGTGTGTAAATAGTTAATATCTTATAATAATGTCGGGAAGTGAAATGTCAGACGAAGAGCAATCTATGTCCGATAGGAGCATGAGATCCCTTTTTAGGGCGATCGCTAAATTAAAACAATCTAACGGGGATTTCCTAGCTGAATTAAAACAGTCTAACGAGGAATCTACTGCTAGATTAAAAGAGGAACTAAAACAGGAATTAAAACAGTCTAACGAGGAATCTACTGCTAGATTGAAAGAGGAACTAAAACAGGAATTAAAACAGTCTAACGAGGAATCTACTGCTAGATTGAAAGAGGAACTAAAACAGGAGTTAAAACAGTCTAACGAGGAATCTACTGCTAGACTTAAAGGGGAGCTAACAAAATCTACAGACAGGTTACAGGAATATCTTAATGAAACCAGTCGAGAATTAAGTGATAAAATAGAGTCTTCTAAAGTTGAAATGCAGGAAAAATTAGTAGGACTTAGTAATAAGATTGCTGATAATTGTAAAAGGTTAGAAGAACATATCCACGAATCGCGCGAGGAAAAAGCTCGCATGCGAAACGATATCACTGACTTAACCGAGAGACTAGATAGTGTCAATATCTTAGTTGTAAATGAAATACAGAAAAATAACGATATGTTACGAGATGAATTTTCTATGCAAACAGAAACTGTTCGCAGAGAATTATTGGAATCTATTAAAGAGGTCTCTACCAAACCTGTAGAGATTTCTTCAATAGATAATGTAGAATTAGAGACATTAACTCATCAAGTAGAAAAGGACCATACCGAAATCGAAAACATGAAATTTTTAATTACTGAAATATGCAGTAACCTTGAGACTGCCAAAGATAATAACATTGATGAAGGTACAGAGCGTTCACATCGTGAGCACAGTGAAGAATCGATATTAGCTAATCGAGTATCCAATACAGAAATGCGGATACAGGAAATTACTAAACGGTTATCGGAATTAGATAATAACGAGAACATTTCAGGTAGCAGAGGTAATAACATAATCAGAGACAACAGTCGCATCGAATTTGCTAGCTCGGACGACAACAATATGAATAAAGCAATCACGGCAAGCCAATCCGATGCAACTCCGTCTCTGCAATCTAAACAAAATCCGACTATTTCTCTCGCAGAATGTCTGGATGACATAACGACAAATTCAAATGTAGCAAGTCGATTTCCTGTATTTAAACCAGGAGGCGAACTTCACCCTATAATCTTTATAAAAGCTTTTGAAACATCATTATCTCCTAAATGGAGTAATGAAAAGCGCATTCAATTTGTAATAGGACATTTAGAAGCAGAAGCTGCCGAATGGGCAGTACTGCATAGAAATGAATTCAGGGATTGGGATGATTTTGTTAAGCAGTTTAAACAAAATTATTGGTCAAGACGAAAACAACAACACTTAACTTTAGAGTTGTTAGCCCCTCCTCCATATTCTAAACGGTGGAGAGGTTATAGGAATTATTTTGAATGGCATTTAAACCGTGCTAAATTAATTGAAGAACCAATTATTGAAAGTCATCTAATACGAGTCCTAAGTAGTAGGTTACCGTATTACATAAAGGAAAGAAAAATGTTATTCTACGAATTATACAAAACCTTAATAATGGGGACGAAACAGTTAACATCCGGGGTGTGTGGTTATATTTTAACGACTTGTTGTATTGGAAAGCACAGAGGGAACACCAGAGATGGAAAATCTGCATTCCGAAAACTGTTGTGGACGAGTTAATTACTTATATTCATGAAGGTTACGGGCATTTTGGAATTCATAAATGTATTAAACATCTAATGAAGTATTATTAATTCAAAAATATGTCACGTATTGTGAGAAGTATTATTAGGGCTTGTGAAACCTGTCAAAAGGTTAAAGTTAATAACAAATCCAAGCGTTATAAATTATATGCTGTAATTCCTCGAGGTTTGTGGGATCTACTATCATTAGATTTTTTCGGCCCTCTGCCTCGGAGTTCAGGAGGATTAACATATGTGTTTGTTGTAATGGAATGTTGGTCCAAACATGTGAAGCTATATACTTTGAAACGAGCGAACACAGCAAGCGTTATACGCTGCCTCACCCGAAATTACTTTGTTAACTGGGGCATTCCTAAACGACTTATGTCTGACAACGGTAGTGCCTTTATTAGTCAAAGATTTCAAGATATGATAAGACAATATGGAATCAAACATATCTTAATTTCGAAATATCACCCTCAAAGTAATTTAGTAGAAAGAGTCATGAAAGAATTAGGACGATTATGTAGAACTTATTGTGCGCATAAACATACTCGGTGGGCCAAACTAATGCCTGAATTCGAAAAGATATTAAATGAATTGCCTCACCTAACGACGGGATTATCACCTATAGAAATTTTAGGCAAACGAATTATAGGTGAGCCTTTACTAGCTGCTTTACCTTGGCCACCAGTAAATGAGATCCAACAATGTATCCCAGACGAAAAAGTTTGCGAACAGATTGTAAAAAATGCCGAACGGAGAATTAAAAGTTATAATCAACAGGCTATAGAACCCTCATTTCAGGTAGGAGATCTTGTGTTAGTACGATCTCATCCTAAAAGTTCTAAGATCGGTAAGGAATGTAGAAAATTCTTCTTGATCTTTGAAGGTCCATATGTTGTACATAAGATTGTACATCCCAAAGCATTACTTCTTATGGAACCTTCATCAGGTGTAATTAAAGGATTATATAGTGTTGATCAAATGAAACCCTTCATTCCTAAATAAGTTAATATTTAGTATATGTTACACACGGAAGAGCGTTCATAGTTTATTCATGTGAAGTTTTTCGTGATAGTTACGTGTTATTTTAAATAAATGACAGAAAGCTTAAACATGTGTTCTACAATAATCTACTGGTACTTCAAAAAGAGAAAGATAACCAAAAGGGGGATTTATATGGAGGAAATTTTGCTCTTAGGTCTAAAGGAATTTTGCGTATTTTAAATTTACTCGGATAGTGGAACCAAAGGGGATGGTTAATAGTTTTAGGGACCATGGGCGTCCAGAGCTATATGGCTCACGAGAACATAGCAGAGTGCCTTTAATAGAGGTTTGTAATAGTGTTAATATAGAACACACCAAACGGGGCTCTCTCGCTTGTTTCTCCTAAATAAATGGCCATTACCCAACAAGGTGTCCGAAGGTAAAGAGAGCCGTGCCGAGATTCCAAAGAAAGTTTTGCTTGATTTCCTCTTGACCTTAGGCATAAATAAAGCATTAGGGAAGAGAATGACGTAAAGTAAATAGTACTATTAGTTATTGTGAGAAACTTATTAGTAATATACATTCTTGAAAAGAATAACTCTAGTAAATAAATGAAACTGAAACTAATCTATCACAATTTGAACGCTCTGTCCTAATGTACAACGTTAAAGAACGTACTAAATTAGTATTTATTAGCAACTATTAACTGAAGAGGAGCAATCTCCCTATATTCGGTTACGAATTACCATAAGAGCACAATTAAGAGTAAATGACAAATAGTCACAACGATATCGTATTAAAAGGATTAAATCTATCTAATAGCAAGGACTCTAGGTTACGTAAAATGTGAGGAAAATGTATTAACAGTTAAATATTGTATATTGAACAGTTTTAATTCCGGTTAAAACCTGACAAACTGAGCTTGTGGGTGGGGTATGTAGTGGGACGAAATTAAGCGTCACCCATCCACCAAAGTCAACCCAGTTTGCAGGTGACTATAAGTTTAATTTAGTTTTGTTTATGTGTTTTCTTATTATTTGTAATAAATGTGAATTATCTAAAAGTTTGTATTTTTTTATGTGTTTCATGTACGGAGAGGTCGGCGCAACGAACGGGGACAGCATCTTCGTTGCCGCGACCAGAGAGGAAATTGCTGGCCGCTATATGTCGCGGGTCGACAGCCAAGGAGCAACAGAAGATCCTGGAACCGAGTTGTTGCGTCGTGCTTCTAAAAATTAAAAATGAAGTTTTATACTCTTTTTGTACAACAATGACATCATATAGATCTTAATCTTATTGAAATGTTAGTCACTGTCTGTCAACGCTCAAGTTCACATCTGTATGTGTAGGAAGCTAATAAAATAGTGTATGCTACTAAAGTTGAAACAAGTGTCTTGAAGATTTATTTATGAAGAGTTATGTGAACGGATTAATAATATATTTGACAAGATTATTGATTCAGACAGCGTTGGCCGAAACTTTGAATCTAAAAAGTTTATTTAATGTGTGATTCTGATATCGATTAGATCAAGATAACGTGTGTCAATATAATTTCTGAGGAGAAACAAACGAAAAAAAATTCGGAAAAGTTACAAAAACCAATTGGCCCAAGTGATGTAATTCTTTGCACACGACTCAACGGATGTTTTACAGTTTCGTTCAAGAACCATCCTATGACAATTTAAAAGAATATGAATCATTTTTGAAGTGGGTTTTAACTGACGTAGGTGACGAAGTCTGCACATGGTCATACATATATCAAACGAAAACCTAATACGTCGTTACACTACAGTTGTTATTTTTGTTCTTTTGTGCTCGTAAATTTTTTCTGATTATTTTCCTTTCTTTCTCTTCCAGTTCTTCCTTTTCGCATCTTTTATTCAGTGTTAGACATTCAGCTCTTTAAAGTGCTTCCGGTTTCATTGCTATTGCGTGATGTTTAATTTTTGGCTGGAATGATACTGATCTTTTATTATAACGGTTTTGGGTGAGTTTGTACGCTAATTCTAGTTTCTTCGACCTTTCTTTACTTGTGGTGTTATCCTTTTGATTGTATCCATTCTCCCAAATACTTAAAGTCATCAACTCTTTTCATGTTTCTATTTTGTGTTTGTATATAATTTTCTCTGTTGTCTTTATGATCAATGTATTCCGTTTTCTCATATGATACTCAAAATCCTGTTTTAGCTATAATTTTGTGACGTGTTTCTATCATTATCTTTGCGTCTGTTTTGTCTTTATAAATTATTGCAGCCAGCAAAAGCGAGTCGTTTCACCTCAGATCTTTCTCTTCTTTGTCCTAGGTGGATTCCTTCGATGTTTTTCTCTTGTAGTTCTGTATCCCACTCTTTCACGATCTTGTCTAAGAAGAGAATGAAGAGAATCGATGATAGCCCATCACCTTGTCGAACGCGTCTATGAGTGTCTGTTCGACGAATTGGCTGATGATTTTGTCGATACTTGCTTCTTCCAATGTTAGGAATACTATCTGTCTGTTTACAGACTCAAATGGTTTTTTTGAAATCAATTAATGTAACGACTGTATTAAAGATGGGCATTGTTCTGATCCTGAGCATAGTTTTCAAGTTAAAAATTTGCTCTGGGCACGATCAATTTTTTTCTACAACTCGCTTGGTACTCACTAATTGTGTGTATCGCTTGATCTTCATCTTATTCAGTAGAGCTTTGCATATGATTTTTTTGGTGACTGGAAGCAGAGACATACCTCGGTAATTTGTTGGTGTCTGTCCTGTCATCCTTTTTATGTAGCGGATGGATTATGACTTGTTCCCAGTCGTCCGGTATTCTTTTCTTCTCCCAGCAATCTTTAATAACCACATATATGGTTTCAGCTGTTCGCTTCCTTCCCAGTTTCCATATCTCAGCTAATATCTCGTCGTCATCTGGCTCTCTGTTACATTTCAGCTGCCGGCCGAATTGGCCGTGCGGTTAAAGGCGCTGCAGTCTGGAACCGCAAGACCGCTACGGTCGCAGGTTCGAATCCTGCCTCGGGCGTGGATGTTTGTGATGTCCTTAGGTTAATTAGGTTTAACTAGTTCTAAGTTCTAGAGGACTAATGACCTCAGCAGTTGAGTCCCATAGTGCTCAGAGCCATTTGAACATTTTAGCTAGCCAACGTAGTGTACAATTTCATGCAGTGACGGTGGTTCTGAAGACGAGATTTCCTTTTGAGGTATCACTGACCGAAGAAAGTGACTCGCCCGCCTTCTTTTCCGTTGAGATTAATAGCTTCATTAGCCTCAGAAGCCGTCGATCTTCTTCACCTCAGTCCCCACATTGCTGACTAATTGGTTTCCTCTCTCCTCTTACCAAGCAACCAGCCATTAGAAATAGTCTGTCCCGCATTGGTCGTCTGGATCATTGAGTACTGAGCCCTCGCCAGGTCAAGGCTTAGACCTTGGGGACTGTATATGAAGTAAGATGCGTTTTAAAACTTACGTAACGTAATAATTTATGTAACAAAAGAACAAAAATTTGTAAGGTAACAAATTATAACAATTTTTCATATTAGGACAGAGTATGTATGGCAGCGTTACCGGTGACACTGCCACTAAATGAGTCACTAAATGCAATTTTCCGAAATTCCTAAAACAAAGAAGACGAAGTAAATAGAAAAGAATTTGAATCAAGACTGCTGTCAACATGCAGGACTTAGCGCAACAACTTAAATCGATTACGAAAGACAATTCTTCCAGTCCAGAGTGTACACCAGTTAAGCTTATTTCAGTTGCATATTTATCGATCATGTAGAACCAATAGCTCGACAAAATATCCTTACCTAAAGACAAGAAAGCTGCCCAGGTCACAACAATACTCAAGAAAGGAAATACGAGTAATCTGTGAATCCACACTATATCACTGGCATCGATTTACAGTAGGATTTTGGAACAAGTACTCCCTCCGAACATTATGAATTATCTCCAATAAAACGCTCTAATGACACGCAGTCAGTATGGCTCCAGAATAATCGTACTTGTGCAAAACAGGTAGCTCTTTACGAAATAATAAATGTAATCAGCAGGGTATCTCAAATTATCCATTTTTCGAGATTTCAAGAAGATTTTTGACAGTGTTCCTCACAAGTGGCTTCTATTCAAATTGCGTGCCTATGGAGTATTGTGTCAGTTTTGCGACTGGATTCGTGATTTCCTGTCATCAAGGTCATAGTTCGAAGTAACTGACGAAGAGTCATCGAGTAACGCAGAAGTGATGGCTGGCGATCGCGAAAGAGGTTGTATAGACTATCTGATGTTCTTAATTTCTATAAGTGATTTAGGAGACAATCCGAGCAGCCATCTTATATTGTTAGATTGTTTGCAGGTGATGCCGTCATTTACCATCTAGTAAAGTCATCAGAATGTCAAAACCAATAGCAAAATAGCTTGGATGAAATATCTGTATGTTGTGAAAAATGGCAGTTGTGGCCCTAAATAACGAAAAGTGTGAGGTCATATACATGACCACTAAAAGGAATCCGTTACATTTCGGTTACACATTAAATTAGTCAAATCTAAAGGCTGTCAGTTCAGTTAAGTATCCAGGGATAAGAATTACGAACAATTTAAACTGGAACGATCACAAAGATAATGTCGTGCGTAATGCAAGCGAAAGACTGCATTTTACTGGCAGGACGAGCAGAAGATGCAACAAATCCGTTAAAGAGACTGCCTACACAACGCTTGTCCGCCCTCGTCTGGACTATTTCGGTGCGGTATGGGACCCTTACCACATAGAGCTGACAGAGGACAATGAAAAATTCAAAGAAGGGCAGCTCGTTTTGTGTTATCGCGAAATAGGGGAGAGAGTGTCACGGACTTGATAAGCGAGTTGGGGTGGCAATAACTGAAACAAAGGCGTTTCCGTTGCGGCGGGATTTTTGACAAAATTTCAATCCCTCCCCCCGATTGGGAAAATGTTTTGTTGATGCATGTCTACACAGCTAGAGATGATAGGCATAAAACAGTATGAGAAACCAGAGCTCACACGGAAAGATTTAAGTGTTTGTATTTCTCGTGCGCTGTTCGAGATTGGAACGGTAGATGAAATCGTCCGATGAATTTTCTGCCAAGCACTTAAGTGTGAGTTGCAGGGTACTCATGCAGATGTAGATATGCATAATCAAAGAAGCAAAAGTGGGATATTAATGCTCAAACAAGTAGAACCAGTGCCGTATGCGTATGTAAGAGGGAATATCGTAGAGCGTTAAGTGGACAACGGTGGCGCTCTTGCTCTTCTCCCGGCATGGGATATGTTGTTTACGTTGTTTATTTGCACGGCGGCGTCGACGCTGCTAGGACAGGGCTGCCCGCACAGCACCCCACTGCGGGCGCCGCAGGGAGGGAGTGAGCGAGGACTCGGGGTGGAGGCAGGCTGCGACGTAGTGAGCAGGTAGTCTCCACGTATAATGGGTGTAAATTCCACAGATTTGAGGTAGGGTGCAATTTCAAAGGTGCAGTAAATATGGCCCGAGGATTAGGCTCTGAAGAAAAGAACAAGAGAGCTACTGTAACAGCGGAACGCTATATATATCCTTAGAGAGGAAATAAAAAAACGTAAACATCAGATAGGACTTGAAGATACACTATATCCAACATAAAAGCGGTTCCGCATCAATACATTCAGTCATAGAAAAACATCGTTGTGTAAAAATTAGATATATTGCATTTCCATGTATTTATGTGCTAGTGAAATCACATTCAAACTCCGATCACATAAAATTTAAACTCGGTTTGGACGGAAGTATGAGATGAACTGTTTCAGTGCTCTGGCGTACGTGTTCCTTCAGGTGGTACGATTCTGCTTCCAAATATCCCTAGAGTTAAAAACCAGAAACTGATAAGTCCGACGACCTAGGCGGCCACAAATCTTCGATTAATATGCGTTCCTCGTTAAAGGTTTCATGAATATGGAGAAAGCACTACTGCCCTCCACGTTTTTTTTTCTTTTTTTTTTAAGTTACAGTAGTAGTTACGAAAATTTGAATATAAACCGTTTTTATTGACAATGGTTTCAAAGAATATCGGATCTTTAATTCCATTACCACATACCATACGCGTTGGCAATCATGATGAGAAATTCCACGAACAGTGTGATTGTTTTCGGTGGACCATCGGCGGTTAGTCTGTAAAATGTCCCCCTTTGAAATAATACTACTTTAAGCAATAATCGTATATTGAAGCAGCCTGTCTACTCTGTCTAATAATAGCTACTGTAACTTTTCTTAAGGATATTTTTGTGAATGGTAATAAAGCAAGTGAATTATTCCCCACAATATGTTAATTATAATCAAAGTAAATAGTATTTTCGTTACTGGTAATCAGTAGCTCTTCTCGATGCACTCAGTATTGTTCACTCAATAGTCAGCTTGAATGTTATCTAGAAATTACTTAGTTTGATATATCTTAAAGTCTCCGAATGCAGATTCTGCATGAACGACCATGGACCACCAATAATTACCAAGATCAATTAAAGGAGAGGTTCCGATGCCTAAAATAATACTAGGATGACGGAAAATACGTTACATTGTCTCACATAGTACGAGACAGACGTCTTATTAAACTTGATACTGTCACACGTCAGTTAAGTCATTCGCTTCACGTCGGACATCGAACAATGAATAATGCAAAACAAACAAAGAGCGTCCGAACAGGCGAACAAAATTCGGTGCTGCATTGATTATATATCTTCTGGCTACGAAATTTCATTCACTTTCTTCAATGCATATTACATACAAAGTTAAACCAGGTTTCAACACTCATAAGAAAAACAGTGTCAGGTGAGGTTTGCTATCGACAATCTTTCAGCAACCGCTCATAATTCTCAGTCCTGTTTTCTTTATCAGCTGGAAGTATTGGCTGAACACATGAAACGTCGCGAGTCTTCAGATATAACGAGTTAAGCTACAGTGTGGCAAGATGTGCGTTTAAAATCTGTCTGTTGCGAAAGCCGCCAGTCAGATTTTTTTGAGTTGGCAATAATTTTCTGCAAAATAATTTGCAACCACATCCAGAGTTCCAATTGAAGGCTTGCAGTTACGCTTCGAATTACAGACATCGCCACTGGACCACCACTTTCTCATAAAATTTTGAGCGGTTCTTTTTACAGGAGTACCGGAGTTTCTCAATTGTTCATGAAAAATGTCGCGAGTCTTCTTAATCGAAACAATTCTGATACACGCCCTTTCATTTACAGAATTCGACATACTTTATTTGAATAAACCGGTGAACAGCGAAAAGACGTTCTCAGTACTTTGAAGCATAAGAAAGAACGGCAGCTATGACAGTTAACCAACTCCGTCACATGACGGGCAGATCGGGATTTCAGGAAACAATTGGATCACAATATGTTGCTTACGGAGCCCAGGCACTTTTATTTTCACGTAGAGTACTTAATAGTAGTGAAAAGACAGAATTGGAATTAGCATCTATAACGAATAGAAAAAAAAGTGCGAAAAAGGTTTTACTCTACAAACAGACTGCTCGGAGAGACGTTGGACGCAGGAAGGTGGGACGCGATCATGACGAAATTCCTGTTTCAACAAAGCGCAGCGGATGGGAGTTGGTAACAAATTAGAGATTTGAAATTAAGCGCCATCAGTACTAATTTATTGCTACCTGATCGTCATAGGGAGAGTACACGATGGAAGTGTTCAAAGTGGTTCAATAGTACATCCGGGATTCGGTCATGTACGCAGCACTAAGCCCTTACAGACATTGGCAACTTAATTTAGCTTTGACACATTACTGATTAATATAAATAAATTGATGAATAACTTAATTAGCGTAGGCACATTATTGATTAAATAAATAAACTGATGAATGATTTTGAATTGTTAATGAGGATACAATTAAGCTGACATTCAGTACGAAACAATAGTTTTAGTGTTAAACATAGTGTTTTAGTGTTAAACATGTATTTATTCAAGATACGCAAGATCTACAGCGAGTGGTTGCCTCACGCAGGCAATTGGTTGGTTAAAGAAGCATACAAAATCAAAAAGTTTGAATATACTGTGCAAGCACAGCGTCCGTAAGGAATACCGATCGTAGCTAAGCATGACACCGAACATCAGATCATTATACTGCAATAAATTTTAAAAGTGCAACAGGCACGCAGACGTCATTAAAAACTAACAAATTTACCGCGGCAGGAATTTTAATACCCTGATCTCCCGGCTAAGAGTCTACACCCGCTCCCACTCACAACAGCGAAATATTTCTAAGTTCCGAATCAATACACAACCAAAATTTTTTAAGCCCTGAATAATGCTTAAGTTCACGTGGCTCTCTGGGCGCACAACCTTACCAAAAGCGACCTCACTGATAGAACGATGGAGATGAAAAGGCCCAAATCGCTGCTCTGCCCGTCTGTTTATCCTTGGATTACGACACCCTAGTAAAATTTACGATGCACTTGGATCAGTCTGCGGTTCCCGTCAATCTAGTATTGTCGGTACAGGGTGTAAAACAGGACTTTTTTGTACTTATTTTGCATGTGACATACAGTTGCAGACGTTATAATCGTAAGTAACTAATACGTAAACTGTAAATTATGACTTCCTACGAGTAAAATATGGAGTAGTAAAATTCACCGAAGTTTAGTAACAATGTAACATTTTCAGAATTTTAGTATTCTAAACGTTTGGTCACGTGAACCACTGTCCAACTTCAACTTTCAACTTTCATCTTGACGAACACTCTTAAAAATACACAAATTTTAACATGTATTCGTTTCAAACATGTAGGACATAACTCCACGATTAATTTGAATTCTAATATTTCATTATTCAGTTTTATACACAGCTGTACCGTGAGTTTTATTTCAATATTGCACACTTCAAAACGGAACTGCAAGAACCTAGCCAAGTTCATCATTTTATTAATCGTGGCTCTGTAGAAATGCGCTACTCGAATGATCGTCTTACTAACATTACATTACCAAAATTATTATTAAATAACTTTAGGAAAATCGGATGACAGGATAAATTATTAATGCCCGTGATACTCATTATGTGCAGAAATATTTGTTTGGGCGCTACAGCTTGTAATGGTTGTTTATTTACGTGACCATTACGGCACTCCAACCCCAGTTCTCGATACTAGTAATATCGTACTACTTTTCTGCAAAGTAACAGACATATTTTTGTGACAGTATTCACATTTGGTTTTATTAATGTATAGGTACTCCGATGTATCGATATATTACAGTGATATGGTTCTTGTGTGTATTCGTTTCTGTGAGACTGTAATAATCTTTGACTTACTTGTAACCGTTTTGGCGCGAATGCACACAGAGCAGTCTTTGTTTCACTTTGCAGAAGTTAAGTTGTTATTTCGCTTTGCAAAAGAACAGTCAAGTCTTGTGTCTGGTTAAAGTGGAAATTAAATATATGAAGATTGATACAAAACTGTTTTCTTGATGATGTGACAGTTAAGAAGAAGTATATGTGAATTTACAAGAAGTTTAATAAAAATGTGGATCGTGAACACCAAGTCAAAAATTATTTCTACCATACCATTGTTCTGATCTGGGATTAGCCGGCCGGGATGGCCGAGCGGTTCTAGGCGCTACAGTCTGGAACCGCGAGACCGCTACGGTCGCAGGTTCGGATGCTGCCTCGGGCATGGATGTGTGTGATGTCCTTAGGTTAGTAGGTTTAAGTAGTTCTAAGTTCTAGGGGACTGATGACCTTAGAAGTTAAGTCCCATTGTGCTCAGAGCCATTTGAACCCTTTGATCTGGGATTGTTTGATCATTAAGAATTTCCTGAAAAACGCATTTGTTAGGTCTTTAAATATTGCTAAAATATAGATCTGGACCTTCTGGCAGTCAAAGTGGAATAACCCTAGAATCAACAAGATGAGCGATAACAACTTCAACGCAATCTACGTGGGAATCCATTCAAGATAAGTGCCAAAATTAATGACTTTTTTTACAGTGACTTCATTATTTCCACTCTGACGATACCACCCACAGTCAATAACTTTGTTGTTGCCCGATAAAGCGAACATATGCTGCGTGAGCAACATTATTAATCTGATTTCTAACCTACTTTGCAAGTGGTGGTATTGTTAGAAGCTTAAATCTGTTCATCAATTTTTATACAACAATAATATAGAAATGGTCATTTTATGGCTGTCGTCAATATCTATCCAAGTGTGTGTCATACGCATTGTAGCATGTCTGTAACAAGTGTTATTGATTTTATAAACACTATTAAAAATAAATGTTTATAATTTTGATAATATTGACTTGATACGTTCGGTGATAATTTTAGTGTGCTCGTCCCACAACAGCGAGTTTGAACGTTGTCTTTATATTTTTCATAGTGTATCTGGAAGGGATGTTTGTGCTTTCAGCGCGTAGTCTGAGCTTCAAGTTGTCATGTTCCAAGTTCCCGGGCCCTCCATCTCAACTCGTTCCGCCAACTCGCCGTTATTCGGCGTGCTCGGGATTTCCCGCAGCGCGCTCGCCTTAGTTGCCGGCCAAAAGAGCTCCAGTGGGCCCTGTGATGAACGGATCCACCGCACCCGCGTGGCCCGGCCCACACATTGCCTGTCGTCGGCCACATATCTCCTACCCAAATATTCTGTTACTGAATACTTCGCGTAGCAGACACACCGGTCGTAACATCACAAGGCGTTAACTAACCAGGACGTTTCATATGGGCGCTAATAAATCTCTCGGCTTGTTGAAAAAACAAGGCCAGGTCGAGCTTTTAACTTCGGCAATATGTCCGACTAGTCTCTTGATTATATGTTGGACTCTACAAAGGAATGGTAAATACAGAGAAAGATGGTGGGCAGTTATGGCTGGGAGAGACGTTAAGGGGGTAAGACGTCAAACGTGCCGACTTGGAGCAGGCGAGGCACCACACCACATTTTAATTCCCACTGTCAATACTTTAAATATAAATTCATAAAACTTTGTCGCCATGACCAGGAAGGATTCAGGATTCACACTCATAGCAGTGGAAGTTCAAAAATATTTTTTTTACATTGAAATTTCATCATTTTTCACTTACTATTGGCTGCATTTGTTGCTATAGGTTCACTTTTCTTCATAAGTAAGAGAGATTCTTCGATGAATTTTGCTCGGCATACAAACCATACTTACACGCCTATGAAACTCTAGAATTTTCCAAATCTATTAAGAACTGTGGTAAAAATGGAGATGAATAACTTTAAAATCTGAGTTTTTCCTAAACATGAAGTTTAAAATGTAAAAGCTCATTCATTTTCTCACAAATTGAAAAAAAAAATCCAGAGTTTCATACACCTGTAAGTATGGTTTGTATGCTGAGCAAAATTCATGGAAGAATCCGTCTTACTTATGATGAAAGTTGATTATTTCAGAACCGGTGATTTTGAGTGGTTTTAACCGTCAAGTTAACCTGGCGTGAAAAAAGAAGGAAGTATATAACACAGAACGGAATGTTTCAGCGATAACCGCCAGCCCTGAGCCCTTAGCCCTTCGTGTGGGCGGCTATCACGTCAGTCCGCCTGCAGTGGTCTGCAACCTAGCAGTATCACAACCTTGTGTCGTGTTTGCATCAGTTTCTTGTAATTCACAGTATTTACCAAACACGAAACACAAGAAACAACGATTTATTTTAAGTATATACCAAACGATTTTAATCCGTAGTCTCTCCTGGTTCGGTAATTTTGTTTATTGACGAAGCTATTCTTAAAAATGTAACGACGACTGCAAATAAAATCAAAGTATGTGCATGAAACTTCATTCGACTCTGGGGGAGGGGCACGTCACTGAATAAACTAATAAAGCAGTATTATTGTGTGTAAGGGCACAGTAAGAGCGTTACAGACTTCACAGTGTTTGGGTTCTAGTTTCTTTGTTTATAATTTTTTTGATTTATCTCTGGCGGTGGCAGCGCACCACAGTGACCGCTTATCGTACACACGTAGGTGTAATGGGAGTCAAATGGCGACTGAGTTACTATTTTCTATAGAAGCACCGTTTACTCAACAGTTTATGACCATGTACTGCGTCCAGTTAGAAGAGTTACTGGTAACACCTTAGCGTTAGTGAATTACAAGCGTACGATATATACCCAGCATACTGAGCCTTTGTCAATATCCCTTTGAAATGACGTGCAGTTCCTGTGTCCCATCCCCCACCCCACATCTCGATTATGTGTCATAAACGAACGGGCGATCTGCGTGGCTAAATCATTCGCTCGAATTGTCCAGTATGTTCTTCAAACCAATTGCGAAAAGTTGTGGCCTGGTGACACGCCTCTGTAATCCATGAAAATTCCATCTTTGAATGGCTTAAAATAGTATCCAAATAACCATTCCAGTCAATGATCGTTTAGCTGGACCAGAGGACCCAATCCACTCGATGTAAATACAGTCCACTACGTCATTATGGAGCCACTACCAGTTTGCACAGTGCCTTATTGGCATGGATGTGTGTGATGTTCTTAGGTTAGTTAGGTTTAAGTAGTTCTGAGTTCTAGGGGGTTGATGACCCCAGGTGTTAAGTCCCATAGCGCTCAGAGCCATTTGAACAATTTGAACCCTCGTCCTCCCGAATGCGAGTCTAGTGTGCTAACCACTGCCCCACCTGCAGATGGTAAAGAGTTGTTAGACTGGTAAAGACTCTTTAGGCGGTTTATAATTATTTAAACAGCTTCAGTCTTTACCTCACATTTCTACCACATAAAAACCTCAAGTTGCCATGATTAGAACGCGGCCTCTCTTCATCATCGTGGCTAACCTCTTTATAACCAAAAGATTTTGGGCGGATTAACAGTCATCCTAATTAAATCAACTGAGGAGGTTTTTGAATAAATGACAAGCGGCTTTAACACAACCAAGTTGCCGAAATGCCATGAAATCAAAAACTCGTGCCGGACTGTGACTGACGTTATAATATTTTCCTTGTATTTAAGTGCGATAATCATGAGCCCAAACGTAAGATTTTCGTCGTGGTTGCTATATCGCTGGTGTAAGGGGTTCACCACCCTGATTGAGCAAATGTTATCTCGATGTATTGCTCACTTGCTAGAACGACAATTCACAGGCGCTGCCTGAGACATACAATATCTTAGCCCCTGTCAAAAGAGAGCTGCAATAGAGTCGCAGGTCAGAGCAGTCTCTGCCGCAGTGGCAGTCGCTCGCTACTACAGTGTAGTTGTAGTCTGTCGCTGGTAGAGCGCAGTTTATAGTTAGTAGTTGTTAAGGTCACAGTGCACAACAAATTGTAAAATTTTATTATATAGAACTGAATAATAATTGTGATCAGCCGCAGGGCTAAATGATACTACGGAATGCGATGATCAGGAACAAATGAATAATTTTTAATATAATGAAAAATCAACAGTGTAATTCAGTCAACCATCTATTGTAAGGTAAATTTTATTAGTTTTATTGGTATGCGCGTAGTTAAGTCACTTGTCTGAGACGTTAGTATGAATTTGTTTCAATCTTTTCTTTTGTGATTCGTCAGCACCAGTTGACCCAGATTTGTAATATATTCAATTTTCGAGTAATGGATTGTAGATCTTTATCAATAACGTAAAAAATTTTCACAATATAATTGTTTTTACCAGTCAACTATAAAATTATAATTTCCCCTTAAGTCATTGCCAGTCTCGATCCAGTCATTCATCTAAATTAAAATATTTCATAATTTTTGTCAGGTCATAGTCATGTGCTCTTTAGTAATCAGACGAGCAGCTGTGCAGCTGTGTCACTAAGTAAAGTCAGTTTTCCTAATAATTCAGATCTCAGACAAATGTTATCCAGTATTAGTAGACAGGCCAGCACTGCACTAAGCTGTGCATTTACGAGCAGATATACAGACAGCGTCATCCGGCGACACCATCACGAGGTAAGAATTTTTCAGTTTCTTTCTCACGGACAGATTCAGATTGATTTCACAGGGCCACGGCGTCGCGCTGCTTACGTCAAAATTTATCAGTTTTTCACGAGTTAAGATTTATCAGCTTTCATGAGTCAGAATTAAATTATTCAAATTAAATGATTTTTTATTTTCTGTTCAGGAAGGTTATACATCATTATTTAATTTTTTTTATTTATTCGGGAAGGTTACACTGGGTCCAGGAAACAGATATAACAACGCTCTAAGAATAATGAAACACTGTAATTCATATTACCACCAATTACCATCAAAACCATGTTTATAACAGTGCCAAAGATCACTTGCATCCAACCCATCGATTATTTTTTGGATATATCACAAAATCTGCGTTTCCTCACAGTTTTTTAATCTATAGCGTTATTTAAAAAGAAAGAACAGATTTCAGTTGTTTATTACGAACAGAAACACACTGCGCGTATCGGAGGATAGAAGAAGCTTCGAAGTCTTATGTTCGCACAGCATTGCTCGAGAAACATCGAAACCGCAGTCCATTTCATTCCACACACGAATCAATAGGTCCCTGTTTATTGAATCGACAGTTTCGACAATTCGACTTCTCAGCTCTCGAAGAGGAGGTAGTGTAGGTGGGACAAAGACTATGTGTATTATGTGTTCCACACAAAAAAAAATCGCAATATGTGTGGTCTGGTGAGCTGGGAGGGCAAAAGCAGTGAACAAGATCTTGTTGTTCACCTCTTCCAATCCAACGCTGTTGGATGGTGCTGTTAATATAGCGCCGCACCTCAAGGAGAAAGTGAGGCGGAACGGAATCATATCTAAAAATGAAATCATTGGAATCTTCTTGAAGTTGAGGAAACGACCAAGTCTGTAGCATGTCCAGGTATGATATTCCTGCCACAGGTTCCTCAGCAAAAAGGAAAGGTTCATAAGCTCTGTGCACAGAAACGGCATAAAACACATTCAGTTTCCGTGACTCTCTTTCATGTTCGACAACGACGCCAAGATTTTGTGACCTCCTAATTCTTACAATATGGCGGTTTACGTTACACAATAGATGAAACGTCGATTCCTCCAAAAAGATGAGTCATTCGGAAGAAGAGTACTCTGCTATATCTTGGAGAACCGAAACGCAAAGTTCGCACCTCCTGTTATGTTCATCGGGACGCTATTGCTGCAGTAACTGCAACATGGAAGGCTTCACATGGAGACGTCGTTTAAGAACACACCACTCCGTTGTTTGAGGAAGCTAAAGTTCCTGGCCTGGCTGTCTTGTTGACTTCCGAGGTCTCCGTGTGAACGCATCTCGGATAGGCTCGACATTTTCATTAGACGTGCGTGGCCGACCTGTGCTCTTCCCTTTGCTTACGCAATCAACTTCCAAAAATTTTGTATTCCAGTCATAAATCTGCTTATGCAAAGGCAGTTTCTTGCTGAAACGACTGCGGCATGCGCGTTGTACTTGTACGGTCGATTTATTTCGCGTAAATTCCAATACACAACATACTTTCTCTTATGGTGTATTCGCCATTCGCCATGTTGGTACAAACAAATAACAGTGCAGCTGTGTCGAAACTTTGAATTTCTTCTATCCAGTGGTAAGCACGATGTGTTTCTATCTTGTATAGTGTGTCTGCAATAAACAGTTGAAATTTGTTCTTTCTTTTTGAGTCACCCGGTACAGATCTCATGAGTACCATGGAAGTTATTCCTTGATGTCTTAACTCCTGTTCTATCATATTGTCCCTTCACCTTTTCAGCGTGTTTGACATGGTCCATTCCTCGCCAATTCTGCTGGGAACCGCCTCGAACTTATGTTACAGGCCATCAAATATTCAACTTTCTTGTTTAATACATCTCAGACGACTATGTTCTCTTCTACCCACAGTCCATGATTCATTACCATACAGTACTGTGCTCCAAGCACTCGTCTTCTGATACTTATTTCTCAAATTAAGGATGTTGTTTGATACCAGATGATTTATTTCGGCTAGAATGCCTTCTTTGTCTATGCTAGCCGGGTTTTTACGCTCTGTTTGCTTCGTCCGTCATCGTTTACAATGCTTATACGATGACAGAATTCCTTCACGTAAATTACACTCCTGGAAATTGAAATAAGAACACCGTGAATTCATTGTCCCAGGAAGGGGAAACTTTATTGACACACTCTTGGGGTCAGATACATCACATGATCACACTGACAGAACCATAGGCACATAGACACAGGCAACAGAGCATGCACAATGTCGGCACTAGTACAGTGTATATCCACCTTTCGCAGCAATGCAGGCTGCTATTCTCCCATGGAGACGATCGTAGAGATGCTGGATGTAGTCCTGTGGAACGGCTTGCCATGCCATTTCCACCTGGCGCCTCAGTTGGACCAGCGTTCGTGCTGGACGTGCAGACCGCGTGAGACGACGCTTCATCCAGTCCCAAACATGCTCAATGGGGGACAGATCCGGAGATCTTGCTGGCCAGGGTAGTTGACTTACACCTTCTAGAGCACGTTGGGTGGCACGGGATACATGCGGACGTGCATTGTCCTGTTGGAACAGCACGTTCCCTTGCCGGTCTAGGAATGGTAGAATGATGGGTTCGATGACGGTTTGGATGTACCGTGCACTATTCAGTGTCCCCTCGATGATCACCAGTGGTGTACGGCCAGTGTAGGAGATCGCTCCCCACACCATGATGCCGGGTGTTGGCCCTGTGTGCCTCGGTCGTATGCAGTCCTGATTGTGGCGCTCACCTGCACGGCGCCAAACACGCATACGACCATCATTGGCACCAAGGCAGAAGCGACTCTCATCGCTGAAGACGACACGTCTCCATTCGTCCCTCCATTCACGCCTGTGGCGACACCACTGGAGGCGGGCTGCACGATGTTGGGGCGTGAGCGGAAGACGGCCTAACGGTGTGCGGGACCGTAGCCCAGCTTCATGGAGACGGTTGCGAATGGTCCTCGCCGATACCCCAGGAGCAACAGTGTCCCTAATTTGCTGGGAAGTGGCTGTGCGGTCCCCTACGGCACTGCGTAGGATCCTACGGTCTTGGCGTGCAACCGTGCGTCGCTGCGGTCCGGTCCCAGGTCGACGGGCACGTGCACCTTCCGCCGACCACTGGCGACAACATCGATGTACTGTGGAGACCTCACGCCCCACGTGTTGAGCAATTCGGCGGTACGTCCACCCGGCCTCCCGCATGCCCACTATACGCCCTCGCTCAAAGTCCGTCAACTGCACATACGGTTCACGTCCACGCTGTCGCGGCATGCTACCAGTGTTAAAGACTGCGATGGAGCTCCGTATGCCACGGCAAACTGGCTGACACTGACGGCGGCGGTGCACAAATGCTGCGCAGCTAGCGCCATTCGACGGCCAACACCGCGGTTCCTGGTGTGTCCGCTGTGCCGTGTGTGTGATCATTGCTTGTACAGCCCTCTCGCAGTGTCCCGAGCAAGTCTGGTGGGTCTGACACACCGGTGTCAATGTGTTCTGTTTTCCATTTCCAGGAGTGTACTTCGTGGTCTCCAATTTTATTGTTACGTTCACCGATAGTCAAATTTTTGCTGCCCTCCATTACTTTGTGTTTATCCGGTTTACTCTCAGCCCACACTATGTGCTGATTAGACTGTCCATTCCATTCAGTGGGTTCTGCAGTTCTCCCACACTTTCACTGACGATAGCAATTTCAGCAGCGATCTTACTGTCGATATTCTTTCACTCTTAGTTGTAATCCCACATTTGAACGTTTCTTCTATTTCCGTTATTACATCTTCGATAAAGAGATTGACAGCAGGGGTGAAAGACCACATCGCTGTCTTATATCCTTTTTAATCCGAGCACTTCGTTCTTGGTTTTCCATTCTTATTTCTTCTCATGGCTCTCTTGCATGTCGGTCCGTGTACGGCAATACACCGTATCAATACGTTCCATAAAGGTGCGTCCGAAAACGTTTTTTTTTTTTTTTTTCAGGCCACATCTCGAGTTCTATTGATGTCAGAGGTAAGGTGTCAAGTGTTTCGCATGGCCCTTGGCCTAGCGAATATTTGTATGCCTATCGGAAGAACGGGCATACCATAGCTATACTACAGTATAGGGTCAAAATTCAAGTATTACACACGCCCTCCAGCGCAGGAAAATCGAGCAAATCGTTTTTTTTAGTCAGGTGTGTTCTAGGGTGGACCTTACACGCGTTATAACAGCACCGTTTCTCCACAAGCGAGTCCTGAGAAAACCCACGAAAAACCATAGTTTTTGTGTACGAAAAGTACCAATTCTGGGGATGGCCACTTCTATAATTCCTATTCACAGCATATCGTCGAAATTTTTGCCATATGGCCTTAAGATGACATTGTCGAGGAATCTCGAACTTTTTTCAATATCGTTATCGCTTACCGAGATCTAGAGGTTCAAAGTTACCGTACGTATGCAGAAAACTGCAAATACCGGTTTTTAGCTGTTTTGCGCCGTTGGCTTAATTATTTAAAAAACAAACCATGCAGATGGCTCAAATTTTAACTATACATTCTTTAGACATTCATCTACAAAAACCATTCCTCCTTTTAGGAAAACTCTTCCCTTTATCAAGATACACACGAAAAAAGTATCCATTATGGGGATAGTCACTCCTATAATCGTCGAATTTTTTACCGTATATTCTTAAGATGATGTTCTTGGGGAACAATGAAACATTTTTCGACATCATTATCTGTTACCGAGATCCAGAGGTTCAAAGTTACCATAGTTAAGCACGTAAAATATGCTTGTAATATTCGGTCTGGGGCGCAAATGTAGTTTTAACCGACGTAGTGAGCACATAATAAGCGATCTAGGGTCATGGCAAGGGCTCTGAGGTCACCAAACTATGTTTTTAGTCGGCATCTTTTTATCAGTAAAACTTTATGGTGCGCTGTTTCTATATAATTGGTTTCTTCACACCTATACGTATAGACCCAAAGTGGTACTGCAGTGACAAAAAAATGGACTAAAAAGGGTCTTAATATGCATGAAAATAACATGAAATTATTTCCAAAAGTTATCTATATATGGAAAACAGCAAATTCAGTAAAATATTTCTAATAATATTTTTGCTCTTTTAAAAAAACAAATCAGAAGCTGGGCGTTTTCGACGAACTGCAATCGATGAGCGAAGTATCCAGAAAAAAAATGTGAAGCAAATGATTTTGTGTTAGTTAATCTTGTACTACGCCTACTTACTCGTTTTTTATCTTTTTCAAAAAATATAAATGCGTCGAAGTATATAAATAAACTGTCAAAACTTTACTGACCTCAAACCTTTGTTTTATATAAGCAACGCACCATGCTGTAGCGGACAGAGTAAGGGAACCAGCGGAGAAAATGCTTCTGTCGAAGCGAAAATAAGGCGCATTTGTTGCTGTTTAAAAAACTTTGACAGAAAGGCGAGGACTCAACCACCTCAGTCCTCATTCCGCCTTCCTCGCCAAAAATTATGGCATGTGAACATAATAGCGCTTTTTCTGCTGAAAGAGAGCAGAAGATAGAGGAGCCAGTGCCACTGGGAGAGTAAAAGAGGGGACGGTAAAGATGTGAGAAAGACAAAGAGAGATTGATAAAGACAATAGCGATGGAAGCCAAAGAGAGAGGAGATACTGATATTCAAGCAGAGACAGCGGCAGTATAAGAGAAACACAAATGGATGGAGACAGATGCAGTGGAAGCGAAGGAGAGAGAATACAGGAGAAATGAAAAATACAGATGATTGGAGACCGTACATAGGCTTGGGGGTAGGACCCTCCCAGACCAAAGAAATTTAACACGTAGATATAGGGGACAGTGCATTCTGGAACGAAATTTTAAACACTAAAGTACAGGAGTAGAAGTAAGTAGGACCCCTAGAATTTTTTAGCTTCGGAGGTACGGTGGAGAACATGGCAGTGGGAAAGAAAGTTAACAGTAGACATTGTAAGCGAGAGGAGACAGTGGCAGTGAAACGCGCTGTAAACCCATGGAAGAAGTAGGAGATGGCTGGAGAGACATTTTATACAGACAGTGATAGTAAGAGGTAGATTTTGGGTGTGATGGATTAACCGCAGAGAGAGATTGCGTAAAATGATTTAGAACGTTCTGTGTTAAAAGAGCGCGAAATGATCGCAGAACAAAATTTTTGGTGAGAAACAAGGAATGATGATAGAGGCAGCTGATTCCCTATTTTTTTGCCAGAGTCTTTTAAAGAGAACAATGCGCCTTTTCTGAGCTCTGACAGAAGTATTTTCCTGTTGGTTATATATTACGCATTTTTCCCTATAGCTTGCATCTATTCCCCTAACAATTTATAATATCTTGCGTCTTATTACATAGTCGTACTTTTTTTTTAGGTCGAGAAATCCAGCGGGTGTCTTCATTTTTCTTCAGTCCTGCTCTCATTATCTGGCGTAAGTCGTAACTGCCTCTCTGGTGCAATTACCTTTCTTGAAGCCAAACTGATCGCCATTGAAAAAATCCTCAATTTTCTTTTCCATGCTTCTATGTACCATTCGTCTCAGCAGCTTAGATATGCGTGCTGTTGAACTGAATGTACCACAATTCTTGCACTTATCTGCATATGCTATTATCTGGGTTGTGGGGATGATATTTTTCCGAAAATCTGATTGTATGTCCGCGCTCTCTCCTCTGCGTTTAACAGAGGAACTGCTCTTGTACATTTAATGTTGACACCTTTGCTTTTAATTTTACCGAAGGGTGTTTTGAATTTTCTATGTGCTGGCTGAATCATTCCGACGACCATATCTTATTCGATTTCTTAGCACTTTCCTTCAGCTACTTCGCCTTGCCTTCTCTACACTTACTACTTATTTTAATTGATTCAACTGTGGATTCTTGGTGATACGTTGAATATTGTATTTACTAAACGAAACAACTTTTTGCCTTGTTTCGCGAACTTTATGTATTTCGTTCCTAAATGACTTATGTTGTATTCCTGTCTTTTCCTGATCGTTTTTTCACTTACTTATTCAATTGAGGTATTGTTTCTCATGTCTTCTTCGCAGGTTACTTCAGTGTACCTGTCTGTCCCGCTTCTGTGATTTCCCATTTTAGACATGTGCATTCCTGTTCAGCTGAACTGTCTATTGTGTATTCAATTATCTCAGCATTTACAGTCATACAGACTGTCAAACACTCCTCATCACGCCCGATTACTTCAGTGTTCCACTTCTTTCCAATTTGATTGTTCCGGACGATTCTCTTAAACCGTAGCGTGTTCTTCATCATCACTAACGTGTGATCTCAGTGAGTATCTGCTCCAGCTACGCCTTACAATCCAGTATCTCATTTCGAAATGTCTGATTCAGAATTATGCAATCCAGATGGATTCTTCTCATGTTTCCAGGCCTTTTCCTAATATATAGCCATCTCTTATGATTTTTGAACAAAGAAAAATTTTGAGTACAAATTAAAATCCAAGGAGAAGAAATAAAAGCTTTGAGGTTTGCCGACGACAGAACCTGGGAGAGCAGTCGAGAGGAATGGACAGTGTCTTGAAAGGAGGATATAAGATAAACATCAATGAAAGCAAAACGAGGATAATTGAATGTAGTCGAACTACATTAGGTGATGCTGAGGCAATTAGTTTAGAAAATAAGACACTTAAAGAAGTAGATGAGTTTTGCTGTTTGGGAAGCAGAATAACTGATGCTGGTTGAAGTAAAGACGATATAAAATGCAGATTGGCTATGGCAAGGAAAGCCTTTCTGAAGAGAAATTTCTTAACATCGAATATAAAATCAAGTGTCAGTAAGTCTTTTCTGAAAGTGCTTGTGTGGAGTGTAGCAATGAATGGAAGTGAAACATGTACGATAAATAGTTTAGACAAGAAGAGAACAGAAGCTTTCAAAATGTGGGGCTACAGAAAAATGTTGAAGATCAGATTGGTGGATTACGTAAATAATGAGGAGGTACGGAATAGAATTAGGGAGAAGAGGTGCTTGTGGCACAACTTGACTAGAAGAAGGGATCGGTTGGTAGGACACTTTCTGAGGGATCAAGGGATCATCAATTTTTTATTGAAGGGAAGCTTGGAGGGTAAAAATCGTAGAGGGAGACCAAGAGATGAATACACTAAGCAGATTAAGAAGGATGTGGGTCGGAGTAGTTACTCAGAGATGTAGGGGCTTGCTCAGGATAGAGTAGCATCGAGAGCTGCATCAAATCAGTCTCTGAACTGAAGACCACCACCACAACAACAACATGGGTCGACAGGCCCACTCTGAACCGCAACATAAGATTAAAATTCTCAACATTCCTTCGTCACTAATAAACGATTTGTGGTAGTCTAGAGAATTTCAGAAAGTTTCCTAGATCGACCACTAGACTGGAAAACGTACACTCCTAACGGTCCATACACTACATCCAGCTGATTCCTACAACTCCCACCGATAGCAACTTCGAAATTCCCGCAAAAATAAATGGAATTTATTTCTTCTACATCTACATACACATGACTACTCTGCAGTCACACTCATGTACCTGGCAGAGGTTTCACCCAACAACTGTCCACTATTTCTTTACCATTCCGCTCTCAAAGAGCGCGCGGGAAAAGTGAACACTTACAGCTTTCCGTACCAGCTCTGCTTGATGAATATTCCTCCCTATGTAGGAGGGTGTCAACAAAATATTTTCATATTTGGGGAGTAGAACGTTGGAGACTGAAATTTTGTGAAAAGATGACCACACAATACAACACAACATAGCCGTGACACTCTTTCCGCTATTTCGCGATAATGCAAAACGAGTTGTCCTCCTTTCAACTTTTTCAGTTTCCTCCGTCAATCCATCTCTGGAAAGAATACTATACTGCACGGAAGTACTCTAACAGGGGACGGGCATGCATAATGTAGGTATCTTCTGAGTTTTCTGTCAATAAAGCACAGTCTTTGGTTCGCCTTCCCTACAACATTACCTACGTGATCGTTCCAATTTAAGTTGTTTGCAATAGTAATTCCTAGGTATTTAGTTGAACTGACAGCCTTCTATATTTTGTGATTTATCATGAAACTGAACTCTTTTAGTTGTCATGTGGACAACCTCATATTTCCATTGCTTAGGGTCACAATTGCCGCTTTTCGCATCATACAGATATTTCGCCAAAATCAATTTGGTTTCGATATTCTGATGACTCTACTAGACGGTGAATGACATCTGCAAACAATCTAAGATGGCTGCTCAGACAGTCTCCTAAATTATTTATGCAGGTTGGTTAGAAACAGTCGGAAAAGCTTTTACAAGTGTTGCAGAGTAGTTTGTGCTGAGAAATGGCGGTCTTAAAAAAAAATATTTCGATACGTTGCGCCGTTTCCGAGTTAATTAGCATCAAAGTTAGTCAATCAGGCCATTGCGTGCGCAAATTCAAACGGTCCGCCTGATACAATAGTGTCAGTTGCTCTCGTAGAGGAGATGATAGCGCATGAGACTGGTCAGCCATTGGTTTGGGTTCAGCCCTTACTACCGTCCCATACTCAGTTTTTATGTCACTCTCTTGTTCTATTTTAGGAAATCAAACGAAGTACACATTGGGCGAAATTGTCTCTGGCGGGCCGCTTGAATGAACACGCCAGCGACCTGGTAGGCTAACTACAATGCTATTTAACTCGGAAAAGGCGCAGTGTACCGATTTATTTTCTTAACAGTTATTTCCCAACACAACCTGCCCTGCAACACTCTTGAAAACTTTCCAGACTGTTTCTGATCACCCTGTGTTTACCTAGTCTCTCTTATGTGAGTCATCAGGCGCATTTTCTCCGCTGTCTCGGCACACGATTGCCATTTAGTCTTAGCATTTTGCTTCTGGAGTCAGCCCAGTAATTCCTGATCGTCCTGTCTTTCATGCAATTTCCATTGTCAACAGAAAGCGTCGGTTTGTTCCCCACTATAAACAAAATTATTTTTAAAGAGATTTTATGTGCCCATTCGATAGAGCGATCCCAAATTAGTCTATTCCAGTACTCATCTCGCACTAGACTAATCTAGGACCACTCTGTCGAACGGACACATAAAATTTTGCTTTCAAAATCATTTTGTTTGCAACGGGAAACAAGCCAACGCTTTCTGTTGACAATGGGCATCTCACGAATGACATGATCAGCACGATGTGTTGCACAACGCAAAAAACGAGATAGCAAATATCTGCTATAACACCATAGAAATTGCGCCTGGCGTCTTTTAGGAGGGACACTCAGTAGATAAGGAAACAGAAGCGGACCTATGACAATTCCTTGGGTAACGCCAGATATATCTTCTGGTTTACTTGATGACTCTCCGTCACTTACTACGACCTATCATCGTTATGATAGGAAATCACGAATCCATTCGCACAGCTGATACTATACTCCGTAGCCATGCAATTTGAATAGAAGCCACTTATGAGGAACGGTGTCAAAAGCCTTCTAGAAATATGGAATCAGTCTGCGATCCTCTGTCGATTGCACCCATTACTTCATGAGAATAAAGAGCTATTAGTGGCCGGCCGCTGTGGCCAAGCGGTTCTAGGCGCTTCAGTCCGGAACCGCGCTGCTGCTACGGTCGCAGTTTTGAATCCTGCCTCGGGCATGGGTGTGTGTGATGTCCTTAGGTTAGTTAGGTTTAAGTAGTTCTAAGTCTAGGGGACTGATGACCTCAGACGTTAAGTCCCATTTTCCCTAGAGCCATTTGAACCATTTTTGAAGCTATTAGTATCGCTCAAGAACGATATTTTCTGAACCGTGGTGACTGTGTGTCAATAGACCGTTTTCTTGGAGGTAGTTCATGATGTTCGAACACAGTACGCATGTTCCAAAATCCCACTGAGAAAAGACGTCGGTGATAAAGGTCTGTAATTCAACGGATTACTCATGTTTCCTTCCTTGAGTATCGGTGTGATCTATTCAGCTCTCCGTCTTTAGTTACGAATCTTTCATCAACCGAGCTGTTGTATATGATTGCTAAACATCGAGCTGTTAGATCAGTATACTTCCAAAGGAACCTAACTGGTATACAATCTGTACCGAAAGACTTGCCTTTAATAAGTGGTTTGAACTATTTCGCTACACTGAGGACATCCACTTCTAAGTTCCTCATGTTGGCGGCAGTTCTTCATTCGAATCCTGGACTGTTTACTTCGTCTCCTTTGTTGGAGGAATTTCGGAAAACCGTATTCAGTATCTCCGATTTAGTGTCACTGTCATCGCTAACTTTGCTCGCATGCTCTGTCCTAATGTAAGAAATTGTTATGCTTTGATACTTTAAAAAATTTTCGTTCTTTTGTCACGTAAATTATGATGTTATGCAAGTTGTGATTCACTCCGTGTCTTTTTAATGGGCATCTTACTTAATATACAGTTTTATGATGCTCATATATCTTCCAATTTACAATAGTAACGATGATATGTAGAGCTGTCCAAGAGTACCACTCCTAGATAATTCTCGCACCACTGAAAATACAAGTGATACATATACCGTATTACTGTCAGTGGTGTTGAGAAACAGCTGAAATCGCTAAAATTTAACAAATATTCAGCACACGATGGAATCCGTATCAGTTTCTATACCAGATTCACTTCTGACTTAGATTCCTATTAACCTTAATCTATCATAGCTATCTCGAATAAAAAACTGTGCCCAGTGGTTGGAAGAAGGCGCTGGTCCTACCTATCTACGAGAAGCGTATCAGAAGTGAACTGCAAAATCTAACGTCCAATATTCTTGAGATCCATGTGTTGCACAATCGCATAACATATTGTAAGTTCAAACTTGATGAGGTATTCCTCCATGCCAACAGCTTGGATTCCGACAACACTGACATACGAAACCCAACACGCAGTTTTTCACATGACATCCTGAATCAGGTAGATGCAGTATTTCTCGATTTCCGAAAAGCATTTGACTCAGTTCCACATTTACGCTTCCTATCAAAAGTACGATCATATGAGGGATCGAGAAAACTTTGTGATTGGGCTGACGATTTTTTGGTAGTGGGGACGCAGCAAGTTGTCTTGAATGAAGAATCGTCAACAAATGTAGAAGTAACTTCAAGTGTAACCCGGGGAAGTGTACTGGGACTTATGTTGTTAATTTTATATGGTAATGAATTTGCAAACAATATTTTAGTAAGGTTGTAAAATGAAGTTATCTATAATGATGAAGTAACACATGGAAAAAAACGCACAAATATTCAGTTATATGTCGAGAAGGTTTTAAAATGGTGGAGATACTAACAACTTGTTTTAAATGTCCGGACATGACTACAATATCAACGAGTCACACTTGGAATCAGTCAGCTCACAGAAGTAACCGGGCGTAATAATTTGCAGTGCTATTAAATGGAGTGATCGCGTAGACTCAGTCGTAGGTAAGGTAGGGGACAGGGTTTATTGGTACGATATTAGGGATATGCATTCAGTACACAAAGGAGACACCATACAAAACGCTCGTGTGACGCCTCCTAGAATTTTTCTCAAGTGTGTGGGATCCATACCAATTACGACTATCGGGGGATATTCAACCAAAAAGGAAAGGCGAGATTTCCTGTTGAGTAAGTTTCAAAAACAATCTTTAAATGATGAATCTAAGGAATGTACTACATCGCCGTACGTATCGGTCCCGCAGGGATCGCAAGGAGAAGTTTAGACTGCTTATAGCGTCCAATGAGGCGTTTATCGGTAAACAATCATTCCTTCCGCTCACCATACGTGAATGGAACGTTAAGAGATCCTAATAAGTGTGACAATGAGGAGTACCCTCTGCCATGCGCTTCACAGTGGTTCACACAGTATGGACATATATTCAGAATTATTGCTATAAAGAAAACTGTTCTCATGTTTTTAAGTCACATTCAGAGGAAGGGCACACATAGCGCTAGGCGGGAGAGAAGAACAAGAAAGATACTCGTATACCTCATCATCTATGTTGGATGAACCAGGACTCCACCAACCAGATTTATGAGGGTTTTTTTACTTATGATGCATGTTCTGCCGTGGCTCGTTACAAAGTAATAATGTAATCATACCTTAATAGACGTTGTTACTAGAATTGCTTTCACAACAGCGAAAAGCCTGCAATATTTAATATCCAAAACATAGTGACCCGAAAGGATCCGGTTATTTGGAGGCGCCTATGCACAGTTTCAAAACTGCTGTTATTTTGCTGCCGTCGCTGCGAGAAGAACTGAGCATATTGTCGCTGTGCCGTATTTCCACTGCATTCAGTGAACCCTTAGGCGAGATGCAACACAGCCGGAGAAACCAACGCGAGAGTGGACTGAGCAGTAATGAATGCAAGCTTGAGAGCCAGGAATAAAGTAGGCTTTACTGCTGTCAACAGCAAGTAACCTGACTGACTGCAACAAGTTTGTTTCCAAACAATACACACAGCGCACACTGTCGACATTGTCACTGCAGCGCAGATATTTTCAGTGAATACCGATACGAGAGGTAAGAAATCAACGAACTGTAATTGCTTGGTAGCGAATCACAGCAGACCACTTCTCGCTTATACCAAAATACTCGGAAAATAGCTCTGGAAAAATCCCGACAATTTGTCAGTGTAATTCTGTTGCATCCTGTATGCATGTAAAACGGCCTTTTCCGTTAGATTGACAACGCATCTTATTTGCAATACATGTAACATACGCTGATCCACGGGTACAAAATGTTTTATTTTAAAGTACCCTTTTTCGAGCAGAAAAGAGGCGATTTTTAAAATCCGTCTTTGTAAATCGGTTTTTAAAGTTTTCCATTGTAATTTCTGAAGACCTGTTCGTAACTATAAAAGATTGTTATAGGGTCCAACAGAAAATAAAAAATTAAAAATTTCTTGCCGAGCATATCCAGTCCTCTCTATCAGCACATCACCTTAAGTGTGGGGTGGTGGGGTCTTGGCTTTGCTTCCTGTCAGGCAAATCATGGAGTTGGGATGGAGGAGGGCTACTAGTGGACCCTTCCCGGACCTTTCGTGGGTGCAAATTTCACTGGGTGCAGATTTCACTGTGTGCAGCTAACATGATACCCTTTACCTGGCCCCTAAATGCCTCGCGCCTTAACGCCCCCGGAGCACACAGAGACCTGAGGGGCTGGCCATGTTTACACTTTAGCTCAAAGGCGACGGTAAGCGGGCGGTTATACACCACTAGACCACCAGGCGGAAGGATCAACGGAGCGCTTAAAAGCGTCTATAAGCACCCGGGGACGGCCCATCGCTCAAACACTGGCACCTACCCCACGAATGTGTCGACGGACCAGTTATTCTTTGTATAGGCGCTTTTAAGCCAGAAGAGTGGACCCTGACAATACCCCACTTAAATTAACGGGAAGTCCAGCGGCACCTTCCCCAGGCTGGACAAAGCACTCCCTTCTAGTGTATAGCAGAACCCGGCTCTGGAATCCAAAACAACCAAGACGAGGAGCAAGTGGACGAGCCCAGGAACGTTATGTTAGAACAACCGCACTAATACAGACAAATGGAGACACTCTAGAAAGCATTATCCCTAAATATTGTCAACTCTCACACAGTCGATATGTTGCCCCCACAGCTACCACTTCTTTTTCAGCCCGCAAAAGTAGGCCATAATTACGTGCAATTAAGTCCTAAGCAGGGAAATAATACCATTACTTCAGAAATTTATAAGTTTTTGAATGTTGCTGCGCTTCAGAAACTGTGCATGCAAGAGCTTCAATGGACTGAAAGTAACTGCCAACCTGTTGCAAAATACAGCTCTGTTAAACCTTGAAAACGGTTTCGACAGTTTGAAACTGTCTTCTACAGAAGGTATTGTACATAGACTAACATATTATCTCTATCGAATGTGGATATCTGATACACTGAGTGTCATCCACTTAATCACCATTTAAAATATATGATTTACAAATAGTAGCTCTCAACTGTAGAGCCTTCCCTTAAAACTTTTTGCCTGGATCCACTACCACACTACCTGCTGTTGAATCCAATGTCAGATATGTGACATTTTAAAAAAGTTTTAAGGCGAAAGCCGGCCGTTGTGGCCGAGCGGTTCTAGGCGCTACAAGCTGGAACCGAGCGACCGCTACGGTTGCAGGTTCGAATCCTGTCTCGGGCATGGATGTGAGTGATGTCCTTAGATTAGTTAGGTTTAAGTAGTTCTAAGTTCTAGGGGACTGATGACCTCAGATGTTAAGTCCCATAGTGATCAGAGCCATATTTAAGGTAAAGGTCTACGGTAGAGAGCTACTACTTTTAAATCTTTTACTTTGAATGGTGATTAAGTGTTTGACGAGCGCATCTACAAAATAGAAACAACTACTTCCACATTGGATATAGATAATATGAGAGTTATGTACAGTACCATTTGTAGAAGACAGTTTCAAAACTGTCGGAACCATAGCCAAACTTTTAAAAAAAAAGTGTATTTTACAGTCGGTTCGCTGTTATTTCCAGTACACTGAACCTCAGAAATGTATGTTTCCACACAACGACGAGTCCTTCAGTTTATATATTATAATAACATGTCTGTTAGGAATAGAGATGAAGTTATAGATGTGTTGTTGATACTAATTAAAATTACTCTTTGTTATTCTGGTGCAGAACAAGGTAAGCCAACTCTAAACTACGACTGCGGGGTGTGTGAAGATAATACTGTTGAACTATGTATATATACAAGATGTACAACTTTGCTTCCGCCGTTTTTTCCTCAACATTTGAGGCTTTAATGAAACAAATTGGTTAATATGTATCATCCAAAGTATTTTCCATCGCTGGTCACTACTTTCTCCCATCTTTCGGGCAGTGTACGAATACCGCGTCAAAAAAATTGTTCATCTTTTGAAGCGATACACGAATCGATCCAATTTGTGACTTCTTCATGAGATCGGAAGTGTTGGTCAGCCAGGCCATGCGCCATTGATCTAAACAGGTGAAAGAGGGAGCAATGTCTAGATAATACGGCAGGTGGGGTAGGACTTCCCATTTTAACGTTTCCAGATACGTTTTAACCTTTTTTACAACGTGGGATCGAGCGCTGTCGTGCTACAAAATCACTTTATCGTGCCTGTCGCTGTATTGCGGTCGTTTCTCTTTTAATTCTCTGCTCAAACGCATTAATTGTTTTCGATAACGAGCACCTGTGATTATTTCACTTGGTTTTAACACCTCATAGTACACGAGACCGAACTGGTCCCACCAAATGTAGAGCATGATCTTGGAGCCGTGAATATTCGGCTTGGCCACCGACTTGGAAGCTTGGCCGGGATATCCCCATGACTTTTTGCGTTTAGGGTTATCGTAATGAACCTATTTATCGTCCCCGGTCACAATGTGATGCAGAAATCCCTTCCGTTTTTGCCTCTGAAGCAACTGTTCACGAACACACAAACGCCGTTCGTCTCTTGGTTTCAGCTCACACGGGACCCAAGCTCCTTCTTTCTGAATCATGCCCATAGCCTTGAGACGTTTTGAAATGGATTGCTGTGTCACTCCTACTAATCGTGCAAACTCTTCTTGAGTTTGACGCGAGTCTTCACTCAGCAATGTCTCGAATTCTGCATCTTCGGAAACATTCTTTCTTCCACCACTACGCCGGCCTACGACGTTAAAATCACCGTTCTTGAAGCGTTGAAACCACTCACGACACGTTCTTTCACTAATAGCGTCCTTACCATACGTACCTGAGAGCATTCGATAAGATTCAGCCGCTGTTTTCTTCATACTGAGACAAAACAGCAACACCTCCCGCAAATTACGAGAATTAGGCTCGTAAACTGACACTTGCAATCAAGAGCAACTTCATGATGCAGACACAAATCGACTAATGTTTGAATGAGGTTATGTTGACGGAGGTCCAGGCTAACTGCCTGCAGCCGGCCGGAGTGGCCGAGCGGTTCTAGGCGCTACAGTCTGGAACCGCGCTACCGCTACGGTCGCAGGTTCGAATCCTGCCTCGGGCATGGATGTGTGTGATGTCCTTAGGTTAGTTAGGTTTAACTAGTTATAAGTTCTAGGGGACTGATGACCTCAGCAGTTAAGTCCCATAGTGCTCAGAGCCATTTGAACCATTTGAACCTAACTGCCTGCGTTTCTACAGTTACACTTTGGAAATTTCCTTTACGGACTTCTAAGACTTGGAGAAGGGAGTGAGTACATACTATTTTGCATAGGAACCCATCTACGTAAAGGTGCCGTTTCCATTATACGACGGTATCAGTTCAGATATTTAGCTCATCCACGTCTGCCTGAGGGATTGTATCATACGACGGTATCAGTTCAGATATTTAGCTCATCCACGTCTGCCTGAGGGATTGTATCAGACGTGACGCAGTACAGGTTTTAGGTAACAATTCGAAGGGAAACGTGAAGAAATATCCATTTATCACTTAAGCGCATTTGTTTGCATTTACACTTAAAATTATGTGTTTACATTATTCCAAAACAAAAAGGAACCCAGCATACTGTACGTACAGAAGAGTACTGATGCATTACAAAAGCCGCTTGATGTGGCGACACCAGCGATGTTACAGACATAGTAACCACGAACCGTGTTCTGGTACACACTCTCCATCCCACCTGGTGTTACTTCAGTTTCTAGAGCAGCGGCCAGAACTCGTGCTAGCAGCTCTTCTTCTGCTTCTACAGGAGTTTTGTAAATTAAAGTTTGCATACGACCCCACAAGAAGTAGTCCACATCGACCTGTCAATATTCCGCCACATCATCTGCTGAGATGTCTCCGAAACACACGTGAGAAGTGAGGTGGTACACCATCGTGCTGAAACCATATTTCTTGACGGACATTCAGTGCCACAGCTTCCAAGAACGTCATGTTAATTATTTTGTAGAGTTGCATTTTTTTCCACCAGTGTAGTTCTACAACTGTCGATTTTATTATGTTAACAGCGAAGCCTTGAGATCTGTCTGCAAGTGTGTCTGAATCAAGTCAGAAATCTAGTTCAGTATTGGTTAAGGCCGTATTTTTTCAGTACTGTTTATTTCGCATGAAGAATTAACTATGATAAAGCTTTATTTATTATTGACGCATTTTTAATGCTGACTAAAAGTAAATAAGAAAACGAATTTCTCACCATCATTTCTTCGCCCTTTTAGAAAGAGTTGAGCTCTATTTTTCGTCACAAAATAGTATGCGTACACAATGAGATGTACGTCTACAGCTTCAGATCAGATACGAAACAGCAACCGAGCCAGAGAGGAGAAGCCAGTCCGCTTTTCCAAAAAGGGCGCAGCCAGTGTCACCTATCAGAACGATTGTGGAGAGGACATTCTGCGTTGGAAAAGGATATCATGTCACTGTCTACCTTAAAAATTGTAAAACAATGACTGTCGAATACTACACAATTCTTCTGAACTAGCTGGATGATGTAATAGAGGTGGAACATATGCTGAATTTATAAGGTTCAGTTGCCTCTGGCACTCGCCTAATCCCAAGCTAAAGAAATTTGTGTTTGGAAGACTGAATGTGAGAAAGGAGTGAATGAAGCCATAAATGGGTATTTTGCTGATCTACCAGAATCACAGATTAAGGATAAATTCTTCTAATGGCAAAAACTTTGGATCAAATATATTGTCGTAGAAGGGAACTACCCGAAAAGGTAACTGGATCTGTCACGCTACCATACCTGCTAATTATCGTACACCGATGTCATTATGGCAAAAATATCACAGGAGCTGAAAGTAATTTCTGTTATATTTCACTGTATTGTGCTTTGCTGTATCCAGAAAATATCACTTAACCGACGTGATGTGAATTGTAAACATTACTGCGCAGGATCAGTACCAGTAAAAGACTGTTCTCTGGCGATGGTGTTCTTCACACGAAACTATCGTCGTTGGACGATCAGAAGAAGAAGAAGAAAGACTTCGATAAAGTTCCCACTTATTCTAATGAATGTCAGGTCTCTTTAAGTGCGGAAAATTTAAGATAATGCCAATAACAAAGAGAAAGAACTATACAGTATCCAATTACAGGATTTGTACGGCACATCGTGAGCACTTCACATCAGTATTCAGGGATAATGCTAAAAAGTGATATAAAGGTAAACAGTCAAGTGAAATCAATATTAGGGGAGGCGACTGGAGGACTTCGACGTGTTGCACGTGTTCTGGGAATGGCCTATGCGATGCATGCGGAAAGGAAATTGCAGGTGCGACCCTACTGCGACCAATTCTGGAGTATTCTTCCAATTTTGGGAGTCCTTTTCAATTTGGGATGACAACAGACATCGAACGAATTCTTAAATACGTTGCACGACCGTAACTGCTGGGTGGAAACTATACGAAAGTGTACCAGAAATGTTCGCGGAACTTACCTTCGAAGAATGACAATGCAGTCCTCCAGAAACCCTGTTGAGAAAATTTAAAAAACCAGTAATCGAAGAAGACTGAAGGTTCCATATGCTGCCACCATCATGAACCTCGCGTCGGAATCAAGAGAATAGGACAAGAGAGACTTCGTTCATATAGAGGCTGAAAACGCGAATGGAATCGGACAGAAAATTGATAACGTTTGTACTATATATCCTCCGCCACTCACTGTACAGTGGCTTGCGCAGTATGGGCCCTATAACTGGATACAGATATAAGGGACGATCAAAAAGCTTCCGTTTGGGGATGTTGCTGCAGCGTATATGCAATGTAGCGCGACTCCAACGAGGGTTTATAAGCCCGGAATGTATGCAAGGGACTAGTGCGGCATTCATGTCTTTGAATTGCGTGCGGTAAATGCGGAAACGTGAAATGTGGCGACATTGTTACCAAACGTGTCCAAATAAGACCAACCAACTGGTATTCTTTAATTGGCTCCCGAAGGACAAACATTGGTAACTTCCATCCTAGAATGAAGAATGTGTATGGGATACTGCGCAACACTGGAGAAATTACGGCTTACAATTAATACGATATTCCCGGAAAAACTGCTTCATGATAACGCACGCCCTATAGCTCTGATCTCTCCACGTGCAATTATCACGCTTTGGGTCCCTCAAAAAATGCGTTGAAGGGTCGACGATTCCTGTTGGCTGAGGATATGCAGAAGACATTTACGGGCTTGTTCACGCAGTAGGACACGGTGTTTTTCCAAACGGTATCTTCAACCAAGTGCGTTGCTAAGATAATTGTCGCAATGCTGACAGCGATGTTGCCTGGACGGCATACCGATAGTGGACCGTACGGCCTTTGAATAGAAACTTTTTGATCACCCAATATAGAACAGACGTGAATAAGTGTTCGACATGTTGCTCTCTGTCTGGCTTACGATTTAGCATGGCAAAAATCACGGAAGTTGGTCTCTGTGATGTAACACATTGAGAACACATTTTCCTCAAGTAAGCGGAATGTCTAGACCTTGGGATCAGTACGATAGTTTTGTAAACCATAAAACCACTTATATTCTTTTGTATTGTACGATACACATGTAGAAATGTTTGCAAGATATTATCCTTGGTGTCATCTGACGATTTTCCTGGTCATCTAAAATAGGTGCTGAAAAATAAACTATTATTCCGAAAATACTGTGACTGGTTGCACTCTACTTCATCACTAATACTTCTAAAACGGCCACGGAATTCTAAGGGTTACCGGGAATAAAACAATGTTAGTGTCAAAACCTTCCAACTAGGGGGCAAGGACAGATAACCATACACCCTGCATAATTCACTCTTCTAGTGGTTCCTTGAATGAAATCGAGCCGTTTTCTGAGCGGTTCCTTCAAGAACGCCGATTATATCACCGATTCTTGCGAACCGCAGCTGGTACTGTGCACCTAATGTCCTCGAGATCGACAGTGTTTCCCATAGTTTCTGTGAAACTCTAGCGTTAATGGGATTCATTGTAGTACACTGGTATACAGTTGTTTGTGATATGTTACGCAAGTGTGTTGACCATTGGTAAGAAAGTAAAGTAAAATCATATGGCATGAATGGCTGGGAGTCTTCAAAGGGCAGGTTCAACAGCCTAATTGGAATGGTTGTGTGGTAAGTTAGGACGAGAGCTGAATGCGAAGGTAATAGCTGTCAGAGGGTGGTTGAAAGTTTTGGTGCTCAGCTTATGTGAGTTTCAGTTTAAGAGTTTTGTGGAGTGGTTCATATGACAGTGACGGGAAAGGGTTTGGGTGGAATTATTATGATAATAGTATTATGTGTTGGTGTGTTATTCTACTGTTTTATGTATTAATGCGAACAGTGATTTGTTTGTTACGTACACTTGATCGTTCGACAGCGTTTTCTTTTCGCCTTTGGTTTTTTATATGCGGCAATTTTCTTGCAGGATTACAAGGTGTTTTTTAGTGCTTATTCTAAATATTTTCATGTGTTCTTCTCTAGAGGTTGGCTTGTGATTGTGTTCTCTTAGTTGTTCTGCAAATGTGGAGTGGTTTGTCCCATCCTTCCACGCCCTAGTGTGCTCTTTGCATCTGACATGAAACGTTCTGCCTGTTTGTTCTACATATCTGCCAGCACAAGTGTTTCGCTGTAGTTGATCTATACTTGTTTTTTGGTATATGTGCACGTCTTTTGTCAGTATGTGTATGAACAATGGCGAGAGATAATGATACGTAATCGTAATCTCGTGGGTCTAATCTTCAGGCTTAGAGTGTATATCCGTCGGTTTTACAAAAGTGTGTTACTAACAAGCGTCGTCAGTGTTTACAGTTTTTATTTGATATCTGAACCCGTCTACAACTGTCCAAACATTTGTTCTCTGGCAGTTATTAAATGTTTGCACGAAAACACAATAGGCTACTACGCGTTTTTCGAGTACAGTAGAATCTCTGTTTTAAGATACGAAAGGTTGTCTGTTCTTAGTATTAGTTTCTTCTCTTCGTTCCTATAGTTATAATGCATTTTCTTCTACATGTAAACATGTAATGGACGCCCGTTTGGTTGATTGTTAAGTCTTATCGATGTCACAAATATTAAACCGAGGGAAAATTCATTACTAGCAATTATTAGAAAATAATGTAGAATGATTATTAAACCCTGCATGCTAGTTTGCGGTGTTTTCATACTGTAATATTTCTGGCCTTGCAGCCATCATATTCATCTGCAAGAAGCTCATTTTAAAGCAGTTTAGAAAGCAGCAGTGGCAAGATGACGTAATGTGGTGTGAGGTTCCGATGACAGATGGTTTGCTCGGTATGAGTATCGTGAGAAAGGCCGCCTACATTGTGGTCCTTCGCGATTGGCTGCTGAGTTCGAAAGTAGCGCGCCAAAATGCTAATTTTCTGTTATTAATTTTAGACAAACTACACAGAGTATTTACTTGCATTGCATATTTAAAGCATCTCTCAATAACGTGCTATCATTCCATTATTTCGCAAGTATGAATAACCAGCAGAATAATAAACAACTGCTAAACGAAAAGGCAGCCGAAGCACTTCGGTGATCTTCGGATGGCGCCTAACTTAAATGGCGGGCGATGTGGTTCAGCTGTAAGGCCGGTATTACACTATCAAATGTCTTTGTCCAAGATCTTTGTCCAATATCTTTGTCAAAGATTTTTGATAGTGTAATAGGGATCTTTGACAAATGTCGTCCAATATTTGATCAAATCTAGGCCGAGGCCGTATATTTGATCAAAGAAATCGCTTGTCTTCTGTTCACTGCAATGCGATATGTTACCACGCCGAGCGCCAGCATCGCTGGAGCGTTCTGTCATCTTTTGTGTTTGTAAACATGGCTGCTAAATACAATTGGTGTGTGGCGTCTACCACAAAATTAATTGAATTGTACGAAGCGGATGAGGCGCTTTACAATGTGAGGCACCCTGAATATAAAAATAGGTTAAGAAGATTGGAAAGTTATAAAAATATTGCAGAGATAATCAGCCGAGACATACGGCCAGGATGTACGGCCGAAGACATAAAGAGGAAGATAAATGGCCTCCGTACTAGCTACTCGTACGAAAAAGCAAAAGTACGTATTGACATATTCATTTATATTTATTTATGCAAGTTAAGTTTACATGTCATACAAATGATTAGCATTAATTTGTTCACTGCAGCGACTTGAAGCATACAATAATGTTTACGTAACCTACAAGTAGTTAAATTATTTTCATTATTAATATTGCAGATGAATAAAAGCAAAAGTGGAGCCAGTGCGCAGGCGGTGTACACACCACAAGTGTACTGGTTTCAAATGCTGAAATTTCTAGACCAGTCTACAGAGGCCGACGAAAGTATGTGCAATTTGGAGAGCACGGATAGTGAAGCTGGAAGTGAACGTGCGACACCGACACCGACGTTTGAGGATATGTTAGCGGTATGTACATTTGTTTACATTTTACGTTACTAAATGTGATTATCTTGCCAGGGCACCTTCCCAGCGCCATTGTAAAATGTCTTAAAGTATTCCCTAACTGCTCTCCCGTGTACTGTACGTCCAGAAGCAGCTTGGCAGGCTATTGGTTCCATTTGCTGTAGGTCCTCAGTGGTTTGTGTCTCAAAATAGGTACAGTCTCCTACTACGGCAGACACAGTTTCCTGCCGTGTGTACAAGTGTTTTCTTCTCTCAGTTAACAAGTTGTGCAATGTGCAGGCAGCCAGTGTTATTGTGGTAACTTTTTCAGGAGGCAGATTAATGGTAGTAAGAAAAATCCTGAAACGACTTGCAAGAATGCCAAAGCTGCTCTCCACTAATCTTCTCCCTCGTGACAGTCTGTAATTGAAAACCTTTTCTTCTTTTGTGATTCCTTTTAAGGGGTATGGCTTCATAATGTTATAACTCAGAGGAAAAGCGTCATCTGCCAGTACTACCATTGGAGTTGTAATGTTTGTGTTCCCAAGCTTCCTGCCTTCAGGAATGTTGAGCATAGATCGGTCAATGAGACACTCTCGTAGTTTGCTTTTTGAAAACACTCCAGCATCACCAACACGCCCATTAGTTCCTACATCTACATACAAAAATTTGTAGGAAGCATCTACCATGGCAAATAAAATGATACTATTGAAGGATTTATAATTAAAAAAGTGCGATCCACTAGCTTGTGGACATTTAATACGAATGTGCTTTCCGTCCATTGCTCCTATAGTGTTATAACAGTTCCACTTCTTCTCGAAATCCTCTGCAATTTGCTCCCACTCTCCTCTGCTTGAGGGTACCTGTAAATAAATAAGATTTATGTATGTGCAAGGAAGTACGTAACTAATGGCTTTTATCTTTTATTTTATAGCAAGACATGCAAGAGCCTGTCGCATGTAGCGAGGCACAGCCACAGCCCCTGCGTCAAGAGCGGCCTCCCACCAAAAGGAGGAAAGTCACGCCAGACGTGGCAACTAACGTCATGCAGGAGGCCAGCAGGACACTTCAGGCTATGGCTGATGCTGCCAGAACCATGCCTGTCCATGATGACTGCTATAGTACCCTTGGCGCCCACATCGCAGCAGATCTGCGTGAAATGGAAAGAGTGGGCGGCAGGGAATACACCACTGCCACTATGCACAGTCTGCAGCGGACATTAATGGACAGGTGGGATTTGCTGCATGCGACAGTCCGTGCACAACCGTCCACCTCTGGATATATCCAGGTTGCCTTGCAGCAGGCTGGAATACAGGATGAAGATTCCCTTCCATAAATATATATGTGTCTATAAATTTTGTATCTCTCCAATCTTCTTAATCTATTTTTATAATCAGGGTGCCTCACATTGTAAAGTGTCTCATCCGCTTCATACATTTCAATTAATTTTGTGGTATCACACATCTCATTTGCCATGTAAATAAAATTAAATAAATAAAATAATAACAATTTATCTTCATGAACATAAAGTGTATAGAACAGTTATTTACCTTCAGACAATAGTCCTTTAGTGCTTTGTAAATTGCCTCACACGTTTCAGGTATTATTTTACTTAATGTGCATTGTGGAATTCGAGTGCTGTACTGTAAGCTAGAGTAACTTTCTCCTGTAGCAAGGAATCGTAGCGTTACAGTGAGCCTGTCTTCTGCAGATATAGCAGTTCTTAGGTGAGTATTGTGTTTTGAGATATGAGGAATCACTTCACTGAGAACATACTGAAAAGTATGCTCATCCATTCGCAAGAAATTGATGTATGACTTGACGTCTTCCACTATTAATTCACGTAACAAGTTTTGCTGAATGCTTTTTTCGTCTCGTCGTGAAACCCACGGCTTCACCCAGGTACGTTTCCTTTTTTTTCCCCGCTTCTGTATCTCATGTGCACACACAGCAATTGTGGCACAAGCAGCAGCTGCTGCGGTTAATAACAATATGTTTCTGTCAGCCATCTTGAACTTTGACGAAAACTTTGATGACAGTGTAATACCCCTTCTAGCGCTACGTCAAAGATCTTTGTCCAATATATTGGACGGAATATTGGATCACATCTTTGATCAAATCTTTGACAAAGAAATTTGATAGTGTAATACCGGCCTTAGATCAGAGTTGGTTCGTCAGTGTCGGAGGACAGACATGTGTTATCTGCTGCGGTCAGTGCCAATAGAGTGTGATACTAATTACGGAAATACGCACTTCATTATTTTGTTGAAGAATAGAAAGTATCTGTGACTCTAAAGTGGAGTTTAATTGTGTAGTTTCTCGCGTTCTGCCAATAAAAGAGAGAGGCATCCCGTATATAAAGACTGATTGGAAATTTAATTATTTCTAAAATAAGAGTTCTTCGCTGAGAGTTTCTTACAGCCTCAAGACAACGGATTCGCGACCTACATGTTGTTTCCTGCGCAGGGGACAACAACTGTAGAAGATTTCAGGTTGGTGAAGATTTTTTAGAACTTAGAATACATTCCACCCAGGGCGGTTGAAGCAAATAGGCACCTCGCGTGTACTGCAATCTCAGTACAAATGAGTGACACGTCATCTGTGGTAACACAGACGAAGTATGAAAGACAGAAATATTGTTGAGGGAAGGGTTTTATGACACGCACATATACGGGGTGTTCAAAAAGTCTCTCCGCAGTGTCGTATGACTGTTAGCCGCGCGTGCCGTATGATTGTTCGTCTGTCTGGGTTTTTCAACGAAACAATAAACGCATAACGACATTGCAGTGATATTTCTGTACCCATTCATAGTCGAACTTGTGTTACGTGAAATACCGAACGGTTATTTTCAACAAGATGGTGCAACCGCGCATCAGCTCGCCTTTCAGTGTCACTGCTTGCTAATGTTTTTGGTGATCGCATAATTTCACAGGGACTTTGGCCTCCACGATCGCCTGACCTAACACCACCTGACTTTTTCTTTTGGGGTGCAGCGAAAGCAACTGTCTGTAAAAAGCGTCCAAAATCCATCGATGAATTGGAAACTGCAATATCCAGTATCCTGTCGGTATGTGAGGCTGAATATACAGTTTCAAACACTGGTTTAAGATGCAGAGCAAAATTTTGCTTGAGTGCAATGTGAAAGCATAGATTAAAGTTTTTAAGTTTCTTCCTACCAAAGCGACGCTGACAGTTGCTTGCAGTATACATAATGCCAACTTGTGATCAGTGCCAGTGTAAGATTCCTGATATTGGGCTAGCCCGAAATAAGGATCGAATAACAAACAACTTGTACGCAGCATAGAAGGTTGTTTAAAAAAAAGGTCGTTTATCATTGATGGTTTAAGAGCCGTCAGCAATGAAACAAACAAGCATGGAGGGAGGTAACCCGCATTGTTCTTTTGCAAAAGGATTCATCTGGGCATTTGCCGTAATCAATTTAGAGAAAGCACAAAAGTCCTAAATCTGTAGGCCTGTAAGGGAATTTGGTCTGTAGCTCTTCTGGTTGCAAGATCAGTGTGTTAACTACTACGTCACCTAACTATGTGTCATGCGTTTTTATCGCAATTATATTACATCATCTGTTTGTTTACTAGGAGCTACATCAGGATAAACAAAAACTAATTTCAGGAACGTTTGGTTAAGAGTAAGTAGTATTTCCAATGTGTTCAGTATTGCCTCTAAATGACAAGCTAGTTAGTTTCAGTGCTGGAGTTGAAGATATCACTGTCTCATATTATTTTCACCACAAATTTAAATTTCTACATATAAATTTGTGCAATTCTTCATCTTATTATCTACTCGTAAGATCATTTTAATCCTACAACCAATATTAAAATAAGCATTACAGTAGAAGTGTGCAGATTAGTACAGCGTGAAGACGCATCTTATAACCTGGGCATATGAACGCTAATCAGCACCGTCGGTTTCGTACACTTGCCAGCCTAGGTGTGGTTTTTAGGTGGACTCACCATGTTCATCTATGTAGTTTCGAGCAGATTCTCTATCACCTCAACAGAAACGCAAGACATAAAGGAAAACAATTGTGAATATACCCGGAAGAAAGTATGTGACGCACACCATGACCTTACATTGGTTTAACTGACGGCAGCGGCGACAGGAAGGTATCCATCATTACAATAAAAACAAATAATTATGGATGCATCATTACAGACCCTACCACGGGAGACAAAGAAACACAAGTGGAAGTTATTGTCTATGTTTTCTCTTTTCTTACGTGACTGATGTTAGTTTCGACGCGTTGTAGTTCCTGTTGGGATGCTGACGAAAAGAAGCAGGGGAAGAAGAGAATGAAAGCTGAGGTAAAGTTTGACAGGTCGCCAACGTTGAGAGACAGCGGGGGCAGCTAATTTGACGGTGGTACAGTTTAATTCAACAGCACAACACATACCAGAAGCTCGTAACCGGAATCACAACAAACTTGGCTTCTGGACGACTTAGATCCAAACTCTCTCGTTTCGAATGCGTGCCTGTTGTTTTAATGCAAACGGTTCCTTAGGAAGCTCGGAGTACCGACTTACCTGCCGTGAGATCCGTCAGTACCACGGGAACAACGGTCACGGGAGAGAGTAAATATCCTGCAACCTGAATAAAGGCAAAGGTGACAACTGTGATTGTGTTTTAACCATAGGTAACTCCTCTTTGATGCTGCTGTTGAGTTTGGTGCGTAATGTAACATGAAGTTTATAAAAAGATAAAAGTTAGGTTTTCTTTTAGAAGACTATGTCAATTTAACAGTTGATTCTTCTCTTTTACCAGATGTCTGTAACAGACACAATGGTGGTACACCACACACGACAACACGCTTTCCTTACAATGAAATTATAACTACGGATTGTAGCACACTTAATTGTAAAACTCTGGCCTTCATACTACGCGACAGCGGCAAAAAGACTCAAAAACTGTGTATGAAGCGCAACTAATGCGAAGCACAAGTGATTCGAATTGCTGAAATTGCGAAAAAAACGCAGCGGTCCACAACTATACGTAGCACACAGAATGAGTGTTAATTATTAAACATATAAAAGTGTACTATTGGAGTCCTATTGCGAATAAAGAACGGGAAAATTTTGAATTGGCAAAGCGGTGTTAATTGCGTTTTCAAACGAAAGCGTTTTGTTCGTGTATGAGACAAAACAATTTTGAACAAAACGCTTTCAAACCTGTTTGAGCGGTAGATGCTCTGCACTTCAACACAATGACGCCTTTTTTCCTGTTAAAAAATACTGCGGGCAGAAAAGAGCCACGCATTTCAAAGGCTTCTGTATGCAGCATACATAATGACTTCGGAAATTTGGTTTCGTGTGGGTGGGTAGCCGAGCGATACTCGGGCATTCTTACACTGTTTTCGGATGCGCGCAGGTGTGCGTAGGGATTCTACATAAGCTGCGAGGTGCTCTTCAGTACGGTACCTGGCCACGAAAGAAAGCTGTTGTCGTGCTGTAAAAAATCAGGAGCACGAATGTCCGCTTTGTAGACTGTATCGATGGAGGAGCCAACGTGAGGCACAAGTGATTTGAGAAGCTGAAAATGGCAAAAAATCGAACGGTCCTCAGCTATTTTGAAGACTAAATATAGTATTTCAGTAGATCACAAGGTAGCTACCACTGTACAATAAGGTACTTGTAAAACAGCTACCAGGCATTAGAGTGAAAATAATGTTTCATTCATTTTGTAGTTAATTACCATTGCCGGATTCGAGCACATGCTATTCATCTTCAGTTGACTACAATACATTTATGATAAGGAGCAGGCAACAGTGCTCGTTTGACGTATGTTTCTTAGTACCGTGGTACTCTACAGTGAAAAACAATTTCAAATAATAGTTATTACTCATTGCGATTCCCTAGTATAGATAAATAAACGTGAGCGAATGAGAGAACAACTCATTGATATTGCGGTTTGGCATCGAGCTTTCGAAACCCTCTGAAAAGCTGCACCACTTAAAAAGTCAAATTGCTGTGCTTACTACATTTGAGCGTACTCCCCCACTTTCAACACCATAGTCACAAAATTTCCAATTAATATGAAATCGGGCATCACATAGCCACAAGAAGAACTAATATCACACTGTCACAAGAGCGTCTGAACGTGAATAGACAGGTACCGTATTTCATCAAAAGTATCCGGACACCTATTAGTGAACATTAATGTTATATTGGAGTGCCTGTGTTGTTAAGAAGAGCGACACACACAGTACGTGAAGGAACTTGCCCCCCTTCTTGCAGCGGTGTACCGGTGTACCGTAGGTTTCTAGAAGAGCGTAGCATTTCAAAAGATTGCAAAAGGGCACAGGTCATCTCCGTTTTCAAGAAGGGACGTCGAACAGATGTGCGGAACTATAGACCCATATCTCTAACGACGATCAGTTGTAGAATTTTGGAACAGGTATTATGTTCGAGTATAATGACTTTTCTGGAGACTAGAAATCTACTCTGTAGGAATCAGCATGGGTTTCGAAAAAGACGATCGTGTGAAACCCAGCTTGCACTATTCGTCCACGAGATTCAGAGGGCTATAGACACGGCTAGTTGTCTGGGAAAAGTTGTGGCATGTGCTTTCAGAGTTCAGTGTCCCTCCACCATTGAGAGCACTGATTAGAATTCTATACAATAATCGCCTCTCAGCTGTGAAGACATGATTTCTTCAATGTTTCAAAAGGTGTTAGATACGATTCTGTTGTGTCCCACCAACTATACAACATCTATGCGGAATACGCCATTAGGAATGCTACCGATGATTGGACTAAAAGCATATAAATTGATGGTATAACTATTAACAACGTACGATTTGCTGATGACTCCGTGGTCTTAGCAGCGACGAAGATGAACTTGCTGAACTACTAACTGAAGTAAAGGACATTAGTCTATTACATGGATTAGACACAAATCTCAGCAAATCCAGACTCATGAACGAGGGGCACAGGTCCAACTCAAAGGTCGGATAAAGGAACTGGAACTCGTACACACTTTCATCCACCTTGTGTCAACTTTATCCAACACGGGGAGCCGTGAAAATGAGATAAGAAGACGAATCACGGTAGAGTGGGCGGCTGTGAAAAAGCTCACTTATATTTGGTGGCATAGAGTGATAACTGACCGTTCAAAGGTCCAGCTAGTTGAAACACTCTTGTTTTCTGTCTCTTTTATGTTTGCTAAACATGGAGCCTTTGGGTAAAGAACAAGTAGCGCACTGAAACATTTGAGATTTGGTGCTGGCGCAGGGTGCTGCGCATAAAATGGAGCGAAAAAAAAAGAAATGTGTCCATTGCTGAGCAATTCAGTATTTCCAGACCCCTTTCTTCTCGTGTCAACCAAAAAAATTCTCCAATATTTTTGCCATATTCTTAGAAGAGATGAGAAAGAATCTATAGAAAATTATGACAGATGGGAAGATCGAGGATAAGTGACCTAATGGAAGTGCAGCAAGCAGGTGGAGCGACCAAATCGAGATGATCCACCTCTTCAACAGCATATAGGATAAACTGGTAAATGTACAGGATGGAAGAGCTTCGTACTTGGGCTCACGACACGCAGCAATAAACGCAACAACTTGTGATGATGATGGCTGTGACACGGTAAGTTGTTAAAGTCATGAGTTAGAACTAACAGCTTACACTAAACGCAGCAGAAGACCAATTACTGTATTGAATCCACGTGGTATGCTGTTGCTACAGCATCGGCAACCCATTGTTGCCTTGTTATTAATGTTATTGTTATTATTATTATTATTATCATTGTACAATCGTCCACATTGTGTCTTTAACGTAGCGCAGTATCAATTGGCTTTCTGTATGATATGGTTCCACTTTTAAAAAACACAACCTGCATTTTCATTCAAGGGTCAAGTGGAATTTTAAACAATGTTGTTCATGCTTGTTGGTCATTTCTAAATGAAACAAACAGACCGCTGTTCCTCTCAGAGTTGCAGTTTTGTTAATGTGGAGCTACTACTTATAATTACTTGACTGAATTGGGTTTGCAAGAAAAACACTGCTCTTTTCCCCGAAAACTTAAAATTATGAAAGTTATATCTGATGTATATCGTTCACCTGCGTTTCATATGTGATGGTTGTTTCTGCAGTTGACTGTTCCTGACGTAATTCATATACTAATGTGACTATAAGTAAAATCACCTGCATCGAGGCAACGTGACGAGTCGTGACGCTTGTAACAGCGTATGCGATGTAATCCAAATTATGCAACATACCTACGTACATTACCAAGTTTCAGTTTAGTGAAGCAGTCCCCAAAAAGCATATTAGCCCACGTCACTATGAACTACGTTTACTCTTTGCCACGAATGTCAGTAGACAGCGTGATGCAGCTTAGACAGGCTACTGCAGAGCCATCCAAATAGAGTAAATACATCGATGTGTGGTTTTCGCTAAGCTTTGGAAAACGGCATGGTGAATTCACTCACGTACACAAGTAATTTATTACGTTTCTACTTGCCGAATTATTGCACTGACTTTGATCTTTTTTAATGGAAGTATATACTTTTTCTGCGGCATTGGAAAGAGCCTTCGAAAAGGACTTCAACGACGTAACATATGTGGAACTTGATCACAAGATAAGAACGCCACAAACAACTGTCCTGATGGCAAGCGAAGAGGTCCCACAAACGTCTGCCGGCCGGAGGGCCGAGCGGTTCTAGGCGCTACAGTCTGGAACCGCGCGACCGCTACGGTCGCAGGTTCGAATGCTGCCTCGGGCATGGATGTGTGTGATGTCCTTAGGTTAGTTAGGTTTAAGTAGTTCTAAGTTCTAGGGGACTGATGACGTCAGAAGTTAAGTCCCATAGTGCTCAGAGCCATTTGAACCCACAAATGTCTATTTTACTCTGTCCCATATAAGGAATCTTGTGTTTCACACATGATTCTTGTGTTTACCTGCGCGCTTGTAGGACATCAGTGTGTGGTCTGCTGTTGTAGTGATCAGACAACTTGATCGTGAAGCTATTCTGCCTTTCAGAATGTGAACGACAGCCGAAAAATCGTTTCTGTTAGAGCATGTGTGCGTTGGTAGGATGAAATCTACCTTGATCTTGCGAAGCCCTTACGATCTGTCTTTGCAAACATTATAAAAAATGTTCCAAGAAACTGAAAGAATAAGATACGCTGACGAAAAAAAAAAACAGCAACTGATGAAAGAAAACCAACTAATACTTTAGCAGAGATAACGCCCAATCCACATGTCACTACGAGGCAGCTGCATATTCGTTTGGTATCAGCCAATGCCGTCTTCAGCCAATACTACATTCCAAAGCACTTCATACTTTCCACGTTCAGACAGAAATCCACCCTCACTGAGAGAAGTGGATAACAGTGATCTAAGTCTGTCAGTCAGAGGTGTTAGCTTTTCGTGGATGGTATAATTGGTTTTCGTTTTATTGATGGCATTCTAGACAGTTACGAGTCCTACAGCTCCTAACAGATCTGCTGCCACAGTTATTGGAAGACATCCCACTGTCCATAAAGTAGTCCATGCGGTACCTACATGCTGTAGTCCGGCCCAATTCACGCAGATAATTACGTATCATCTAAACAGAACATGTGGACACTCTTTAGATCAGTCGTTTGGGAAACGTTGAATGGGCTGCTCGCTCACCAAGCCTAACAGCTTTGGACTTTTATCTAGAGGTGTACAGAGACAAAATAGTCTCCCGACTCTATAGTTCGAGGACTTCGAGTATGCGCATATCCTGCAGATAATGAACGGCATTGCATGAATCAGCGCCACACATCTGTTGCAATGTTAGCTGAAAACTTGAGGTTCGTTTGAGCAGTTGCCGGCGGGCTCATGTGCATGCGCAGAGCTGAATTCGCGTGTGAGCAGTGCATTGTCCTGCTTCTGACTACTTGAAGAGAGGCTGTTAGCCGTGTGAGCAGCAGCAGCAAGTAGCCAGATGCTACCCGGAAAAAAACATTCTGGCGCGCCCAAGCTGCCAGATTCGCGCGTGCGCAGAGCAATCTGAGTTGTTGTGGGAGGGTCATTCTCCACATGACCCGTGCATGCGTTTCGTGATACTGCTGCTCTCTCTTAGTTTACAGCTCCCACGTCAAACGAAAACAAAATATATTTTTGTGGTCGGGAGCCATCAAGTGAATTAACAGACATTCCCATAATCACGGAAGTCTGAAATAAGTTAGTAGTTCCATTTTTCTGATTTTATATTATTGCTACGTTATCAGCAATAAACCATTATTCATCTTGCAGACTAATGAAGTTATTTTTGTCGGTTTGCTAGAGAAATTTGCTTCGATTAATCTTTTCCGCCGAGATAGTCAATTTACTTGAAGCGAAATGTTTTATTCCACACAAGTGGCTAGTTTCAACAGTTCGTTAAATTTTATGCGCACATTTTCATTTCCATTTTCTGGCACGTATGGCAGTGTACCACAATAAAGAATCAAACATCAGATATTACAGTACTGGTGCTCCAAGAACCTGGAATCCCGAGAACCACATAGAAAAGCTGCCGGCCGCTGTGGCCAAGCGGTTCAAGGCGATTCAGTCCGGAACGGCGCTGTTGCTACGGTCCCAGCTTCGAATCCTGCCTCGGGTATGGATGTGTGTGATGTCCTTAGGTTAGTCAGGTTTAAGTAGTCCTAAGTTCTAGGGGACTGATGACCTCAGATGTTAAGTCCCATATTGCTTGGAACCATTTTTAGAAAAGCTGAATATCAGGTACTTCAGTGTGAATATGGACATACATATGGGCACTTCAATCCCCAATTAAGGGTTGTAGTATGTCTTACGAAATTCCGATGCCCTTGAAGGAGGCTCTGATGTCCTGCTTCTTTTATGATACTGTAAGATCTCTTAATGCTATATACGTACGAAGATACGTAAATATTCACTTGAAGCTGACTAAGCAGGCAAATTCGGTCGGTAGTATTGAATTAAATATTTTGTTGCAAATATGTATTGACAGCTTTAGCAGAATTTTACATATCTCCCTTCCGTGAAACACAATGTTTTTCGATCACAAGACACTTGTCTAGTGCGTCCTCTAGGCCTGACGTTATTTCTTAATTTGTATTGTTTACATCGTACCTTTATGGAATGACATTTTATGGTAGACTGAAGACTGGCAGCACACTGTGTGTTATCATTTTAACTCCCCACATGACTTTATATTTATTCCTACGTTAGAATATAAATTACCAATTGTACGGTTTCTTGGCCTCACAGATAACCGGTTTATTTTTTATACAGTTTGAAATAGTCATGGAATAATTTATTGTCCTTTATTCTGGTGTAAGCTACACAAGGAACTTTTTTTCATTTTTGTAAGAAATTTGTAATCCTTCTTATTAGCTTTTCGCAGCGCTGTGTAGATGTAAACATGATTGGAAATACTACGTAACAATATTGCAAAGTACGAATAAAAAAGTCTATGTTAAAGTCATCACACAGCAAAATATTACGATACTTTGAGCTGCAGAGTCTAGTTTTGAAATGAATATTATGCCAGGAACTGCTTGCTTATTTGCATCCTTTATCTGGGAGGGATATGATAAAACAATTGCTCTAAGTACTAACTCCGCACGTCCTCTCAACAACATGCCGCAGTGATGCACATCGCCACATGATGCCCCACCACGCACGAAATACCAAAAGCTGCGAAAAGCGTACGAGCAGACCAAACGCTAAGCACGGGATTCCTACGGCAGCATAACTGACATGCGCAGTAACGCCTGTTTTCTGACGCTCTCTGGCAACTGCTCAAACGAATCTTTTAAGTGTCTGCCTCCTGTGGGAATTCTTGGAATGTTTGCAAGTTCCAGGTAAAGCGTAAAAAAAATGGCTCTGAGCACTACGCGACTTAACTTCTGAGGTCATCAGTCGCCTAGAACTTAGAACTAATTAAACCTAAGGACATCACACACATCCATGCCCGAGGCAGGATTCGAACCTGTGACCATAGCGGTCGCTCAGTTCCAGACTGTAGCGCCTAGAACCGCACGGCCACTCGGGCCGGCATAGCGGAAATCTATTCCCGCCCTTAGCATCTGTCTACGACCACTTTAGCTGTACCCAAGGGACCTGCATCAACAGGCATTGGCGCGATCTTATCTTTCGTCCAGCCGGGGAAGCCCGTCCTGCCTAAGGCTACGAATATGTGGTGGGAGGTCGTGTGAGGCGCGGGGGACACGTTACACGTCTCCCTGCGCAGACACCATCCATTGTCCACAGCAAGCGACAGTACTCCGCGGTGTGCCTGCCGATTTGACTGCTCACTACCAGATGATTTCTTTTCTAACGGAGCATCAATTGTTCTAAGACATTTCATTGAACTTTATAATTGCAGTTTTTCTCTATTTCAGAGGATGGAGACCCACTACATAGGTTTAACTGTATAGCGTCCTAGAGACGGATATATGCGTTGTTAACATTTGCTGGAAGGTGGTGGTGACATGTTTTTCTTACTGGTTTCGCACACCTTTAAATGTGTATCCGATTTCCTTTCTATAAGCAGCTGCCCTGCATCTGATACCTGTTTTTTCTGCAGTAACAGAGGTCATTATGTAATCTCGAAAAGCAGCCTTAACGCAATAACTAGGTTCTTCCAGGACATGCTATTCTTTAGAATTTTCGTTTCGTAATCGCACTTCTGTCTGTTAATTACATACGCCGTAAATAACATTCGGTATGAAATCGGTAAACCTATCAACGTTTGTGTTAAGAATACACTCCTGGAAATTGAAATAAGAACACCGTGAATTCATTGTCCCAGGAAGGGGAAACTTTATTGACACTTTCCTGGGGTCAGATACATCACATGATCACACTGACAGAACCACAGGCACATAGACACAGGCAACAGAGCATGCACAATGTCGGCACTAGTACAGTGTATATCCACCTTTCGCAGCAATGCAGGCTGCTATTCTCCCATGGAGACGATCGTAGAGATGCTGGATGTAGTCCTGTGGAACGGCTTGCCATGCCATTTCCACCTGGCGCCTCAGTTGGACCAGCGTTCGTGCTGGACGTGCAGACCGCGTGAGACGACGCTTCATCCAGTCCCAAACATGCTCAATGGGGGACAGATCCGGAGATCTTGCTGCCCAGGGTAGTTGACTTACACCTTCTAGAGACCGTTGGGTGGCACGGGATACATGCGGACGTGCATTGTCCTGTTGGAACAGCACGTTCCCTTGCCGGCCTAGGAATGGTAGAACGATGGGTTCGATGACGGTTTGGATGTACCGTGCACTATTCAGTGTCCCCTCGACGATCACCAGTGGTGTGCGGCCAGTGTAGGAGAACGCTCCCCACACCATGATGCCGGGTGTTGGCCCTGTGTGCCTCGGTCGTATGCAGTCCTGATTGTGGCGCTCACCTGCACGGCGCCAAACACGCATACGACCATCATTGGCACCAAGGCAGAAGCGACTCTCATCGCTGAAGACGACACGTCTCCATTCGTCCCTCCATTCACGCCTGTCGCGACACCACTGGAGGCGGGCTGCACGATGTTGGGGCGTGAGCGGAAGACGGCCTAACGGTGTGCGGGACCGTAGCCCAGCTTCATGGAGACGGTTGCGAATGGTCCTCGCCGATACCCCAGGAGCAGCAGTATCCCTAATTTGGTGGGAAGTGGCGGTGCGGTCCCCTACGGCACTGCGTAGGACCCTACGGTCTTGGCGTGCATCCGTGCGTCGCTGTGGTCCGGTCCCAGGGCGACGGGCACGTGCACCTTCCGCCGACCACTGGCGACAACATCGATGTACTGTGGAGACCTCACGCCCCACGTGTTGAGCAATTCGGCGGTACGCCCACCCGGCCTCCCGCATGCCCACTATACGCCCTCGCTCAAAGTCCGTCAACTGCACATACGGTTCACGTCCACGCTGTCGCGGCATGCTACCAGTGTTAAAGACTGCGATGGAGCTCCGTATGCCACGGCAAACTGGCTGACACTGACGGCGGCGGTGCACAAATGCTGCGCAGCTAGCGCCATTCGACGGCCAACACCGCGGTTCCTGGTGTGTCCGCTGTGCCGTGCGTGTGATCATTGCTTGTACAGCCCTCTCGCAGTGTCCGGAGCAAGTATGGTGGGTCTGACACACCGGTGTCAATGTGTTCTTTTTTCCATTTCCAGGAGTGTATTTAAAAGTTCACGACGCAGTGCTTGTTACTGTGACAAGGGTATCATGTTGACATAATCTAGCAATGTGGTAACTGATTTACGTATGATTAACCAATTATGTAGCTGTCATTTAACAGTATGCAACATTTGATAACTTGTGCCACGACTTAATTTGAATTCCCACTGCAGTGAATATTAACCTCAGAAAAGTGAGCAATATCTGCTTCATTAATTATGACAGTATGTTATCGTCTGCCGACCGTATCGACAATATGACAGATCATGTGTAAAATGCTAAATATCTGATACGGAATTTCTTTTCATCTGATGGATTTCTACATAAATAAGGAGCAAATACGTTTTGTACTGCACCGATGTGAAAAATGTGAGTTTAAATTTAATATAATTGTCATTGCAATACGTCCAGACTTAATTACAATTAAAGCCGAGTGCAGACTTTAGAAAATAAAAATTCAGGACAGGCACAAGCCTTTTTTTTCAGGGCTTAAATTGCTTTACAAGATTTTAAACATTTTCGAATGCGAGTGGGGATAAGGAACCTGAAAACTGGTATGAGGATAAGCGTCTTGCCGATGCGGGCAGCATTTCTCTCATGTCCGCAGACCAATATTATATGAAAAACAATAATATCTGAAATTGAGTCAGCCTTGATGCAAAACGCCTTGTTATTCGTTTATTTCTTTATTATCTCAAACTAATTTCGGCGACGAATATCACCATCATCAGTGGTTTTTTTTTAATCTAAAACATGCAGAAAATAGCATGGTTATACAAACACAGTACAACATTATTACATTTTTACTATTCGTCTTTTGAAATATAGTTTTCTATGAATACTTTCATACTATCTTATTTATTGTATGTTACAGCATGTTTTATGCAGTTATTGGCGCTGTTTGCGACGTATTTTCTGTGCTTTTTTTTTCTGTTTCCATTTTTTACTTAGCGAACATCATGTCAACTGCAACCATGTGAGCGGCTGTTAGTAAAGAAAATACTAAAAGGTGAACTTCGTATGTCAGCAATATATACTTGGGGTTGTGGCAGTGTTGTGGGAGCCAGTTATTTGTTCTGTACTGAGCTATTACTTAGCTATTCGTTTACTCACGTTCGTAGGATGGTGTGTGGCTGCTTTTATACACAGAATAACGAAACTTTCGGACTTTGTTTCTGATCCAGAATATTACGCCATCTTGCTGTTTGCGTGTGTTGCGAGCGGTGTATCGCATGTGGCGAGAAAGGCCATGAAAAACTGTAGCGCGAATTACGACGACTTCTGTTCATTATTTATGTCTCTGTGTGTGATGGGGAAGTGGTTCTTTTGCGTGTGTGTGCTTTCTGTTCTGTGTCCTTGGTCAGTTCTCTCTGAGCTGTAAAGAGTGTGTTGTTGCAAAGTTATGTGTTTTCATTTATTACATTTTTCCCTTCGACTGTAGCCTTTTGTATGTAGTAATTTTCTTCTATTGTTAGTTGTCGGTATAGACTGTTGCTGTTTCTCTGAATGTTTAGATAGTTTTCGATATTAGTGGGGTTATGGTTTTTGTTCATTAGATGTTCTGCAGAAGTTGAATGTGTGCTGTCACTTTTTAGATGGTTCAAATGACTCTGAGCACTACGGGACTTAACATCTGTGGTCATCAGTCCCCTAGAACTTAGGACTACTTAAACCTAACTAACCTAAGGACATCACAAACATCCATGCCCGAGGCAGGATTCGAACCTGCCGCAGTAGCGGTCACGCGGTTCCAGGCTGAAGCGCCTAGAACCGCACGGCCACACCGGCCGTCTCACTTTTTAGAGCTCTCATAAATAATGAACAGAAGTCGTCGTAATTCGCGCTACAGTTTTTCATAGCCTTTCTCGCCACATGCGATACACCTCTCGCGACACACGCAAACAGCAAGATGGTGTAATATTTTGGATCAGAAACAAAGTGCGAAAGTTTTGTTTTTCTGTGTATAAAAGCAGCCACACACCATCCAACGAACGTGAGTAATCGAATAGCTAAGTAACAGCTCAGTACAGAACAAATAACTGGTTCCCACAACACTACCACAACCCCAGGTATATATTGCTGACATACGAAGTTCACCTTTTAGTATTTTCTTTACTAACAGCCGCTCACATGGTTGCAGATGACATGATGTTCGCTAAGTAAAAAACGGCAACAGAAAAAAGCACAGAAAATATGTGGCAAAAGCGCCAACACTTGCTTAAGACATGCTGTAACATACAATAAATAAGGTAATATGAAAGTGTCCATAGCAAACTATATTTCAAAAGACGAATAGTAAAAATGTAATAATGTTTTACTGTGTTTGTATAACCATGCTATTTTCTCCATGTTTTAGATTCGAAAACCCCACTGTTGGTGGTGATATTTGTCGCCGACACTATAGTTTGGGATAATAAAGAAATAAACGAATAAGAAGGTGTTTTGCATCAAGGCGGACTCAATTTATGATATTACTGTTTTTCTATGCAAACACGGACCAAATGGAAGAGTTCCAAGATAAAATCATCGCTAGTATATTGATTACAAGATTAGTGGTGAACATCTTCGGCGTGTCACATTGTATTAATATATTGAGGTGATAGTAAAAAGTGACAGGAAATGGGGTCGTCTCGTAAAGACGGTACTAGTAAGGTTGCTGGAAGTGTTTTGGAAAATACAGGGTGATTCAAAAAGAATACCACAACTTTAAAAATGTGTATTTAATGAAAGAAACATAATATAACCTTCTGTTATACATCATTACAAAGAGTATTTAAAAAGGTTTTTTTTCACTCAAAAACAAGTTCAGAGATGTTCAATATGGCCCCCTCCAGACACACGAGCAATATCAACCCGATACTCCAACTCGTTCCACACTCTCTGTAGCATATCAGGCGTAACAGTTTGGATAGCTGCTGTTATTTCTCGTTTCAAATCATCAATGGTGGATGGGAGAGGTGGCCGAAACACCATATCCTTAACATACCCCCATAAGAAAAAATCTCAGGGGGTAAGATCAGGGCTTCTTGGAGGCCAGTGATGAAGTGCTCTGTCACGGGCTGCCTGGCGGCCGATCCATCGCCTTGGGTAGTTGACGTTCAGGTAGTTACGGACAGATAGTGCCAATGTGGTGGCGCTCCATCCTGCTGAAATATGAATTGTTGTGCTTCTTGTTCGAGCTGAGGGAACAGCCAATTCTCTAACATCTCCAGATACTGTAGTCCAGTTACAGTAGCACCTTCGAAGAAAAAGGGACCAAAAACTTTATTGGCTGAAATGGCACAGAAAACGTTCACCTTAGGCGAGTCACGTTCATACTGAGTTGTTTCCCGCGGATTCTCAGTGCCCCATATACAGACATTGTGACGGTTGACTTTCCCGTTAGTATGGAAAGTTGCTTCATCACTGAACACAATCTTTGAAACGAAAGATTCATCTGTTTCCATTTGAGCAAGGATAAAATCACAGAAATCGATTCTTTTAATCTTATCAGCTGCAGACAGTGCTTGAACCAATTTCAGACGATAAGGTTTCATAACTAACCTTTTTCGTAGGACTCTCCATACAGTTGATTGTGGAATTTGCAGCTCTCTGCTAGCTCTGCGAGTCGATTTTCCTGGGCTGCGAACAAATGCTTGCTGGATGCTTGCTACATTTTCATCACTCGTTCTCGGCCGTCCAGAACTTTTCCCTTTGCACAAACACCCATTCTCTGTAAACTGTTTATACCAACGTTTAATACACCACCTATCAGGAGGTTTTACACCATACTTCGTTCGAAATGCACGCTGAACAACTGTCGTCGATTCACTTCTGCCGTACTCAATAACACAAAAAGCTTTCTGTTGAGCGGTCGCCATCTTAGCATCAACTGACGCTGACGCCCAGTCAACAGCGCCTCAAGCGAACAAATGTACAACTAAATGAAACTTTATAGCTCCCTTAATTCGCCGACAGATAGTGCTTAGCTCTGCCTTTTGTCGTTGCAGAGTTTTAAATTCCTTAAGTTGTGGTATTCTTTTTGAATCACCCTGTACAATGCATCTGTGAAGCAAATCGCCTGGAAGACGCCACTGCGACCGACTGTAACTGTACCAGTATTTGGATTCCCTACCAACAGACACGAAACGAATTCATAGGCGCGCTGATAGGATATGTTAAGGGTCTGTATAGTTCCAGTTAAAATGTTACAGATACGCTCTGCTAATTTAAACGGGGAACCTTGGAAGAAAGACCTGCCTAGCTGTCGTGAGACCTTGTTAGGTAAGTTAGAAAACCTGTATTCGAAGGCAAGGTTAGGGCATGTACAGAGGCATACACACACAATCATTTTCCATCGCTCTGCAGAGGGATGGAATAGGAAAGAAAATGTATGACCTTGATGCGATGTACACTGAGCACCCAGAACAGGAGCGTCTATAGAAAGGTCTCAGAACTGCTCTCATTAATAATCGGTCACAACGCCCATATAGTACTAGGGACAGAAAGTTGGCTGAAACCAGACGTAAACAGTAATGAAATCCTAAACTCAGATTGGAATGTATACCGCAGAGACAGGCTGGACAGCGAGGGGGAGGCGTTAATATAGCGATAAGAAGTGCAATAGTATCGAAAGAAATTAATGGAGATCCGAAATGTGAAATGATTTGGGTGAAGGACACGGTTAAAGCAGGCTCAGACATGGTAATTGGATGTCTCTGTAGGCCCCCTGGCTCAGCAGCTGTTGTGGCTGAGCACCTGAAGGATAATTTGGAAAATATTTCGAGTAGATTTCCTCACCATGTTATAGTTCTGGGAGGAGATTTTAATTTGCCGGATATAGACTGGGAGACTCAAACGTTCATAACGGGTGGCAGGGACAAAGAATCCAGTGAAATTTTTTTAAGTGCTTTATCTGAAAACTACCTTGAGCAGTTAAACAGAGAACCGACTCGTGGCGATAACATATTAGACCTTCTGGTGACAAACAGACCCAAACTATTTGAAACAGTTAACGCAGAACAGGGAATCAGCGATCATAAAGCGGTTACTGCATCGATGACTTCAGCCGTAAATAGAAATAGTAAAAAAGGTAGGAAGAATTTTCTGTTTAGCAAAAGTGACAAAAAGCAGATTACAGAGTACCTGACGGCTCAACACAAAAGTTTTGTCTCAAGTACAGATAGTGTTGAGGATCAGTGGACAAAGTTCAAAACCATCGTACAATATGCGTTAGATGAGTATGTGCCAAGCAAGATCGTAAGAGATGGAAAAGAGCCTCCGTGGTACAACAACCGAGTTAGAAAACTGCAGCGAAAGCAAAGGGAACTTCACAGCAAACATAAACGTAGCCAAAGCCTTGCAGACAAACAAAAACTACGCGAAGAAAAATGTAGTGGGAGGAGGGCTATGCGAGAGGCGTTCAATGAATTCGAAAGTAAAGTTCTATGTACTGACTTGGCAGAAAATCCTAAGACATTTTGGTCTTATGTCAAAGCGGTAGGTGGATCAAAACAAAATGTCCAGACACTCTGTGACCAAAATGGTACTGAAACAGAGGATGACAGACTAAAGGCCAAAATACTAAATGTCTTTTTCCAAAGCTGTTTCACAGAGGAAGACTGCACTGTAGTTCCTTGTCTAGATTGTCGCACAGATGACAAAGTGGTAAATATCGAAATAGACGACAGAGGGTTGGGAAACAATTAAAATCGCTCAAAAGAGAAAAGGCCGCTGGACCTGATGGGATACCAGTTCGATTTTACACAGAGTACGCGAAGGAATTTGCCCCCCTTCTTGCAGCGGTGTACCGCAGGTCTCTAGGAGAGCGTAGAGTTCCAAAGAATTGGAAAAGGGCACAGGTCATCCCCGTTTTCAAGATGGGACGTCGAACAGGTGTGCAGAACTATAGACCTATATCTCTAAGGTCGATCAGTTGTAGAATTTTGGAACACGTATTATGTTCGAGCATAATGACTTTTCTGGAGACTAGAAATCTACTCTGTAGGAATCAGCATGGGTTTCGAAACAGACGGTCGTGTGAAACGCAGCTCGCGCTCGCTATTCGTCCACGAGACTCGGAGGGCCATAGACACGGGTTCACAGGTAGATGCCGTGTTTCTTGACTTCCGCAAGGCGTTCGATACAGTTCCCCACAGTGGTTTAATGAACAATGTAAGAGCATATGGACTATCAGACCAATTGTGTGATTGGATTGAGGAGTTCCTAGATAACAGAACGCAGCATGTCATTCTCAATGGAGAGAAGTCTTCCGAAGTAAGAGTGATTTCAGGTGTGTCGCAGGGGACTGTCATAGGACCGTTGGTATTCACAACATACATAAATGACCTTGTGGATGACATCGGAAGTTCACTGAGGCTTTTTGCAGATGATGCTGTGGTGTATCGAGAGGTTGTAACAATGGAAAATTGTACTGAAATGCAGGAGGATCTGCAGCGAATTGACGCATGGTGCAGGGAATGGCAATTGAATGTCAATGTAGACAAGTGTAATGTGCTGCGAATACATAGAGAGATAGATCCCTTACCATTTAGCTACAAAATAGCAGGTCAGCAACTGGAAGCAGTTAATTCCATAAATTATCTGGGAGTACGCATTCGGAGTGATTTAAAATGGAATGATCATATAAAGTTGATCGTCGGTAAAGCAGATGCCAGACTGAGATTCGTTGGAAGAATCCTAAGGAAATGCAATCCGAAAACAAAGGAAGTAGGTTACAGTACGCTTGTTCGCCCACTGCTTGAATACTGCTCAGCAGTGTGCGATCCGTACCAGATAGGGTTGATAGAAGAGATAGAGAAGATCCAACGGAGAGCAGCGCGCTTCGTTACAGGATCATTTAGTAATCGCGAAGGCGTTACGGAGATGATAGATAAACTCCAGTGGAAGACTCTGCAGGAGAGACGCTCAGTAGCTCGGTGCGGGCTTTTGTTGGGGTTTCGAGAGCGTACCTTCTCCGAGGAGTCAAGCAGTATATTGCTTCCTCCTACGTATATCTCGCGAAGAGACCATGAGGATAAAATAAGAGAGATTAGAGCCCACACAGAAGCATACCGACAATCCTTCTTTCCGCGAACAATACGAGACTGGAATAAAAGGGAGAACCGATAGAGGTACTCAGGGAACCCCCGCCACACACCGTCAGCTGGCTTGCGGAGTATGGATGTAGATGTAGATATAGATGAACACGATGAGCACGTACCTAATAGCCTTTGGCACGGATCACAGCGGCGACGCCTCATGGCATGGAAGCAAAGTGGTCTTGGTAGGTCGCTAGAGGAAGATGGCACCACATCTGCACACGCAAGTGACCTAATTTCTTTAAATTCGAGGGAGGAGGGCGATGAGCTTTGACGCCACGTTCAATCATATTCCAGATGTGTTCGATCGGGTCAGATCTTGGGAGATGGAGGGCCAGCACATCAATTAGAACTCGCCACTGCGTTCTTCGAACCACTGCATCACACTCCTGGCCTTGTGACATGCCGCATTATCGTGACGAAATTACCACTGCTGTCGTGAAACATGATCTACATCTACATCCATACTCCGCAAACCACCTGACGGTGTGTGGCGGAGGGTATCTTGAGTACCTCTATCGGTTCTCCCTTCTATTCCAGTCTCGTAATGTTAGTGGATAGAAAGATTGTCGGTATGCCTCTGTGTGGGCTCTAATCTCTCTGATTTTATCCTCATGGTCTCTTTGCGAGATATACGTAGGAGGGAGCAATATACTGCTTGACTCCTCGGTGAAGGTATGTTCTCGAAACTTCAACAAAAGCCAGAATCGAGCTACTGAGCGTCTTTCTTGCAGAGTCTTCCACTGGAGTTTACCTATCATCTCCGTAACATTTTCGCGATTACTAAATGATCCTGTAACGAAGCGCGCTGCTCTCCGTTGGATCTTCTCTATCTCTTCTATCAACCCTATCCAGTACGGATCCCACACCGGTGAACATTATTCAAGCAGTGGGTCAACAAGTGTATTGTAACCTACTTCCATTTGTTTTCGGACTGCATTTCCTTAGGATTCTTCCAATGAATCTCAGTCTGGTATCTGGTTTACTAAATCAAATGGTTCAAATGGCTCTGAGCACTATGGGACTCAACTGCTGAGGTCATTAGTCCCCTAGAACTTAGAACTAGTTAAACCTAACTAACCTAAGGACATCACAAACATCCATGCCCGAGGCAGGATTCGAACCTGCGACCGTAGCGGTCTTGCGGTCCCAGACTGCAGCGCCTTTAACCGCACGGCCACTTCGCCCGGCTTTACTAAATCACTCCTAACGCCTACTCCCAGATAATTTATGGAGCCGGCCGGTGTGGCCGAGCGGTTCTAGGCGCTTCAGTCTGGAACCGTGCGACCGCTACGGTCGCAGGTTCGAATCCTCCCTCGGGCATGGATGTGTGTGATGTCCTTAGGTTAGTTAGGTTTAAGTTGTTCTAAGTTCTAGGGGACTGATGACCTCAGATGTTAAGTCCCATAGTGCCCAGAGCCATTTTAACCATTTAATTTATGGAATTAACTGCTTCCAGTTGCTGACCTGATGTATTGCAGCTAAATGATAAAGGATCTTTCTTCCTATGTATTCGCAGCACATTACACTTGTCTACATTGAGATCCAGTTGCAATTCCCTGCACCAAGCGTCAATTCGTTGCAGATCCTCCTGCATTTCAGTACAATTTTCCATTGTTACAACCTCTCGATATACTACAGCATCATCCACAAAAAGCCTCAGGGAACTTCAGATGTTATGCACAAGGTCATTTATATACATTGTGAATAGCAACGATCCTATGACCCTCCCCGACGGCACACCTGAAATCACTCTTACTTCGGAAGACTTCTCTCCATGATCGTCATGAAGCGGCGTACTCGGTCTCCAACGAGTGTACAATACTCCTTGGCCGTCACAGTACCTTGCACGAGCTCCATTGGACTCTTGGATGCCCACGAGAATGTTCCCCAGAGAATAATGGAGGCGCTGCCAGTACAGTTGTCAAGGAGCCATTCCCCTGGAAGACGACGGAATCGCCCCCTTCCATCGAAATGATGAAGAAGGCATCGGGATTCGTCAGACAATGCAGCTCTCTGACACTGTTCCAATGTCCATTGGCGATGGTCATGTGCCATTTTGAGTCGTAGTTGCCGATTTCGTGGTGTTGACATTGGCACATGGCCCATCGGCTGCGGAAGCCCATCTTTCCGAGTGTTCGGTGCGCTGTTCAGACACGCTTGTACTCTCTCCAGCACTAAAGTCTGATGTTAGTTCCACCACAGTTCGCCGCCTGTCCTGTTTTACCAGTCTGTCCAGCCAACGACGGCCGACACCTGTAATGAGGGGTGGCCACCCAACCCCACGACGTCTGGACGTGGCTTCACCTTAGTTTCGCTGTGTGTTGAAGACACTCTTCACAGCACTCCCCGAACACCCGCCAAGTCGTGCGGTTTCCGAAATGCTCGTGCCGAACCTCGCGGATGTCACAACCTGCCCTCGGTCAAACTCAGAGAGATCGAGCACCTTCCCCATTCTACACAGGGACAGTACGCTCACTTATCCTACATGCATATGCACATGTCCGACTAGCAGTCATTCCTTGTCAGGTGACCCTACCACCTGGACGGGTTTATATCGATAGTAGGTCAATGGTCATAATGTTCTGGTTGATCAGTGTATCTTCCACCATTCGTTATGTAAGTAGGCTGTTTATGTGTCTGTATGTTGGTAGCATTATGTAGCGCTCTGTATTGAATCTCTGACTGCGCTGTGCGCAGTCTGTAAGAAGGTTCGTATGAGCACTTACCAGCGGGCTCGTGCGCATGCGCATAGCTGAATTGGCGTATGAGCATTGCCTTCTCCCGCTTCTGGCTATTTGAAAGGTTCAAATGGCTCTGAGCACTATGGGACTTAACATCTCAGGTCATCAGTCCCCTAGAACTTAGAAGTACTTAAACCTAACTAACCTAGTTACATCACACACATCCACGTCCGAAGCACGATTCGAACCTGCGACCGTAGCGGTAGTGGGGTTCCAGACTGAAGCCCCTGGAGCCGCTCAGCCACACTGGCCAGCTCTGGCTACTGGAGGCTTGGCTGTTTGCCGTATGAGCAGTAGCAGCAAGTAGCCAGATAGTACCGGTAAAAAATTTTCCGACGCGCCCAAGCTACCAGATTCGCGCTTGCGCAGAGCAAACTGAGTTATAGTGGGGGCGTCCTTCTCCACGTGACCCGTGAATGTGTTTCGTGATATTGCTGGTCTCTTTGTTTACAGCTCCCACGTCAAATGAAAACAAGACAGATTTTTGTGGCCGGGAGCCATCAAGTGAATTAAATATACTTTCTCATAATCATGAAAGACCAAAATAAGTTAGTAGTTTCAATTTTTTGATTTTATATTATTTCCACGTTATTAGCAATCAACCATGAATGTCTTAATGAAGCTATTTCTGTCTGTTTTGTAGAGAAATTTGCTTCTATTAATTGTTTCCCGCTGAAGCAGTTAGTTCATTTGAAACGAAGTGTTTCATTCCGCACTATTGGCTACTTTCAACTTCGTTCAATTTCAAGTGCAAATTTTCATTTTCTGTGACGAATGACATTATACCATAATAAAGAACCAAACATGAGAATACAGTACTGGACCTCCAAGAAAATTCATATCACGAAAACCACATAGGAAAGCTGAATATCAGGTATTTCAGAGTGCATCTGGACATAGAAATGTACAGTTACGCGGAATGAAGCATTTTAGTATGGTTTATGAAATTCCGATGCTGCTGGAGTAGTCTATGATATCCTGTTCATTTTATGGCACTGTAAGATCTCTTAATGCTATATACGTACGAACATTCGTAAACATTGACTTGAAGCTAACTAAGTAGGCAAATTTGGTCAGTAGTTTTGAACTAAATATTTAGTTTCAAATATATTGACAGCTGTAGCAGAATTTTACAAAAAAAAAAAAATGGCACTAACCACTATGGGACTTAACATCTGAAGTCATCAGTCCCCTGGACTTAAAACTACTTAAAGCTAACTAACCTAAGGACATCACACACATCCATGCCCGAGGCAGGATTCGAATCTGCGACCGTAGCAGCAGCGCGGTTCCGGACTGAGACGCCTAGAATCGCTCGGTCACAGCGGCCGGCCAGAATTTTACAAATCTGCCTTCTGTGAAACAGTGTTTCTCGATCACGAGGCATCTGTCGAGGTCTTTCCTTAAGCCTGAAGTTATTTCTTAATTTGTGTTTACATTTTAAATTTACAGAATGCCATTCTATGCTAAATTGTAGACTGGCAGCATACCGTGTTTTATCGTTTTAACTCCCCAGGTGGCTTTATATTTATTCCTTGAGTAGAACATAAACTGTCAGTTGCACAGTTTCTTTGCCTCACAGACAACCTTGTTAATTTTTTACACATTTTGAAATAGTCATGAAATTTATTCTCCTTTATTCTGGTGTAAGCTACTCAAGAAACTGTTTCTTTCTTTTTTTTTCAAGAAATTTGTATTCTATCCTACTAGCTTTTTGCAGTGCTGTATAGATGTAAACCTGATTGAAAATGCTACATAACAATACTGCAGAGAACGAATTAAAAAAAAAAAATCTGTCTAAGTCACCCCATAGCAAAATGTTATAGTGAAGTCTAGTTTTGAAATGATATTATGCCAAGAACTGCTTCCTTATTTGCATCCTTTATGTGGGTGGGATATGATAAAACAATTGTTTTTATTACAATTCTGTGTGTCCTCTCAACAACATGTCGCAGGGCTGCACATGGTCACGTGAGGCCCCACCACGCACGAAATTCCACACAGAAATGCGACGAAAAGCGTATGAGCAGAGCAAGCACCGAGCACGGGCTGCCTACGTCATTTAACTGCGCATGCGCAATACAGCCTGTTGTCTGGCACTGTCTGGTAACTGTTCAAACGAACCTAGTGACTATCTGTCGCTTGTCGGACTTGGGGTTGGAGGTGAACAGCCAGCAGTGATGGAAATTGGGAGTGAGTAGTCAGCAGTAATGGTGGTTAGAGGTTAATGATTAGCAGTGTTGGAGGTTTGCAGTATTAGCGCGAGCGGATGGTCTGAATGTATATGTGTCATTGAGGCTTATTACTGATGATCATATGATTTTTGAGCTGGTTGTCACATTATTCAGGTAAATACAAAATCTTTCCTTTGCTAACCACTTGCCTATTTGTAGTTAGAGCCTTCAGTAGTTAGAATCTTTTATTTAGCTGGCAGTATTGGTGCTTGTGGCATTGCTGTAGTTCGGGTAATGAAGATTTTTTGTGAGGTAAGTGAATTATAAAATGTATAGGTTATTGTTAGGATTTCTACTAATTGAGGGACATTCTTTTGTATTAATTATTTGAATTCAGGTTATAATTTTTGAGCAATCAGATCATGGTCCCGTTGAATATTGTGGCCAATTACTGTATAGGAAATTTTTGAGTTCTGTTAGTCAGGGCAAATTCTGTATATCAGTGTTGAAATGACAAGAGTAAGTAAAGAGAATCAGTACGTTCTGTTTTACTCTTCAGATTGAAAAATAAGTTAAGAAGTTTCAATTGTACAGTCGCTTGCGGAGTGTATATGAAAATCCACAAGACTTGGAATGGCATATAACACGGGCCAGTGCAGAGATAAGGAATTATTTTATAGCATGTGCCTCGGCTGAAGATTAGCATTTTCAGCACTTGATAAAACAGTCATAATAAAAGTCACACGAACTGTACCAGAAATACATATTTACTTACAATTGGTACTGTAGGGCAGGCGTTTCAGAGATTTCTTCTCCTGAAGGTGGGACGATGATTTTGGGCGCTATTATCTCGTTACTGCGAAATCAAGTTCCACGCACGTTATTTCCTTGAAGTCCTCTTAGAAGGCTCCTTCCAGTGACACAGGAAAAAGAAAATACACGGACAAAAAAGGGAAATCGGTGTCATAATTTGATAGCTACAAATGTAAATTACTAGGGTACGCTGAAAATTTGACACATTGTCCGCTGTTCAACCAAGCAACTTTGAAAATTCGCCACGTTGCCAGATGTTCAACCAAACAACTTTGTACATATATCACTGATTGTCTGCACAAATATAGTGATCGGATGACATTCTACCAAGCATCATCCAGGTGTGGCCATAGAGACGGGAATGGGGTGAGAAGCAACACGCATCTCTGGAACAACTTCAACGATTTCAAGCAAATATATAATTTAGTTGATGACAAAAAAGAGTTGTGGATATGAAACACTCACGAGAGAGGGGTAGATGGTAAGAAGGGAAGAAATTATAGTATGGATAAGAAACCCCGAATTTCGTGTAAGGGTGGAGCGAGGTTTGGGGAGAGGGGGGACTGAAATGTAAAAGTGGTTGAAAACGACAGATATTGGTGTGTGATCCGTAGTTACCTGGATCAGTTGACTGGTGATAGTCCTGGTAACATTTCACTCATAGCGATAGGGCTGAGGCGGGAATAGAAAAAAGGGTGATAATCAACAAGAAAAATCGCAACAGGTATTTCTAGCTTTTTACAACACTGGGCTGATCGAAGACAGTCCTGATGACATATAACGCCAAGTTTAATTGTGAAGTACTGTATCTATTCTGATTACATTTCACTCATAGGGATAGGGCTGAGGTGGGTATAGGAAAAAGGGTGATAATCAACAAGAAAAGTCACAACATGTATTCGTAGCTTTCTACAACACTGGGCTGATCGAAGACAGCCCTGATGATATATAACGCCAAGTTAATCGAATACAAAATTGTGAAGTACTGTATCTATAAAACGTTTATAGAAACATTTTCCCATACCTTTGTACTCTAAGATGTTAAGTATATAAGCATCTGTACACTAAGGTGACAAATGTCATGGGACGGCGATACGTACACATACAGAAGGCGGTAGTATCGTGAACACAAGGCATTGGCGGAGTTGTCATTTGTACTCAGTTGAATTAACAGACTCTGAACGCGAAATGGTAGTTACAACTAGACGCATGGGACATTACATTTCGGAAATCGTTGGGGAGTTCAGTATTCCAAGATCCACAGTCAACGCAGTGCCTGGCGGCCTTCACTTAACGATAGAAGCAGCAGCGTTTGTGTAGATTTGTCGCTGCTAAGAGACAAGCACGTGGGCTACGACAGCAGACGGCCGATGGCGAGTACTTTTGGAAACAGTCCGATATCGCCTGCAGCGCGTCTTCTGGGCTTGGCGCCACATCAGTTGTACGCTAGACGAATGGAAAGACATAGCCTGGTCACATGAGTCCCGAATTCGCTTGGTAAGAGCTGATCGTATGGTTCGAGTTTGGCATAGACCCCATGACGCGATGGACCGAGTCGTGAAGAAGACACTGTGCAAGCTGATGGTAGCTTTATAATGGTGTGGGCTGTGTTTATAAGGAATGGACTGGGTCCTCTGGTACAACCGAACCGATCATTGACTGGAAATGGTTATGTTCGGGTACCTGGAGACCATTTGCAGCCATTCATGGACTTCATGTTCCCAAACAACGATGAAACATTTTGGAAGAGAATGCGCCATGTCAGCGGGCCGTAACTGTTCGTGATTAGTTTGAAGAACATTCTGGACAGTTCGAGTGGATAATTTGGCCTCCCACATCCCTCGACATGGGATATCATCGAGAGGTCAGTTTGTGTACAAAATCCAGCACCAGAAACACTTTTGAAATTATGGTGGCTAGAGAGGCAGCATAGCTCAGTATTGCTGCTGGGCAGTCACGAAAATTTGTTGAGTTCATACCAGACCCTCTACTCTACGCCAGATAAAAAGAGATCTGACACGACATTAGGAGGTATCTCATGACCTGTGCCACCTCAATGTACACAGAGGCTGAAGGGGTCGCGTGAAAGTTAAGTTTCAATCATGTACTGTGTATTCCATTAAACTTCGGGCATGCAGCCGAGAAAATACAATTTGTATTTGCGCGGCTGCGTGCTCGAAATTTAATAGACTATTCATTACACCGCGAATGTAGTGTGTAGTTTGCTGTTCCAAGTGTTGCAGAGTTGTGCTAGAACATGCACACGCATATGCAGATTAATTTTTTTCACCATAATTTATTTATTCCGTCTTCTCATTGTTTATAATCAACTATTACGTTGAAGTAACACAAGTGAATTTGTAGAATACTTTCGTTACCATTTATAAATTGTACAAATACTTTAAATAACATACAAATGAGCAAAACAGGACAAAAATTATTAGTAACCCCTGTACACATGACGCAAATACCGCCGAACTCCGCCTCCAACCGCGATAATGGCGTCAACTGACGTAGGAAGAGTATCCCCACGTTCCTGCAGTTATGCCACACCTTGATGAAGCCAGTCGTTGAAGATTAGATCACGCAGAGCTGAGAAACTGCGGGAGTGTTGATTGCTGCGTTTTACCTGCCGTTTCAAACAGTCTCAGACGTCATTTATGTAATTTAGCAAGACGGTGGTGTTTTAATAGGGTTCCTGAATGCTCGTCGAATCATGAACGTATGCGTTAACACTTCTGTTGTCGATTGTAAGTGTCCATAGCATACTCATGATGAAGACGTACAAGAAAGGGCAAGACATGCTGACCGAGAATGCTGAAATTAAAATCCTGGTTCATGTTCCGGTAACCTTAATGAGTAGGCCCAAATCATTATACGAAAAGTATTCCCAAAACATCAAAGAACCACGTCTGGTCTGGACTACACCTACCACATACTGCAGATTAAATGTCTCATTGGGGCGTTGGTGAACTGCACGCCTTCTACCATTAAAAATGAGCCAAAATCGCCGCTCGTCGAACCACGCTGCATGCCTTCTGTCACCGTTGTCCAATTGTTGTGTTTTTTGACCTGCTGAAGATATGAAGCTTTATGTGCCACTGTGAAAAGTGACCTTTACGAGGCAACCCAACCCGAAAAACCATTTCATGAAGCTGCCATCTTAATGAACCCTCGGGCATTGATTAGTATGGTTGGTTGGTTGGTTGGTTTGGGGAAGGAGACCAGACAGCGTGGTCATCGATCTCATCGGATTAGGGAAGGATGGGGAAGGAAGTCGGCCGTGCCCTTTCAGAGGAACCATCCCGGCATTTGCCTGGAGTGATTTAGGGAAATCACGGAAAACCTAAATCAGGATGGTCGGACGCGGGATTGAACCGTCGTCCTTCCGGATTAGTATGGACCCGGACTCCTGTCGTGTTTGAAACTGATTCTAACTATGAAACTTCCTGACAGATTAAAACTGTGTGCCGGACCGAGACTCGAACTCGGGACCTTTGCCTTTCGCGGGCAAGTGCTCTACCATCTGAGCTACCGTGCACGACTCACGCCCCGTCCTCACAGATTTAATTCCGCCAGTATCTCGTCTCCTGGTACCTGATTCTAACTGTCAAGGCGTGACACTCGTCTTCGATCCCTGTCAGTTTCTGCGACAGCTGTTCTTAGGCTGTGTTTCAGGGCTGCGAGTGTTGTACCATTCCGTGTAAACACGCTGGACAGTACGTGCTACTACACCAACAATTCGGGCAATTTCGTTCACAGAAACCAGTCGGCAGTTATAAGCGTCGAGGGGCATCTACATCTGCATCTACATCTACATCTACATGATTACCCTGCAATTCACATTTAAGTGCTTGGCAGAGGGTTCATCGAACCACCATCATACTATCTCTCTGCCATTCCACTCCCGAACAGCGCGCGGGAAAAACGAACACCTAAACCTTTCTGTTCGAGCTCTGATTTCTATTATTTTATTTTGATGATCATTCCTACCTATGTAGGTTGGGCTCAACAAAATATTTTCGCATTCGCAAGAGAAAGTTGGTGACTGAAATTTCGTAAATAGATCTCGCCGCGACGAAAAACGTCTTTGCTTTAATGACTTCCATCCCAACTCGCGTATCATATCTGCCACACTCTCTCCCCTATTACGTGATAATACAAAACGAGCTGCCCTTTTTTGCACCCTTTCGATGTCCTCCGTCAATCCCACCTGGTAAGGATCCCACACCGCGCGGCAATATTCTAACAGAGGACAAACGAGTGTAGTGTAAGCTGTCTCTTTAGTGGACTTGTTGCATCTTCTAAGTGTCCTGCCAATGAAACGCAACCTTTGGCTCGCCTTCCCCACAATATTAACTATGTGGTCTTTCCAACTGAAGTTGTTCGTAATTTTAACACCCAGGTACTTAGTTGAATTGACAGCCTTGAGAATTGTACTATTTATCGAGTAATCGAATTCCAACGGATTTCTTTTGGAACTCATGTGGATCACCTCACACTTTTCGTTATTTAGCGTCAACTGCCACCTGCCACACCATACAGCAGTCTTTTCTAAATCGCTTTGCAACTGATACTGGTCTTCGGATGACCTTACTAGACGATAAATTACAGCGTCATCTGCGAACAACCTAAGAGAACTGCTCAGATTGTCACCCAGGTCATTTACATAGATCAGGAACAGCAGAGGTCCCAGGACGCTTCCCAGGGGAACACCTGATATCACTTCAATTTTACTCGATGATTTGCCGTCTATTACAACGAACTGCGACCTTCCTGACAGGAAATCACGAATCCAGTCGCACAACTGAGACGATACCCCTTAGGCCCGAAGCTTGATTAGAAGTCGCTTGTGAGGAACGGTGTCAAAAGCTTTCCGGAAATCTATAAATACGGAATCAACTTGAGATCCCCTGGCGATAGCGGCCATTACCATGAAACGGATGCAGTGGTTGTGAACCTGTCTCGATATTATTCAGTCTGTACATTGAGCAAGCAGTAAAGGAAACCAAAGAAGAATTTGGAGTATGAATTAAAGCTCAGGGAGGGAAAACAAAAAACGTAGAGGTTTCCCAATGACACTGTAATACTGTCAGAGACAGTAAAGGACTTGGAAGGGCTCATCAGCAGAACGGACAGTGCATCGAAAGGACGATATAAGCTGAACATCAACAAAAACAAAACAAGTATAATGGAATGTAATCGAATTAAATCAGGTCATGCTAAGGAACTAAATTAGGTAACAAGACACTTAAAGTACTAGATGAGTTTTGCTATTTGGACAGCAAAATAACTGATGAAGGCCGAACTAGAGAAGAGAAATATGTTAACATCGAATACAGATGTAAGTATTAGGAAGACTTTTCTGGAAGTATTTGTAGGGAGTATAGCCATGTATGGAAGTGAAACATGGACGCTGAACTATTTAGACGGGAAGAGAATAGAAGCTTTTGAAATGTGGTGCTACAGAAGAATTTTGAAGATTAAATGGGCAGATCGCTTAAATAATGAGGAGGTACGGAACAGAATTGCAGAAACTAGAAATTTGTGTTACAATATGACTGGGGAAGAAGGTGTCAGATGATAAGACACGTTCTGAGACATCAAGGGATCACCAATTTAGTATTGGAGGGAAGTGTGTGTGTGTGGGGGGGGGGGGGGGATGGGGGAGGGGTTGGGAGGGGTTGGGGGGTAAAAATCGTAGAGGGGGGCCAAAGCTGAATATAGTAATCAGATTCAGAAGTTGCAGTAGTTATTCGGAGATAAAGTGGCTTGTACAGTATAAAGCAGCGTGAAAAGGTGCATCAAAGCAGTCTTAAGACCACAGCAGTCATAGCAAGACAACAACTTACTGTGCCGATCCCATGAATTGACTGTTACAGACAGTTCACTTAAGTCCCATGACGTAGATCAGCGGTGGTGACTCACATGACAACCTGGTACCAGACTTACACTTTCCACAGTGCACCAAAGCCATCAGTGTGCTCTTTCATGGGCGATCACTAATATTTTGTACCGTGAGGCTTTAATAATTGACATTTTACGCTGCAGAAACATTGTACTCCTTATCATAACTAATAGAAGTCTAGGATCTCCGGGAAACACTGAGTAATCGACTAATGCGAGGGGGATTCAATAGGTAATGGAACCCGTTTCGTTCTGAATGCAGGGTGGTTTTATTCAGGATTCCAATACATTACTTTGTTCCTCACTCTTTTCGCTACAAAACGCTATTTTTCAACATAATCACTGTTGAATGCGACGACGTTACGCCACCTTACTGGCAGGGACTGTATGCCCGCATGATACCACTTTACTGGTTGTAGTTGGAGCCAGCGTTTTGCTGCATCAACAACCTCTCCTACCCGCGGAGTGCATCCATCATTGGGCCAAAAAGATGGAAGTCGAAAGGTGCGAGATCTGGGCTGTAGGGTGGATGAGGAAGAACAGTCCAATGAAGTTTTGGCTCTGAGCACTATGGGACTCAACTGCTGTGGTCATTAGTCCCCTAGAACTTAGAACTACTTAAACCTAACTAACCTAAGGACATCACAAACATCCATGCCCGAGGCAGGATTCGAACCTGCGACCGTAGCAGTCGCACGGTTCCGGACTGCGCGCCTAGAACCGCGAGACCACCGCGGCCGGCCCAATGAAGTTTTGTGAGCCTTTCTCCGGTGCACAGAATTGTGTGAGGCCTTGCACTGTCATAGATAAGGAGAAGTTCGTTTGTATTTTGGTGGCTACTAACACTTCAGTTTCCATGAGGATAGCACAATACACTTCAGAGTTGTTCATTCCTCCATGAAAGACGACATCAAACAGAATAACCCCTTCTGAGCCACAGAAGACCGTTGCCATGACTTTACCGGCTGAGGGTGTGGCTTTGAACTTTTTCTTCGGAGGAGGGGTGATATGACGCCACTCCATGGAATGCCGTTTTGTTTCTGGTTGGAAGTGATGAATCCAAGCTTAATCGCCTGTAACGATTTTCGACAAAACTAGCCAAGATCATTCCCGTAACGCGCAAGCAATTCCGTACAGATGGTCCTTGGTTGCTCTTCATGGTTTCCTGTTGGGCGCCGAGGGACCTAGCGGGCACACACCTTTGAGTACCCAATTGGTGGACGAGTGTGTCAGCACTACCAACAGAGATGTGTGGTTGTGTAGCGAGGTGTTTGATTGTGGTCCGTCAGTCACCTCGAAGGAGAGTGTCCACACGTTCCAACACTGCAGAAGTTACACCTGTGCGCGACCGCCCAGCACGGGGCAGATCGGACAGGTCTGCGCGACCTTGTTGCGATGATGACAGACGTCTAGCCCAGCGACTCACCGTGCTTTTGTCTCCGTAGAGATTCTGCAAACGCCTATGAATATCTGCGATGGTCTGGTTTTCCGTCGAAAGAAACTCAATGAGAGCTCTCTGCTTGGAATGCGGCTCCATTATAGACACCACTGTAAAGACTACGTATAGTGCCACACCTATGGGAACTCCATGACACTATAGGGGCTGAAGCGGGAACATTCCATGATGTTCCACAACAACGCATTTTTTTCAACCGTAACGGGCAGAGAAAAAAAAATTGTTGCGTTACTTATTGACCACCTCTCGTAAAAGTTGAATGATTCCTTCAAATGCCACATAAGTTCGCTTCCGCCAGTGTGTTGCGTCGAATGTAGAGGTTGTTATTACACGTCTGCTACAAAGCAGCCTGGTCCACCCCAGTGGCGACGTCTCAGCAACAACCAAAGCGATCGCTTGTGGCCTATAAATCACGATGCACGTGACAGATAATCGCGAGCCGCTAAATGGGACCCGCGCGCACTGGGGGGGATGAAGCGAGCAGGCCAACTCGGCACACGCGGGCTGCAGCCGCGTCAGCGTAGGAGGCTTCCCGTGCCGCCATTAAGCCGCGAGCGGAATATCTTGGCGCCACAAAGGACCACCTTCCGCTCGCCGCATCTGATTATGACGATAGCTGTTCTTAATATCGGGCGCGCGCGTCCTTGTAATGGCTGCGTGAGGACGCGCCTATTGTGTTGCAAATTCCAGCCGGCAGAGGGGCGCCCGCCCTTGGAGTCTTCCACATCAGGCGGCGGCGGCGGCGGCGGCGGCGGCGGCGGCGGCGTCGCACTTGTAATTCTTTTCATGAAGAATGGCATCGCAGAGGGAGGGGGGAGGGGGGGGGCAGAGCATGCAGCTTCGGCGCCCTGCAGCCAATAAAACAGTCCATAAAGCCACGCCCCTGGTCGCCGAATAACAAGGAAATGAAATATAAAACGCTTCGCGACTATCTCGCGAAAACTTTAATCAATTTCTTCCTTTTTTCGCGCGCCCGCGTGCCTTCCCTTTCTCTTCTCCGGGAAAGTTAGCGCGGCGCGCAACTACGTAAATCACGGCTCCAGGGACGCGCCGTCTAGGTCCTGCCGGAATTAATGGCGCTGGAGGCGAACGGGGTTTATCGCTTCTCGACGATCCCTTCTCTGCACGCCTCTACGAGCTGACTGCACTAACTTGGTCGCAGTCAACAAAGCTAAAGTCGGACGCTCATTAAGTCGCGGCAGTACGCATAAGGAATACCTCTTTAAAGTAGGGGTGAGTCAGTAATGTCCTGCTCTTCTGTTACTGATCTGTACAAATGGTCTTTCGTTTTTAGAATTGATGAGGCGCAAATAATTTTTGTCCTCGGCGATGCGACAGTTATAATTTAATCTACCGTAGACTCACAAAATATAAGGAACGATAACACAATATTTTTTAATTCTTAACTCCAAGGAAGAGCGGGCTATGTGAGATTCGCCCTATTTGTAAAATACTTTACTGATCGAAGCCTTGCACGACATAAATCACTATACATTACCTCGGTTTCACAATCTTAGCCCAATCATCATGTGTACATGAAATCTGAAGTAAAACAACAGGTGTAATTAAGCAATTAAGAAATTTAAAAAATCCAACATTATCATTTAAAAATTGAAAAACAGATAAAATGATCGAACAACAGCCCATCTAGTGCATAGCGACTTCTGTCGTGCAAGATTTCGGTCAATAAAGTATTTTACAAATGTGACGTATTTCATTACAATAAACGTGTTGCAAAACAGTTGTGGATATCCCACAAATAAAAATTTGTGATATTTGATATCCGTCGTTTATAGAGCCTCGGCTATTTTTTCAGCCAGTTAACAGGGAAAACGTATAGTACGTGTATGCTGTCAGCTCCCACCGCTTTGGCAACTGATGTAAAAAAGAAAGCAGTACATATAGGGTTACCATACGTCCACATTTATGCGGACATGTTCGCATTTTCGACGTTTAGCGTAGCGCATTTTTACGATTACTGCTGATGTGAGCATTTTTTAGTTTTGAAAGTTAAGATCTTTTCATTTTTGTTTTCATTTCGAAACGTCGTTATTGAATTATTCCATCATGGATTTATATGGAAGAATCTATTAAATTTTTGTTGGATAAAAATATTGAAATTCATGATGAAAAGCGTTTTGATCACTTTTCATATTTAAAAAAAATATCCGTACTCACATATGATGGAAAATCTGAACCAACCCAGAAGAAATGCAAGTACATTGAGACTTGTATTAGTGAAGAACATTTTAGTGAATTAATTAAAACTGTGTAGTTCTCATTTTTCAGTGCAAGCCCTTAACGCTTCTGTTGAGGGTTGCTCTCCTTAACGCAGAGTTAGTGGACAAAGTCCACATTTCATTTCACTGCACAAAGGAGAGAAATAGACTAACAGATGAATCTGTAAAACTGATTGCAAATGGTAAAATTTAATTTGTACAAAATTCTGTTTGTCTCAACAAACTAACTTTTAAACAAATTCCAGTCCAGTGAAAAATACACGTGAGACATTGGCTCTATAGTAATGTAGACGTTATTATGTGGGTAATAGTTTTTATTTTGTTCGTTTCATATGTATTATAGCCACATGAAAACATAAAACTGTACTAATAATGAAACTTCCTGGCAGATTAAAACTGTGTGCTCGACCGAGACTCGAACTCGGTCGGGCACACAGTTTTAATCTGCCAGGAAGTTTCATATCAGCGCACACTCCGCTGCAGAGTGAAAATCTCATTCTGGAAACATCCCCCAGGCTGTGGCTATGCCATGTCTCCGCAATATCCTTTCTTTCAGGAGTGCTAGTTCTGCAAGGTTCGCAGTAGAGCTTCTGTAAAGTTTGGAAGGTAGGAGACGAGGTACTGGCAGAAGTAAAGCTGTGAGTACCGGGCGTGAGTCGTGCTTCGGTAGCTCAGTTGGTAGAGCACTTGCCCGCGAAAGGCAAAGGTCCCGAGTTCGAGTCTCGGTCGGGCACTCTGTGTTAATCTGCCAGGAAGTTTCATATCAGCGCACACTCCGCTGCAGAGTGAAAATCTCATTCTGGAAACATCCCCCAGGCTGTGGCTAAGCCATGTCTCCGCAATATCCTTTCTTTCAGGAGTGCTAGTTCTGCAAGGTTCGCAGAAGAGCTTCTGTAAAGTTTGGAAGGTAGGAGACGAGGTACTGGCAGAAGTAAAGCTGTGAGTACCGGGCGTGAGTCGTGCTTCGGTAGCTCAGTTGGTAGAGCACTTGCCCGCGAAAGGCAAAGGTCCCGAGTTCGAGTCTCGGTCGGGCACACAGTTTTAATCCGCCAGGAAGTTTCATATCAGCGCACACTCCGCTGCAGAGTGAAAATCTCATTCTGTACTAATAATGTCCCACTCGGCAGTCGTAAAGGGATTACTCTGGATCTCGATAGGAACGTAACAGTCACTGTTTAACAACAATCGTACTTTCTTATTTGAAACCAAAAAACATCCCAATATAGCACCGGTTACCTGAGTACGCTACATTTTAGCGCCGCTATCTACAATATGATGTCAAGCAATGTTTACCTTATTCTACCCTCTTATCGAGATCCCAAAAGCGTTTTCATCATTCGCGACGAGGGTGTCATGATTTAAGGATTTCAGAATGCGGTAACCCTAACTACATGTAAACAAAATTATTACAAAAATGTGTGCACCTGTATTTTTTCCGATTAATTCGTTACTGTATTATGATTCCCACTCGGATCAATACTTCTACTCTTCTCCATTACACCTGAAAGTTTATATCACATTTTCCCAACAATATATATATATATATATATATATATATATATATATATATATATATATATATATATATGTGTGTGTGTGTGTGAGTGAGTGTGTGTGTGTTTGTTTGTGTGTGTGTGTTAAATAATGAGAACGAATCGCCTATGTCAGAGAATCAAAACTCTTTATTTAGTCACTGAGACGGCTCTCATGCACAAACAACATAATGATAAGCCGTTCAGCGACCAAGCAACGACAGCGGACACACGAAATGAAGATTATATGCCTTTCTACCAGGACGTGGTTCGTCATCATTGAAACACATGTGTGGTTGGAATACAATGTTAAATCCATTGTCTGCCTGACACAGTGTGAGCTGCAAAGGCGACCAACTTTACTTTCACCTCCTTCGAGCTTGCATATGGCGTGCTGCAGCATCCCTTTAATAACATTAAGAGTCTCAACATTTTGTGGACGGACTCAATATTGATGTTTTTAGACAAACTTGCAACGAGCTTTAACAGCCTCTCTAGTCGCTCCTTATTTGGCGCAAATAGATTGTTGCTGTAGATGTAATCAACTTTTCATTGCCAGATGGAAAAACTAATATTGCTTCCCAATCGTAAATATTATTTCTCAAGTGAACAGCCCTTTTTATCAACGCATACTAATCGTGACTGGGTGAATGACGTATCGTTAGATTGATTTTTTAACCTGCTTCTGACACCGCAAAACGCTTTCGCGCTGAAACTCACAAAGTGTGGAAAATTTTAACACAAAAGAGTCTTTTAAATATCATAGGCAAAAGGGCATCGCGGATGCCTAGCTACACACCTATATTTTACGAAGCTAACGTATTAATCAACGAATTAGAGACGCCTTTTTCATACTATCTTATTACAAACACCATTTTATTTGTTTTAAAGTACTTATAAACTTGACAGTTTGTATACAGCATTGACATAGATAATAACAGTGAGTACTGCGTAAAAGTTGACTTTTCTAAAAGAACATACTCGTGCTTTCCGAAACGACAAACGTATTTGTCATTGTTGCCTTTAATTGTAATTTATCGATTGCTATTAGGGTGTAACGTGGTTACTGTAATTGAAAATGTTTGCCGAGTTGAAATTATAGATTATGTGGCCCTACTGACAGCCGAGACAAACATTCCGAATGCAAAGAATGATTATTAAAATTTATTCCAGATATTATTTGCCAGTTCTTTCGAGAAAAGTATTGAGGAGTGGACGTTAAAGAAAGAATAAAAAACACCAGTATTATCCTATAAATTCCAAGTTTTTGAAACTCTTCGCAAAAATGATGTTGTATTCTTATGCAGTTTCGTTGTAAAATCGTACAGCTATGTGGGCATTACGAAGAGTCATTGCCCTACATGTGGCCTAGATGTGCAGAACCGATTACGATGTGTCTTTTTGAAAATTGGGGGTGAGACCATTCGCAAGAACCTGGCCAAATGTGACTATTAAGAACATTGTTATGATTTTTTCTGTTTCTGTGCGTATGCTTGGATTGTTGGAACACTGGTGTCATCTCCAAAAAGAATTAATTCTGTTTGTTGTATATTAGACGGAAGGTCGTTTACATACGTGAGGAGCAACAGGGGACCTAAGATTCAGCCTTGGGAAACCCCATATCTGATTTCTTCTCAGTCAGAATATTGTCCCCAGACCACATCTGTTGAATTACGAAGAACAATTTTCTGCATTCTTTTAATTAGACGCTGGTTGTCTATATCATTATTCCCATTATAGTCTTTGGGTGTTGATGACTGAGTGGAGCAGATTAGCAAAGGAGCACCGACTAACGTTGTTCCCTTACAGAACACTCACCTGCGGACCTTCTGTCCCAGGCGTTGGACTTCGTTCCTTACGCAGATGTTTCATCGCCTAGTAAGGAATTGATTTACAAAGGGGGCAGTAGGAAAACTGCAGGCAATGCAAGTCAGAATATTCTGGAGGAACATATATTCAATAATGAAGACATAAACGAGAGGTAGCCTTGTCATAAGTTTCCATAAATTATCACTCACAGACTGCAGCAGCCCGGCGAGCAATAGACTTGCTGTTGGACAATTTGAACGTACACAAGTTCACACTACGGAACCGTCTTGAAAAGAAAAACCAGTCGCCAGAGAAAGCACAGAAGGGCTGTCCTTATAACAGGAGATACTAAACATGAGGTCACGCTTAAGGTAACAGTGACATGAAGCGGCCAAAACAGTCTAACAGGCTACATGTCGATCTCCAACGCTAGTATCTTGGGGCGGACACATAGAGGTAGTACAGTCGCAATCATTGCGATTGGTCTGCGGACGACTAACCTAGGCTGTTCCCAAGGTAATGGGATGCAGAAGTTACTAAATGGCGGTAACTACCGTTTGCTGAAGTTCGTAATGTTGACAACTCTAGAAACTTCAACGGAATGGGCTGGACAGCTGATCCCCAGGTTATTTAGAGACTCAGCCGATGAGTTACGGTGCACCTCCAAGGTACACGAAAAGGTTCTTGTAGCCAACCTAACAGCGATGAGACGTGGAAGCGTTCCTGCGTTCATGACCGCTTGGAGTGGCTGAGTTCCGGCCCTCAAGTTGGATGACCTGCACTGGCTCGAATTCTCAGAACGCTGGACAACTGTGTGTGCCTCCGGCACCGCGTAGCTGCAACGACGATTCGAAGAAACGGCCATATTAATTAAACGATGAATTTTAAATTTGTCTTGCCGCATCCATCCGATGGTCATCCATCTAGACAACAGCTCGGTAGTGCCTGTGGACTTGGGAAAATTAATCCAGTAATTAATATTCATGAATTGTTAATTAATTATTCGACTGGGCTCAGTTAGGTATCAGTTTACTCGGAATTTTATTTGGAGTTCGAATCTGTGATCAGAGCTAGAGCATTAATTTTATTATTCCCTCTTCCTTTGTGGTGAGGATTAATTTGGACAGATACTGTTGGTTTCATAGGTGCGTTTTGTGCTTGACGAAGTCACTATGTTACACCATAAAACTTCAGTTTATCTACGAGAATATTGTAATTCACACTGTCAGTATGAAAATCTCACGGTACAGCGCTAGTGAAGGCCTACTTTGCGTTCAATAACAGCCCTAACTGATGCTCACAGGGAGTTTGCGACCGAGTTCAAGCTGAAGACAACCAGTCCAAGTGTGCTAACACTCAAGAATTTGATTAGCAAGTTGAGAGAACTGATAGTGTTCGTGATGGCAGTGTTGGAAATGTTGGTCGTATAAAAAGCGTTAAACACCTGAAAACATCAAAAAGAGGCGCGCTGTGTTTCAAACCAGCCCTAGGTAATCGATCAGACGAGCTGCACAACACGTGGGAATCAACCGGGAGACACTGCAAGAAATTGTTGTTGAAGACTTCCTCTTTCATTTAGGTTGGATCGTCAATAAGTAAAAGTGGCGCGTTTAGAGGACTGAGAATCCGCATTTCGCGATCAAGAAGTCTCTTCACCCTCAACAGGAGACTGTGTGGTGTGCAATGTCCAGTCACAGAATGATCGGTGCGATATTCCTTGATGGCACGCTGACTACTGAATGTTACGTGAAAGTTTTGGAAGATAACCTCATCCCCATTATCCAAAGCTATCATGATTCCGACAAGATGTGATTCATGCAAGACACAGCTCGGTCCCATAGAAGCAGGAGAACGATGTCCTAGAGGAGCACATTGGGAACTCAATTCTGCCTCTGGGGTATCCAAAGGCCACTGGTATGGGCCTCGATTGGCCGCCATCTTCTCCGGATCTGAACACGAAAGGCTCCTTTTTGTGAGGCTACACTAAAGACAAGAAGTACAGCAATAATTCCAAAACCATTGCTGTGCGCCGGTCGTTGTGGCCTAGCGGTTCTAGGCGCTTCAGTCTGGAAACGCGCAGCCGCTATGGTCGCAGGTTCGAATCCTGCATCGTGCATGGATATGTGTGATGTCCTTAGGTTAGTTAGGTTTAAGTACTTCTGATGACCTCAGATGTTAAGTCCCATAGTGCTCAGAGCCATTTGAACCATTACTGTGCTGAAAACAACTATTCAGGAAGTCATCGACAGCATCGACGTTCCGACACTTCAGCGGGTCGTGCAGAATTTTGCTACTCGTCTGCGCCATATCATCGCCAAGTGGGGCAGTCTTATTGAACAACCCGTACCCTAAATCCGAATATCAGTAGTGATGTTTACATCTATATCTACATCTACATGGACACTCTGCAAATCACATTTAAGGGCCTGGGAGAGGATTCATCAAACCACCTTCACGACTCCCTGTTATTCCAATCTCGTATAGCGCGCGGAAAGAACGAACACCTATATCTTTCCGAACCAGCTCTGATTTATTTTACGGTAATCGTTTGTCCCTATGTAGATCGGCTCAAGAAAATATTGTCACATTCGGAGGAGAAAGTTGGTGATTGGAATTTCGTGAGAAGATTCCGCCACAAATAATAACGCCTTTGTTTTAATAGTGTCCGTCCCAAATCCTGTGTCATTTCAGTGACACTCTCTCCCCTATTTCGCGATAATACAAAACGTGTTGCCCTTCTTTGAACGTTTTCGATGTACTCCGTCAATTCTATCTGATAAGGATCCCACACTACGCAGCGGTATTCTAAAAGAGGACCGACAAGCGTAGTGTAAGCAGTCTTCTTTGTAGATCTGTTACATTTTCTAAGTATAAAACGCAGTCTTTGATTGTCTTCCCCACAACATTTTCTATGTATTTCTTCCAAATTAAGTTGTTCGTAATTGCAATTCCTAGGTATTTAGCTGAATTTACGGCCTTTACATTTGACTGATCTATCTTGTAACCGAAATTTAACGGATTCCTTTTAGCATTCATGTGGATGACCTCATGCTTTTCGTGATTTAGGGTCAACTGCCTATTTTCGCACCATACAGAGATCTTTTCTAAATCGTTTTGCAATTTGTTTTGATCTTCTGAAGACTTAAGTAGTCGATAAACGACAGCGTCATCTGCAAACAACCGAAGACAGCAGCTCAGATTGTCTCCAAATTCGCAAAGGGCCTATATCGCTACCTTGGGGAACGCTAGAAATCACTTCGGTTTTACTCGACGACTTTCCGTCAATTACTACGAACTGTGAACTCTCTGACAGGAAATCACGAATACAGTCACATAACTAAGACGATATTCCATAAGCACGCAACTTCAGTACAAGCCACTTGTTTGGTACAGTGTCAAAAGCCTTCCGGAAATCCATAAATACGGAATCGATCTGAAATACTTTGTAAGTAGCACTCAACACTTCGTGCGAGTAAAGAGATAGTCGTGTTTCACAAGAGCGATGTTTTCTAAATCCGTGCTGACTGTGTGTCAATAGACCGTTTTCGTCGAGGTAATTCATAATGTTCGAACGCAATATATGTTCCAAAGTCCTGCTGCATATCGACTTTAACGATATGGGCCTGTAATTTAGTGGATTACTCCTACTACCTCTCCTGAACAGTAGTGTGACCTGTGCAACTTTGCAATATTTGGGTATGGATACTTCGACGAGCGAACAGTCGTATGTGATTGATAAGTATGGAGCTATTGCATCAGCATAGTCTGAAAGGAGCCTAATTGGTAGACAGTGTGGACCAGATGACTTGCTTTTATCGAGTGATTTAAGTTGCTTCACTACTCCGAGGATATCTACTTCTACGTCACTCATGTTGACAACTGTTCTTCATTCGAATTCTGGAATATTTATTTCTTCTTTTGTAAAGGCATTTCGGAAGGCTGCGTTTAGTAACTCTGCTTTGTCAGCACTGTCTTCGGTTGTGTCACCATTGCTATCGTGCAGAGAAGGCACTGATTGTGTCTTTCCTCTAGCGTACGACCAGAATCTCTTTGGATTTTCTGCCAGGTTTCGAAGCAAAATTTCGTTGAGGAAACTATTATAAGCATCTCGCATTGAAGACCGTGCTAATTTGTGAGATTCTGTAAAAGATGGACAGTCTTGGTGATTTTGCGTCTGTTTAAATTTGGCATGTTTATTTTATTGTTGTTGCGTCTGCAACGGTGTTCTGACCCGTTGTGTGTACCAAGTAGGATCAGCTTCGTCTTTTGTTAATTAATTTGTTATAAATCTCTCAATTGCTGCTGTTAGTATTTCTCCGAGTTCAAGCAACATCTGTCTACACTTATATTGATAATTTGGAAAGAGCCGGCAGGGGTGGCCGAGCGGTTCTATGCTCTACAGTCTGGAACCGCGTGACCGCTACGGTCGCAAGATCGAATCCTGCCTCGGGCATGGATGTGTGTGATGTCCTTAGGTTAGTTAGGTTTAAATAGTTCTAAGTTCTAGGGGACTGATGACCTCAGAAGTTAAGTCCCATATTGCTCAGAGCCACTTGAACCAATTTGGAAGGAATGGAGATTGTCTCTCAGGAAAGCGTAAAGTGAATTTTTATCTGCTTTTTTGAATAAGTATATTTTTCGTTTATTTTTGTAGGATTTGGAGGTTGCAATATTCAATCTCGCTACCACAACCCTGTTTTCACTAATCCCTGTATCCGCTTTGATGCTCGTTAGTAACTGAGGATTATTTGTTACTAAGAGGCCAACTCAGTTTTCACAATCGTTTACTATTCACGTGGGCACGTTGAATAAAGTGCGTGCACGCCGTAGTTTAATTGAGTTTTCTTTTGATACGGTTCAATAATTGTTACTTCTTCTTCAGTAGCGCTACAGCCCTTGGTGAGCCTTGGCTTCTTCAACAATCTTCCTCCACACTTCTCGGTTATTTGCTGCTCTTTTCCACCCCCGGACTCCCATATTGGTGATATCCATTATTACCTTGTCGATCCATCTTCTTCTAGGTCTCCCTTTTCGCCTAACTGAATGAATCATAGCTTTCATCATTTTCTTTGGGATTCTATCCTCTGCCATTCTCTCCAAGTGTTCTAGGCATTGTATTCGCTGTGATTTCACGGATTTTACTATGTCCCTGCCTTGTATTAACTCTTGTAATTCGGCATTGTAGCGTATTCTCCAGCCTTCTTCCTCCCTCATTGGCCCATAGATTTTGCGAAGTATTTTCTGTTCAACGCTTCTTAGTGCATTTTTATCGTGTTCTGTCAACGTCCATACCTCTGAGCCGTATGTGATAACTGGGCGGACTAGGGAGTTATATATTAGCAGTTTAGTTTTTCTTGTAACAAGGCTATTTTTGAAAAGCTGCATATTTGCAAAGAAAGCTCTGTTTCCTGCATGAATTCTTTCCCTTATAGCCTTTCCAATACTGTTATCATCTGTTATTAGGGCTCCCAAGTAGTTATAAGTGGACACTCCATTGAGGCATTTCCCATTGATGTTTAGGTTTTTAGGGGTTCTTCTGGCCTCAGATTGTGACATTACCATATATTTTGTTTTGTTTTCATTTACTATGACGTCAATTTTTAAGGCTTCTGTTTCCATTGCCCGGTATATTTCTAGGAGTGTATTGGTATTTCTTCCTACTATAGCAAAGTCATCAGCGTACGCACATATCTGGCTAGTTTTCATAAATATGGTGCCTCTTTTGTTGATTTTATTTACTACACTATGCAGGGCTATATTGAATAGTACAGTGGAGAGACTGTCCCCTTGCTACACACATTTATTAAAGTCAAAGCTTTCACTTGTTCTGCTAAGGACCTTTACTTTTGCTCTTGTCTCTGTCATTGTCATTCTGATTAGTCTTATTAATTTAGCCCATATGCCAACTTCTTTCAGTACTCCGTATAGTTCTTGCCGATTTATGCTGTCAAAGGCTTGTTTGAAATCGATGACTAGGAAATGCAGATGTATGAGCCAGTCCTGACAAACCTCTACCATCTGGTGAGCAAAATGTATGAGACAGGCGAAATATCCTCATACTTCAAGAAGAATATGATAATTCCAATCCCAAAGAAAGCAGGCGTTGACAGATGTGAAAATTACCGAATTATCAGTTTAATAAGTCACGGCTGCAAAATACTAACGCGAATTCTTTACAGACGAATGGAAAAACTAGTAGAAGCCGACCTCGGGGAAGATCAGTTTGGATTCCGTAGAAATATGGGAACACGTGAGGCAATACTGACCCTAAGACTTATTTTAGAAGCTAGATTAAGAAAAGGCAAACCTACGTTTCTAGCATTTGTAGACTTACAGAAAGCTTTCGACAATGTTGACTGGAATACTCTCTCTCACATTCTAAAGGTGGCAGGGGTAAAATACAGGGAGTCAAAGGCTATTCACAATTTGTACAGAAACCAGATGGCAGTTATAAGAGTCGAGGGGTCTGAAAGGGAAGCAGTGGTTGGGAATGGAGTGAGACAGGGTTGTAGCCTCTCCCCGATTTTGTTCAATCTGTATATTGAGCAAACAGTAAAGGAAACAAAGAAAAATTCGGAGTAGGTATTAAAATCCATGGAGAAGAAATAAAAACTTTGAGGTTCGCCGATGACATTGTAATTCTGTCAGAGACAGCAAAGGGCTTGCAAGACCAGTTGAACGGAATGGTCAGTGTCTTGAATGGAGGATATAAGATTAACATCAACAAAAGCGAAACGAGGATAATGGAATGTAGTCGAATTAAGTCGGGTGATGCTGAGGGAGTTAGATTAGGAAATGAGACACTTAAAGTAGTAAAGGAGTTTTGCTATTTGGGGAGCAAAATAACTGATGATGGTCGAAGTAGAGAGGATATAAAACGTAGATTGGCAATGGCAAAGAAAGCGTTTCTGAAGAAGAGAAATTTGTTAACATCGAGTATAGATTTAAGTGTCAGGAAGTCGTTTCTGAAAGTTTATGTATGGAGTGTAGCGATGTATGGAAGTGTAACATGGACGATAACTAGTTTGGACAAGAAGAGAATAGAAGCTTTCGAAATGTGGTGCTACAGAAGAATGCTGAAGATTAAACGGGTAGATCACATAACTAATGAGGAGGTACTGAATAGGATTGGGGAGAAGAGGAGTTTGTGGCACAACTTGACTAGAAGAAGGGATCGGTTGGTAGGACATGTTCTGAGGCATCAAGGGAGGGTAAAAATCGTAGAGGGAGACCTGGAGATGAATACACTAAGCAGATTCAGAGGGATGTAGGCTGCAGTACGTACTGGGAGATGAAGAAGCTTGCACAGGATAGAGTAGCGTGGAGAGCAGCATCAAACCAGCCTCAGGACTGAAGACCACAACAACAACAACACCTTCTCAAAAGTTTTGGAAAATGATGTCACCAGTGAAGGAGATCGGTAGTTATTGGGATGGGTGGAATGTGCGGTGCAGCCGTTGTCCGGCCAGTCTGCCGGCCAGAAGGGTGCTCGTGGATGGTCCTTCTCAGGAGGCGAAATTTCAAAAGGATTTGCACTGTGTGCACAGGCAGACTTTGAGGCTGGGACGAGACGGAGCGGCTGAGTAAGGGGCGCCGTGCGGGCAGAACGAGATATTGAGCGAGGCTGAGCGGGCGGCGCGGCTCTGCGCGACACACGGCCGTGCTCATCGGTGTGACTCCATTGTGAGTCGCGGGAACAACAGGTGCATCCGAGACACAATGCGGCGCGCTGCTCCGCCAGCGCCGCTCCCAATACAGCGGCAAAGGCGCGGCCCACGGCCAATCAGGCGGGGACCCGGCCTGCCTGCCCGCGCACAGTAGCGGCTGCAACCAGCGTCTAGCACAACTCGCACCTAATCATCACTGCCTTCCTTTCGCCCTCGTTCCACCAGTCTGCACAAGCCCCTTATTTTAGACTGTGTCCCAAACCCCTATGACCAATCTGTTATCTTCAATTGCCTTGGGAAAAAAGCATTATCTGGAATTATGCTTATCCATTACGGATATTTTAGAACCATGACTGTATATTGAATGTAAATAAGTTATACAAAACTGCAACCAGTCACTTTTTTGAATAATTATGATTTATTCCATGAACCAGTTTTCGAACCTCTTCAGGTTCATCTTCAGATGGTTTCAGGAAGTTACATCATTACTGCTAGAATAATGCTGGGTGCTGGCTCTATGACAAAAAGATGGAACACACTTTAATCTATTGCCATGGCTGTAGCTTATCTGTCGATATGGATGTAGATTTAGTCTCTATGAGTTCATAGATTTCACCGGTGTGGCCGTGCGGTTCTAGGCGCTTCAGTCTGGAACCGCGTGACCGCTACGGTCGCAGGTGCGAATCCTACCTCAGGCATGGATGTGTGTGATGTCCTTAGGTTAGTTAGGTGTAAGTAGTTCTAAGTTCTAGGGGACTGATGACCACAGATGTTAAGTCCCATAGTGCTCAGAGCCATTTGAACCATTTGAAATTCATAGATTTCAGCTCTACCCATCGTCCCATGTTTGAGTAAGTTATTTCTTATTAAACTATTATTAATTTAAATTTAAATATAAAGATCCTAGTCTAAACTTTAATTATTTATTTTATTCTGTACTCTCATGTTATCGCCAGTCTGATGAAAATATTTGCCCTTACATCGACTTCAGTACATGTAAAGAAGAACAAATTACATCTTTCTGCGAAGTTGCCGTATGCCATGTCTTTTTGTCAAGATCTTTGTTACAAGCAACAATTGTAAACCGCATCCTGGATGCTGGAAAAGTCGCGCTTTCCGAGTGTAAATTAATATAGTTTGTGTGGAAGTGTGTGTAGTGATATAACAACTGGACGTCAAAATGGAGGCAGACAGATGGACACTAACCGAAAAAAGCCGCCTGTACTGTCGCAGTAAGTAAAAAACTAAATTTACGTCCATATCGACAGATAATCTATAGTCATGGCGATACATTAAAGTGGGTTCCATCTTTTTATCATGGAGCCAGCACCCAGCATTATTCTAACAGTAATGATATAACTTCCTGAAACCATCTGAAGATGAACCTGAAAAAGTTCGAAAACCGGTTCATGGAATAAAACATAATTATTTAAAAAACGGGACTGGTTGCAGTTTTGTATAACTTATTTACATTATCTGGAATTATTAAGTGGTTCTGTGACATGTTAGTTGACTTCATTTATTTTCTTTATACGTTTTTAATATAATTATGATTGATTTTCTGGCCTACATTTGAACTTTCTGTATAGAGCTCGGAACGTGGGCCGGCCGCTGTGGTCGAGCGGTTCTAGGCAGTTCAGTCAGGAACCACGCGGCTGCTACGGTCGCAGGTTCGGATCCTGCCTCGGGAATGGATGTGTGTGATGTCCTTAGTTTAGTTAGGTTTAAGTACACTACGTGCCATTAAAATTGCTACACCAAGAAGAAATGCAGATCATAAACGGTTATTCATTGGACAAATATGTTATGCTAGAACTGGCATGTGATTACATTTTCACACAAATTGAGTACATAGATCCTGAGAAATCAGTACCCAGAACAACCACCTCTGGCCGTAATAACGGCCTTGATACGCCTGGGCATTGAGTCGAACAGAACTTGGATGGCGTGCACAGGTACAGCTGCCCATGCAACTTCAACACGATACCACAGTTCATCAAGAGTAGTGACTGGCGTGTTGTGACGAGCCAGTTGCTCGGCGACCATTGACCAGACGTTTTCAGTTGGTCAGAGATCTGGAGAATGTGCTGGCCAGGGCAGCAGTCGAACATTTTCTGTATCCAGAAAGGCCCGTGTAAGACCTGCAGCATGCGGTCGTGCATTATTCTGCTGAAATGTAGGGATTCGCACGGATCAAATCAAGGGTAGAGCCAAGGGTCGTAACACATCTGAAATGTAACGTCCACTGTTCAAAGTGCCGTCAATGCGAACAAGAGGTGACCGAGACGTGTAACCAGTGCACCCCATATCATCACGCCGGGTGATACGCCAGTATGGCGATGACGAATACGGGCTTCCAATGTGCGTTCACCGCGATGTCGCCAAACACGGATGCGAGCATCATGATGCTGTAAACAGAACCTGGATTCATCCGCAAAAATGACGTTTTGCCATTCGTGCACGCAGGTTCGTCGTTGAGTACACCATCGCAGGCGTTCCTGTCTGTGATGCAGCGTCAAGGGTAACCGCAGCAATGGTCTCCTAGCTAATAGTCCACGCTGCTGCAAATGTCATCGAACTGTTCGTGCAGATGGTTGTTGTCTTGCAAACGTCCCCATCTGTTGACTCACGGATCGAGACGTGACTGGACGATCAGTTACAGCAATGCAGATACGATGCCTGTCATCTCGACTGCTAGTGATACGAGGCCGTTGGGATCCAGCACGGCGTTCCGTATACCCTCCTGAAGCTACCGATTCCATATTCTGCTAACAGTCATTGGATCTCGACCAACGCGAGCAGCAGTGTCGTGATACGATAAACCGCAATCGCGATAGGCTGCAATCCGACGTTTGTCAAAGTCGGAAACGTGATGGTACGCATTTCTCCTCCTTACACGAGGCATCACAACAACGTTTCACCAGGCAACGCCGGCCAACTGCTGTTTGTGTATGAGCACTTTGTATGTGTCGCCACCGGCGCCAACCTTGTGTCAATGCTCTGAAAAGCTAATCATTTGCATATCACAGCATCTTCTTCCTGTCGGTTAAATTTCGCGTCTGTAGCACGTCATCTTCGTGGTGTAGCAATTTTAATGGCCAGTAGTGTAGTTCTAAGTCTAGGGGGCTGATGACATCAGATGTTAACTCCCATAGTGCTTAGAGCCATTTGAACCATTTGAATCGGATCATGGCTCTTAGCTCCGTTGCATTATTACACTGAGGTTACAAAGCCATCGGATACTCTCTGATATCGAGTCGAATCCCATTTTGGCCGGCGTAGTGCAGCAGCTCGACATGCCCAAGGACTCAAAAAGTCGTTGGAAGTCCTCTGTAGAAATACTGGGCAATGCTGCCTCTATAGCCGTTCATAGTTGGGTCAGTGCTGCCGGTGTAGGCTTCTCAGCACGATCTGACCTCACGATTGTGTCCTAAAAATTTTCTACGGTATTCATGTTTGGCTACCTGGGTGGTCAAACCATTATCTCGAATTGCCCAGAATGTTCTTCAAATCAGTCGTGAATGATTGTGGCCTGGTGACACGGGGCACTGTTTTCCATAAAAAAATCCGTCGTTGTTTGGGAGCATGAAGTCCTTGAATTGCTGCGAACGGTCTTCAAGTAGCCGAACATAAATATTTTCGTTCAATGGTCGGTTCAGTTGGACCAGAGGATGCAGTCCATTCCATGTAAACACAGCCCACACCATTACAGAGCCACCACTAGCTGGCATAGTGCCATGTTGACAACCAGGGTCCATGGCTTCGTGAGGTCTGTGTCACACTCGAACCCTGCCATCAGCCCTTAGCAACTGAAATCGGGACTCATCTGAGTAAGCCACTGTTTTCTAGTCACCTAGGGCGCAACCGCGATGGACAGGACTCCAGAAAAGGTGCTGTAGGCAATGTCGTGCTGTTCGCAAATGCCCTCGCGTCGGTCGTCTGCTGCCATAGGTCATTAACGTCAGATTCCGCCGCACTGTGCTAACGGATACGTTCGTCGTTCGTCCCATATTGGTGTCTGAGGTTATTTGCCGTGTTGCTTGTCTGTTAGCACTGAAAACTTTACGCAAACGGCGCTGCTCTCGGTCGATAAGTAAAGGCAGTCGGCTAGTGCGTTGTCCGTGATGATAGGTAATGCCTGAAATTTGGTATTCTCGGCACACTCTTGACACTTTGGATCTCGGAATATCGAATTCCCTAACGATTTCCGAGATGAATTATCCCACGCGTCTAGCTCCCCCTACCATTTGCGCGTTCAAAAACTTTACGCAAACGGCGCTGCTCTCGGTCGATAAGTAAAGGCAGTCGGCCACCTCGTTGTCCGTGATGATTGGTAATGCCTGAAATTTGGTGTTCTCGGCACACTCTTGACACTTTGGATCTCGGAATATCGAATTCCCTAACGATTTCCGAGATGAATTATCCCACGCGTCTAGCTCCCCCTACCATTCGCGCGTTCAAAAACTGTTAATTTACGTCTTGCGGCCATAATCACGTAGGAAACGTTTTCACGTGCATCACTTGAATACAAATGACAGCTCTGCATTGCCGTTTTATACTATGCGTACATGATGCTACCGCGAAAGTATATGTGCGTATCACTATCCCGTGACTTTTATCACCACAATGTACAATAAAATTATTTCCCACAAGCATTTACTGGCAAATGGCGTCTCCGCGTCTCCACAGATAGTCGTGGTCTAGTCTGCAATGTACAGTGCTCGGTGAGTGAACACGCAAGTGGGCAACAATACTATCTTTGCGAATTTTTGCGTGACCGCAGAGAAAGAGCTGGTAGTTGGAAGGAGAAAGACATGTGGCAGAGAGCAGAGTATTGTTCTAGCGTCTCTGAAGGACGATCTCGTATGTGGTTCATCTTTGGTGAAATATAGCTATGCTTCGTGTGTGAAATTGTAGTTTATGGCAATGGTTTTGCTCGAGACGGGAACATGGGCGAGTGAATCTATACGATATTTACCATCCTCACTTGTGTCAGGGCTAACGACCCTCTTTCAAATGATAATGGAGATAAGCTCTCGTTTGCAGACGACATGGAGTGAGGATAATACATAGCTCGTGGTCTGGTGTTTAACGTTGGTGCCTCTGAATCCTGGGATCGCTGTTTCGAGTCTGGACGGCTCGTGAAATGGTTATTTGTCTTGAGCTCATCAATTCATCTTATCCTCATCACAAAAAATTCGTATGTCGCCTAGGTGCCATTAAATAGAAATACTTCCACTAACCAGGCTAACAATCCCAGATATTTTATCCAGCCAATAATGCTGTACGGTCTTTATATACGTAGGTTGTCTGCCAGGATGCTATGAAATATTCTCTTGTTTGATATAGTCAGTCACTTTCCTTTGTACACAACCGACGTGTTTCCTGGGACATAGACTGAATTTCTATGTAGTGAAATTTGACCGTCAGTCTGATGTGAAATCCGTGTCATTTTCGTTGCTGGTTGCCAGGAGCGCCATCAATGACTCCACATGTCACTTATTGTTCAAATAAGTAGTTTTGTGTAAATTTATATCGGTCTCACGAGTGTTTTTTTCTGGAACATAGTATCATCTTCTCCCTTGCCGCTACCAGAGCCCGTCGTAAGCCCATGACAGGCCCGGGTGTTCCAAAAATTATTGTGCAGTCCTCTCTCTGCTACAGCCTCCCATAGCGGCAGCAGAGTTATTTTTTGTCATTAATTCTCAGCTCCATTAGAGTATGCTCGGCGAGCTGTGCCCACGTGCAGTACGAACCTTTATATGTTGGTTAAAAGCGAATTTCACTTGACGCTTGCGGTGGACGCCAAAAACATGTCAGTGTTTCAAGGCGTTTGGGCGCGTAGATAACTCACTGAGGAAGTTATTACCGTAGTCATACATGTGTAAATTTTTTCAATTACTCATTTATGTAGTCCTGTCCAGATACCAACAGCAAAAAGTTACAGTCATGTACTAAATGTTTTCGAGATTTAACCTTTTAATTAATTATTTTATTCAATCTGCATTCTGCTTACCAGAGACAACTTTCAAACTGGCAGCATACGCCAGGATTTTATTCAGATAAAAACAGAAAACTTACAAATTGGCAACGTTTACCTGGACTTCATCGAGCTACTAATACATGAAACTTAAAAGTTCTGCCATTAGTAGTAGCAGTTTCTCCACAAGAGATGCAAACGGTACAGCGTAAACATTAGGCTCACTGTAGCCACTGAGGAAAAACTAATTATTACAGATTCTCGAATGAGCGACATGTGAGCTGATCCACTGTTCTCTGGTGCTGTTGCTCTCGAATATTGCACTGTTTACCTCCGACAGCCTTACGCTCGCGATATGCTTTGCTGAACTGCCATGGTTTAGTTCCTCGAGAAAACAGCTCCTAAGCAAAACATGAGGAAGCCTGGTTACCTGCTACTCGCCTTAGTGGCCACAGGTAGTCATAACAGCTTGGCTACTTTGGTTTGCATTACGCAGCGTGCAAAGAGTTTCATTGTTATACTGTGATTTATTTGCTAACCGTGAAGCGTTTCTTAGAAAATTTGAAGAGAGTCGTCAGGGAATTTGACTTTGAATTAATCTTACACATCTGAGGGAACAGGTGAAGATTCGGTTTAAGTTTCAGGCTTTCTAGCTAAAGAAATCTTTCCAAAGGCGATATTTTGTTTTTGTTTCAGTCACAGAAAGAATCCAAAGCTCTCTCATTCTGTTTCGCGTGTTAAAGAAGGAAGAACTTTTTTCCGTCAACTGGAAGGATTTGGTTAACTTTCTCAAAAATTGCAAAATTAAACGTTCGAACTCGGAAAAAATGTAGCGAAAAGAACCCCGAGAAGTGACTTCACAAGTTGTAATTTCTCATCTCGTCTGATTATCGTTATGAAAGATTGTCGCGCCTATTTTGATGGAATGCGATGGATGAGACTTCAGATTAATACATCGACAATGCAACGGAAGTGCAAAGTTTGTTACAATTCTAAGAAGTAGTCAAATTTATTTTCTGCTGTTGGTATTTCGTAAAATTTTCGGTTACTTAGGTAAAATGTTGCGTGCTCTCTAGCCCAGTGGTTTAGATATTGTGGTCTCTGCAAGGCGACCAGTATTAAACCTAGGGTTATAATATAATTAAACGCGGTCAGCGATTCAAACATTCCGCGGTTTTGAAGATACATCTTCTGTGAGGACGAACATGAAACTGCAATTTTAGTGACACCACTTGACACTCAAACATTCGATGACATATTGAACAAACCAATTCTGCATTTCTCTTTAAATTTTTGGAAGTAGGAAGCAAGGAGATAAAATTTCATGTCACTGTATCTGAAAAGTAGTTAGAAATTTCTGTATTGCTCGATTAAGGAATGAATTTACCGTACTTTCTTCATTCCAAAACTCCATTTACAAACTCATTTATCAGATATACTGTACATTAACCCCGTTACCGTTTTACAAATAAAAACGTAGCCCTTAATTTTATGTTTCCGTCAGATCGAATAGGGGGTCCATTGTGGCGGCGCTATGAAAGTTCATGCGATCGTAAATGGTAGCTAGCCTCAGTGTTGCCTCAAATAGTTGCTAAACGGAAGAGTGAATCTTGTCTTGCGGGTGAATGCGGATGGATCACACGGAAAAAAAAGTGACACTCAAAGACCGATGTGCGATTATAGACCCGGTCCAGCACGCAGTTTCTAACTCTTAGCAATTCATCAGTGTCTTCTCCGTATGAAGTAAACCCACTATGAAAAATATATTTTTATATGCAGGCAATGGATTCGTTGTATCAGGCAAGCCTAATGAACACAATAACTGACAATACTTGATGGGAGTCTGGATGAAACGCTGGCGTTGATGCTTCGTTAAGATTTGAATTACTGTTAAGTAAATTCATAGGTAAAATGCATCAAAGCAAGATTTTTTTTATGAATTAGGTTTGGAGCAACTGAAGTATGTAACTGCAGCATAAGGTGCTCAAAGGAAACAGCACCTATGCTATCTGTTTAGTGATACCGATAACTACTGTCACGCCGCAAGGTTTCATAACTATGTTGCAAATCACGTTTCATTTTCAGCGTATCACATAAATCTAGATCGTATTCTGAGGGAAGTAGATCGACAAAATTCAAAAATATTGCAAATCAGAGATAAACTACTGAAGAATTCCACTACTTTCGCTGGAAAGAAAGTCGGATTTTTCAGCAGTAGACATTCATCCGATAAGCAACCGGTCTGCACCAGTCTCAAATCAGAAAGATTGGAAGTCGTGAAACATAGATAACAGATTGGCGACACAGGCAGATATTGCATGGTCGACGCTCATTGCTGATTTTTTAAGGATACGGACTTTCTAGAGAGTGAAGAGCTAAAACTGAAAAGATACCGTTTTCCCAGCAGAGCATCCATCATAAACGTAGAAACGTGTTGCCATCGACGAAGACGATGGCTGATGTTTATCTCAATTGGGTAGTTAAAAAATTTGGTATGAAATTAGGCATGAAAATCTCCGAACCTGTATAATCACCAATATATTTCTTGCTAAAATTGATATTGTTAGAAAGATGGTGAGTGTCTTAGATGTCTGACTGGTAGTAAGGAATATATGGAATTTATTCTCAAATCTTGGATGTATTTCTCAATCGTTAAGAATGGCTGCACTTATTATCAATTCAAAGAAAAATATAAATATTCATTGGTTCAAAATCGTTAATCTCCGTTAAGTTCTTAACCGACTGCATCGAAATTTTCACGCTACGTTAATTCCTATACGGGAATGTTTTCAGGTACCTAATTCTTTAATTTATGTATATTTTTAATACACAGAATATGTAAACGCATAGGGTGAAACACGTAGAAGTTTCACGGCTAATATTATGGTAACGGAAATGTTGTGCGGTTTTTACTGAATGGATTAGTAGTCAGGGCGTCTTATTGTTAGTCAATAAACAGATTCTAATAATACTTAGAAAGTACATTTTTTGTGCAAACTTACATTTTTAAATGGAACAACGGCAATCGACATTGACGGACTAAAAGCAGGGTAAATTAGGACGTTAGTGGTATTTGTTGCAGGATTCAGGTGCGAGTATTTTACGGGATTTCGTGTTTCGAAAAGCTCCCACACCGAAAGCTGTGCTCGGCGGCACACACTGAAGAACAGCACAAGTGCATAGGTTATTTATGTGGAGTCTGACCAGTAACGAAACAACTGACCATCACAGACTGTGTTCAAAATGACAAGCGGCAGCGCCAATCTACGCTTCCAGTCTAGTATGGAACGACTGCTGCACACGTGCTAGCATTTCAGGCCGCAGTAATACGACGCTGAATATCATCGAACGTAGTGTCCGCCCCCATAGCTGAGCTGCCGGCATGGCAGCTCAGCGTATTCGGTCAGAGGGCTGCGTGCTCTCTGTAATAAAAAAAAACTGAGTCAAAGAATCAACGATCAACTTGAACGGATGTCTTGTGACGTCCGCCCAGACCAAACGCAACGAACGATATAGAACAAAATGAATTAAAAAAAAAAAAAAAAGATTGGCCAGCGCGACGGACTGCCGTCCTAAGGGGCCCGGGTTCGATTCCCGACTGGGTCGGGAATTTTCTCCGCTAAGGGACTTGGTGTTGTGTTGTCTTCATCATCATTTCATTCCCATCCGACGCGCAGGTCACGCAATGCGGCGTCGAATGTAATAAGACCTGCACCAAGGCGGCCGGACCCGCCCCGTAAGGGACCTTCCGGCCAGTGGCGCCAAACGCTCATTTCCATTTCCATCGAACAGGAAAAAAGTCTGTCAAATCTGGGGTACAGGTCCTCTCCGTCCACTCCGACGACTTGGAAACAATTCTTGAAGACATGCTGTAGTACTTCGTCCACTACTGGCTAGGCAGCCGTCACGTTGTTACCACAGGTCCCTCCCAGTTTACACAGAAACGTATTCTAGCATCCGTCTAAGATGGTCTGTTGGGAGGCTGCGATACTCGTGGGCGTTCGGTGTTCCGTCTAAGTAAAACAGGCCTATGGGCTCTACATCTACATCTACATTTATACTCCGCAAGCCACTCAACGGTGTGTGGCGGAGGGCACTTTACGTGCCACTGTCATTACCTCCCTTTCCTGTTCCAGCCGCGTATGGTTCGCGGGAAGAACGACTGCCGGAAAGCCTCCGTGCGCGCTTGAATCTCTCTAATTTTACATTCGTGATGTCCTCGGGAGGTATAAGTAGGAGAAAGCAATATATTCCATACCTCATCCAGAAACGCACCCACTCGGAACCTGGACAGCAAGCTACACCGCGATGCAGAGCGCCTCTCTTGCAGAGTCTGCCACTTGAGTTTGTTAAACACCTCCGTAACGCTATCACGCTTACCAAATAACCCTGTGACGAAACGCGCCGCTCTTCTTTGGATCTTCTCTATCTCTTATGTCAACCCGGCCTGGTATGGATCCCACACTGATGAGCAATACTGAAGTATAGGTCGAACGAGTGTTTTGTAAGCCACCTCCTTTGTTCATGGACTACAATTTCTAAAGACTCTCCCAATGAATCTCAATCTGGCACCCGCCTTACCAACAATTAATTTTGTATGATCATTCAACTTCAAATCGTTCCGTACGCATACTCCCAGATATTTTACAGAAGTAACTGCTACCTGTGTTTGTTCCGCTATCATATAATCATACAATAAAGGATCCTTCTTCCTATGTATTCGCAATACATTACATTTGTCTATGTTAAGCGTCAGTTGCCACTCCCTGCACCAAGTGCCTATCCGCTGCAGATCTTCCTGCATTTCGCTGCAATTTTCTAATGCTGCAACTTCTCTGTATACTACAGCATAATCCGCGAAAAGCGGCATGGAACTTCCGACACTATCTACTAGGTCATTTATATATATTGCTCATGGTTCACTATCCCAAATCACATGTTTACATTCCATGGACGCTGACGGTCCACCTGACGAAGCCAACAGGGATTGTCAACAGATCAAATGGTTCAAATGGCTCTGAGCACTGTGGGACTTAACATCTATGGTCATCAGTCCCCTAGAACTTACAACTACTTAAACCTAACTAACCTAAGGACAGCACACAACACCCAGTCAACAGATCAATGGTGCATGTTTCGGCCGTTTACCTGGCCATGATTGGTAAATGTCGATTCATCACTAAACAAGGCACATGATACATTTGGAGTACCCTGTCTTAATGCCTATGTACAGAAGTTATACGATTCTCATAATTGTTTCCATGCAGCTCTTGATGGAGAGAGATGTGATGGGGATGGATACTAAGTCGATGGAGATTGCATAAGACACCTGACTCATGCCGCTGCCTCGTGCTACCGCGCGAGAGGTAACGTGTGGATCAACTGCTACAGGAGCAAGAACATTAATACCCCACTCTTCTGTCGTCACTTGTTTCCTTCTGTTACGTTATTTAGGTGTTACACTACTAGTTGCACGGAACTAGTCTATGGAGAACGAACTGCATTCTTCCTACTCTCTCCATACACCACGAGCATGTCAGTTTTTTCTGCATTGGTAAACCCCATCGTCTACTCACGACATCCTGCTTCGACTGTCACATCCTAAGTGACTAGCAAATTGGAGTGCACTCAAGGAACACACAAGCACGCCGTAAGCAAACATAACAGCACCATATGTAGCAACTACACAGGTGGAAACTTCTCAAAACACGCTGTCTCCCAAACGACTCGCATTAGAATCCTGCAACAAACACCACTGACATTCTAATTTACCCTGCTTTTGATCTGTTAATCTAAACAGGCATTGTTCCATTAAAAAAGTGTATGTTTGCACAAGAAATATACTTTCTAAGTGTTATTATAATCTTTTTATTGGCAAAAATTACGAGCCCCTGATTAGCAATCTATTCTGTGAAAACCGTACATCAACGGCAATTTTCATTTCCACAGTATCTACCGTGCAAGTCTGAGGTGATTCACCCTGAATATATGTAATACATACAGGAGAAACATTGTTACCAAAATTTTCAGAATGTACCTTTCCGATTTTCATCAAATTTTTCTACGTACTGTAATAAACGTTTAGAGCCATATAGATTATATATTTGTAATGTATAAATATATTTGTAAAATATACAGTACCGATACGTTGTTCGCAAACAGAAAAGTTGTATTTCTTGGTTTATGATTCGAATACTGCTACATAATCTGAATTTGCATCAACAGTAAACAAGGCTCAGGGTCAGAGAGAGGGGGATGGCTCAAATGGCTCTAAGCACTATGGGACTTAACATCTGAGGTCATCAGTCCCATAGACCTAGAACTACTTAAACCTAACGAACCTAAGGACATCACATACATCCGTGCCCGAGGCAGGATTCGAACCTGCGGCCGTAGCACCCGTGTGGTTCCGGACTGAAGCGCCTAGAACCGCTCGACCATAGCGGCCGGCCAGAGAGGGGGGGAAAGAGGAGATCGACAGAGGAGTGAAAGGAAATTGAGTAGCAAATGGGAAGTAGGAGATGAAGAGAGAGGGGAGAAAAGAAGAAAAGGGGAATAGCTGATGGACTCGGAGAGGGAGAGAGAGAGGGGAGAAGAGGAGATGGAGAGTGGTGGGCTGAGGGGGAGTTGGACAGAGAGAAGGGGAGGAGGTGTTGAGCAAAGAAATGGGTAAGAAGGAGAAGATGAACAAAGAAAGGGAGAGGGAAGATGGACAGACACATGGGAGAGGAAGAGATTAGGACGTATACCCAATTCCCATACAAATTAGGGAGAAACCTGTGATTTCTCTTTTCTTTCTTTTCCACTTAAGCAGGCTAAGCCACACCAAAGCGTACTCTGGTGCAGATAGTTTATGTATATTTGTTTAGATTTAAAATAGTGCTCCAAAAACCATTGGAAGGTGTTTGGCGGTATATTCATAAAGTGCCGCTATCACTAGCGTCTACTGACATTCCAGTTGTGGATGATGCTCTGGAGGAATTAACGCCTGTATGATTGTGAAGGATCTCTCATTTTAATATCTTTGTCATCATAAGGTGTATATATGAGAATCAGTTGCATAATTCTTAATTTATCTCTAAAATGAAGTCGAGAAGATGTATTGATATAGGAGCGAATGAGAACTGGGGTTAATTATACAGGGATGAAACGGTAGAGTGGTTGGTGTCATGTTTGCCGGTAGTGTAGGAAATCTGAAGGTGTTCAGCGTGGGAGAGGAGAGATGGGAAATTAATAAGCTTATGCAGTGTCCTAGTGAGAGAAGGTAGACAGATACGGAGGGCGAAGCGGAATGCCCGACGATCGATGATTTTTTTACGGAGAGATAGAACTGTGGGATAGAGGAAATCCAGGCGACGCTGGCATAGAGGAAGGCTGGTCGGTTTAGACCTCCAGGTATGTAGTACGATGAGTTTGACTCCCAGCTGGGACACCACACTGGTCCACCAGAAAGGATTTTCCGTTGCATAGTGGGACATTCATTCCAGTCATGGAATGTTTGAAGTCAGCTGTCAGTTGAAAGACATTCTGGACTCTTTATCGCCATCAATAATGGCGTTCAGTCGTCCTGTTCTGACAGAAACACATGATACATTCCGTGTGCTCATTGTCCAAGACCCTATTGCGACCAATTCTATAGATCCTTAGTTTGGAGTCCTTATCAAGTAGGCATGACAACAGACTTCGATCGAATTAAGAGGCGAGCAGCTAAGATTGTAACAGGTCGGTAGACCGCACACGAAAGTGTAACAGAGATGCTAGAGGCACTTAATGGAAATCTTTGGAAAGAAGAGGAGATAGTTCTCGCTATACACAGTTGGGTAAATTTGAGGAACTTTTATTCGAGGAAAGCTGTACGAATATTCAATTTTCATCTCGCGTTGAGATCATGAAAGTAAGATAAGTTGGATTAGGGAATGTACAGAGGCATATACTCGTAGACATACGTTTCTCCCCCGCACAATATCCGAATGAAATAGGACAGGGAGCAGTTGATATTCTTACGAAGTACTCTCTATCACTAAGCATTACAGTCTAGAGAAGAATGAAGAAATCTGTGGAACACATGGAAACGTGACCAATTTCGCAAGTACGACTGTCTCGACAAAGTTACAGATAGCCTTCGGGATACTGTGTCATTCATTGAGAAACGATGACAGACTATCAGGAACTCTAACTGATCCCATATGAATATTCCCTACAAGAGAACACCACCACGATATGCCTGAACAGTGGTGCTCTGTCTACACTTACGATGCATCACCCCATCTGGTTTTCAAGATGCATGTACGCTTTCAAACGACGTGCACCAGATTCATGAAAGTTCAGAAATTAAGTAGTCAACGGCAAAACATTAAATGTTTCTGGCCGTGTACAGCGTCGAGGTCAGAGAAAAAAATTCTTGGAACAAAACCATGTTGCGTTAATTTAGAAAATCTGTAATCGAATCGAAGAGGTCTGTGCGACCATTAGGCGCCATCATTGTGTATATCGGCGCAAGAATCATGAGAATTGCATAAGAGAGATCAGGGCACGTACTGGAGTATGCATAATCCTTCCCACGCTTAGTGAATGGAACAGGACACAAAACTGACAATAGTGATACGATGTAACTTCCGCCATAGACTGTACAGAGCCCGCGGAATATACTGAATCTGTAGATGTTGTCACATGTGAACTACTTCTAGTCACTGTAGTCAAGTCGCCAAAAGAACCTCTATGACAGCCTGGTGCTATGTTACCAACGTTACTAAGCGACTGTTGTTCGTTACGCCGTTCAGGTCGCCCCACTATGAATGTCACACTAGAGAATTGTAGAGCAGTTACAGTGCCGTACTATCGAAGCGTGAAAAATTGCTAATAACATACTCTCTTCGTAATTAAAAAAAATTGAGGATTGGAATTATTGTCAAGAAAGAGTACTGATTACGATGTTTTAGTATTTCAACACATATTTTAGTGCAGAGATGCATGTAAGATGTATAAGGTGTGCGTGGCAATATTGTTCCGTATTGTGAGGAGTAATACTGCCCAATGTCTCACATACTAAAATTTCGCCGTCTTTTAACCCCAGATTACTAAACCCTCGTAAAATTTACGATTGTGATTGGTATCAATTCGCGGATTTCGCCAATCTGGTGCTGTAAGTACAGTGTATACAGCAAGACATTTCGTACTTATTTTGTATGTGACGTACCATTGGAGACCTTATAACTGTAATTAACTAATGAATAAACTGTAAATTGTGACTTCCTTTGAATAGAATATGGAGCAGCAAAATTTACGACGGTTTAGTAACAGTGTAACGTTCCTATCCGATCCCCCCTTTAGTGTTCTAGGGTTAATTTAAAACTTTCATTTCTGTCTCCAACTTCACCTCAGGTCATACGAATTCTAATGCACGGAAATGGCAATGATATAGTGGAAGGCGAAACACATTACGACCATTTTCTTCTGCAGTTTTGTCAATCTCGTAAATGGAAATGGAAATGAGCGTTTGGCGTCATTGGCCAGGAGGCAGGTCTTATTACAGTCGACGCCACATTGGGCGACCTGCGCGCCGCATGGGGATGAAATGATGATGAAAACAACACAACACCAAGTCCCTGAGCGGAGAAAATCCCCGACCCAGGCGGGAATCGAACCCGGCCCCTTAGGACGGCAGCCCGTCAGGCAGACCATTCAGCTATCGGGGCGGACATCTGTCAAATGATATTAAGTGATTTGTGCTCTTTCACAATTTCCAGCAGTTCTGCTTTCTTCATTTCCCTATCAAATGAATCTACACCGTTCTTCTCTACCCAGTCTACTACGCCACTCTTCCTGCTTCTGCATGTCATGTGGAGTTCTTTTCTGTTTGGAAGCAAAGACGGTACGAATAATTCGTTGCCGTAATTCTCCCTTGGAAGTACCCAGATTTCTTTGATGTAAACAATAACAAAGCATTTGGAAAAAACGCACCGATTGTTCAAGGATGCAAAAGAATGAGCCAACTGACTTCTTCAAATGGTTCTATCATTGCTTCTCCTGCAGTGACATCAATCCTCGCAGTCGGTCGGGAATGACCAGCATTTACACACGTTTCGTTCAACCAAACGAATTCGTGAGGTTCGCAGTTAGAAACTTCTCTCAAAAACAGCATCTCCACGCAACAATATCCTCCCTTGCAAGCAGAACTCTTCTTCCAGAAAAAGTTTTGCATCAAAACCATATCTTCTCCAGTATAACTGAAAGACTGGTTTTACCTCTGGAAAACAAGTCATTACCTCCTAATGAGAGAAGCAGCTTCTTCCTGTATGGATATTCTTTCCGCGCGTAGTAGTCACATAACATGTATGTCATCGAATTGCGTCAGCTTGAAAATTACCGAGTTCTGTCATTTTAGCAGCATGCGCTCTGATTTTTGCTGGAGTCTAAATAGAATCAGTTGTTTCCTGTTGATCTCCCTCGTCAGTTTCTTCACGGAGGTGGTTCCAGTTTTCAGAGCTGCAGCTATTCGCTCGACAATCATGTACAAAGGTACAAGAGAACCTTCGTTATTCCTCATTTCCTCAATATAAGATCGTATAATATACAGGGTGAATCACCTAAAACTTGTACCACAAATATTGCGGAAATGGAAAGCGCTGTTGATGTGCGGTTTTCAAATGGCTCTGAGCACTATGGGACTTAACATCTATGGTCATCAGTCCCCTAGAACTTAGAACTACTTAAACTTAACTAACCTAAGGACATCACACACATCCATGCCCGAGGCAGGATTCGAACCTGCGACCGTAGCGGTCACACGGTTCCAGACTGAAGCGCCTAGAACCGCACGGCCACATCGGCTGGCTGTGCAGTTTTCACACAATGGATTGGTACTCAGCGGCTCGTATTTTTAGACAGTAAACATATTACAATAATGCTTAGAAAGTGCACTTCCTGTGCGAACGTACATTTTCTAAATGGAACATTGCCTATTGACATTAACAAACTAAAAAGTAGGATAAATTATAATGGCCGGCCGTTGTGACCGACCGGTTCTAGGTGCTTGAGTCCGGAACTGCGCTGCTGCTACGGTCGCAGGTTCGAATCCTGCCTCGGGCGTGGATGTGTGATGTCCTTAGGTTAGTTAGGTTTAAGTAGTTCTAAGTCTAGGGGACTGATGACCTCAGACGTTAACTCCCATAATGCTTAGACCCATTTGAACCATTTTCAGATTAGAATGTCAATGGTGTTTGTTGTAGGATTTTAGTGTAGGTCGTCTACGAGGGAAGTATCAACACCGACGCTTGTCGTGCCATTCACCCTGCGTAGTTTCTGTGTACTAAGTTGTTATGTTTTCTTAAAGCGTGCTTATGTGTTCCTTGAGTGCATTGCAACTTGCTAGTCAGTTAGTGGGTAAATATCCAAGCAATAGGTCGTGAGAGGACTACGGGATTCACCAATGCAGAAAAAGCCGACATGCTCATGATGTATGGAGAGTGCAGGATGAACGCAGCTCGTTCCTGTACGGTGTATACAGCAAGATATCCCAATAGACGTCAACCACCTCGGCAGTTATTTATGAACCACAACTGGTTACGTAAAAGTGGTAGTGTAACAGCCAGTCGGCGTAACAGAAGGAAACAAGTGACGACAGAAGAGAGGGTAATTAACGTTCTTGCTGCGGCTGCATTTGATGCGAACGTTAGCTTCCGCGCAATCGCACGAGGAAGTGGCATGAGTCAGGCAAGTGTCTTACGCATAGCGCAGAAGCCTTGTAACAAATATGTACGAAAAGGCCGCAGGCAGAATCGCGATTTGTGGGGGAGGTTCCTATTGCTCGATTCTTACTTGAGCTAGGAACTTATGGTAGAAAGGTTTTAATTAGCCCGCACCAGCAGTCATTTGGATAGCTATTCGAACAGCTGTCTTACTGTATTCATGTTACAGCATATTAAGCAAGGTTTGGCAAACTTTGGAATTCTGTTAATTTCTTACGCAAAAGATTTTAATTCGGCTGAAATTAATGCTCAGCTAATGGTACTATTTCTGTGTGCACTGTTCGGATTTTACGAGCAAAAACAGCCATCCTCATTGTGTATTTTACGTGCAAAAACAGTAACTAGACAGGATCGAGACTGATGGTTCAAATGTAGTCCACCGGTGTATCGGACCTTGGTCTAAGACAAGTTTTCATAGTTTGAAAAAAGTCTTGCTTTGTTTCGATTTTACTTGCAGCAAACGTGTTTTTCTGGGTAGCACGTAAAATTCCTTCTTGTGTGAGCTGAATGCACGGAAACGGTTTAAAGTCAATCAAATAAATAAAAAAAATGCATTCTTACGATAAAGTTGAAAAATCGCTTTCAAAAATCTAGCTCCATTCGTATTTTACGTGCAAAAAAACACGTTTTTTGTGAATTTTTTTTTTTTTTTTTTTTTTTTTTTTTTTTTTTTTTTTTTTTTTTTTTTTTTTTTTTTTTTTTTTTGACACACGCCACTTCCATGTTCTAGCCTTGTGCGGATCGGTTCAAATTTTGTAAGAAGGTAGCTTAATACATGTAACTAATGATCGTCCAATTGCTTTGTGAAAGCTTTATCTGTCGCCAAGATATAAGCAGCATGGTTCGAAAGACAATTACAAAAGACCTATCTCGGATCAATCACCGCCAGAGTCAGCAAAAATCTACATGGGTAGCTACGTTATGGCGGTCTAATGCCAAAATTGTGGTAGAGCAAAAGTTGGGAACCAGAATGAAATATGCTGCTATCATAGGAAGAAAAAAATCGCGAATACGTTCTGGGCAGAGTTGGGAATGTGAAAGGAGGGAGCTAGCTTTTCGACTGATCTGGTACCTTCAAAGACATTTTAAATAAAAAAATCTTGACATATTCACGCTTTTTTACGAGTTAACCGTACTTCCCCAACGCATCGAGCTCTTTTACTGCAACGTGTTGCCTGCATCTATCAATTTATGGGCTAAAGTCACTGATCCTATGCCCAAAATCCAGAAGATTCGCCAACCATAGTAAACAATAAATAATAGCATGTGGCTGAAGAGCATCACGTAATTGCGAAGAAAAGTTTTCCTGGGGGGGGGGGGGGATACAATTTCTGGGGGTGGATTTGCTGCTGAGGGAACGGTAAAACAATTCTTTGATTTCAGAGTGTGAGGGAGGGGGTTGATTTTTTCCCTGAAGGGATCAAAAATGGTTCAAATGGCTCTGAGCACTATGGGACTTAACTTCTGAGGTCATCAGTCCCCTAGAACTTAGAACTACTTAAACTAACCTAAGGACACCACACACATCCATGCCCGAGGCAGGATTCGAACCTGCGACCGTAGCGGTCGCGCAGTTACAGACTGTAGCGCCTAGAACCGCTCGGCCACTCCGGACGGCTGAAGGGATCATTTCTCTCTCAAACCCACCCCATGTTACATGTATGATGAGGCATCTAGGGACAAATAGACGTAAATTTATGTGCTTCCAAACAGTTGGATGCATCTACAGTAGGAAGTATCCGAGAGAGGGGGTGCCTCTATAATACGAAGTATCGCAGAGTGGGGATGCATGCATCCTAAACTTTAGTGACACATTGTCTCATACTGCATGACATGGCAAATGCTGTGATGGATGATAAGATGACATGTGTCGTGCTATACGACATGACATAATGTCTCATGTTACATTACTTGCCTGGTTGTATTATGTTATATGACATGGGTACCGCTACTAACAAGTAAAATGTACGAATATGTAGAGATGTTTTGATTTAAATGCCTTTGAAGCTGCCAGGTAAATTGAAAAGCTGGTTCCATTCTTTTACATTCGTAACTTTGCCCAGAACATGTTCGCCTTTTTTCGTACTATGATAGAAGCAGGTACACAGATGGACAGACAGAGGTAGGCAGAGAGAGAGAGGGAGAGACTGTTACGGAGAGACGATGCAAAGTACTGGCGAAGACTGCGGATCGGAAGTCTGCGGACTAAAATAATCACAGTCTCCGGCAGAATTCGCGGGTTTACTCGGACGGCCGAAGTTCCATTGTGCTGCCTTCCGCTCCGCTGATCTCAATAAACGTTCCCACTAGTTCCGGTCCGGTTTAGTTGCAAGTAAGGGTCGGCAATCGACCGCAGGCTTTGATTTAGGGGGATTCTCCGGCAGGGGAGGAGGGGGCGGCGGTGGGGAGGGGGTAGGAGGGAGGCCGCCCCCTCCTTCCCGCGGCTGCGGCTCGGGGCACGGCTTTATCTGCCGCTAAATGGAGTATGAGCCGGTGGCTGCACTTAATAGCGGGCCGGAGCGATCGCTATCTGGCCGCGCTACCCTGTTGTTATCACCTCGGCCGCCTCTCGCCGCCGCCTTCCTCGCCGCCTCCGCCCACACGTAATTAATTTTAATCGCGAGCTGGCGGCGCGCCAGCACTGCCGGACGCTGCCGCTACACGCGGACTGCTACGTCAGCAGAAAGCACGCCACATTTGGCCGCTAACTCGCATGTCACACGCACACCCTCCGCCTACCGCCCGCTTCCGTCACCGCAGCTGGCGCCTGGCTTCGAGGAACCGGAAGTCGATTACATCTGCATACACATTGTTGAACGAGACGATGAAAAGTACCGGGGAAGACTGCAGATTTCTATTGGTGACTGAGGACGTATGCTGAACAACATTACATCAGTATCTACGAGGGTTGTTTTTTAAGTAAGGGCCGTTTTTATTTTTAAGAAAAGATACAAATACTTTTGTAAAAAAACTTTTATTTTCTGATTCTACACACTTTTACCTATTTTTCTACATAGTTGCCTTGTTTATTTAAGCACTTTTCATACCGTACAACTAAGTTTTTAATTCCCTCTTCAAAGAATTCGGCCGCCTGCTCCGACAGCCAAAAGTTCACGGCCGCTTTCACTTCATCGTCGTCATTGAAGCGCTGCCCGCCAGGTGTTTCAGGTACCGGAAAAGGTGAAAATCGCTAGGAGCAAGGTCGGGGCTGTATGGTGCATGGTCCAAAACTTCCCAGCCAAAAGAATCAATCAAATCCCGAGTCTTTTGAGAGGTGTGAGGCCTAGCGTTATCGTGCAGGAGCAAAACTCCTTTTGTCAGCATGCCGCGCCTTTTATTATGAATTGCTCTGCGGAGCTTCATTTAGAGTTGCACAGTAGGCATCTGAGTTGATTGTCGTTCCTCGTGGCATAAAGTCCACTAGCAAAACACGGCGCCGGTCCCAGAACACAGTTGCCATAATCTTGCGCTTTGACAGCGTCTGTTTGGCTTTGACCTTGACAGGTGAGGTTGCGTGTCGCCATTCCATCGATTGTCGCTTGCTTTCGGGAGTGATATGGGATACCCATGTTTCACCTCCAGTGACAATTTGACTCAACATGTCATCCCCTTCTTCCTCGTAACGAATCAAAAAGTCCAATGAAGTGGCATATCTCTTCCCTTTGTGGTCCTCTGTGAGGAGTCTGGGTACCCACCGAGAACACAGTTTCTTAAAGTTTAGATTTTCAGACACAATTTTGTACAAAACCGATCTTGAAACTTGTGGAAATTCCAAAGAAAGAGTGGAAATTTTGAATCTTCTGTCCTCACGAATCTTTGTTTCGACTGCAGCCACCAAATCGTCAGTGATCACAGAGAGCCGGCCTGAGCGTTCTTCGTCATGGACGTTTTGAAGGCCATTTTTAAACTCTCTAACCCGTTGACACACTTTACCTTCACTCATTGCATTCAAGCCATAAACTTCTGTTAATTGACGATGAATTTCTGCAGCTGATAGGCTTCTCGCGGTCAAAAAACGTATCACTGACCGTATCTCACACGCGGCGGGCGATTCAATAATCGTAAACATTATAAAGTAGCACAGCGATGCGTACACGTCAGCTACAGAGCTGCAACTTGCATCAGTGTGAACGGGAAGGATGCCGGCAAGTGGCGCGGTGGCTTGTTGCGGCGTCCGCGCGAACTACGGGACTATACGCGCGAACGGCCCTTACTTAAAAAAACAACCCTCGTACTTCATTCGCAGACTAATATTCATGACTATTAGTAGTATGTGTGTTCTTAGGTTGGTTAGTGCCTCCACGTACTTGTGGCAAGACAAATTCATTAATGCTTATTTTCCCATGGGCAGCAGACCGGGTGTTGTATTGTGGACACGTGGCCACAAAACGGTTAGTCTATACTGACAGGCATAGTCCACTTGGCGGTGCAATTACGGCCATGTAGAAACATCAGAATGTAAAGTTTGTCATGTGTTTGTGGGAAAACTGTTCGACACAGAGAAAAAATAACTAACACACTGATGTGTGTACATATTAAGGTATTATGTACAACAATATCTGCACTTATACCTGTTACATCCAGTGCTAGCTTCTGTAAAATACATACTGTAGTGTATGTTTTACCAGTATCATTATTTTTCTTTTCTATTCCATTCGTTTACTAGGCAAGGGATGTATACCTCTATATTCATCCTAATTTCACTCTAGAGTTTTCTCGGAGGTTGCATGTGTGTACATATTAAGGTATCACATACAGAAGTAGCTACACTTATACCCGTTACACCCTATGCACTCTGCGAGACTCTGTACAATACATGGCAGATGGGATATCTACATCTACATTTATACTCCGCAAGCCACCCAACGGTGTGTGGCGGAGGGCACTTTACGTGCCACTGTCATTACCTCCCTTTCCTGTTTCAGTCCCGTATGGTTCGCTGGAAGAACGACTGCCGGAAAGCCTCCGTGCGCGCTCGAATCTCTCTAACTTTACATTCGTGATCTCCTCGGGAGGTATAAGTAGGGGGAAGCAATATATTCGATACCTCATCCAGAAACGCACCCTCTCGAAACCTGGACAGCAAGTTACACCGCGATGCAGAGCGCCTCTCTTGCGGAGTCTGCCACTTGAGTTTGCTAAACATCTCCGTAACGCTATCACGCTTACCAGATAAACCTGTGACGAAACGCGCCGCTCTTTTTTGGATCTTCTCTATCTCCTCTGTCACCCCGACCTGGTACGGATCCCACACTGATGAGCAATACTCAAGTATAGGTCGAACGAGTGTTTTGTAAGTCACCTCCTTTGTTATCGTGCCAGTATTCTTAATTTTCCATTCGATTCGCTTGGAGGGCAAGGGATGTAAATCTCTATACGTTTCCTAATCTCACTTTAGAGTTTACTAGGATGGTTCAAACCTTCGATCTTACTTGTCCGTAACACGTCTGTAGATCCTATGTCTGGACATGCTCCAAGTTTTTCTTCACTCTTCTCTAGGTCAAAGTTCTATACTGTTTCATTTGCCTCCCACTTTACCTCTCACAGTTGTAGTCTAGATATGAGGTACTTAAAATCATTCCGCTGAAAGAATGTCTGTGACAGTTCACGCACGTAGAACTCATTGTACGGACAGGATACTCCAGCGCCCTCCGAGCTCTAGAGTTGGTAAACGTTGCCATGGTGACGGTTCCCCGCTGCCACCCTGACAGCTCAAGATCGCCCGTAGTCCTACATTCAGCGGCCACAAAGGATTTTTCGCGGATCGTGAGTTACCGTTTCAGTTGGCGCTAACGGAGCACTGTAAAGTGTCATATTGTTAATTTCAAATGTATGCGATATGTCTCTTCCTGAAGCCGCAGGGACGCTATCATAAAGAACCATTCTCGTGAACTTGTATTCATGGCGAATCACCTAAAACTTACACGGCAAATAGTGTAGAAATGAAAAGTGCTATTGATGTCCAGTTTTCACATAGTGGATGGGCAGTCAGGGGCTCGTAATGTTCTCCAATCAACAGATTGTTATAATACTTAGGCAGCGTATTTTTTTGTGCAACCATTCACTTTTTAAATGCAATAATGCCTATTGACATTAACAAATTAAAAGTAGGCTAAATTAGAATGTCAGTGGTGTTTGTCGCCATTTAGTGCGAATCGTTTAAGAGATATCGTATTTTGAAAAGTTCCACACCGACACCTGTACTTTGTAGTACACACTAAAGAACAATACAGGTGCATATATTAGCTATGTGGATTCTGACCAGGAACGAGACAATTGATCACCAAAGGTTGCGTTCAAAATGACCAATGGCAGCGGCAATACACGTCTGCAGTCTAGTATGGAACTAGTGCTGCACATGTGCTAGCATTTCAGTAGAGATGTCCGAGCAGGCTGCAGTAATACATCGTTGCATATCGTCGGGTGTAGTTGGCATGCCCTTGTAAACAGCGTCTTTCAGCTTTCCTAATAGAAAAAAAGAGTCTACAGCGTCAAATCCGGGGAACTCGCCAGCCAAGGTACAAGTCCTCTGCTCCACTCCACTCCAGCGATTTGGAAACAACTCGTGCCGGCCGGAGTGGTCGTGCGGCTCTAGGCGCTACAGTCTGGAACCGCGTGACCGCTACGGTCGCAGGTTCGAATCCTGCCTCGGGCATGGATGTGTGTGATGTCCTTAGGTTAGTTAGGTTTAAGTTGTTCTAAGTTCTAGGGGACTGATGACCACAGCAGTTAAGTCCCATAGTGCTCAGAGCCATTTGAACCATTTTGAAACAATTCGTGAAGACATGCTGTAGCACTTTGTCAACTATGGGCTAGACAACCATCATGTTGCTACCACAGGTTTCTCCTAGTCTGCAGAGAAACATCTTCTAGCATCCGTGTAAGACGGTCTGTTAGGAGGCTGCGATACTCATGCGCGTTCAGTGTTCCGTCTATGCACAAGGGGCCTATGAGCTGATGGTTCACTATCCCACACCACACGTTTACACTACATGGACGCTGGCGATTGTCAACAGATCAAAAGTGCATGTTTCGGCGGTCTGCCTGGCTATGATTGATAAATGTGGCATCATCACTAAATAAGATAGGTGATACATCTGGAGTACACTGTCTTAATGCCTATGTAGAGAAGTTAACACGATTCTCATAATCGTTTCTATACGACTCTTGACGGAGAGAGATGTGATAGGATTGGAACCTATGTAGGTTCATTATAGACGGGAAGTTCTTGCTGACTTGTACTTGACTGGCTACTACAAGTGCAACGTCATGTAGCGCGTTTTAGAAGGAATAGTAAATATTTCAGAAGATAGCAGCAGAGCCATGCAGAAGCGATATCGTGCCCCTGGCTGAACAGCCACAGTTGCGCCCTCGCCCCTCTTGATACAATTATCTGTCTGCATTTTTTTCTACGCATATTTAGCAAACTTAACATTTTTGGAAGTAGGTTACAAAAAGTGCAGCACAGAGAAACAGACTGTCTAGTGAGATTTTATACAAGGATTACATGGGTGAAACGCTTAGCTTTGTTATTGACAAAGAAACTTAAAGGTCTTGTACGTCCCAGCGTGTATCAGAGTTTCATTCGCATCATAACAAAAACAAAACACGTAATACGTAAGTAAGGCCTACTTCCACGTGTCTTACACCAAAAGCTTGAGCAATGCAGCCGCTCTACTTCTACATGTACATCTGCATCTACATCTGTAGTCTGAAAACCACTGTGAAGAGCGTTCCAGAGGATACGCCCCATTGTTTCAGATATTAGGGATATTTCCGTTTCATTCACGCATGGAGCATGCGAAGAATATGCTTTAATGTCTTCATGCGTGCTATAATTAATATAATTTTGTTTTCATGATCCTTACGGGATTGATACGTAGGGGGTATAGGTGTATTCGCAGAATCACCATTTAAAGCGGGTTCTAGAAACTTTGTAGCCGCGCGGGATTAGCCGAACGGTCTCAGGCGCTGCAGTCACGGACTGTGCGGCTGGTCCCGGCAGAGGTTCGAGTCCTCCCTCGGGCATGGGTGTGTGTGTTTGTCCTTAGGATGATTTAGGTTAAGTGGTGTGTAAGCTTAGGGACTGATGAACTTAGCAGTTGGATCCCATAGGATTTCACACACATTTGAACATTTTTTTTTTCTAGAAACTTTGTAAATACGCTTTCTTAGTACAGTTTACGTCTATCTCCTACAGGCAACCAGTTCACTTTCTTCAGAATGTCTGTGACACTCTCCCAGGGATCAAACAAACCTGTGACAATTCGGCTGCTCTTCTATGTATGCGTTCAATATCCCCTGTTAGTCATAAGTACGGGTCTCACACACTTGAGGAGTATTCTAGGGTAGGTCGCACAAGTGGTTTGTAAGCAATCTCCTTTGTAGACTGATTGCATTTCTCCGGTATGCTACCAATAAACCGAAGTCTACTACCTGCTTTCCCACCACTGAGCCTAAGTGATCATTCCATTTCATATCCCTACGAAATATTACATAGAGTCATTACATACTACGTTTTTTCGTTTTCTAAAGTGTGCAATTTTACATTTCTGAACATTTAAATCAAGCTGATAAACAGTGCACCATTTTGAAATCTTATCAAGATCTGACGGAATATTTATGCAGCTTTTTTCAGGCATTCCTTCATTATAGATTTTGCTGTGTGTTGTGTTTGTGGATTAGGGGCGGTCAGCGAGTATGTTACCAGCACTCGTAGGAAATTTGTAGAAGCGAATGTAGATAAAACGTAGAAAATGCGAGAAAACAGATAAAAAGCAAACTCGGATAAAATTGCACCTCCCCCCTCCCAAATCTCACACATGATCAGCCGCACAATAACAGTAGACCACATCGTGGAAAATATCTTTGAAACTGTTCAAATGTTGTAAACATGTTAAGTAAATCTAAGAAAGACGAGAAGAAACTAAAATAGATTCTCATGAATATGTGGCTGGCTGATCACACACAAAAACCACGGATGAATCAGCCACCCTGATAGCACATTAAAAACGTCGTCTTAAATTTTTAGCGAAGAAGTTGGACAGTTCACAAAATTTTAAAAGTCGTGTTACATTCGTTTGACCGACAATTAATATAGAGGGAAAATTTGTCGGTCAGTGAGATGCCGTCCTTTGGTCCGAAAAGAAATACAGTCTAATAAAATATGCCTCACTGTGACCTATACGCCACAACCGTCACACATTGGTCCCCTCGCCGGAGCAAGAAGCCATGCATCATAGTCCTGTGGCCTATACGAAGACTGAGAATAACGACACGCCTCCCTGACAGCTACGTATCATCTGGAAGAAGTTCGATGTTGCTATCAATATTTTCCACGATGTCATTCATACACAACATGAAAAGCAAAGGTCCCAAAACACATCCCTGGGGCACACCCGAAGTTACTTCCACATATGTCGATGGCTTTCCATCCAAGATAACTTGCTGCGTCCTCCCTACCGAAAGCTCCTCAATCCAGTCACAAATTTTACTTGATACTCCATACTAAACTAGAAGAAACATAAAACTAGAAGATGATGTTCTAGAGCAGGCTGAGAACTTCTGCTATTTGTGGAGCACAATCACTGACGACAATAAATGTATAGCAGATATAAAGAGAAGAATAGCCTTGGCAAAGCAAGCTTTCCAAAATAAAAGGAATTTACTAACAGACAATCATATAAGCCCAGAAAGCAGGAAAAAGTTTGCCAAAACTTTTCTCTGGAGTGCCTTAACATACGGATGTGAAGCGTAGACTCTGGGAAAGGCAGAGAAAAAGAGGCTGGAAGTAATGGAAATATGGATATGAAGAAGAATGACGAAGACAAGCTAGGTAAATAATAAAAGTAATGAACAGGTCTTAAGAGAAGTGAATGACAACAGAACGCTGCTAAATTATATAGGAAGAAGAAAATAAAAAAAAGATAGGGCACATAATATGACACAACCAGTTCTTAAAAAATGTATTTGAAGGAAACGTTTAAGGGAAAAAACCAAGAGGCAGGCCAAGAGCAACGTATTTTAATAATAAATCGACAAGGTATAGCCTTTAGTTTATGATGATGACTCCATACGATCGTACTTTTGATAGGTTTGGTAATGAGTCAAATGCTTATCTGAAATTCATAAATACTGCATCGACCTGACTGCTTCGATCCAAAGCTTTTATTGTCACGTGAGAAAAGTGCAAATTAGGTTTCAATTGATAGACGTTTTTGGAATCCATGCTGGATGGCATCGAGGACATCATTCCGTTCGAGTAAACTCATTATGTCTGAGCTCAGAATATGTTATGAGGTTCTACAACAAATCCATGTCAAGGATATTGGACGTTAATTTTGTGGTTCACGTCTACTGCCCTTTTTGCAGACACATGTTACCTGCACTTTCTTCCAGCTAGTGGGGACAGTTTTTTGTTCGAGGTATCTACGACAGAATATAGTTAACAGAGGTGCTAACTCAGCCGCGAATTGGGTATAGAATCATAGGGATTCCATCGGGTCTTCGCGCGTTATTCAGTTTTAACGATTTCAGCTATTCCTCAGCGTCAGTGACAGTAGTGTCATTCATCTTTTTCATCTTTTCAGTGATACGACGATTAAATTGCGGAAATTCTCATGGGTTTTCCTTTGTAGGGAAACATTTAGAAACGGAATGAAGCATTTCTACTTTTGCTTTGTCACACCCACTTTCAGTGCCTGTCTTATCCGTGAGTGCCTGAACACTAAATTTGGTACCGCTAACAGCCTTTACATATAACCAGAATTTCTTAGGATTTTGTGAAAGATCATTTGGTTGTATTCTGCTACGGTAGTCACAGAAGGTTTCGCGCTCTGCCTTCTTGACAGTCAAACGCATTTCATTTGGCATCTCTCTATCATTAGTCCTATGCTTTGTTTTATGCCTGTTATGCAGTAATCTCTGTTTCTTTAGAAGTTTCTTTCAGCCACTGTATGCCATGGAAGCTCTCTCCAATCATGAACTGTTCTACTGGATACATGTCTATCCAGTGCATAGCCAACTATTCTTCTAAACTTGAGCCGTAGTTCTTCTGCATGTTTTTATCTAGTTTACTGAACATCTACAGTATAGCTTGCTACTCGTTTTCGTTGTCCTTTGTAGTTTAGTAATCATTGTTGCTACAACCGCGTCATTATCACTGACACCAGTTTCGATGAGGACATCCTCAAAAAGGTCAGGTCTATTTGTTGCCTTTAGATCTAACGTACACTGAAGAGCCAAAGAAACTGGTACACCTGCATAATAGTGGGTAGGGAACCCGCGAGCACAGAGAGGTGCCGCAACACGACGTGGCGTGGACACAACTAATATCCGAAGTAGTGCTGGAGGGAATTGACCACCATGGGTCCTGCAGGGCTGTCCATAAATCAGTAGGAGATCTCTTCTGAACAACACGTGCTCAATAATGCTCGTGTCTGGGGAGTCTGGTGGCCAGCGGAAGTGTTTAAACTCAGAAGAGTGTTCCTGGAGCAACTCTGAAGCAATTCCGGACGCGTGGTGTCTCGCATTGTCTTGCTGGAATTTCACAAGTCCGTCGGAATGCACAATGGACATGAATGGCTGTAGGTGATCAAACAGCATGCTTACGTACGTATCAACCAGTCAGAGTCGTATCTAGACGAATCAGGGGCCCATATCACTCCAGCTGCGCACGCCCCACACCATTACAGAGCGTGCACCAGCTTGAACAGACCCCTGCTGACATTCAGGGTCCATGCATTCACGAGGTTGTCTCCATACCCGTACACGTCCATCCGCTCGATACAATGTCGGTGTTGACGGCCCAGGCGAGGCGTAAAGCTTTGTGTCGCTGTGTGATCAAGGGTACACGAGTGGGCTTTCGGCTCCGAAAGCCCATATCGATGATGTTTCGTTGGATGTTTTGCACGCTGACACTTGTTGATGATCCAGCATTGAAATCTGCAGCAGTTTGCGGTAGGGTTGCACTTCTGACACGATGAACGATTCTCTTCAGTCGTTGATGGTCCCGTTCTTGCAGGATCGTTTTCCGGTCACAGTGATGTCGGATATTTGATGTTTTACTGGATTCCTGATACCCACGGTACACCTGTGAAATGATCGTAAGGGAAATTCCCCACTTTTCCACCTCGGAGAAGTTGTGTACCATCGCTCGTGCGCCGACTCTAGCACCACCTTCAGACTCACTTAAATCTTAATACCCTGCCATTGTAGCAGCAGTAACCTATCTGACAACTGCGCCAGGCACTTCTTGGCGTATACAGGCGTTACCGACGGCAGCCCCGTATTCGGCTTGTTTACGTATCTCTGTATTTGAATATGCACGCCTATACCAGTTTCTTTAGCGCTTTGGTGTATATTCTGCAATAGTTCTTTAAATATGACACGGTTGAACAAATAACTTTAAAGTATTTTCAGCGTTTGTCATTTCTTTGCAATTCTTGATTATAATGGAGGATACTTTTGTAAAGGGACTTCTCTAAATCAGTGGTGCAGCGAACATAACTGGCGCCTGAGGCACGACGCTTTATTGGCGCTCCTCCCACCCCCATCCCCACCTCGCCACAACCCCGTCGGCGGCTGGGCACAACCCTTAATTGGGGCTCCCTCCCTCCTATGGCGCCTGGGGTACTACAATATACTTTACTGGCGTCCCCCCTCCAGAAACACGTATAGTAACATAATATATAAGATTTACTCTAATAATAATAATAATGATATAGTTTCCGGAAAATCTTGTTTCTCTTGGAGGCCATTTGGTACCCCTCTGCAAGTGGCGCCTGGGGCAACATACACGCCCGTCCGCTCCCCCGCCTCGCACCATCGCCGTCCTCGCTACGCCACTGTTCTAAATTTCCCAGTATGCTATTTAAAAATATCAGCATTAACGCAATTTACCACGTCATCATCCATTACCCAATCTTTGCCATTCACTAGATAAAGGTTCACAAGTGTAACTGAAAATGCAGAGACATTCCGTGGACTCATTGCACACGTTCACTGTAGCTAGTTTGACGCTCAGTAAATGGGACGCTCTTTTTAGCAGCTTTCAATAGCAGCAACAGCAGCCGATTCCAGAGAGCAGTTATCCGAGCTTTTTTCATTGCCTCAGGTAAGCCAAGAGAGCAAAAAAAAATACATTTCAGATTTCAAGGGACTCCCTTTTATACGACCAAGAATCTTTTAAGGTTTTGTCACAGTTCATGTAAGAGAAACAGAGTGTTCGAGTTTTGAAGGGAACTTTATTATAATCTGATTTTCTTTATTAGACGACTCAGTACATTTTCCAGTAAATAACGCAGTTAGATTAACTTCGATTCATTATTGGCAATAGACGCAGCTTCTCACAGAATCTTTCAGATAATTCAATCAAGGCTATTGCCAATACAAAATCGATAAATAGAAAGTATCAGTAAATAATTTTTGTTTTAGAGAAACTTGCAACATGTTCGTGACGAGTATGCTCAGGACACTCCCCTCAGCCAAGATTACATCTGTCTCGTGCACAGGGCTGTTCCTGGTTTGACAAACACTCGGGCACCCCATCGTTCCTCGACTGGCCCGTTAAAGCAGCCACTCATAATCCCACATAAAATGTCTGGGACTCTAGGATAACAACTCAAATGCAGCGATCAACATCCCCTCAATTTGTTAGCTCAGCGGGATCTAATAATGAATGAGTATCTTGAGATGGTTGTAGCTTACCCGAAAAACCCTTTTGAACTCATTTCCTCGCCGAATTAGGTCATTATCGAGGCTACAAGCTGTGTTACAAGGTATTTTAGCTTGATGTCTCCTGGGGACGACTCACTTTTTGTCCGGTGAACGTATTTCAGTACATAATTTCATCGGAAGGTTTTCATAATCGTGTCACGTTTCGACAATATGCTAGTGACCAAAAACAAGTAAATCCAGATTTTTTGGCTATGTTTTGTTCCAGAATGAATTAAACTTCCAGAACCAAGCTACGAACAGCTAACGGCCGGCCGCGGTGGCCGAGCGGTTCTAGGCGCTTCAATCCGGAACTGCGCGACTGCTACGGTCGCAGGTTCGAATCCTGCCACGAACATGGATGTGTGTGATGTCCTTAGGTTAGTTAGGTTTAAGTAGTTCTAAGTTCTAGGGGACTGATGACCTCAGATGTTTAAGTCCCATAGTTCTCAGAGCCAATTGAACCATTTTTGAACAGCTAACGCACCATGTATTACTGGAGCCTGGCAATCCCACACTGGTTCCATGAAGCTATACATCGGTGTCCTTGGTCAATTACAATTTAGTGTGAAGTAATAGGTGACAAATTTCATTCTGTTTATTATTTTATTTTTAGGGAGAAGGGGTCAATATGAACGTAGAAAAGTACGCAAAGTTTGTGAAGGACGAACTACTATTACTGTGTGAAACTTTTAGCCTTCAGTTGCGTCGATCTATGTGGGTGCATCATGACAGTTATCCAGCACATTCGCCACAAAAAGGAAGAATCTTCTGCGAGGGGACGAAAATATGGAAACACCAAAAACACAACTCATTACCAAGCGCCTGGTTTTCAATGGCATCTTATTCCATTCTTCCTGCAAAATAGTAGCAACTCTAGGTAACGATGATGGAGGTGAATAGCAATGATGCACCCTTCTCTCCAAAGCAAATCACAAAGACTGAGTAGTATTGACATCTGATGAGTGTGGTCGCCATGGGAGATGCGACAATTCGACATCGTGCTCTTAAAGCCAGTCCTGGACAATGCGAACAGTGTGAGCAGGGGCCCTGTGCTCTTGGTACACAGCATCACCACTGGCGAACAAATGTCATACCATGGGATGGATCTGATCAGACAAAGTGGCCACATAATCCTTGACAATAATGTGACCAACCAGAGTAGCCGGAGGGGGGGGGGGGAGGCGGGGGGGGGGAGGAGATGGAATAACATATTATTGCTGCCCAAATTATCACCACTGAACCGCTACCATGTTTCACTCTTGGCAGCAAGCAGTCTGCATCGTACACTACTGGCCATTAAAATTGCTACACCACGAAGGTGACGTGATACAGACGCGAAATTTAACCGACTGGAAGAAGATGCTGTGATATGCAAATGATTAGCTTTTCAGAGCATTCACACAAGGTTGGCGCCGGTGGTGACACCTACAACGTGCTGACATGAGGAAAGTTTCCAATAGATTTCTTATACAAAAAACGCAGTTGACTGGCGTTGCCTGGTGAAACGTTGTTGTGATGCCTCGTGTAAGGAGGAGAAATGCCTACCATCACCTTTCCGACTTTGATAAAGGTCGGATTGTAGCTTATCGCGATTGCGGTTTATCGTATCGCGACATTGCTGCTCGCGTTGGTCGAGATCCAATGAGTGTTAGCAGAATATGGAATCGGTGGGTTCAGGAGTGTAATACGGAACGCAATCCTGGGTCCCAACGGCCTCGTATCACTAGCAGTCGAGATGACAGGCATCTTATACGCATGGCTGTAACGGACCGTGCGGCCACGTCTCGATCCCTGAGTCAACAGATGAGGACGTTTGCAAGACAACAATCATCTGCACGAACAGTTCGACGACGTTCGCAGCAGCATGGACTATCAGCTCGGAGACTATGGCTGCGGTTACCCTTGACGCTGCATCACAGACAGGAGCCCCTGCGATGGTGTACTCAACGACGAACCCGGGTGCACGAATGGCAAAACGTCATTTTTTCGGATGAATCCAGGTTCTGTTTACAGGATCAATATGGTCGCATCCGTGTTTGGCGACATCACGGTGAAAGCACATTGGAAGTGTGTATTCGTCATAGCCATACTGGCGTATCACCCGGCGTGATGGTATGGGGCGCCATTGGTTACACGTTTCGGTCACCTCTTTTTCGCATTGACGGCGCTTTGAACAGTGGACGTTACATTTCAGATGTGTTACGACCCGTGGCTCTACCCTTCATTCGATCCCTGCGAAACCCTACATTTCAGCAGGATAATGCACGACCGTATGTTGCAGGTCCTGTACGGGCCTTTTTGGATGCAGAAAATGTTCGACTGCAGCCCTGGAAAGCACATTCTCCAGAGCCCTCGCCAATTGAAAACGTCTGGTCAATGGTGTGCGAGAAACTGGCTCGTCACAATACGCCAGTCACTACTCTTGATGAACTGTGGTATCGTGTTGAAGCTGCATGGGCAGCTGTACCTGTACACGCCATCCAAGCTCTGTTTGACTCAATGCCCAGGCTTATCAAGGCCGTTATTACGGTGAGAGGTGGTTGTTCTGGGTACTGATTTCTCAGGATCTATGCACCCAAATTGCGTGAAAATGTAATCACATGCAAGTTGTAGTATAATATATTTGTCCAATGAATACCTGTTTATCATCCGCAGTTCTTCTTGGTGTAGCAATTTTAATGGCCAGTAGTGTAGGTTTGGGACAACGTACCCTAGATGTAAGCTCGGCCACAAGATGGCAGTAGTGTACAGCAAGAATCATGGCCGAATGACTTTCTCCCATTGTGCTCATAGTCCAGGTCATTCGCCTTCGGCACCATCTTTTCCTGTTGGGGGGACCTGTGTTACTAAATGGTTCAAATGGCTCTGAGCACTATGGGACTTAACATCTGTGGTCATCAGTCCCCTAGAACTTAGAACTACTTAAACCTAACTAACCTAAGGACATCACACACATCCATGCCCGAGGCAGGATTCGAACCTGCGACCGTAGCAGCCGCGCGGTTCCGGACTGCGCGCCTAGAACCGCTAGACCACCGCGGCCGGCCCTGTGTTACTGATGTGTGGTTTTAACAGCTGTCGTCTTCTTATTTTTCGTCTCAGCCCTGTTTAGTGACCGTCAGATACGACCACTCAACACGCACTTCCGTTCGCAATGTGACAGATGTGCCCGTATGTCGTATAAAGTTTTGGAACACTGAACGCTTCGGCTACGTTGGTTGCGGAAGCGCGCACCATACGACCACCAACAATTTACCAAGGATCGAAGTCACTCAGCTCCGACATAGTGCGCTCACAACTACACAGGACACTGTTCTCAGCACGGCTGACACTTGAAATACATTACAGTTACTGCACGGGTGCCGTTCGTGGTCAAATACAACAGCACACTTGCAGGCTTGGCTAGCTTCTGCATTTATGTTCAGGCACACATTTCTTGCGGTGTTTCCATAATTTCGTCCAACCCTCGTACAATGTGTCAGAGGAAGAGATGTTGCAGAAAAGGAAGTATGTAGTATTTTTGCGATGAGTAATTCAAGATGATTTTCGAATGAAACTGAAACCAGTCTACATCTACATCTACGTGATCACTCTGCTATTCACAATAAAGTGCCTGGCATAGGGTTCAATGAACCACCTTCAAGCTGTCTCTCTACCGTTCCATTCTCGAACGGCGCGTGGGAAAAACGATCACTTAAATTTTTCTGTACGAGCCCTGATTTCTCTTATTTTATCGTGATGATTACTTCTCCGTATGCAGGTGAGTGCCAACAGAATGTTTTCGCAATCGGAGGAGAAAACCTGATTGAAATCTCATGGAAAGATCTCGTCACAACGCAAAACGTCTTTGTTTCAATGATTGCCACTGCAATTCACGTATCATGTCTGTGGCACTACCTCCACTATTTCGCGATAATACAAAACGAGCTGCCCTTCTTTGTACTTTTTCGATGTCATCCTTCAGTCCCACCTGATGCGGATCCCACATCACACAGCAATACTCCAGAATAGGGCGGACAAGCGTAGTGTGAACAGTCTCTTTGGTAGACCTGTTGCACCATTTAAGTGTTCCGCGAATGAATCGCAGTCTTTGGTTTGCTCTACCCACAACATTATCTATGTGATCGTTCCAATTTACGTTGTTTGTAACTGTAATCCCTAGGTATTTACTTAAATTTACAGCCTTAAGATTTGTGTGACTTATCGCGTAATCGAAATTTAGCAGATTTCTTTTAGTACTCATGGGGATAACTTCACACTTTTTCTTATTCAGAGTCAACTACCACTTCTCGCACCACGCATATAGCTTATCTAAATCATTTTTCAATTCGTTTTGCTCGTCTGATGACTTTAAAAGACGGTAAATGACTGCATGATCCACAAACAGTATAAGAGGGCTACTCAGAATGTCTCCCATGTCGTTAATATAGATCAGGAACAAGAGAGGGCCTATAGCACTTCGTTGAGGAACGCCGGATGTTTCCTGTTTTACTCGATGGCTTTCCATCTATTACTACTAACTGTGGCCTTTCTGACAGGAAATCACGAAACCAGTCGCACAACCGAGGCGATACTCCGTAGGCACGCAGTTTGGTTAGAAGACGCCTATGAGGAACGGTGTCGAAAGCCTTCTGGAAATCTAAAATTATGGAATCAATTTGACATCCCCTGTCGATAGCACTCATTACTTCATGAGTATAAAGAGCTAGTTGTGTTTCGCAAAAACGATTTTTTTTTAATCCGTGCTGGCCATGTGTCAATAAACCGCTTTCTTCGAGGTACTTCATAATGTTCGAATACAGTATATGCTCCAAAACCCTACTGCAGATCGACGTTAGTGATATGGGTCTGTAATTCAGCGGATTACTCTTACTTTCCTTTCTGGGTATAGGTGTGTCTCGAACAATTTTCCAGTCTTTAGGTACAGATATTTCTGTGAGCCAGCGGTTGTATATAATTGCTAAATATGGAGCTATTGTATCAGCATACTATGAAAGGAACCTGACTGGTATACAATCTGGACCGGAGGTCTTGCCTTTATTAAGTGATTTAAGCTGCTTTGCTACACCGAGGATATCTACATCTATGTTTTTCATATTTGCAGTTGTTCTTGACTTGACTTCAGGAATATTTACTTCGTCTTCTTTGGTGAAGGTGTTTCAGAAAACCGTGTTTAATAATTGTGCTTTAGTGGCACTGTCATCAACGACTTCACCGTTGTTATCGCGCAGTGAAGGTATTGATTGCGTCTTGCCACTGGTGTGCTTTATATATGACCAGAATCTCTTTGCGTTTTCTGCGAGATTCCGAGACAGTGTTTCGTTGTGGAAAATATTAAAAGCTTCTCGCATTGAAGTACGCGCTATATTTCGAACTTCTGCAAAACTTTGCCAAATTTGAGGATTTTGCGTTCTTTTAAATTTGGCTTCTGCAGCAGCGATCTGACCCGTTTTGTCATAATAAACAAAGAGAAACTTCGTGATGCACACAATGAAAAGGAACTGTTGTAGAGGTCACTCGAGATGGAGCGCAAGCTCGGATCTGGGAAGGATATCGATCGTGCCTTTATACAGGGTGTTACAAAAAGGTACGGCCAAACTTTCAGGAAACATTCCTCACACACAAATAAAGAAAAGATGTTATGTGGACATGTGTCCGGAAACGCTTAATTTCCATGTTAGTGCTCATTTTAGTTTCGTCCACCTACGCTCAATGGAGCACGTTATCATGATTTCATACGGGATACTCTACCTGTGCTGCTAGAACATGTGCCTTTACAAGTACGACACAACATGTGGTTCATGCGCGATGGAGCTCCTGCACATTTCAGTCGAAGTGTTCGTACACTTCTCAACAACAAATGGTTCAAATGGGTCTGAGCACTATGGGACTCAACTGCTGAGGTCATTAGTCCCTTAGAACTTAGAACTAGTTAAACCTAACTAACCTAAGGACATCTCAAACATCCATGCCCGAGGCAGGATTCGAACCTGCTACCGTAGCGGTCTTGCGGTTCCAGACTGCAGCGCCTTTAACCGCACGGCCACTTCGGCCGGCTCTCAACAACAGATTCGGTGACCGATGGATTGGTAGAGGCGGACCAATTCCATGGCCTCCACGCTCTCCTGATCTCAACCCTCTTGACTTTCATTTATGGGGGCATTTGAAAGCTCTTGTCTACGCAACCCCGGTACCAAATGTAGAGACACTTCGTGCTCGTATTGTGGACGGCTGTGATACAATACGCCATTCACCAGGGCTGCATCAGCGCATCAGGGATTCGATGCGACGGAGGGTGGATGCATGTATCCTCGCTAACGGAGGACATTTTGAACATTTCCTGTAACAAAGTGTTTGAAGTCACGCTGGTACGTTCTGTTGCTGTGTGTTTCCATTCCATGATTAATGTGATTTGAAGAGAAATAATAAAGTGAGCTCTAACATGGAAAGTAAGCGTTTCCGGACACATGTCCACATAAGATATTTTCTTTCTTTGTGTGTGAGGAATGTTTCCTGAAAGTTTGGCCGTACCTTTTTGTAATTCCCTGTATAAGGTGATTAAACGGAACCAGGGAAAATCTATAGTTGAACGCCCTTCCGAATACGAGACCAGTGATTTAACAAAGTTATATTTCGCTAGGCGCTTTTCGATAAGCCCATAAATGGTCGTCAGTGAAAGTGAACTGTGGTTTACAGTACGTTTCTGTAACTTAATATCTGCGCCATGCGTATATACCAGCTCCTCGCTCACTATTGCAGTGATGTAAAAGGTAGTTGCGGACAGCGCACGTTACAGCAGCGATCAAAGAGGGCCCCGCCTTAGTGCCTAATTGTCGGACAGCCCTTTGTGCCGCTCTCGGCATTCTGACAGAACGCGAGTCGCTGACAACCCCCACAATGCTGCGCCGCGGCCACCATTAACAGCAGAACAGCAGAGTAACGCTACCTCGCGGGCAGCGCCGCCACATAGCGAACAGGTGGCCACACTTCCTCCGCCGCGACGTCATGCACTTCGCGTCACGTAACGCCACGTGACGTCATCGCGCCAAACAGCGTTCTTTCGCGCCTCTGCCTGTTGGCACCAGGAATAGCGGTGACGTTGCGGATTACCTGACGCTTACGGCCTCAAACAGCAGAGAACTAACTGCTCACCCGTGTTACACCTGTGCTATCTCTCAGCGTCATCGTCCTATTGTGTGGCAGTTTCTCACACATAATACTCATTGTCACGTGAGAAAGACTGTCGTATTGTTTTCTGTAATTACGAAATCGTAAGACTACTCCTTCTCTGTACAATGTGAAAATGCTGTGCTGATCGTACTGCAATGTGCTATCACTTTTCTAATAACTGCGTCAAGTAGCTTTCATATACCTCCGATGAAGGTCACGCGAAACCTCATTGGCGCTTTTCTCACATGCCAGCCTGAGAGTCATAGATAAAGGCAGTCAGGTAGATGCAGTATTTATTGGCTTCTGAAAACCATATGACGTAGCACGAGGCGTACAATGACGTTTACGTAGTCAGCTACTGACCACGCATTTATTTATTTTTTTTTTGTGTGTGTGTGTGTGTAGTGTGGACTGAAGAGATCATCCTTGATGACTTATTCTTCTAGGATGGGATGTAAGGATAAAAGGAAAACACTTTATTTATTACACATTCAGTTAGGCTTGGGCACACAATGGGTCCCTTAGCCTGCTGTCTTTGGTGATGTCTATCTCCTGTGGAAGGTGAAATGTGTCGAGGCCGTTATGTGTGACTGCTTCCTCGTGTTATGACAGATCGCCTATTGGGGGGGGGGGGGGGGGGGTGAAGCGTTATTGACTTCGGTACTCCATACTTGTGCCTTCTTGCAGGGTTTACCGTTCCTACCGATTCTAATTGTCGAACTTCGTCCCAAAGGGCATCGATTTTGTCAAAAACTCGTAGAGCCTTGTCATGGACCTTCTCTTGTATAGTGCTCTCGTGGAGTGCGGTGCGGATGTCGACGTTTCTTGTCCACCATGGAGCTCCTGTGATCCATCGATAGCAAATGTTTTGCAGCGCTTGGAGTTTGTTGCAGTTGGAGACGCACGTAGTTCCCCACGAGGTGGAGCCGTACAACATTGTGTGTTTTTTTTTTTACTTTATTGTTATTTTAAAACCTGTACAAATCAGGTAGGCTGGCAGCGGCACACTACGCCGCTCTTCAGCCATAGCGTGTACAATAGTATAAGAACGGAGAATGATAGTGAACAAAGTGACGGGTAAAAGAGAGAGGTCACAGAGACACAAAAAACACGGAGTCGTTCACACGTGGCGATAACAACACTGAAAACACGTTGGCACGGCGCACAGAACACTGATGAATCCGACGGCACAAGTGAACGTAGTAGTGGGACGGCGGACACCAAAAAACACTAAACGACGTCACACACACGAGACACAGAAGGCGATGATCACCGGCGCGCGAATGTTCACTATGCGTGTGCGAGTCCAGGGACCTGCCAAGAGAGGAGGAGGAGGAAGGGGAGTGGGAGAGCGAGAGGGGAGAGCAGAGATGCCACGGGCAGGGGTGAGAGGGGAGAGGAAGCCCGTGGGAAGAGGGGGGAGGGAGGCGACGGGGAAAAAAAGGAAAAAGAAGGGAAGAGAAGAGAAGGGAGGGAGGGTGCCGAAAGGAAAGGACACCGGAAGTGGGGGGCGGGGCAGGGTCAAAGTTGATAGGAGGGGTAGATGGAGGGGACAAGGACATCATCAGGGAGAGGGAGCTGGCGGAAGCCACCTTGGGAGAGGGTAAGGAGGGTGGAGAGATGGAGACCGGACGGGTAACATTGTGGGTTCCACCGTTGCCTTATACAATTGGAGTTTAGTCTTAGGGTTGAGGTCCTTACTCTTCAGGAACGGAATCAATGACCGGGCCATCTTCTGGGCTGCTGTCTTCTTGTCAGCACACGGCTGCCGTCTTCGTCGGGTTGATCGTTAACTGACCACGTCCAACGGTTCTTAAGCCTAGTTTACACGACGACACAAGGTCGCAGGCAACTGCGCTACCGGCCACTGCCCATGTGCGCCGCACGTTTGCGCAACTCGTCGGTGAAACTAAACACTTTCGGCGTGTTCCAACTTTGGCGACACTAGTTTCATGAGTTTTGTGGTTATGTGTGTTCGTAGAGTGTAGACAAACTGAAATATGAAGTAGGGAACGGAGAATAATCTTCGCTTTTTGGATACCTCTGCTTTGCATAGCTGTTGCTGGATTTCAGTGATGCTGATTACAAAAATAAGCAACATATTGCTGTCGCTGAGACCGTCATGTGCGATCATAACATAGATGGTTTCTCAATATCTGAGCTGCAGGGCAAAATTTATTGTGTTAGGAGCACATATACAACTGAATTAAGAAAAATACAAGCAAGTGCAGTTCGAGCTGTGGCTATGCTCTCTTATAGCATGCCGAGTGTTCTTGATTGTAATGCACGCAATATGATATGTAATTTCAGCTCTGGGGACAGTGCTTCATGCATTACAGTACCTTTATTCCTTATCGCATAATTAACTCTATTTAGAAGAACCGTGAACAGTTCTGGTGACATTCTAAGATAATTAAAAGATCTTCTTGGATCTTCCGCTATAAATTATTTCAGCAAGAATGCTGAGCAACCGAGCTGACGACTTTTCTTCATCCAGTCACCATTCGAAATAAGTTTCTTATTTTTTTCTTATGCAGCGATTCCACGCAACAAGCTTTAACTTCATCACAACTCGTGCGACGTGCAGCTGCCAAAACTTTCATTCCAGACACGGCTCAGGGACCCACAAAACGACGAAACTGAAGTGTATACTGGTGTCGCCGTGTCTACAGACATATATGAAACTACTTGCGTGCAACTCATTCCACGCAACGAGTGGCGCAACCCAATGTCGTCGTGTAAACTAGGCTTTAGCTTCGATGATCTGGCGGGAACCGGTGCATCCAGCTCGGCACGGCCGTTGAGACCGGCAACACGACACCACAGGCGAGAGCGGCCATCCCGACGGAGTATAAAAGAAACGTAGAATTGCGTTGCCTCAAGGACGGGTCCAGTTACTCATCACATAGGAAGGCAAATCACATAAAGTGAACTGCATTTGTGCACATTTACTTAGTTAAAAATAATACACCTTTAGTTGTAACTGAATAATTTAAATTTTACGCGTAGATAAGCATAGAGTACACATACTAGTTTTATAAAATTATATTTCTTTTACTATACATGGATTCAAATTTGTGCGTAATAACCAAACTGACAGTTCTTACTGGTATGGTTCAAATGGCTCTGAGCACTATGGGACTTAACATCTGAGGGCATCAGTCCCCTAGAACTTAGAACTAATTAAACCTAACTAACCTAAGGACATCACACACATCCATGTCCGAGGCAGGATTCGAACCTGCGACCGTAGCGGTCGCGCGGTTCCAGGCTGAGGCGCCTAGAACCGCTCCCTACTGGTATGCATAAATTTTGGTTGGTTGAATGGTTATGATACCAAACGCTAATAATTAAATAAATATAAATGCAACAGTGATGTGACAGGTTGGTTGCCCCGCCGATGGGGGTTCAGGAATGGTAGAACAGTCTACTCCAGGGGTGTTCAAACCGCAGCCCGCTGGCAGGATGCGGCCCAAAGCAAGTTTCAGTGTGGCCCATGAAGTGAGACTTATCACACGACTAGTAAAAAATGTCGGTTTTTGTAAAGTTGTAATAAATTACTTTCATCTGAAACTCACGTACGAATTACTATTCTTTCACTGCTGCATTTTTTAGCAGTTATTGTTAATAGTGTTAAGCCTATTATTCGCGGGCCAGAAATACTCGTCTTCTTCCTAAGTGGCCCAGGTAAGCTAAAACGTTGGACACCAATGGTCTGCTCTCAAAAAACACACTCTTACACAACTACCATCTTACAAGACTCATACCGTGGAAAGTCACACAGTTGTCAAGACTGTGGACAATAGTAACGAGGGAGGACGTTCAAAGAATCGCATTAGGCCACTTTAATATACGTTTTCTGTGATTTCTCAAAATAATTGAGTGAGAATACTGCTGCTTCCTTCGCTTATCAGCTATTACATCCAAGCTCGTCCCCTGTCTTTAATGACGTAATATCGACGACACATTAGACTCTTAGCCTGAGATCATTTCTTTTTTTTTTTTTTTTTTTTTTAATGGAGCAGTGTTCAAGCGAAATAAAGCGATGTAAAATATAAAAGGCGTCACTATTTGTCGAACTTCATAAATCTACTGCAGATTCAGTATTTCTCAACTTTCAAAACGTATGCCCATTTCATTTGGGACGCGCACGCATGTATTACGCAAACCGAAGGAGGCAAAAGCATGCACAGAAGTGAAATACATCAGTAATTCATGCCCTGCAAGTGTACTCGTAACTTGTCTCTCTGGATTTGGACATATTCGCCTACACCTGCGCACTGTAAATCACTTTACAGAGTGTGGAAAAGTGTACTTACTACGACAGGTTTTCTTTCCATTTTGCTGAAGATTAGGAGGAGTAAAGAATGAAAAGCTATATAGAACTGTCCTAGCTGTTATGGGTGTAATCTTATCGTAAGGAGATATTAGTAAATTGGGGCCAGAAAACCGGTTCTGGATTTTGTAACCATATTTTCGCTACGTATATCCGCAGTTCGTGGGCTAGTGGTTAGTTTCGGTGCCTCGCGGGATCCCAGGTTCGATTCCTACATTTCGATTTAAGCACAGGAATAAATGTCGACACAAAGAATTCTTCCTCAAATGTGAATGCCATATGCATTTCGCGTCTTGTTTGTTCATTATGTAATTGAATGAAACGATTTTTATAAGTATTTTATAATTGCCTTGTGATAAGATAGACAAGTTGCCGCCGGCTCATATCATGAAACTCCGCTTGTGCATGAAATTAGAATGTGGCGATATGTTTGCCTAGACAGCAGACAATTTATTAACACTGCAACGTATACTTCCATCTTAAGTCTAGAGAGAAGGCGTCTGGCCCGTTGTGAGCTCAAAATTATTCAAAAGGACAATGTCAAACATGTCATAAATTGCTGCTATTCATGACGCTTTCCTTGAAAGCCGTAGTCTGTTGTGATGAGGCCTCTCGGGAGATGTAAGAATATTCCTGTCAAAGGAATTAGCGGAACAGTAAACACTGCGCATACATCAAGCCGAAAACACTGTGGACGAGGCATTTTGGAGCACAACGTCTCAGTATCATTACAAGATGGCGAAAAAGACCATTTCACTCCCCTGTACAATATTCCTACACAAAAGGGCTGTTATATGCCATTTTTATTTCTTTCTATATTTCTGTTTAGCCTATAGTTGGATAAATTTTACAGTAAACACGTAAAGGTGCCTAGAAAATAGCCTCTCTTGCCTAGTACTGCGTGGTTATAATTAAAGTGCAGTTACTCTCAAAGGTCCAGGATGGGCTATAATTATTATCGTACGGGAACGAAGCTTGGTAGATATACTAATTCGTTAACGGAGAACAGATTTAAAATTGGAAACAAGTTAGTTCCAACTGTGGCCAACAATCTGACATCGTACACAATTTGTGTGACGGTGTGACATCCACGTTGCATTTGACGAGCCATAATGTGACTGAACAGTATGGCTATCGACAAGAGAAATCGCGCACTGTTAGTGAAACTGTTTCATTTGGTCAGCAGCAACTGCAGTTCTGCATTGAGAGAGTATCGCCGACTAAAAGGTCTGAGAAGAGGCCCGTTGTCATTAAATGGTTTAAAGAACATGATAATGAAATTCGAAAACGTGGGTCAGCTTGACGTGGCACCTAGAAGAGGAAGGCGTCCTATTACCGTGTAAGTTGTTGCCGGGGTGCTGTTGCTGCAACAGAGCATGCAGCTCGTGCCCCGGCTTGTGGTAGTGGTCGTGCAGCGTCACTAGAATTATCCAGACCGTGGTCAACAGCACGGAAAGGTTTGCGGTTTATTTTACACTGGTACCCGTACAATATCCAGACTGTGCAGCAACTGAAATCTCGTGGTCCCCAGCAACGTTTTGAATTTGTTCTCCGATTTCTGGCACGGATCGAAGTTGATGACGTATGGCCGGGCAATATTCTATGGAGTGACGAGGCACATTTTACACAATAGAGTACAATGAATTAACAGAACTGCCAGATTTGGCGTACTTTTAAACAGCCATTTTCTATTCCAAGGAATAGAAAAGCAACTGGAATCACTCAACAGAGGAAAGTCCACTGGACCTGACGGGATACCAATTCGTTTCTACACAGAGTACGCGAAAGAACTTGCCCCCCTTCTAACAGCCGTGTACCGCAAGTCTCTAGAGGAACGGAAGGTTCCGAATGATAGGAAAAGAGCACAGGTAGTTCTAGTGCTCAAGAAGGGGCGTCGAGTAGATGTGTGAAACTATAGGCCTAAATCTCCGACATCGATCTGTTGTAAAATTAGAACATGTTTTTTGCTCGTGTATCATGTCTTTTCTTGAAACTCAGAATCTACTCTGTAGAAATCAACATGGATTCCGGAAACAGCGATCGTGTGAGACCCAACTCGCTTTATTTGTTCATGAGACCCAGAAAATATTAGATACAGGCTCCCAGGTAGATGCTATTTTCCTTGACTTCCGGAAGGCGTTCGATACAGTTCCGCACTGTCGCCTGATAAACAAAGTAAGAGCCTACGGAATATCAGACCAGCTGTGTGGCTGGATTGAAGAGTTTCTAGCAAACAGAACACAGCATGTTGTTATCAATGGAGAGACGTCTACAGACGTTAAAGTAACCTCTGGCATGCGACAGGGGAGTGTTATGGGTCCATTGCTTTTCACAATATATATAAATGACCTAGTAGATAGTGTCGGAAGTTCCATGCGGCTTTTCGCGGATGATGCTGTAGTATACAGAGAAGTTGCAGCATTAGAAAATTGTAGCGAAATGCAGGAAGATCTGCAGCGGATAGGCACTTGGTGCAGGGAGTGGCAACTGACCCTTAACGTAGACAAATGTAATGTATTGCGAATACATAGAAAGAAGGATCCTTTATTGTATGATTATATGATAGCGGAACAAACACTGGTAGCAGTTAATTCTGTAAAATATCTGGGATTATGCGTGCGGAACGATTTGAAGTGGAATGATCATATAAAATTAATTGTTGGTAAGGCGGGTACCAGGTTGAGATTCATTGGGAGAGTCCTTAGAAAATGTAGTCCATCAACAAAGGAGGTGGCTTACAAAGCACTCGTTCGACCTATACTTGAGTATTGCTCAACAGTGTGGGATCCGTACCAGATCGGGTTGACGGAGGAGATAGAGAAGATCCAAAGAAGAGCGGCGCGTTTCGTCACAGGGTTATTTGGTAACCGTGATAGCGTTACGGAGATGTTTAGCAAACTCAAGTGGCAGACTCTGCAAGAGAGGCGCTCTGCATCGCGGTGTAGCTTGCTCGCCAGGTTTCGAGAGGGTGCGTTTCTGGATGAGGTATCGAATATATTGCTTCCCCCAACTTATACCTCCCGAGGAGATCACGAATGTAAAATTAGAGAGATTCGAGCGCGCACGGAGGCTTTCAGACAGTCGTTCTTCCCTCGAACCATACGCGACTGGAACAGAAAAGGGAGGTAATGACAGTGGCACGTAAAGTGCCCTCCGCCACACACCGTTGTGTGGCTTGCGGAGTATAAATGTAGATGTAGATGTAGCATGTTGCACATGAAGAGCCATTTCACTCGCCGTATGTGACTGTCACAAGTACCTTTATTCTCGGTCTGCTATTCTCTGAAGAGAATACACTCAGAGGGCCTGTCAGGTGTGCCGTGACGTCTGCATGCTATCGAGACTTCCTTTTTGCAGAGTGTGATTCCTGCTCTGGAAGAGTGCAGCTGTGTGGAAACCAGTGTTCTTGATGCAGGATGGGGCAACACCTCATGGAGTTCACCCAGCGAAAGATCTGCTTAATGCAACCTTCCAAAAGCGTGTTATCTTCAGAGGTTTTCCAGATGTATGGTCTGCAAGATCGCCTGGGCTGATTCCATGTGACTTTTGGCGTTGGGGATGTCTGACAGAAAGCGTTTACTAGGGACGCGTTTGATCTCTACCTGATCTGAAGGCCAGTATCGAGGAACACGTGGCTCAGATTCCCAGATTCCACCGGAACTGCTGCGAGCACCTGTTGATCACGTCGCTTTACGGAGGAAGGATCTCGTCGTCGTCTCCAGTGCTCGTACTGATCAAATTGTGTAAGCAGCTGTTAATAATAAAATCAACATTATGCCTTTCTCATTTATTTGACCTTTTCTGTCGACGTCCCGCTTCTAATTCGTTAAATATGGAAACATTTCTGTACGTCATTCTTGCATTCACAGCGCCAGATCTGCAACTGGTGGCCAAAACTGGGACCGCGTAAATCGGTTCACATTAACACATTAGCGTATCTACCGAGTTACGCTGCCACGTGATAATTACAGACCACACTGAATTTTCGCGAGTAGTTGGACTTTAAGTATAACCACCCGATATGACTGCCTGTTAGAGATTTCGCCCGATTTAATGCAGCCCATATAATATAACTGTCATACAGTTCTTTCTTCACGATAATTCTCGGCCGCACAAAGCAAGGGCAATGAAGGCGCTCCTACAGTGTTTTCGGCGGGAACTGTTTAACCACCCACCATACCACGAAGGCTTGGCTCCCTCTGAGTTTCATCTTTATTCACGTGAACCACTGGCTGTAAAGACAACATTTTAGCACAGACGACGAGTTGCAGACCAACATAGAGAACTGATGGAAAGCATGGGCGGGTGTCTTCTGTGACGAAGGTACTGGAAAGTTGGTAAAACGTTACGACAAGTGTCTAAGTCGGAGCGACGACTATGTAGAGAAATAGCTGGAAGGTGTAGCTAAAGGTTGCAAATAAACCATTTTTGATTTTCATTGTGGTTATCATTTCGCGATCGAATCTGACCTTAATTGCCGAGCAGCCCTCATAGTTTGGTTTCGAGCAGCTTCAATCGGCACGGCTTTGAAACCGCGGGATAAGCTTTTGTAGGTGTTCCCCACTTGCACACGCACATAGTATGACCTTCTCTTCAGGAGCTTCTCGCGGTCTGACAGGCGTGTGAGAACGGAGAAGAAGGGGACGCACCGTCTCAATGACCGAAGCCTGCAAAAGAACTCGTACGGTACAAGAAAAGCCACACAGAGGAATCATTTACCGCCGATATCTGTTGGAAAGGTATACAGATAAATTAAAGATAAATTAAAATTGGAAACGTGGCTTAAAATTTATAATTAACACGTAACCGTAATTATTAATTTTCAAGATATCAACTGAATTTATTTTATCAGTTGACTATATATTACCAAAAAAGAACATCATACAGCATGTGACAGTCTTAAGCCACTTTAGAATTCCAGGCGGCACCAATTATTAACATCCAGGCTAAAACCAGACGGAAAGCATTTCCTGTAGAGAACTTTTCACTCATAGCCACGTTTTAGATGATCTGTACTGCATTTAGATGTCGATTACTCATCTTCTTTAAAGCTCGTATCTTTGTTACGACATCCGGTTGAGGTGTTACGAAGGGGTGACACGATCTCCTGATACTGCATTTCACTCACTTTTTGTCTGATCATCGCTAGCGGACGTACGAGCCTAGTAATAGTTACTATTTTGTGTTTGTTTCACTACCAGCTTAATGAAAAAGGTGAGCTGTCATTTACAGTTCTGCTTTCCCGAATTATTATTTCAACATTTTAAAATCGATGTTATTAGTGTTAAAGTAGCTTCATTCCCTTATCGATAATATGATAGTACCCGACGTTAGCGATCCTACATTATTAGAGAGAGTGCATTAATAACAAACTAGGGAAGACTTCCTTGTTTTCTTTTTATAATGGTTGTTCTGTTCCGCCAAGCATCAAGGAAGAATTCAATTAACGTATATATGGTATATGTGATTATATAAGAACGAGAATATTTATTTGCAGAACAGATGATAAAACTTGTCGGACAGGAGATTCCAAACAAAAAATTATGATAAAATAGTTTTAAAAATATATAGTTATGTCAGTTCAAATTAAGCAACAACATTGGCATCTCAGTACATGAGATTTGTGTGGACATGACGAAAGGAGTAATAATGTAACAAATGTATTTATGCAAACACCAAATATATTGCATGAAAAAAGCACAGAAAAAGAAAATTAGAGAAGGAGCAAGGCAAATACTGAAGTCTTACCACTGAGTCTATGTAATAACCTCACTCCATATCCTTATAAAATGTTACACCCAGGTACGCGCGTATGTTGACTAATCCCATTTTTGACAATGATATTGTAGTCACGTGTCTTTTTATTGAATTTGATGAGCCTTGGACGGCGAGATTTCACTGAGACGGCAGGGTCTACCAACAAGATGTGCTGCATCTGCGTACCATCTACTCGTACCCCAGTAAACTGATAGTGTGATTTTCACCTTAGTAATGAAAGTCGGTAAGCAGAGGAAGATATTTTAGCAGACGGCCTACTCCCTTTCACGTGGGGATGATTGGATTATAGCTGACATACACTGCATACGAACAAAGCATAGTGCTTACACCGTGCCGCCTCTCAGGGACACAACCATTTAGAAAAGAGCTCCTTGCGTCGCCGGGAAGAGTCCGCGAACATTGTGTCTCTAAAAAAAGTTGTTATCCTAGACGTTTGATGCAAAGATTTTGAAACATCCTGTATGTATCAGTCTGTATTAAAAGGTATCTTCATACAGCATGTGATACCCCGTCAGACTCCGTACTTGTTTTGACCAGAGTAAATATTTCACGTTTATCTGTGGCACCGATATCTCTCCGTGATAACACCGCTCGTCACACATTTCAAAAGGCCCAGCTATGATTGGAAGAGTCCCGTTAAATCCTCCGTAGCCTAATTCCCCTTCCCCTACCGCATTAGACTACATACCCGCTCAGCAGATGGAGTAATGGCTCATTTGCAATTTTTAGTCTGAGGATCCTAGTAAAAACATCGCCTGTCAGCTGTGATATGACCTATCTCTAAAGATACTTACGAATATTAAAATCAAGTTTACGAACTACTAAGTTACTGAATTGCAGCATCATGTGTGCTATTTCACATGTTGGCAAATAACCATAATAACATCAATGGCATATGCGATGGTGATTACTTACGAATATTAAAATCAAGTTTACGAACTACTAAGTTACTGAATTGCAGCATCATGTGTGTTATTTCACATGTTGGCAAATAACCATAATAACATCAATGGCATATGCGATGGTGATTAGTAGAGTGACGGACAAAAATAGTGATTAGTACTTATTATACTCTATAAGTTAAGTCCAATGTTACAGTATAAAAATTTACTAAAAGAGCACTTTGTCTCACAGATAAATATTCCCACTCTAAACCCGAAAAGCTTTTTAGTTATCTTGTTGTCTATATAACGCTGGAGAGCTGCGACGTCCACTGAAATATTTTGCTATGAAAACAAACACTTACTACTTTTCTTCCACTCAGCTGTGATCATTGTTTTAATTTATTTGCCATTGATTTCGAAGCAACTAGGACTTCATTTTCCTGCACTTTTCCTCTCTGATAGATGTGGCGCACAATCGGACATGTAGAGTCTTAATGTTCCACAGCTTTCTTTAGTGTTGTAACTTTAAGACACGTAACTTTTTTTAATTCTGTTCCAACTTGGTTACACATTTAGCGTAGACCTACTCAAAGACCATCTTTTCTACAGTGACTAACAATTACACCGCCATCATTGTCCCACAAAAAAGACGCCGACAGCACATTCATGAAACGATATATAGAACAGAATACATAAAAAGATACTGTTAAGTAAATAGGAGGCATCGCTGGTGGTATGCAGTCACGTTTTCAGTGAAGAAGCCAAACATATATTGTAAGTGTTCCGTTACCAAGCATTTTGATTTTCTTTGACTATCGAATGCTGAAAGTATCAGAAACAAATCCACACATATTATAAAAATGGATGTGTGTGTGTGTGTGTGTGTGTGTGTGTGTGTGTGTGTGTGTGTGTGTGTGTCTGCGTGCGTGTGTGTTTCACATTTCTTTCTAAACCAGTAGACCGATATCAACCAGACTTGGTACATGTAGACCTCACTGTCAGACACCAATCGCTGTGGCCGTAAGAGTCACCTACGTATCAAAGGGGTGGGGGTGAAATAGAAGTGTAGCCCGCGACTTGTGAATTCCCAGACTTCGTTAACGCAGTATTTGGGAATAAGACCACTTGGCGACTTGCAACAAACTGTACACCCAATTTCAAACCCTTAAGAAATTTTTTCTCGCTGAAAACCCCTATAAAATCACGAAAGGGAGAATGCTTAACGCTTCTTCATGCAGTAGAAGTACGGCATGAGTTATGACGTTAAATTATTACTTCTTTACTGCCAACTGTATTTGAGACACTTTTATAGACTGTATGCACATATACTAATGAATGAAGGTACAAAATTATATCCACTGTATGATACATAGTTCAAGATATATGACGCCATAAAGAATGATATGTGCGAAAAATTGCCACATCATGTATGACGTTTAAAGCATTGCTTCTTTGCTACTAACTTCATTCGCAATAAATTTCGCAAACGGTATCAATATATGCCGCTGAATGTATCTACAATGTTATATCATTGTACGGCTCAAAGTTCAGAAGATATGACGCCATAAACAGTGAGATGCGTGGAAAACTACCGCATCATGCATGACGTATCTACGAAATTATATCATGGTACGACAGATAAATGAGAAGATATGACTTCATAAACATTAACCATAAGGTCAGACGCTGCGCGGTACACGCTTGAACGCGCAGCTATAAATAAATATCAGGTTAACGCCGGATTTCTCCGCTAGTCAGCAATAAAATACGCATCCCAAACGCGACAGTAACCATACACGCATCTTTGGAATTTCTTATTCCGCTTCAGTTGCATCCTTTTTTAATTCTATTACATGTTTCGATCATTCTGGATCATCTTCAGATCTAAGTAATAGCATCAGCAACCCGTCCTGTCTACACAGAACAACATATCAGAGTGCACTGATGTGTTGTTCTGAAGAGACTTATATAACAACCGTTTTGTCTACATAGAACAACATATCAGAGTGTTGTTCTGAACGGACAAGACGGGTTGCTGATGCAATTACTTAGATCTGAAGATGATACAGATTTATCGAAACATGTAATAGAATTTAAAAAAAAGAATGTACGACTGAGACGGAACAATAAATAAGAATTATCTTAATTACCTTCTTGTATACAGTTGTTGAATTCTCTCAAGACGATTATGTCGACTATAGTGATCTTTTGTATTCAACATCCAAATCTGAGTACGAAAATAGTGTAAAGTGATAGCAGTTTCTTAATGAGAACGAATGAAGCTGTTTTCATGTATTTCTTAAAGAACTTTTACTAAATTATGGTATCATTTCATACAAATTAATATCTCAGTTCACGCTCGATTGCAGCCAAATGCAAAAGGACGGTATGAAACTTTACAATAATCAAACAGCGTCTCACATGCATGCGCCATTTAAATCCTTTTTCCTACCATTAACTACCACTAGCTTATCCTCAGAATGGCACTGTGTATGCACCCTTAAATGTGCCCTTGGATCAGCGCTTAGCCCAAGACAGACAACAGTGTGTTATTGCACAATATTCACCGTACAACTCTCCCGTTCGACTAGGAAGCGCGTTATAATTAACTTTATCTTATCGCTGCACTCCTGTTATGACAGGATTTTAGCAGTTACAACGCACATTCAGGTTTTTCGATCTTAGTTGAATACGTTCTTCACACATCAATAATTAATACTCTTACGATTTTTTGACATTTCGCGTAATTTTAGTGTGTCGATCTCATGAACTAAAAGCATGTCACATTAACATATTGTAAACTGGCAATAGTGACATCCTCTAGGCGAATCGAAAAATTCTCATTTTAATTTCTGCTTTTGTAAACATGTTACAAGTGGAAGATGTCATAGCTAATGATGGATCTTATTAACGTTTTACTTTTGAGGTGTTGATTTCGATTAATTTCAGTGTAACAAATTTATGCAGAACTTCTGTGAAGGAAAACCGGTAGGAAGAGAATCAAGAAACAATCACAAAATATGCTTGCCGAAAAATATGATCCTTCGAAAGAACTACAACAGCTGGAGTCGAATGGAACAGACGACGAGAATCAGAACGAGAGGATAACAACAACAAAACATGAATAATGATGATGAGGCATCGACTTACGCATATATTAAAGTGTAGCACTCTTTTATTTTTCCACGTTACGGGTAATCTATCTAAGTTTAAATAATTCACGATAATCTGAAGATAATATAACAATGGTTATCTAATTTCCGACATATGCAAACCGCCTAATGACAGCAGCAGCTGCTAGAAACCAGTAAACGAAAACACCAACCTCCTTCTAGAATTAGATGATGTTGTAGTACTGTTTCATCTTGCAGTTTAATTTTACTACAATTTATTCATTTAACTCCCTTTCTCAAAAAAGTAGTTCTTACGGAATGATGGGACGTTTTCTGCTTTTAATTTATTAAAATGCTTCAGGTTCGCAGGGTTACCGTTTTTCAGGAATATGCTGAACAGGCCTATGACCGACTCGTCATGTCCTTATATTTCCTCCTCAAATCGCAAAGTCTACAAAAACTACAAAAAATTTACCCCGAAATTGGATTTCTATTTGTTCAGAGTACGAACTGTTTCACAACAGCGCTACGCTGTACTTCACGTTTCTTGAAGACCAGATGGTGGCCGGTTTGCGTAATCCGTAAAAGGAGGAATTACTCTAATGTCTGTATATATGTATTGAACTGGCGACCTAGAAACAACGGAGAGGCTTCGTCCCCGCCGTAGTCCTCAGTGATACACAAGTACACAACCCCACAAGAGGCTACAGCAGTCCACTCACCCCACCGCCGCCCCACACCATACCTAGGGTTGTCGTGCGGTTCGGCTCCCAGTGCCCCCCCTCCCAGGAACGTCTCATTCCATATCATTCTTTATGGCGTCATATATCTTGAACTATGTGTCATACGATAATATAATTTTTCACCTTCATTCATTAGTATATGTGCATTCATCAGGATATGTGCATACTGTCTTTAAACTGTGTCTCAGATACAATTGGCAGTAAAGAAGCAATAATTTAACGCCATGACTTACGCCGTACTTTTGCTGCATGAAGAACCGTTAAGCATTTATCCTTTCATGATTTTGTAGGGGTTGTCAGCGAGAAAAAATTTCTTATGGGTTTGAAATTGTGTGTACAGTTTGTTGCACGTCGGTAAGCGGTCTCATTCCCAAATACTACTCGAGTTAAACCCCAAATGTTTGCATGGTAGGGTTCAAAATGGTTCAAATGGCTCTGAGCACTATGGGACTTAACTTCTGAGGTCAGCAGTCCCCTAGAACATAGAACTACTTAAACCGAACTAACCTAAGGACATCACACACATCCATGACCAAGGCAGGATTCGAACCTGCGACCGTAGCGGTCGTGTGGTTCCAGACTGTAGCCCCTAGAACCACTCGGCCACACCGGCCGGCCATGGTAGAGTAATTATGGTGTACGCGTACGTGGAGACAGTGTTTGCGCAGCAATCCCCGATATATTGTAACTGAGGCGGAATAAGGGGAACCCGGCCGCATTCGCCGAGGCAGATGGAAAACCGCCTTAAAAACCATCGACGCTGGCCGGCACACCGGACCTCGACACTAATCTGCCAGGCGGCTTCGTTCCGGGACCGGCACGTCTTCCCGCTCGGGAAGCACTGCGTTAGACTGCACGGCTAGCCGAACGGGCTGCTCTAATGTTTACTTGTTGAAAGTTTTTGTCTTTATTATTGGGGTTTTCGTAAAGGAAGCTCTCAGTCAGCATCGCTTTGCTAAAGATATTTTCTCGGAAAAGTTATCTCTAAACAGTCTTTTCTGTTTGAATGAATACAGTTTAGTCATTTCCTATACTGTTTATCCTAAGACAATTTGTCAAACTCCTTTGCAAATAAATAAACAAATAAAGATAAAAATAACATATCAAATATATACATGATTCCAGTGTGAAGCAAGAGGAACTCTTATCATTTCACACTCTCTAGCTTGTCTTCTATAAAATTGTCTTCACTTGGAGAAAGATATTTTTCCAGTTCTAAAGCAACGGTGCAACCTGTAAATTGAAAATAAGTAGGCCTTATATCTTGGTAGTACGTGGTTTCACTTCTTAATACCTCAGTGTTATGTAAGACATGTCAGACACACTACAACATTATTCGGGAGCTCAGTCTAATCAGAGCCTCTGATCCAGCAGTGCGTTTCTCTGCGGCGAGGAAAACAGGTGTTGGTTGGCGCGTTTATAATCATTTGAAAATAGTTATGCTGTCGTTAATGGGTCTGTCACGTTGACCATAAGAGGTTTCAAACTAATGCCTGTAAACAAAATGTATTGTTCAGTAGGAACTGTGCCACCTTTGTGCTGAATAGCAGCTGCAGTTGCTGAAAAGACTTAGACTGGAAAAAAAAATATGTCTTGATTTTACAATCGCTAACCAAAAGTGCAGAAACGCCTGTAGAGACTCGACGATTGCTGTAAGGATGTGACTTACAGTTCACTCTGAAAGTAAATAAAGGAAATGGATTGCTCATGAATAGACGAAGAAGTCCATTAATGTCCGATTACGTTATTGGCAATAAATTACTGTACACAGTAACTGCCTTGAAATAGCTAGGAGTAACCCTTCGCAGTGACCTAAAAATGAAATGACCATTGTTGGAGCAAACTGTAGGAAATGCTGATGCCAGACTTTCACTGTGAGAATCTTAAGGAAATGTGATTCATCGCGAAAGAAGTGACAAACAGAGCACTTGATCCACCAATTCTTGAGTGTTGCTCGTCAGTCTGGGATTCTTACTACATTGGATTAATAAAAGAGATAAGATCCAACAAAGACCTTCGCGTTTCATCATTGAATCATTTAGTACAGTGGTCAAACTGGTTTGCTCAGGAACCAAAATTGACTCTGTGCGGAAGCACCTCGTGCCGCATATATACCGATCTTCTTACGAATTGGTAAGGTACACAACTTAGTATGTTACGGAACCCCAATAGACTAGTTGAAAAATGGCACGGTTAGTTGGCCGCCGGCCCCCTAGTACTGATCGTTAAATGTCGGCACCATTCGGGACACATCGTGTCGGCTGTTTCAGATTGCTTCCGCCCTCAGTGACCACAAAGTTGTGGCAGTGTAATGGCCTGGCGAAGTGTTGTTGTATCGTCTGCGTGAGTGTATAATTAATTGACCAACCAACAGTAACTGTACTTAATATTTAAATGAACTGTTGAAATAATTTGATAAATGACTTAAATGCCAGTTTTCTCCTACTCCCTGCTTTGCATTAAACAGCGTTAATCCAAATTCACATTCATTGCTACAAATAAGTACCGCATTTAACGATGACATCTATCCTGAATCCATGTTACTTCTGTATCAACATTTATACCATCTGCATCTATATCTACATGATTAGTCTGCAATTCACACTTAGATGTCTTGCAAAGGGTTAATCGAACCACTTTCACACTCTTTCCAACTGTTCCAGTCTCGAGCAGCGTGCTAGAAAGACGGACACGTAAGTCTTTCCGTGTGAGCTCTGATATCTCTTATTTTACTAGGACGATCATTTCTCCCTTTGTAATCGGGCGTCATCTGAACATTTTCGCGATCGTGGAAGAAAGCTGGAGATTGAAATCTCGTGAAAAGACCTCGCCGCAGCGAAAAATGCATTTGTTTCAATAATTACCACCGTAACTCGCTTATCGTGTCCGTGACACCTTCACCACTATTTCGGGATAATACTAAACGAGCTGCCCTTCTTCCTCCGGAAATTCTGGCTAATAAGGACCCCATATCGCAGAGCAATACTCTAGCTGAGGACGGACAAGCGTGGTGTAGGGAGTCTCTTTAGTATACCTGTTGCATCTTCTGTTCCACATCTGCATTTATCAGCTACCATAGCAACTGCTCAGTACGAGTCGCGCACGTTCGTTGAGTTGCCAGTACTGTGGCAAGACTACTTACCCCTTTGCCACTGAGGCAAGCAGCCAACATTACTTAGCCCGTGTCAGGAATCACTTACGTCACTTACAATAAATCAAACCGTGAAATATAAGGGGTTGTCAAATTAAAACGAGAGACATGGAAAAAGAAAGTTAACTGTCTATTATTGCAAAAGTAATCACCATAATTGTTAATACAATTATCGCGCTGTGAGATACGCCGTTCAATTACTTTGTGAAAAAATGTTTTTGGTTGCTTATGGAACCGTGGTCGCTGCCATGGGGAATACTTTTTTGTCTGAAACAAGTCGACAGTCACGATAGTCTTTCTTCAGGGCTTCAAAATTGGAAACTGCATGGGTCGGGATCGGGACTGTATGGAAAATGTGTAAGGGCTTCCCAAAGAAACGTCTGCAGCGAAGTCGAAATAACCTTAGCAACATTGTTTATTATCCTTTTTATTATCCTGCAACAGAGTGATGTCGTTCGTCAACCTGCCTAGGCGTTTGGACCTCATAGCGCGCTTCAATTTTTGCAAAGTGTTCACATACCACAGCGAGTTAATTGTGGCACCGTGTTCCAGAATGTAATAAGCAGCGGATCACTGCAGTCAAATGGAAAGGTTATCTTGTTTTCGACAACACTGCAGGAGGTTCGTTTGGAAGCATCCACCATACCGTCCCAAGCCTCCACCAGTCGCTATCCATATTTCTGAAGCGCTGAAGAAAGACTTTCGTGCCCGTCAACATGCTTTGGAAGAAGAGTTGCACGCTTGGGCACAATCATGGTTCTGTAGGCAGCTGCAAACATTTCTTCATTTAGGTATTGACCGTCTTCTCTCACAGCGGAATAAATGTCTTAGCAATTATGGCGATTACTTTCGAAAAAACAGTTTACTTGCTTGATCCCATGTCTCGTTTTCATTTGATTGTTCCTTATGTTACTGTCTCTATAAGTATTTATTTCTTTGTTAATGAGAAGAAAAGCTCTTAAAGTCAGTTGACACCTTTCCTCGATCTTAACGCTCTTATCTGAACAATATGGCAGAAGCGCCAATCTGCAGGAGAGTAAAATCGTTTCTGTCCCACCCCGCGGTTAAGCCACTTTCTCGAAATCCTTCTTAGTAGCGGGAACCGCACGCTGGAATAACCTCTATATTTACTTCTACATCTACATGAGTACTCTACAATTAACAGCTAAGTGCCTGTCAGAGAGTTCATCGAACCATTTTTAAGCTTCTTCTCTACCATTCTACTTTCGGATAGCGTGCGGGAAAAACGAACACTTAAATCTTTCAGCATGAGGTCTGATTTCTATTATTTTATTGTAATGATGATTTCTCTCTATGTAGATGGGTATCAACAAAATATTTTCACACTCTGAGGAGAAAGTTGGTGATTTAAATTTCATGCCATCCGTGCCATTCCTTCCCTCATTTCGCGATAATACGTCACTCATTGTATTAGAGAAATGAATAATATTTCCAGCTTCAAATGGTTCAAATGGCTCTGAGCACTATGGGACTTAACATCTGAGGTCATCAGTCCCCTAGAACTTAGAACTACTTAAACCTAACTAACCTAAGGACATCACACACATCCATGCCCGAGGCAGGATTCGAACCACGACCGTAGCGGTCGCGCGGTGCCAGACTGAAGCGCCTAGAACCGCTCGGCCACATCGGTCGGCTTTCCAACTTTGGAAGAAATTTAATGGCCTATCTAAAAGCAGCAATAACGATTGACATTCTCTCTGTATGCACTTTTACCCTCGTACATCCTTCGTCATAACCATATTTTCCTCTTTTCCCAGTATTGTTAGCTGATGCAGTCCCCCGAAACAGTCTATAAGAGAAATGTTTCATGTACACCTATAAAATCTTCTTGTATCTGTCATCATCATCATCATCATTATTATTATCACTATTAGCGGCAGCAGCTGTAGTAGTTCTGTGAGTACCAGCAGCGCTAACTTTATTAGTACGTAGGCAGTATTATTTACTCCCATTGCCATTTCAGACACTCAAATCATTTTAATATTATTTGCCATATCAAAATAGTTATTTATTAGGAAACCAGGATTTAGAAATGGTATTGTATGTGTGAAATGCTGGTCCGATGTAAGAGCATGACTAAAGGCCCCAATCAGATCAGGTTAAACAAGTAAATATATAAATAAAAACTAATAATTTTGTATTCGGCTGTTGGTTAGTACATCTATATTAGTAAAAACTACAGTTTAGAAACGCTGGCCGCACGAATATTTGACTCGGGCCGCATACGGCCCGTTGATTGCAGTTTCAACGACCACTAATTTAGTAGGTGCGAGAGCTAGGTGCTCAACTTACACCGGAAGCAGACGCTACAGGAGAGGCGTTGTGCATCGTGGGTTACTTTTGAAGAGCGTGCATTCCAAGCAGAGTCGGGTAAACAATTACTGCGTCCCGCATATGTCTCGCGAAATGGCCAACCGCGCGGAGTGGCCGCGCGGTTTGAGGTGCCATGTCACGGATCGCCCGGCTCGCCCCGCCAGACGTTCGAGTTCTCCCTCGGGCATGGGTGTGTGTCTTGTTCTTATCGTAAGTTAGTTTAAGTAGTATGTAAGTCTAGGGATCGATGACGTTGGCAGTTTGATCCCATAGGAATTCACACACACACTCGCGAAATGGCCACAAAGAGAAAATTACAGAAATTGGAATTCAGAAGACGGAGTTTTACCGACAATCTTTCTTCCCATGTACCATTCGTGGTAAAAGGTAGTGGCACTAGAAGAACCCTTCGCCACACACCGAAAGGCTACATGCTAGGTGTATATCTGGATGTTGAAAGGCTGTCCCAGCTCGTCAACAGCTCTGCATACGTCGGCGGAAGACCGTGAGCGGTAGGCTGTTCCTACCCCCCAACTTGGATGCGACTACGAGGATGGTCACTCACTAGAACATCTTGTAGGCTGTGCCTACCTCCCAACTTGGATGCGACTACGAGGTTGGTCACTCACTAGAACATCTTGTAGGCTGTGTCTACCTCCCAACTTGGATGTGACTACGAGGATGGTCACTCACTAGAACATCTTGTAGGCTGTGCCTACCTCCCAACTTGGATGCGACTACGAGGATGGTCACTCACTAGAACATCTTGTAGGCTGTGCCTACCTCCCAACTTGGATGCGACTACAAGGATGGTCACTCACTAGAACATCTTGTAGGCTTTGCCTACCTCCCAACTTGAATGTGACTACGAGGATGGTCACTCACTAGAACATCTTGTAGGCTGTGCCTACCTCCCAACTTGGATGCGACTACGAGGTTGGTCACTCACTAGAACATCTTGTAGGCTGTGCCTACCTGCCAACTTGGATGCGACTACGAGGATGGTCACTCACTAGAACATCTTGTAGGCTGTGCCTACCTCCCAACTTGGATGCGACTACGAGGATGGTCACTCACTAGAACATCTTGTAGGTTGTGCCTACCTCCCAACTTGGATGCGACTACGAGGATGGTCACTCACTAGAACATCTTGTAGGCTTTGCCTACCTCCCAACTTGGATGCGACTACGAGGATGGTCACTCACTAGAACATCTTGTAGGCTGTGCCTACCTCCCAACTTGGATGCGACTACGAGGATGGTCACTCACTAGAACATCTTGTAGGCTGTGCCTACCTCCCAACTTGGATGCGACTACAAGGATGGTCACTCACTAGAACACCTTGAATGGTCCATTCAACAGGCTAGGAAGAATTACGAAAATCGACAGAGCTAATATCAGAATGGTTCAAACGGCTCTGAGCACTATGGGACTTAACGTCTGACGTCATCAGTTCCCTAGAACTTAGAACTACTTACACCTAACTAACCTCAGGACATCACACACATCCATGCCCGAGGCAGGATTCTAAACTGAGACCGTAGCGGTCGCGCGGTTCGAGACTGAAGCGCCTAGAACCGGTCGGCCACTCCGGCCGGCAGCTAATATCATAAACCTACAGCAACAATACGCGGTGAGCTGCCGAAGGTGAAAAATCAGCTTGTGAGTCACTTCATGCGGTCTACGAAAGAAGTCAGTTGTGTTCCTATAAGGCACATAAGTAAAGATTGCTCCCCCTACAGATTTTCAAGCACTTTCCCGTCAGTTAGCGACGAGTAAGTTCTTTCTTCCGTACACAGAGGCTGAAAGACCTCTGTGATAGCATATTAGTGCGCAGGGAAATGGTAAAAAGGGAAAAACGGGGTGGGGAGGGGGAGGGGGGAGGCAAACTGGTCATAGCAGAGGTGTCAAACGTCTGTCTACATCGAAGCCAGTTGCAGATACACATAAAAGCCAAAGCTGCAGAACACGAATTTTATTCGCCAATTGGCTGCAGTGTCCCATTCTGAACAATCGACTTTCGAATCTACACAGACTATGACATTTTGTAGCGTGGGATTTAAGTGGAGTGGGTTCCGGCTGGGTGTTCTGCAAATGTGGGGCGCAGTTTAACCATTACTTTATTTACCACCAAAAACTCATTTAACATACGATGCATTTACAATAAAATAAACATTTTTTGTATCTCTAAAGCTCTAAGAGTAAAATAAGTAAGCACAAAACATCCTTTTCACAGCAACAGAGCAAGGTCAAATGTAGAACAAATTCAATCTTGCCATACAACGAGCCACCACACAACGACATGTACGTCAACAGGTTTGGCACTGTGCCACAATCAAAAATGACAACAGAAAATTAACAGTGCCAAAGAATGATTAACTTACATAAGCTCAGTAATATAGCCTCTACGTACACGTTTCTTTATTGTTACTACCGACACCCAGCAGTAAGGCATCAGCTACCAAAAACCCTATCAAGCTACCCACGCTTATTTCTGACAACTTTTCACTAAGTTTTCAATAACGGTCGCTAACTGACGCACAAAATTATTGTCCTATATCGCTGGCGTCAGTGTATTGCATAATTTTAGAACACGTTTTACACTCGCTTATTATGACAATTGCGCAGACCGAAAATCTCCTCTGTAAGAATGGGATCCGCAAACAACGATCATATAAAACCCATCTCGTTCTGTTCGTTCATAAGACCCAGAAGGCAGTAGAAACTGGAGCCCATGTCTATGCCGCCATCCTTTGAGTTCCAGAATGCGTTCTAAATTGATCCACGCTGTCTGTTACTGAACAATACAGGCTTGCGGAATACGAGACCAGCTTTGCGACTGAAGAGTGCCTAGCAAACAGATCTTGGAAGGAAGTGTTTAGGACCATTAATTTTCACAATATACCGTGAGTTTCAAAAAGAAACAACAGATTTCAGTTGCTTGTTACAGAGAAAGTATGAAAGAAACACATTGCTCATGTCCCTGGATAGAGGAAGGTACAGAGTTTTATGTTCAAACAGACACAATACCATACACTCAATATTAGCAGCACGCTTTGCTCGAGAAACCTCAAAACTATAATCCATTTCATTCCACACACGAATCGACAGGTCCATGTTTATTGAATCGACAGATTTAACAATTTGATTTTTAAGCTATTGAAGAGTAGTTGCCATAGATGGGACAAAGGCTGTCTTTTATGTAACCCCACAGAAAAAAATTGTATTGTATGAGGTCTGATGACCTGGCAGATCAAAAGCCATCAACAACATCTCGTTGTCCGCCTCTTCCATTTCATTATCGCGGGATGGTGGTGAAATCATTGGAATCTTTATTACGTTGAGGAAACAACTAATTTTGTAGCATATTCAGGTACGCCATTCCTGTCAAAGTTTTGCAGCAAAAAGGAATCTCTGTTGATAACAGTATCGACAAGAAACACATTCAGTATCGGTGCGTCTCTTTCATGTTCGACGACGATGCCACGATTCTGTGACTCCAAAATTATTACATTATGGCGACTTACTTTACCCGATAGATGAAACGTCGATTCGTTCGAAACGATGAGTCGTTCGGGAAAAGTATCCTCTGCCATATCCTGGAGAAATGAAGTGCAAAATTCGTACCTTCTGTTATGATCGCTGGAATGAAATTGCTGCTGTATCTGCAACTTGTAAGGCTTCAGATGAAGGCGTCTTTTCAGCACACGACGCAACGTGGTTTTAGGGAGTTGAAGTTCCTGACCTGCCCTTCTTGTGAACTTCTTAGGGCTCCGTGTAAACGCATCTCGAATACGCTAGACATTTTTGCTAGACGAGCGTGGCCGACCAGTGCTCTTCCCTTTGCATATGCTACCAATTTCGAAGAATTTTGTCTGTCACTCATAAAGCTGCTTGTGCAGATGGAATGGCTCTGAGCACTATGGGACTCAACTGCTGTGGTCATAAGTCCCCTAGAACTTAGAACTAATTAAACCTAACTAACCTAAGGACATCACACACATCCATGCCCGAGGCAGGATTCGAACCTGCGACCGTAGCAGCCCCGCGGTTCCCGACTGCGCGCCTAGAACCACTAGACCACCGCGGCCGGCGCCGCTTGTGCAGAGGCGGCTTCTTGCTGAATCGATGGCGGAATGTGCGTTGCACTTGAAAATGAATTGACTTCGCGCAAATTCCAACAAGCGTAACGATTTTTCTTGATGCGTAGTGAATGCAAACAAAAACCCAACGCCGCTGTCTCAAAACTTAGAACCTTTCCCTATCTAGCGATACGCGTAATGTGTTTCTGTCTTCTATAGTTTGTCCGTAACAAACAGCTGACATCTGATACTTCTCTTTGAATTATCCAGTCTGTAACATCGGAAGGTCCATGAAGCTTTTTGTGAATGAAGCTGTTCTATACAGAGAAGTCTCAACGCTAGAAAACCGTACCGCAATGAAAGAAGACCAGTAGAGGATCAACGCTTGGTGCAGGTATTCACCGTTGAGTCTCGACGTAAAGAAGTGTAACGTATTTTGCATGAGTAGGCAGAAAGCTTCATTATTGTGTGATTGCACGATGCAGTCCCACCCATTAAATGTATATCTGAGGTTATGAGTTCGGAGAGATTTAAAGAAGAACTACTACCTACAACTAACTGCAGGTAAGGCAGATATGAGACTGAGATTCAATGGAAGAATTCTCGGGAAGTCTAGTCCATCATCCAGGGAGGAGGTGGGTTATAAAACCTTCGTTCGACTAAAACTTAAATGTTGCTCGTCAGTCTGGGGTCCCTATAAGACAGAATCGATAGACAAAAATGTAGACAAAATACAGAAAAGCAGGGCGTTTCGTCACAGGTTCAGATAGTAAACACGGAAGCGTCTCAAACATGCTCATCCAAGTTCAGTGGCAGTCGATACAAGAAATGCGTTTTACATCACGGTGCAATTTCTTGTTAAAATTCCGAGATCGTACGTTCTTAAAAGAGTCAACCGACATGTTACTTCCTCCTACGTATGTCTCACGAAAATTTCATTATAGTAAAACTTGTGAGATTCAAGCTCACACGGAGGCTTAACAGCAATCTTTCTTCCTGCAAACCATTCGCCACTAGAACAGAAAAAAGGAAGACAGAGACAGTAGTTCACAAAATAGTCTCCACCACACATGGGAAGGCGGCTTGCGGGGTATGAATATAGACGGATATTCAGACGTTGATGTTTAACAAAACAACGCTTTATTCAGCAACAGATAGACAAAATGATTGACTCTCTCTTGTAAATAAAGTTTATTGACAGAACATGAAAAATACAGAAATGTAAGATTGAAAAAGAGGTGTTCAAGTCACCTGGGCCGGTATGTTTTTGGTCTACTTTAGTTTAAAGGCGATCAAACAACTTTTCCAACTTTACTACGTTTACCAAATGTTTGACGATAAGCGGTGCTGTTTGACGTGTTTGATAGAAATACAGCGTGTTTGACATGTTTGTCAGAAACTGTGATTGACGGAAAGTGTGACAAGATGGTGGGCGTTGTTTGTTGCGATATTCGCCGCATATGTTTAGTGAAAAATAGTTATATTACACTTCAGCTCACTGAACCGCGAGTTTTCACAACTATGGGAAGAATAAGAACAAAAAAGCAGCCGGCCGCTGTGGTCGAGCGGTTCTAGACGCTTCAGTCCGGAACCGCGCTGCTGCTGCGGTCGCAGGTTCGAATCCTGCCTCGGTCATGGATGTGTGTTATGTCTGACATTAGTTAGGTTTAAGTACTTCTAAGTCTATGGGACTGATGACCTCAGATGTTAAGTCCCATAGCGCTTGGAGCCATTTGATTTGAGCAAAACAGCATTGGCAATTACCAAAATGGTATTGGCGTCTCATTTTTCCCAGACATATATTACTTAGGAAGAGCTTAAGAAGAAAATCAGTATTCTATACATAACATACAGTAGGGAATGCAATGAAATTTTTTTTTTAAAAATCGAAGTCCTCCAGTCCTTCCTCGGACGATGTGGGTTATAATGGGTCTCTCTCCTAAGAGTTGTCAGGAGCCTTTTCTCTAGTGTATCGGCAGATATCTGCAATTTCGTTTTTGCATTCCGTAGCTGGAGTCAGTCCAAGCAATTATTGCTCCACACGTCTTTCATGTGACGCCCAGAGTCAATACAAATCGACGGTTTGTTTCCCAATGTAAACAATTTTTTTCATCAGAATGTTACGTGCGCATTGATAGAGCACGCCAAAATTAGTCTAGTCCGACATTTGTTTTATCGGCATGTACTAACAAGGACAGTAAAAACGTGAAGGCTAAACAGCAATCCGGCAGCGACTCAGTAGCTGGACATGCTTGACGGTTGCAGTCAGCGTTGGCCAGGCAATGCTGTCGAGTACTGGTTATTCTTCGAGTGTTACAGTTCCTGTTAAGACACATCGATAAAACAAACTTTGAACTAGACTAATCTGGAGCCGCTCTATCAAATGGGCATGTAATATTTCGCTTTAAAAACCTATTTGTTAGTAATGGCGAACAAACCGACACTTTCTGTTGACACTAAGCGTCGCATGGAAGAAGCTGCGACGAGTAACTGATTTGGTTGACTCCAGCTACACAATGCAGAAACGAAATTTCAAATATCTGCTGAAATACCAGAGAAAATGCGCCTGACGACTTTTGGAACAGACGCCCTGTATGTTTCCAAATTGTGGAATTTTAATGAACTTTCATTAGAGAACCAAGTAGAAGAGAATAAATTTTCGCATACTTGTGTCTTCTTTTTCAGTGTGAGGGCGAAGTAACTCTAAACAAGTTATTAAAAGTTTCACTGTGCATCCGCAGACAGTTGATGAAATCACCTGGTTCTGAGCGTAACATTTCCTTCAACAGGTTTTCACGTGTATGTTTCACTCTCGTTTTAAACCATTCCCTGGAACAGCGTCTGTTTTCTTCCTTTTTATTCAACACAGTGCCAGAACTGCTTTGTCTGCATTTGTGACCATTCTCGCTACTGTCATAATAGTCGCGAACACGAGCAGCGTCTGTTCCAGAGTGAAGTTAAATTGACAAACTTTGTCGGTGCACAGGCTTGTTTGACAGATCCACGGCTTGACAAGGGTGAATTTGACAAACAAGTTTGCTCGTTTGCTGGGTCCTTAACGATTACGGATGATGAATCAGCCACGCTTGTGTTCTGTCATTTCTGGTTGCTTCACTCTGGTTACCATAGCAATAAACTGTCAGATGGGGACGATACTACTAATGAACTATCATCTGGTTCGTTTATTTGTCACCCGTATTGTGACTCATCGTCCGGCAGATTACAATCGACTGACTCATTTCGTCAACCGTTACCTCCTTGTTTGTGCCTTCAGGGCACGGGCAGAAATTAGTCACTGACATTTTCAGCCACTTGTGAATTCATCCTCTTCATGAAGAATCTTCAGTTAGCGACACTCTCTATTAACGACACGTCTTTCAAATTATAACCGAGACTGCTGGCGCAATGATTGACGCATAAAGAGCGGGGTTCGGATCCATATCTTTATGTTTTCCATATTTTCCTTAAATTGCTTGAGCCAAATACTGAAATGATTCCTAACACAAGGCCACTGCTGATTTCCCCTCTCATTCTTGCCCAGTGCTATCTATTGCCAGATCTTTAATACTTCGACGTCGACAAGACATTAAACTCTTACATTACTTCCTTTTTTTCACCTTCCCAGCATAAAATTTTAATTTTTTCTGTACTCTTGTATAGTGAGCATTTCAGTTTCTCGATGCTGCCATGTGATACGTTACCTTACATTAACACGAGTTCAATAAATCATGCATACGACATTTCGTAATGATGTGGAACGTGTCAGTTTAACAAGTTTTCATTACACAATATAATTTTTTTTCACAGCTACTACTTCACATCTAAAAATTTATCTATTGAGTAGAAGGGGGTGTCATTCAGAAATTCTTCTAATTTGCTTTTAAATGTTGGCTGGCTATCTGTCAGATATGGCAAATGACCAAAGATTTTTGTGGCAGCATAATTCACCCTTTTCTGTGCCAAAGTCAGATTTAAAGCAGAATAGTGAAGATCATCCTTTCTTCTAGTGTTGTAGCTACAGACTTCGCTATTATTTTTGAACTGGGATGGGTTATTAATGACAAATTTCATAAGTGAACATATATATTGCGAAGGTACTACGAATAACCCCAGTTCCTTAAATAAATGTCTGCAAGGTGACTTCAGTGGGCTCCAGCTATATTATGCTGATTAATAGTTTAATGGCTAAAGAGAAATCAGTTACAAACTTCGGCATATCTACGAAAAGGTGATTTTCGTATAGCTGTCGTGTAGAAGAACACATTTAATCTGCTATACAAAACTAATTTGTGTTGTGAGATGTCACAGATGAGTCGAGTTATCGCAAGTGAATTACTGGGTTTTTCTGCTAACGTGAAATTTGGATTGCGTGCCCAAAAACTCTGGAGGTTTAGTTTAATTTTAAATTGTGCTGTACGTTATTTGTTAACTCTATGAACCGATGAACAGGATTTCTGAACAATTGCGTCAATCAGAACAAAAGTTATTGTTTGTGCCACTGGAGAGTCCTCTGTACGTTGACCGAATATGGCTTTTCACCATTAGAATTTAGTTATTTCTATTTTTGTTTGAAGTTCAAAGTTTCTACTAACTTCGGTATACTGAACTGAGCCTCTAATTAGTGTGTTATTTGCATGCTTCGTGTATCGTAATACAGACATTTCGTTTTGATGTGGAACGAGACAGTTTGTTTCTTATAGTACACTTTATCAGTGATAAATATGTCAGTATGCTGTCTGTTTACTTCAACGTCTTGTCTAACTTCATTTGCATACGGTCATTTATTCTTAACTACGTCCACATTCTGTTTAAAAACTGCTACTGAAGTTGCTAAAATATGCAATCTTACAGGTTTGTTTCAGAACAGAAAATCTACCTCTTGCAGTTGTCTGCAGAATGGTGTGGTTTCAAAAAACAATAACTAATCCACATTCTATTTTTTACGTGTTGGAGTACATCCGTTGGAGACTGAAAAGGCTGTTCAAGGCTTCCGTACTGTATTTCAGTGGAAGACGGGTTCCTGAAACTCAGAGAACACATGGATAACATTTTAATGTCAAAGTGCCTCCTAGTGATGGCACGATGCAGCCTCTATTCGCATCGTAGCGCCCTGCAATATGCCACTCGATTTGAATAACAAGCGAGTGATAACCACTGTTGGAAATACTTAGATGATGAGGCCAATTTTCATTTGAACCAGAACAGAAGATTTTCGGGGTTTTGACTATTGAAGAACATTACTACACCATAAAAGAGGCGGTGTTTGGAATTGTTGACAGAGTTATAGACCCAAAATTATTTGAAAATTAGAGGCATATCAGGCAGAAAAAAATCGACTAGACACTGCATAGGATAGTGTTTGAATCTATTAAACCCAAATGTCGAATATAATCAGGTCTATGCCGCACGCTGTCATGGAGAAGATGGTGCTCCTGCGAGTAATATTGGTTGCACGAACAATTTTTAAAAAATGCTGAATATGTTTGACCTTTGCGTTTACCTTATTTGACGGCACTGTAGCATTTTTTGTATTTTTTTTTTTAAGTTGCTACTTGAAAGAAGAAACAGAGCAGGAACATTAATCTTCCACGCGTCCCATCGACCGACTAGATTGTTAGAGGCAGAGCACAATCTCGGATTGGGAAAAGATGGGGAAGGAATGTAGCCACGTCCTTTTCAACGGAACCATCCCAGTATTTGGCTTTTAATTTCCGTTCATAGCTGAGTCGGCGTAAACTGATCTCTGACAGCTGCAGTGGACTGGACATGGCAGCTTCGCGCGCCTGTTTCAACTAATAACGTACTGCTTAAGTGTAAACGTCTCTATGGCAACGCCTCAGTGGTGTCACAATGGCTAATGTTTTTGTCTGCAGCTATTTGCGCTTCGCGGTTGGCAGCTGGTAACAGCCACTATGCCTCAAAGCAAAACAGTCAGTCTACATGCGAAACTAACTAGAACAAACCCCAACACGATGTTAGCATAGGATTCACCCTCAGCAACAGTTTCACAGCAGTGTCTATGAGGCAGAACTTGCCGTTAATTCTTCTATAGCAATGCGCTACCAGCAAGGGGGAGACGTATATTAATCGCAATGCTGACTGAACGTGGGGAAGTAGCAGAGTTGGAGACACGTGGCGGCGCTGAGCAGGAGCACCTGTTCCGAGCGTACTCCTCCACAATTAGCTGCGGTCGTGAGGCGTCGCGGCGCTGCCACGCCCCCGACGCACGTGATTTATTTCGCGCGGCGCCCACTACAATGTGTTGCCGCCTCCGCTTTATAGGAAGCGTGCCACGGCGAAAAAAGAAAGAAAGAATAGAGGGAGAAAACTCTGGCACATAAGCACGCGGCGCCATTCTGCTGGCGCCCGGAGCACATACGCGCCGCGCGCAGCGGCGCCTGTGTGTGCGTTCTTTATTGTGCGCGCCGCTACACATAAGCGGATACCTTGCCATCACTCGGGCACAAAAGCGAGTGGAACTTTTTCACCAACTCTCTTCCCTTTCACTTTCCTTTTGTCGGCTAGCTCTCTTTTAACGCCCTTTCCTTCTACTACTTCGTCTTCTTCCTCCTCTCTATGCCTCCCGCCGCTGTAGTGTGTCTCCTGAACGGCGTGTACGAAGCCGTATCGCGCGCGCGGCGCTCGCCGGCGAGAGGGAGGAGGGGGAATTGTTGCATACTTTGTTGGTCAGGCTGAATGGCCTCCCCGCCATTGACCACTGTTACCATGGCGACCCTCTCTCTTTTGTTGTTCCTCGGCCATTGTCCAGGGATCCGAATAGGGAAGCGGGATGAGGTGTCGAGAGAAAGACCTGCGAGAGACGGGGCTGAGGGGTGAAGGAAAGAGAGACGGGCGAACAGGGGATACTGCCTCCTTCCTCAAACGCCGGTCGCTTCAATATCACACCCTTTTCCTAGGAGCGTATAAAGCTATGCTTATGTTTTGCAGGGAGATATTCGGGGGGGATCTGGCAGACTGAAGGGGGCGCGTGTGAATAGGTCGCCGCCGGCCGGGGCGGTGTATACCCAGCCACCGGGCGCAGCGTTTCGCACGAGGAAGCTCCGCCGAGCGGAGAGTCCAGTCTGCTGTGGGCTTCGGGTCCATTCATTAGTTGGATAGTTAGGCCCAGGCTCGGCCGGACAGCGCGCAGAAAAGCCGCCTCCGCCGACGCCGGCAACCGCCCCTTTTCCCGCCGACCACCCTCGCACCAGTGTTCGCCGAGTCCGCTCCCGCGCCGCCGCCGCAGTCACCGCTGCATTGAAAGTTTGATTTGATTCCGAACAATGCGCGGGCCACTCCCCGGTCGGACTCCGCGCACTTGCCGAGCCCGGCCCGGAGAAGGGCGGCCGGCGGAATCAAAAGGAAGTCAAATGAGAACAAGTGTAGTCATTACGGCCCGCGGCCGAGGCGGCCGGTGAAAGCGCCGGATTAAGGAGCCCGACACCGCCGCGGCGACGGCGCCCGTCCCGAGGAAGAACGGCGGGGAGGGGCGGGCACAGGCTACTCGGCACGGACAGCAAATCAGTTTCGTTCCTCCACAGTTTCTTTAACCGTGCCCGTTACGTCGATCACCGACATTCGAGTGCATTGCCTGCGCGGTAGTTGGTTCGTGTCGTCGAGCTGCAAGCAATAATCATTTGACGACAACGGCGTAGGGATGGGAGAACTGACCAGTTAAAACGGAGTTCCGCACTGTCGCCTGATAAACAAAGTAAGAGCCTGCGGAATATCAGACCAGCTGTGTGACTGGATTGAAGAGTTTTAGCAAACAGAACACAGCATGTTGTTCTCAATGGAGAGACGTCTACAGACGTTAAAGTAACCTCTGGCGTGCCACAGGGGAGTGTTATGGGACCATTGCTTTTCACAATATATACAAATGACCTAGTAGATAGTGTCGGAAGTTCCATGCGGCTTTTCGCGGATGATGCTGTAGTATACACAGAAGTTGCAGCATTAGAAAATGGCAGCGAAATGCAGGAAGATCTGCAGCGGATAGGCACTTGGTGCAGGGAGCGGCAACTGACCCTTAACATAGACAAACGTAACGTATTGGGAAGACTTAGAAGGAAGGATCCTTTATTGTATGATTATATGATAATGGAACAAACACTGGTAGCAGTTACTTCTATAAAATATCTGGGAGTATGCGTGCGGAACGATTTGAAGCTGAATCATCATATAAAATTAATTGTTGGTAAGGCGGGTACCAGGTTGAGATTCATTGGGAGAGTCCTTAGAAAATGTAGTCCATCAATACAGGAGGTGGCTTAGAAAACACTCGTTCGACCTATACTTCAGTATTGCTCATCAGTGTGGGATTCGTACCAGATCGGGTTGATGGAGGAGATAGAGAAGATCCAAAGAAGAGCGGCGCGTTTCGTCACAGGATTATTTGGTAAGCGTGATAGCGTTACGGAGATGTTCAGCAAACTCAAGTGGCAGACTCTGCAAGAGAGGCGCTCTGCATCGCGGTGTAGCTTTGCTGTCCAGGTTTCGAGAGGGTGCGTTTCTGGATGAGGTATCGAATATATTCCTTCCCCCTACTTATACCTCCCGAGGAGATCACGAATGTAAAATTAGAGAGATTCGAGATCCCACGGAGGCTTTCCGGCAGTCGTACTTCCCGCGAAACATAAGCGACTGGAACAGAAAAGGGAGGTAATGACAGTGGCACGTAAAGTGCCCTCCGCCACACACCGTTGGGTGGCTTGCGGAGTATAAATGTAGATGTAGATGTAGGGAAGAGGAGATTAGTGTTTCACGTGCCTTCGATATCGAGGTCATCAGAGACGGACCACATGTTCGGATCGTGTCAAGGATCGGGAAGAAAATTGGTCGTGCCATACCAAAGGAAACATCCCGGCATTTGCCTGAAACAATTTGGGGAAATCAGGGGAAATCTAAATCAGGATGGCCGAACGCAGGTTTGAACTGTAGTCCTCCAGAACGCGAGTCTAGTGGGCTAAACACTGCGCCACGTCGCTCGGCGGTTAAAACGAATACCTAAAGTAGTTAATACATAGGATTATTAATAAGTACGATAAGCAACATTACTTCTCTACTAATAACCATTTGTGTGTGTATGTGTGTGAGTGTGTGTGTGTGACTGGCGGTCAACGGCTCGAAGAAACCATTCCAAGGTATTCACCGTCAGTCTCTCCTCTCTCTTCTATCCTATCTTTTTTTATATTCTTCTTAAAAACAACAAAATTTTATTTATATTTCAAACTGAAATTATTGTTATTTTGAAAAGTATCATTCGTTGTAAATGTTGTATGATAAAACAAAAGAAGGGAAAACTGTAAAAAGATGAAAAACGAAAATTGTAAGATGTGCGACATGTTTTAAACATCGGGTAACAAGTCTATAATTTGGCAATAAATAAATAAATTAATACCGGTATTTTAGTTCTGCTTAACCGGTGTCTCTCGGTATTTGTTTGATCTTGGGTATGACAGGTGTTTTCATTTTTTGCTAGAAACTGGGTAAAACAAAACAAAAAACAGAAAATCAATTAGCCGTGGCAGCGATGCTAAATTTTTTTCATTTTTAAATAAATCTTTTTTAAAGGACGAGTAATTTTCATTCGTAAAATTAGAATTTGTTTGAAATAATGCGTTATTATAGAAACGGGAAACGTTATCAGTGGCATTTTAATAACAATGCCGACAGACATGAGCAGCAAACACATAGCATAAGACATCTTGTCTCGTCAGGTGTCAGCAAACTGTACTGTAGAAAATGCATAACACAAGTGTTGATGGTTCAAATGGTTCAAATGGCTCTGAGCACTATGGGACTTGACATCTGAGGTCATCAGTCCCCTAGAACTTAGAACTACTTAAACCTAACTAACCTAAGCACATCACACGCATCCATGCCCGAGGCAGGATTCGAACCTGCGACCGTAGCGGTCACGCGGTTCCAGACTGAAGAGCCTAGAACCGCTCGGCCACAACAGCCAGCAAGTGTTGACTTTAACGTAATTTATATGCCGACTGTTTCCAATCCAGGACCATATTCACGGTAGTCAGATATATAATTAGAAAACCAACGTTACATATCATATTTGACAACCGTGAGCATGGCCCTGAACTGAGACAGGTCGGTATATAAATTGCATTAAAGTCAGTATTTGTGTTATGCATTTCCTGCGGTACATGGCATAAGAATTGGTGCAGCATTTCTGTGACAGCAATGTACCTGTTACCATGTGGCGTGGACTATTAGATGGCACGCGTGTAAATACAGTGTTCAAGACTTATCCGAACTCTTCTGTATGGTAGTTTCTCACTGTCGTCGTGGGACATCAGCTGTATTACAGAACAGCACCATTCCTAGCGTGGAAGTGTTTTACAAAGTGCGGTATCAGTGAAACATACTGCTCCATCCGCAATAAAAAGCTAAAAGCGGGAGCCACAACCAACTTGTGACACAATATACGGCCAAAACGTAAAACATGACAGTTCATTCATAGTTTACAGCAAAAACAGAAAGCAGCCGACCTGTTACCTGTATCAAGGTAATATGCCTTATCTGCTTGTAGCCCTTGAGAACAAAAAAGTTAACACGAAAAATAGGGTTCTCCGACTTCAGTTTTCGCCATTCACTGACTATTCGTAATGTTAAAATAGCGGTGTGAACCCCTATTACAACATGATTTTTGTGCTGTTTAAAAAAATTAGAATTAATAGGAGAATACTGGTGATTTTTTGTAGTAGTCAATTACTTATCGCCGCGCGGGGAAGCCGCGCGGTCAGAGGCGTCTTGTCACGGTCCGTGCGCTTCCCCCGTCAGAGGTTCGAGTCCTCCCTCGGGTATGTGTGTGTGTGTTGTCCTTAGCATAAGTTAGTTTAAGTTCGATTAAGTAGTACGTAAGCTTAGGGACCGATGACCTCAGCAATTTGGTCCCATAACACCTTACCACAAATTTCCCAACTTTCCCCACTACTTATCACTTTCGAGAAAATCAGCGAACGGTGACAGGAGTAACTTTTCTTCTTTTTGGCTATTTAATTTGATAGTTTGATTCTGTGTATCTTAAACTGAGGGAGTGAAAATTTTTCAGTCTTTGTTCCATTTCTACTTTTATTACAGGAAGTACCAGCAATAAAAAACCGAAAGTTGGTTATCTCAGAAACCGGTTATTTCGAGCGGTTCTAATAGTCCTGTTAAACTGGCACTGAAAGAAACCGATGTAACCGAAAACCGGTTGTTACAGCGATAACCGCTATTCCTACAGTCCCGTGGATCAACATAGCCTCGCATTCTGTTTATTGACTTCTAAAATACTTATTCAGTACCACACCGAATTCAACTTTTTTTAACACATCGAAAAGTCGGTTGAGTCTGTCGCTACGTCCCCATCTACATAGCTATCCCGCCAGCCATCACACGGCGCATTCCGGAGGCTACTTTGTACCACCATTAGTCATTTCCGTTCCCGTTGCAATCGTAACGGAGCGAGGGAAGAATGGCTATCTGTATGCCTCCGTATGAGCCCTAATTTTTCTTATCTTGCCGTTGCGGTCCTTAAGCGAGATGCACCGAGTGATAACAAAAACCTATAACCGCCAATGTATTACATAGACAATAATCAGGCTGCAGTCCATAAACTTCACGAATCCTATTTACGCTGGGAAAATTTCAAGAATCACGTATTACATAGATGTTAATGAATTATTCTTTCCTATTGTTTCGGCAGCTGATATACATATAAATCACGGGTCATGAGTCCACTTACACCATGCAGGAACAGATCGTAACAAGCACGTGGGCTCACGAACGACCACATACAGAAAAGACAGTGAGAGATATTCAGCATGATTTCTCTGTAAGGTTTCAGAAATCATCCCGACCAAAACTAAGTTTTACGGCGGGAGAAAAAGCTGTTGCATAAAAGGTAAGCCCCGTTCAGGGCGACCTCCAACACGACTGGAAACGTCTATGGAGGCTGCAGCGTCTGCCGAAAGTTCGCTAAAAATCCATTCGTGAGCAGTCATAGGAGATGGGAAATCCATACTCGACATTACAAAACTATATGAAGAATAATACACTACTGGCTATTAAAATTGCTACACCACGAAGATGACGTGCTACAGACGCGAAATTTAACCGAAAGGAAGAAGATGCTGTGATATGCAAATGAATAGCTTTTCAGAGCGTTCACACAAGGTTGGCGCAGGTGGCGACACCTACAATGTGCTGACATGAGGAAAGTTTCCAATCGATTTCTCATACACAAACAGCAGTTGACCGGCGTTGCCTGGTGAAACGTTGTTGTGATGCCTCGGATAAGGAGGAGAAATGCGTACCATCACGTTTAAGACTTTGATAAAGGTCGGATTGTAGAACATCGCTATTGCGGTTTATCGTATCGCGACATTGCTGATCGCGTTGGTCGAGATCCAATGACTGTTAGCAGAATATGGAATCGGTGGATTCAGGAGGGTAATACGGAACGCCGTGCTGGACCCCAACGGCCTCGTATCACTAGCAGTCGAGATGACAGGCATCTTATCCGCATGTCTATAACGGATCGTGCAGTCACGTCTCGGTCCCTGAGTCAACAGATGGGGACTTTTGCAAGACAACAACCATCTGCACGAACAGTTCGACGACGTTTGCAGCAGCATGGACTATCAGCTCGGAGACCGTGGCTGGGGTTACCCTTGACGCTACATCAGAGACAGAAGCGCCTGCGATGGTGTACTCAACGACGAACCTGGGTGCACGAATGGCAAAACGTCATTTTTTCGAATGAATCCAGGCTATGTTTCCAGCATCATAATGGTCGCATCCGTGTTTGGCGACATCGCGGTGAACGCACATTGGAAGCGTGTATTCGTCATCGCCATACTGGCGTATCACCCGGCGTGATGGTGTGGGGTGGCATTGGTTACACGTCTCCATCACCTCTTGTTCGCATTGACGGCACTTTGAACAGTGGACGTTACATTCCAGATTTGTTACGACCCGTGGCTCTACCCTTCATTCGATCCCTGCGAAACCCTAAATTTCAGCAGGGTAATGCACGACCGCAGGGTAATGCACGACCGCGTGTTGCAGGTCCTGTACGGGCCTTTCTGGATACAGAAAATGTTCGATTGCTGCCCTGGCCAGCACTTTCTCCACATCTCTCACAATTTGAAAACGTCTGGTCAATGGTGGCCGAGCAACTGGCTCGTCACAATACGCCAGTCACTATTCTTGATGAACTGTGGTGTCGTGTTGAAGCCGCTTGGGTAGCTGTACCTGTACACGCCATCCAAGCTCTGTTTGACTCAATGCCCAGGCGTATCAAGGCGTATCAAGTCGTATCAAGTCGTATCAAGGCGTATTGATTTATCAGGATCTATGCACCCAAATTGCGTGATAATGTAATCCTATGTCAGTTCTCGTATAATATATTTGTCCAATGAATACCCGTTTATCATCTGCATTTCTTCTTGTTGTAGCAGTTTTAATGGCCAGAAGCGTAGAAGTTAAACGCATTCAAACATTCGTTTCTAAACGAGCTGAGTGGTAATGACTGGTAAAAACGTCATTAGGCTTATGAACGAACGCTCAGTGCCTCTGTACTCTTCCTTGAAGAGGGCAACTGTTTTTCTCGGACGCGTGTGCAAAATATCGCAGTGCATAAGAGAAAAACATTAATTTCTGAAGCAAAAAATAGTTCAAATGGCTCTGAGCACTATGGGACTTAACATCTATGGTCATCAGTCACCTATAACGTAGAACTACTTAAACCTAACTAACCTAAGGACATCACACAACACCCAGTCATCACGGGGTAGTGAAAATTTCTGAAGTAAAGATTATCAACATGTCTATAAAGAATTTGGACACAACCGGCCAGATGTCATGATATGGGCTGCAATGTTTGCAACCCACTTTTTAGGTACAGGTTTCCTTGAGGGTGCTGTGAAACACATTGCGTATGACACCATTTTACGTGGTTGTTTTATTCCACATGTGCAGTATCAGGAACTGCTCGGTCGTGTATGATTCCAGCAGGATGGAGCATCAGCTCACTATACCATTGCCGTTAGAGAATATGAGGTTCAGATGGCTCTGAGCACTATGGGACTTAACTACTGAGGTCATCAGTCCCCTAGAACTTAGAACTACTTAAACCTAACTAACCTAAGGACATCACACACATCCATGCCCGAGGCAGGATTCGAACCTGCGACCGTAGCGGTCACGCGGTTCCAAACTGACGCGCTTAGAACCGCACGGCCACACCGGCCGGCAATACGAGGTTGTTGCTGGATCTGTCTATTTGCCTGCACCTTTGGAGTGGCAGCCCCGACGTCCTGATCTATCATCTTGCGACATTGCATTATGTGGATCCATTAAACAGATGCTGGCTGCCACACGTCGCGAGACAGTTGACAGACTTGACGGCGTAGATCGACGTGCATTTGCTGCCATAACGCCAGTGATGTTGAGGAGAACGGAGAATAATCTCTATTATTATACTTCTGGCCATTAAAATTGCTACACCAAGAAGAAATGCAGATGACAAATATATTATACTAGAACTGACATGTGATTACATTTTTGCGCAATTTGGGTGCATAGATCCTGAGAAATCAGTACCCAGAAAAACCACCTCTGGCCGTAATAACGGCCGTGATACGCCTGGGCATTGAGTCAAACAGAGCTTGGATGGCGTGTACAGGTACAGCTGCCCATGCAGCTTCAACACGATGCCACAGTTCTTCAAGAGTAGTGACTGGCGTATTGTGACGAGCCAGTTGCTCAGCCACCACTGACGAGACGTTTTCAGTTGGTGAGAGATCTGGAGAATGTGCTGGCCAGGGCAGCAGTCGAACATTTTCCGTATCCAGAAAGGCCCGTACAGGACCTGCAACATGCGGTCGTGCATTATCCTGCTGAAATGTAGGGTTTCGCAGGGATCGAATGAAGGGTAGAGGCACGGGTCGTAACACATCTGAAATGTAACGTCCACTGTTCAAAATGCCGTCAATGCGAACAAGAGGTGACCGAGACGTGTAACCAATGGCACCCCATACCATCACGGCGGGTGATACGCCAGTATCGTGATGACGAATACACGCTTCCAATGTGCGTTCACCGCGATGTCGCCAAACAAGGATGCGACCATCATGATGCTGTAAACAGAACCTGGATTCATCCGGAAAATGACGTTTTGCCATTCGTGCACCCGGGTTCGTCGTTGAGTACACCATCACAGGCGCTCCTATCTGTGATGCAGCGTCAAGGGTAACTGCAGCCACGGTCTCCGAGCTGATAGTCCATGCTGCTGCAAACGTCGTCGAACTGTTCGTGCAAATTGTTGTTGTCTAGCAGACGTCCCCATCTGTTGACTCAGGGATCGAGACGTGGCTGCACGATCCGTTACAACCATGCGGACAAGACGCCTGACATCTCGACTGCTAGTGATACGAGGCCGTTGGGATCCAGCACGGCGTTCCGTATTACCCTCCTGAACCCACCGATTCCATATTCTGCTGACAGTCATTGGGTCTCGACCAACGAGAGCAGCAATGTCGCGATACGATAAACCGCAATCGCGATAGGCTACAATCCGACCTTTATCAAAGTCGGAAACGTGATGGTACGCATTTCTCCTCCTTACACGAGACATCACAACTACGTTTCACCAGAAACGCCGGTCAACTGCTGTTTGTGTATGAGAAATCGGTTGGAAACTTTCCTCATGTCAGCACGTTGTAGGTGTCGCTACCGGCGCCAACCTTGTGTAAATGCTCTAAAAAGCTAATCATTTGCGTATCACAGCATCTTCTTCCTGTCGGTTAAATTTCGCGTCTGTAGCACGTCATCTTCGTGGTGTAGCAATTTTAATGACCTGTAGTGTATTTTCTGGTTCTGTGCATTTGCCTGCACGTTTGGAGTAGCAGCCTCGAGGTCCTGATCTATTATCTTGCGACATTACATTATGTGGATCGATTAAACAGAAGTTAGCTGCGACACGTCGCGAGACAGTTGACGGGCTTGACGGTGTAGATGGACGTACATTTACTGCCATCACGCCAGTGATGTTGAGGAGAACGAAGAATCATCTCTATTATTAAAACGATGGTGTACAGACAGGCACTCTGCAATAAATAATAAAAAATAGTCACACTTGCTCAAAGTATTCCTCCGCCATGATCGCTCGTTACTACACTGTGATCATTTACGAATATGTGGACACGCGATGGGGGATTGGCGGGAGGAGGGTGGGGGGCGGGGGTTTATCGTACATCGTGATTACGTACGTTGGCGGCAGTAGAATCTTTCCCCAGTCATTAGTAAATGCTGCTGTTCTCAGTCTTTTCAGTTGTGTTACAGGTGAAGAAAGTCGTATTTGCCCCATGGATTTCGTTTTTAGTTCACGGAACATTTCTGCTACACTTGCGTCTTGATCCAACCTACCGGTAACAATTTGGCAGCACGCCACTGAATTACTTCAATGACTTCCTTTAATCGGACCTGACCGTAATTTTAAACACTCAAACAGTACTCACTCAACAGTACTCAAGAAATGTCACTTTAGTGTTCTGTAAGCGGTGTCCTTTGTAAATAAGCTACACCTTTCTAAAATTCCACCAGTGAATCGGAGTCGACCATTGCCTTCCCTTCTGCCGACCTTACATGCTCGTTCCATTTCATATCTCTCTGCAGCGCTACGCCCGAATACGTATTCGACATAACTGTTCCAAGCTGTACACCGCAAATACTGTATTCGAACATTATAGTATTGTTTTTCATTATGTTCTTTATTAACTTTCTTTTTTCTTCATTTAGAGAAAGCTACCATTTATTACACAAAATACAAATTCTGCCTTAATAACCCTGTGTACTCCTACAGTCATACAGCGACGCCTTCCCCTACACCACAGCGTCATCCGAAAACAGTCAGTTGCTCACGCTGTCCGTGAGATTGTTTATGTACGTAGAGAGTAAAAGCCTTGCCATCACACTTCCCTGGGGCCATTTATCGAGATACCCTTGTCCCTGAATACTTTTCGTCCACGACAACGTACTAGGTTCTCTAATTTAAGAAGTCTTCGAGCCACTCACATATCTCGGAAGCTACTCCTTGTGGTGTTCACCGGCCGCTGTGACCGAGCGGTTCTAGGCGGTTCAGTCCGGAACCGCGCGACCGCTACGGTCGCAGGTTCGAATCCTGCCTCGGGCCTGGATGTGTGTGATGTCCTTAGGTTAGTTAGGTTTAAGTAGTTCTTAAGTTCTAGGGGACTGATGGCCTCAGATGTCAAGTCGCATAGTGCTCAGAGCCATTTGAACCTTGTGGTATTCGTTTACATTCTGCAGAGGCTCACTGTGTCAAACGCTTTCCGGAAATCTATGAATATGGAGTTTACCTGTTGGCCTTCATCCACTGATTCCCAGAATGTCCGGTGAGGAAAGGACAAGCTGAGATTCGCGCGAGTGACGGTTTAGAAATCCGCGCTGATTTTGAACAGAAGCTTTTCTGCCTCAAGGAAATTTATTATATTCGAATTCAGAATATGCTCAAAAATTCTCCAGCAAACCGATTTTAAGGATACTAGTCTGTAATTCTGTGGGTCTGTTATTTTACCCTTCTCAAATACAGGAGACACCTGCGCTTTTTCCCAGTCTCTTGGCACTTTGCGCTGGGCGATGTAAAGATGTAGCGTATGCTGTCATATGAAACAAACAAACAGACATTTGCCTGCTGTTCTTTTTTTTTTTAATCGGAACCGTCTTTCCCGACACTTTTTTGGTGGAAAAAACTCGCCACTTTCAGCCGCTTGTGCAGTGGAGGTAAACATGCTTCGTCAGTGGAGTTGAGTGGATCGCGCCGTCTCCAACCGTGGGCGAGACATTGCGCCTTGTGTCTGCTGCGTAGGCTGTCAACTCGCCTCGAAACGTCATTTCAGTCTTATATCGTAAGCACGTTGTCATCTCGCGGCACGACGAGTTATCAGCACGGAAAGCGAACTGGCGTACGGCCTAGCAACGTCGTTGTTCAGACATTCAGCCACTATCGCGAGACAAAACATCGAAGATCTTCCACATAGTAGTCACCCTTAGTCAGCACCAGTTGACGACCGCTGCCTACAAGAGTGAAGGCCAACTGCGTTGGCTTTTTGGAGGAATCTAGGAGGGCTCTATCGATCTAGACAATTCTCAGCCATCTTCACGCAATCTATTTGGCCTCTAGGTGTCCACTGCGATGAACTGTACAAACTCCCTCAGTACCGTGGTGCTCGAAGAAAATGGGCATGGGAATGCTTCGAATGGTACCTGATTCAATGACGTGGGGTTCTTTTCACCGAAAAGACTGACGCCATAAGAGTGTAATAGAAGGTTGCAGGTACTAACGCACGTCTCTCGATTGCAGCTCGCAGGATCCCATGGGAAGTAGGATAGTCGCGTTTCTGCGCGGTGTCATCGCTTTCCAGAGATATCTGAGTGCTCCGCGTCGTTGCAGAAGCCGTCATCACTCACTGAATGACCTCAGGAGGGCAGCCGTCGACGAGTGTTACAGGCGGCTTCGTCCCGACCACATGGTGAACAGCACATCAAGAAGGAGTGAAACATTTTACAATGCAAGTAGTGAAGCAACTCGGAATTCAGCTTTACCCAGCAGCACATTCTGCTTTCACTGATGTGCAAATATGTGCAATTTCAAATTGACTGCCTTTACTTTGGTAGCGTCTTGCTTTTGTTTCATAGTTTTTAAATTAAATTTTCCCTGAGAAATTTAACTCTCTAGTTTATCTACGATAACGTTGTAAACTGAAGAAGTGAATTAAAATTTGTGCTGCGGCCGGGACTTGAACCCGGGTCTTCTTGCTTACTAGGTAAGGTACTTGACTTGGGTAGTTCGTGCAGCTTCGTTGACAATATTGCTCCGATGGGACAGCCGGCACGGTAGCTCAGCGTGTTCGGACAGAGTGTTAGCTGCCCTCTGTAATAAAAAAAACTGAGTGAATGGATCAATATCGAACTTCAATGGGCGTCAAGGGACGTCCGGCACGAACAGTTGCAACGAACTATAACGAACAAAATCAACGCCGGCACGGTAGCTCAGCGTGTTCGGTCAGAGAGTTTAGCTACCCTCTGTGATAAAAAACTGAGTAAACGGATCAACGAACAACCTGAACGAGTGTCATCGGACGTCCGATACGAACAAATTCAACGAACCATATAGAACAAAATGAGATTTAAAAAAAAATGTTGTAATGGTCAGCATATCTGCCTCGTAAACAAAATAAACAGGGTTCGAGTCCCGGCTGCAGCACAAATTTTAATTCATTTCTTCAGCTTCCAACGTTTTCATAGTTTTGTTTCACAGTTTAAATGCACGCAGGCTCTCTATAGCAGAAGCAAAGTCAAGACCTTTAGTGGGTATCTTTTCAACTGCATATTGGTTTCCTATGAGCCCTGCACAGAGCCGAGTATTCGCAAAGCATAGCGGACAAGCCGACTAGTGTGGCGTCGTAAGTTCGTTTCAAGGCCCGTATATCTCGTGGGCCCCGTGTATTTGTAGAGTGTACGTAAGCACAATGGACGCGTTTATACTGTAATCCTATGTCTGTAGCGGGGCCCACGACAAATACGGGACGTTAAATGAACTTGTGACGCCGCACTAGTCGGTTTGTCCGCACACTTCGCGAACGCTCGGCTCGATGCAGGACCCACGGGAAATCTATATGTAATTGAAGTGGCACCCATTAAAGGTCTTAATTCTTTCGTTTGCTATTGAGAGCTCGCATGCATTTAAATGCGCAGTGAAGAATTATTTAACTCGTCTGCTATAGTCACTCGCTTCCCTCCGGAGGCGGCTGCTAACCTGCGGTGTCTCATGCTGTGACGTACGCTCCATGGTCTGTCTTTCTCATGGGGCTCGGTTTGCATTAAATGATCAAGATGAGATCAATGAAATCCGGTGCCGGCGCATAGCCTACTCGTCGCGAATAGAGCTACGAGGGCTTTCCGTGGCGTTTCCGATCCTTTTGTAGGTGACCCAGGTACCTTGAGAATTCCACCTACGCGGGTTTGCACCGTGAGTTTTCCGACCAGAGCTGATCCACGCCAGTCCTTCACCGCAGCGGATGTGTTATCACCGTCCGTCAGGCAGTGCCGTCGCCGACTGCCGTTGCTTCCGTATAGTTCCGCACGCCCAAGCAACCTGACTCCTATACGCCGTGAGTAAAAACAATTGCAACAACGAAAGAGAAGCCGTATTTTCTCAAGGATGGTCATCGCTGCCGGGTGCACAGTAAATGTGATGAGTATATCAATTCCCTGTGCGTGAATTCCCATCTCAGTAAGTGCTGAGGCCATTTAAAAATTGCTAATGGCAGAATCTTGGCTCAACACCAACATTATCACCCACCTGACGCAGCAGATATGCAGATTAAGAAACGAAAGTGTTACTCCAGGAAAAGAGTCAGTGAAGAAAAGAAAGTGCCAGTTTTCCTAATTTTAAAGAGGAATTTAAAGATTTGAAAAATAAAGGTCTAGATTTCGAAGAAAATATGCAAAATCATGAGAACTCCAAGACTGCATTCTGTAAAGCAAGAAGGGAAGCTAGTTAGTTAGTTAGTTACATGTTCCATGGATCATTTGAAGGATTCTTTAATCGAAATGATCTGGAACGAGTCAGTTTACAGGATATCTGCAAGTGATTCAAGTTAACATTAAAGAACGCATTATTATTTTAGTCCTACACATCAAACTACACTTAAAAGCAAGGTTTTTTTCCTTTTACTAATTACTAGTTTCTTCAGCAGAAATTTGTCAATGGACAGATGGGATTCTCCAGGAGAAATTATTTAAAATTAGATTTAAAGCTTGGTTTGATACCTGTCACACATTTTATGTTATTGGGAAAATGACCAAAGATTTTTGTTGCAGCATACTAAACTCCGTTCTGAGCTTCTGTGAACTATAATAATGGGCAATAAAGGCCATTTTTCCCTCTAGTGTTGTAGGTATGTACATCATTGTTCGTCTTCAGTTGTGACGGATTAGTTATGTCGAATTTCATTAGTGAGTATATGTACTGTGACGATGCAGTTAAAATGCCTATACCCTTGAAGAGGAATCTACATGACGTGCGTGGGTAAACACCACATATTATTCCTACTGCTCTCTTTTGTGTAATCAGTACTTTTCTTCTAAGTGATAAGTTAGCCCATAAAATTACTCCATAACACGTCACTGAGTAGAAATATGTCAGCTGGTTGATTCGTTTGTTTCCAAGAATAACAATTAGACGAAGAGCAAATGTAGCTGAACATAATTGTTTAAGAAGCTCAGTAATATGCTTCTTCCAGTTCAAGCTTTCATTCATATGTACGCCCAAAACTTTTGGACATTCTACCCTATTTAGTGGCTTCTGCTCATGTGCTACATCAGTTGTTAATATGACTCTATTTGTTGTACAGAACTGAATACAATGTGCTTCTTCCTAAATTTAGGGAGATGCCATGTTCTCAGAACCCATATATATATATATATATATATATATAATTTTTTTTAAAGTATCCTTTATCATCTCTTCTGTTACTTTACCTGCAATGGGGTTTATTGTGAAACTTTGTGTCATCTGCAAAAAGTATCAATTCTGCTTGTTGAATGTCAAGTGGATGGCTACCCACATATACAAGTAATAGAATTGAACCCAAAAACGAACCCTATGGGACTCCCTTCGTGATTCCTCCCCAATCAGCAAGTTTTTTTTTACCCCTTCTACATCTACATCGATACTCCGCAAGCCACCTGACGGTGTGTGGCGTCATTGTTTGAATTATTGAGCACAACTTTTAGAATTCTGTTTATTAAGTATGGTTCAAACATGCTGTGCATAAAGCCATTAACTCCATAAAGCTTGAGTTTTTCTAAGAGAGTACCACGATCTACAGAATAAAACGCCTTGGAAAGATGCAAAAAATCCACTGGCGATATTTTATTATTTAAGGCTTGTATTATTTGATGGGCGAATGTATAACGAGCATTCTCAGTCGAGCAAGCCTTCTGTAATCCAAGCTGTGCTACGTTAAGTACGTTGTTTCCACTGAAGTGTGTTACTACTCTTGAGTGCATTACTTTTTCGAATGTCGGAAGAAGATGTCAATAAGACAACTGAACGATAATCGCTTAACTCTGTCTTATCACCTTTCTTATGAAGAGGTTTAACAACTGTGTATTTTAACCTGTATGGGAAAGTTTCCTGTGCCAGTGAAACATTGCACATATCACTAAGCACATTACTTATTAAGCTGGAACAACTTTTCAGAATTCTGCTAGAAATTCCATCATCACTACATGAGCTTTTGTTTTTTAAAATTTTTATGACTGTATTAATTTCAGCGAAGAATGTAGGCGTTACTTCTAGTTGCTTAAAGTATTGTGGAATGACATTGTTAATTCATTCTCCCGTTTCTTCTACTGAATCACTTAATCTTAATTTTACTGGTGATCGTTAAAAGTACTTGCAACTTGTGAATTATCAGTGACAACAAGGTAATTTAGCTATCGGGGAAACTTATAACCCTGGCACTAATTAGTTCAGAGATTCAACTGAGCGAAGGTATTTTGGAATTAACTGAAAGTAATAATTCTTTTGAAAAGTAACAGTAGGTCTGACCCTGAAAAATAATCCTGGTGTTCGCTTCTGAAGCTACGGAGAAAATCCTGTGTAAAAACAGAACTGCTCTTGTGGACGGGACATTTGACAGTTGGCCGAAACAATTCAGACACCTGTTCGCCGTACACATTGACATCAGAAGCATAGAAGAAGAGACGAAGTATGCCCTGTTTTATTTGCTCTGATCCCAGACAAATGCCAAAATACATATGAAAGACTTTTTTTCTGCATTGAAACATAATATGCCTGGGTGATCACCGAAAACTGCAGTGGTGGGCTTTGAAACAGATATAATTAAAGTTATGCAAACAGTGTACCCCGAAACATCCCTTTCTAGTCACAGTTCTCCTTACAAGCGGTGCCTGTGGAAGAAAATACAAGAACAGGAATTAACAGAGGATACAGAGACAGTGAAGAAGTCCGGCTGTTTCGCCGCATGTGTGCTGCAGTGACACATCTTCCACCAAACAGTGCTGATGAATCGCGGTTGATAATAACGGAGGAAATGATCAGTGGAGGAAAGGTCGTGAAGCTAGCAGACTATTTTATTAGTCAACCAATGGATGGAAAATCCTAGTATACCAGCTGAAATGTGTAAGTGCAGACCAGATGTGGCTTGAATTCAAAGAAATAGTATCGGCAATAATTGAAAGATTTACACCAAATAAATTAATAAACGACGGAGTTTATCCTCCTTCGTACACAAAACGGATCAGGACACTGTTGCAGAAACATCGAAAAAGATGCCAAATTTAAACGGACGCAAAAATCTCCAAATTGGCAATCTTTTACAGAAGCTCGAAATTTAGCACGGACTTCAGTGCGTGAGCTTATAATAGTTTCCACAACGAAACTTTGTCTCGAAACCTTGCGAAAAATCCAGAGAGATTCTGGTCAATGCCTTCTCCGCGCGACAGCAGTGGAAATACTATCGACGACAGTGCCGCCACTTCAGAGTTACGAAACACAGCTTTCGGAAATACCTTCACCAAAGAAGACGAATCGAGAACAGCTGCCAACATGAGTGACGTAGAAGTAAGTATCCTCGGAGTAGTGAAGCAACTTAAATCACTTAACAAAAGCAAGTCTTCTGGTTCGGACTGTATACCACCTAGGTTCCTTTCAGAGTATGTTGGTACAATAGCTCCATACTTAACAAGCGTATAAAACCGTTCGCTCTACGAAAGATCCGTACCAAAAACTGGAAACTTGGGCAGGTCACGCCAATATTCAAGAAAGGTAGTAGGAGTAACCCACTAAATCAACGCCGATATGCAGCAGGATTGAGGAACATATATTGTGTTCGAACGTTATGAATTATCTCGAAGAGAACGATTTATTGACACACAGTCAATACGGATTTGGAAAACATCGTTCTTGTGAAACACAACTAGCTCTTTACTCACATGATGTGTTCAGTGCTAGAGATTTCAGATTTATTCTGTATTTCTAGATTTCGAAAAGGATTTTGACACTGTACCACATAGCGACTGGTAGTGAAGTTGCGTGCTTATACAATATCGTTTCAGTTATGTGACTCGATTCGTGATTTCCTGTCAGAGAGGTCATAGTTCGTAGTAATTGACGGAAATTCATCGAATAAAACAGATGGGATTTCTGGTGTTCCCCAAGGTAGTGTTATAGGCCCTTTTTCTGTTCCTTATCTAAATAAAAGATTTAGGAGACAATCTGATCAGCCGTCTTCGGTTGTCTGCAGACGATGCTGTCGTTTATCGGCTAGCAAAGTCATCAGAATATCAAAAGAAATTGCAAAACGATTTAGAAAAGATAGCTGAATGGTCCAAAAATTGACAATTGACCCTACATTACGAAAGGTGTGGGGTCATCCACATGAGTACTAGAAGGAATCCGTTAAACTTCAGTTACACGATAAATCAGTCAGATCTAAAGGCCGTAAATTCAACTAAATACTCAGGAATTACAATTACGAACAACTTAAATTGGAAGAAACACATAGAAAATATTATGCGGAAGGCTAACCAAAGACTACGTTTTATTGGCAGGACACTTAGGAAATGTTGCAGGTCTACTAAGGAGACTGCCTACACTATGCTTGTCCGTCCTCTTTTAGAATACTGCTGCATGGTGTGATCCTTACCAGATAGGACTGACAGAGAACACTGAGACAGTTCAAAGAAGGGCAGCACGTTTTGTATTATCTGGAAATAGGAGACCGTCACTGAAATGATACAGGATTTCCGGTGGACATCATTAAAACAAAGACATTTACCGTTGCGGCAGAAACCTCTCACGAAATTTCAGCCACCAATTTTCTCCTCTGAATGCGAAAATATTTTGCTGACGCTGACCTACACAGGAAGAAACGATCATCAAATGAAATAAGGGAAATCAGAGCTCCCATGGAAAGATATAAGTGTTGTTTCTTTTCCGCGGGCTTTACGAAACGGAATAATAGAGAATTATTGGAGGGTGGTTCGATGAACCTCTGTCAGGCACTTAAGTGTGATTTGCAGAGTATCCATGTAGATGTAGATGTATTTTTAACCGACGGCATAGGATCACTGTCGACGATTGGCACACGAAACTAAAGTCCTCAGTGAATCAAAACCATCCGAGTGTATGTATATGGCAAATAATCTGACGGAGAAAGCACACGAAATTAAAAACCATTGCACTGTCCTGACTCTTCAAAAAGGAAGTAAACGAACTTTAAAAGGAATTGTAGGAGTATATAACGACTTGGGGCATGTAAGGTGTTTTCTTACAAAAAATTGAGTTAGAAATTAAAATTCATAAAGTACTAGTTGCAGTGCCCGGCGTTGCCCGGTATGTTTAATATCTGCCTCACGAAGTGATTGGCCCTGTATATCGCTGTTGGTTTTAATAAGGAAAATAACTGTTAAACACGGACCAAAATATCTTCTAAGATATACATCGTATGTAACAATGGCAACTAACCGATAAATGAGAGTTTTCAATCACGTTTCTGTCAAATTCTCGAGCCTTCGCTTGTCCCGCGATCTAATGACATCTGACATCTATCTACAAGATGGGTATTGCCGCTGTAACTTATTCTCGCGATAGGAATTACTGTCATTTTACCACGATATATTTCGCAATTAATGTCCCATTAATTTTCGCCATTGTTTCATCTTTATGTAGAAATTTCAAGTAAATCGGCCAAAAGCTTTTATAGATTTTTGGTATCACACATACGTTTCATGTCAGATTACGAGATCTTATGTTGACAGTTATCTCCCTCTTGTCTCGAAGATAAAGTGGGCAAAATTTTATCAAGATCGGACTAAAACTGTAATTTGTATGAATTATAAACAAACAAACGGACACTCAGACGTTTACTCTTTGCTGCTGTAATGTGGTACAAAGAAAAAAGAGTAGAAAAATAAAAAATAGAAAGGTAAAAATAAAAAATACTTTAAACATGCCTATGTACTACACTCCTGGAAATGGAAAAAAGAACACATTGACACCGGTGTGTCAGACCCACCATACTTGCTTCGGACACTGCGAGAGGGCTGTACAAGCAATGATCACACGCACGGCACAGCGGACACACCAGGAACCGCGGTGTTGGCCGTCGAATGGAGCTAGCTGCGCAGCATTTGTGCACCGCCGCCGTCAGTGTCAGCCAGTTTGCCGTGGCATACGGAGCTCCATCGCAGTCTTTAACACTGGTAGCATGCCGCGACAGCGTGGACGTGAACCGTATGTGCAGTTGACGGACTTTGAGCGAGGGCGTATAGTGGGCATGCGGGAGGCCGGGTGGACGTACCGCCGAATTGCTCAACACGTGGGGCGTGAGGTCTCCACAGTACATCGATGTTGTCGCCAGTGGTCGGCGGAAGGTGCACGTGCCCGTCGACCTGGGACCGGACCGCAGCGACGCACGGATGCACGCCAAGACCGTAGGATCCTACGCAGTGCCGTAGGGGACCGCACCGCCACTTCCCAGCAAATTAGGGACACTGTTGCTCCTGGGGTATCGGCGAGGACCATTCGCAACCGTCTCCATGAAGCTGGGCTACGGTCCCGCACACCGTTAGGCCGTCTTCCGCTCACGCCCCAACATCGTGCAGCCCGCCTCCAGTGGTGTCGCGACAGGCGTGAATGGAGGGACGAATGGAGACGTGTCGTCTTCAGCGATGAGAGTCGCTTCTGCCTTGGTGCCAATGATGGTCGTATGCGTGTTTGGCGCCGTGCAGGTGAGCGCCACAATCAGGACTGCATACGACCGAGGCACACAGGGCCAACACCCGGCATCATGGTGTGGGGAGCGATCTCCTACACTGGCCGTACACCACTGGTGATCGTCGAGGGGACACTGAATAGTGCACGGTACATCCAAACCGTCATCGAACCCATCGTTCTACCATTCCTAGATCGGCAAGGGAACTTGCTGTTCCAACAGGACAATGCACGTCCGCATGTATCCCGTGCCATCCAACGTGCTCTAGAAGGTGTAAGTCAACTACCCTGGCCAGCAAGATCTCCGGATCTGTCCCCCATTGAGCATGTTTGGGACTGGATGAAGCGTCGTCTCACGCGGTCTGCACGTCCAGCACGAACGCTGGTCCAACTGAGGCGCCAGGTGGAAATGGCATGGCAAGCCGTTCCACAGGACTACATCCAGCATCTCTACGATCGTCTCCATGGGAGAATAGCAGCCTGCATTGCTGCGAAAGGTGGATGTACACTGTACTAGTGCCGACATTGTGCATGCTCTGTTGCCTGTGTCTATGTGCCTGTGGTTCTGTCAGTGTGATCATGTGATGTATCTGACCCCAGGAATGTGTCAATAAAGTTTCCCCGTCCTGGGACAATGAATTCACGGTGTTCTTATTTCAATTTCCAGGAGTGTATGTGTATAGTCAGTCGTAAGACAAACGTGAAGGAATGTTCTTACCACAAAACGTTCGGCGGCAGAGTACCCCCCCCCCCCCAAAGGGTGCCGCGGATGAAAACCAAAAAGGTTCTGCCATGAAATGAAACCACGTTCCAGACCATCACCCCTGGATTCTTTAGGGCTGTGTGGTGGGCGACACTCAGGCCGGTATCCCACCGCTGCCGGGCTGCTTCCAGACACGTTTTCGCTGTTCATAAGGGCTCAGTTCGAAGCGGGACTCATCACTGATGACAATTCTACTTCAGTCAATGAGATTCCAGGCCGAATATGCCCGACACCACTCCAAAGAGGCTTTTTCGTGTACGTAAGTCAATGTCAGTCGTCGCACCGGGCTCCGTGTGCTCGGCTCCCTTTCTATGAGCCGCCTATTAATGGTCGCTGTGGTCGCTGATGCACCAATTACACGTCTGATCTACGACAATGATGAGGGCCTCTCTGACGTTTGCTCGGTGCTCTCGTACCGTCGTCTCCCTCCTTTCGGATTTTTTGCTCCACAGCCTCAAGTTTAGGCTTTAATCAGAAGCCAATAAATAAATAGTCATGTCGCAAAGTGAGTTATACCTATATTTTTGTTGTTTTATTCTGCGGTATTCTACGTGGAGCAGTTTTGTTTTAAACTTCACTGTACTTTCTTTATTTTAGACTGACCTCAAGACCTCATTATTTTAGATTGACCTCAAGAAGAATATAATAATTCCAATCCCAAAGAAAGAAAGTTTAGACAGATGTGAAAATTACCGACCTATCAGTTTAATAAGTCACAGCTGCAAAATACTAACGCGAATTCTTTACAGGCGAATGGAAAAACTGGTAGAAGCCGACCTCGGAGAAGATCAGTTTGGGTTCCGTAGAAATATTGGAACACGTGAGGCAATACTGCCCCTACGACTTATCTTAGAAAATAGATTAAGGAAAGGCAAACCTACGTTTCTAGCATTTGTAGACTTAGAGAAAGCTTTTAACAATATTGACTGGAATACTCTCTTTCAAATTCTCAAGGTGGCAGGGGTAAAATACAGGGAGCGAAAGGCTGTTTACAATTCGTACAGAAACCAGATGGCAGAGTCGAGGGACATTAAAGGGAAGCAGTGGTTCTGAAGGGAGTGAGACAGGGTTGTAGCCTCTCCCCGATGTTATTCAATCTGTATATTGAGCAAGCAGTAAAGGAAACAAAAGAAAAATTCGGAGAAGGTATTAAAATCCATGGAGAAGAAATAAAAACTTTGAGGTTTGCCGATGACATTGTAATTCTGTCAGAGACAGCAAAGGATTTGGAAGAGCAGTTGAACGTAATGGAGAGGGTCTTGAAAGGAGGCTATAAGATTAACATCAACAAAAGCAAAATGAGGATAACGGAATGTAGTTGAGTTAACTCGGGTAATGCTGAGGGAATTAGATTAGGGAATCAGACACTTAAAGTAGTAAAAGAGTTTTGCTATTTGGGGAGCAAAATAACCGATGATGGTCGAAGTAGAGAGGATATAAAATGTAGACTGGTAATGGCAAGGAAAGCGCTTCTGAAGAAGAAAAATTTGTTAACATCGAGTATAGATTTAAGAGTCAGGAAGTCGTTTCTGAAAGTATTTGTATGGATTGTAGCCATGTATGGAAGTGAAACATGGAAGATAAATAGTTTGGACAAGAAGAAAATAGAAGCTTTCGAAATGTGGTGCTACAGAAGAATGCTGAAGATTAGATGTGTAGCTCACATAACTAATGAGGAGGTATTGAATAGAATTGGGGAGAAGAGGGGTTTGTGGTACAACTTGACTAGAAGAAGGGATCGGTTGGTAGGACATGTTCTGAGGCATCAAGGTATCACCAATTTAGTATTGGACGGCAGCGTGGAAAGTAAAAATCGTAGAGGGAGACCAAGAGATGAATACAATAAGCAGATTCAGAAGGATGTAGGTTGCGGTAGGTACTGTGAGATGAAGAAGCTTGCACAGGATAGAGTAGCATGGAGAGCTGCATCAAACCAGTCTCAGAACTGAATACCACAACAACAACAAACAAGGACTGACCGATTTTGCGTGTCTTCGTTAGAACTGTTGACTTTGAAACCATATTGCTTGAAATGTATGTATCGGATGTAAATGAAATTTTAGTAGGTTATAGGCACATATATTGGTAGTGGAAACCTCAAATTACAGAATTTTTCAGTCACCCAAAAAAAAGTTCTTACGATTTTTCTAACATAATCTTCTTCTCAGCCGAGGATAAACATATAACAGAAAGCGTGGGTTTGTTTTTCAGGTGTCTCTCGTGGCTGTAAGAAGCTGCAACCACTGTGACTGTACCGTGTGGTAATAAAGAGTAATATGGAAGAGTGGTTGTGTGCGTGATGGACGGTGCTATTAGCAGCGCACACGATTGTGAAACTGACTGCAGCGTTGTCGTGTGCCGTTAGCTACTCCTGGCGTTTGAGAAACGGAATGGCAGTGACCTTGCTTCGCCTGCATGCTTTTGCTACTGCCTCATTGTCTCCATCGTAGTATCAAGATGCCTCCGAGACCACTTTTGTCAGCCGGTGAACTTGCAATGGTTTTTAGCATTATTTATTTCTTCCGTTATGAGGGGTAGAAACAAGGGGGCAGAAAGTTTCCTGTGTATCAGAAAGTGACCCACTGCCTTGGAATATTGTTGTCGTCAGCGAAGAGAGTAGGACCTGCTTCAAAGGAGAATGATGAAAATATATCATCCAAGTCAAAGAAAAAACAGTGTGTTTGCCCGGTGGTTCCGAAAATCAAACTCAATGATTCTACTTTGAGTGCAATACCAAGATCTAATCACAATTTTTGCATGAATAAAACCCTCCATCTGAAACTGGTGGAAAATACGGCAGATTTTTTCGATATTTCAATCCCTACCCTTTTGAAAGTAGTTAAAAGTTTCTGGTTCTGTTTTAAAAAAAACTAATAAGCATTCTAAGGCAGACTGTATCAGCTGCTGAATCCCGACATACATTCCTTAGAAGAATGGGAGTGCTACGAACACAGGGTTACAAGATTTCTTTACGGACGAGCCATGGCGCGGACACTATCACAGAATGAAATATGAGTGGCAAGAAAACGTAGTTGATTCTTTAGTAAATTGCTGTGACTACTATTATCAATATCGAGGATACACTCAGCTAATTTATGGATGGTTACGGGGGTTCAAGACACCGTCTGGAGATAGGAAAAACATCATAATTTACACATCGAAAATGAAGAAGGTTTTCTTGCCGGTACAGAACTTTGTTGTACTGTGAAGAAAGGAACAGTAGATCCCCACAACGGAATGGATTTGGCTCATTATGAAGAATGGTTCAGGGAAATCTTGAGTTTATTGCCCCAAAGATCAGCTGTGGTTATAACTCAATAGCTGAATTATACGATGGTCAACCCTTCAAACAAAATTCCTAGCATGTCATGGCTGAAATATGAAATCCAATCTTGGATAACATCAAAAAATATTTCAGTGACACCTGGACTATTTTTGTAAATTTACTAAGGCAAAGCTGATCCTCCCAGCCATGCCGATTTGTCAAACACGTAAAAACGCCGGAACAAGTAACCAAACTACTTCGATCAGATGTAAAACTTACTTGGTTAACAGTGGCTCCTTGCGACCTTAATCCAGTTAAGAATATATGGGCTTATGTAAAGGGAAAAAGCAGCAAAGACGAATATGGGTGACACATTGGGAAAGCATTTAATGCTTTTTTGCCGAGAAGCTTTACGTGCTGCAATTCCAGAACTCTGGGAGAAGTGTATTAAGCGTGATGGAAAATTGAAGACAACTACTGAGAGTGAGATAAACTATCCGAAAATGTCCCTCATATCGAACAGTCACAATCAACATGAATGGCAGCATTTCCGATTCATCGGAACATTTTAGTATTTCAGATGAAGTATACTGGTAGATATAATTAGTTTAAAATCTGTAAATAATGTAAATAGCTCTTCTAAAAATTGAACAGTCTGACGTCTCTAAATGGATGCAAGCAATTGTAAATCTGACATTGGAGGTCAAAACGCTCAGTAGAAAAAATGATGGAATATGGATTTTTATACGACAAAAGTGAATCAAGGCCTGAAAGTAAAAACAGTTCTGTGTTCTCTCCGTGCAGCCAAAACTCTTATGTCTGCTTGCGGCAACGTAGCACTCGATTCGGCTAGTGTGCCCGCTGCCGCTCGCACGGTCAAACACACACCAACCACTCCTCAATATTACTCTTTACAAAATCCGTGTAGCACGGTATGGTGACAATGGCTGCAGCTTCTTACAACCACGAAAGATAACTTCAAAATAAATCCATGCTTTCTGTTATATGTTTGTCCTGGGTTGAGGAAAAGGCTACTTAGGAAAAATCGTAAGAACTTTTTTTTTTAGTTGAGTGAAAAATCCTGTAACTTTGAGACTTCCAGCACAAAAATATGTGCCTATAATCTACTAAAATGTCATTAACATCGGACGAATATGTTTCAAGATATATAGTTTCAAATTGAACAGTTCTTAACGAAGACGCCCAAAACCGGACAATCCTTACTACAATATAAAATAAATAAAAATACTGAAGTTCAAAACCAAGTTGTTCCATACAGCCCACAGCAAAATGAAACAAGAAAAGTATTAGTATAACTAGCTTTGCGGTAGACCTATTGGTTCGCTTGTAACTGAAGCCTCCATGATAAAGAAAACGATAGCAGATAGACCGCTTCTTTCTTGATGCTGTGTTCGGTCATGGTTCCCCCACTGCTGCCAACTACGTCCAACAGCGGCACCGTTCCTGTTCAAATGTCGAGCGATTCGCCGATTGCTCCAACGGACGTCTTTGAGTTCATCTACAAGTCTTTTCTCATATGCTAATATCTGTGTATATTGTTCACAGGCCTGTCTACGAGACATAGTTACTGTTCAGCTGAGTACATGGAATATAATTGTCAAAGATTTTAGGAATTTTATTTACTGGTATCGAATGTGTCCTGTTTACTATCGGTGCCAGCTGCACGATGAAACTGCTCTGCAGAGCAACACATTCATCCATTAGCGGCCGAAGTTTAAAATTCCGCATTTTCCGCCAGCACCTGTATGAAAACAGATTTGTGACCAATTTGCATAACTCCTACTACCACGCGACCACCCTCCACCATGGACACAGTCATGACCAGGAAATGTCGCGTATCTGTTAGTCGGGTATGGAATCAGTACAACAGATGGGCCGATGTGGAGAGGTGATAGAAAGGTAGAAGGGAGCTATCGTGTTTGGGCGTGCCCAATAGCACACCGTGAATGAAGCTGGCCGATTTGTTGGTGAATCACCGTCTACTGTCTAACTAACGTGTTTGCAAGGAATGTAGAACCATCGCAACCGGTTTTCGAGTGCACATTGATACGGGAACGACATGGATTGGACATTTACACTGAGGTGACAACAGTCAAAAAAATGGTTCAAATGCCTCTGAGCACTATGGGACTTAACATCCGAGGTCATCAGTCCCCTAGAACTTAGAACTACTTAAACCTAACTAACCTAAGGACATCACACACATCCATGCCCGAGGTAGGTTTCGAACCTGCGACCGTAGCAGTCGCACGGTTCCGGACTGAAGCGCCTAGAACTGCTAGGCCACAGCGGCTGACAAAAGTCATGGGTAACGATATGCACATATACAGATGGCGGTAAAATGGCAGTGCGTTGGCGAAGCTGTCATTTATACTCATGTGGGTCATGTGAAAAGGCTTCCGACGTGATTATGGCCCCACGACGGGAATTAAGAAACTTGGAACACGGAATGGTAGTTGGAGCTGGACTCATAGGACATTCCATTTCGGAAATCTTTAGACGGTTCGTTATTCCGAGATCCACAGCGTCAAAAGTGTACCGAGAATACCACATTTCAGGCACTGTCTCTTACCACGGGCAACGCAGTGGCCGACGGTCTTCACTAAACGACCGATAGCAGCGGAATTTGCGTAGAGTTGTCAGTGCTAACAGACAAGCAACACTGTGTGAAGTAACCGCAGAAATATATGTGGGACGTACGACGAACGTATTCGTTACAGAATTTGTCGTTAATTAGTAATTTGTCTGAAGTAAGAGTGATTTCAGGTGTGCCGCAGGGGAGTGTCGTAGGACCGTTGCTACTCACAATATATATAAATGACTTTGTGGATAACATCGGAAGTTCACTGAGGCTTTTTGCGCATGATGCTGCAGTATATAGAGCTGTTGTAACAATGGAAAATTGTACTGAAATGTAGGAGGATCTGCATCGAATTGACGCCTTATGCAGGGAATGGCAATTGAATCTCAATTTAAGTGTAATGTGCTGCGAATACATAGAAAGGAAGATCCTTTATCATTTAGCTACAATATAGCAGGTCAGCAACTGGAAGCAGTTATCTGCGAGTAGGCATTAGGGGTGATTTAAAATGGAATGACCATATAAAATTAATCGTCGGTAAAGCAGATGCCAGACTGAGATTCATTGGAAGAATCCTAAGGAAATGCAACCCGAAAACAAAGGAAGTAGGTTACAGTACACTTGCTCGCCCACTGCATGAATACTGCTCAACCTTCACCGAGGAGTCAAGCAGTACATTGCTCCCTCCTACGTATATGTCGCGAAGAGACTATGAGGATAAAATCATAGAGATTAGAGTCCACACAGAGGCATATCGACAATCTTTCTTTCCACGAACAATACGAGACTGGAATAGAAGGGAGAACCGTAGAGGTACTCAAAGTACCCTCCGCAGCACATCGTCAGGTGGCTTGCGGAGTATGGATGGAGATGTAGATGTAATTGGCTATGGAAGCAGACGTCCGACGCGACTGCCTTTGCTAACAGCACAACATCGCCTGCAGCGTTTCTCCTGCGCTCGTGATGATATCAGTTGGACCCTAGACAACTGGAAAATGGTGACCTTCTCAGATGAGTCCCTATTTCAATTGGTAAGAGCTGATGGTAGGGTTCGAGTGTGCCACAGACTCCACAAAGATTGTCAACAAGGCACTATGCAAGCTGGTGGTGGTATACATGGACAGGACTGGGTCCTCAGATTCAGCTGAACTGATTATTAACTGGAAGAGGTAATGTTCTGGCACTTGGAGACCATTTGGAGCCATTCATGGACTTCATGTTCCCAAGTAACGATACGCCATTCACCTGGCTACAACTGTTCGCGATTTGTATGTAGTGCATTCTGGACATTTCGAACAGAACATTTGGCCACCCAGATCGCCCGACATCATGTCCGTCGAGCATTTATGGCACATAATGGAGTGGTCAGTTTGCGCACAAAACCCTACACCGGCTACACTTTCACAATTATGGATGACTATAGAGCCAGCGTGGCTCAATATTTCTGCAAGGGCCTTTTAATAACTTGTTGAATCCATGCCACACCGAGTTGCGGCACTATACCGGGCAAAAGGTGGCCCGACACGATATTACGAGGTATTCCTAACGTGCAGTTCAGGCTGCAGGCGATGTTTTTCGGTATTTCTCGCAGTGTGACTTGGGACTACTGATTTAGATTACCGTGACCATGTTCAGGGATGTGATTCTTCAGTTTCTCGCGACGCATTTGTTGATCGATCAGTCCAGGGGTGTTCTGCTGGTCCTTATTGTCCAAGGGGCACAATATTTCGTCGATCAGACATGTCGCCATAGTAAGGTGCGGCCGCGCGCCCTCAAGAGCTCCTACGCAAGTTGACCGACTCGGCATAGTAACTAGGAGAACATATTGGCGAATACTTCAACTTAAGCACACACGTTCTCCACATCCTAGAAACAAAAATTGACGAAGATAATACGTAATCAGACTGATTCAAGGGCGATTCCATGGTTGTTCGGATGCGACAGCTATCTACAGCTATAAGAGTCTCATCCGACCAGTTATAGAAGTTTCATATCAGCGCACACTCCGCTGCAGAGTGAAAATTTCATTCATAGAATATGCGTCTGCACCACCAGCTGGACTGCCTAGCACGACCACATCTAGACTATACTCCACTGAACGGCGACAAATTGGAAGTGTTCTCAAACTTGACTGTAGAACCGCTTCAGACATTGTCCTCGAGTCAGCGGTGATCACCCCGCTCCAAACGCGCTTCGTAAAACTGAGAGCGTGCTATGGCCACCACATCCCCTCCAACAGAGAAGATATTAAAAATATATTAACCACTCGTCCCACAGTAAACAACGAACCCAGATTCAAATACATCTATCCTAACAGAATCATAATTCAAAACACATTCGACATATACCCTGATCTCAGGACACAAGAAACACAAACACTAAAAGAAAATAGAGAGACCAGAACCATAGTCAGATCCAAATGAGACTGAAGAAGACGACGTAGATGTGGACGTGAAAAAAAAAAAAAGCTAAAACCTGAAACCTAAGTACTGTATCAACACTGACCACACAATACGCAGCTTAAATTACAAACTACCAAGCAACATATCTAGCAAACGCATACTTCGTCACTGCCCAGAACTAAAACATAAGCTAAATTACAAACAACTGATCATGAATAATAATGTTAATAGCTATTAAGACATAAAATATTGTAAAATCAAAAACCATTAATTAGCTTCTGCTAGAAAATCATTTGTAAACCTAGCTTTAGAGAACAATAATTAAAAAGGAAGCCTAGCAATGTACTATTACTTCGAGAAAAAAAGAAACTTAATGAATTGTAGACTGCACACATAGCTCAAGTTCTAGTACTTAGAATAGAAATAAGTTAGAAAGAAAAGCAAATATTGTGACAAAAGAGATTAAAAAGAAAAAGAAAAATTTACATCCAAACCTAAGGCCCAGTGGAGCAGAAGGTCTCATTGGTCCACCCAACTCCTTAAGAGGGAAAAAAAAACCTCAAGAGCTCAGTTCGTCAACGCACCAGATGATGGGCCATCTTTGATCGCCGAAATACTGTTCCCGCTGTACACTGTGGACCGACAGTTCGTCCTTGAACTGTTAGATCATGGTCAGTGATTTTTTTTTCCAACAGTTTCGGTGACAAAGGGCTGTCCTTTCTTCTAAGTCTTCCAGAAGAATCGGTTTCCAAGATGGCAACTGCCCTGTCCACAAGACTGCACGAATACGTTCTTGGTTTGACGAACACTCAGGTACCACATCGCATCTCGACTTGACCTGTAAAGCATCGGATTTTATTCTCATCGAAAATGTCTGGGACTATTTCGGACAGCAGGTGAAATCTAGAAGTTATTTTCCCCGCAATTTGGGAGCCCTACGGTATCTAATCAACAATGGAAGGCTTCGGCTGCATATATCTTGTCGCAATAATCTTGTGGACTCTCCTCCTCCCAGATGAGGCTATTATCAAGGATAGAGGCGCTGTTACATAGTATAGCGTGCTGTCTCCGGGTGGTTACTAATTTTTTGACTTATGTTCGTGTTTCCCATGACTGACCGTACTATTACAGGTACACATTTCTCAAAAAATGTTCGTTCAACCAATCCAGATTTAAAATGTGAATAAGTTATGATAGCTTCCTTAATGTGTATTACTTATATGATAGTAGCATTTTTAACACAATACAGTTTCACAGGAAGGTATGTGACCTAAAAAATTGCCATTTTAAAAATATATCTGAATATTTGTCACACCATTTTCTTGATTGCCATAATTCTGGTACATTTTAATAAAAGTGATGTAATTAGTTTCTTCAATAAGTTTAACTGACATAAATGTATTAGTTTCAGGGAGAATTTTACTTAAAGCTGAAAGTTTCGTAGTTTCTAGAAAATATATTTAAAGTTACTGATACGCTCTGTTTAACCTACATTCAATGTTATAACTTGCGCGTCCTTAACTGTCATCGTTGCAGGTTTCTATACGCTGCAGCTTACGTTTGGAGCCCCCCATTTGATTTCTGGCCTCTTTTATAATTTATAAGGTACTTTCCTCAACCTCCATCCCTCAGCTGATCAACTAACAGAACTGCATTCGCCATTTTCACCCCACATTCTGTATATATATATATATATATATATATATATATATATATATAAAATCGAAAACTTTCAGCCGGCTGACTGACACATCATTGAAACACAGCACAGCGTCCGTGACACCAACCTTTAGGGTTTTAAGGCCCACAAATACTGTTTTACGCAAGTGTTCCCACACATAGTTACTGAAACTGTCGTTGGGATTACGAGTTCTCCCACAGATGCATTTAGGTTTTGAAGCTAAGTCTCCGTCGATAGGTTTTACAACATCTGCCACTGACTTGGGTAGAGGATGGTTGTGTCTATATACATCCCCAGCTACAGTATCTCTCTTATACACTGAACAGCCAAAGAAACCGGTATGCCTGCCTAATATAGTGTAGGGCCACCGGGAGCACGCAGAAGTGCTGCAACACGACGTGGAATGAACTCGATTAATGTCTGGATTAGCGCAGCAGGGAACTGACGCCATGAATCCTGCAAGGCTGTCCATAAACCCGTAAGAGTACGAGGGGGTGGAGATCTCTTCTGAACCGCGCGTTGCAAGGCATCCTAGATAAGATCAATAACGTTCATGTCTGGGGAGTTTGATGGTCAGCGAAAGTGTTTAAACTGAGAAGAGAGTTTCTGGGGCCACTATGTAGCGATTCCGCACGTGTGGGGTATCGCATTGTCCTGCTGGAATTGCCGAAATCCATTGTAATGCCCAATGGGCATGGATGGATGCAGGTGATCAGACAGGATGTTCACATACGTGTCACCTTTCAGAGTCGTATCTAGACGTATCAGCGGTCCCATTTCACTCCAACTGCACACGCCCCATACCATTACAGAGCCTCCACGAGCTCGAACGGTCCCCTGCTGACATGCAGGGTCCATGGTTTCATGAGGTTGCCTCCATACCCGTACATGTCCATCCGCTCGATAACATTTGAAACAAGACTTGTCCGCACAGGCAACATGTTTCCAGTCATCAACAGTCAAATGTTGGTGTTGACGGTTCCAGGCGAGGCGAAAAGCTTGTGTGGTGCAGCCATCAAGAGCGGATCCGAAAGCCCATGTCGATAATTTTTCGTTGAATGGTTCGTACACTGACACGTGTTGATGGCCCAACATTGAAATTGTAGCAATATGCGGAAGGGGTTCACTGTTGTCACGTTGAACTATTCTCTTCAGTCGTCATTAGTCTCGTTCTTGCAGGACCTTTTACCGACCACAGTGATGCCGGAGATTTGATTTTTTACAGGATTCCTGACATTCACGGTAACTCGTGAAATGGTCACGTGGAAAAATTCCCAATTCATCGCTACGTCAGAGGTGCTGTGTCCCATCGCTCGTGCACCGACTATAACACCACGTTCAAACTCACTTCAATATTGATAACCTGGCACTGTAGGAGCAGTAACAGATCTAAGAACTGAACCAGACAGTTGTTGTCTTATATAGACGTTGCCGACCGTAACCGCCGTATTTTGCCGGCTTACATATACCTGTATTTGAATACGCATGCCTATACAAGTTTCTTTGGAGCTACAGTATATTACACTACGACTCAGTGACAGGTAGAGAAAATGACCGGCGTGATGGTCCGTAGCAATCCTGTGAAAGATGGCAGCCCACACAACTTTTCATATCTCTTCTAAATTATAAGTATTTCTCTATATTATTCTGCCCATACGTATGATCTAACTATACTACTTGCCATTAAAATTGCTACACCAAGAAGAAATGCAAATGATAAACAGGTATTCATTGCACAAATATATCATACTAGAACTGGCATGTGATTACATTTTCACGCAATTTGGGTGCACAGATCCTGAGAAATCAGTACCCAGAACACCCACCTCTGGCCGTAATAACGGCCGTGATACGCCTGGGCATTGAGTCAAACAGAGCTTGGATGGCGTGTACAGGTACAGCTGCCCATACAGCTTCAACACGATACCACAGTTCATCAAGAGTAGTGACTGGCGTATTGTGACGAGCCAGTTGCTCGGCCACCATTGACCAGACGTTTTCAATTGGTGAGAGACCTGGAGAATGTGTTGGCCAGGACAGCAGTCGAACATTTTCTGTATCCAGAAAGGCCCGTACAGGACCTCCAACATGCGGTCGTGCATTACCATGCTGAAATGTAGGGTTTCACAGGCATCGAATGAAGGGTAGAGCCACGGGTCGTAACACATCTGAAATGTAACGTCCACTGTTCAAAGTGCCGTCAATGCGAACAAGAGGTGACCGAGACGTGTAACCAATGGCACCCCATACCATCACGCCGGGTGATACGCCAGTATGGCGATGACGAATACATGCTTCCAATGTGGGTTCACCGCGATGCCGCCAAACACGGATGCGACCATCATGATGCTGTAAACAGAACATGGATTCATCCGAAAAAATGAAGTTTTGCCATTCGTGTAGTCAGGTTCGTCGTTGAGTACAACATCGAAGGCTCTCCTGCCTGTGATGCAGCGTCAAGGGTACCCGCAGCCATGGTCTCCGAGCTGATAGTCCATGCTGCTGCAAACGTCGTCGAACTGTTCGTGCAGATGGTTATTGTCTTGCAAACGTCCCCATCTGTTGAGTCAAGGATCGAGACGTGGCTGCACGATCCTTTACAGCCATGCGGATAAGATGCCTGTCGTCTCGACTGCTAGTGATACGTGGCCGTTGGGATCCAGCACGGCGTTCCGGCGTTCCGTATTACCCTCCTGAACCCACCAATTCCGTATTCTGCTAACAGTCATTGGATCTCGACCAATGCGAGTAGCAATGTCGCGATACGATAATCCGCAGTCGCGATAGGCTACAATGCGACCTTTATCAAAGTCGGAAACGTGATGGTACGCATTTCTCCTCCTTACACGAGGCATCACAACAACGTTTCACCAGGCAACGCCGGTCAACTGCTGTTTGTGTATGAGAAATGGGTTGGAAACTTTCCTCATGTCAGCACGTTGTAGGTGTCGCCACCGGCGCCAACCTTGTGTGAATGCTCTGAAAAGCTAATCATTTGCATATCACAGCATCTTCTTCCTGTCGGTTAAATTTCGCGTCTGTAGCGCTTCATCTTTGTGGTGTAGCAATTTTAATGGCCAGTAGTGTATAAAAAAATAAAATTACTTCTTGAAAATATTGCGTCTTCTTCAAATCACTATGATAAACATCAACAGAAAGCTGAACTGAAGTTCTATACCATACTCGCTCAGCAGCAGGGTGACCAACTTGGAAAACTGTGGTCAGAGACCAAATAAAGACACAGAAGGTCTGCTACAGGTGGGGTAAACACAGCTGAACTGACAAAAGGGCTCAAGTCGGTGTTTAGAAACGCTGTATCTTTCCTATCAATGTACACCAAGCATACGTAATCATACATACCATTCGTTCTAAAAGGACTCTGGTATAACTTAACATAATAAAAAGAATTGTTATTCTGTCAGATTTTCACTTCTTGGTTTCCTTAAGCGGCAGTAGATGAACAAAGATGCCTGTGTACTCTGCGTTGCAAATATGGAAAATGCAGCGTTGTTCTACGATGTATAGTGTCCAGTTGAGCACGCTATAGCACAGCGTAAGCTGAGTCTCCCAAGTTCAGAACAAATGGTACGATCAGGTCCAGGTAAACAAAACACGGGCTATTGAAGTAAGTGTGTACCCACTAAAGGAAAGGGCAGGGAGGACGCAACGATAAGCAACCGAGCCCCGCTGGCTCGGCGTTTAGCGGCGTGCTATCGGGCGCCTGCCACGTTGCGTAACGTGGGCATCGCATGTGTCTGCGCGCCGCTAGTCTCGTCGCCTCCCTGCGTCAGCGCGAGGACCCCGCCTCACCTCACCGGCGCCTTCATCTTCACGAACGAAAATAGGGACACCACGACGCTCGCAGACCAACAACTGACCAATCGCCAGACTATCCTAGTTCCTCCTCAGGAACACCAGTAATATATCGGTAAGTAAACATGGTCGTTTGGAATCATGACAGTGATGTGGACTTTCTGCCTCCCCTCAAAGATAAACATTGTATCGATAGCAAACAGACGTAAGTTTGTTTTGTGTATAAGCCTCAGGTCGCACAAACTGCATCATTACCGGTTCCTATCTACTGTCAAGTGATCATTAGATGTTAATTAAATGAAACAACAAGTTCACTGTTACCAGTCACCGTTTTATTTATTTCCACGACGCGTTTCGAAGGTCTAAACCTCCATCATCGGGTGGATTTACATTAGTTAGTATTATATTTGTGTGTGTGTTGTGTTACGATTTTTGGAGGAACTTGTGGCACTACCTAGTGGAGAAACAAGACACTATTTCAGAATATGGTTTAGGATAATTTTTGACAAAAATTAAACTGATGTGTAATGGTAAACATTGAACAGGTAAACTAGAGTACCTCCAGCGGTCACAGGTTCCTTTTGCTGTCGTAACACATCACATGTATACTGCCACATTTGTAAACAAATATGACGTCTGGAATCAGCTGGGTGCAAGGTTCGTATAGCAGAAGAGAAGGCATAATCGCAAAGTGCAGAGAATATACATCGTAACAACATTATTACAGAATAATTGTTTAAAGCATTTGGAGGTGTTTGTTTTGAGGTGTCGAATATATGTGTGTGTACTTCACTTGTCAAAATTGGACTTATGTACCACCTGAAGTACACACACATATATTCGACACCTCAAAACAAACACCTCCAAATGTTTTAAACAATTATTCTGTAATAATGTTGTTACGATGCATATTCTCTGCGGCCGGCCGGTGTGGCCGTGCGGTTAAAGGCGCTTCAGTCTGGAACCACATGACCGCTACGGTCGCAGGTTCGAATCCTGCCTCGGGCATGGATGTGTGTGATGTCCTTAGGTTAGTTAGGTTTAATTAGTTCTAAGTTCGAGGCGACTGATGACGTCAGAAGTTGAGACGCATAGTGCTCAGAGCCATTTGAACCATTTTTATATTCTCTGCACTTTGCGATTATGTCTTCTCTTCTGCTATACGAACCTTGCACCCAGCTGATTCCAGACGCAATATTTGTTTACAAATGTGGCAGTATACATGTGATGTGTTACGACAGCAAAAGGAACCTGTGACCACTGGAGGTACTCTAGTTTACCTATTCAATGTTTACCATTATATATCAGTTTTATTTTTGTCAAAAATAATCCTAAACCATATTCTGAAATAGTGTCTTGTTTCTCCACTAGGCAGTGCCACAAGTTCCTCCAAAAATCGTAACACAACACACACACAAATGTAATACTAACTAATGTAAATCCACCCGATGATGGAGGTTTAAACCTTCGAAACGTGTCGTGGAAATAAATAAAACGGTGACTGGTAACAGTGAACTTGTTGTTTCATTTAATGTCAGTAACAGTCACGGTAAAGCCTAACCTAAAAATGTTCGCATTTAAAGACCATCAGTTGATTTGAATAGTTACATAATAACTCCTAAACTGCACAGGTCAGTAGAGGCAGTCAAAATCGGTAAAATAGAAGATCTGCGAGACGTTTACTGTGTTTTCTAAGGCAGTAAAAAAAGTTGTAAATTTGCGCTAAGACCTTGTGGGACCAAACTTCTTAGGTCATCGATTTCTAAGCTTACGCACTACTTAAGCTAACTTAAACTAACTTACGGTATGGACAACACAACAAACTGGACAATGCAACAAACACACTGATGCCCGAGGGAGGACTTGAACCACCGACGGGGGGACCGTGACAAGGCGCCTTAGGCCACGCGGCTACCCCGCGCGGCTTCTAAGACAGTATGTCTAGTTTATGTGACTTAACTTTACCTGCATAATTTATTCTTAGAGGTCGGGATGCATTTGAACGAAAGAAGATCGACTACGTTAGCAATTGTAGCACGGGAAGCGAGATACACTGAAGCGCCAAAGAAACTAGTGCAGGCATGCGTACTCAAACACAAAGATATGTAAACAGGCAGGATACGGCGCTGCGGTCTCAACTCCTATATAAGACAATTGTCTGGTGCATTTGTTAGATCTGTTACTGCTGTTATCAAGATTTAAATGAGTCTGAACGTGGTTTTATAGTCGGCGCACGAGCCATGGGACACAGTATCTGCGAGGTAGCAATAAAGTGGGGATTTTCCGTACGACCATTTCACGAGTGTACCGTAAATATAAGGAATCCGGTAAAACATCAAAACTCCGACCTCGCTGCGGCCGAAAAATATCCTGCAAGAATGGGACCAGCGACGACTGAAGAGAATCGTTCAACGTGACACAAGCGAAACCCTTTCGCAAGTTGCTGCAGATTTCAATGCTGAGCTTTCAACAGGTGAGAGCGTGCGAACCATTCAACGAAACATCATCGACATGGGCTTCCGCAGCCGAAGGTCACTCGTGAACCCTTGACCACTACACGTCAGAAAGCTTTACTCCAAACCTGGGTCCGTCAACACCGACATTAGGCTGTTGACTGGTAACATGTTACCTGGTCGGACGAGTATGGTTTTAAATTGTATCGAGCGGATGGACGTGTACGAGTATGGACACAACCTCATGAATCCATAGGCCCTGCATGTCAGCAGGGGACTATTCAAGCTGATGGAGGCTCTGTAATAGTGTGGGGCGTGTGCAGTTGAAGTGATATTGGACCCTTGATACGTCTAGGTACGACTCCGACAGGTAGCACGTACGTAAGCATCCTGTCTGATCACCTGCATCCATTCATGTCCACTGTGCATTCCGACGGACTTGGGGAATTCCAGCAGGTCAGTGCGATACCCCACACGTCCAGAATCGCTACATAGTGGCCCCAGGAACTCTTTTCTCAGTTTAAACACTTCCGCTGGCCACCAAACTTTCCAGACATGAGCATTATTGAGCATATCTGGGATGCCTTGCAACGTGCTGTTCAGAAGAGATCTCCACCACCTCGTACTCTTACGGGTTTATGGACAGCCATAAACCCTGCAGCATTTATAGTGTCAATTCTCTCCAGCACTACTTCAGATATTAATCGAGCCCATGCCATGTCGTGCTGTGGCACTTGTGCGTGCTCGCGGGGGTCCTACACGATATGAGGAAGGTGTACCAGGTCCCTTGGCTCTTCAGTGTGTACTACCATGAGTGGTTGATTGACAAGATAATTTACATTGCCTGATAAAAAATGTGTACACATCCAGATAGGGAGGAGAAAACGACAAGAAACTTCGCGGGTGGAGAGGGTATGTGATACTATGTCAGTGATTGAAAAAGAAAATCGAGTTAAATACATAAAGAACCAGGTAGCCAAAGCCGATTTATCAGTATGACGTTGCACCCCTCGCTTCTGGATGTATGTATTAATTCGGTACTATCTCCTCAGGCAAACTTGCCCACGACTGTTGTAAGTAACGCCCTTGACATCCTAGATACTGGCACTGGGGTTGAGATGACGCCTGGGCAGGTGTCAAATATGTTGTATTGGGGGCAAATCTGGGGATCTTGCTGGCCACGGCTGTACCTGAACATGTAAGACATGCGTGCATATTTGAGGGCAAGTAATGTAAGGATGAATACAACGATGTCTTTCACTGCATGAAGGTGATGTACAACATGGTAATGTGAACGCAAAAGCAAGAAAAAGGCGCTAAGGTGACAAAAGTCATGAGATACTTCCTAATATTGCATAGGACCTGCTTTTCCCCCGGCGAAGTATAGCAACTCGACGTGGCATGGACTCAACAAGCAGTTGGAACCTCCTGCAGAGCCATGTCGCCCCTGCAGACATCCACAAATGCGAAAGTGTTGCTGGTACAGGATTTTGTGAATAAATTGACCTTTAGATTATATCCCGTACATATTCGATGGGATTCATGTCGGGCGATGTGGTTGTCCAGAATGTTCTTCAAAACAACCGTGAACAACTGTGGCTCGGTGCCATGGAGCATTGTCACCAATAAGAATTCTGTCTCTGTTTAGAAGATAAATTCCTTGAGTGGCTGCAAATGGTCCCCAAGCAGCCGTACATCCAGAGGATCCAGTCCATCCGATCAGGCCACAGATTTCCAGTCCTCTTGGGTCCAGCCGATATGGTCACGAGCCCAGGAAAGACGCTGCGAGTGATGTCTTGCTGTTAGCAAAGCCACTCGCGTCGGTCGTCTGCTGCCAGAGGTCATTAACGACGGATTTCGCCGCACTGTCCTACCGGATATGTTCGTCGCTCGTCCCACACTGATTTCTGCGGTTGTCAGTGAGATGAGCAACCACAACTCCACGCAAACGCCACCGCTCTCGGCCGATAAGTAAAGGCGACTGCGTTGTCCGCGGTGAAAGGTAGTGGCTGAAATGTGGTATTCTCGGCCCACTCTCGACACTTAATCGCGAAATATTGAATACCCTAACGATTTTCGAAGTGGAAGGTCTCATGTGTCAACTCCAACTACCAGTCCGCGTTCGAAGTCTGTTGAATCCCGTCGAGTGGCCATAATAACGTCTGAAAGCTTTTCACATGAATGACCTCAGTACAAATGACAGCTCCGTCAATCCACTCTCCTTTTGTACCCTATGTACGTGATACTATCGCCATCCGTATATGTGCACATCGCTATTCCATGACTTTTGTCATAATTGTACATTATTTCGTGTGTCAACTCGTGCAATCGCACAAGCAGTATTGTTATAATTAACTATGTATAGCGTTTGTTACAAATACCGGTTTCATATATCGAACACTGGATGTATTTATTATTTTGTACTGTTGTTTTTGTGGTCTTCAGTCCTGAGACTGATTTAATGCAGCTCTCCATGCTACTCTATCTTGTGCAAGCTTCTTCATCTTCCAGTACTTACTGCAGCCTACATCCTTCTGAATCTGTTTAGTGTAGTCATCTCTTGGTCTCCCTCTACGATTTTTACCCTCCACGCTGCCCTCCAATACTAAACTGGTGATCCCTTGATGCCTCAGAACATCTCCTACCAACCGATCCCTTCTTCTAGTCAAGTTGTGCCACAAACTCCTCTTCTACCCAATTATATTCAGTACCTCCTCCTTAGTTATGTGCTCTACCCATCTAATCTTCAGCATTCTTCTGTAGCCCCACATTTCGAAAGCCTCTATTCTCTTCTTGTCCAAACTATTTATCGTCCATGTTTCACTTTCATACATGGCTACATTCCACACAAATACTTTCAGAAACGACTTCCTGACACTTAAATCTATACCCGATGTTAAGAAATTTCTCTTCTTCAGAAGCGCTATCCTTGCCATTGCCAGTGTATATTTTGTATATTCTCTACTTCGACCATCATCACTTATTTTGATCCCCAAATAGCAAAACTCTTTTACTACTTTAAGCGTCTCATTTCCTAATCTAATTCCCTCAGCATCACCCGACTCAATTCGACTACATTCTATTATCCTCGTTTTGCTTTCGTTGATGTTGATCTTATACCCTTCTTTCAATACACTGTCCATTCCGTTCAACTGCTCTTCCAAGTCCTTTGCTGTCTCTGACAGAATTACAATGTCGTCGGCGAACCTCAAAGTTTTTATTTCTTCTCCATGGATTTTAAAACCTACTCCGTATTTTTCTTTTGTTCCCTTTACTGCTTTTGTACTAAGAATGTCATATTTGCGAGGATGTTGATTAGGAACAAGTGTTTTTACCTCGATCGGGATCTTGATCCTAATGCTAAAAGCAGTGTGGAAGTAATGAAACAGTTCTACCCATTCATTTTCGAAATCAGTTGTTTTTCCTTTCGTTGGTGTAATAGCTCAACCTGAAGGAGTGACAAACCTGGTAGCGACGCATGTCACTCCATTTAACCCGGTGATTGTCATCCGTCTTGGCAAATTCCACTACACATCTGTGATGGAAAACGCCTCCCCCCTCGCTCCTCACATGTGGATCGGAGTAGTATGTCAGAAGTGAAATAACATGTTTTAAATAGCGTGGCAAACAATTCTTTAATTGTGAGTAGACAGAGGTTGTTAGCAGCCCAGTTAGTCGGTGTCAGTGCTAAAAAACCGAGCCACAACAGGACGAGCGAATAGCGGCAACGCAACTTCACTCAGCCTCATTCTTAGTATGCGGGACCAATAAGACGAGCCAACAGGAAACCAAAATAGACAGAAAATTACATTTTAATATCGTCGGCTAGCTACTGCTGGGAGCCCATTTGATGGTTTCCTGTTAGCATTAGACCTGAAATTTGTCTATCGGGGCAGAGGCCATCATAGCTGAAGTGATAACATCGTCTTGACATACGAGGAAAAACGCTATGTACACTGCCTGAGAACGAATCGTGTGAACGGTGTTTCTGTGTGTATTGTAGTTAACAATTAATTACCGTTAAATGTTAACTACGTAAGCTTTTTCTTTCGCCGATGACATGTGTTTGCAGAGCGGTTGTAAGGACCAACTTCAAGAACAGATTAATGTGTGGATAGAGACAGTAAAAGATTTTGGACTCGTTTTCAGTCAAAGGGAAATACGGTAGTCATCAAAGGAAAAAGTCAATCGACTGGTTCCATTGTGATTGCAGCAAAGTTTGGATGCAAATCAACGAAAAACCTTAAAATGTGAACTGTGAGGCTTGTCCCGGAGGAGGTTCGAGTCCTCCCTCGGGCATGGGTGTGTGTGTTTGTTATTAGGATAGTTTAGGTTAAGTAGTGTGTAAGCTTATGGACTGATGACCTTAGCAGTTAAGTACCAAAAGATTTCACACATTTTCTTAAAATGTGACATCGGCAAATGTTATTTTCAATTGAAATCAACCATCAGGATTCGTGCTGACGTAAGTACGTTTTTGTTTTTGTTTTAGTTCTTTCTTCCGAAGGTTCTTTTCCTGTAGCTCACCAATCCTCCCATCTGTCAATTATCGTCTTCATTTCCGCATAATTGCTTTATTCTCAGCGATCTGTGTTTCCCATTTATCCGCGCCCGCCCAACTATATTTAGGTGTAACGTTCACATTGTGTTAACGTACCTCTGCAATGCCAAGGCTATGTTCTTATCGTCACCGTTGGCGGCGCTATGTCCCAGTGCATAAGTCATTGAAGGCAATAGACATTGACCTTGATGGCCAATTCAGTAAGCAGCAGCTTATTGATGGTCCAAATGTCTTTCGTGGACTGCGAATGCATTTCACCTGTGATATCTCAGCTGTTTTTGGAGGCAGTATATGGTTGACCTTGGCTGTTATATGGGGGAATCAAGCAGATTACGGTGGCCTTGAAGCCTTCCCTGATGCAAATATCCTAGCTTGGAAGACCCGGAGTATATCAGAGACTTCGGGACTCCTAGCTAAGGTGCCATATGGCCCTTTGGTTCCAGACAAGCCATTTGTTTTGTCAACTAGAAGAATGAAGAAGTTTAACTTTGATGAATACTTGTTTATTTGGGAGAAAGCAGGGAATAACAATTGTAAAATAAAAATTGTTGGTGATTGGATGCTGTATTATATAGAATAAAGTTGACTTTGAGTTAAAATTTATTTTATATTATTCATAATAAAGTTGACCTTGAACCAAAAAGAAAAACTACACGTAAATCGCTCCAGACAAAAGATGGGATGGTTTCTTTGAAAGGGCGCGACCAATTTCCTTCCCCATCCTTGAAACGAATGAATATTGTACTCCTTCCCTAGTGACCGAGATGTCGACGCCCGTTAAACCCTAATCTTCCTTCCTCCGTTTCTTCCCCATTCATCTTGACCACCCATGTAACTTCCTTTCCGGAAGAGACGAAAAAAAAGTGAGAACCAAATGTTGTTTAACTACCAGAGGGACATTAACCAGCGTGATTGCCTTTCTTGTAACTTTATTCGTCACGAAGATATGAAAAGCAGTACGTCTTTTTTAAACAACGTCCTATACTTCTTATTCGGTAATTCAGTTTCTCTCTTCAAGACCTGTCCAAAAACGTATCACACTGTACCATTCGTGCAAACACGACCTTATTAGAAACGCAACACAAAATTCACTTTGGCTCTTCTGTACTTGAACACAGTGCATGTTCCCGGGATAACGTAACTAGTCTACTTACTGGATCTCGCAGCAAACAAATGGAAATACAAGGACAATGCACGCCGGTCACTTAGTCAACAGTCTTCAGTTGAAGGTTTGTGTACGTACGATACACACCACAGAGAGGAAGTAGAAATGCTAATGGAGAACGTAATTTAGCAGAACAGTAATTGCAATAATAGTTTCCTCTTTGTCCATTATAATTATCCGGGCTGTTATGCCGTGGTCGGTTGATGAATTCTGTTTCAATTCCCAACGTTTCGTCCCCGTTGTGGGAGACATCTTCATGGAGGTCTGTAGCTCGATGGAAGGTCCAACACACCCACTGGCTCCCTACTGGCTGCCGCTAAATTCCGTGTCCGCGCGCTCCCGCGCCGCGGCGTGACGACACGTGTTTTGAAAACGTCAGTGCAATTGGCCGCTGTCTGTTGCCGTCTATCGCCGTTGCCATCACCCAGTAGTGGACAGGTGGTACACATCTTCAACACCGGCATCTATATACCGTTTAAATTCACGCCCTCCTCCTTTCGATTGAAATTATTAAGGTGTTTAGCGATTTCCATTGCCTCCCTGTAGAGCCTTTCGTAATATCCGCTTGTGGCCGCTAGTACTCGCGTCTCCTCGAAACGAATATGTTGGTTCCCTAACTGGAAAGCATGCTCCGTAACAGCTGACCGTTCCATTTCTCTTCTTCTACAATTGCCCTTGTGCTAGACTCGTAACCCAGAATACAGTGCTGTGTTGCCTGCACCTTCTAGAGTTGTATGGCTGTAGCTGCTACTCATGCAGAACACTCCACACATTTAGTGGTCCACATCCGGACTATCCGTTATGTTCCCGGTATTCGTCGTAGTGCCCTCTTCCACTGCTTGGATTACATCTTCAGACTCGGGTATGCAGCGCCGCTGTGGAGAGCAGCTGTAGTCCCTGCTGGAGGTGAACGTCTCCAAGACTCGCTGGCACCGCATCTACATCTACATCTACATGAATACTCTGCAAATCACATTTAAGTGCCTGGCAGAGGGTTCTTCGAAACACCTTCGCAATTCTCTATTATTCCAATCTCGTATAGCACGCGGAAAGAAGGAACACCTATATCTTTCTGTACGAGCTCTGATTTCCCTTATTTTATCATGGTAATCGTTTCTCCCTATGTAGGTCGGTGGAAACAAAATATTTTCGCTTTCGGAGGACAAAGTTGGTGATTGGATTTCGTGAGAAGATTCCCCCGCAACGAAAAACGCCCTTGTTTTAATGATGTCCACCGCAAATCCTGTATAATTTCAGTGACACTCTCTCCCCCATTTCACGATAACACAAAACGTGATGCCCTTCCTTGAACTGCCCCAATGTTATCCGTCAATCGTGTCTGGTAAGGATCCCACACTGCGCAGCAATATTCTAAAAGCGGACGGACAAGCGTAGTGTAGGCAGTCTCCTTAGAAGTTCTGATACATTTTCTAAGTCTTTGGTTAGCCTTTCCCACAACATTTTCTATGTGTTCCTTCCAATTTCAGTTGCTTGTAATTCTAATTCCTAGGTACATGGGCGTACCCAGCGAGGGGCAGGGGGCAGCTGCCCCCCCCCCCCCCCCGAAGATATTCTCAGTTTTTCACTAGTTTACTGTTTTATTTAATAAGAAATGCAGTATGTTTTCTCGGATTGTACAAGTGCATCCTTGTATTTACAATGTTTATTAAAAGCAGTTTTTCGCTGGTTTACTGTTTTATTTAATAAGAAGTGCTGTATGTTGTCTCAAGTCCTTGTTTCCTGAGACTAGTATGACCTGACCCCCCTCCCCCCCCCCCTTACTTCAGATCCTGGGTACGCCCTTGCCTAGGTATTTAGGTGAATAGATTTGAATGATTTATCATGTATCCGAAGTTTAACGGATTCCTTTTAGCACTAATGTGGATTACCTCACACTTTTCGCTATTTAGGGTCAAACTGCCAATTTTCGCACCATTCAGATATCTTTTCTTAATCGATTAGCAATTTGTTTTGATCTTCTGATGACTTTACTAGTTAATAAACGATAGCGTCATCTGCAAACAACCTGAGACGGCTGCTCAGATTGTCTCCAAAATCGGTTATACGGAAAAGGAACAGCAAAGGACCTATAGCACAACCTTGGGGAACGCTAGAAATCACTTTTGTTTTACTCGACGACTTCCCGTCAGTTACTACGAACTGTAACCTCTCTGGCAGTAAATCACGAATTCAGTCACATAATTGAGGCGATATTGCATAAACACGCAATTTCACTACAAGCTGCTTGTGTGGTACAGTGTCAAATGCCTTCCGGAAATCCAGAAATATGGAATCAATTTTAAATCTCCGGTCAATAGCACTCAACATTTCGTGCGAGTAAAGAGCTAGTTGTGATTCACAAGAACGATGTCTTCTAAATCCGTGTTGACTGTGTGTCAACAGACCGTTCTCTTCGAGGTAATTCATAACGTTGGAATACAATATATGTCCCATAATCCTGCTGTATATTGGCAATAATGATACAGGCCTGTAACTAAGTGGATTACTCCTATTACCTTTTTTGAATATTGGTGTGATCTGTGCAATTTTCCTGTCTTTGCGTACGGATCTTTCGTCGAGCGAACGGTTTTATATAGTTGTTAAGATTAGAGCTAATGCATCAGCATACTCTGAAAAGAACCTAATTGGAATACAGTCTGGACAAGAAGAGTTGCTTTTATCAAGTGATATTAAGTTGCTTCACTACTCTAAGGATATCTAGTTATCTACGTATCCGTTACTCATGTTGGCAGCTATTTTTATTCGAATTCTGGAATATTCACGTAACAAAGAGGGAGCGCGAAAGTGTGGAAGATGCTCCGCATGCAATTGACGACCAGCCCTCCCATTGCACTGAGTTTCGCCGTATAATAACGTCATGTCAGCAAACGTATAGTTCACCATGCTCAACAGCAACACACTAATTCTGTACTGTAGTGAATTATTACTACTGGACAGTAGTACTCTATGAACAAAGACCACAAGCACAACAGCAGGGACATACCTCTCTACATTTGTGGAAGGTAACTGAAAAGCTTGATTCTAAACGTTGCCGTGAAAAGTACCCGAAGCTTGTACGAACATGCATTTAAAAGATGTCCCTTGTAAGATCGAAAGGTTCTTTTGAATATGTAAGTTAAAATTTATCCCCAGTTTTTGTCTACGTTCATGTAGAAGATATAGTATAGTGAATTCGGATTAAGCTCTTAAAAACACCCTGCACATTTAGAGCAATTAATTATCAGGCATCAAATTTCATCACTAGATGAAGACGCGACGTATGCTTTTATAACACACAGCCGCGGCTGCTCCAAAAACAGGCAATACGTCTTCACTTCACATCTCGTCCTTCTGCGTTCCGGAGACTTTCAAACGCCTTAGCTGCTTGTCTGACGTGCAGTGACGACGAGCGTTACCCTTATCGGAGGATCTTACAGTCTTAATTACGATTTGAAGTGTCTTCCAATAAATGCTTTTCTCAAGTGTTTCAGTATCGAATCTATCTTCCAATCACCTGTTTTTTTTGTGATATACACAAAGTGAAAACATCGGACACGATGAAATTAATTTCTGCGTCTACACTCCACAAGCCACATCACGGTGAGTGATGGAGGGTGCTTCGGGTAGCTTTATCGTTGCCCCTCTCCAGTGTTCCATGTTCCATTCACAACTGGTACGTGGGAAGAAAAGACTGTCGGTAAATCTCTGCACTAGCTCTAACTTCTCTGATTTTTCTCGTTGTGGTCATTTTGCGAGACGTATCTGGGAGAAAGCAGTATGTTGGTTGACTCGTCTTGGAACGAACCATCTCGGACTTTCAACAGTAAACATCTCCGTAATGCGCGACGTCTCTCTTGCAACCTGCCACTTCGTAACGATCTCGCGTTTAATAAATGATTCCATGACGAAACGGGCAGCCCTTCGATGTATATTTTCTGTCTCTTCTATTAATGCAGCTTGATAAGGAGTCAGACTCGTGAGTAATGCGCAACACTCGGTTTGACAAGTATTTGTGAGGCACTTCTGTCATGGACGAATCTTCCAATGAATATGACCCTGGAATCTGCATTTTCTACAACTACTCATGTACTGTCATTGTGCTTAAGGTATCTGAATACGGTTACTTCTAGGAATTTTACGGATGTTAGTGCAAACAGTGGTTTATCCACGGTAGCATAATGCAACAGCGACGGATTTTTACGCCTGTTTGTACGCAGTATGTTACACTTAATTAAGTTCAGGGTGAACTGTCTTCCACAAGTCTTCCTGCATCTCTCTGGTATCTTCCGTCGTTGTAATCTGCTTAACAGACAACAGCGACGTTATTCAATAGATCTCGTTAAACAACCGTGTGTGGTTGTTAGATCCTCATCGGGCGCCACCCAGGTGGCTGATAGAAAGAAGCCTCCCAGATATGTGAGCCACTGGGGAAATAAAATACCCAGGTTGCAACAAATGCTAATACAGGCCTAAGCTCATCAGTGTGTGATGTGGCATCCAGCCGTTAGTGGCCAACAGTTCTTCACCAAACTGGACAGCCGCTACAAATCAAGTCTTTAACAATTGTGATCTGCAGATGAGATCACCACAATCACCTACATCTCGAAAAATCTTGATAGCACAACAACAGAAATGACCACTACCTAAGGCTCCAATAAAGGTGCTGGGCTTTCCTAGTCATTGAATACTGGTGGACCAGGAAAGTCATGAAAAAGGCGAAAGGTCGCAGTTTCTCTAAACCTCTTCGCAAACACAATATTTGTACATTCAACACACGTATGCTGGTCGGACTAGGCAAACTTAAAACAGCATACAGAAATACTACACCGCTTGACAATTTCTAAGGAGCAGAGACATTGCTGAACAAGAATAACCACAGGAACTAGTGGACGACATGAGACACAGTACATATATAGCAGAGGTGCTGTGGCATATTTATAACGAAAAATGGTACAGATTTCACCACATGGGAAGCAGGATGACAGACATAAGTAACGTTCATATTTGACAAAGGGTAAGACTCCCCACATAATAGTTCATATCGGACTCTCAGTAAGGAATATGCTCTCCTCAGGCACTAACCCACATTTTGCACCTGTTATTTATGCTGGCTACCAACTATTGAGGAGTCCTTGGGAGATACTGTCCCACTCTTTCTTCAAGGGGGTTGTTGTACGGTTCGGTGAGAGGTGTTAGTTGAGAAATACGTGTCAGTAGCATCCCAGGAATGCTCTGTAGTGTTTAGGTCTGGGGAGTACACAGGCCACTCCATGCGTTCAATATCTTCACTTTCCAGAGTGTCCGACACCACAGCGATCGTGCGTGGGCGGGCACTGTCGTCCATAAAGAGAAAGCTGGAACCTACCACACACCTAACAAGCTGGGCATGATCCAGATTAACCTCCCTACAGTACCGCTGGGCTGTTACGCACCTCGTGCAAAGATACACAGCGGTGTTCGGCCACTATGCAAAATTGTCTCTCTACATCATAACAGCTAGGCCTTACTGGTGACGCTCATGAATATTCTGTGGTGGTTAATGTGCTTCCCTCTCTCAACACAAAACGGTGGCCAGAATCTCTTGCCATAGTGAAGAGGGGTTCGTCGGAGAATTTCACTCTGGACCAACGTTGCTCACCATAACCAATATACCGAGAGAGGTGGTGCAGTGGTTAGCACACTGGACTCGCATTCGGGAGGACGACGGTTCAACCCCGCGTCTGGCCATCCTAGTTTACGTTTTCTGTGATTTACCTAGATCGCTTCAGTCAAATGCCGGGATGGTTTCTTTGAAAGGACACGGCCGACCTCCCTCCCCATCCTTCCCTAATCCGATGAGACCGATGATCTCGCAGTTTGGTCTCTTCCCCCAAATCCACCCAACCCATAACTAATATACTCCCTACATCACCTAACTGTATCTCGACGATTGCGTGCTTGATGTAGAATGCATTTAACACGCTTCTGCGGATACAAACCAGTCTGATTTAATCGCCACGAAGTTGTTCTGGCAGAGAGACTGTAGTGGTAGTGGTTGCAAAGTCTACAGCTATCTACCTGGCAGTGAGATGTCTGTTCCTTTCCGCGACTAGGGCTACGAATCTATTCTACTGCGGTTCATTGGTCCAGCTTACGACCATCGGCATGCTTTCGTATAGTATTTTGTTGTTTATCGGCCTTTTTTAATAGCGACATGACGCTTCTGGATCTGCCATTACTGTGGGCGCAGTATTGACACTTCGACAGGTTTCGAGTCGTCCAACAGCTCGTCCACCATCGTAACCACTCAAATGATGTTTTGCAGACGTGTGGCCGTACCCCACGGAATGTTGCACTAATCGGTGCCACATCGAACTAACTGCATGAACTGTCGAATGCATATAGAGCTTTCGTGCCCAGGCTTCGCAACAGTTAACTCATCGCGCCCTCTACATTTCCTTTTACTATGATTCGTCGGCTATTCCGTAGCAATTGTCAGTTGTTCCGTAGCGATGGGCAGTTATTCCCTAGCAAGTGTCAGTTGTTTCTTAGCAATCGTCAAGCAGTGCAGAAGAATTTCACATCAAAATCATCACAATAGAAGAGAAGCCTTTCACAGATGAAAAGCCAGTCCAACGCAAACAGCTACAGGGTACACAAAGGAAAAACCGCCGTGAGATGGGGGACACAGACAGTGTTTGGCACAGGGTCTCCAGTACACAAACCAGTCATAGACAACGTCCTAGACTTCAGTTCAGTATTAGAGAGTACCTCCGCAGTAACCTTCGATTCAGGAAACAAAAGAAACACAGTCATCGACACACATGCACCGTCAAACGATCACAACAGAAAGAAACCGCAAGATGGCGGGAAAATGCAATGCATCTGTAAAGGAATGGGCACGCAAGACGCTAATGCGGCTGGTTACAGTGTATTCTTCCAGTGTTTGCAGTCCTTATCAAGAAGGGTTGACGACAGATGTCCGAATTCTGAGAAGCGCCGCTAGGACGGGCAAAGGTCGGCATAGCGCGAGTAAAGTCTAATAGAAATTATAGATGAGCTTAAAGGGGAAACCTTAGAAGAAAGACCACGTAATTCTCATGAAACAATTGATAAAATGGGACAACCTGTATTTGATGAAGACTGTGCGAACCATTAGGCTGTCACCGCCGTACATCTCGCGCAGCAATCGCTGAGAATACGATAAGAGAGATTAGAGCACTTACGGAGGCGTGTTCACATTAATTTTGCCCACTCTCAATACACAAATAGAACAGGACGGAAAACCGATAATGGTAGTACGATGTAACTTCCGTCATGCACTGTACAGTGGCTTTCTGGTTATACTGCATATGCAGATGTGGTCACATGTGTAGTACTTGCAGCCAATAAGTTGGTTGGTTGGTTTTGGGGAAGGAGACCAGACAGCGTGGTCATCGGTCTCATCGGATTAGGGAAGGATGGGGAAGGAAGTCGGCCGTGCCCTTTCAGAGGAACCATCCCGGCATTTGCCTGGAGCGATTTAGGGAAATCACGGAAAACCTAAATCAGGATGGCCGGACGCGGGATTGAACCGTCGTCCAGCCAATAAGTACTTCATATCCAAGTTGCTACTGTGGGAGACAAATCAAGCATTACCTTACCTTGGTCTAGAGAAGAATGAAGGAAAATTTGGAACACATTCAACACAAACGTGTCCAGTTTAACAAGAAATACACTCTAATAGATAACAAACGACGCACTACGAAGAAATTATCCCAAAAGGACGAAAATCGATAGATGTGATGTCCACGTACAGACACGTAAATGATTACAATTTCAGAAAAATTGAATGATTTATTCGAGAGCAGGACCTACACAAATTGAGCAGGTCAATAACGCGTTGGCCCATCTCTGCGCCTTAAGCAAGCAATTGTTCGGCCTGGCATTGATTGATAGAGTTGCTGGATGTCCTGAGGCATATCATGCGAAATTCTGTCCAGTCGGTAGAGAGGTTGGTATCCCACCGCCGTCTGGGGCGCCTCCACACACGTCTTCGTCATACAATCACATTGACTGCAGTAGAATTCTTTTCGGCGATGAGTCCCGTTTCGAAGCGAGCTCCGATGACCAGCGAATAGGTGTCTGGAGACCCCACGGACAGCTATGGGATACCAACTCGATCGTCGCCCGCCATACGGCCATACAATCATTGGTGATGGTCTGGGGTGCCATTTCTTTTCATAGAAGGACTCCTTTGGTTGTCATCTGCGGCACACTTAACGCAACAGCGATAGGTCGACGATATTCTACGCCCCGTTTTGTTGTCCTTCCTTGCACACTATTCTGGGCTTACATTTTAGCAAGATACTGCCCGACCGCAGACGACGAGAGTTTCTACTGCTTGTCTTCTTGCTTGCCAAACCCTACCTTGGCCAGCGTCGTTGCCGAATCTCTCCCAAATTGAGAGCGTTTAGAGCATTATGGCCGGGTCCTCCAACCATCTCTAGATTTTGAGATCTCACGCGCCTGTCGACAGAATTTGGCACATTATCCCCCTAATTAAATCTGGTGATGCCGCGGGAATGAGATTAGGAAATGAGACGCTTAAAGTAGTAAATGAGTTTTGCTATTTGGGGAGCAAAATAACTGATGATGGTCGAATTAGAGTGGATTTAAACTGTAGACTGGCAATGGCCACGAAAGCCTTTCTGAAGAAGAGCAATTTGTTAACATCGAGTATAGATTTAAGTGTCAGGAAGTCGTTTCTTAAAGTATTTGTATGGAGTGTAGCCATGTAAGGAAGTGAAACGTGGACGATAAATAGTTTGGACAAGAAGAGAATAGAAGCTTTCGAAATGTGGTGCTACAGAAGAATGCTGAAGATTAGATGGGTAGATCACATAACTAACGAGGAGGTATTGAATAGAATTGGAGAGAAGAGAAATTTATGGCACAAGTTGACTCGAAGAAGGGATAGGTTGGTAGGGCATATTCTGAGGCATCAAGGGATCACCAATTTAGTATTGGAGGGCAGCGTGGAGGGTAAAAATCGTAGAAGGAGACCAAGAGATGAATACACTAAACAGATTCAGAAGGATGTAGGTTTCAGTAGATACTGGGAGATGAAGAAGCTTGCACAGGATAGAGTAGCATGGAGAGCTGCATTAAACCAGTCTCTGGACTGAAGGTCACAACAACAACAACAACAACATCCCGCAGGAGGACGTTCACTAAATTTATGGGAATTGAAATTTGTGGGGCCAAACGGCTGAGGTCATCGGTCCCTAGGCTTACACACTACTTAATCTAACTTAAACTTACGCTAAGGACAACACACACACCCATGCCCGAGGGAAGACTCGAACCTCCAACGCGGAGGAGCCGCGCGAACCGTGACAAGCTTTCTTAACGGCCAGTGGTGGACCAACGAATTATCGGCTTAGTTTGCGAAGCTCATTCTCTTGAGTAAATCATTAAACTGTACTGAAGCTGTAATCATTTCCGTCACATTCGAAGCGTAGTTTTTTTTCAATAGCAATCTCTGGATGGAACTGATATCGTAGTACGAAAGTGGCCCGATGCAGATGATGCGTGGCACTCTATTACAGGACTGGCCCATCTAACGCATTAATCATAATTTGATTTATAGTTATTACTATTCGAACTTAATCCCGATCACTTAATAAAATAGTTAACGATTGTAATGGATAACACTAGTATCTGCAAGGAGGAAGCCGTTTGCCTCTGTTTCAACTCCTTGATCCCCTGGAGGATAGCGGGCCTCCTTTTCAGAGGACAGCGTAAGCCGCAGCAGGTATTTGGGGGCCAGAAGGGTGGGAACGGACAGACGCCTTCGGAAACTGCTCCGCGCTCTGTGCGATGTGTGTCCAGCCCCGCTTTCACAGAAGTAGTTAACGGTGCGTGACGAATACTTCAACTGGGGACAGAATCGCAGCTTTTATACGGCGGAGACAGGAGCCACTGGGGCAAAACAAACCTCAAAGGAGCTTTGTTTTGCACCGAGTACTCGCTTTCCGGGAAAAGTATGCGAGGGGCTGTGAGTGACAGAGACATCTTAGCGTTCCATAAGGAGCGGCTAGCCTGCTTTGTGAACAGGAATTCTTTTCTCTTTGTGTAGTCTAGGCCCCTCTCTCTGTCGCTACGTTAAGCGGACTTGGAAGTTCCGTTATTCGTCTTCCCAGTATTTCAAAACCACTGTAGCAATGGATGTCTTCGTTCGAGTGAAGCTATCACAACCGATTGTAACCGATTTCAAACTGTCTCTATTGCGCATGAGCAGCTTCGTAATACTTTCAACCCTTTGGGTTTACTCGCACGCATATTTTGTGTGTTTCGTTGTCTGGCCGCCTGCAGCGCTAGTTGACACCTCTGCTCTCTTCGCCTTGCTCAAATATTTCTGATTTAAGTAATGAAGCAGTCCAGCGGGTACTTAGCTTTTTCGTACTTAGCACTATGTGTTTCGGGAATTTATTCTCATTGTCAAATGAAAATATTTACGTAAGTATTTTGTGTGCTATTTGTATGTGTGTTGAGCCGGCCACGGTGACCGAGCGGTTGTAGGCGCTGCAGTCCGGAACCGCGCGACTACTACGGTCGCAGGTTCGAATCCTGACTCGGGCATGGATGTGTGTGATGTCCTTAGGTTAGTTAGGTTTAAGTAGTTCTAAGTTCTAGGGGACTGATGACCTCAGATGTTAAGTCCCATAGTGCTCAGAGCCATTTGAACCATTTGTATGTGTGTTGGGCCTCTCTTGCACTGTATTGTGTCGTCTTTTTTAGGTCAAGGTACAGTACTGTGCCTACCACATTATGCAGTAAAAACACACACACATACACACTATGCAATTTCACAAATAGTCAGAGTGATGGTTTGGGTATGTCTTGTTTCCTGCATATTGGAGAAAGCGCAATATCTTATAACCATAAAAAGACGGCTACAGTGCAAGACAAACAGCGCAATACAAAAATATTAATGTCAATATTTGATCATAACAATGAGAAATTCTCAAAGTGCGTCGTGCGAAGCATGAAAAAATAAGTAAGTGGTGCAGTGTTTCGCTACCGTATTTAAAGAATGAATGGCAGTTGCAGGCTGTACAAAAACGTCCATTATGACGAATGAAACTGAGTCAAATGCTTCTGTTTCCCATTTGTGGTCGGCACTTCTTGGAGAACCAGTGATACAAAATGTCAACTGAAGACATTCTTAATTATCCCTGACACTACTTGCCTCATCAACATTCTGTTATCTTTTACGTATTCCGATTATATCCATATGATGAAAAAATGTGATCAGCTTGTCTCGTTGATTTTGGTAACACAAATTTTCTTGCAGATTGACAATATATTGCAGATAATTAGTACCAATGTTAAAAATCAACAACATAGTAAATTCCCAAACATTACAAATGACGGAAACTATCTAATCTGAAGAAAAATTGTCGATGGTTTAGTTGGTAGGTATTGGTCTTAATGTGTCCACTCGTTAAGAATCTAGTACGCAGCTCAGTTTCACTAATATATGTGTAACAGCATAGCACGCTTATTTCTATGCCACCTCCCCCCTAAAATGAGCCAACTTAATGTTGGCGTTTCATTCATAGCAATGAGTGTAGTATGTGACCCTAAAATTATCGGCTTTTGTGATCAGATCCATGTATGTAAGAGAAAAAATTATTCATTTTGAAAGTGAGGTAAAGGACAGTGATACCCTTTTGTTTTGGATTCCCCAGGCTTTATATATGCAACTCATTTCTACAGGAAAAATCCATCGAGGGAATAATTTGGGACAAATAGTTCCTTTACATGGCTAGCAGGAGCCTAGAACTTCTTATCTTCAACGACAATGCTACGAGACTGAACACAAAATGCTCTGCAGATGCGCGCGCTAATTTCTATGCAGCAGGCTTAGTCAAGGCTTTGGAGCCAGTCAGAAGGATTTCCTCTGATCAATCGAAACTAGTCGCAACCGTCCATTAGTCGCAACTCGAACAGCTTTCACCGAGTCACAAACCACAGGAACTGGGAGAATGCCTGCTTCGACCGCATTCGCGTGCTTGCAACGGTTGCAACTGTATCTCGAACGAACCTGATGTTGCTACGGTCGCAGGTTCGAATCCCGCCTCGGGCATGAATGTGTGTGATGCCCTTAGGTTAGTTAGGTTTAAGTAGTTCTAAGCTCTAGGGGACTGATGACCTCAGAAGTTAATTCCCATAGTGCTCAGAGCCATTTTTTTAATTAATTGAGATTTTCATATTAAAACTTTAACTATTTTTCATTTTCGTAATATAAAATTCAGACAAAATTATTATTTGTGTTTTATGTCGTTGTGGAAATAAATGAGATTGAGTGAGAGTCTGTATGTGGGAAATAAGTTAAATTTCAAGATTAAGATTAAATAATACATTACATAATCATAGTGTGGGAAAGATATTTGTACCCTCATTGCTGATGACGTATGTCTAAGAGTATTTGCTTTTGTAAGAAGGCAGCCAGAATAACCATTTGCAGAATAATAGTTTTCTAAATGAATTCCGAGGTTAGTTTTCCTTTGGTTTGGTGTTGTTAAACATTATATTTGGTACATTAAACATTATATTAATATTTGCATACTGAAAAGACGCACATGCTTTTCTGAACAGTGATTGGCTTAGGCGAGTTTTCGCGCGAGAGTCATCTCGAATGATGATACTGACTGGCCAGTCAAACGAATCAACCAATCAGAATTAAGCAGTTTCCGCGCTCTGCTAGATAGATATGCGGTGATAGAAGCAGCATTCAGAGAGTTGCTAGACAGCTATTGGACGTGCAGGTCATGTTGAACGTTTCAGTCTTCATTATGTGTAAAATGAAGGAGTAATTGGTTTCTTGCGCCTAGATTCCGTTGCCATGAAAGCAGTTGCATTTTCGAACAGTTTGTTGAAAGTTGGAAGTTTTAGAATTGTTTGTTGGAAAGACAACTGCGTGTGAACTTTCGGTCTGTGTAAATTCCGCGTGGCATGTTTCTTTAACAGAACACCACTGAAAAGGACTGAATGTGAAACTCACTATTAGAAGCGGATCTGTGACTGTGAGATCGCGTAGTCAATTGGGTCGGACTTATGCAAAATTCTGGCTGCTTTGCGTTTGAAGTTTGTGGTTTAACTGAGAATTAAGAATGAAAGAACAGTTTTTCACTAAATAAGGACTTTGTAGTGCGTGAATTAGTGTTATTCAGCAATAAACATTACTACTCTGTCCTGCCCGATAACGCCGGCACGGTAGCTCAGCGTGTTCGATCAGAGGCTTAGCTGCCCTCTGTATTAAAAAAATCTGAGTTAATCGATCAACGACGAACTTAAAACGGGCGTCTTACGACGTCCGTCCCGAGCAGATGCAACGAACGAAAGCGAACAAAATGAGATTAAAAAAAATAAAAGTAGCTGACTGGTCAGCGTGGCGGACTGCCGTCCTAAGGGGCCAGGGTTCGATTCCCGGCTTGGTCGGGGATTTTCTCCGCTCAGGGACTGGGTGTTGTGTTGTCTTCATCATCATTTCATCCCCATCCGGCGCGCAGGTCGCCCAATGTGGCGTCGAATGTAATAAAATCTGCACCAAGGCGGCCGGACCTGCTTCGTAAGGGACCTCCCGGCCAATGACGCCAAACGCTCATTTTCATTTTCCATTACTAGTCTGAAAATACTAGGACACTTATTTCAGTCGAAATGAACCACATTACCATCCGAAATTATGTTAAATCACAATACAGGAACTGCTACGAGAGTTTACGAGGACTTTGCAGGACGGAAATTAGGCGACGTCTCTCTTCACCGCTGCTTTTTCGTCATCGTGTATCTACGCCTGCAGAGTAAACGGACAGTGAGCGGACGCCGTAATGAGGTAGGTGGATTTTAAATTTGACCAGTACGACGTACGAAAAATATAACCCGCCCCGCTGCATATTCTCTTCTTGTCTAAACTGTTTAATATCCATGTTTCACTACCATACATGGCTGGACGCCATACAAATACTTTCAGAAAAGACTTCCTATACTTAAATATATATTCAGTGTTAACAAGTTTCTCTTCTTCAGAAACGCTTACCTTGCCATTGCCAGTCTACATTTTGTACCCTCTCTACTTAGGCCATCATTAGTTATTTTACTGCCCAGTCAGCAAAACTCGTCTACTGTTTTAAGTGTCTCGTTTCCTAATCTAATTCGCTCATCATCTCCAGATCTAAATCGACTGCGTTCCATTATCTTTGTTTTGGTTTGGTTGATGTTCATGTTACATCCTCCTTTCAAGACACTGCCCACTCCGCTCAACTCTCCCCTTCCAAGTGATTTGCGGTCTCCGACAGAATTACAATGTCATCGGCAAACCTCAAAATTTTTATTTCGGCTCCTTGAACTTTAATTTCTTCTCCAAACTTTCCTTTGGTTACCTTTACTGCTTATTCAACGTACACATTGAACAACAACGGGGATAGGCTGCAACCCTGTGTCACTTCTTTCTCAACCATTTCTTCCCTTTGATGCCCGTCTACCTTGTAACTGCCCTCTGGTTTCTGTATAAATTTTGAAAGCCTTTCGCTGCCTGTGTTTTACCCGTCCTACCTTCATAATTTCAAAGAGAGTATTCCAGTCAACAACTTCAAAAGCTTTCTCAAAGTGTATAAACGTCATAAAAGTCGGTTTGCTCTTCCTCGAACTGTCCTCTGAGAAAAGTCGTGGGGTCAGTATTGCCTCGCGAGTGTTTCATTTCTCCGTAAGCGAAACCGATATAGCCCGAGGTCGGCTTCCACCAGTTCTTCCATTCTTCTGTAAAAAATTCCTGTTAGTATTTTGCAACGATGACTTATTAAGCTCATTTTTCGATAATATTCACATCTGTCAGCACCCGCTTTCTTTGGAACTGGAGTTATTATATTCTTCTTGACGGCGAGGCTATTTCATTTTTCTTATACATCTTACTTTTGTCATGGCTGACTCTCTCAAAGCTATCAGCAGTCTGACGGAATGTCGTCTGCTTCAGCGGTCTGTTTCGACTTAGGTCTTTCAGTGCTCTGTCAAATTCATATCTCCCATCTCATCTTCATCTACGTCCTCTTCCCTTTCTGTAATATTGCCTTCAAGCTCATCTTCCTTTTATAGACTCTCTATATACGCCTTCCACGTTTCAGATCTCTCTTCTTTGATTAGGACTGGCTTTCCTTCTGAGCTCTTGATATTCAGACAGCTGAGTCCCTTTTCTCCAAAGACCCATATCATTTTCGTGTAGGCGGTATCTATCTTTACTCTAGTGAAATGTGCGTCTAAATCCTTATAATTGTCATCTAGTCATTCCTCCTTAGACATTTTGTAATTCCTGTCATTCTCATTTTTTATACATTATATTTCCTTTCGCCTGCTTCATTCGCTTCATTTTTAGATTTTCTCCTTTCATCAGTTACATTCAACATCCCCTGTGATATCTAGGGTTTTCTACTAGACTTTTGACCTGTTTGAACCTCTGCTGCCTCCACTATTTCATCTCTCAAAGCTAACCCATCCGTTTTCTACTGTATTCCTTTCCCCTGCTCTAGTCAACCGTTGCCAAATGCTGCCTTTGGAACTCTCAACAACATCTGGTTCTCTCAACGTATCCATATCTTTAATTTCCTACCTTTTCGCATTTTCTTCAGTTTTAATCTACAGGTCGTAAGTAATAAATTGTGGGCACAGTTAACACCCGCCCCTGTCAATGTCTTACAATTTAAAATCTGATTCCGAAACCTCTGTCTTACTATTATGTAATCAACATGAAACCGATTCTTAAACCAAGTGTTAGCGATGATTAATTCATGCTCTGTGCAGTATTCTACCACACGGCTTCCTCTTTCGTTCCTTTCCCCCATTCCATATTCACCTACCGCTTTCCGTTCTCTTCCTTTTCCTACTATCGAATTCCAGTTTCCCATCATACTTAAATTTCCATCTGCTTTAACTATCTGAATAATTTCTTTTACCTCATCAAACATTTATTCACGCCGGCCGGTGTGGCCGAGCGATTCATTTCAATTTTTAGAGTTGCTATTTTTTCCGTCAGTGTATGTTCTACAAGCCCCCGAATCATATGGTCGATCGTTCGATCTCTAGCGTCGGTAATCGTTTTTTCTCTCCCAGCCGCTCCAATTGCTTTGTGGCGGAATATTGTTCCCCAGTGTCCATTGTTTGTGAGTGCACCGGTGAAAATTCGTTTGTACCAAGTATACGGGCACAATTACTTATCTACTCCTATCGTCAAATCATTCCCGTAATAATTTATGCAACCTTGTATGACATGTGGATATATACCAGCGATCAATTATCGGATGTTTTTACTGAACACCTAATTCCGCTGTAACAATTGTAGAGTCATTCAAAGGAAGTCCGCACTTAGTAGCATAGACGTATCCAGATCGTGCAATACTATCTGGAGGCGACTCTAACCTAACGAGTACAAACTCAGACATCTGTGGATTCACTGCAGATGGTACGGATAGACAGTCTGAGAGTACATTTAAATATATTTTCCGAAAAATACCTTGAACAACCAGTTAGATAACCCACATGCAATGGAAATATTTTAGACCTTGTAGCTACAAACAGGCCTTACGTTGCCGACAGTGTCAATATAGAGACAATAATTAGTGATCATGATGTCATCATAGCGACGATGGTTAGTGATGTTAATGGCTCTGTCAACAAAGCTGGCAGAGAATTTATGTGAGAAAAAGTAGACAAGCTGTTGTTAGAATCCCACTTATACAATGAATGAACATCAGTTAGCTCCAATATGACGGATGTAGAATAATTATAGGCAAAATTTAAACTGATTGTAAATAATGCCATGGAGACGTATGTGCCAGTAAGTGGATCAAGGATGAGAAGGACCCTCCGTGGTTTGACTCGTACTTCAAAAAACAACACACGAATGTTGACAGGCAAAAGTTATTAGAAATTTGAGCGTCCACAAGAAGATCAATTTGCGAAGAATACAACTACATCAGCTGCCATACCTTAGCGAAACATCTTGCCGAGAACCCGAGAAAATTCTGTACCCATGTAAAATCACTGAACTTGTCGAAGTCTTCTACCCAGTCACTCGTAGACCAGCCTGGGTGGCAACAGAAGACAGCAGAAGGAAATCTGAAATTTTAAATTTCACGTTTAAGAAACCATTCGAGCAGGAGGAACGTACAAACATACCATCGTTTGACTGTTGTGTAGAGCCGGCCGAAGTGGCCGTGCGGTTAAAGGCGCTGCAGTCTGGAACCGCAAGACCGCTACGGTCGCAGGTTCGAATCCTGCCTCGGGCATGGATGTTTGTGATGTCCTTAGGTTAGTTAGGTTTAACTAGTTCTAAGTTCTAGGGGACTAATGACCTCAGCAGTTGAGTCCCATAGTGCTCAGAGCCATTTGAACCATTTTGTTGTGTAGACTCCCGCATAGGAGACGCAGAAATAAGCACCCATGTTGGAGAGAAGCAACTGAAGCGGTTGAAAACAAATAAGTCTCCAGGTCCAGATGAAATCACAGTTCGGTTTGCAAATGGCTCTGAGCACTATGGGACTTAACCTCTAGAACTTAGAACTACTTAAACCTAACTAACCTAAGGACATCACACACATCCATGCGCGAGTCAGGATTTAAACCAGCGACCGTAGCGGTCGCGCGGTTCCAGACAGTAGTGCCTAGAACCGCTCGGCCACCCCGGCCGGCACAGTTCAGTTTTGTGGAGAGTACTCTACAGCATTGCCCCTTCTTAACTTGCAGTCCCAAGCGACTGAAAAAAGTGCAAGTGAATCCTTTTTATAAAAAGTTATAAGAATGGATCCGAATAATTACAGACCCATATCGTCAACAGCGGTCTGCTGCAGAATTTTTTAAGACAGTCTGGGATCGAATATAATAAATTACCTTGAGACGGAAAAGATCGGCATAGATTCAGAAAGCAAAACTCAGCTGGTCCTTTTCTCACATGATATCCAACAAAAACTGGATGACAGGTAACAAGCAGATTCCATGTTCCTAGGTTTCCCCAAAGCATTTTACACGGTGCCCCATAGCAAACTGCTGATTAACAGCCGAGCATATCGTTGAGGTTCTCAGATATATGAGTGGCTCAAAGGTTTTTTTCTTTTAAGTAACGGAACCCAGAAAGTTGTTCTCAACAACAAGTGTTCATCGGAGACAAGGGTACCATCAGAATGATCGAGGGAAGTGTGATAGGTCTGCTCTTATTCTCTCTAGACATAAATGATGTGACGGATACTGTGAACAACGATTTCCCACTGTTTGCGATGAAGCTGTGTTGTACAGGAAGGTGTAGTCGTTCAGTGACTGAAGTGACGGGGACAACATTTCTAGATGGTGTGACTGAATGGCAGCTTGCTCTAAATGTAGAAAATTTAAGTCAATGCGGATGGGTAGGAAAGACATTACAGTATGTTCGAATACGGCATTAGTAGGGTGCTGGTTGACACTGTCACAATAATTAAATATCCAGGCGTAAAATTGCATAGCGATATGAGATGGAATGAGCACATGAGTTTGGTGATAGGTAAAGCAAATGCTTGACTTCATTTTATTGGAAAAATTTTGGGAAAGTGTAGCTCATCCCTAAAGGAGACGGCGTATAAAACTCTATTGTGACCCATTTTTGAATGCTGTTCGGATTAAAGGAAGACATGGAAGCAGTTCAGGGGCATGCTGCTAGACTTGTAGATTCGATCAGCACGGAAGTATTACAGAGATGCTTCGTGAAGTCAAATGGGAATCTCTGGAGGGAAGACAACTGTCTTCTCACTAGGCACTGTAGTGGAAAATTAGAGAACATGCATTTGAGGGTGTCTGTAGAACTGTTTCTGCCACCGCCACCATACATTTCGCGTAATGGCCACGAAAATGTGAGAAATTATTACGAAGATTATTAGATAGTCGTTTTTCACTCTCTCTGATTGCAAGTGGAACGGGAAAGGAAATGACTAGTAATGGTGAATGGTACTCTCCGCCATGCGCCGCATGGTGGCTTGCAGAGTGTGTGTGTAGATGTAGATGAAGACACGTCAATTTTAGAGGAATGCCTACGTGGAAGTGACTGCATTCTCTGAAACATCGAACAGGCTGAAGAGTGGGAGAGAAACTCCGAGCCGCGCGGAGTGGCCGTGCGGTTTGAGGCGCCATGTCGCGGATTGCGCAGCCCCTCCCGCCACTCGAGTCCTCCCTCGGGCACGGGTGTGTGTATTGTTCTTAGGATAAGTTAGTTTAAGTAGTGTAGTGATGACCTCAGCATTTTGGCCCCTTAGGAATTCACACACATTTGAACATTTTGAGAAACTTCGAATTGTTTAAGAACTGCCACCCCAGGTGTTTAACAACTGGTTAATGTTGCTTAACTTTTACTTCGAGGAGAGACTGATGACTTCCTAAAAAATATGTCATTGGCCAGCACTTTTCAGAGCCGTTACCATGGAGGTCCAAGAATTGCGCAGACTTACAAAGTTCAGAACGGTCTTTTTTCCTGAGAGAGAACACTTCCTCGGTTGTGGCGAGAGAGAGGCCGCTTCTGGTCGAGGCATGGTGCAGGGCAGACTTAGATTCGAAAGCTAGAAGAGAAGACTTGACTTGAGGCTCCAGTGGATGCGTTGCTGTTTGCAGTAGATCATGGCGCCCACTTCCCTTCCACTCCCGAGAACTGAATACGATGAGAAATCGCAGTGTTGGTGAGTAGGATGCGAGAATTCACGTGCATTTATCGGCACACTGTTAGGAACAGCCATATTTCAGAATTAAATGCTTTCGAGAACGTCCGCAGGTTCATTATAAGTCAATCGGAAACGTTAGTTGCATGTGTAATCCTTTCAATCTTCTGGCAGACACAGGTAATAACTGCAAGAACATCGCAGATTCACTTCTCCATAAATCATGTGCATATTCCAGTCTTCTCCCGTCCACCTAAATTATCCAACCATCGTTGAGGATTTCATTCGTTAGATCTGTATTGAACCTTCTTAAAAATTGAAAGTTTCCTTTTTACCTACATTGCTTGTCGTTGAACTGATCCTGTAATAATTTGTGATTCGTGTATGTCTGCAGAGAACTTTGTGATAAACAGGGATGAATGTGAACAATCGTTTTATTTCATAGCTGGATGAACACCCTGTTTGTTATCTCTTGTGAGGTACAGCATACATGTCTCATCTTTGCTAGGGCCACGTCTGTCTTGTTAGTTATCCAATCTGCAACACCTTTTTCATTACATACATGTGAGCCCGTGGGGCGCGATATGAATAGAGGGCAGTGCAACTGAAGCCGATTATTCTGACATCCACGAGGGTGGGCTGAAGCATCAGCCACACCCCCACACAGGAATATGGTGATGTGGAGCCCATTTGATGTCTCCACGTGAATTCCAATCTCAGATACATGATTTGCAGTGAGACACATGTGAGAACTGAATAGTAATCTATGAAAACTGCACATATTTTCAAGTGGAATCTGACAGAGAAAATCAGTGGAGACGTGTAGGAGATGAAGGTTGTACTTTTTTATTGTGGTGAACGTGAGGTACTTGGTTTTCTTTTCATAACTCCACAATTTCATTTTGTTCTATTGCACCGTGATTTATTTATTTATTTACTAGCGATTCATCAAGAACATTAACACATTTAATTACACTATTTAAGCATCGAAGTAGTTGCCAGGGAGTAACTGATGAAATCATAACCAAATTTCTGTTAACAAATGGGAGTTTTATTCACTTTAATAGTGCCTAAAAGGATTTTCGTAAAAGAAACATTCAAAATTATAATCAGAAAGCACCCTCTAAATATCAAAGTTACAATTTATTCAGAGGCAGAACGAAACAAGTTTTGACTGTATGAGCTTTCGCCGGTCCCTTTTGACACGACCGTAGTTACGACCGCTCACAACAGCCTCTGAAAGACCAGACTGGTGCAAATCTGCAACACACCCGATAACTTTAAACTAAGAGTTTTAACAATTTACACAAGCGCACAAACTATGCACCCCCGTAGGAGGGATGGAAATGGTACAAAACACTAATAATTAAAATATTAACCTTGTCACTGAAGGTGCAACTTCGTTTTAACTTCTAAGAAAAATCTTACGGTGAAAGGGTGGCAACTTTATATACTAAAATGATCATTTAAATAAAAGCCCATGAAATGAAATCTTATATAAAATTCTACAAGGTTGGCCAAACAATACTCAAGATGCTCTACAGTGCACAGATACCGCCTCTCAAGATCATAGGCAATAATATCAAAGTTTCCAAAGATCAAAACATATTTCAGGTATTAGGCCGTTACACTCCAAGCAATAAATTCGTTAACACACCAAATCCGACAAACATGACGGAGGCAGCTACTAACGTACGGTAGATTGATAGGGAGATTACCGAACAACCCGAACCGCTGGTTTCTCCAACCCGCCTCTACTCCACAAGGGAAAAACGGACCACCCAATTTATAAAATGGTTCAAATGGCTCTGAGCACTATGGGACTTAACATCTATGGTAATCAGTCCCCTAGAACTTAGAACTACTTAAACCTAACTAACCTAAGGACATCACACAACACCCAGCCATCACGAGGCAGAGAAAATCCCTGACCCCGCCGGGAATCCAACCCGGGAACCCGGGCATGGGAAGCGAGAACGCTACCGCACGACCACGGGATGCGGGCACCTTCCCGCCGTTGGGCAAACGGGGAAGAATAGTGGGACGACCCCAAAGCAAAACGGGTGGTGGGTTGGGTTTTGTGGGGGAAGAGACCAAACAGCTAGGTCATCGGTCTCATCGGATTAGGGAAGGACGGGTAAGGAAGTCGACCGTGCCCTTTCAAAGGAACCATTCCGGCATTTGCCTGGAGCGATTTAGGGAAATCACGGAAAACCTAAATCAGGATGGCCGGACGCGGGATTGAACCGTTGTCCTCCAGAATGCGAGTCCAGTGTGCTAACCACTGCGCCACCACGCTCCTTAAAACGGCTGGTGGCCTCACCAAGAAAACAAGTAGAATTTAACAAGAGGAAATCAAACAAGATATAACGAATCACTTAACTTCTAATAAACTGCGATTTCTCGATAAGACCTGGCGCAGCACCCCCAAATCACTCTCCCGAACCGTGCGCTGCCAGCCGCTTCAACGGGCGCAGGAAGGCGCACTGGTCTCCCGTCTCACGGCTTCGCAGCTCGCACCGGCCAGACTGATGTCGTGGGTTGACTCCTGTTACTCTCGTGTCGACCGCGAAGTCACTACCCCTCGCTATGAGCCGCGGCCCACTGGACTCATGTCGCGACCTCACATGCGCCGACGCTCAAGACGGACAAGTCATCTTGTGTCTCAGTGCGCGACCGACCAACCAATCGATCCAACCGCCAATGACCATCGCCTGAGCAAACTCGAGCAGACTGGCGGCCTAACGCGCAAACTCAGATGCAGGAACTAAGCCCCAACCGGGCGACCACTCGCTGAGTTCTCTTACTGGCGGAGTGGAAAGGCTCTCATTTTGCTGGCTTTAAAGGTTGATCGGAACGGCAGACATACTAGCACTCCGAACGACAGACAGACACTAACTGCCTAACAAATGCAGACGAGAGACAGGCTAGCAAGCTGGGGACGAGAGACTGACCCACTGGCGAGCTCATAGCGCCCCTTAAATGCACGTGAACAGGCAACCTTTCTCCTTTCCCACCAGAGGGAGACACCAAAGCTGCGATTGCCACATCGGCGCCACCGCCAGAAACGGAGGGCGACTGCTTCACACTACGCGCTGCGGCGCGCTCTTCCAAACAGCAATTTTTACCACGGCTCATCTATATCCATAACTAACAAAGATGCAGTTTTTTTGTAGTGACCAATAATAATAAAGGTACAGTCAAGTATCTCAGCAGGTAACTGATAGGGGACTTTGTTTTTTTACTATTTCGGATTTCTTGAGTCTACTGGATTGAGTAAGCCAGGATACGTCAGTTAACAACATGCGGTCCGTCCCACAGAAAGAACAAGTGGTCTTGTTTTTCAGCCATCGTTATGATGCTAAGGGAATTTCCTAGTGTTTACAGCATGATAGAACGGTAAAGGCATGTAACACAGACTACAGGCTCGTGACGGTCTTTACGTATGTGATGTACAAAACAGTTTATAAAGAAGTATTCGTTACACCGAGCGTCCAACATGCGAACAAACAGCAGTAACACGAATGGCACGTCATTCATGCCACTGTATAGATGTGTTCAACAGTTGAAATACATTATTTGGAATTTTTTGTATTTTGGGTTAATATCCTTCTGTGATCGTTTGAAATGTAGAATATATGAGGAGAAACCCTGTACATTTGCAGCAACTGACCACAAGTTCCCATTGTTCTACGAACATACAGATAAAATTTTGAAAATAGTTATTTAGTTGGTTCTTGGTAACAGTTTTACGAGTACATTCAATAAGCTGACACATGACAGGTAATTAGAAGTACAATGTCATTTCGATTTCTTCAGTCACAAAGGTCTTTAAGGTAGATCTACAATGGAGACTATCGTTGACAAAAGTAGCTTATCTTGAAACGGTGACTACGTGTGGAAGAAAATTTAATACTTTCGTTCCCGAAACTTTGAAAGCTGTCAACAAAGATGAGATAATTTCTGTACGTGTGGATTTCCGGAAGGCTTTCAGCACGGCACCACACTGTCGGCTGATAAAGAGAGTACTTTCGTATCATTTACCGGCACTGATAAATGGCTTGCAAAGACGTACTTGACGTGCACAACTCAAATGTTATCTTAAGAAATAACTGTCCGTGTGAAACTCAAGTCACGTCAAACACACCAAAGGAAGTCGTGATGAAGTCTAACTTATCACTGGGGCCAAAAATATGCATTACACAATTACTATCAGATCGTTAGCATGAAAGGCTCTTACTGGCGGTGAAATATTACTACCGGAAGCTTATTTCAGTGATTACGGTATCGTGAAGGAAATTTCCATTCAGTTTTCTTCATCAGATGCAGATAAATGCAAAATGCTTGAATAAATATTAGGTAAACTCAAGTTGCTTATAAAAGCAGCAATCAGTATATTTATCCACGTGGATGGGCAAACTATTGTTGGTAGCTAACGTGCTAAGAAATGGTCTAAACTGGGAATATCACACCGCGTTTCGGGTAGTTAAAAGATGTCTAAGAAAGCGCAAATTCTTTTCTAAAATACAAATTTGACAACTTCTGCAGCAGCGGTGAACTAGAGACTTACATGGTTACTAAAAAGAGACTGAGCTATGTTTTGCACAGGTCTAACAGTGGACTTTCATTGCACCGCCAGTTTGGTTCACCTTTCGGTTCACTCATCCTGATTTAGGTCGCTCGTAATGTGAGAATCTGTGGAAAATGTCATAGTGGTTACATGGGCAAGATATCGGGTGAATTCTTCCAGACCCCGGTAAAAACATAGCTACTTCTCTGTCAGTTACAGATTCATTGTCGACGATATTTCAGATTATGATTCCTGATTTCGTTATTTCTTTGCATTATCTGACATCATATCGAAATGCAAAGATCAGACTCCCACTACTGAATACATGTGCATACCAGGTAATTATTCAGAGAGAATCTACAGAAAGCTTACAAATGTACAGCACAGAATTCCAATTCAAGCTATGTCAAGATCGGGTTCTGTAGAGTTTTAAGTAGCATATTCAACGTAATAGTTACTCAGTTGAAACGAAAGACATTTTATATGAGAAATGGTTTGGGTGCAGTCATGGAAAAACACCGTCCAGCATACTCATTCCTCCAGCCCAAAATAATGATCCTGAAACTACTGAGACAAACTGGAGGCAAATTGAAGCTCTGAAATGAGCCTCGTTCTGGTTCGGATGGCTTGAGTTACTGTCCAAACTGTACGCAAAGGAGCTAAAATAAGGAAAACTAAAACAAAGTTACAACTATGTTAGAAATTGCTTAGGAGCGATTCTGACGATAACACGAATTCTGCAAATAACGCGTCACCTAAGCCTCCATTCTCAAAAATTTGGCTACAATGACATATTTTCTGAAAGAATTTACCCTTGTTCAGGAATATGAATGAGATATTTTAACATTTTGTCCTCAGCTTACTTTCTTCTATCAATACACTTACGTCAGAACAGATTCTTAGATTAAAAAGGGAACAAAGTAAGATTACTTTAATTTCATTGTAAGAGTTGTTACCCATCCATCATCATCTGCAACAGAGAAACGAGAGCTGTACCAGATTATTAGCACAAACGTGAATGCTGTAGCACAAACTGAGGTGCGATTTCATTGGTAACTTTGTTCAGTCTCTCTTGTATAAATTCGTATTGCGTAGTAGATGCCTGCGATAAGGGCTTGCGCAGTGTGCGTCTACATATGAGCGTGAAATAAGCCTATGTATGGTACCACGGGGTAGTCAGTGCCTGTAGAACAGCATCAAGATGGCTACAGAGCTTAACGTATGTGTCCGAAAGAGGGATGTCTATAAAACATTCTCTCATGACCTCTGTCCATGAGGTGATACGGAGGAGCTGGCGATTTCATTCGGGTCATCTGAAAGTAATTTGACGATCGGACTATTCCGTTCCTTGGGGATCTCGACCTCAAAGATCGATAAAACTAGGAGGATTGAGTGAACAACACGGTCTAGTAGTAACGGCGTCCTGAAACGATTGATTTTTTTTTTTAAGTGTGTGCTTGTCCATAGCCTCAGCAAGCTCAGTGTCAGATGGTAGCATGCAAAGTATTGAATTAAAGTTTCCACACAATTCCTATGCCATTATGCCTTTGGCAAGACTGATAAAGAATGGAAACGAGATAGTGACAACTAGAGAAATCGTAGAAGAAAGACAGTTAAATGAGGTAAGTACCCTCTGTGCAACAACTATGTGCAAAATGGGTGCTAAGCGAATCTTAGTTCACCTTCCCTTTATCTTTGGTGACTCTCGTTCGATATAGACGTGAACGCGATTAAATTCGAATCTCCATGCGCAACAGATATAATTACACAACATTGGCAATTGAATCTTACTCGCTGCAGACGTATCGCAATATCAGTGAGCGACACCAGAAAATAGTGAAGTAGATGTTTCCCTGCTGTCAGTTACTGAATAGTTCAAATGGCTCTAAGCACTATGGGACTTAACATCTGAGGTCATCAGTCCCCTAGACTTAGAACTACTTAAATGTAACCTAAGCACATCACACACATCTATGCCCGAGCCAGGATTCGAACCTGTGACCGTAGCAGCAGCGCGGTTCCGGACTGAAGCGCCTAGAACCGCTCGGCTACAGAGGCAGGCAGTTACCGAATGTTGTGAAAATAATATCACCTAAGACATGAAAGGGTACATTTAGAAGATAGCTTTCATGTCGAAAGTTCCCTTTCTGGTTAATAAGCTAGCGGCTTTTCCGCTCGAAATAGATTACGTACGTAATTACCTCATGATAGCTGTATCATGTATGGCGTAATAAGTTTTAATCTATCTCTGAGCGGTTTGCCACTTGATTGATTGTAGTCTCTGGGCGATTTTATAGGCCCTTGCATTGGTTTATTGTATCTGGAATTGTGATTTTAATCCAATTTTTTGACGGATCTAGATGAATGCTGTGACGATATTCAAATTACACAACACTTAACATATTAGGTAACGAGCGTAAAACATTTTGCAACTCAGAAGACTAGGATTTTGCGACAACTTTTCTATTTTTAAAATAAGAATTTAAAAAAGCTTGATGTAAACTAGCTTTTATCGTTGACAAATACGATTCATCTTATGGTCACATTCGTCAAACCCCGAACAGCGTACATGAGACAGTATTTATAGAAGGTACAGTCACATTATGTGACCAGCTGTCAAAAGCCCGAATAACAATCTCTTGCAGTGAGAATGCGCAGGAAGAAAGTCGCTGAGATTCTGGAAGGTACGACAGGGATGCGAAGCTTGCCGAATCCAGTGCTGTGGCCATCTGCGCTATGTTTCTCGGTTGAGGATCTACATCTACATCTACATACATACTCCGCAATCTTCCATACGGTGCGTGGCGGAGGGTACCTCGTACCACAACTAGCATCTTCTCTCCCTGTTCCACTCCCAAACAGAACGAGGGAAAAGTGACTGCCTATATGCCTCTGTAAGAGCCCTAATCTCTCTTATTTTATATTTGTGATGTTTCCGCGAAATATAAGTTGCCGGCAGTAAAATTGTACTGCAGTCAGCCTCAAATACTGTTTCTCTAAATTTCCTCGTAGCGATTCACGAAAAGAGCGCCTCCTTTCCTTCAGAGACTCCCACCCGAGGTCCTGAAGCATTTCCGTAACACTCGCGTGATGATCAAACCTGCCAGTAACAAATGTAGCAGCCCACCTCTGAATTGCTTCTATGTCCTCCCTCAATCCGACCTGATAGGGATCCCAAACGCTCGAGCAGTACTCAAGAATAGGTCGTATTAGTGTTTTATTAGCGGTATCCTTTACAGATGAACCACATCTTCCCAAAATTCTACCAATGACCGAAGACGACTATCCGCCTTCCCCAAAACTGCCATTACATGCTTGTCCCACTTCATATCGTTCTGCAATGCTACGCCCAAATATTTAATCGACGTGACTGTGTCAAGCGCTACACTACTAATTGAGTATTCAAACATTACGGGATTCTTTTCCCTATTCATCTGCATTAATTTACATTTGCCTATATTTAGAGTTAGCTGCCATTCTTTACACCAATCACAAATCCTGTCCAAGTGATCTTGTATCCTCCTACAGTCACTCAACGACGATACCTTCCCGCACACCACAGCATCATCAGCAGACAGCCGCACATTGCTATCCACCCTATCCAAAAGGTCATTTATGTAGATAGAAAACAACAGCGGACCTATTTGGGAACCAATCCCATATGCTCGTACCTCAGTTAGGATTCTGGAGTGGGACACCGAGTCATACGCTACCCATGGCGCGAACAGTCCGATTGAGGTGGTCCCACAGGTTCGCGATTGGGTTTAAGTCCTATGAACGTGTTGGTCAGGGGAGTTCGGTAAAATCATCCTTGTGCTCTTCGAACCACGTACGTTCACTGTGAACTGTGTGACGCGTTGCGTTGTCCTGCTAGTTGATGTCATCGTACCGAGGAAAAAACAAACTGCATGTAGGGGTGGAAGAGGTCCCAAAGGATAGATGCTCACTTTTGTTGATCCATTTTTGCTACCAGAACGACGAGGTCACCCGGCGAATACCACGAAAACGTTCCCCAGAAAATAACGCTCCCTCCTCTGCCCTGGATCCTTGCCTTTCAGGCATTTTACGCCGTGCAGGCCAACGCTCATCTGTCGGATGGGGCTTAAAACGTGATTCATCTGAAAAGGCCGCCTGTCACCAATCTGTTGACGTCCAGTTGGGGTAATGGTGTGCAGATCCCAGTCTTCGTCGCAGATGAACAGCAATCATCAAGGGTGCATTAACCGGGCGCCTGCTGCGGAGGTTCCTACGCAACAATGTTCGCTAAACTGTGGTTGAGGAGTCACCATTGGTAGCCCCATGCTTCATCTGGGCGATCAGCTGCTTAACACTTGCACATCTGTTCGCCCGTATACTTCACCGCAGCCGTCGTTCACCCTGTCATCTAGGGCCCGTGGTGTGCCTCAGTTGCCTCGGCACCCGCTTTGTATAGCTCCATTTTCTCATGCATGGTATATACGAGGGTCATTTTAAAAAAATGCACACTATTTTTTTTAATCCATCTTTTATTCTACATGTTTTAAAGTTTTACAGTGCGTAGATACATCCTTTAGGAACAATATTTTCATTTCTCCACATAATTTCCATCTCTCTCAACTGCCATACGCCATCTTGGAACCAGCGCCTGTATACCCGCACGGTCAAATTCTGGACCAACCTGTTGGAGCCACTGTTTGACAGCGTGCACAAGGGAGTCATCATCTTCTAACCTTGTTCCACGAAGAGAGTCTTTCAGTTTCCCAAAGAGATGATAGTGACATGGAGCCAGGTCAGGACTGTAAGGCAGGTGTTTCAGTGTTGTCCATCCGTGATTTGTGATCGGTTCCATGGTTTTTTGACTGATATGTGGCCGTGCATTGTCGTGCAACAGCACAACATCCTGCTTTTGCCGATGTGGTCGAACACGACTCAGTCGAGCTTGAAGTTTCTTCAGCGTCGTCACATATGCATCATAATTTATGGTGGTTCCACTTGGCATGATGTCCACAAGCAAGAGTCCTTCGGAATCGAAAAACACCGTAGCCACAACTTTTCCAGCAGAAGGTGTGGTTTTGAATTATTTTTTTTTTCTTGGGTGAATTTGCATGATGCCACTCCACTGATTCCCTCTTTGTCTCTGGTGAGAAATGTTGGAGCCATGTTTCATCACCTGTCACAATTCTTCCAAGAAATTCATCTCCATCATACCGTTTTCCTTGTTTCTTTGTGAGCCACTGTCAACATCCTGGGAACCCACCTGGCACTAACCTTTTTTAACGCCAACACTTTCAGTATTCTGCAAACACTTCCTTCCTATATCCTAACGTAGCGTGACAATTCGTTCACTGTGATGCGCCTGTCAGCAGTCACCAATTCGTTAACGCTCTGCACATTGTCTGAAGTGTGTGCAGTACGAGGCCTGTCGCTGTGAGGACAGTCTTCAATACTGCAGTGCCCGCTTTCATCACGTAACCTGCTTGCCCACCTACTAACTGTACTGCGATCGACAGCAGCATCTCCATACACCTTTTTCAACCTGTTGTGGATGTTTCCCACTGTGTCGTTTTCACAGCACAGGAATTCTATGACAGCACGTTGCTTCTGACGAACGTCAAGTGTAGCAGCCACCTTGAAGACATGCTGTGACGGCGTCACTCACTGGAACAGGTTGAACTACGTTTGAAAACAAGAGGGAAGGATGTATCTACACACTGTAAAACTTTCACACATGCAGAATGAAAACTGTATTTTTACAAAAATAGTGTGCATTTCTTTTGGAGTGAGTCTCGTAATAACCACGGCAGCATGCCAACAGTTTAAAAACTTAGCCGTTTCGGAAACGCTTCCACCCTTGGCCCTTAAGCCAATGATTATAACCTTTTGGACGTCATCTAAATCGCTCCGTTTCCGTATGACGACAACGACAGCATTGTTTTCCGCGTCCTCCAGTCTTCGACATGCTTTATATAGCCTCCCTGGCCAGTGCTACCACCTGACGTCTGTGAGTAGTTATTCACGTTGAAGTCGAACCTTGGCGATGGTCACGTTATTGTGACGAGACCCGGTCGTGGTTCATGGTTCACAAATCCCATTTGAGGCTCCCTGCCTTCAACGGGTACAAAAATTTTATTTCCTGCAACTATTGTCTCCATTTAAAAATTTAAAATCCTCTTATACTCTCCTCATTAAGGGGAGACGGAAGGCAATTTTTATCCCTATACTGCCGATGCTATTTTACCCCTTGAATAAGAACACTTTTCAAAAGAACTATAAGTGATAAAACAATGAAATTTTTACTGCATATATATAACATATATGCCTCAATTTACAAGTAAAATGAACATAATATCTCCCATGGTTTTGAAGAAAAAAAATTTATTCTTTCACTACTAAAATTTAACTTTTTGTACATTAATTATTATAAAACAGTTTCTGATTCTTTGGTGGTTCTCAATTTACTAATAACTTATTACCATCTGTAGTACAAATTGACCAAATTTCATGTTTCTAACCCCATTAGATTATCAAATAACGCTACCTGAAATTAAAAAAATGTAGTTTTGAGAAAAATCCATTCGAAGTTTAATATTGCAATTCTAGTATAGTTATTGATGAGAATTACTTACCACTAATATTTTCCTGCACCATACTGAGCATCATCTGAATCATACTGATCTTCTTTTCTTCTCTTGCTCCCTCTTCTTTTCTGTCTGGCTTCTTTTGTGCATTTTAAATTAGCAATATCTGCTTCGCAGTTTCTCTCTTTATCTATTTGCACCTACGATTTTGCAGTATTTCCACTTGATTTTATGCCCAATAATTCCAAAGCATCTAGTTTCCTAATTACACTTTCATTGAAGCATAAAAAGGCATCATAAACATCAAATTTGAGGGCTGTGAGCTGAACGAATACAGTTTTCGGTAACCGGTTCTAACTGACAGAATTCACACGTTCATTTAAATTTTGTGTTTTCCCATGAAGACATTTCTTCAACAAGGTATCTTTACAAAGGTCTCTAAATATGGGTTTAATTTCATTCATTACTGATGCAGGTAAAGAATGTTTGTCATCATATCTGGCACTTCTCCTGTACTTGCACCAAGTGCCAGGATCATTCGGGCAAAGACCGTGCGTCAGCAAAACCATCATATCTCACGAAAAAATGGTCGTATTTATATAAAACAAAAACTGTTTCACGCAGGAAAGACCAGTCATATCGAATATGCTAAAACCTAAAAATCGAATTTTGAAGCCTTCCGTCTTCCCTTAAAATAGGTATAATCTTATGTTAAGGATTTCGTACAATAAGACAAATATTATGGCTACAAACGGTGTATATGCCTTAAGGCAATGTAACTTACTGCGCGCAAATACTCAGATTAAACATTTGAGAATGATAGCACTCAGCGACTTCCAAAAAACTCAATTTGAACCTTTATAAAAGTGTTTCCCACTGACACTCCCACAAAATAATGAAGGAGAAAAGTTTATCGTTAACTACATTTTCGTTGTTCTCGCAGTGAAACTTCAGCATCAGGAATGCCGTTTTAATTTATTGCTTCATTACTACTAGCTCTGTTCCCAACAAATTATTCAGACAGTATCCACGCATACCAGTCTATGTACCTGCAAAGGTGTTATCATTGTACGACAAACAGTTCGAGAGACACTACGTCATAAACAATGAGATGTGTGAAAAACTGGCTATTGCTTAAAATGGAGGGCAAATTACGAAGATTACTTTCAGCCATTGTTTATCAGCGGAAAAATGCTCCTGTCGGAGCACAAAAGAAGCGAATACGTTCCTCTCTAAAAGAGTGACATGAAAATAGGGGAGACAGCTGCCTCAATACTTATTCCACCTTCCTCGCCAAAAATTTTGGCATGCGATCATATTTGCGCTATTTTAGCATAGAACATTCTAAATCCTGTCGCCCATTCTCTCTTCGTAGTTAAGCATTCATACTCAGACTCCCGTCTCACTACCGCTGTCTTTATGTCCCTCCCACTGCCTCTTTTTCCTCCCACTGAATTGCAGTATTTTCCACTACCACTGTCTCCTCTGACACTTAACAATGCATCATTTTGTCTTTCTCTCCCTCTGCCACTTTCTCCATCACACCTCGGCACTCACAAATTTGGGGGGGGGGGGGGTGTTAAACCTATTTTTCCATTTAAACCTACTTGTTCAAAATTTTGGTCCAAAATGCGCTCTCCTCTATGCTTACGTGTTAAAGTTCTGGGGGCGTCCAGACCCCCCAGGCCATTGTATGTTCCCCAATCATCTCCATTTTTCATTTCCACAGTCTCCTCTCTCTTTTGGTCTCACTGCCATTGTCTTCATCCATTTCTCTTTCTCTTTCATTGTCATTATTTTTCTCTCACCGCCCTTTCTCTTTCTCCTCCACTAGCGCTAACTCCTCTTCCTTCAACCGTCGCTGTCTTTCTTCTACTCTCTCTCAGCGCAAGCGAGGGAAATATGTTCGCACGCCAATTTTTTTTGGTGATGAAGACAGGATGAGAACTGAGGCAGTTGATTCCCCACTTTTCTGTTGGAGTCTTTCCACCCCGCAACTGTACACCAGGGTCAGTCTGAGCTTGGAGTCTGTGCCTAGAGATTTTTGTTTGTCACTGTCCATGCGCCACCGCACATATACAGCACGCTGCCATCAATGTACGCCGAAGAGCCAAAGAAACTGGTACACCTGCCTAATATAGTGTAATATCGTGTAGGGCCCCCGCGAGCACGCAGTAGTTACCGCAACACGACGTGGGATGGACTCAACTAACGTCTGGAGTAGTGATGGAGGGAATTGACACCCTGAATCCTGCAGGGCTGTCCATATATCCGCAAGAGTACGAGGGGGTGGAGATCTCTTCTGAACAGCATGTTGAAAGGCATCCCAAACGTGCTCAATAATGTTCATGTCTGGGGAGTTCGGTGTCCAGCGGAAGTGTTTAAACTCAGAAGAGTGTTCCTGGAGCCGCTCTTTAGCAGTTCTGACCGTGAGGAGTGTCGCATTGTCATATTGGAGTGCACAATGGACATAAATGGATGCAGGTGATCACACAAGATACATATGTGTCACCTGTCAGAGTCGTATCTAGACGTATCAGGAGTCCCATATCATTCCAACTGCACATGCCCCACACCATTACAGAGCGTCCACCATCTTTAACAGTCCTTTGTTGACGTATAGGGTTCATGTATTCATGCTGTTGTCTCCATACCTGTACACGTCCATCCGCTAGACACAATCTGAAAAGAGACTCGTCCGACCAGGCAATATGTTTCCACTCGTCAACAGTCCAGTGTCGGTGTTTATGGGCCCACGCAAGGCTAATGCTTTGTATCGTGCAGTCGTCAAGGGTACACGAGTTGGCCTTCGGTTCCGAAAGCCCATATTGATGATGTTTCGTTGAATGGTCCGCACGCTGACACTTGTTGATGGCCTAGCACTGAAATCTGCAGCAATCTGCGTAAGTGTTGCACTTCTGTCAAGTTGAACGATTCTCTTCAGTCGCCGTTGGTTCCGTTCTTGCAGGCTGTTTTTCCAGCCGCAGCGATGTCGGAGATTTGACGCTTTACCGGATCCCCGATATTCACAGTACACTTGTGAAATAGTCGTACGGGATATCGCCACTTCATCGCTACCCCGGAAATGCTGTGTCCCATCGCTCGTGCGCCGACTATAACACCACGTTCAAACTCACTTAAATCTTGATAACCTGCCATTGTAGCAGCAGTAACCGGTCTAACAACTGCGCCAGACGCTTGTATTCTTATATAGGAGTCGCCTGTTTGTATATCTCTGTATTTGAATACGCATGCCTACACCTGATTCTTTGGCGCTTCAGTGTAAATTCAGAACTGAGTGAGACCTAGTGGACGACGGGTGTTCGAAGTTGTGAGATATTGTTGTTCCTTGAAATTGACACAAATATTTTTTGAAGGCTCGCTGTGACCTTGAAATATACATCGTTTAAATTTTCTGTCGCTGAGTGCGAAGCACATTTACGTGAAAATGGCAAGTAGAAATGATATTTTACTAACAGAAGAAGCTATAGGGGAAGCGTTGTTAGAAGAACTCAATCGTGAAAGTGACGTAGGTCACTTTCCTGACGAAAGTGATTCTGAAGCTGACGCTGCCTCAGCAGTTACAGACATTGCCGAAACTGATCAGTCTGCCGAATCTTCAGAAAGCGATGAGGAAAATACAGTCGTCCACAGTAAGAATGGTCATTTTTGGAACACAGCTGTCTCTAATAGAAGAGGCAGACCTGTTGGCGGTAAAGTTTCAATCCGTTTTCCAGTTGTTGAAGGCAATGCAAATAACGTCAAGTCAGAAAAGAAGCGTGGAATTTACTGATAGACCAGTCAATTGTGGAAATAATTGTCATATTCAGCAATCAAAACATTTAGGGTGCTAGTGTACATGGTTCTGTTCAGAGCTTTACTCATGTTACGACTCAGGATGAGATTCTTGCTATCAGAGGCTCACGTTACGCCGGGAGACTACCCAAAAGCAGTAAAAACTGAATGTGATTTATGGCACGAAGATGCTCGGATAATAAAGTTTCGTGCAACAATCAGCCTAATGCGCTTCAAGTTTCTCACAACTTGCCTTAGATTCGATGATAAAAGTACAAGGGCAGAAAGACAACAACTACATAAACTAGCTTCTGATAGGGAATAACTGCAAAACATTATATAATACGCATGCTTACTGTACTGTAAATGAGAAAGTTGTAGGTTTTTGTGGCCCTTGTCGCTTCAGGGTGTGTATCCCACAGAAACCAAATAAATATGGCATGAAAATTGTAATGATGGATTATGCCACGGCATATTATATGGTAAATGGTGCAATGTACACTGGTACAATACAGAAGGAAACAAATGAATCTGTGCCGGAAAATCATGTTTGAGAACTTTCTCAACTTATTTCACGGTACAAAGCGAAATCTGACCATGGGCAACTGGTTCACGAATGCACCAATAGCAGATCGTATGCTCGTATCTTACAAACTGACAGTTTTGGGCACGCTCAGAAAAACAAAGCGAAACACTGTCTTGATTTGTTTCTAGAAAAGCCCGAGGGAACATGTCATTATGGTTTCGATCAGAAGAAGACCCTCCTGTCTAATACATCAAGAAAGAATAAAGTAGCCCTGCTTTATTGGACCATACCCGGACACATCACTACTGATGAAGAAACTGGAAAACCACAGATGATGGTTATGTACAACATGACTAAAGCAGGAACTCATACCTTTGACAAGCTATGCAGCACGTCTTTCGTGGTGAGACAAACAACACGTTTGCCGCTTCGCCTGCGGTTCGCCATAATGGACCAGGCAAGTATCACTGCAATGATTGTGTACAGAATGGCCAATCTCTGTTGTAAGGATTCGAGACAGCAGTTTCTGAAGAATCTCTCTCTAGCTCTGTGCAAACCATTCGTCGAAAAGAGTCCCACCTCGAGGTACGCAAATAAGAGCGACGAGAAGAATTTTTCAAGTTTCTAGACACTTCTGAAACTTCATGTATTGTAACTTCAAAGCGCAATGGGTGTTTCCATACACCCATATGCATAGGACAGGACAAATTCATTTGGTACGCAGTAAATGCAACAAATCTTTCCGCCCTCAACACAGTACTGAATTATACGAAAAGTGTGGAAATAATAAACGAATGAATGAATGGATTTATTAAAAATTGAAAACATCTTAAAAAATTTGTGTAGAACGTGTATTTTATTAAACGAATAGCTCTTCATCCACGTAACCTGCAAATAAAATCATTAGAGCCGGATCAGTTTCAAGTTTCATTATTGAAAGGCTTCTACGACAGTTTCTTTCTTTGTCACGAATTTCGGATGCATTAATGCCAACATTGATTGAATAACTGCATGGCATACGTGAAATAAAATGGGTTTAGTATGTGACAGGCCAGTTTCATTACAAAACGTTCTATGTTCAGGCAACTGCTGCAGCAAATAATTGAGAATCACTGTGAATTTAGTGCACAGCTCGCGTGACAGTTTCAGATGTGTACACTAATGGGGTTAAAAAGGAACATATTCGCCTATGCGAGGGTTGGAACTTAAATAGTGGCAACTATTTATTCACAACCGATACGAAAGAGTCACATGTTTGCACCTGCTACTGTCCTTCAAAGTAGTCACCAGCGTTGTGTAGAACCCGTTGCCAGCGATGTGGAAGGTGTAATATACCGTTAGTAGAGCCTGTTGTGTTGGTGGTGCGAATGGAGCGGCCTACTGCCTGTCGAATCTCTGGACCAATTCCGAAGCGAATGTCGCGAAGTGATTCCTTCATCTTCGGAATCAAATCCGAAACAATCCGGGGAGTATGGTGGATGGTACAGTACTTCCCAGTCCCATCGACCGAACAGAGCAGCCACAGCTTGCGCTGTATGTGCCCGCGCATTGTTGCGCAAAATGATGGGTGGGTTGCGCAGAAAGTGTCGCCGCTTCTTTCGCAAAGCTGGTCGCAGGTGATGCTCCAAAAACGAACAGTAACAATGTGCATTGATGGTCTGCCGTGGAGGAAAGTAATGCGTTAGGATAACACCATCACAGTTGTACACGATAATTACCATAACTTTAGACCGCCCCATTCGCACCATCAACAGAACAGGCTCTGCTAACGGGTTCTACACAACGCTGGTGACTACTTTGAAGGACAGTAACAGGTGCAAGTCCTTTGTATCGGTTGTTAATAAATAGTGCCAATATTTAAGTTCCAACCCTCGTATTTTGTTCCGACAGCTGCATTTTTTTCGCTGGTTCCCTCCTTTTCTCTTCTACAGCAGGGTGTGCTGCTTATGTAAAACGAATCCTATAGGTCAGCAAAGTTTTGACAGTTTAATTACATACATCTACATATTTAAATATTTTTTTACGCATTAAACACGAATAAGTGCGAGTAATACAAGCGTAAAACGAAATCGTTCGCTTTACATTTTTTCCTGGTTGCTCATCGGAAACTCCCGGCTTACGATTTGTACTTTAAAAGAGGAAAAAATGTTGTTAGAAATATTTTACAGCGTTTTCAGTCCTTCCAGTTTTACAAAACTTTTGGCAGTCATTTTAAGTTCTTTTAAGGCATGTTAAGAGCCTTTTTAGCCCATTTCTTGTCACTGTGGTACCACTTCGGGCGTATTTATAAAGGCGTGAAAAGCCCATTACACACAGACAGCGCGTCGTAAAGTTTTATTGGTGAAAAGTGCAAACTAAGAACATAGTTTGGTTATCTCAGAACCCTTGTGATGAACCTAGAACCCTTGCCATGTGTTTGCTACGTCACTTAAAACTACATTTTCGCCTCTGACAGCATATTATGTGCATATTTTGCGTCATAAATCTTCTGCGTCTAGGTAACGGATTACAGCATCCGAGAGGACGTCATCTTAAGAACATATGGTAAAAATATCGGCTATTTGCCATGAACAGAACTTACAGAAACGGTCTTCGCCACATTGGGAACTTTTGGTACCCAGAAATAATGGTATTTAGGGGTATCTTGATAACGGATACAGATTTTCGAAAAGTTTAATTTCTAAAGAACGTACAGTTAAAGCTTGAGCCGTTTGCTATGGGTAGACAATTGCGACCCACGGTGTAAAAACGGTTAAAACAGTTTTTTGCAGTACTTCATAAATACGGTAAGTTTGAAACTCTGGATCTCGGTAACCGATAATGATTTCGAAAAAAGTTTCTAATTTACCCTATAACATAATCTTAAGAAAATATGATAAAAATGTTGACGATCTCCCATGAATAGAAATTACAGAAATGGCCATCGCCACGATAGTTACATTTCGTACCCAAAAATTATGTTTTTTCGTTTTTTTTAAGAACCGACAATGAACAGTGTTGCTATCTATAAGACACGAAAGGTCCATCCAAGACCGCATCCAAAGTAAGAGAACCAATCGATTTTCTCAGTTTGCCATTGGGGCTTACTGGCACTAATATACACTGATGGAAAAAAAATTGGACACCAAGGAGGATTTGCGCGACACATAAAAAGTGGGTAGGCATGTTTCAACATTCGAAAGATGATGTCTATTCAAATTTCGCATCAGTCGCCAGTATGAAGATACAAATCGGTTTGCTTTAAGTACACGCTATAACGATCGTGAGTTACTTACCTTTGAGACTGGACGTGGTGATTGACGTTAGTAGGAATTGCCCTTAAGGTGACAAAGACGTCATTATCAACGCCTCACTGTGTTTAAACGAGGTCGTGTAATGCTCTACTAGAAGAAGAAGATGCCGTGTGGCTAGGGCCTCCCGTCGGGTAAGCCGTTCGCCTGGTGCAAGTCTTTCGAGTTGACGCCACTTCGGCGACTTGCGTGTCGATGGGGATGAAATGATGATGAAAGTCACACAACACCCAGTCATCACGAAAGGGGATGTTCCTTCTGCGATACTGCAGAAAGACTTGGCAGGAATAATAGGCACTGTAAGTGATTGTTGGCAGCGGTGGCCTTGGGAATGTACGGTCGCAAGGAGGCCGTGGTCCGGACGGCCAGGTAGCATTACCGAGAGAGAAGAGCATCCTATTCGGCGGTGGCTCTGGAGCATGGTACTGCATCTACAGCAGCAACATGAGTAGCAATTGGCACCACAGTGACACAACTAACTGTTACAAAGCGGTTACTTCAAGGACACCTCCGAGCCAAGCTTCGTGTTGCGAGTATTCCACTGACATGGCGTGCAGACGCTATATATATATATATATATATATATATATATATATATATATATTCTCAGTAAAAAAAATATCTAACCTCTGCTTGAACAAGATGTATGGTGTGGTCAGCTGTCTAAAAAGAGCAGAAAATGAATAATACTCTAACGAACGTTATTCCCATTCCTGTAACTCAGATCTTGGGTCTCGCTTAGCTAGCGAAAATCTTGATACGTGCAGACAACAACCTACAGCATTCAATAACAGCGGATAGCTGACTATTACTTTCAAAAAGGCTTCCTAACATTGGAATTTATCTTTGATGTTAGCATGATTATCTTGAGAGAAAAGCTGTCCTTGCTTTTGGCAGTCTACATTTTATGTCCGTTTCACTTCTGCCGCCACCAGATCGTTCTTTAATACCTATATAGCAAACCTCCCCTCCCCCTGCATCGCCTGACTTAATTCAACTACAGTTTATTGTCCTCCTGTTTATATCTATACATCAAAAGAGCCAAAAGTTTCATCTGCACATAACATTTACTGCGTGTTAGCTCAGGAAGCTTTGCCAATAAATGCGAACAGCGTCTGGTGAAGGAAGTTTTCGATCTGCAGTGCACTTCAGGCAGCAAGAAACAAAATAATATTATTAAGTACACCAGGATAATCGTCTTGAGCGTAGGTATGGTTCACGCAGTGCCCAGCCTGATTGCTCATAAAGGCGTTATTAGTATGAAAATATTGGATACTCATATGAGTATTACTGTTGAACATACAGGATGTTACAAAAAGGTACGGCCAAACTTTCAGGAAACATTCCTCACGCACAAAGAAAGAAAATATGTTATGTGGACATGTGTCTGGAAACGCTTACTTTCCATGTTAGAGCTCATTTTATTACTTCTCTTCAAATCACATTAATCATGGAATGGAAACACACAGCAACAGAACGTACCAGCGTGACTTCAAACACTTTGTTACAGGAAATGTTCAAAATGTCCTCCGTTAGCGAGGATGCATGCATCCACCCTCCGTCGCATGGAATCCCTGATGTGCTGATGCAGCCCTGGAGAATGGCGTATTGTATCACAGCCGTCCAGAATACGAACACGAAGAGTCTCTACATTTGGTACCGGGGTTGCGTAGACAAGAGCTTTCAAATGCCCCCATAAATGAAAGTCAAGAGGGTTGAGGTCAGGAGAGCGTGGAGGCCATGGAACTGTTCCGCCTCTACCAATCCATCGGTCACCGAATCTGTTGTTGAGAAGCGTACGAACACTTCGACTGAAATGTGCAGGAGCTCCATCGTGCATGAACCACATGTTGTGTCGTACTTGTAAAGGCACACGTTCTAGCAGCACAGGTAGAGTATCCCGTATGAAATCATGATAACGTGCTCCATTGAGCGTAGGTGGAAGAACATGGGGCCCAGTCAAGACATCACCAACAATGCCTGCCCAAACGTTCACAGAAAATCTGTGTTGTTGACGTCATTGCACAAATGCGTGCGGATTCTCGTCAGCCCACACATGTTGATTGTGAAAATTTACAATTTGATCACGTTGGAATGAAGCCTCATCCGTAAAGAGAACATTTGCACTGAAATGAGGATTGACACATTGTTGGATGAACCATTCGCAGAAATGTACACGTGGAGGCCAATCAGTTGCTGATAGTGCCTGCACACGCTGTACATGGTACGGAAACAACTGGTTCTCCCGTAGCACTCTCCATACAGTGACGTGGTCAACGTTACCTTGTCCAGCAGCAACTTCTCTGACGCTGACATTAGGGTTATCGTCAACTGCACGAAGAATTGCCTCGTCCATTGCATGTGTCCTCGTCGTTCTAGGTCTTCCCCACTCGCGAGTCATAGGCTGGAATGTTCCGTGCTCCCTAAGACGCAGATCAATTGCTTCGAACGTCTTCCTGTCGGGACACCTTCGTTCTGGAAATCTGTCTCGATACAAACGTACCGCGCCACGGCTATTGCCCCGTGCTAATCCATACATCAAATGGGCATCTGCCGACTCCGCATTTGTAAACATTGCACTGACTGCAAAACCACGTTCGTGATGAACACTAACCTGTTGATGCCACGTTCTGATGTGCTTGATGCTAGTACTGTAGAGCAATGAGTCGCATGTCAACACAAGCACCGAAGTCAACATTACCTTCCTTGAATTGGGCCAACTGGCGGTGAGTCGAGGAAGTACAGTACATATTGACGAATCTAAAATGAGCTCTAACATGGAAATTAAGCGTTTCCGGACACGTGTCCACATAACATCTTTTCTTTATTTGTGTGTGAGGAATGTTTCCTGTAAGTTTGGCCGTACCTTTTTGTAACACCCTGTATAACACGTCATCCTCGGTTGCAAATAGAAACCAATCTTTACCTAGGTTTCAGCCGAAATAATTTGACCTTCAGAAGCTAGTGGCACTAAACTATTGCATGCCAAAGTTTGGCCATGTTAAGTATAAAACTGTAGCACCGTAGTCCCCAGTCATAAATCTACATTACTTAGCTGGAGAGAAGCAGCAGGCCCCATTGCGCGAACGAGCTCTCGCGGCCTATCGACGTCGTCTGTGCAGTGGAGCCTGATGTTTCTCTTCAGCTAAGTAATGTAGATTTATGACTGGGGCCTACGCTGCTATAGTTTTATAGTTGACATGGACAAACTTTGGTATGCAATAGTTTAATGTCACTCGCTTCTGAAGAAGGCCAAATTATTTTGGCTGAAACCTATGTAAAGACTGGTTTCTATTTGCAACTGGGGCTGACGTGTTATATGTTTAATTATCACAATTGCTGACGGGGCTGCACGACGTTAAAAATTCTTAAATTACTGTTGAGGTCTAATCGTTGAAGTTTTGGGCTAATCTTAATTTCAGCCCATACTGAAAGGAATCTGAACTTCTCACACTTTTGCGTACTTCGTAGATTTCGTAAACATTACGTCGTCTGGCAGCCAGAACATAATGCAGACGTGCAGGAAGCACTCCATTGTTGTACAGCATCAAATTCTTTAAGCTGTAGGTTGTTCCTTACAGCGAGTCGAAAATAAAGAAATCTGAAATTTAGAGAGCACAGTTTCTGGCGCTAGACTGGTTTTCCGGATCCTGTCATGCAAGGTTCCAGCTACGAAAACTCGTTCTTCTTGTCACTAGAATAGACAAGACTTTACAACGTCTTAAGCTTTATTTACAAACTCTCTTGTCACAACAGTGATTTGTGCATGTGGGACTGATTCATCCTGCTAAATTTGCTTACATTTTGTTCTCGTATCGATTAAACATTCTGAATCATTCCCGCTTAAGATATTACATTGAGTTAGTAAACAAAACTTTTTTTTATTCCAAGAAGCTCGTTTCATGCGTAAGGTAACCCTTTTCTCATCTCTCACGATGCGAGCCATCTATCTCAGCTACGATTATGGCCATGAGAGAGTGTTTACTGCAGTAATGACTTGTAGTCGGAGTTGTAAACTACTCACTTTTTTAAAACAGTAGCTGCTTTCGAAATCTGTTCCAATTTTCCCCAAAAACTGACCTTATCACTTCCGTTGTCTAACACTTGAACTGACCTGCTAATTGTCGCAACTATTTGGCGAATGTTAACCTTCTGTGTCACCAATCTCCTGGAAACCTCGAGGTGCAGCCATAGTCGTCTGTTTCACGAATACCAACAAAACAAGACAAAGTCTCTGAACAGATTCGAAGTAAATATCAGTGACAGGAATCTGTATTTTATTCAGTTTCTCGGTATCAAACAAATCGGGAAAATTACGGAAGCAATAAACAAGCTTCTTAGTATACTTTATATGTGATAAATCTGAAGGTGAAAAATGTGTGAGGGCCCACAACTGTGCTTTCGCCTATTTCTTCTGTTTCGTTGCTGCTTAGATAACCATACACTCGGTTTTTTCCTTGTGAATTCACAATTTAATTTATTAGTGTGTGGCATCGATGTATTAGTCTGTTAGCCATAATATTTCCACATTTTGTGTATGACACAAGATCGGAGGTCGATACAGTCTGTTGATGATGGCGATAATGTTAATGATCTTGGTGTAACTTCCATGTACTGCTGCTGAAGCTGACACAGCTTCGATTTATCAGAATCTGTGATGTTTAAATCCACTGATGCAAGATATTTACTTTCTTTGCTTCATATCAATGTGGCAAAGCGCGCTACCCGCTACAGCATTCTCCGGGTGACACTCTAGCAGGTAAATTTTATTTGAACGATGGAGTAGCACTTTGCTTTTATTCTCGTGACAACCTAGGTGTCCAGACAGATAAACCGTTAGTCACACACACGGTACGCTATTCCGGGCGACGTGATTCAGCAATCGGCCCAGCCTCTTCCATGACTCTCCGTGCGGAATGTTAACGGAGCTGTAACCGACTAGCTATTAGTGCTGCCTATCTTGTGCCGTACCGAAGGGCGGCCGATACCAAGGTGACTTACCATCTACATCACGATCGGCCACAATTCAAGTGAAACTCACCCAAGCAGTGGGACTACCGGAGAGACATTAAGAAAGATAATTTAATGTGTGCTTGTAGATCCGTGATAACCTTAAATAGCATTTCTTTAATAACAATCAATGGATCAGACACTATGGATGTCATGGTTTCAACCGATATTGCATCAGTGCCCAAACGTAAAACCTTCAAAATTCTCTGCCGACAATGTCAAGCGTGAAAAACTCTCGATTACACTGTCAAAACTACAAATAAAGCAACATGTTTCGAATATATAAACTCAGACTTTAAAAAATATACAGATGATATTGTAAAGTTCAAACTAAATCTCCAATTTTTAAAATTTTTTTGATAGGGTAGCACTGTCAATCAAAGGTGGATAACTGCAAAAGTAATACCAATCTATTAATAACAAATGATGGAGCCAAATGCGACAACTTTGGAGAAATAAGATTAAAAATTCCAGCATTCAGGTACTATGCTGAATTTTTTAACAGCAGGTTTCATCATTAAATGAAACAATAGTCATAAAGGAGCAAAATCGATTAAAAAAGATCGTTATTAACCAGATGATAATTTCTCTGTTCAATACGCGATTGAAAAGTACCGGGATTCTATTTAAAAAAACTGTATTTAACATTCCTTTGCTAGGAAAATACCTTTTAAAGTTAATTATATACATAGATATAGAAAGTTAATTACATATATAGATAATATAGACTTTGGAAGGTTATCAGATATCGAAAGAATGGAAACAGGGGTTTCAAACATAGCAGCGATGTACAATGAAGAAAATGTAGTGCTAGAAATGGATATGCGTAGACTAACAGAGACGATACACGCGAAAAAAGATAAAGATGCAAACTTCCAAGTGCTGTTTTCAATACATATTCACAAATTGTAAAACAATACACACTAAAGTTACAAATATAAACAGCCCACAGGCTATTAAAATATTTTATTGGGCGATGCGAAAATTATACTGCAAGGATCAGATAACGGTCTTCAAGGAGCACTCACGTTATGTCCTGAACATCACTGCTACGCATAGACTAAGAAAACCACGACGGTCTCTTTCCACAGAACAATAATTTTCACTGCTCACTTGAACTGGTATAACACATTAATAAAACTTTTTGGACAATATTTTACAAAATACAAACAGAAAATCTGCAAGCAAGCTACTCTCATATTCTATCAACCTTGGCTGTTCCAGTCCTTAGAAGTGGGTGTAAGACATGACTATCAAGAAGAAATAAAAATACAATCTGCTGAAACATCATTTTTCAGAACAGTCAGTGGATGTACAGGAACAGGCCGTATTAGAAATGAAAACATTCACAAAATGTTAAATGTCAGACAATTGATACACACTGTACAAAATATAAATAAAAATGCTACTCCCATCCCCAACAAATTTAAGAAGAAGCCAGAAATATTTAATGCGACACCAACCAAGAGGCAAAAGAGATGTAAGTCCACTAAGATAGCAGTGGCCATAGGAAGTCGTAGTCTTATCTAATCTATAATTGGAACTTTATGACGACGAACAAAATATATTTTTGCTATGGGTATTAAACAGTTTTAATGATACATACATAACACTCGCCACAATATACATGTTTTCAGAACTTCGTGTTTCATTGTCCAGATTTAGAGGCATTTAACAGCCAATGCAACCTCGGCGGCACACAAATGACACACGCCTTACGACCACTGCTGAGTACGGTTAAGATGTTGGACGTCCTACTGTAACATTACGAGTCAAGACAGCTGTAACGGAACTTGAATAGCGTAAAGTTATCGTTAAAAACGCACGCCGCGCGATTTGTTATGATTTGGTCGGTCATAATAGTAGTAACATGCTTTTGAATACAATTAAAATATAATGGCGATACCTGTTTAGCGTTATTGGAAATAATATGTAATAAATTAATGAGTAAGGTAGCCGATCCTATAAGAAGAGGTAAAATTGGGCATATTAAGGTGTTTTGCTTTATATCGACTAAGCCGATGATACGGCATCTTTTTTTTCCGTTTACTCTTAGAAGAAAAAAAAGAAAACCAGTAACGAAGTGCAAATTGTGCGTTGTGAAAAATATAGGGGCGAATTTTAAATAGCTACAGTGTATAATCAGACTAACAAATGGACATTCAGTTACGAGAAATAGCGGACAGTGAAGTGTGGTCATTAAATTGAGTACACCTACAGGGCGGTCAATTCCAGGATAAGTCTATTCGCGTCTCACGAGGCACGCGGAATTGAGACCGGTTTTTTTTATTATATCACGGAGAGCGGGCTTCAATTTATAAAAAGGAGAAAAGCTGTATCATTATCATTGACTGTTGGTGTTATGCAACCAAAACTGTTCATCAAAGGGTTTCGGTGAATGAGTGGTGAATGCGAAATGAAACTGTGAACGAAGTTATGTTAAATAAAGCAGAAGAGACAAGACAGTTTGGTCGTATCTGTTATTATTCCATAAACCGTAACATGTACTCTCATTGTACGAAGCCTTTATAGACGATCGTTATGACAATTTGCTTTGAAGGGATCTCGTTACGAGTTAAGTTTTGGGGACCTGGTCAACAGGGGATAGTTCGTAGATCTTAACTACTGCAGCTATTCTGGAATCAGGTGCTACCGTGACCGTTGTGTGTTGTCTATGGCTTAAGGTCATCATATCTCATGCTCTAAGATCGACGCGCCTTTCCTCTTGGTATAACGGTGTCTCACGGTAACCACGACAACGCCGACGGCGAAGGAAGATACGGTAGAAGTGGCGCCCAACGTGGGGCTCGATCGAGGAGGATTGCTGCATCGAGTCGAGTGTCATCCGGATTCACGAACCCTAGAGTTGGAAAATATTGTAGCAGCCAGTGAGTCTGTCCAATGAAAGAGGTATTCTTCAATAATCGCTAAAAGTGAGCGATACTACCAGGTATGATTAAAATAACTGTATAGTTATAAAAAAAAAAGGAAGTTGAGACTTGTGATTTCGGAAGATAAATATATATAAATACATAGTGAAAATAAGTGTATGTCTTGGTAGTGAATAATCATGTCAAAACGAACGAAAAGAATACATGATAATGTACAGTTGAGTAGAGTAATGAGAAGAGAGAGTGAGAAAAGTGAAGAGGATAGGGATGATGCATCCCATGAGCTCAATGTGGGACAGGAGACATGTACAGATAATAATACAGTTATTGATTTAGAGCCGTTAGGAGATTCAAATACAATGATAGGTAAGGTAAGCAGCGTGGGAGAACATAAAGATCTTGGGGTTTCGGATGTAGATCAGCAAGTTGATCCTCAAAATGGAAATATTAATCAAAAAATGTTTGATATGCTGGTATCAATAAATACTCAAATGGGTGTAATGAATGGAAGACTTGGTTCACTAGAAAAAGATAATAAGCAATTAAAAGAGGACAATCAAAAGTTAAATGAAAAATTTGAGGCCAAATTTGGTTCATTAGAAGTTGAAATGGATTCTTTGGAAAGCAAAGTGAACACCTTTGATTATAAACTGGAAAATACTAAGAAAGAATTAAAGGCGGACTGGGAGACTCAATTAAATGCGAAATTTGGAGAACTAGATGTAAAGTTTTCTAACACCTTAGAAAAGCAATATAATAATTTAATGGGAAAACTTCATGACGTAGAAAAGAAATATGAGGTAGTTTCGAAGAGTTATGATGGCCTGTCCAACAGGATGGTTAAGTGTGAAAGCAGCTGTTTCAATGCTAGCGCACAGATAGAAGAGCTTTCGAAACAAATAGTCGAGTTTGAGTCTGATGCTCGTAAGGGGATTGACAAGTATTTAGTAGATCAAACTAAAAGACTTGACGAAGATCTATCTGAATGGATAGAAATAAAAGGAAATGAAATTGTAGACAAGGTTAAGACTACTATTGGATCCCAGCCAAATGAAAATATCAATGAGCACCTAAGTAGAAATGATGAATTAATTAAGCTCTTCACTAGCGAATTTCAGAAAATAAAAGACAAAATAGTTGATGAGTTACCTAAATGGCAAAAGGAAACCAATCATAAATTGGCGGAGTTAGAACGAAAGTCATCACAAAATTTGTTGACAGAGGACGAATGTTCGGAGAATAGGTCGAAGAACAACCGAACATGTGATAATACGAAGTACAATTGTGGTGAAAAATTGCATTGGGAAGTTGATGATTCGGTTGGTAAAGATGATGATTCTTTTGGTCAGCGAGGATATTTGTCTTCTTTAAAGGTGGAGAACAGCATTTTTAAAAGTAGACAATTCCCAACATTCTCCACTGAAAAGAACAACCTGCATCCGAAAATCTTTATCAATAATTTCAAAAGAATATTTCCGCGTAGCTGGTCAGAACACGACCGACTTCAATTTATAGTATCCAAAATTACCGGAGAAGCCGCATTATGGGCCGCCGAAGTAAGTGAAAGTTGCCATACTTGCGCTGAGTTTGAACAACTTTTTTTGACTAAATACTGGTCGTCGAGTAAACAAGAGAAATTAAGAAAAGAGGTTTACCAACCTGAGTATTTTAACAGTAAAAGGAGTACTTTAAGGCAATATTTTGAAAAGTACATAAATAAGACACGTTATTGGAGTGATCCAATTTCTCACAAGGAAGTGATCAGAATTTTGAAGGGAAGGTTGCCCATAAATATACGTGAAAAGTTAATAAATGTTCCTGACCACGACGTAGAACAATTCTTGTCGGTGATTGACTCTATAGATATGATTATGGAAGACGCAAGACAAATGAGTAGTAATCAAATGTCGACTCACACTCATAGTAATACGAATAATTATAATAATAATTTAACGTATGATAATAATAATACCGAAAACCAGGTCAAACCCGCATCACAGGAGCGTGGACAATCTTCATCCTATGGCTGCAATAAAAACAATGATTGTAATAAATATAGAAGAGATACTTACTGTGCTAGAGGTTAACCTCGATATGGTGATGCGAATGTGCATAGTAGTGATATTAATAAGAGTAACAGGTACCCAAGTGATGAACCCAATTGCATTCGACCTTGGGAAGATAATTCGAAGCATAATGTTCATCGGCAGGATGGAACAAATGCCTCGAGTCCTCATCCAGCACAAGGAGTTATACCAATGGGCGAAGGAGCCTCCAATGTGCGACAGGGTGAATACCATAACTCGGATCATACTGTACGGATTGTGGAAGTTCATGAACCCCCACCGATGACTCAACGAGATAGATTAAACTAATACCAGTCACCAAATGCCTTCCTAGGATGACTGGAAAGGAGAAGGAAGGAAGGCATCAATTTGAACTGAGAGTATTAAGGTACAATAATGATCAGGATATAAGGAATGAATTAATTGAAGAAAAACCTGAAGTTTCTAATAAATGTGGACAAATTTTACAGGCAATAATTCCAACAAGTATAAATAATGTTGATGTTGAAATATTAATTGATACTGGAGCAACTATTAGTGTCATGACGTTGGACTGTTTAAGACAGATAAGCCGAGGGGTAAAAATGCCCACTTTTCCTATCACAGGATGTACCGTGTCTGGCGCGTTCAGCGCAAAAATGCAAAAAGTTGTGAAACAGGTACGTGTTGACGTTACAGTACAGGGGGCTCAAATAGAAAGTACATTCCTGGTTGTTCCTAAAATGACAATACCATGTATCTGGGGTTTGGATTTTTTATGTGAGACCGGTGCAATCATTAATTTAGAGAAAGGTGAATGTATATTTAATTCCAATGGTAATGTTTTGACAGCCACCCTGAGAAAGGGCCGAGTAATTCCAAATCAATTGTGTATGAATCTAATGGTAAAATATGTCAGTATTGATGATGAAAATGTGTATGATATATGCCTTATTGAATGTTCTGAAGAAATGATGGATAAAATGTCATTGCAGGAAAAGGTGTTAGAATCAGAATATTTATCTGTTATCCAAAGGGATGAACTGTACTGCTTGTTGGAAGTATATCAGTCAATTTTTAGTAAACGTCCGGGTATAATAAAAGACTTTGAATACCATATAAAGACGTATGCACATAAACCCTTTTGTCGTACTTCCTATTCTATCCCATGGACAAAGAAAGAAGTAGTCAGAAAGGAAATCAATAAAATGTTAGAATGGGGTATTACTGAGCCCTCAGATTCTGAATATTGTAACCCTCTTGTGGCGGTAATTAAACCCAATGGTGACATCAGATTGGTGTTGGATGCCAGAGAGATCAATAAGATCATTATACCTGTACAAACGCGACCGGAGAACCTAGAAGAGTTAGTACAAAAGTTTTATGGTGCCCGCCTCTTAACTTCTTTGGATATGCGTAGTTCATATTGGCAAACTAGAATATCGAAAGAATCTAGAAAATATACTGCATTCGTTTTTCTGGGCCGAAGTTACCAGTTTACTGTCATGCCATTTGGGTTGAAAATAAGCGGTGGTGTTTTCATATCGGCATTAGATACCGTATTGGGCAGAGACCTTTTGAATGAAGTTACTTTATATGTGGATGATTTGCTAATTGCTTCTGAAACTTGGGAGGAACATTTGGACTTATTAAGAAGAGTTTTTGCGAAATTTTTGGAATACCGAGTTACTGTAAATTTGAGCAAATCCAAGTTTGCTCATAACCAATTGAAATTTCTTGGACATATAATCACTCCTGAAGGGATAAAACCAAATCCTAAAAAGATGGATGCGATTAACAGATGTGCTTATCCAAAGAATAGAACGGAATTAAAGTCATTTATCGGCTTAGTTTCATTTTTTCGACGATTTTTACCCAATCAGTTAGGAAGCCAAGACTGTTTGTTACGGCTGTTAAGAAAAAAATGTCATGTGGGAGTGGAATTCCGAATGCACGCAAGCTTTTGACAACATTCGCAATGCTTTGACTAATGCTCCACTGTTACATCAACCGAGACTTGATCAAGATTTTTATATTGCTGCGGATGCTTCTGAAACAGGATTGGGTGCCACTCTTTTCCAGATGGACAATCCAGAAGATATCAGTACCATCAAGATAATTGGGTTTGCCAGCAGAACACTCTCTAGCTGTGAACGTGCATATTGTACTACTGAATTGGAAGTACTGGCCGTGGTCTGGTCACTTAGAAAGTTTCGCTATTTTGTATATGGAAAGAAGATCATTGTATTCTGCGACCACAAAGCTTTATCTTTTATTTTAACAGGAAGGATGTTCCATTCACGTTTAACCCGGTGGGCCTTGCTACTGCAAGAATATGATATTATGCTCAAATACATCAGAGGGAAAGACAACATCATAGCCGATGCTCTTTCAAGATTACCGAAAAGAAAGAATGCTGACGAGTGTGAAGAACGGACTATTGACTTTAAAGTCATGAATTTATCAAGGCAATATTGTGAGAGGCAGATTTCACAGCTATCTCGAAGTCTTCCACAACTGGAAGAAGATGATAAGTTGTGGAAAGCCATTAGGCAGGCTGTTGAAAGCAAAACGCTAAGTCACTCTCAAGAACAGTATCAATTAAAATCCGGAATATTGTATCGGAGGAAGGATGAAGAAGATGTTTGGAAAGTTTGTGTTCCAAATAAATATTTAGAATCACTAGTATGGTACACTCACTTGAATTGGGGTCATTTTGGTGCCGCTAAATGTACAGCCAAAATAGCACAATACTGCTATCATCCAAATTTGGGACGTATAGCTACAAATATTATTAAGAAGTGCAAAATATGTCAGAAGGCGAAACCCATAAACTATTGTCGGAAGATAGAATTACATCCTATCATCCCACAACAACCTTTAATGTTGCTGTCATGTGACGTCTGTGGGCCATGTCCCATGACACGTGGACGGTTCAAATATGTATTGGCTTTCTATGATCTCTTTTCAAAATATGTGAAATTATATCCTTTGAAAAATCTCCACGTTCGACCCATGTTACGCAAATTTATCAACAACTATATAACTGAGCTTGGCAAACCTATAATGATCTTGATAGACAACGCTGCTTATTATACAAGCAAAGTATGGAGAGACACTATGAAAGAACAAGGAATCCAGCACATTTACGTCTCAAGATTTTACCCTTGTGGAAATCCGGTTGAAAGAATCTTCCGAGAGTTGAACCGATTTTTACGGACGTACATACCCAAACAACATTATAAATGGATCGATTGGATTTATGAATTTGAGAAAGTGTATAATGACTTACCACACTTATCGACAGGTTATTCACCTAACCAAATAGTATTTGGTGAAAGTATTGTGCCAGAATGGATGAAGAAATTACCTGCAATAGAACAAAAGATTACCAAGAAAGAAGATATGGTGAAGAAGGTCTACGAAAACCTGAAGCATCAAGCACAATTGAGAAAAACCCGTTTTGATAAAAATGTGAAGAAAGTAGTCACATATGATGTAGGGGAAGAAATTTTATTGAGAAATCACCCAAAAGCATCAACCAGGAAAAGACTGAATAAGAAATGGCAATATTTATATACAGGTCCATATAAAATAATGAAAATACCTCATGAAGGGAGCTACCTCCTGGCAGATTGTGATACTGATGTAATTAAAGGCTTGTTCCCTCACATAGACCTGAAGAAGTATTATCAATAATGAGCAAAATATAGATTCAAGAAACACTGAATGATACCAAGACTATACTCAGTGGACTAAATAAAAGCACCAATGGATAAATACGTACTTATACTAACTTACAAAGAAAATTATAGAATGTACCGATGATTTCCATGAGATACCTTCTTGGTATCAACAACCATGACGACGCTGAAATACGATTTATCCTCTCACTGAACGGCGAGGATGGATGATTTGAAAGTGGAATTAAGAGGAAAAGAAAAGGACCAAATCCTCTCTGGTTAAACAAGTGGCCTGATAAGGGTTTTGGCCTAGGATGCAAATCGTCGAACCCGGCTGTGATCCCTGCCTTGCACAGTCGGTTGAAGAACTGAGGGCTTCATCCAAGAAAAAAAATGTGGTGTGAATATGAAGTGATTAGTGCGAAGTGCTTCTAAGACAACCTATAAACAAATGTGGAATTTAGTTAAGGGCATTTTGTCTAGGCCCATTAACTCAACTTAAATATTGTAGAATGTATGTACTGACTTGTTGAGTGAATCTGAGAGTGAGTGTATTCGCCGAAACAAATACCCTCTCCTGTCACAGTACACAAAAAAAAATAAGCCTTTTCTGTCTGGAACCCTCTTCAAGACATCACAGTCTGGGGGGCAGTGTAACATTACGAGTCAAGACAGCTGTAACGGAACTTGAATAGCGTAAAGTTATCGTTAAAAACGCACGCCGCGCGATTTGTTATGATTTGGTCGGTCATAATAGTAGTAACATGCTTTTGAATACAATTAAAATATAACGGCGATACCTGTTTAGCGTTATTGGAAATAATATGTAATAAATTAATGAGTAAGGTAGCCGATCCTATAAGAAGAGGTAAAATTGGGCATATTAAGGTGTTTTGCTTTATATCGACTAAGCCGATGATACGGCATCTTTTTTTTCCGTTTACTCTTAGAAGAAAAAAAAGAAAACCAGTAACGAAGTGCAAATTGTGCGTTGTGAAAAATATAGGGGCGAATTTTAAATAGCTACAGTGTATAATCAGACTAACAAATGGACATTCAGTTACGAGAAATAGCGGACAGTGAAGTGTGGTCATTAAATTGAGTACACCTACAGGGCGGTCAATTCCAGGATAAGTCTATTCGCGTCTCACGAGGCACGCGGAATTGAGACCGGTTTTTTTTATTATATCACGGAGAGCGGGCTTCAATTTATAAAAAGGAGAAAAGCTGTATCATTATCATTGACTGTTGGTGTTATGCAACCAAAACTGTTCATCAAAGGGTTTCGGTGAATGAGTGGTGAATGCGAAATGAAACTGTGAACGAAGTTATGTTAAATAAAGCAGAAGAGACAAGACAGTTTGGTCGTATCTGTTATTATTCCATAAACCGTAACATGTACTCTCATTGTACGAAGCCTTTATAGACGATCGTTATGACAATTTGCTTTGAAGGGATCTCGTTACGAGTTAAGTTTTGGGGACCTGGTCAACAGGGGATAGTTCGTAGATCTTAACTACTGCAGCTATTCTGGAATCAGGTGCTACCGTGACCGTTGTGTGTTGTCTATGGCTTAAGGTCATCATATCTCATGCTCTAAGATCGACGCGCCTTTCCTCTTGGTATAACGGTGTCTCACGGTAACCACGACAACGCCGACGGCGAAGGAAGATACGGTAGACTACATCATCCCCTTTATGATCTCTCAGTGAATGTGGACTGTGGATGAAATTCCTAATTTGTTCTTGTATCCGTATCTTCATCTGTTCTCTGCAGAACACTGTGAAGTGCGTGGCAGCGTACCTTAACATTGTCGCATAAATTAGGGTTTCTTCCTGTGCCATTCACATATGGAGGGCAAGAAGAATGACTGGTTAGACGCATCTGTGTGCGCTGTAACTGAATCGCCACATGTTGGAAGGGCCTGTCATTCCAATCTAGTTTCGAGAAAACTAATAAAAAAGTAATTACTCTAAACCCATTCTTTCTTTTCAGCTAAAAAATATCAGTAATGTGTTATATTGGTGTAAATATCAAGGTTCGTTTCACAAAAAGGAAAAAAAAGTGGACGCAAAAAGTTTTCAACTCCTATGACCGATGTCGTTTTAACACGTTTCAAGATTTCCTAAAGTAGATACTGTTTTCTCTCTTAACAACTGCGTTCAGCAGTGGCTTTAATAATAACCAATAATTACAAATTATTGCCACATAAGTTGTTGACCTGTGCTGAAATTTATTATGAGCTTCGCTAGTTCAAATATCGTATAGAACCTGTCAAGCTTTCCAAATTCTTTTTTGATTACGCTGAAATCCCTGTCACAAGGGAGAAACGAAAAATATCGTTGAATTTTCCCAAATCGGTTACAGTCAGTCAGTGCCACTGGCATTCTCGATACAACGCGACTTTTGTTCTGTCCTCACAGCTGACGGAATATTGGTTTAATTCAGTGACTAATGGAGGAACGCTCTGCAGAAGCTTATAAAGTGCATTCTTCGTTGGATCCTTGATTTCTAATGCCTCCACGGCACATACACAAATGTGATAAATTTTTAAATGGCATGAATGTGAAACAAATCAGTTGTCACCTGTCGCAGATAAATGTTTCCTGGACAGGAATCTGTGGGATTTGGACATTTTTCACGTAACAGCAACTATGTGGGGCTGGTTTGTCCCTTCAGCTTCTTCTGTAAGCTTGGTATATACTTTTTGGATCCTTGTCTTGTGAGCCATTGCCTCTAGAGTGGCACATCGTTTTACAACATCGTTAACGTGTGGGCTTCAAATTTCACCTTCAGCTCATCACATGTGCAGCAACGGTCTATTTGAGGACGTCCGAAATGCAAATTGAATTTTTCCTCGAAAAATGTTGCATAAGATGACCTTTATCTCGTGATGTTTCTCCTTAAATAACTCATACATCACTAGAATGTTAAGTCTGGTATCTAAATATTTTATATCTTACCAGTACAATGGCTTTCTTTTTGTGGAAAACTTTCAGTGTGTTGCCGGACAGTTCGTATTTTTTTCTGTTGGAAGGGCTCCTTTGAAATGCTAGAAGAGCTTCAGTCACTGATTGAAGTCCCTATAGCACACAATATGTTTTCTATAGTATATTTTCCACCATAATTAAGCATCTGACGAAGTGCCTGCTAGCATAAAAAGATTCGGCTACACTTCAGCAACACGTCAAAATGCTTAACTCCATTTTGAGTATTTCCTGAGGCCCATTTAGCATGCTGCGATTCAATTAGCCTAATGATATCTTCGCAGTCTCTACAGAAGTGGTACATAGGGAGCTGTAGTACAGGGCTAGATTCTTCGTTTAATACTGTTTCTTGAAACTCTGCAATAAGGCTTCTGCAAGATAGTTATCGTCTACTTTCAAGCGTGCGCCTGTTCAAGCTTTTCACCGTTTTCCACGACCTCCTCCAGTGGGTAAAACAAACCTGTGACCTTTCGTGCTTTCTTTGTATACGTTCAGTATTCATATGAGTATTATTTAGTATGGGTCCTAGATACTTTAACAGTCTTGAGACTGGGTCCTTCGAGTATGTGTAAGCAGCCTCATTTGTAGACTAACCACGTTCACGCAGTATCCTATCAATGAAATAAAGTCTCCCACCAGTTCTACTTACAGTCGACTCAATGTAACTATTCCCTTTCATTGTTGCGTACAACAATTATTTATTCTCTATATCTTGAAATTAATTCCAAACAGCTGTAATTGGTGATACTCATTTATTACGATCGATTTCGACGCTCTGATGGTTCAAATGGCTCTGAGCACTATGGGACTTAACATCTGAGGTCATCAGTCCCCTAGAACTTAGAACTACTTAAAACTAACTAACATGAGAACATCACACACATCCGTGCCCGAGGCAGGATTCGAACCTGCGATCGTAGCGGTCGCGCAGTTCCAGACTGAAGCGCCTAGAACCGCTCGGCCACAACGGCCGGCGCTTCATATTCCATGGTAATAAATTAACATCGTAAAATACAACTTTTTGGACTTAATTTGAAAAATAGGAAAATAAATTGTTATTCCACACAACAATAGTATAGCAGCTGGTGCCCTCTCATCTTCAGCAAAATGGAAGGTGAAAGATTCCATTTCATACCCTCACAAGTTACTACTCTCAGATTTTCGTGTGATTTGACTGATCCCACCTTTGAATGATTAATATTGTAGTCGTAGGATACTACTTTTCTGACCATTCCGAATCGCACAGATTTACGTTTCTGAACATTTAAAGCAAGACGCCAATCTTTGTACCATTCTGAACTCTAACAAGGCCTGACTGGATATTTGTGCAACTTTTTTCCAGATTATGTTTCTTAGTAGACAGCTTCATCATCTGCAAAAAGTCTGAGGTTATCATTAATATTGTCTCGCAGGTCAAAGAAGAACAGCAAAGACCCCGAAAACTTCCGTGGACACTCCTAAAGTTAATCCTACATATGTCGATGACTCTTCACCCAAAATAACGTGCTGCGCTTCCTTATCTAGAAATTCTCTATCCACTTGCAAATTCCGTGTGATACCCTAAAAGATTGCACTTTTGGAAATAAGTACTGGTATCGTGCTGAGTCAAATGCTATTCGGAAGTCAAGCATTGTGTATACACTAACTGGTTTGATCCATTGCTTTCAGAAAGTCTTGTGAGAAAAGCACGAGTCTGGCTGCCCAAAACTGATGCTTTCGGAATCCAGGTAGGTTGTCACGGCGGAGATCATTCTGTATCTCATTATGTCTGAGCTCAGATTACCTTTTAACCAACGTTTTAAAAGAGTTTTTTGCCGAAGAAATCGGACGGGAGATTTGTGGATCACCTGTGTTTTCCTTCTTGTAGGCGGATGACGGGTATAATGCGTGCTTTCATCCCAGTACAGCGCACAGTGTTTTATTCAAGAGATTCACAGTATATTTTTTGAGAAAGAGAGGATAGCTCTCAAGCAGCTTACGCGTAGAAAATGATGTAGATTCTATCAAGGCCTAGAGTTTTCTTCAGTTTTCGCGATTTTAGCTGTTTCGTGACGCCACTGACGCAGTTACGTACACCATCCATGGTTGCAGTGTTGCGAGAATAGAACTGGGGTGTACTCCCCAGCCTTCCTTTGTAAAGCAACACTGAAAAGCGGAGTTCACCATTTCTGTCTTTACTTTGCTCTTGTCAGTTTCACTGCCTACGTCATCCATGAGTGTCTGAACTCCAACTTTGTTGCCACTGATAGCCTTTATGGCTCTGAGCACTATGGGACTTAACATCTGTGGTCATCAGTCCCCTAGAACTTAGAACTACTTAAACCTAACTAACCTAAGGACAACACACACATCCATGCCCGAGGCAGGATTCGAACCTGCGACCGTAGCGGTTCCAGACTGAAGCGCCTAGAACCGCACGGCCACACTGGCCGGCGATAGCCTTTATGCACGATTAGAATTTATTTTGGTTTTGTAAGAGATCTTTCAGTAAGATTCCGTTGAAGGACGTATACCTCTTCCGACAGCCAAATGTATTTAATTTACCATCTCTCTGTACAGAGTGGAACATTTAAAACTCTTTTTGGAGATATCTTGGAAACTACAAATCGGATTAAAAAAGGGTATAATAAAAGTTGTTCGTCTCCAAGGCGGATACCCAACGACAGCAAACTCGATCTCCCCCCCCCCACCTCCCCCTCCCCCCTGTTACGCCCACAGGGGGTGTGGAACGGGGGTGAGCTTTCAGTCTTCAAGAGGAAACAGCATTTTATATTGCAGACTCGGATTCTCCGAGAAAAAATTCGTAACTTCTGTATTTAGCATTGTTTTCGTCACGTGATGGATGGCGCTGTAATCGCCAAAAATCAGAATGGGTTAAAAACCGTTGAAAAATGTCGACTACAACGAAATCAATGCCACACATAAAAGTTATGTACTTTTTCCCTCAGAATCCGAATCCGCAATAAAAATGGTGTTTCTATTTAAAATTTCAAGGCTGCCCCCATCTCGCTGCCTGGAGGTGGGGTAGAGGATCGAGTTTGGTGTCATTCGACATCCCCCTTCGAGACGAATAACTTTTATTACAACCTATTTTTAAATCGATTTCTAGTTGTCCAGATATTTCCAAAAACAGTTTTAAATGCCTCATCATGTATCACCCTATGATCTGATTTTGACCTATCGTACAGCACTCGTTGTCTGTTTAGAAATTACTTTACAGAGCCTATGTACCAAGAAGTCTGGGGGCGCGGACCCAGGCTACGGTTCGTGGGGAGTCACAGTTTATTACTGCCTTTTCAGACCCCTCGGAACATATAACTTGCTGTCGCCCTCGCTTTTAACGTCCCGCAAATGTGTTCGATTTTTATAATGACAGCAACAAAATATATAAAATGTTTTAATACAATGATAGTAAACTGTTTAATTCCTTTACAATATTTTAGTGTAGTGATTATATTAACAAATACTACTATTATCCGTTTATTTATTTACATCAGTGAATAGTACAGTGCAAGAAACTGCAGTTCAGAAAAGTGTAACCTTTCAAAAGAAGACATAGGAAAATTTAGGAAGTACATGTGTCATGCGATTAATTTAAGAACTAGAGTTGCACTAGTCTCACCCGACTTCGATAACGTCATAATTTACACATCATAAAATCGAAGCGTGCACTTACAGTTATCAGCAGTTCAGTAAGTTCTACGATTTTAAACATTGGTCCGCAAGCTAAAGGTAAACGAGCGTTAAATGGTGGGGAATGCTGTTTCTTTCATCCTCTTCCGTGTGCGTTAGGGAAGGCAGCTCTCCCGGATTTTTTTTTCTTGGTGTTGTGTCTTCCCTTAACTACCTGTAGTTCGCTTGTAATCCTTGAATGAGGAACCTTGTCGGGTTTGTTTTTGACAACAGGTAACGTCAGGCAAATGCTTTGTGATCAGGCAGCGTTTGAATGTGCACCGTTACCTGTCCAAAAGGTTCCCTGCCGGCGGCCAGGTCGCAAGCCCTTCCATGTGGGCTGGTGTTCGCTCAAGTAACTGACAAATGTTCAATTTTAAAAATCGCTTCTAATTGCCGGCATTCCTTACCAATTTCGAGGCTTATTTTTCAAGCACTTTATTCTCAGAAAGTCAGATGTGTGATTTGGAAACTGATATTTGTAGAAATAAAATCGAAACGATCGATTTATTACCTGCTGCGAGACTCAGGCTTACCCTCTGCAAATACATAGGAACCAGTACCAGCTGGTGAGGAAGTGGAGGCAGCCATCAAGAAGCTGAAGACCTACAAGATCCCACGAATGGATCTAATACAAGCATAACTCAATAAAAATGCAGGAAAGGAGTTTGTGAAACATTTACACAAGCTTGAAGTTAATATCTAGATAGGTGAAAAGTTCCCTGATGATTGGGACTAGATATCATACCCGAAACACGTGAAAGGCGATACTATGATGTGCTCTGACTATAGAGTAATTCGTCTATTAACTACAGCATATAAAATATTCTAAGACATGCTTTTTTATAGGCTTACACCCTATGTTGAAAATGATGTTGGTGACTATCAATGTGCGTTTCGTCAGGGAAGATCTACTGTTGATCAGATCTTCACAATAGAAAAATACAAAAACATCTGAATTGATACACATCACCTCTTTATAGACTTCATATCAGCCTACTACAGTATTGACAGAAGGGAACTGTATACAGCAACTGGAAGAGTTAGACATTGATAATAAACTGATCACCTTAGTGAGAGGTACTATGGAAAGCAGACGGAGTCTAGTTAATATACAGAACATGTTATCAAGTGCTGCGATCACAAAAGAAGGAGTAAGATAGAGAGACGCTTTATCTTGCCTTCTGTTCAATATAGCCTGGAAAAGGTTATAAGAGATGCGGGTATCAGTACAAGAGGAACTACCCTGTATAAATCAGTTCAGGTGCTGGTGTATGCAGACGATATAATTGCAAGAAAGCCAAGACCAATGAAAGAAGCCGTTACAAGTCTTGGAAGAGCTGCTAGAAAGATGAACCTACAGATAAATGAAGGGAAAACTAAGTATCTGCCTATATGTAAGAAAAATTATCCTAATGAGCCCCCATCCATAGAAAGTGAGTCATATAAGTTTGATGTCGTGTGTCGTTTCACTTATCTCGGATCAGAAGTAAACTGTAAGAACAATGTTATCTCTGAAATCCAAAAACAAATATTGTCCGCCAGAAAGTGCTACTATGGCCTCAGAAAATGTCTGAAATCTAAGTTGCTGTTCAAGAAAACTAAAGTTAGGAAGCATAAAGTTATAATACATACAGTGCTGAAACATGACATTAACAAAATATGATGAAAAGCAACTGGGCATATTTGAAAGAAAGACCTTCAGACAAATTCTTGGGAAATTGTAAGAAAATTGCGTCTGGAAGTGGAGTTTCAACTATGTATTATATAATCCGTACGCTGAACCAGCTATTGTCAGCTACATTAAGATTAATACTCTGGAATGGGCAGAACATATACTGAGAGCAAACTACGGAATGATTAAGAAGATATTCAGAGCAGTGCCTGAAGGAACCAGCAGGCTAGGAAAACCATAACTAAGGTGGGAGGAAGGTGGCAGAGAGGACATAAGGAAAATTGGAATTCGAAAATGGAGGACTTCCACACTAAACAGGGAAGAATAGATTAATCTTCTACAGAAGGCCAAGGCTCACAGAGGGCTGTTGCGCCAACACTGAAGACGACAATTAGACTAAGTCTGGGTTTGTTCGGGCCCTCTAGTGTAAGTATTTCTATTTGACTTCACTTCGGCGATTTGCGCGTCTTTATGCTGAAGGTGAAATGAAATGATTTGTTCGTCACAAATACGCTGTCCCCGAATGAAGAAAATGTTCGGCTCGGTAAGAAATCCCATCCAGGACCCGGTGATCAAGAGGTAACGATGCTAACTACTAGATACGACCTGAGGACTGCAGAAAAATATAAACGCTTCTACTAACTTTCTGTGGGAACGGCGAGGGGGCAGCTTGATGGCTCCCAAGGCCCCCTTCCTTCCTTCCTTCCCCCACTCCTGCCAATGGATCATCAACCGTAAATATCTCTCTCAACATGAACTGTTGTACTATTAGGTTGGTGCATAAATTTGTAGTTTTTTGTTTTGGATGTAGGTTTATCGGTTGCTACGGGTTTATTTATCAATTGTCGCTTTTTATTTGTAGTTAAATGTTGCTATTTGAGTATACTTCGTCACTTCGCCATTTTAAGATCGTGAGTGGAGGTGTAGACGCTAGAAAATCGAGTGACAAGTAGAGAAATCGGAACATTCCCGCCGTATTCTTATGTTTGAGTTCAATACAGGGTGTGACACTAGCAGAGGCAGCCGGAAACACTTGCGCCCTCTATGGGGATAAGCTGTTGAACAGAGAACGGCAATAAAACTGTTTTCTCGTTTTAAGGAGGACCGTTTTGACATTAGTGACTTTGTACGTCCAGGAAGACCTTCAGGGTTTGATGAAGGTCGTTTAAACGCGTTAAACCACAATGATCTACGTCAGTCTATTCGAGAAGTGGAAAATGTGCTGTAATCATTCCACCTTCGTGCGAGATTTGCGTGCAATCGGGAAGGTTCAAAAACCGAGTATGTGGATACCGCACGCTCTAAGCCAAAACCACAGAAAACAGAGGGTGACTATATGTTCATCTGTGCTTGCTCATTATCAGCTGGCTTGCGAAAAAATTGACGATTCCTATCTTGTATCGTTACTGGTGATGCGAAATGGTATCTTTATCTTAAACATAAGGTAAGAAACGCATGGTTGAGCCCAAACATAGCGGCATCTCTGGTACAAAGACCAGCGCGCATCCATAAATGATAACGCTATGCATCTGGTGGACACAGAGACGGTGTGGTGTACTAGGAATTGCTTCCCCGTGGTGTAATCATCACTGCTAACATTTATTTTTGAAACTGAAACGTCTTGCAGACGCAGATCAAGAACTACAACCAGAAAGACTGTGCGAAGTGACGCTACTCGATGATAACTCCCGCCAGAATTCTGCTAGACGACAACAAACACTATACAGGAGTTGGGTTGGGAAGTCGTTCCACACCCACCATATTCACCTGATCTTGCGCCCTCAGAGTTTCACCTTCTCCGCTCCCTATCGGATAGCCTTAAAGGATCTTCCTTCCCGGATGAAAATGCTCTTCGTACACGGCTCAACGAGTTCTTCATCTTAAAATCAGGTGATTTCTACAGTCGCGGAATGGAAAGTTACCCCGGCGATGGCAGTTGTAAATAGGAGAATATTGTTGACTAAAGTCTCTGTTACGTGTATCTGTTGTGTTTATTAAGCTCATGGAAAAACGCTACGAACTTATGCACCAACCTGTTACATATCTGCCCAGTGCTTGCTCAGCTATTCTCTACGCTTGAGGAACAGTTCCTCAATACGCTCCTGTCCAGACCTAAATGCTTCGAATTCCTCCTTGTGATATGACGCTGCTGTCTCTTTATCTATAGTCTACTGGAGATGTAAATCTTTCTAATTGTACTCTGTAACATGTGTATGACGGTGGTGAGTACTGGTGCACTTCAGTGTTGTGTTTGCGATGTTGTAGTACAGAATGGAACAAAATGAGTGGATAATGGGAATCCCGCTGGAGGTATGTAATCTGTTTCTCTCGAATAGAATCGAGGGCGCGTAACAGCCCATCTAACAGCTCACATGCTCTTACTTTTTACAGACTGATCAAAGGTTTGAAATTTACCCCGGGACATTTACTCACAGTGTGGATCGTTATCGTTTCTCCACTTTCCGGCCAAGTGCTTGTCATGAAAACTATATCGCAGCTATCTACCTACCGATCTGTCGCTAGAGCACTACCATGCGGGACCAAATCAGACGAAGATGGCTTATGACTGCTGAGATAAGGTTCTCGAACTTTTCATAATCATGACATTTCCATGACAGTCATTCTCTCATCTTTGTACACAATTTAGAAGGAAATTTCTCCAAGACAAATGTAATAATTACAGTTCCAAATAAGCAGGTGCTGACACATGTAGACGTTACAGAACTATCAGTCCAATAAGTCATTATTGTAAAATAACGACATGAACTGTTTACAGAACAATATGGAATGACTAGTAAAAGCCGACTTCGGGGAAGGTCAGTTCCATTTCTGAGAAACCTAGGGACACACAAGGAAATACTGATCCTACTACTTATCTTACAAGAAAGAAGACAAGCTAGATTACAGCATTTGTGGAGTTAGAAAAAGTATTTGGCAATGTTGAGTGGAATACTCTCTTGGAAATGCTGAAGGCAGTAGGTATAAAAAACAGAGAACTAAAGGCTATTTACAAGTTGCACAGAAATCAGACGGCACATAAAAGAGCAGCGGTAGATGAGAAGGAGTGGAAAAGGATTGTAGCCTATCCCCGATGTTATTCAATCTGTACCTGTAGTAAGTACACTACTGGCCATTAAAATTGCTACACCACGAAGATGACGTGCTACAGACGTGAAATATTACCGACAGGAAGAAGATGCAATGATACTCAAATGATTAGCTTTTCAGAGCATTCACACAAGGTTGGCGCCGGTGGCGACACCTACAACGTGCTGACATGAGGAAAGTTTCCAACCGATTTCTCATCCACAAACAGCAGTTGACCGGCGTTGCCTGGTGAAACGTTGTTGTGATGCCTCGTGTAAGGAGGAGATATGGGTACCATCACGTTTCCGACTTTGATAAAAGTCGGGTTGTAACCTATCGCGATTGCGGTTTATCGTATCGCGACATTGCTGCTCGCGTTAGTCAAGATCCAACGACTGTTAGCAGAATGTGGAATCGGTGGGTTCAGGAGGGTAATACGGAACGCCGTGCTGGATCCCAACGGCCTCGTATCACTAGCAGTCGAGATGACAGGCATCTTATCCGCATGGCTGTAACGGATCGTGCGGCCACGTCTCGATCCCTGAGTCAACAGATGAGGACGTCTGCAAGGCAACAACCACCTGCACGAACAGTTCGACATCGTTTGGAGCAGCATGGGCTATCAGCTCGGAGACCATGGCTGCGGTTAGCCTTGACGCTGCATCAGAGACAGGAGAGCCTGCGATGGTGTACTCAACGACGATCCTGGGTGTACGAATGGCAAAACGTCATTTTTCCGGATGAATCCAGGTTCTGTTTACAGCATCATGATGGTCGCATCCGTGTTTGGCGACATCGCGTTGAACGCACATTGGAAGCGTGTATTCGTCATCGCCATACTGGCGTATCACCCGGCGTGATGGTATGGGGTGCCATTGGTTACACGTCTCGGTCACCTCTTGTTCTCATTGACGGCACTTTGAGCAATGGACGTTACATGTGTTACGACCAGTGGCTACAGCCTTCATTCGATCCCTGAAAAACCCTACATTTCAGCAGGATAATGCTCGACCGCATGTTGCAGGTCCTGCACGGGCCTTCCTGGATACAGAAAATGTTCGACTGCTGCCCTGGCCAGCACATTCTTCAGATCTCTCACCAACTGAAAACGTCTGGTCAATGGTGGCCGAGCAACTGGCTCGTCAAAATACGCGTCACTACTCTTGATGAATTGTGGTATAGTGTTGAAGCTGCATGGGCAGCTGTACCTGTTACACGCGATCCAAGCTCTGTTTGATTCAATGCCCAGGCGTGTCAAGGCCGTTATTACGGCCAGAGGTGGTTGTTCTGGGTACTGATTTCTCAGGATCTATGCACCCAAATTACGTGAAAATGTAATCAAACGTTAGTTCTAGCATAATATATTAGTCCAAGGAATACCCGTACATCATCTGCATTTCTTCTTGGTGTAGCAATTTTAATGGCCAGTAGTGTATTAAAGGAACGTAAGGAGAAATGTGAAAATGGAATGAAACTTCAGGGAGAAGAAATGGCCAAGCATCGATAGGAGTAAATGGTCATAAATATATTGCTTGTGTAGATGCCTCAATGAGTTAGAGTGTTGTTTTTCCAACGACCTACGAACACGAACTTGAAATCTTCGAGTAAATGCAAAAGCGAAAAATAACGCCGAATCGACCCCTTTTTAATGACATAACACGGAATAAGCGGCTTTTCTGGAAAACTGTGAAATTGGTCATTTTCATAGAGACCGTACAAAAAACCATAACTCTGAGGACAGCTGTTTTCTACTATTGATAGCTCCTAATTATGTGGCACTGAAGTAGGATGAAAGCTCTTATTTTAAGGCTAAGGTTCGCGGACAACCACAAATGACTGTTGATTTCTTGCGTTAAGAAATGAACCACTACAGTAGATGTGACAGCTGAAAATATCCAAGTTCCAACGACGTCATATTTCGTGACGCTTTAGCACATGAGATCGTAGAAAATGACGTGTTGTGGTGAGATCTCTAGTGCAAATCATTAATTAAACTGCGTATTTTGTACAAATCAAGTATAACCATTAACTATAGTACACTAGTTTTACAGACAAAAAAAAGAAACAATATGGCGCCTGCTCGGTTTGCATCTATCGGTTAATCACAGCACAGGATAAACCAGGTTTTTGATACAAATTATCGGGAAATATGGTTTTTGTGTGTAAAACTTTTACCTCTATTCTGAGTTTAAAAGTGTTTGAAGGTGTCTGCAATACTGTGGGAAAAGGAATTTTTGGCGATGAAACCAGAATGTTCCCGAAAACAGGAATTCTCCCATTAAAAATAAAAGAAACTACGAGACGTTCTGGATTGTGTAGTTCAACTATGGTTACGGCCACAGGTTGATGCATGCCTGTGTTTAAAGACATAGGTAATTGTTTCAACTCCAGAATGGGAACGCTGACATGGCAAGCAGTTTTTTATGTGTACCTGGATTAGCAGGTCTCAGCAATATAGACATTCACAATTTACTAGAAGAGGAATTTTCCATACCAGTACGAAATGTATACACCGTCATATGCTCGGTATTTCGCTGAATATAGTCTTCCATGTGCGAATATGTAGACTCTGAGTGGCTGTTTTCATAATGTAGTAATGAGATGATAGATCGGCTGCATAATGTGATGTCAATGAATATAATCGTGAAACATGGACCTTGCTGTTGATGGGGAGACTTGCGTGCCTCAGCGATACAGATGGCTGTACAGCAGGTGCAACTACAACGGAAGGGCACCTAGTGAGCGGACAGACGAACGTGTGATTCCTGAAGAGGGCTAGCAGCTGTCTCAGTAGTTTCGGGGGTCACAACCTGGGTAATTGACTGATCTGCAAAATTATTGGGAAGTATGGCGTAGATGTGTAAAACTCTTACCTCTACACCAAGTTAAAAGGGTTTGAAAGTGGCTTCATTATTATGGAAATAAGAATTTTTGATGATGAAACCAGAAAGTTTCTGAAAAACATGAATACTTCAAGCAAAAATAAAGGGAACACCGAAACCCTTAGGTTCTTGTTGCAACTCCAGGATGGGAATGCTGACATGGCAAACAGTCCGTTGAGTACATCCGGAATAACAGGTCTCAGCAATGTAGATATTCTGAATGGGTACTAATCCCTTCAGAATTTACCAGAATACGAACTTTCCATGCCAGCAGGAAATGTGGAAATGGTCAAATCTTTGGTGTTCTGCTGAATGAATTTGTCTTCCATGTGCTAATTTGTAGACTGCCTTAATACTGCCGTAAAGAGTTGACAGATTGACGACGTAATGTGGTATCAATGAATATAATGTAATTGGTAAACACATTTCCATTTTTGATATAACACTAAAAGGGGAAAAAAATGTTCAAATGTGTGTGTGAAATCTTATGGGACTTAACTGCTAAGGTCATCAGTCCCTAAGCTTACACACTACCAAACCCAAATTATCCTAAAGGCAAACACACACACCCATGCCCGAGGGAGGACTCGAACCTCCGCCGGGACCAGCTGCACAGTCCATGACTGCAGCGCCTGAGACCTCTCGGCTAAACCCGCGCGGCAAGGCGAAAAAATACGTCAAATATAGAGAACGTAGAGTCCTCGGAAAATCGGCACAATAAACGGAAAACTGGAGCAATTAAAGTCAAAACTAGCAATAAAATAAAATAAATTTGCAAAAATAAAACAGAAATTGGGCATAAAATAATGATGTTTTTCTCTTCCTTGCTATCATTATTATATCCTCGTGCAGAGCTACTGTCGAGTAATTACGGGTATAGAAACACATGTGAGGCGCGTCCAGCGGAGCCTAAAAGTATATTATGAAATCCCTATACGACTCCACAAAGATTTAGCGACATATTGGGACTCGGGTACCGCCCACGCCTTTGCAGCGCTCCGATAATTCGCACTTCCGGCGCAGAGGACAGGAAGACATCTTCGCAAGCTCCACTGTGGCAACAGCTCTGCTTGGTGGTGAGACGAGGCACCGCCTGTTGTGACTCACCACGCAATCTATTCTCGTTGGAGAGGACCAGCGGCGTCCGAGCCGTGGATAACGGTCTCGCCCGAGGCAGCTCGCTCACCAAACACCACTCGCTATGCTTCTCTAACACGGCTGCATCACTGTCACCACTGTATGTGGGAGTACCGCGACACGGTGTCTAACAACGGCAGGTGCAATGCACTTAAGGTCCAGTCGAGACTATAGATATCTTGAGGGCATTTACACGTGTATCTACAACTATATCTACATCTCCATCTTCATCTACAGCTATACTTTTCAGAGTCACCTTACAGTGTGTGGCGGAGGGCACTTCCGGAACCACTATCTGTTTCCCCATTTCCTGTTCCAGTCACGAATGGCGCGTCGAAAAGATAACTATCGGTAATCGTCCACATTGCCTCTAATTTCTCAGGTTTTCTCGTTGAGATAATTTCGCAAGATGTACAGTGGCGGTCAAAATAATAGAGCCACCTGGCAAAGGTTTGGAATAAAGTGCACATTTAGTACTTGACATGTTTGAACTATGATGGAAACCATTACAACCGAGTCACATTGTACTATAGTCAGTTATATCGATAACACAACACAAAATAATCAGTAATAATCGATAATATTCAAAAGAATACCAGACCACAGGGTCAAAAAAATAGAGCCAATTGAAACAAATATATTGTACTTGATCTCAGTCTTATGAAACGTACAGGAACAGTCTTTTTTGCATAGGACTGCATTAGTACTTCGTGGGGTAACCCTTATTTTTGAGGATTGCCCTGCACCTCTTACCCATAGAGTCTACTAAACGCCTGCATTCGTCACTACTGATCGCATACCAGGCTCTCTGGATTTCTTCCCACAGTTTTTCTGACGATGTAGCTTTTGAGCGGTCAATTCTCTTGTCTAAGATCTCCCATAAGTTCTCAATGGGTGATGCGTCAGGGGACTGAGGTGGCCACTCTAATACTTCGATATTGTGCTCTTGAACAAACTGCCTTATGATCCTTGCAGTATGCTTTGGATCGTTATCGTGCTGAAATTTCCATTTCAGCGGCATTTCCTCTTCAGCATAAGGCAGCATCACATTTGCCAAGATGTCTTTGTACATTTCTGCGTTCATTATGCCGTTGATACGGTGTATTGGACCAATGCCGTACCACGAAAAACATCCCCATACCATAACACTTCCGCCACCGTATTTCACAGTTTTTAAAGTGTACTTGGGATTAAATTCCTGGTTTGGTGGGCGGCGCACATAGACTTTTCCGTCTGAGGCAAACCTATTAAACTTGGATTCATCGGACCAAAGGATGTTCCTCCACCAAGTATTAGGTTTTTGTTCATTTCTCCGGGCAAAGGCTAACCTTTTCCGAACATTAGCTTGTGAAACATGTGGCTTCTTTCTTGCAATGCGCCCATTCAATTTTGCAGATCTCAGTCGTCTTTGAATCGTTGAGGTTGATGGTTGAACATCATGTTCGTCGCTAAACAAAATGGCTTTCAGTCGTGGTGTTGACAAAAATGGGTCTTTCTTCACTTCCCTAGTGATGAGTCTGTCTACGCGAGGAGTAGTTACACGAGGTCGCCCCCTGTTCTCCACCTGCGGCTTTGTTTGTTTTGACCGTCTCATGGCGTTCTGGACTCGTTTTCGCGAAACGTGCAAGACATTGGCTATTTTATTCATGGACATCCCACTTTTGAACATCCGGAACATTACTATACGCTCATCTTCACTGGTATGCTTTGCTCTGCCCATCTAGACGAATGTAAACAAAACCACACGTCAATTTACATACAAAACAACTGCATAAAAATCAATTTAAAGGCACATGTGTAAAGCGGCTCTATTATTTTGACCCATAAGATTCTTACCTTTATGCCTCTTTTCACACGTCTAGCTCAAACGCTTCCTTTCGGACGACTAAAGATAGCAGCAACGTCTTCCCTGATGTTGTCTACAAGGGACTGACAACACGGCACTCGTGGCGATTTCGCGAACTAATAGATATCCTAGTTCTTAATCTCGTCAATAGAGGTGGCTCTATTATTTCGACCGCCACTGTATGTGGGACATACAGTGATGGAAAATAGTATTCATACAACGTTATTCATGTAGAATAACTATATTAATTAGAATTTAAGATCATAAGCAGAGAGCAGAGCTCACAATTGGTTCACCTCTTACTTCAGCAACAGGCAGCAAAAGGTCATTATTCACAATGTTGATAACGGCTGTGATGTGGAGTCTGAGTAGGGTACTGTCAAGGGGGGGAGGGGGGGGATGCCCCAGGGATCAGTGCTGGGGCCACTCCCGTTCCTTATTTTATTTACATAAATGATATGCCCTCTAGTATTACGTGTAACTCCAAAATATTTCTGTTTGCTGATGCCACTAGCTTGGTAGTAAAGGATGTTGTGTGTAACATTGGCTCGGTTTCAAATAGTGCAGTACATGACCTCAGTTCATGGCATGTAGAAAATACACTAACGCTAAATCACAGTAAGACTCAGTTTTTACAGTTTCTAACACACAATTCAACAAAACCTGACGTTTTAATTTCACAGAATGGGCATTTGATTAGTGGAACTGAACAGTTAAAATTTCTAGGTGTCCAGATAGATAGTAAGCTGTTGTGGAATGCCCACATTCAGGATCTTGTTCAAAGACTTAATAATGCCATTTTTACTATTCAAATGGTATCAGAAGTGAGTGATCGTTCGACACGAAAATTAGTCTACTTTACTTATTTTCTTTCGCTATTGTCGTATGGTACTATATTTTGGGGTAACTCTTCTCGTTCTAAAAGGATATTTTTGACTCAGAAACGGGCGGTTCGGGCAATAAGTGGTGTTAGTTCACGAACCTCTTGTCGACCTCTGTTCACGAGTCTGGGTATTTTGACATTGGCCTCTCAATACGTATATTCTTATTGTCGTTCCCAAGAATAAGCAGCTTTCACTCGGTTAATACTCGGCAGAAATCAAACCTGCATTTGGATCGGACTTCCTTAACTCTTGTGCAAAAAGGTGTGCAGTATACTGCTGCATCCATTTTCAATAAGCTGCCACTCGAATTCAAAAATCTTAGTAGTAATCCACGTGCTTTGAAATCGAAACTGAAGAGTTTCTTCATGGATCACTCCTTCTATTCTGTCGAGGAGTTTCTTGAAAAATTAAGCTGATTTTATGGTATTGCTGATAGCATTTACTTAAACTTATGGACTGACTTTTTGAGGTTCATGAACATTTATTTTTATCTGCCATTACGTTTATGTTGTAATTTCATGTACTGACACGTTCCATGACCTTGAAGATTTGCTCCTCAATTTGGTCCTACGGAAATTGACGAGTAAATAAAATAAAATAAAGATGTTGTTTGGTAAACTAACAACATGGCGTTTTCTTCCTAATCTATTCACATAAAAGGATTAACTAAAGTAGACTTCGTCTGAACACGCCTTGGGGGGCCCAAGGGTCATCCTTAGCCGACAGGTGTCACTAGTTACTGATATGGAGGGGCATGTGGCCAGCACAGCGCTCTCACGGTTGTTGTCACTTTTCGTGACCGGATGCGCTACTCCTCAGGCAAGTCGCTCCTCTATTGGTCTTACAGGAACTGAGAGCACCCCGCTTGTCAGAACAGACGGTCACCCACCCAAGTGCTAGCCAGAGAGGAATTAGAGTTTTGCAAATGCTGACCCAAATATTATTTTTTTCCGCAGATTCGGATAAGTTTGGGTCACCATTTGTAAAACTCTAATTCCTCCCTCTCAAACCTCACCCTGTGGGGAGAGAGGCAGATTTTTAGTTTTAGCGAACCAAAATTTACGAAGTAAATAAGTATTTTTTATTTATCCGTAACCATTTTCCTCGCAAAAATGAGAACATGGATTTTCTTGAATTCAGCGCCAACTACCAAGAATCAAAACAAATGGATCAAATGGCTCTGAGCAGTATGCGACTTAACTTCTGAGGTCATCAGTCGCCTAGAACTTAGAACTACTTAAACCTAACTAACCTAAGGACATCACATACATCCATGCCCGAGGCAGGATTTGAACCTGCGACCGTAGTGGTCGCTCGGTTCCAGACTGTAGCGCCTAGAACCGCACGGCCACTCCGGCCGGCAGAATCAAAACAAATGTTTAAGACAAAATGTACGTAGTTTTTTATGTAGAATCTGATTCTGCAATGAAAAATGGGAGTTCCCATTTGAAATTTTAAAGTTGCCTCCCGCCCCACCCCCAGGGGGCTGGGGTGGCGGGCTAATTTTAGCACCAGCAGATGTCCCCCTCGAAAATAATCAACTTTGCATTCTACACATTTTTTCGTGTGAAGCTTATATTTCGAGTTACTCTGGTTTGTCAACTTAAAATTTAGATCCTGTATATTACTTCTGCTTAACTGTTTCAGTATTCTGGTCGTCTCCACACCAAATGTCTGCCATCATTTACTACTATGTATTGGTAAATGATGGCAAACTTTTGGTGTCTAGACGACCAAACTACTGAGCTGGATCTCACACACTTTCAACCAATAGTAGAACACTGAGGTATGAATTATGGTACGGGGATCTGTGGCTACGTCTGGCGTTGGGCAACCTGTTTTTGTTGAATATAACATGGACAGATGTTAGTATTTAAATAGCCTAAAGGCAAATCTGCAAAAGACCGTTACTAGCTTGGGGCTAGGCACAGATTGCTACTTTCAACAAGACACTGATCCTGAGCACAAAGCGGAAATTTTTCATCTGTAGTTGTTGTACCATACTCTCCATGTACTAGCCTTTCCAGCGCAGAGCACAGACCTTAATCCATTTGAACATCTTTGGAGTACGCTTGGAGCAATTATCAGAAATCATGAAATACAAAGTAAGACTGCTCTGACGCAATGTCTGTGCCATGAAAGGCAAAACATTACCTCAGAGACTACCAAAACAGGTTCAGTCCATGCCAAAGATTTTAACAGAAGTCGTACATACAGGAGGAACGACTACAAAGCACAAAAATTGTCATTATACTTACGTACATTGTAATTTCCTTGGTACGTATGCATACATTTTCACCCCTGTGTGACGCCAACCGGTACAGGATATTTAATTATTTTTTGGAGAAGGTTAATTTAGTTAATCTTTTTATATGTACAGATTAAAAATGAAACACCGTACTGTCAGTTTATCTAACATCTCTGGTTGTAATCCTTCGTTCTGCTAAATACAGTTACTCTACGTGAACAACGTGATATGAATACTTTTTTCCGTATATCTCCGTATGTTGTCGGACTCTTTCCGAAACGCACTGCCTCGAAATTTCAAAATTAGACCTCTACGTGATGCACAACTCCTCTCTTGTAGCATCTGGAGTTCTTTCAGCATTTTCTCTTCGTTAGATCTTTTCTGTATCTCCCACTAATCCAACCCTTTAAAGGCCCCAAACTGATGAGTAATACTACAGAATCGGTCGAACAAGTATTTTGTAAATCACTTCTTTCATGGATGGATTACATTTGCTTTACATTCGGTTAAGACTATTCCTATAAATCTCTGCCTGACATCTGCTTTTCATACAATTTGTTTTCCGTGGTTATTCTACATTAGATCGCTACTGATGGTTAAGTCCTTGGTATTTTACGATAGTTCCTTTTTCCGGTGACTTGTCACCAATAGTGTAATCGTGTGGTAGTGAATTTCGTCGCCCAGTTAATCGCAGACGTTACATTTATTTAGTTTCAGTGTCAAGTGCCAGTCCCTGCACCAAGCATCATTTCTGCTGGTCTTCCTACGGATTGTTATAGTTTAACAGGCGTGTATGTGTGTGAAACCTTATGGGACTTAACTGCTAAGGTCATCAGTCCCTAAGCTTACACACTACTTAAACCTAAATTATCCTAAGGACAAACATACATACCCATGCCCGAGGGAGGACTCGAACCTCCGCCGGGATAAGCCGCACAGTCCATGACTGCAGCGCCTGAGATCGCTCGGCTAATCCCGCGCGGCTTAACAGGCGTTGGTATCTTTTTAGAGACAACATCATCACAGTTTATCAGCAATTTCGCTTCCAAAGTTTTCTTTAGTTTCATTCGCAGCTTGCTCAATGTTCTGATAAGTTTCTAAAACGCTTACAAAGACTGAATGATTTTGGAAATGGATCTCTGCAATGTGGATATTCTTCAGCATACATGACATGGGCTAGACAGTTGCTTTCCTTTGCCAGACCGGAAAAATAGGCTTCCAAGTAAAAGCATTTCACAATCTTATCGAAAAACAAATTAGTTCCATTGAAACATACCCAGAACTATGAATATGATTTACAGTAACAGCACTAACAGGTGTTAACTGCATGCTGTATCCACGCAAAACAGCAGAGGAATGTGTCGTTATTCGATTACACCATTCTTTAGGTCGTTCGTAATAGCAAGGACCTCGCAGTATAAGAGATGTGTTCAACAAGAGCGAAGATGAACAAGTGCTCATGGCTCTTATAGTACACTGACGGAAAAAAGATCGCAGCGCCAAAATGTAATTAACGTAGCGTAATGAAATTTCGGGAATACATTTGTATAATTACCTTATTCAAGTGATTAACAATACAAGATTACAGATTAATGTAATCGCGAGATAAGTCACTCCAAATGTGAAATACTGTTACATTAATAACCAGTGTAGTCGTCAGAATGTTGAATGCAAGCATGCAAGTGTGCATGCATTGTGTGGCACGGGTGCCGGATGTCAGTTTGTGGATTGGAGTTCCGTGTCTGCTGCACTTGGTCGATCAATACAGGGATCATGAATGCTGTTTGTGGATGATGCCGGAGGTGTCGTCCAGTGATGTCCGATATGCGTTCTATTGGTGACTGAAATGCTGATCCAGCAGGTCAAGGCAACATGTTGACATTCTGGAGAGTATGAGCGAGCGTTATACTGATAGAAAACACCGCCTGGAATGCTGTTCATGAATTGTAGCCAAACAGCTCGAATCAACAGATTGCCTTACAAACCTGCAATCAGGGTGCCTGGGATAACCTAATGCTGTCATACGAAATCACACTTCAGACCATAATTCCATTTTTAGGTCCAGAGTGTCTAGCTCGCAGACAGGCTGGTTGCAGGCCCTCAATTGGCCCCCTTGTAACCAACACACTGGCACCGAGACAGAACCAGCTGTCATCAGCAAACACAACAATAAGCTCTCGCTTGACACCACTGAAGTCGCAAATGGTAGTGGTTTGGGGTCACGGCGACTGGATCTAAGATGTCCTTGAAGTGGCCGATTTATAACAGTTCGTTGTCTCACTGTGGTGCCAACTGCTGCTCAAACTCATGCTGCAGAGGCAGTACAATGTTCCATAGCCATACGCCGAATTGGATGGGCTTCCCTTTCGTTAGTGCCATGTGGCCGTCCAGAATCCAGTCTTCTGCCGATCGTATATTCTCGTGACACCGCTGCCAGAAATCTTATACAGTGGCAACAATCCCGTCAAGTCTTTCTGCAGTATCGCAGAAGGAACATCCAGCTTTCCGTGGCCCAATTACACGACCTCGTTCAGACCCAATGCGTTGTTGATCAAGGCGTCTTTGTCGCCTTAAAGGCATTCTTGACAAACATCAACTCACCACGACCAGTCTCAAAGGTTAACTAACGCTCACGACCGTTACAGCGTGTATATAAAAGCAAACCTGACTTGGCTACTCACAGTGGCGCTACTAACACCACTCTTATGCGACTGGTGCGAAATTTGAATAGACATGATCTTTCAGATGCAGAAATAGGCCTACCAACTTTCATTCATGTGGCACAATTCCTTGGTGTTGCGATTTTTTTCGCCAGTGTATACAGGGTGTTAAAAAAAGGTACGGCCAAACTTTCAGGAAAAAATCCTCACAAACAAAGAAAGAAAGTATGTTATGTGGACATGTGTCCGGAAACGCTTACTTTCCATGTTAGAGCTCATTTTATTACTTCTCTTCAAATCACATTAATCATGGAATGGAAACACACAGCAACAGAACGTACCAGCGTGACTTCAAACACTTTGTTACAGGAAATGTTCAAAATGTCCTCAGTTAGCGAGGATACATGCATCCACCCTCCGTCGCATGGAATCCCTGATGCGCTGATGCAGCCCTGGAGAATGGCGTATTGTATCACAGCCGTCCACATTACGAGCACGAAGAGTCTCTACATTTGGTACCGGGGTTGCGTAGACAAGAGCTTTCAAATGCCCCAATAAATGAAAGTCAAGATGGTTGAGGTCAGGAGAGCGTGGAGGCCATGGAATTGGTCCGCCTCTACCAATCCATCGGTCACCGAATCTGTTGTTGAGAAGCGTACGAACACTTCGACTGAAATGTGCAGGAGCTCCATCGTGCATGAACCACATGTTGTGTCGTACTTGTTTGTAAAGGCACATGTTCTAGCAGCACAGGTAGAGTATCTCGTATGAAATCATGATAACGTGCTCCGTTGAGCGTAGGTGGGAAGAACATGGGGCCCAATCAAGACATCACCAACAATGCCTGCTCAAACGTTCACAGAAAATCTGTGTTGATGACGTGATTGCACAATTGCGTGCGGATTCTCGTCAGTCCACACATGTTGATTGCGAAAATTTACAATCTGATCACGTTGGAATGAAGCCTCATCCGTAAAGAGAACATTTGCACTGAAATGAGGATTGACACATTGTTGGATGAACCATTCGCAGAAGTGTACCCGTGGAGGCCAATCAGCTGCTGATAGTGCCTACACACGCTGTACATGGTACGGAAACAACTGGTTCTCCCGTAGCACTCTCCATACAGTGACGTGGTCAACGTTACCTTGTACAGCAGCAACTTCTCTGACGCTGACATTAGGGTTATCGTCAACTGCACGAAGAATTGCCTCGTCCATTGCATGTGTCCTCGTCGTTCTAGGTCTTCCCCACTCGCGAGTCATAGGCTGGAATGTTCCGTGCTCCCTAAGACGCAGATCAATTGCTTCGAACGGCTTCCTGTCGGGACACCTTCGTTCTGGAAATCTGTCTCGATACAAACGTACCGCGCCACGGCTATGAACACCCATATCCATACATCAAATGGGCATCTTCCAACTCCGCATTTGTAAGCATTGCACTGACTGCAAAACAACGTTCGTGATGAACACTAACCTGTTGATGCTACGTACTGATGTGCTTGATGCTAGTACTGTAGAGCAATGAGTCGCATGTCAACACAAGCACCGAAGTCAACATTACCTTCCTGCAATTGGGCCAACTGGCGGTGAATCGAGGAAGTACAGTACATACTGACGAAACTAAAATGAGCTCTAACATGGAAATTAAGCGTTTCCAGACACATGTCCACATAACATCTTTTCTTTATTTGTGTGTGAGGAATGTTTCCTGAAAGTTTGGCCGTACCTTTTTGTAACACCCTGTATAGTGGCCGAAGGATACTACACGGAGAAATAAAAATTTATTTTACTGAATTTTTATTGAGCTATAACTGTACCGCACAGGTGCGGTCAGATTGTTAAAAATGTACTACCGTTTCTGGAAATCGACAAGATTTTGTATCACGTAACCACACACACAAGTACGCTATGAACACCCATAGACGCTACGAATGTTCTTCAAGTTTTTCGAGATAATGGCGGTGTATTTAACGTCAGGCGCTGAGAATAACTGACGCAAGATTTCGATTATAGGTGGCATGTTTCGTTACTGGCCAGAAGAGCCAGGCATAGCGTTCCCTTGTGGCACGCGTCCCCTACCGATGTGCTGCCTCAGACAGCAACAGCGAACTCACCGCCGGGTGTCCCAAAATTCACTTCTTACTTTCTGTTCTGTAAGTAGTTTGCAGATATTCCATGCACAGAAATTCGTGGGAGAGCCGGCTATGACAAAACTATTCCACCAAATATGCAAGATATACGAGACACGCGAAATGTTATCAGATTACAAAACGAATTTGATAATTGCCAGTCCAATCAATGCGTGAATACTACAGAACCCTGAGTGTAGTAAATGATGGTTGCAAAATAGTAACATGAGTTATTTGCAGATTAATCGAAAAAACTGATAGAAGCCGATCTCGGGAAAGATCCGGTTGGGTTCCGGGGAACACAGGAGGCAATACCGGCCTTTCGAATTACAGATATATTAAAGAAAGGTAAAACTACGTTTATAGCATATATGGGTTTAAATGCAAAACAAACACAACATTTCCAGAATACAAGAGCACTCACAAGCTACAAAACTTACAAACACACACAATGACAACACCACACAGAAAAGAACCAGATGGTACACCATAACGTACACACATAAATTAACACACAGAGTTGCAAACCACCTAAAGAGACAGGGATTCCAAATAGCATACAAGACCGGGCAAAAACACTCCAATTATACCTAAGCCAACCAGCTACCGAGAGGAACAAATTCCAACAATCAGGAATATATAAACTTAAATGTCAAAGTTGTGATGCAGTATACATAGGCATGACATGCAGGAATTTTAAAACACGATACAAAGAATATATCAGGAGTTTGCAGTACGAAACAAACCATTCCACATTTGCAGAACATTTAAAACACCATGACCACCATCCTACAAACATGAAACAAGAAATGAAAATAACGAGAATAAGCAAAATTGACAAATGTCTTACACAAATTCAAGAAAACTTCCACATTCAGAAAGCCATCGCTGAAAACAAACATGTGATAAATGAACAAACACACATCAGCACAGGCTCCCTACCACACTTAACAAAAGAAAGGATAAGATAAAAATCGTCCCTCACACAACCAGAAAAAAATCCCCTCCCCCCTTCGCCTTCTGGACACATACACGCACACACACACACACACACACACACACACACACACACACACACACACACACACACACACACAACCCACAATATATATATATCACACCAAAACACACACACACACAGCCCACATAAAAAATGCATACACTAACAGATCACAGGGACTTCAATAATTACACTCGAAAGTTGGCAAGGACATTCGATCTTTGGCAATAACATATGACAGTCGGCAATACAAACCAAAACAGTGCATCAAAACAAGTGTTCAGTTCCTAATGCTGTGAAATATCAGAAAAAACGGCAAATTGCCATTTATAAGAAGAGGAACAACACCAAAAATGCAACAGGAGCGTAATATGTAGAAAATCGTCCTCGCAACCTGTAAGTACAGTTGAAAATATTACTACATAATAGCAAAAACAAACAACCAGAACTGTTTCAGTTGTAGTCAGACGGTCCATAAAGTAAAAATTATCAGTATACCGTAATACCTCTATATGTTTGGGCTCAGAACATGTCCTAAAATTCTGCAAGAAATGGATGTCAAGGATACTGGACGGTAGTCTTATGGATCACTTCTGCTGACATGTTTATAGACAGGTGTGACCTGTGCTTTCTTCCTGCTACTGGCCACATTTGCCTGTTCGAGGGATCTACGATAGATTATAGTTAACAGAGGGGCTAACTCCATCACGAATTGGGTGTAGAATCTGATAGGAGTTCCGTCAGGCAGTGGGGTTTTGATCAGTTTTATCTACTTCAGCCATTTCTCAGCGCCACCAACATTTATTTCACCTATCTATTTTCGTGAGTATGAGACTTCAATCGGGACAATACTCCTGGGTTTTCCTTTGTAAAGGAACATTTGAAGATTGGGTTAACAATTTCTGCTTTTGCTTTGCTACTCTCAATTTCTGTTCCATACTCGTCCATGAGTGACTGGACACTAACTGTGGTGCAACTAACAGCCTTTACATATGACAAGAATTCCATTGGTTTTTGGGAGAGATCACTTGACAACATTCTGCTACGGTAGTCATGAACGCTTCACGCATTGCTCTCTTGACCGCTAAACGTGTTTCATTGAGTAAATCTCTATCTATAGCATCACGGTTTGCCTTATACCTGTTATGCATTACTCTCTGCTTCTTTCGAAGTGTCTTTACACAGACTGTGTACCACAGAAGATCTCTTCCATTATTAATTGTTGCACTGGGTATATATCTATCTAGTGCATGATCCACTGTTCATTTAAACTTGAGCCATAATTCCTCTACACGCTCCTATCCCGAGCTAAAAGTTTCAAGTTGCTCATTGAAATATGGCGCTACTATTTCACTGTCTAGTTTGCTGAACGTATAAATCTTCTTGCTTGTTTTAGTTGCCCTTTTTGTTTTGATATTCCTTGTTGCTACAATTGGCTCATGGTCACTGACGCCAATCAAAGAAATCAGGTCTGTTTGTTGCCGTCAGATCTAATATTTATCCATTATGAGTGGGCTTCTGAACTACCTGCTCTAGGGAGTTTTCAGAGAAGGCACTTCACAGGATGTCCTGTCACGCCCGCCACTAACAAAACTATAATTAACCCAATTGATTGTTTTATCATTAAAGCCTACTCCATTGATTACAGTATTTTCACAAGCACCTTCACGAAGCACACCCCAGTTTTGGCCGCTCTTGCGTCTACACGTAATTTTGCTTCCGCGAAGGTCTCGTGGTAATATTAGTCTCTGTCCCTTCGCCGCTCTTTTTCCCCATGCTCAGTGCGGATTCAGGAAGTATCCTCACAGATGAAACAATTCAGCTAGCATTTCTTAAGACTTTTGAATTGTGTGTGTGTGTACACAGTGACATGTATACATACGAACAGATCAATGTGACATGTTTAACCACGTTCGAACATTGAACCTGCCTTAGAATGACATACTCCTGGATTTGTTTTACCAAATACTTCACTTTACATAATATAGTGATATCTTCAGAATATTTATTAAAAACAGAAAGGTTGCTTTGCGACTGGCCACAGGCTACCACTAAATACAGGCTTTTCAGAATCAGGAGGCAATTTGTTTTGCAAAAGTGCGAGAAGGCCGCCTAACGGTGGAAAAGCATCACAAAGTTCCGTCGCTGAGATACATGTAAGTCATAATGCTTATTTGCCGAGTAGCGTTATTACTTTTTGTACAAGTTTTAAATGATATGCTTGTATATCCACTCTCAGGTAGAGTCCCTCATTGGTGTGAATATACGACGTAGCCACAATGACAAATTGAAGTGAGCCGCGCAATTGTACGATGGACAGACAAAAAAAAAAAGGCTAATCAAACTCTCCACTGGATTCTTCGTCATTAGAACGATCTACGCTACAGTCTAATGAAAATTAGATATGGAGAGCAGGGAGAATGCAGTGTGTATTTGAATGCCTAGCCCTAAAGGACGTAACATGTTGTCAGGTCCGGGAATTGTCTTCAGACAATGGTGGCTGAAACATGGCCGATGACGATGTGATGACGGGAAGCCCCGTTGCCATCCCATGTATATGTTTTAAATATGCGTGCAACTTCGTGGAAAACAAGATCCACAAATACAGAAACCAGCATATTTTTGTATAACTTTATTTGTGACAAGAGGTGTTTCGGGGTCTCACCTGTCTTCAGGTGACGTGACACATCTATCTCTTCATCAACACAACTTTTTAACGACATTATTTTTAACCCTGCAGCTGTCCTGAACACATTAAATGTTCATTTTCCTACCACGTTTCTTAGGAAAGTTTTCTTGGGTTCTACACTCCTGGAAATGGAAAAAAGAACACATTGACACCGGTGTGTCAGACCCACCATACTTGCTCCGGACACTGCGAGAGGGCTGTACAAGCAATGATCACACGCACGGCACAGCGGAAACACGAGGAACCGCGGTGTTGGCCGTCGAATGGCGCTAGCTGCGCAGCATTTGTGCACCGCCGCCGTCAATGTCAGCCAGTTTGCCGTGGCATACGGAGCTCCATCGCAGTCTTTAACACTGGTATCATGCCGCGACAGCGTGGACGTGAACCGTATGTGCAGTTGACGGACTTTGAGCGAGGGCGTATAGTGGGCATGCGGGAGGCCGGGTGGACGTACCGCCGAATTGCTCAACACGTGGGGCGTGAGGTCTCCACAGTACATCGATGTTGTCGCCAGTGGTCGGGGGATGGTGCACGTGCCCGTCGACCTGGGACCGGACCGCAGCGACGCACGGATGCACGCCAAGACCGTAGGATCCTACGCAGTGCCGTAGGGGACCGCACCGCCACTTCCCAGCAAATTAGGGACACTGTTGCTCCTGGGGTATCGGCGAGGACCATTCGCAACCGTCTCCATGAAGCTGGGCTACGGTCCCGCACACCGTTAGGCCGTCTTCCGCTCACGCCCCAACATCGTGCAGCCCGCCTCCAGTGGTGTCGCGACAGGCGTGAATGGAGGGACGAATGGAGACGTGTCGTCTTCAGCGATGAGAGTCGCTTCTGCCTTGGTGCCAATGATGGTCGTATGCGTGTTTGGCGCCGTGCAGGTGAGCGCCACAATCAGGACTGCATACGACCGAGGCACACAGGGCCAACACCCGGCATCATGGTGTGGGGAGCGATCTCCTACACTAGCCGTACACCACTGGTGATCGTCGAGGGGACACTGAATAGTGCACGGTACATCCAAACCGTCATCGAACCCATCGTTCTACCATTCCTAGACCGGCAAGGGAACTTGCTGTTCCAACAGGACAATGCACGTCCGCATGTATCCCGTGCCACCCAACGTGCTCTAGAAGGTGTAAGTCAACTACCCTGGCCAGCAAGATCTCCGGATCTGTCCCCCATTGAGCATGTTTGGGACTGGATGAAGCGTCGTCTCACGCGGTCTGCACGTCCAGCACGAACGCTGGTCCAACTGAGGCGCCAGGTGGAAATGGCACGGCAAGCCGTTCCACGAGACTACATCCAGCATCTCTACGATCGTCTCCATGGGAGAATAGCAGCCTGCATTGCTGCGAAAGGTGGATATACACTGTACTAGTGCCGACATTGTGCATGCTCTGTTGCCTGTGTCTATGTGCCTGTGGTTCTGTCAGTGTGATCATGTGATGTATCTGACCCCAGGAATGTGTCAATAAAGTTTCCCCTTCCTGGGACAATGAATTCTCGGTGTTCTTATTTCAATTTCCAGGAGTGTATATTTGAACGTTTAAGATGTCATTTGGGACAGTGCACTCGTGGGAATTAATTTTTTTTCTTCAGATAGGTTCGTGCGCTTGTCTTTGTAGCGCAGGTGAAGTATTTGTAGGTTGTATTCGAGTACAACTTCAGCAACACCTAAAGCAAAAATGGATTCGTTTAGGTTTTCTCAACGTAGAGCATCCGTGTGTACAGAATCGTATACTGAAATTTCTTCCTGTTTGGTCTATGTACAAATAACAGTACGTAAACTTAATATTAATTGAAAGTAAATAAACAACTCGGGAACTGTCATAGCCAAACGAATGATTTTGCACAGGTCAGCTGCAGCGTTCAAAATGCTGTCGACAAAACAGGTATACAAATATATTACACCAACTGAAGATGTATGAAATCCCGAAGCGCTTCTTGGCGTAAATAAAGCTCCATAAAGTGGCTGGCTGCTGTGTGTTTTCAAGTAATTTAATTCACAGCAACGGAGCTCAACCACCATCAACATGGGTAAATTAATGACAAGTCTTCAATTATACATAAGAGATGTTTCGAATCATCCTATTCGTATATCAACCATGGTATGCTGATTTCTATCAGCTGAATTCGCTATTTAAATGAAGAACGGCGAGGCTGCACCGTTCCGAATCACCAAACTGAACACCAGGGTCCCAGATTTAAGTTCAGATCCCTCTGCAGTGTATCGCGACCTGATACCAAGCCGCCTTGCGGATGGTGACAGAAGCGGTCGTCTTACGGTCTTCGAGAAGCGTAACACAGCGTTTCGCTGTCTTCCAATCAATAAATCTCTGTAGAAGTACAAGAAGAACGCTACGTATGTTAACGTTATATAGTAATACACCACATTGTACTGAGATGTCAGAAAAGGCAACGGCTAATCCTGTACACAACAATGAAGTCTCGCTAGCAAAGTAGTATTTCATCCCAGTCAATCAGTCAGCAGAAAAAGTCCCTTATTAACGTGAAGCTAATTATGTAATATGTGTAGTTTTTCAGGCTGCGATATGTTGTTGCTGCATTCTTTCCCCCGTAGACTCTCTTGGCGCAGCTTTCCAAGACTAACTATTATCTCTGCAGATCTACTCCAACCTATACCCATTTGAAACTGGTTACTGTGGTCAAACATTGGTCTTGCTCTAGAATCTTTACTCCCACCCCCACCCCCTTCCAAAAAAATCTTCCCCCCATTACCATCTTCGAAATTCCTGGATGTCTCAGGGAGCGTGCTATCAACTCATCCCTTCCTTTAGTCAAATTTTGTCACAAATGTATTTCCCTCCAAATTCCATTCAGTACCTCATCATAAGTTATCCAATCCATCCATCCAGTCTTCAGCATTCATCTGCAGTATAACACTACAAAAGTTTTTACTCTATTCCTGCCTGAACAATTGGTTGCCCACATTTCACTTTCGTACATGGCTACACTCCAAACAAATTATCCTTAAACGACGTTCTGACACTTAACTTTATACTCTTTGTTAACAAATTTATGCTTTTCATATATGCCTTTCTTGCTGCTGCCAGCCTAATTTTTATATCCTCCCAATCTCGACCATCGTCAGTTATTTTACTGCCTGAAAAGCAGAACTCATCTACAAATTTTAGTGTCTCGTTTCCTAATTTACTTCCCTCGGAATCGCATTATTTAAATAATTTTGTTGATATTTATTCACCTTATAACCTCTTTTCATGATAGTATTCAATTTCATTCAACCGATCTTGCAATTCTGTTGCCGTATCTGACAGAATTGCAGTCCCATCGGCAAGCGTCAATGTTCTTATTTCTTCTTACTGAAATTTAATTCCCGTTCCACATTTCTATTTGATTTTATTTGCTGCTTGGACAATGTACAGATTCAAAAACATCGGCATTGCAATCCTCCCTCTATTCCTTCTCAATTACTTTATGCCTGGCAGGGATCTTAACTTCATTTACATCTCATTTCAAAGTTTTAGTTTGTTACTTAGCACTCGCGAATTGATTTCGACTCTGTGTGCGACCTCGTCGTGGGCCAGAAGATGTCTGCTATTACTTCACCGTCTTTCGTCTCAAGTGTTACGAGAACGTGCAGTCGTTGGTAGATCCCAAATCACGGAGTGAACTCACGCTTATGATCAACAGCGTAGAGGAAAATAAAATTTCAGTTGTACAGAATCTCTTGCTGGCCGGAGTGCCCGAGCGGTTCTAGGCGCTTCAGTCTGGAATCGCGGGACCGCTACGGTTCGAATCCTGCTTCTGGCATGGATGTGCGAGATGTCCTTAGGTTAGTTAGGTTTAAGTAGTTCTAAGTTCTAGGGGACTGATGACCTCAGATGTTAAGTCCCATAGTGCTCAGAGCCATTTGAACCATTTCGAACAGAATCTCTTGAAATGACGTGGGAGCTTACCATCTTGTCATTATACGCAAGGAAACAGTTCAGGGGTACAGGCAGATTCCATATTCTCAGATTTCCGTAAAGTGTTTGGCATAGTGCCCCAACGCAGATTGTTAACGAAGGTACGAGCAGACGGAATGCTTCCCTGATACGTGAATGGCTAGAAGAGTTCTTAAGTAATGGAACCCAGTACGTTGGCCTCTACGGCGAGTGTTCTTCAGACAAGCGTATCGTCAGGAGTGCCCCAGGGAAGTGTGGTAGGACCGCTCGTATTCTCTCTGTACACAGATGATCCTACACACAGGGTGAACAACAATCTGCAGCTGTTTTCTAATGTTGCTGTGGAGTACGGGGCGATGTCGTCGTTGAGTGATTGCAGGAGGATCCAAGACGACTTACACGGAACTCCTACTTGATATGATGAGTGGTAGCTACCTGTAAGTGCAGAAAAATGTGTGTTAATGCTGATGAATAGGAAAAACAATCCTGTAATATTCGAATATAGCGCTGCTTGACATAGTCACGTCTGTTAAATATCTAGGCGTAACGTTGCAAAGCGATATGAAATGGAATGAGCATGTCTGTAGTAGGGAAGGCGAATACTCGACTCAGGTTTATTGGGAGAATTTTAGGGCAAGGTGGTCCATACGTAAGAGAGACCGCATGTAGGACACCAGTGCGGTCCATTTTTGAGCACTGCTCGAGTGTTTGGCATCCTCATGAGATAGGATTAAAGGAAGACATCGAAGCAATTCAGAGGCGAGGTGCCAGATTTGTTACCGAGAGGTTCAATCAACAAGCAACTACTACGGAGGTGCCTCGTGAACTCAACTGGAGGGGAGACGATCTTCTTTTCGAGGAACGCTCTTGTGAAAATTTAGAGAACCGACATTTGAAGCTGACTGCAGAACCATTCTACTGCCGTCAACGTATATTTCGCGTAAAGACCGCGAAGATAAGAGAAATTAGGGCTCATATAGAGGCATATAGCAGTCGTTTTCCTCTCGCTCTATTTCGAGTGGAACAGGAATGGAATTGGCTAGTAGTGGTTCAAGACAACGTCCGCCACGCGCCTTATGGTGGCTTGCGGGGTACGTATGTAGGTGTAAATTAGACAATGAACGAAAAAAATAGGTCATAGGCTTTTGAAATCGCTACGTTGAAATCAGCCTGAAATAATTTACGGAAACCTTAATCACAACAAAGAGCAGGTGAAAGTAACCACACACCTCCAAGTTACTTGACCGCTGCCTACGACGCTGCCAGAGCCCTCTCTCGTTACCGCTGGAAGTAATCCGAGATTTTGTATTAATTTGGGCACTAAAGTACCTCTGAATATGTGTATTAACTCACAAAGTAACAAAACAGAAATGTGTATTCCTGTCTCAGGACTGAGCAGTTCTGGATTTCTTCTACTACCTCCTGCAATGTAGATAACGATTTGCAGGTAGGACACCCGAAGGAAGGAAAATGAGGATTATATTGTACATTCGGTTGACAAGATCGTCAGATAAGCGGAAGTCGGGGCTGGGGAAAAAAGAGAAAAATAACGGGCTCGAATGTGAATCCTTTGTCTTAACCACTTATGCCACTTGGCTCGTTACGAAAACATAGGAAGTTATATTTACAAATACAAATAGGCATTAACAAGGTACTGCACGAATTTTAGCAACAGACGTTGTCTATAATATGACTGAAAATTAACTTCGGACTTGACTATTACTGGCAGTATGTGGAAGACGAGTTGCCCACATGATCAGCTGTCGGCGTTGCTGACCTTTGAAACTGCCACAACAGCTGTGACTCATCTGAGAGAGCTGCACAGTGATGAAGCTAGCTTTCTGTGTCCTGGCCGCGTGTACAAACACAGGAAACGTGCAAACACGAGATAATGGGTTGGACAAGGACTGTCCGCACGCTTCGGTGGCCAGATATAACTCGGAAAAGCAACCTACGGACCGGCACTGAATAAATATCTTCCACTGCTATGCTTGTCAGTCTGTCAGGATGAGTTACTTTCTGGACATTTGTTTTATTATGGAGACACGCTCAATTCAACCATACAGTTTCTGCAGTTCAAAATCTTAGAACCATGTTCTGCTAAAGGGACAAATAACTAAGAGCTTGCCGGTCGGAGTGACCGAGCGGTATAGGCGCTACAGTCTGGAACCGCGCGACCGCTACGTCGCAGGTTCGAATCCTGCCTCGGGCATGGATGTTTGTGATGTCCTTAGGTTAGTTAGGTTTAAATAGTTCTAAGTTATAGGGGACTGATGACCTCAGCAGTTAAGTCCCATAGTGCTCAGAGCCATTTGAACCATTTTTGATGTAAGAGCTTACGTAACGCAACTCTTTTTTCGCAGCTGCTGCGTCTGTTTTCCTTTTTAATCTGTCGAGCTTGCAATGAAGCCGTCGTGTGGCCACGGGAGCAGGATGGGAGTGCTACATAATGTGGCGATTGCACGAACACGTCCGCTACTGCTCTGTTAACCGTGTCAAATCTCTGGTACAGACCTGAATGTGAACCACAGTTTCGTTTTGATACGAGTGACGTCAAGTCAAAAAGTGATGCAACCGGTTGTTCACGACCAGTACGACGAGAAACGGACAACTGTAAAAGATCGTTTTGCGTCAGGTTCGGATTTACGCACGGGCTATCAAGGATTCGGCTTATGCGACAGCAGCACAAATTTTTTAAATAAAATAAGTCTTCGTTTCATTACTGTGGTGGCTGCCCATCTTACAGTCGTAGACGTAAATATTTTGTGCTTGCGTATATGGCTGAATTTCTCAGCTGGTCTGCATTCAGTCAACATTCACTTCTCAAACCCCAGCGGTTTCTCACCTCAAATTCCCAGTGGCACCCTGGTAAACTCCATAAGACTTGTAAAATAACAGTCAACGGAATTTTCGCGGTCTGGAGAGAGTTCGGTTTCGCGGATAGTCGAGTTCCCTCATATGATGATTTCAGCCAAAACAGAAGCCACAATTTTTTTATTTATTTGTTTACTTCCTATCGCCAGATACGGTCTCTAGGGCTCATGAAACTGGGCAATAATGTTTTCAGATATCTTTCTTCGGCAGCAAGATAATGTGGGAAATGCACAAGATGCCTTAAGACCAACAGCGTCTGAAGAGACTTTATTGATGTCACGCGATCACCGTGAGCGATTTAGCGGGAAAAACAGAAGACAAATAAACAACCGCACTTTCTTTAATATAATTTTTGTTGTTGTTGTTGTTGTTGTCGTCGTTGTCTTAAGTCCTAATATGGTTTGATGCAGCTCTCCATGCTATTCTATCCTGTGCAAGACTCCCCATCTCTGCTTAACTACCGCAGCTTAATACATTTGAACTTGCTTACTGTCTTGAAGCCTTGGTCTCCCTCTAAAACTTTTAGCCCCAACATGTTCTTCCATTGCTAAACTGACAACTCTGTGACGCCCCTGGATGTGTGTTAAAAACCGATCCCTTCTTTTAGTCAAGTCATGACATAAATTTATTTTTCCTCAGTTCGATACTAACAAGAAATAACTCCATAAATTTATCAGAATCTCTGTTACAGAACTGTGACGTCTGTACTGGGAATTGCTGTGCGACTGTACCAGTCATCGCAGGCGAATAACAACAACGTAACAGTAAAGTAAATTACCACAATTATGGTTTTTATGTTTTTCCGTGTAATGTGCTCTCATGGGCGGTCGTAAAATACAAACTAATTCCAATAAAAATAAAAATAAATTTTAAATGTGGAAGTGCCAAACGCAATTTCTATACCTCAGTCGGTAAAAACGGAAGCCTTATAAGGGTCACTTCGTTGTCTGTCTGTGTGACATGTCAGTTCGACCGTTAAGAACCCCTTTATGTCAGGAACGGGTAGACGTATCAAGCTGAAATTTATGCTACAGACTAATGCAAATTCTTTACAGACGAATGGAAAAACTGGTAGAAGCCGAACTCGGGGAAGATCAGTTTGGATTCCGTAGAAATATTGGAACACGTGAGGCAATACTGACCCTACGACCTATCTTAGAAGCTAGATTAAGAAGAGGCAAACCTACGTTTCTAGCATTTGTAGACTTAGAGAAAGCTTTTTACAATGCTGACTGGAATACTCTCTTTCAAATTCTGAAGTTGGCAGGGGTAAAATACAGGGAGCGAAATGCTATTTACAATTTGTACAGAAACCAGATGGAAGTTATAAGAGTCGAGGGACATGAAAGGGAAGCAGTGGTTGGGAAGGGAGTGAGACAGGGTTGTAGCCTCTCCCCGATGTTATTCAATCTGTATATTGAGCAAGCAGTAAAGGAAACAAAAGAAAAATTCAGAGAAGGTATTAAAATCCATGGAGAAGAAATAAAAACTTTGAGGTTTGCCGATCACATTGTAATTCTGTGAGAGACAGCAAAGGATTTGGAAGAGCAGTTTAACGGAATGGACAGTGTCTTGAAAGGAGGCTATAAGATTAACATCAACAAAAGCAAAATGAGGATAACGGAATGTAGTCGAGTTTACTCGGGTGATGCTGAGGGAATTAGATTAGGAAATCAGACACTTAAAGTAGTAAAAGAGTTTTGCTATTTGGGGAGCAAAATAACTGATGATGGTCGAAGTAGAGAGGATATAAAATGTAGACTGGCAATGGCAAGGAAAGCGTTTCTGAAGAAGAGAAATTTGTTAACATCTAGTATAGATTTAAGTGTCAGTAAGTCGTTTCTGAGAGTATTTGTATGGAGTGTAGCCATGTATGGAAGTGAAATATGAGCGATAAATAGTTGAAACAAGAAGAGAATAGAAGCTTTCGAAATGTGGTGCTACAGAAGAATGCTGAAGATTGGATGGGAAGATCACATAACTAATGAGGAAGTATTGAATAGAATTGGGGAGAAGAGGAGTTTGTGCCACAACCTGACTAGAAGAAGGGATCGGTTGGTAGGACATGTTCTGAGGCATCAAGGGATCACCAATTTAGTACTGGAGGACAGCGTGGAGGGTGAAAATCGTAGAGGGAGACCAAGAGATGAATACACTAAGCAGATTCGGAAGGATGTAGGCTGCAGTACGTACTGGGAGATGAAGTAGCTTGCACAGGATAGAGTAGCATGGAGAGCTGCCTCAAACCAGTCTCAGGACTGAAGACCACAACAACAACAACAACTAAGGTCTATGACCCCTTGGCGATGTAAAGAAATTCAAGCTTCTACGTCAAAGCAATCAAAAGATATAGCCACTTATCTCACATTTTTTATACTCGCAAACTCACTCACCAAAATCTGTAAGGTACTTCTCATTGATCTAGAAACATGAAATTTGCAAGAAGCGAGGTTTCACTGTACAAGTCATGGAAAAAATCCTAAACCTGTTAATTAATAATCATATCTCCTCCGCCATTGTCAAGTGGTGACTGTCGAATGACTGCTGCTGCCGTCCTTATATAGCCGGGCTGTCTTTAGTGCCGTCAGTGGTGGTCGCTCCAGCGCCATATACGGAAAGGTTTTCATTGCGCGCTTGCCGCGCCCGCTTCAGCTTTCGGATGGCAGGGTTCCAAGCTGTGCTTAGCTGCGGGCTGCCGTCTTTATTGAGGGTGTTGTCAGAAATTTTTAACTCGGTCGCTTCTTTTTTAACACTGTCCCAAAAGTCAGTAGTCCGCGTAATAGCAAATGCCTCGGCAAATGCAATACGGTGTCCGTTTTCTTAAGCATGTTCTGCCACCGCTGATTTCTCAGAATACCGTTGGCGAGATTATCTCTCGTGCTCCAGACGGCGCTGGTCAATAGTATGGTACGAAACTCTCCACATCCACACGATATTTATATACTCCTGGCGTTGTGTTGCGCGGCCCCTCCCGCAGGAGGTTCGCGTCCTCCCTCGGGCATTGGTGTGTGTGTTGTTCTTAGCATACGTTAGTTTAAGTAGTGTGTAAGTCTAGGGACCGATGGCATCAGCAATTTGGTTCCTTAGGAATTCACACTCTTTTATTTCTGGCGTTCTGAGGCCAACATCGGTTTCACAGGCCTCATTAGCTGTCGAAATTTAGCGGTGCCCTAAAAACCGTATCGATTTTATGCTTCTTTTGAAGCCGGTTAATCTTTCCTGTTAAAGAGTTTCACAAGCAAGTTTACGAAAGGAGACTGTGGTGTGTGAAGAACAGTTTGGGTTCATGCCTGGAATAGGAACGACTGATGCAATAGATGCTTTAAGGTGGATAGTGCAGAGACACGGGGAGCTACAAGCCGATCTAATATGGCTTCCATTGGTTTGGAGAAAGCATATGACAGAGTCCCAAGGGACGAAATATGGAGAAGCATGAGTGAAGGAAGTGTACAGAGGAGCAATGACACAGGTGAGAAATTGTGTGGGCATGACAAAGGAGTTTCCAGTAAAAGTAGGGTTACTTCAAGGGTCTGCGCTTAGTCGCTACCTCTTTGACCTGGTTATGGATGTGCTGGCGAAAGATGTGAAGAAGGAAGCGCCGTGGAATATGATGTTTGCGGATGATGTTGTTCTTTGTGAGCAGAGCATCGATAGACTTGAGGAAAAGCTGGAGGATTGGAGGAAGGCACTAGAAGAAAGAGGAATGAAAATTAGCAGGACAAAGTCAGAATATTTAGCACTGAAGTATGTGCAGATGAGGTCTTGCAAGATCCAGGATGATGAGCTGAAATCGATCTGCAAATTTAAATACCTGGGGTCGTACATACAGAGGGACGGAGACTGGAAAGCGAGATACAACACCGAATAAATTGCGGTTGGAACAACTGGAGGAAAATGAGTGGAGTGTTGTGTGAAAAGACGGTGAGCATTGGGTTGAAAGGGAAAGTGTACAAGTCGGTGATAAAGCCTGCTATGATATATGGGCCAGAGACATGGCCAATCACAGTAGCCCAGGAAAGGAAGATGGAAGTGGCGGAAATGAGGATGCTGAGGTGGATGTGTGGGGTAACAAGGAAGGACAGGATTAGAAATGAATTTGTTAGAGGAGCTGTGAAAGTGGGACCCATGGGGAAAAACATACAAGACAGCAGACTAAGGTGGTACGGAAACTTACAGAGAAAAGGGGAAGAGTATATCGGAAACAGAGTTGAAGATATAAAGAGTGAAGGAGCGAGAAGAGGAAGACCGAAGGTGAGGTGGAAGAATAAGATATCCCGGGACCTAAGGGAGAAAGGATGAAAGAAGGAAGAGGCAATGGAGGAGGAGGAGGAGGAGATTAGTGTTTAACGTCCCGGCATTTGCCTGCAGCGATTTAGGGAAATCACGGAAAACCTAAATCAGGATGGCCGGAGACGGGATTGAACCGTCGTCCTTCCGCATGCGAGTCCAGTGGAAGAGGCAATGGATAGAGTACTATGGAGGAGAAGAATCCAAAAGAGCAACGCCGATCCTACGTGACGTGGGACAAGGCGACGATAAAGAAGAAGAAGAAGAAGAAGAAGAAGAATCTTTCCTGTTACTGAGCCACAGAACGGCAAGAACGCAAGCTTCTTCGTGCCTTCCTCGGAGGTCTTCTGCTTATGTTTCTTCGGCGAAATCTGGCGGTTGTGTAGTCGTTTTCTTTGAAGACTTCCCGTAAGTAGCTCAGTTTCTTCTCAGTATTCTCTCAGCGTCTGAAACGGCTCACGCTCGATGCACCGATGTCCTCAGAACAGAACTTTTCCGCGAAGAGCGGTGACACTTGGTAGCATGCAGATTTCGGTATGTGTGGTGGGTTTCCGATAAACACTGTAGCTGAGACGCCCATTCTCTTTCCAGCGGGCGAGGACGTCTAGAAAAGGCAAGGCACCATCTGTCTCTACTTCCTTCGTGAATCTGATGTTATCCTGGATGCTGTTGATGTGGTTGAAAAATTCTCCCAGCTTTTCACGCCCGTGAGGCTATACAACGAACGTGACGTCGACGTAACGATAAAAGCAAACTTAGGCTTTGTAGGAGCCGTGTCCAGAGCGATGTTCTCAAAGTACTTCATGAAGAGGTTGGCTGGAACTGGAGCTAATGGGCTTCGCATCGCCACGCCGTCCGTCTAGTTCAAACAATCTCAATCATACAAAAAATACAATGATGTCAGAGTGTGCTTAAATTTTATCAATATATATCGCCGCGAAACTGTGTATTCGTATATTGTTATGCATTTGTCTGTCCGTCTGTTACGAATCAGTTTCCTCCAGAACAGGTAGTCGTATGAAGCTGAAATTGATGCAAGGCCGTGTTAAAAGTGAGGGGTGTTTGGAGGGGGCGATAGCCCCCACCGAGGGTTGAAACAAATGATATAGTAAATAAATTGCAGTTGTTTCAAAGAAAATGCCTTTTGTATGCTGCACATCGAAATTTTTATTTTTATTTACGCACCCAGACGCGTTTCGCCTATTTACAAGGCATCTTCAGTGGGTGTCCTGAAATATTACGTGATTTGTCCTTTTTACACATAGGTTATGGTTTCAAATGTAGGTTATAGATTTAAAAACAGTTCCTTAATGTTTTTTTTTTTTACGAAATAGAAAGGTACTTACAGGTAACAGGTAATTTACTGCATCTAAGCAAACTGCTTTTTCTCATCTGGCAACCAGGTGGACATCCTGCAGTTCACTTTCAATTCACTGTCTTCGTTACACGTCACTGTAACTGCCATCTTTTTAACACAGAGGTTCATTTGTTTTTCTAAGTGTTACCAACTGTTTTGTGTGTGTAACGAAAACAGTGGACTGAAAGTGAACTGTAAGATGTCAACCTGGTTGCCAGATGAGAAAAAGCAGTTTGTTTGGATGCAATGAATTAGAAGTTACCTGTAAGTACCTTTCCATTTCGTAAAAAAACGTTAAGAAACTGTTTCCAAATCTATAACCTACATTTGAAACCATAGCCTATGTGTAAAAAGGACAAATCACGTAATATTTCAGGACACCCACTGAAGATGCCTTGTAAAGAAGGCGAAACGCGTCTGGGTGCGTAAATAAAAATAAAAATTTCGATGTGCAGCATACAAAAGGCATTTTCTTTGAAACAACTACAATTTATATACAGCTGCTGAGAAAATGGCCACTACAAGAAACGTGTTAATGAAATGGTAATTTATGCTATCTGCGCCAAAGTTAAGCACGCGAATTTGGAGTCTTGTTCAGTGGATTTAGACATTTAATTCAGTATTCTCCAAGCCATCTTACTCTGTGTGATCTGCGCTCCCCCTCCTGTTCGAATTGTGGGCGCCACGTATTAGCAGGACGTCCCGATCTGTCACAGAAGCACGCTTTACAATTATAATTTTCAAAATATAAATACATTTACATTTGTGAACTGAACCAGCAAAAATATAACTGTCAATAAATTAAGAACTACAGTTTTAAAAGTATCTTATTCTAATCTCAATTTGTTTGCTTTTAATTTGCTTATCAACTCTGTGTCACCAGAAGGCTTATGAGCTTGTTGCTGTGTGTTAACAATTCCATAAAAGAAGTGAAAGCCACACAGTTCAAAAAATTTAAAGCTTTTTGGCTAAATTAAAACACATTTTTGCGATTTTTGATATTTGTAAGTATCAAAACAGCTCAAAACGGTAGTTTTTGAAGGTTTTTTCCCTTCTGGGCAGTCGCTCCCACTAACATAACTTCATTAATCCGCCCATGAATTGATGTCACATACTAAGGTCTACAGTTCTTTTGCGGGGTAAAACATTCACGCTTCAAAGTCAGTGCAGTCAAAAGATACGGCCATTTATGTCACTTATGTTGCGAATTCAGTCATCAAAATCTATAGGGTACTTCCCGTTGACCTAGAATCATCAAATTTGGCAAGAAGCAAGCTTTTACACTAAAATTAATGGTAAAACTCCGAAAATTGTTAATTTGTAATTATAGCACACGGAAAAAATGTTTTCTTGTCATTTTACCCGACTGCCTGTTACGGTCCCTTTTTCTCAGGAAGGGGAAGACGTAGATACGAAGCAGGTTACTATGGTCGATGTGCAGTTCAAAGGGCAGGGCGAGCGTATTCGTTTGTTGGGAAGGAGAAACCGACAGTGCTTTTGCCCTCTTTCGGCCGGTCAGCAATGACAGACTCGATGCGCACACCCTGCAATGTTTCTCAAACGATTTTATGGAAACTATTCGGTACAAAGAAATCATTTTTGCTTTGCTTATAGCTTTATACAGTATATCAGCTTAATGGTGATGTGCCCATGCTTTCGATAATGGTCACAGTTATTGTGGTAGGCTGCGCGAAATTCGAAAAAGTTTGCAATCAAATATTGGTGTCACTATGATTTTGCGGTTGGTGCACATATTACATAATATGTTGCTGCGTATGAAATTTAGCTAAAATATTGAATTTTTCTTTAGACTTCGCTGGAGGACTCTATCTGTCACGGATTTCGAGAAAACTGATCTGATGTAGCACACTCATTTGCTATCGCGCCGCGCCAGCGATAAAGCCAGAATGAAATATCCGCAACATTCCTCGTAGTTCAAAAATGGTTTGAGATATCGCAATGAGATGTTGATGAAGGATAACACGCAAAGAGGAGAGTATTTTGCCGTATGGTTACTAAGCAAAACTTCATTATCCATCGTGTTATTCCGCTGACTACAGGCTTTTTCTGTGAAAGAATATAATTTTTAAGGGCTATCCATAGCTAGTTAAGGGAGAAATGCTGAGTGTTTTGGAACAACGTAAGTGAAGACATTACACGTTTATTTTTCTACCGAGGATGTGGCCTTTCTTCCTCAGTTCCTCACTTAAAAAACATAATAAACCATTGTTTGAGAATTTTCTCGCAATTATGGCTGCACAAAATGTTGGTGAGGTGACAAAGTGTAAATTCTGCTGTGTTTTGGCGAAAGAAGCAGATTTTAACATGGTTGCAAGAGAAACGTGTACGTTTTACTCGTAATTCGCCACTCATAACGCTTCTGTAAAAGTTACAAATGTTGAACAAACCTGGCGAAAATAAATGGCTACTCTTGTTGCATTTTCAGCGGAATTCTTTTTAGATACAAACGAAAGCAGAAGTGGCACCTTTTTGAACGGTCGTCGTGCGAAAAATGTGAGGGCAGGCTTCAATTTAGAACAACACTCTCGCTCCAGGGCTCGGCGTTTCCCCTGCAGCGGTTGCCCGCAACCCCCACGTGTCGCGCTTTCCCCACGGGTGCCCTGTTGATTGCTCGTCTACCCGCCATATTGTTCTGCGCTGACTCTATAGAATCGAAATTTATGTCACATACTGACGCATACGGCGCCTTGTCAGTACAAAAAATTTAATCTACGTGAATGTAATCAAATGATACAGCCATTTATGTCCTGTATTTTGTTAATCTGCCAGTACCGATATCGATAACAGGCAAAAATCGTCGAAAATATCGATTCCCGGGATGGATATTTTACATAATTAAATTGTATGGAACCCTCGGCTCCGTACGCTTAAAGCGTTAAAGTGTCGTCAGTGCATTGAAGTGTCGCCAGATGTGACGTTAAGCAGAGAGATTTGATTCCGACGGGACGGCTGTAGGCCGGTGCGAATGTTTGTTGGGCGACCAACAGTTGGCAGTTACTGCCCTTTGGACTGTCGCCAGCCGAGTTGCAGTGGACGCGGCGATGGAGAGAGGGGTGGCTGGGTTTTCCCCGGGCAGAAAGAGGCGACCACGTGCGCGTTCCGGCAGCGTGGTCGCGCCTTGGGATGAGCTAAGATGGAGGAGTCCTGCCGCTTGAAATATTGCCACTTAGCATAATATCACGGAAGATGCGTAAAATGCCTTACACGCATGCTAGGAGAAAACTAATGGCAGCTTTGGAACCTTCTCAATGAGACAAGCTGATTGAAAATTGAACGATGTTTGTAACTACAACAATTAAAAAATTATTACCATTTCTTGTATTATTTTTTATAAAAATTGTAACAGTTAAGCCCATTACGTTATTTACACTTACGAGACACTAACTGAAAGCGGGTGATACCAGCAATCATATGAGCAGATCACTTTTCAAGTTAAAGTAGTATACAAAATGTTATTAACAGTTTAGTTAATTTTACGTAAATAGTGCCATAACTATGAAATCCTCCACAGATACACAAATTTCTGATTCTATCAGCATGAGTAGCTCCTTTAATTATCCAACTAGTTTCATTGCATATTCATTTATATTCGTGAGTTATAAAATAAGTTGGTGTTTCGACTAGAGGGCTGGATGTGGCGAAATGTGTTTAAGGCTTATTTGAAATTATTTAAACAATGCATAAAATGTTTTATTGAGAGGTCGCAAAGTGACGGCAAAATTTAAAGAATGAATTTACGTAAAATTATTGTGTAAATTGTGAATGGTGATCAGGGAATTAAGGCCTTTATTACGCTGAAAAAAACTTTGTCAAACGTCTTTTATAAAAGGCGTTTTGTAAAAGCTTTGATAGTGTAGTTTATGACATATTTCATAAAAGTTTGTGCTTGAATTTTGGCAGGGTAATAAAAATAAGGGGTCAAGACTGTTCGCTCGGCTTGGAGTCCGGAATCCCTGCGGCAGTAACAAATCTCGCCTGTGGTGGAGGTAGTTAGCGAGGGCGGAGCTGCGCAACAGGTGTCGGGACGCGATTCGCCGGTTCCCGGCACGGGGTGGTGTCGCTGGCGTCGCCAGTTCGGCGAACCGCCGGATCTCGCGCCACGCGTGATCGCACGGGGTGCTTCTCGTCGCCAGACGGTGTCCGGGCCATCAGTCCACCGTGAGTCGCGACAGGGTTTGCAGCGCAGCTCAAGGACACCTCAGCGACAGCTCGACTCCCAGCGCCCTCTCCGCCATGCGCACCACTCCTCCAGGCCGTCGTGTGGCGCCCTCTGACAACGCAGCCAGAGGCACCGGCCGCGGCGGGAATCGGTTGCGCCGGCTGCAGTCCCCCTCTGCCGTGCAGCGGAAGAGGGTGCTCGGGCAAAGAGGTGAGTCTGCGGCGCGGCTTTTTGCACGCTATACTTCGTTACTCTCTACTGACGAGGGCAAAGTAGGTGACTAGCGCTGCCGATACGCAAGCGACACAAACTTTTAAGTTTCTGTACTATGACGCATTACACTGTAATAGTTTTCGACGGATCATGTAAAAGTTAGGTTCGAACTTCTGTGTAGAAGATACGATAGAACTGCCCTACAATACCGTCACAAGTTTTATTAAACTTCATTTTAAGATGGCTGACAATGTTACTTAAGACTGTACTACAGGCCTTGCGAAATACGTAGTTACTGTCTTCTGATTTTGCTTTCTCCCACTCATTTCCCTTATTTAATACGTTCGTAGTCCCCCTCTGCTACGTTGACTGTCGCGATAAAAAAATATTGAGCGTGTAGCGCAACTGATAACAAGCATCATTAGATAGTGCCAGACGGCGTCTCATGTTGATAACGGCGCACCCATGCTGCTTCGCCCGGCAACAGCTCCACGTTGTGAAATCAGATGCCATCTTGCCGCAGTGCTGCCAACATGACTGCTGCCTTGGTGGGCAGACTGGGCCGCGCGGTGTATTTGCGCTGCTCGTTGCGGGCATTTGGACAATATTAGTTGCTTCTAAAAAAGTACTCCGTCCGCGTATCGAAATTTCTTTTGCGCGAGATAGGTACGGAATTGTTCTAGATGTACTCTGCCCGGAGTGAGTGTTTGCCGTTGTACTAGTGGTACCGCCGCACGATTTAAAAAGACGAACCGCCTGTTCTGTCACTAGAATTAGACTTCAAATTTTATAAACACGACTTGTGCTTAAGAATTCTTGGCTCATGGACATGATACTAATGATCTGTTCGTCGTATTTAAGTCTCTACTCGTTAATCTGTGTAGTCGATTTGTTTACATATTAAAGTGACGTTCCGATGTTGCAGCTAAATAGTATTAAAGAGGCAAAGTGTTATTAGCTGCTTTTCAGTTAATTATCCTCCAAAGTAGTCGTTACAGTACTTTTCATGTGGTTATTTAATTTAAAAAGAACTGGTGGGTTCCGTACGTAGCTAGTTTGGTAGCAAATGAATAATCCGCAGCTATTTCACTGTCACGTCTTAAAATATGCCAACATAAATTTTGTAACGTGCTTTCTATAAATATAGTTAATGCTGGCTGACACGTTAGAAATTGGGCTAATCGGTGTCTTCTTTGGTACAGTTTACAAAAATGATATAACCTATTAGCAGATTGTGCTCTCAAATAGTTCCAGGATCATATTGTACCGAGCTGTATTCTAATTTTGAATGTATTCTAAGGTATTTGCATAAATAGTCGTTAGCGACTACTTAATATGATTGGATTGCCTCTGCTTAGAAAGGATCGTGCCTGGCATAAACCTACCATCAGAGTTACCATAACAGGGCACAATTACGAACAGACATAATGCCAGGAAATAGTTGCTGTAAAATAGATCGTATGCTGAGCGTGTTAATGTCAAAACTAAGCTCTATTTCCTGTAATTGTCTAATAATAGTAATACATGCAGAACTAGTTCTGTTTCCTTTTTCAGTACGGTATTTAACTGAAAATAATGTAAGCTGCACTTTGATTCGTTGCCTCATCCTTCACTAACCTATTTTCAGTGTAATTACCACTCTCGTCTGCGTGATACACCATGAATACAGCGTACATGTGGAGTGCAGTTCACGTTAGTTGTGGCTATACCGGCTACATTTGGGAATCGTGATTGTGGAACAATAAAGTACTTCAGTTTTCTGCTACTTTTGCTTCATGTTTAATATCTTGCAACGCTTTTAGATCATATCTTTCTAGTCCCCAGGCGTTCATACATACAGAAAAATAGTTAAAATGTCTTTAATATACCTTCCTGTTGTTACCACCTTTAGTGGTGGGAGGGAGGATGTGGGGCAGTGGTTGGCGAGATATTGATAGCCAATAAATTGATTTTTCCAAAATACCATAGAGGAATAAACTGCGCTGTTTTCCGCAGAGGATTGTCTTCTGTTTCTTGGCATTGCTTACTGAACAGAGGGCTTAGTTTTGACACATTAAATGTATTTTACTTATTTTTTATTGCCTCCGCGAATTTAGGTTCGCCACTGACACTGGAGGTAACCACTAAAGTTTGGTAGGATATATATATATATATATCTCTCTATCTATCTATCTATCTATCTATCTCTCTCTCTCTCTCTCTCTCTCTCTCTCTCTCTCTCTCTCTCTGTGTGTGTGTGTGTGTGTGTGTGTGTGTGTGTGTGTGTGTGTGTGTGTGTGTGTGTGGGGTGCTATAAACCGTATACCTGTTGCCATAACGGGTCGACAGAAGCGTCAGATCCCACGCGTCGGCTTTGACCCGTGACGTAAGGGTGTTGTCGTGACGTCATGACGGCGCGGTGTTTGGTTTGTGTGGCGTTTGATGTTGTGGTTTGTTGTGCTTTCTGGTGGTATGTTCAGGGTTTTCGTTTATGTTGATATTGGTATCGGGAGATGTTTTTGAGCTATATGGGTCAAGGGAAGTGTTTGATCCTAATTTATGGGATCGGGAGGTGCTGTTGAGCCATATAGATCAAGGAAATGTCCGATTCCAGAAGATATTGTTTAGTGATATTTTGGGAGTTTGGTGATGTCGGTTGTTTCGTCATTTAGTGTGGTTTTGTATGGGGGTGGGTGTCTAAATTTGTTTATATTTAGTTTGCCCCCCACCTAAAAACACCCCATTTCCCGCGCTTGTCCCGTTAGTGTCATTAGGGTTTTTGTGGAAAGTGCGTGTGTTTTTCGATGTATTTTCGTCCTCGTCATGTGTACGTACCGACTTTATATGCGCCATATTGGAATCGTGGCTTATGGTCATTTCCGCCACATTTGTGACGTCATGGGTCAAAGCAGACGGGCGGGATCGGACGCTTCCGTATTTCCGCCATAACTGTCTCCCTGTCGCCGACCGCCTTATATAATGTCCTTTGAGTGTGGTAAAGTTTAAGGTGAAAAATAATAGCCCTTTGTTAACCCAGAACGAATTTGATGCATTTTATAGGGATGGTAGGCAATCAAAACATCTTAACTGCAGCTGTCTGTAAAGGTTCGTAATCTCTGTAACTGATAACGCCATAACCAGAGAATTGAAAGTGCATACGTTTTTCTAATCTGCCAATAACTAGGCTTCTACTAGACGTTTTACACACGCGCACACACACACACACACACACACACACACACACACACACACACACACGGCAACTTTCTGCGTCAGTTTATTTTTAAAAAACGTTGTTCATCTGCAAAATTTAATGAATGGACTTTGGGTTTTCATTGCCTACCATAGATAACCACTGAACAATGAACTTAAAATTTCAAGGAATAGAGGGAAAATACTGTAAGGCACACAATCGTACTGGGGTGTGTACAGCAGTTTAACGTTCGGATTGACGGGTATAAATCAAGACAGAGACTTGGGATGTCAGCAAATCAGAAGACAGAATGAGAAATGAAATTGGTTCAGTAGCGGACAGTTAACAATCGACTTTTAAGTCGCACGCTAGACGACTTGATTTTACAAAGTTCAGAACATAGTCTGCGTAGTAATGAGACAGTAAATGTGCTTCGGTAGAACAGCACTGAACAACGGTTTAATCTCTAAGGGCTCGCCGCAAAGGTCTGGCAGAGCATGATTTGGCAACTAGGCTAGACACGCAGTGGTGAAATAAGTGTGAGTCGGTCTTGTTATCGGCCATCAGTGACGCCTCGCTGTGGTGATAACGGACCGTGAGGCGGCAACGCGTATCGGGGCAGACGCTGCGCTCGCATTGCTTTGCTTTGCTTCGATGCTGTGTGTGTGTGTGTGTGTGTGTGTGTGTGTGTGTGTGTGTGTGAGCTGCAGAGGTCACGGCCAGAGTGTTCGTCAAACGCAGTTTCTGCTTATGTCTGTATATTTCAGTCATGCCTTCTCCAGCTGCTGCTCAAGGCATCAACTCGACGGCTGCTAGCGACTCGCTTGTTGACATTGCGTGTCGTGTAGCAGAGGATGCTGGGAAGGCAGCACAAATTGTCTGGTGTATGAGCGGAATAGTTAAAAATGTGTAAACGTTACATTTATGTGACTTACTGACGCAATTCCAGGATAATAAGGGAGAGTTAACCCTTTTGTTTTCCACACTGATTCCGTCTTTACATTCGGCGTTTAATTGCAAGCTGTCTGCAATACTACTCAAAAACGGAATTTGACTAACGTCCCCCATTAAACAGCTTAAAAGTAACGTTTCCGTCAATGCGAAGCGTGCAAAATGCTACACAACATACCTGCGTCCTGGGAGTTGACAGACCAGCCCGTGATTCTACAGTTTGACGTAGACGCCAAACAGCGTATTTCTCTGAAGTAAAGACCAGCGACTGTCAAATACTCTCGGAAAAAGCATTTCGTTTGAGACGGTGATTTACTTGTAATTTCTGTTGACACAATCACGTTGTACGAAGCAGCGATTTTGTCAACAAACAAAATTACAGTAGAAAATATACCAGCATCGACTTGAAGCGAAGTCAGAGATTTGGGATTTGTTATTCACTTACCCCTTCATTAACTGAGGTATTAAACATAGAAGAGGATGTACCCACTGAAAATGAAAAAAATACGAGCGAAACTTGTGTAATTAAAAACCCATCTTTCGAGAAGGGAATATTCGCATCATCAACTTAGATGGTAGCATACTCTTCAGGCGTACAAGACGTTTTCATCAAAGCGTTACTTCTAATCTGCAGAAAAATGTTAGGTATCTTTTAATTAGCACAGAATCACTGCTTTAGGCAGTTCCTAAATGAAGGGCAGTAGTGTACTACTTGATTAGGTCTCTACAGTGCTTAGTCAAGTGCGGATTTGCGTTTCATTGGCTTGTGTGAGCCAACTTGGATGTTTTCGGTGTGCAGTTTAGTGCAAAATACCTACAGGTCGACTTGAATTATTAAAAGGTGCATGAAGTTTCGCCAGATTTGTCCTACAGTGCTACAGGACTGTTAGCTGCATTTACACGGCGTGCTTTACATTTGCTATTATCACTGAAGTAGGCCACACAGTAAGACGTGATTCATAGGAAACATAATGTGAACGCATCTCAGAGCACGCAGCGTTAAAAGCAGGAAAGCCCGTGTCACAGCTTTTGTTCTTGATGTCTAGATATACAAAATTACTTCCTCGCAGTGCTCCTATGTTCACAGCATTCTCTATGCGAATCATTTCTTAAAGTACGCTACCGGTAGTGCGTACCTTGTAATAAAGTATGTGTAGGTTAGAGCGCGTCTGCCTTCAATGTGGTGATACTGCCAAATAGATAACGGTATTCTCATCACGTTGCGATCTATAGCTCTTTAAATCAAATGTCACTGGACATCCCAATAAACATAACAAAACTACTGTATTGTTATTCGGATGCTGCCAAAGAGAAATCTTCTGGAGTGATTAGTGTCGTCTGCAGTATGGAAAATAACTTTGACGTTGAATTGCTAACGTCGGTTCTTGCATTAGCGATTTAAAGTTATGTAAAACTTAATTTTTGAGTTCTCAGAGGAAAGACCTAGCTTGCCTGGTCGGCTGGAGTACGTCTAGGAAGACGGTAAGTTCTGTCTGGACGATAAGGATCTGCTAGCAAGTTCTCTCTTCAGAGAAAGTAACTTGCTTACTGAAGAAATAGCGCCTCTGTTAAAAAAAATTAACTCACATTATGCCACTGCGTGGTGGGATATTTTGGAAAAATTGGTTATAAAATGCCATTATCCGAAGCAAGATTTGGAAAGTAAAATTTTCCTTACACGAAATTTAATGTCTTTCTTCGGCGGCTCCAATTCTTTGCCATACTGCAGAGTAGAGGACTGGCATTCGATCCCATATCAGTCGTAGTACCATTACGCATCATTTCACTTCTTTCCACTGTTCCCCTGTTCACATGAAAAACAGTTGCACCTTGGTTCTGAGTTCACGTCAAACTGTAGGCCCCCTGCAGCTGACTGGTTGTCAGTTCGAAGGATGCAGGGTAATTGCGTACCGACTCTAGGTACGCCTGTTAAAGCTCTACTATGCTGCAACAAACGTTCGGGTTGTCAGCTAAAATTCTTAGTGTAATGGGAAATAAGCGTGCGCTTGTTAAACATTAATTTTCGTATTGCAGCTGGGTGTATTGAAGACTCACGGACTGGTAAATTTTAGTACTGCTACCATCTTTGGAACCTGAGTTTACAGGGACGTGAGCAATAAGCAGTTAAGTGACTCATTGGATACATTCGTAGAGTGTATTAAGATCCGAAAGCCCACCAAAATACAGGTCACATACGGTTAACTGAGATGGGTGAAAATAATTTGTACAGAAAGAGTACAGAGTGTTTCTATCTCGAAATTTGTAAGATTGCTGGGTACTGTTACTTCAGACAGAATGAGGTCGTCGATTATAGTATTGATCTCGAAGTCTCCGGTTTTGGAAGTTCGGTAGCGAAGGTCGGTGCAGTCCGTATCGTGGATTCGTCTGTTACTTATGCACTGATCACAGGAATGGATAGAAGACAGTTCTGTTTTTGTAGTGGCATATGCTGCTTAGAGATAATCACGGAGTAGAAAATCGGGTTTAAATTATGTTTCTAATCAGTGAAACATTGAACCTGTTAAAACTATAATGTTCAGCTCAATTATTAATAATCGCTTTACTTCGCCTAAACAGTTTAAGTGCGTGTAATTAATGCACACACAAGCGACCTTAACTGCTAAGGCGGATAAATGTTGCGCGCAAGACGAATCTCATTACTGCAGGAATCAGGTATGCCAGACGAAGAAAATCACTATTTCCTAAATTGTGGTCGTTTTTCCGCGTTCCCTTGCTGTTAGTATAAGATTGGTGTACACAAAACATCCTCTAATAGCCTCAGTAAGCTTCCACCCGGAGCAAAATAAATTGCCGAGGCTTTGGTAAGTCTTCCGTGGTCGCGTCAAGATTGTTCAAGATTCACGCATGCATCTGTACAAACGGGTGTAATGGCTCTGTAATGCAGTGTATTCGTTGTTCCTGTGAATTGCAATCCCAGTATCGGCACATCTCAGACGAATCTTACGAGGGGCACAACTTCTGTTAAGAACTAGTTAGCCACTAAATAGCAGTGACTGCCAGAAGTAAAATAAAATTTTCGGAGATCGAATACTGGCTTCTGAAAGGCAATAAGTACAGCACGACCAATTGACATGCCATGTTAAAGCCAACCTTCAGGTTGGTGACGTCTGCACCCTCAGGTACACGCAGTAACAGCACAGTCATGTATCTTGCTGTTACACACATGCTGTAACTGCTTACGTTTGTGCGGTGTTGCAGACATCTAGAAGTGACAGGTTGGCTGCGTTTAGTAAAAGCCAACTACGCGGGCCTGGCGTACTGCCTTTCAGCCACGAAGAAGGGTTGAGGTCCCCCTCGCTCGTCTTCGTATAGGCCAGTACTAGGACTCGTGGTATCTTGCTCCGGCGAGAGGACCCTCCTGTGTGTGGTGCTTGTGGCGTTCAGATCACTGTGCGCCACATTTTGGTAGGCTGTATTTTCGAACAAGAGGGCAGCGGCTAGCTGCCCTCTACTTTAAGTGACGTTCAAACGAATGTAGTGAGGTTTCTACAGTTTCGTGATTTGTCTCCGAAAGTTTTAGGGAGATGTTCTTAATATGTTGAGTGACTGGCTTATTCATATTTTTTGTAGTGGTTTGCCAGTTAAATTTCCCTGTACCTTTCTTTCAGCTCTTGTATGACTCCATACCTGTTGTAATACCGAGCGTAGCACTTTCCGCCCTTTCTTAGTTGTCTTCAGGCGTGTAGCTCATCGGGAGTTACATGGAGTGCCTGGCTGCAGTTTTATAGATTTTTCTCCTCCCTGTGTGTGTGCAACAGTTCCTGAAATTTTATCCACATTAGTTTTTCATGAGTGTAAGGGCGCTGATAAGCTCGCCGTTGAACGTCCTTAGACCCCCAACACACACAAACTGGTGGTAGAGATTTCTTTCTTGGAAAGAAAGACGCTAACCTTGGTTGTTAGCGTGGAAGATTTCTCGGTGTACGTAAGATAGGCGCGGTGCCAACACGGCACCCGTCCTGCTTAGTCCACACGGCTTGTGTACATTGCGCGCTGAGCTGTGGCTGCCTACAGGTGTTCTACTGTTCTGAAAACATGGACGTGAACTTACAATCACAGCGGCATTATCTAAAACAGTGGAACCTCATCAACATATCGGTATGCGGGTGTTTAGTGTAGGAAGTAAACGTTGTTACTTTGTTCGATGTTTCTTGTTCCTGAATAACCTCTAATATGAAATACCCTGCTACTGTCAGCCACTGTAATTAGTTGTAGAACGATCTTTAGAACCGCTTCCTTACATGCCATGTTCTAATATGGAGCTAGGCTGAATGACTTCCGAACATGGCCGAATCTCTTAAATCTGCTTATCCGGCTTGAAAAAAGCAATATCGATAGTAAGAAGCATCCAATACATTGCTTCTCCTGGAAACACTAACCAAACTTAGGGAATGGCAACTGTCTTCCATTTTCCAATTAGGTTCACTGAGGAGCGAACGGTTTCTGTTGTACAGATGGGTTGTAATACTGACGGAGCCAAACATATGGAGCATACATGGAAGAAGTGTGGCACGTTTAGCGCTTCTTACAGTGCCACGCTGCACTATTCTGCACCATATTTCTGGAAGGTCTGTGGCTTTCAAAGCGAAGTAGTATGTGTGCGAACTAGTAAGATTGGCTATTGCCAGATTTCTTTCTAAATCTTGCCTAACGCTTGTGCAACTTGTAACTGCAGGCACATAAGGGAGAAAATTACGGACATACCTTAGCGTAATATTTAAAAAATATTATGTTGGTCGTTTGTACCCTTATTATACACCGGCACAAGAATTTTCACATCTTGGACTTAACGTAACCATGTGAATTCATTTTACGGAAGATTACGCACTATAGTGTACCATGCCTATGTTTTGACTTCCGAAAACGTGATTGAGGGTTGATGAATTTACTCCATCTCGTCCCCGCGTTTTCTCTCTTTGGCCGGAACATAATCCATTGAAGTCTCCGTCAAGAGCGACTTTATGAGGGTTACTAATGCTTGGACTCAGGAATACGTTACCACTGCTTGGCGTCGGTTGTCTCCTCAACATATTCCCGACAAATCGAAGTTGTGTGTAGATCTACAAAAGACGCTGTATGCTAGATTTCAGTTGACAGCCGGCTCGGGACACTGTATAGTAGTACCAATCATGTAGCACTCGGATTGAATCATCGCACCCAAAACGTGTAATAATTTCGATCTGGTTCTCTTAAAAGGTTATGCCAGCGGATCTTCCCAGAGAACTAAAATGATGCAACCTTTGACACATGAAGGGAAAAAGTAAAAACTACAGGAAAGATAGTGTAGCATGGATTACTTGGCGTAGAGGTGGCAAGTCATCCGCACGAAAACTTATTCGAGGTATGTGAGCCTAGAGTGGCTACATATGTGTACCTAAAGTAAGGTATTAGAACAATTCCAAGAGTAGGGTAGTAAAGGAGGCCTAAACGTAACAGGCGAAGAGTTGAAGCGCACAGATTAGCGAAATGTCAACTAGATATAACTGGCGCGGGGAAAACAGGAGCAATGTTAACTCTACACGGTGCCCATATGATGTTTATAGGAAATAACTCGATACGGTAATAGCAGAAAAGCATCGAAGCAAGTGACGTTTAACAGGTCTGAGTGTGACGCCGATTCCCCCTTGAATGAGACCACAGGGAAGCTAGAATAATATTTGTGACATTGTCAAACTGTAGCAGCGGACATTCAGAAAATACGAGCGACACTTGTAGTTTCGCGGGCGTAAATTTTCGCCTTCGCATTTAATGTGTCAAACACAAAGATCGGGTGAAACGATGACAGTAAGGAAAACTTCAAGAGCTCATTTGTTACCTGAAATGTAATCACTGTTAATGTGAAACAAACGTTAGTTTCACTTCGGTTATCGATATAATTTAGTAGTTTGAAGATGACTTACGCGAGAGCCTAATAACCACTTACTGCAAATGTACGCAAAGAATCTCTAACAATAACTGGCTGCAGGAAGATGTCGCTCTAGCCATGGGTCGCACCATATCAGATACAGAAATCGTGCTAAGCTCAATGAATACGAAACGTTGCTAGAAAATAAGTTAGGGGCCCCACAACAGCGTGGTTATAAGCGACCAGGTGTACAGTTCTGACACTGGTGTGCTGCTAACACAGAGGCGGCAGAGCGAAGTTCCCAGCGTGTCGTTGAAATGTGGGTAATTCCATATCAAGGCCACGTAAGTTTATGGTGGAAAAAAGAATGGAATGACGGGTAAACTACAGAAAGTAAACAAAACGTCAATGTTTAGAGAATCTGGTATACCGGAAACAGTAAAAACTGTTACGTGATTTGATGAGTAAAGCACTTTCTTTACGACATACTGTAGCTGTGCACTTAGGCTTCAATTTCTCCACGGGCGTTGAAGATTTATAAATCTTCTGTCCTGTGGCAAATGCCTCATGTTTTGAGAAAGGGATTCAGATTTAGCGTCATGTTTCTGTAGCGGTGACAGCGTGGTAAGAGTACGCAGTAAGATCTCTTACGTGAAAAGTGAACGAGTAGCTGTGAACCGAATGCAGTGTAGCGCAGCGCTTCTACGTAGAGCGGTGTCTGGCGTCTATCCTTGACCCACAAACCAAACCAGATCTGACATGGCCTGAAAAATAGCTCTAATGGTCCACTGTGGCTGGAATTCAGCCAGCTGGTACTCCTCGAATAAGTGGCGTCAGGATTAAAAATGCCGATGTATCTCATTGACTTTGTAAATGTTGAGCACATACGCTAGTAGGAAAAACTTCCTTCAGAGCTCAGTGGTGTCTGTTTTCAGTCCGCTGCGACTGAGCATATTCTTCCAGTGCACTGTTAGGTTGTAAGACACGACCTGCTTAGTTATCGCATGTCTACTCACGTAGCGTGATAAGAGACTACTTGTAAGAGAAAGTTTTCAGGTACTCTCCATCCAGGAGAATTTTTAGTCTGCTTGTTAATAATCTAGACTGCATCACCGAGAGTAATCGGACAGTAAAGTACCATATAGCCTTTTATCAGTGCTGATGAAGCAAATGAAGTAGCATTTTATCTCTTAAGGTATCGGGATCTGAACAGCCGCTGTGAGAACTAATTTGCTGGTGGTGTCTGATACTCCCAAAGAATACAGCATTATTCCCCATAACCTGTGCAAGCATCCCTGATTAGTGTTCGTATGCGAAAGGAGGAAAGATTGCCAACTATCAAGGTCGATCGTGGTTGCTTTTTAGGATGGCCTAAATAGTTACGGTGATTTCACACAGATCGGTATTCAGTCTTCCTGGCAAATTTCATGTCTCATCACACCAGCGTCACACACACAATTCGGTATAACATCATAGAACAACCTCAATGAAGCTTGTAAGTTTCTCGCAACACGCACACGTTTCCTGAGTTTACGTTGTAGTCTAATTTGGAAACTGATAATCTCAGCGCCTGAAAACCTGCGGATGTGTAAAATTGGTTACTCAGTTGGTGTCATGTTTCGTATTTACTGAAGATACTGCTTTGCAGCTCTCCATAATTACTCTCTAGCTGTTGACAGGTGTGCTTCGTGGGGTCCGCCATAACAGAATGTTAAGTGGCCATAGGTTCGTTTGAACACTTGCCAGACAGGCTGTACTGCGCATGCGCAGCTACGATGACGTAGGCAGTCCGTGCTTGATGCTTGCTCTGCTCATACGCTTTTCGTCTCACTTCCGTGTGGAATTTCGTGCGTGGCGAGGCATAACGTGTCCATGTTGTTTAGAGGACCAAGGGAGTTGTACCCTGAGCAATTGTTCCATCAATTCTACCCAGATAAGGAATGCGAAAAGTTTGCAGTTCTTGGCATTTCAAAACTAGACTCCACAGCCCAAAGTACCGTAACATTTTGCTATGTAGTGACTTTGACAGATTTTTTTGTTCTAATTTGTACTCTGCAATAATATGTAGCATTTCCAATCAGGTTTACTTCTACACAGCACTGCAAGGAGCTAGTAAGATGGAATATAAATGTCTTGCAAATAAGTTTCTTGTGTAGGGTACACCAGAATAAAGGTCGATAAATATCATGGCTATTTCAGAATGTGTAAAAATTAACAAGGTTTTCTGAGGGGCAAAGAAACTGTAAAACTGACAGTTTATATTCTACTCTAGTAATAAAGCCATTTGGGGAGTTAAAACAATAAAACACGGTATGCTGCCAGTCTACAATTCAGCATAGGGCATTCTATAAATTTAAGATGTAAACACAAATTAAGAAATGAAGTCAGCTCTAGAGGAACTACTAGACAAGTGCCTTGTGATCGGAAAAGTTTCACAGAAGGCATATTTGTTAGTCTGCTACAGCTGTCAATATATTTGACAAAATATTTAGTTCAAAACTACTGACCAAACTTGCCTACTTAGTCAGCTTAGTCAATGTTTACGTATGTTCGTACGTATATAGCATTAAGAGATCTTAGTGTCATATAAGGAACAGGACATCAGAGACTACTCCAGCAGCGTCGGAATTTCGTAAACACTACTAAAATGCTTCATTCCGCTCTAACTGTACATCTTTGTCCAGATGCACTCTGAAGTACCTGATATTCAGCTTTTCTGTGTGGTTTTTTGTGATATTAATTTTCTTGGAGGTCCAGTACTGTATTCTCATGTTTGGTCCTTCATTATCGTATGTCGTTCGTCCCATAAAATGAAAATTAGCACTTTAAATTGAACGAAGTTGAAAGTAGCCAATAGTGCGGAATGAAACACTTCGTTTAAAGTAAACTGTCTCAGCGGGAAAAATTAACAGAAGCAAATTTCTCTACAAACTGACAGAAATACCTTCATTAAGACATTAATGGCTGATTACCAATAACGTGGAAATAATATAAAATCAGAAAATTGAATCCACTAACTTACTTTGGTCTTTCATGTTTATGAGAATGTATATTAATTCACTTCATGGCTCCGGGCCACAGAAATGTTTTGTTTCCATTTGACGTGAGAGCTGTAAACGAAGAGACAAGCAATATCACGAAACATACACACGGGTCACGTGGAGGACGCCCCACCATAACTCAGCTCGCTCTAAGCATGCGCGAATCTGGCAGCTTGGGCGCGCTAGAAAAAATTTTCCGGGTAGCATCTCGCTACTTACTGCTTCTGCTCATACGGCAAACAGCCACGCTTCAAGTAGCCAGAAGCGGGAGAAGGCACTACTAATACGCGAATTCAGCTCTGCGCATGCGCACTAGCCCGCTGGCAACTGCTCAAACGAACCTCGTGTGTAGTTTAAGTAGTTTAAGACGTAATCGCAGGAGGTAGATCGTAGCACATAGGTATAGGGGTTCCATGACCATGCCGAGGTCACTGTCAGTAATTCATATGAATGAGACGTACTAACATAGCCGGTTTCTTTTCTGTAACAACTCTTGATCCAAACCGCGTCACATTCTGCAAATCGCGGTACATAGTACTGCAAAACTGGCCAGTCTTGATAGGTTCAGTGTTTCACCCGGTGCCCGACAACAGCAATGAAAAGAAACGGGGTAGAATGGTAACAGTGGAGAGTTAAAGCAGGAAGATTATCTACTTGAGCTAATAAACTTTTGGCCGCGTGCAGAAAGTAATAGGCATCCTTATCTTCCAACAACTTCCAACTATAATTCCGTTAGTGTTCTGTATGAGGCGATAAAACTAAAGGTGTACTGTTAGATTGTCAGTTCAAAACATGTCACTGAGGATATTCGTGTCTTCGAATAGTTAAATGAACATTTAAAACAGCAACCTATACACCAGACTGAAAATCCCGCCTTGATTAATTTAGAGCCCAATCTTCAGTCATTGTGTGGAAAGGGCGCACCACCACCACCTACAGTACAGAAAGTCTAGTAAATAACCATAGTGGTAAGCACTCGGTTTTTGCATGGTTTTAGCAGATGTACCCCAGTGTGCGCTGATTGGTTCTACTTAAGTCAGTTACGGATCTGAGAGGTATTAAGTCTCGACGCTGCCGGATTATAGTGTTTGCTCGAAGCTTAGCAATCGTGACGTCCAGCGAGCTGAAAATTTGTCATCTCAAGTCTCTGACAAATCTACGCACCCAATAATAAATACAAAACATTTAGAAGCTTTAAAATAATTATAGAAACATTGTACCTGTGAGGCTTCTTTGTGGTTGACATATGCCGCTGTCTGGCTACTGTTGTAGACTCAGTTTAGTAGCCTTGTTTTTCGGACTACTCGAAACGGAGCCCTCCCAGGGACTGTTTTATGGTAGGCACCTTTAGTGCCGGGCGGGACGTTTTGCGAAGCCAAAAGGCATCAGCAGAGGGCCCTGAGAAAAAATGTCCCACAGCTTAAGGAGAGGGACGACTGCTTTTCCCCAGAGAGCCCCGCCAGGAGCGGCTGGGTACGGGAACGACGATACCGTATTTCCAAACCGGATACGAACCAGCGCTACATCACCTGCCTAAAACTCTGCGTATACCTCAGGGACCATCGAGAGGCGCGGCGGTGGAACATTGTATATTACGAAGAACGGGATCTTGGCTTCACCGCCTGTACAGCAAGGTGTGCTGTATGCTGATGATTTCTTTGTAATCGAAGGAGTAGAGGGAACCTTTTGGAAGCTCCCCTCTTCCTACGTTCACAAGACCTTGCAGTGTATGGCTGGGTCCTTGAAAACAGTTAGACCACTTCGTAATCGAACACTTCTAGTTTAAACAGTCGCGTCAGAGTATCTAATCTTCTGGGATGCAAGACTTTGTGTACAGAAATGGTTACCTGCTCAGACATAATGCAGATGGACGCTGTGGAAAAATTTGGGCAGTCAATGGCACATTGGAAAAAACAGCAACATTTATTCTAACATTCAACACTCTATAATTACCTATACATAGTCTTGCAGGCGTAATTCGTTTTAAGGTTTGACAGTTTGTTACCAACCAGCGCGATACTTCAAATGTGAATTATTTGGTCACGCCACTGACATATGAAGGGAGGGTTACGTGTGGAAGTGCCCCGCTCACAAATCAGGCGACTTACACACTTCCTACGAAATGTATAGACTGCTCCAGACGCTGCCCTGTATGGAGCAGCAAGTGAGAGGTTCATGACGAGAAAAGGAAGCCTGGGAGTGGTAAGGGAGGCATATTCAGTAGTGAAGCTAAAAAGGCTTTCAAAGCTATGTAACGTCTGGTATTTGCTACTTCTTTATTGGCCCTTAATTAGTTTCATAGGGCATTTCAGATTACGGCTAGATGGCGACACCGTGGTTTATGAATAAGCCCCTATTTCGTACCTGATATTACGCGCTGTCCACCATGAGAACATGCGGAGACTGACTGGAGCCTATCGCGCAAGCCCAGTTCTATCTGCGTGCAGAGGATGGTGAACCAAGAATCCAAATTCAGCAGCGCTCCCTTTTGGCTCGACAAGCTCTGAAAATGTCAGCGTTGCCTCAGTCATCGGTATTTAGTGCGGTGGTCCATCCCAATTCTGAGCGGCTATTCAGGAATCTGCCTCGTGAGACAGTCATTTGGGATACGTGCTACCTACTGCCTAACGGACCTGGACACGTCAAACCTCCGAATGCACACCCAAGGGTGGAGAAAACTGCCACCTTGGCGTTTCAGAAGCCCAAAGTGATTTTAAGCCTGATTCAGAAAACTTGGATTCCAGACGTTATTACAACTGTTCAAGACTTAAATACGTATCACAGTTCTATCGTTGCTTGTACGGATGGCTCCCAGCAAGAGGATGCTCACAATTCTTGTTTTCTCTGATATGGTTTTCAAATGCGCTTTCTTGAGCAATTCCCAAATTTACGCGGATTTCTTGGCATTACAATGGCTCTATGGACTGACACACCACACATGGTTTCTCGTCTGTTCAGACTCGCTCATTGCGCTACAAGTGGTCAACCAAATTTGTAAGACCAGTTGATTCATCTCATGGCTTACTGCAGCTCCACGACCGTGGTACGGTGGTAATATCTTGTTGGGGTACCTGGACACATGAGGATACAGGGAAGCGACATGGCCGACAAAGCAACCCAAGAAGCATGTGGGGATGGCGTTGTACGTCGATGTGCCGTCGCCTTGCATACCGTCATCTCATCTGTCAGACGAATCAAGCGTCAGTGGAAAACAGTGTTTGGTGGTGACGGAAAACAAACTGCGGTCTTTCAAATAGACCACACAGACACGGCGCAATTCATGCCAACCTCACAGAAGTTTGGAAGTGCTGCTCAAAAGATTGTGCGTATGACATAACCCCTTAACACGCGGTTTTCTCCTCGGGCTAGAGGATCCGCCAATCTGAAGTTTCTGGTGTGCTGCTTCATGTTCAGCATATTCTTACTACGTTTCATACGTATTGCCATTAGCACATCATTTTGTTTGGCTGGAGATCTGCCCACCATCCGCCCGGACTTTAACAATGCTACGCCTATTCTGAAATTTTAACTGTCTGGCCTCATCCCTAATGTGGTGGGGAGGGGGGGCGGACTTGATGCATTATAAACTACTCTGCAATTGGGGCAACCGTCGTCCCCACACCGCCATGAGAATGGCATGCTGATGCTGACCTTTCGTCAGGGCACTGACAACCATGATGTTGAGCACTCCTATCATATCATCCAAACTGAGTCTGCTACCCACCTAAAAAGCAAAATCCATATCTTTATTGTAAGCATTACGTAAGCTAACTCAAAAGTACTTCGTTGACATTCTTTCGCACTCCGTTTTCGCTGTTGGGTAACTGCACGTAACTCCTATGTCCTACTGTAGCTCACATGCTATGATACGGCTTAGTTACAGAATACTTCTAAAATGCAGGTGTAGAGCTAAAGGCGCCTATATACAAAACTCCAGTGCAAAAAGATTTAAATCGGGAAAAATCTGAGATCCACAAGTTAAAATTGTGGTTCCACTTGGAGTTACATTCGTGGTCCATCTTCCATACTTTAACCTCATTACAAGCAATTTCAGAGCATTTGATACTACCATAAAAACCGATTAAATTTTCTCGGTGTGCACCTTTTGCCAGAAGTCGGCCTATGTGGAAGTGACATTGCCTGACCCCTCCTGGAGCGTACTGTAGGGACTGTAACGGTTAATTGCTCCGCGATAGACAACGCATCTGTTGTAGCTTGTACCACCGGAGTAACGGAACGAGCCTGACTTTCAATTTCCTTTGCTATTAAGCCAACCTGGCGAGTCATAAACTGATGAGCAGAACTGCAGAATCGATCGAACAAGTAGTCCGTTAGCTACTACCTTCGTCGACCTATTTTTTCACATTATCCCACAATGTGTGGATCTGCTTTTCCTGCCGTTGCTTAAGTGTGGTCCACTTCAGGTCGTTGCAGAAGTTTACTCCAAGGTATTTCACGGTATTTGTTTGCAATGAGACATTGCCGATAGTGTAATGGAATAGTATTTCTATTCGTCTTTCTATGTACGATACGTGATATTTATTTTTGTGATTTAAAATGGCGTGCCAATCGTCCTAAAACGACACTCCGGTCGTAGCAGCTTATTACTCAAGCACAAGTGGTCAGATTCGTTTGCATTATTTAAGAGGCTCCACCGCCGTAATCAGCAGCGTGACGCTAGAGTGCGCACGAGCGTCAGGGGAGCCCGGCAGCCCGTGGAGTAGCGGTTCATTGCCTGCACACACATAGGAGGAACAAGTGGTGGAGGGGGGGGCAAGGAAGGGGAAGGGCTGAGGGGCGGGAAGGCAGGAAGTGAAACGCTCGCCCGAGCGGCGAGGAATGTGTAGCGGTGGGTAGCACGAGGCGCTGCTCGCTCTCTGCGCACCACAGATTGCGGCCGGGCAATTGGTCTGGCTGCGATAAACGGCCCAGGCGGAATGCCGACACGTTGCTGGTAGGAGCCGGCCCTGCTTGCTCGCCGCGGAGCTGAACGTCAGCGCTTCTGATAAAGCAGCGTGCTTGTTGCGTACATATCACTGCGCCACATTTTCCTGGAATGTATTTTATTTTCAGACCAGAGGTCAGCGGCAGATTTGCCCTTTTAGTAACGCTGAAGCGAATGTGGTTATTAGGACTTCACGGTTTCGTGATGGGGCCAACTTGATAACTAAATTTTTTGGGGGTGTTCTTAGTGTGATCACATGTTCTTTTCATAAGTTCACCCTTCTACATAAAGACCTGTGAGCAAGTGATTGGGTCACTGCGAGTGAGGTGGGGGTCATTTCATAGGTTTCCTCCTCAACTGTAATTTTATCCACATTAGTTTCTTTTAATATGCGTAAGGGCGCTTATAACTTCGACGTTGCGCACCTGTAAGCTACAAAAACACTCTCAAAGTTCCCTTAGTTACAAATAGTGACAGTACTGATAGAAGTGATCGAACGTGCATGTTCAATGTTTTGAGTGTGCAAATGATGGGAAGGACAAAAGACTGAGAGTGGATTAAAGTACTCTCTACCTCACCGTATTTTCAGATCAGGACGAAGGGAACGCGCGTAGCAACAAGGCTAGCACTCCACTGAGCTGTCATCTCATTGTTCATGCCGAGTTAGGTTCAAATTTTACCACCTTGACCTAATTAGTGGCTTCGTGTCATACCGAGTAGTTCTACATGCACATATGCTAGTGGTGTTACATGGCCACATGTTTTGTTCACCAGGACTTTCCTGAACTTCCTGGGGTTGTGCAGGTATATTACCCGTACAAAATTGATATTTCAGTAGAAATCGTGAGAGTTCGGACTGTCTTAAATTGATAGTGAAAAGATATATACTTGGCGTGGATTGTTACTAATCTTTTACGTAAGTACTCGGTGGTACTAACAAAACCAAACACTGGATCAAGTAAAGAAACGCATTGTACTACCAGAATTTTTTCGAGCTAATGGCTGCAAAGGACTAAGTTCATTAATGGCCAATGGAGAGTTCATAACTTATTCCCAATTCCCTAATTTTGGTACTAAAGAGGTGACGACCATCATGAGGTAGCAATATGCACTCAGATTACGATAGCATCGCGTACACGTGGTATAACGCGTCAGTGCATTGGAGAAGCTGTCACCTGTACTCAAATGATTCATGTGAGGGTCATCCCATTTCGCTAAACTCGAGGAAATTCAATATTTTGAGACCCACAGTGTCAAGAGTGTGCCAAGAACACCAAATTCCAGGCATTACCTCACCATGGACAACGCAATGGAAGACTGCCTTCACGTTAGGACAGTGCAGCAGCATTTTCCTGGATTTGTCAGTGCTAACAGACAAGCAACACTGCGTGAAATAACCACAGAAATGAATGTGAAATGTACGGAGAACGTATCCGTTAAAGCAGTGCAGCGAAATTTGGCGTATTGAGCTATGACAACACACGACCGACGCAGAGTACCTTCGCTATAATTGTAGTTACGAACGATGGCTGTTAAGACTTGTTCGCACCTACGTCAAGTATACTTAGACAGCCAATGGACATTCAGTATCTTCTTTGTGCCGCAGCTAATGCGAGCATTAAACGTGATCGCGGCGAGTTGTACAGTGAATTTAGATTACACTTGTTGCGAGTTGTCATCGCTAGTTCTGGTGACAAAATCTGCATAAGTGAGACAGAATTTGCAGGATATACGCTGCTTAAAGTGGAATGCACCCGCATGCGCGTACCGCAACTGTCGCTGAGAATCAACAACAATGGAGTCCACGTCCGTTCTTAGACTTGAGCAAACCGTTATCGTTCGTGGATCGGAGCATAGCAGCACATCGCCTGCAGCGCGTCTCCAGGGCTCGTCACCGTATCGGTCGGACCCTACGCGACTAGAACACAGTGGCCTGGTCAGAGTAGTCCGAATTTCAGTTGGTAAGAGCTGACGGTAGGTTTAGTGTAACACACATCACGAAACCGTGGAGCCCGGTTGTCAACAAGCACTGTTCAAACTGGTGGTGGCTCCACGAAGGAAGGTGTGGGCTGTTTACTTGGAATGGACTGGATCCTATGGTGCAACTCAACCGATCATTGACTGGAATGGCTACTTGGACTACTTGCTGCCATTCATAGACTTCACGTTCGCAAACAGCAATGTCTAGTCACCTCACCGTAATTGTTAGATTGGTCTGAAAAATATCCTGGACAAGACGAGCAAATGATTTGGTCACCCGGATCGCCCTAGATGAATCCCATCGAAAATTTATGGGACACAATAGAGGTGATTTTGTGCACAAAATGTTGCAGCAGTAACACTTCTGTGGTTACGGACGGTTAGAGGCAGGTATGGCTCAATTTCTCGTTCGATCTGCCAGATACACTTCACAAAGAACAGATGAGATTAATATAAATCGCAATGAACGTTTGGAACTTAGTGTGGAAACAAATAATCATTTATTACAATTGTCAGGGAAACTAAATTATTACATTAAATGGAACAAAAATCACTAAGTTGAAGACAATTACACAGTAACATTAAGATTATGGAGCCATTTCCTGACATTGTCCGTTAACTTGTGGAGCGACATCAGAGCAGTCTCTGAAACCATGAATGTTACAAACAAGATGGTCCATTGTTTGTACCTCGCCAGTCACAACGCGAATCGTCTGTATAGCCCCATTTGGTTGTTTGCTGTCTGCATCGTCCAGCTCCCGTGCGGAACCTGTTTAGAGCGGACCAGTGTTTCCTGTTGAGATTGAAGCCTTCAACCCTTTTGGTTGGGTCGTGGTTTAGGTGATGGTTTTCCACGACGCCTCTTCCCAGACCCTGCCATGCATTCTTCCATCCAGCATCGAGACCATCAATATTTCTGCAGGGGACTACCAAACGAGTTGGCTCCGTGCTACGTAGTTATTGCAATACACCGGTCAAAAGGAGGGCTGACATGGTGTTAGGAAGGCCCATGACTTTTGTGACGTTGCTTTATTCTCCGCTCGGTATTGTGCTAAGGCCGGTATTACACTATCAAATTTCTTTGTCAAAGATTTGATCAAAGCTGTGATCAAATATTCCGTCAAATATATTTGACGAAGATCTTTGACGTAGCTCTGGGAGGGGTATTACACTGGCATATTTTTCGTCAAAGTTGAAGATGGCTGACAACTTGTTATTAACCGCAGCAGTTGCATGTACCATAATTGCACTGTGTGCACATGCGGAAGAGAAGCGGGGAAAAAAGGAAACATACCTGGGTGAAGCCGTGGGTTTTACGACGACACGATTAAAGCATTCAACAAAACTTGTTACGTGAGCTTATAGTGGCGGTCGTCAAGTCGTACATAAATTACTTAAGAATGGATGAGCATACATTTCTGTATGTGCTCAATGTAGTGTATCTTCGTATCACAAACAATATTCACTTAAGAACTGCTACATCTGCAGAAGACAGGCTCACTGTAACACATTACAGAAGAGGGTTAGGTTGGGTCAGGTCAGGTCTCCAATCTTTGTAATCTATTTTTGTATTCAGCGTGCCTCACGTTGTAAAGCGGATCAGCTTCATACATCTCTATTAATTTTGTAGTTGTCGGCACACACCAATTGTATTTACTGGCAATGTTTATAAAGCACTACAGACGACAGAACGTAGCGATGCTAGCGCTCCATGTGGTAACACGTCACTAGATTAGATTAACTTTCATTCCAATTGATCCGTAGTGAGGTGGTCCTCCAGGATGTGGAACATGTCGGAAAAACAATACATGACAAATATTTACAACTCAAACAAATAATGTACCATTCCACAGGTCCCAAGTAGAATGATAGTCATTTTTTGATGAACACTATATGCAAGTCATTTTACAAACACTAATGCACTGAATTTAAAATAGTTTATTTACTTATAAGGTAATAAACATGTAACACAACTACTATAATAATTATTTACAATGAACACATCGCTGCACTGAAATGGTGCAGAAGTTTGTACTTTATACACACAAATCAGTTGGTTGTACTGAGAAATTCATCAATGGAGTAAGAGTTGGCCACCAATAAATCCTTTAGGCTTCTCTTCAACTGAATTTCATTGGTTGTTAAGCTTTTTATGGCTGCTGGCAAGTTATTAAAAATGTGTGTTCCTGAATTGTGCACACCTTTTTGTACAAGACTAAGTGACTTTAAATCCTTGTGAAGATTATTCTTATTTCTAGTATTGATTCCGTGAATTGAGCTGTTGGTTTGAAAAAGTGATAATTTTTAATGACAAATTTCATTACGGAATAAATATATTGGGAAGCAGTAGTTAGTATACCTAGTTCCCTAAACAGGCTTCAGCAGGATGTTCTTGTTCACACCACATATAACTCTTACTGCACGTTTTTGTGCCCGGAAAACTTTAGCTTGGCTTGATGAATTAACCCAAAAAATAATCCCATATGACATTATGGAATGAAAGTAAGCATAGTATGCCAGCTTTTTCATAGGGGATCTACGTCTGACAAAATTCGCATTGCAAACAGATTTCAGTGAACAGAAAGCAAGCGACTTCTTTGATCAAATCTACAGCGAGGCCCTATATTTGATCAAATATTGGACAACATTTGACAAAGTTCCCTATTACACCATCAAATATCTTTGACAAAGATATTGGACAAAGAGATTTGACAAACTTGATAGTGTAATACCGGCCTGAGCAAAGTGGGGAGTTGATGTTCCAACATTTGAGGTCATGATCAGTTCAGTTGACATCTAATAAGAACCGAGCCGTAATTGGCCCCGTCGCGGCCAGCAGAATTAGCCTACAGAGGCTGCAGAGCGGCGAGCGATGGTGTCAGCCGGTGAGATAAGAGCGCGCTGCGATAGCCCGCGGCCGGCCGCTGAGAGCGCGGCGGTGCCAGCGTGACGGCAGCGGCAGTGGGAGGCGAGCGGGCGCAGGCGGCGGTCGGTCTGCGCGGACGAGCATCAGCTGATGGCAAAGTGGCGCGCCAGGGCCCGCGCCACCACCGGCGCCGAGATGCCAACAGGTCGGTGCCCCGCGCCGGGCCGCCATATTGGCCGGCCGTTAACAATCTGTCCGCGCTGCGCGCACAGTGTTCGCACCTTGACTATCGCGAGTGCCGTGCAATAAAGCTTCGGAGTACAGTGAAGAGATGGCAGCGTTCCGGAGTTACGGCGGACGTGATGGTCGTTACGTAACTATTAGGCACTACAGCTGAACACTGCGAGAGGGCGGAAGGTAGGAGGGTTAAAATACGGTTCGCCATCTGTGCTGCCCCGTTTGACCGTGCGAAGTATCCTCACACGCAAACGAGCTCTCAAGCTCGACACGGAAGTCATTTCTTCTTTGGGCTGACGGGTGTTAACAGTTAAATCTCCTACCAGAACCTTGTCACTGTTCAAGCAAAAAGACTTACATGTTTAAAGTATTCGAAATACTCTTGTACCCTTTCTCTCATACACGAACATCCCCTGTAAGAGAACGATACTGTTTGACTACATCTGAGCCGGCCGGGGCGGCCGAGCGGTTCTAGGCGCTACAGTCTGGGCCATGGATGTGTGTGATGTCCTTAGGTTAGTTAGGTTTAAGTAGTTCTAGGTGACTGATGACCGTAGAAGTCCCATAGTGCTCAGAGCCATTTGAACTACATCTGACTCTACATACTTCTTTTCCAAAATGAGCTGAACCTGTTCATTTAGGTAGCATAACTGAAAGTAGGCACGGGAAAATTGTGCTGTGATTAGACGTGTTGACAGAAGTATTCTTCCTCGGCGACGTCTTCAGGGTGTAAGTCGAAGACACTCCAGTAACCACTAGTTAAGAGCGCAAACACCCTTCCCACATTTTTACAATGGGCTCCAAAATGCGGCTTTCGTAAATATCGCTTCTCATCGTTGTTGAACTGTCTTTAAAGTACTCTCCAGTATACATTTTTTGAAATAAGCTTCTGGCTACCGGATTTGCTGGTTATATAGGCGCCGTTTTTGGAAAGTGCTTCGGGTATCATATTCCGTGTTAAATTTAAAAGTGTCGGTTAATCGGTACGCAATACTTTGTGGAGCGAAGTAGTATTGGTTATCCACTTCGTATATTTAATCGAAAGAGACAGCCGTCGTGCTGACTCAATCGGAAACTCGAACAGCTTATTTCGGGATGCTTACAGTGAAAAAAATGGGAAACTAGATTTTTCAGCGGGATAGCAAGACGTGTAAAAACGTAATCTAAAACCTGCTTTCGCCGTTCGGAAGTAACAAGTGGTAGCAACAGAAAACTGTCATGAAATGAGTTGTCTAAAAAGTTTGTTACAAATGGTGAGATCGACTATTCTGTAAGGCGAATTGTGCGCACTTACTGTGTTACGAATTACAATTTTCGGTTACATGAGAACTCCTAAGAGGGCTTAATCTTCAGATTCTGACCGTTAAGATATTTTTAGAAATCAACCAGAACGAGATTCGATAGATGACGCTCTAGTAATAGAAACGATGGCGTTGACGATTAGCAAACGGCCTATGTGTTTTTTTTATATTTGTGTGGAATAGTCTGTAGCTGTAGCTTTGAGTTCATCGCATATCGTGCATTAACAGCAAGAGCTGCCGCTATTTGCTTGCGGTCGTGTGAACGTCAAGAGTGTTATCAGTTATTTCTTGTCGTTGCTAACCGGATACTATCGTGCGTGTGTGTGTGTGTGTGTGTGTGTGTGTGTGTGTGTGTGTGTACACACACGCAGAGATTCCAAACGAAGCTGTTGTGACTTCGTAAATGAACTGGATAGCACGGAGTCATGTTCCAGGGTGTCTTCGTGGCCGGTGAAAGCGGCGCTGACCGATGTGCCCGTTACCGCCCGTTCGCTGTGTAGCGCCACGCTTGAACGTTTCGACACGTTCAAAAATTGTGAAACAATGTCGGGCGGGGCGTCTGCGCAACTGCTGCTAGCAAAGTTATCTAAGGGTGCGTGTGCACTAGCGAACAACATTCTCGCCAGCTGTTCGCGTGCTGCTGCAGGCATAAAAACCTGCGCAAAGCGGAGAACCTCGCCTATCATTGTAAGAGCCACATAGCTCACGGAGTGCGTAAGGGTTTCGAGCGTCTTTGAGCTCGCCGAAAAAAAAAAAAAGCGCAAGTGGCTTGATATCGTTGCGTGCACACTACCTGCTCTCGAGCGGTTCGTTCATAGATTTTAATGCACGGTCTACACGATGACTAGAAATTTGAAAAGTCTGTATAAACTGCTGTAAAAAATGCTCCTTGCTGATATTCACTTGAAATTATCATTAAATATTTTAACATAGTAGAGATAGCAGAGGCGTAGGGCATCTACTCAGTGGCCAGTATTAACACTGGAAACGTTTGGTTTAATATCTTTCGCCTCCTCAGTGGCTAACAAATAATTCAGCAGAAAGCGTTTGGAGACTTCACTCAGTAGGAAAGACAGGCAGCAGTTAAATATGCACCGTAATGTGTCTGAATACGTGGAAATCTAATTCATACATTACCGTCTAATTTTCCTACGTCTGTATATCAAGACTTCGGACTGAAGTCATAGATCCTTCAGAGAAAGCTAATGAGCTGTGTCTAGAAACGGGCGATTTGATATATTCCAGTAAACGTCGGGCTCCCACTGTCCGTAACTGTACATACCTTCGCTTGCAACTACACTGTCTGAATGTGGCTTTTAGGAAAGCATGCCTTGGTTCCGAGACAAATATTTGAACTGTAACTAGATATTCTCAGTAGGACATAATCGTAATTGTTTCCATCTCGCTGTAGCACGACTTGAAAAATATTAGATTCGAAAATGCCTTTTTCTTAATTGGGTAGTTGGGCGAACAGTCGGCGAGCTTAATGAAGACTTGTCATATGTACTACTCTGATGATACAAAGGCAATCTTTAACCCTTTTTGCTCCATACTTCCAGTATGCTGGAATTACCAGATGTGAACTGCAGTGGTTTGAATGGTGCGGTTAAAAGTAGTGGATAGTGTTAACGAGGCTTAAGCTAGTCTGATACGGCGAGTCAGGACAGAATGTTTTCGTTGCTCTGGTGACGCGGTCCATACACCCACTGGTTGTGTACGGCTGTGCGGTTGAAATGGAGCGCTTGCGACACGGGCAGAGGCACGCAGCACAAGCTGTGGTGTGATCTTGCGCAACCAGCTGCCCCTCCCCCTTTTCCCTTCCCCTCGCTTCCCCCTCAACGTTTCCCTTCTGTGTCGCCGGCAACACCAGATAGACAGGATGACGCTCCGTCCTGCATAGCGTCGACGATTCAGTGCCTATCCCTATCCCAACTCCACAAGTTGTTTCGAAGCGCGGTCTGCTATCTTTAACTCATTCCTACTGTCAACGATCGAATATCCGACTGCCACGTCTAATTCTTTTTGCCATAGGCACTAATTTATCTGTTGACCGATCGACAAATTTCGTAGCAGCCTACACAAGTCCCGACTGACCGCACTCAGCTATTACAGCACCGCCCTGTTCCACTTATGTTCATTGAGTGTATGCTCTGAGAACCCACTTGGTTCTGCACAGAAACAAGAACAGGGCTCTGCCTTGGATGTTAAAGAGATAACAAGACTAAAGAAAGCAAAGAGAAAGCTGTGAGCGAATCAGTGGCTAATGCAAGGAAAAAATTAACTCGCGCTGTTACTTCAGCGGCTGGGAGCCCATTACTTTCTTAATTAGCAGTGGATGATTCGTACAGTTCGGAACGTCAGCAGATCACATTTGACGCAAAAGATCTCATGATAAAGGTAGTAAGCTGCAACGTGAGGTTATGAGCTACATTACTTTTTTCAGCCACTGGCAGAGTTTAAGACGACCACGAATTCAGTGCTGTTGTACCCCTACAATTACTCAGGAAAAAGAATCCTGAAACCAGCAACAGGCCTGAGGAAATATCATGGTAAAGCAAAATACACGTTCGTGTAAAAGTTTTTAATTTATGTACCTGTAAGTTCAAGAAACGCCGTTTAAATGAGGACTAGTAAACAGTGGTGGTGCTAATCATCTAATAAATATCAGGTACATAACAAATGAAATTATTTAACAACTGTTGGAACTGTAGTAAAAAATCTGACTCTTTGCTATTTATAACAGAGGGCTTGAATATAGGCTGAACTTCAACACGTAAAACAATGAAAAATCGTATTTTATGAATTAACGTCCATCTAGTCTAAATGTGAAGTATCATTTTGTTTCGATGTGACTACCATTGTGATTTGGCAAACATAAAACCGGTAATAAATTTCTTCACCCTCTTTTTTTTCCAGCAAATCGGGCGCAACTTGTGCAACAGCAGCGAAGACTCGATTTTTCGGGCCGAGTAAATAGTTTTTTAGGGGAGAAACATGCACTCGGTCTTCAATGAAGCCCAAGTGAAAGAAATTCAGTGTGAAGTCAGGGGAGGGAGGTGCCCACGCGATTGGCGCTTCGCGACCAATCCACCGATCCATCTACCTGGAAAGCAATTATCGAGGTTGGGGAATGGGGACTGGTGCACTATGTAATCAAACTTGAGGTTGTTTGCTACAGATTCTGTAAGTTCTCAATAAATTTCCATATTTTTCAAATGAACACATCGCCATTAGGTTGTATTGTTTAATTATGACCCAAGGTTTCGGCCTTTCATGCCATTTTCAAGTGAGTGTCATTAACATATTGCAGGACATAAAACTCGAAATTGGCAATAAGCTTTCTTGCAATATATGTTCGGCATTAATCCAACCACTAGAAAATGGCAAAAAGCCCGAAACCTGGTCGTAATTGAAAAAGTCAAATTGCGGTGTGTTCATTTAAAAAGTATTGTAAGATTGGTGCTTCGCAAAATAAAAATTTCTGTATCATTCCGAAGTTGTAAGTCCATTTTGACTCTCATTTGTAATAGAACAGCGTTTAATTTCGCGAGCGGTGACAAAATGCCAACATTTGTCTAGAGGTTGGCACACCGGCGCTACACACGGCACAGTTCATTGGGTGGAGAGCTTGGCTTCGGTCAGTCGAAACCCCTACACACATCCAATTTGTCTAAAGGCTTCACATTTTAAGTCAGAGCCACTTTCCATAAAACCTTATTTTGCAGGCCAGTATTAGCTCCTGCACAAGTAACTCAATGCGAAGAGGCCGGGATGCATGAGGTAAAGGGGAGGGGAAGTCTTAAGTGTCTTCATGCTTTCAAAACAAGGTTTCAATAGCAGTATTTTCCCATACATAAATAACCTTAGCCCCCAAGAACCATGGAGCAAGGTGGGGTGAGGTGGCTTCTCTACCCTTGCTATACAGTGCAGCTCTGTTTTGACTCAATGGCCTACCAATGAGAAAAATATCGCGGGCGTAATCTGCCCCGTTCGGGTCTCCAGGTGAAGACCTGTCGAGAGGTCATCAGAAAGAACAGAACTAAGTGAAAGCAAATAGGGAAAAACCCTGCACTAAGGGAAAAAACTCAAACAGCATACGCGCTTGTATAGCCATAGTTTCCAGCAGTTTCCACAATTGTAGTGCTTCTTCAAACACTGTAATGCGCATGTAGATTTTATGTTGAGTAAATTGACATTCTCAGTGTGTTCGTTGCTCTTAAAGTTCTCACATTGACTCGTGTACGTCTAAATTTCGGGTATGTACTTTTGGAAGGATCGAGTTTCCTGATAGAATTTCTTGGGCGATACTGATGTCGACAAATTACTAGACCTATACATGAAAATACTGTACGTAAATTTAATAAACTTACATAGTACATGTGTTGCACGTCAGTGGAGATCGTGAGGGCAAGTAGGGAGCCGGAGGAGATGATAGTAACACTGCGAATCCTCCTCGACCCAGAACAGATCTACAGAGCCGCAGGTGACTGAGCCTCGGTTCATAATTACGGACTGCTCGCTGTAAGAGGACTCGTGCCGGCGGCTATAGTCTTCGCTACGGCAAATGACACTGTTCAGTCATATACGTACTGTAAACGTAAAGTTAACAGGTATGCCATAGAGTCTGAAATAGTTTAAATTTAAGCTCTTAAGTAAATGCACTATCCGCACACAATACTGAAAGGAAATGTTTGAGAGACCGAAAAGAATGACCATAAATCTTACCCTCTTCAGGCTTCAATCGAACAAGCTATTCTCGCCACCTACCGCGCCAGTCTCCATACCAAATACTTAATCATACTATGCTTCCATTTTGACCTACAGTGTTTTCTGCTTAACAAACATCCAGGAGAAAAGATAGTCCCTCATCATAGTTTCTTAAAAGTTCCACTCGCTCTTACGTGTATGCCTTCACCTACATACTCCGAAAGTCACCATATGGTGCTTGCATTATTTTTCCGTTCGTGTAATTTGGCAGGATCATCATTAAGAAAGGTAGCTTAACTGGGTTGGCATTACGTGATATTTAGAAAAGTTAAATGTGAACCACAAGAAGAAAATCTTGAACCACAGTTGGATAATGCGAAAAAGTCAGAATTAAAGAAAACACCCACCGCGGCGAACCATGTTTGAGGATTAAACTAAATACGCAATTTTGTTGCAAGAAGGCGGGGCCCTCAACAGCTTATCGATAAGATACTACCGTTCAGAGATTTTCTAAAGTGAAAACAGTAGGAGAAATGTAGATATCCTGCAACTTTGTCGCAAAGCTTAAAGATGGATCTTGTTCCTCATGACTGCATTAATTTTTCAGCTGTGGGCCGTCACAGTAACGGTCTAGTGACACCTCAATTTCTCCCGGCGTATGCAGTATTAGGTAACTTAAGAGAATTTACGGTAAAGCTGTTAACATGACAGGATGTGCACCTGTCGAAATATCGGAGGTTGTCGACTACGTCACCCAGCTGCATTTCTTTAAGTAACCTGAACACAAACGCACTGGCGGGTCCAAATAGTGGAGCAGATGTATCGCATGGGTGCGACGGCCGTACCTTCTTTGCCCTCTTGCGCCTACCTGCGCTGCTGCTGCTTCTGCTGCTGCTGCTGCTGCTGCTTGCTAAGTGGGAGCAAATTGCGCGGTCACAGCAGAGGCGGTCACGTGACTGGGTGCAATATATATGGTTGTCTTAGACGCACTGGCTGCTGCATCTTAATCAGCCGCAGCGATGTTTATGGCGTGCAGAAGTGACTCGGTCTGCTAATTCACGGACGCCAGTTAAGATTCCGCAGACGGGACTTATTTATAAGAGTACTTGTAATAAATGTGGACGCTGCATAAACTGGTTGCAGAACTATTGCGTCAACTAGTGGAAGAAAACCGGCAGCAAGCAACTTGGTGGAATGCAGACGGATGACGTCTTTCACAACCGCCGATATTTCGACAGGTGGGTAGCCAATTTGGAGACCTTAAATTCCATAAGGATGACTTTTACAAAGGCAATGTTCAGCAATAGCAACTTCATGTCCTCAAGGCTGGATCGTTAGTGTCTCTTACCGCGGACGAGGCCAACCAGCGGTTGTGCTGAAGCAAGATTATACTCAGAAGATCGGTAGTTGACCAGCTGATGGAGCGAATAGCAGATGGTGCCGACCCGGCTACGTGAAGCCCTTTGGAACCACGTAAAAGAGTTAGTGGTGCATTCAGACACCGGTTCTATTTAACATTGTTGGAGAATATGTTAAGAGAAAGGCTTTGAGGATGGACTGGTGGAAACCGGTTTGGAGGGCGAAGAATCAGTAACTTCAGATTTGCTGATGACACCATACTGTGTGCAGGATCACAAGTGGAAATAAATTACTGCATTGAGTTCAGAGAAACGTGGAATGTCCATTAATAAAGACGGATATAATTGACAGGCGAATCGCTACCAGCTGCTGATATGCTATCAGAATATGAAGTTGGTCACTTCATCTGCCTGGTGGCTCTACCCAGGGAATAAGCCGTAAGATTGTTCTGGGTAGGGATGCTGCATTGGCGCTGACAGTGATTCGGAAGACAAAGCCCTAAAGCGTCTTTCTAAATCGGGAGACCTGAAATCTCTGGTGTTTCGTTTCCTTCTATGGCGTTGAAATGTGGGCGGTAACTGAATCTGACCTCAAAAGAAATAGATATGTGGACGTAGGACGTTGCCGAGAATATCATGGATGAGCAAACGTACATAACACAAAAAAAAACTTCTTGGCGTGAAGTTTGGAAGGTAAGAAGACGAGGTACTGAAGCTATGGGCGAGGGGTCGTGAGTCGCGCTTGGGTGTCAGCCAGTAGAGCACTTGCCCGCGTAAAGCAAACTGTCAGACAGTTTTAATCTGCCTGGAAGTTTCATACCAACGCACATTCTGCTGCAGAGTGGAAATTTCACTCTGGCAACGAAAGAAACCTTAACGAACTCAGCGGAGAAGAGGTTGTCCTGTATTTGTTTCCAACGGTTTCTGCAGGTCTTTCGTCCCATAATTCGACGACAGGATAACTCGAGAATGATCGTCCCAGACAGTCGAAGGAGAAAGATTGCAGGGAAGACCACCTAGACGATGGATAGACTAGAGAGAAAACACACCATTCTCAGGACCAGCTGCAGAAGACCGGGAAAAATGGACACACTGTTAAGAAATTGTCATGGGTTAGATTAGATTAGTTTTTCGTTCCATAGATCCGTGCTGAGGAGATCCTTGTAAGTGTGGAACAGGTCATTTTTAAGCTAAAATAACAATACTAATAGTACGAATATATAAATCATGTTTCTATTAAAAAAATTCAACAGAGTAGGAGTTGGCCACTAGTAAGTCTTTCAGGCTCCTTTTAAACTGATCTTTATTTGTAACTAAATTTTTGTTTGCTGGCAAACTATTGAAGATGTGTTCCTGAGTAGTGGACCCCTTTTTGAACTAAAGTGCTATTAAGTCCTTGTGCAGATCATTTTTGTTCCTGGTATTGTATGTATGAACTGAGCTGTTGGAAAAAGATATATTATTTAGGACAAATTTCATTAAGGAGTAAATATACCGAGAGGCAATGGTTAATATACCCAGTTCTTTGAAGAGGTTTCTACATGACCTCTGTGAATTGACTCCACAAATATGTATTACACGCTTTTGGACTCCGAAAACTTTTTACTTGAAGAGTTACCCCAAAATATTATACCATATGACATTATGGAATGAAAGTAGGCAAAGTATGCAAGCTTTTTCATTTTTATGTCTCCCGTGTCTGCTAACATTCGAATTGCAAATACAGATTTGTTAAGGCGTTTCTGCAGTTCTGTGGTGTGTTCCTCCCAACTGAATTTATCAAGTTGTAATCCCAGGAATTTAAGACTGTCAACCTCTTCTATCTGCTCTTCATACTTTATGCATATGCTGGGTGGAAACCTCTTGCAGGTTCTCAATTGCATATAGAGACTTTCGAAGTTTAATGTCAGTGAGTTGGCTTTAAACCTTTTATTAATACCCATGAAAATATCATAAGCAGATCTTTCTAGAACTACACTCGACATACTATTTATTGCAATACTTGTCATCTGCAAACAAAACGAACTCTGCTTCTGGCAGTGTAACTGATAAGAAATCGTTAATGTACACAAGAAAAAGCAATGGCCCTAAGAAGGATCCTTGTGGGACACCACATGTAATTTCTTCCCATTCTGATGATCACTGATGACTTAATTCACTAGTCCCTTGCACTGACACCCTTTGTTTCCTGTTAGCGAGGTATGACTTCAGCCATTTTGCAGCACTGCCCGTGATACCATAGAATTCTAATTTATTTAAAAGGATGTTGTGGTTCACACAATCGAATGCCTTTGACAAATCACAGAAAATACCTGCTGCTTGTAACTTGTTATTTAATGAATTAAGTACATTTTCACTGTAGGTGTAAATAGCCTTCTTGGTATCAGAACCCTTCAGAAATACAAACTGTGTTGTTGATAGTGTTATTTGTGGCCAGATGGTTGAGAAGTTGCCTGTACATAACTTTTCTAAAATTTTTGAGAATAAACACCAATTAAAGTATCAAAGGCAGAAAGGTCCAGAGGAAGACATAGGAACCTTGTTGCAAGATAGTATTTTAGACTTTTAACTCGAATTATGGTGTCCCTCGATGATTTGGGAAGGAGGGGGTGGATGGGCGGGGTTTGCATATTGCAACATGAAATGTCAGTTGGTACTAGTTTCGGAATTCTGTTTCTTAGTGCGCCCAGTCAGGGCCAGGGACTGCACCACCAGCGGTCAGCCGGCCTTCCGCGAGCACTCGAGCGTGTCGGCCGTACCTGGTCGCGTGGTGCGCTGTTCGCTGGCTGCAGGTCACGCGCCACGTTGCCAGATTTGCGGCCACGGAACCTGTAGCGGGCAAAGCTGTGAGTGAGGGGCCAGGAGGGGGGGAGGGAAAGACAACACCAGCCGCACTGATTCGCCAAGGGCGCCAGGAATGCCGCCGCGCGAAGCTCGAGATTCACGCCTCTAGCGGCCACAGCTAGAGACTAGCCGGCGCAACTGCTACATGTCCGAGTGTACTCCCGTTCACTTCTAACGCAGGATGTGGCGGCAGTGTAATTTTGCGCAGCGGTCAGTCGCGTCATCGAGTTATTTGTCAGTAGATATTTTGAGGCAGCCGTGCATTTAAATTTAAATCTACATACATACTGTGCAAACCACCGCGAAGTGCATGGCAGACGGTACGTCCCAGTGTACCAGCTATTTGGGTTTCTTCCCGTTCAACTCGCGTATGGAGCGCCGGATGAATTACTCGAATGCTTCTGTGCGTTCTGCAGTTACAATGTCATCACGACCCATCCTGCGAGCTGTACCTAAGGGGTTGAAGTACATTCGTAGAATCGTCATATAAAGCCGTTTCTTGAAACTTAGTAGACTTCCTTGGGATAATTTCCGTCTACCTTCGAATCTGCCACTTTTTCAGCACCACTGTAACTTACCCATGGGTCAAACAAGTTGCCATTCGTGCTGTTATGTTAAATATCCTTCACTAGTCCTATCTGGTATGGGTCCCACACTCCGTTTCAGAATGGGCCACACGAGTGATGCGTAAGCAGTCTCCTTCGTACATTGATTTGCACTTCCACATTACTCTACCAATAAACTGAAGTCTGCCCCTTCTCTATACACAGCAGTCTGTGGTCATGCCATTTCATATCCCGACAATGATAAACCCAGGTACTTCTATAAGTTAACAGATTCAAACTGTGAATCACTGATACATAGGATACAAAGTTTTTCGTTTTGTGGAGTGCACAGTTGCCAGTCTTTGCACTACTTTCAAATCTTACCTAGATTAGATTGAATATTTATGCAGCTTCGTCCAGACAGTATTTGACTATACATAACGTCATCTGGAAAGTCAGTTACTATTAATACTGTCTGAAAGGTCATTAATATACAACATGAACAGCAAGGAGCCCAGTACCTGAAGTTATTACATGTGACAGTGACTGTCCATCAAAAATAACATGCTGCATCCTCCCTCCCAAAAGACTGTAACAAAATTGATTCCCCATGTGGTTGAACTTTCGACAATAAGTGTAGGTGTGGTACTAAAATGTTTCCTGTATGTTAAATACTTAATCTGCCTGACTACCTTGATGGAAAGCTTCCAGTAAGTCATGTGACAAGTGAAAGTGGGGTTCAACACAATCGGTGTTCTCAGAATCAGTGCTGGTTGGCATGGAGGAGCTCATTCTGTTAGATCAGTTTCAAAGCAGTGCAAAACATTAAACCAATAAATTTTAAAACATCATTAAAAACGAGAAACAAGATGGTTTAAAAATAGTTGTTGGTAGCTGTTTGAAAAGATCACTTCGGAACCATTTAGCAAATAATACCGCTCAAAAGAAACATTAATGGCCTATGGTAGTACATACTCAATTCTGTTATTACAGCAGGGGAGCATGGTAACAAATCTCTGAAATGAACACGCACAGGATTGTGAATTTGTTGGGCAGGAGTGCAGGCAGGTGGGATGTTGATGCTCGGTTTCTTTGTGAGGTGGGAGCATCAGGTAAAAAGTTTGATTTAGCCCAGACCGGTGGCCACTTGTGTAGCCATCTGAACATCTTACTGTGGCTGTGTTATGGTAATCTGAGGGTTGGGCAATGATCTGAAACTGAATTGATTCCTTTTGCAAAAGATTCTAATCAGGCTGAAATTAGTACTCAGCTAATGTCACCATATGTATGTCAACTGTTGTGATCTTACGTTCTGAAACAGCCACCCTAGAACAACTCTTGACTGGAGTGAGACTTCTGGTTCAAATGTCCACCAGTGTGTTGGACATTGGTCTAAGATAAGTTTGAACTGTTTGAAAAACTCCAGCTTCATTTGGATTTCACATGTAAAAACGTTGAGCTGGGTTTTTTGAAGTGATGCTTCTGTACATCAGAATTATGCAAATCAGTTCAAATTTTGTAGGAAGTGTCGGTGGTTGTCCTATTTTGTGAAAGCTTCGTCTGTTGCCACAACATAAGAAACACGGTTCAAAAGACAATAAAAAGCCTATACTGGATCAGTCATTGCCTGAGTCAAAAATGTAGATCAGGTGTGAAGCTATGACAGTCTGTTAAAATTATGATAGAGTAAAAGTTGTGAAACATGAAAAATGCTATCACAACACACACAAGTTGACTATCCCCTGGGCAGATCTAAAAGAAGGAACTAGCTTTTTCACTTACCTGGAAGCTTAAGATATAAGTTAAAACATCTTGACATTCATGCATTTTTGGGTGTTAAACGTTATTCCATAACATAGTGGGCTCTGACCCACCCTGTTAAATGTATTGTGATTTGTCTGAGAACATAAAGTTTCTGGGCTTCTAGAGTGGAATGCATCTAAAATAGGAAGTATCAATCCATGTATCATATTACTTTGTGATACAATGTGTTATTACATGACATGGGTACTAATACTAACCAGTAATAATAAAAATGTTAAGATTTTCTGATTTAAATGTCTTTGAAGCTACCACCCCAAGCTTAAAAGCTATTTCCCTTCTTTTACATCCCTAACTTTGCCAAGGATATGTTTGCCTTTCTTTGTGCTACAATAAGTGTCCTTCATTTGGTTTTAAAATATTGATAAAGTATGTGGGTCCTGTAGTAAACAGGGTTAAGGAGGAAATTGAACATACACAAAGACAAACATAAATGGACAGTTTTTAAACTCCAGAGACATTTAGACAATAGAACTCACACACTCAGAGCTAAAAATTAGCCTCTGTAAGGCAGCTGAAGTGAAACGCCCAGTGTAAAGTGGAGATTAATAAATAACATTAAAGCCCCTGCATCTGTCACAACTGCTACAGTTCACTTTTGGTGGCTGCAGCTACTTGGATTTGTTCATCCTTGTTGGCTTGTCCATTCTAACACTGAAATGGCAAAGAAATTTTATCATTGTGATTACTGCTGACACAAGCTTCCTAACTAAAAAGTGTCTGCAGTGTCTTTGTAGAGTAAGGACAGAAAACTCCATTGACTCTTGTCAAATTGTGTAGGGTTGTTAGCCTGCCACTTCCTGTGTTTTTTAAAAGAACAGACTGAGAGAGGACTGGCTGGGACACTCTCCCCTCTATTGCAGTACACTACAGCAGCAATACACACTTTGCTACTCCTAAAATTCTCTTCAGTTTTTTACAAGAAATCCTTTGAAGTTGCACTCATATCTGGGCCCACTAAGTGCTGCTGAATGTAGCAGCCTTGTTCCAACAATAAACACCTTATTTCACTCAACTTTCTTAAATGCTGTAGCCATTGTACTGCAATGGCCACTCTTGGCTGTGGCATGATAGTGTCAAGATGGAGCAACTTGTAGCTCTTGTAAAACACTGGACAATGTGTGGTTTAACAATATGCACGAACTTCAGTACTGCGTAATTCAGAGTTAAGAGTGAGAGGTGTTAAACCACTCCCTTACTTTTCCCTGTTAGTAGTTGCTCACTGTTTATTAGTACAGTTGTGCCTTACTCCAGCAGAGGTCTGGCATACCAGGCATTTTACAGCACTTGCTAATCTATATAATAACAATCACATGAATGGGAAACTAATAAGCTAATTTTTTGTTACAGATTACAGGCGAGGTTATTTCAGTCGTTTTGCTGCACAGTTGTTTGCAGATCCATTTGGCAGCAACAGAAAGAAGGCTAGACAGCCTCAGAAACCAAAGACAATGCCATTGTACAATTCTCAAATGGATCTTTGCAGGTAAAGTTTCATAAAATTAGTTTTGCTGACATTAACTATGTTGCAAAGTATAATACAAACAAAGCTTCGTAGTATTTTGCTCAGGAGGATTGAAAATATTTGATATTTGTGACTTAAATTAACAGCTTGGTGATAGTTTTAGTGTAATTGTTTATTAAAAAGATCTGTAACTCTAGTGCAGGTAACAGACCTGTAAAGAAACTTTTGTGTGTATCTGGTAACTTGACGACTAATAAATTTTTCTTATTACTCCCCTTAAGACTGTTTACACACAACTTTTAACCAGCTTTTGAGACTATGGGATCACTGCAGAATATTTTTAGTCTTTTTCATCAGTGCAAATTACTCCAAGGCAACCTCCAGTAACTAAATCGTGTCAAGTTGCTAAAGGGCTGTTCACAACTAAAATTTGTAGTGAGTTACATGCGTGGAGATACAAAATTAATTTATGTGTTTATTGCTCTTCATATTGCTTGTTTGAATTTTACCCATTCTTCTTAGGCTATCAATATTTTCGGTAGTTAACACTGCTCTAATTAGTAAACACTTCTTACTTTTTCATTTCATAAGCTAATTCCCAAAGCACAGCCTTGTTAGATTTCACTACTTTCCATTTCATCTTTTGTTCATTATACAGGGTGTCCCACTTAAACCTCCCCAATTTCAAAGACCCAGGAAAAAACTGCAGTAGATAAGACAATGAAAAATGCACCACACTGTAGAGCATGTCAAGAATTTTTTATCATACACACACATCTACATGTGAACCATCTGTAGCATGAAAAATATTGAGTCTATATTCAATTTTTTGCCAAGTTCTTTGTAACATTTCCTCTGTTATTGTTGCAATTGCATTAGTGATATGATGTTGCAACGTAGGAATATAGTCCATTTTGGTCACACACATGGTCCTTCACAAATTTGCACATGAAGAAATCAAGAGGTGGAAAGCCAGGTGAACATGGTGGCCAGGCAATGAGTTCTGTGTCAGATCCAACAATCAGGAAATTTCCTCTCCAGAAACTTGCAAACAGCTGCTGACCAATGCAGTGGAGCTCCATATCTTGTTGAAAAATATTGGATTGCAAGTCTTGCATTAGAGGGTAGAAAACTGCTAAAACATGTCCAGATACACTGACTCATTGCAAAGAACGGTTCAACAATCCTGTCGTGCATTAACCCCACCACACGTTTAGTTTAGGGCTATCACAAACATGTTCAATGACAACATGCAGGTTTTGCTAACCCCAAATCCGGAAGTTTTGCCTATTAACCCTTCCTGATAGATGAGAGGTTGCCTCATCTGAGAATAAACATCTTTCCAGGAAACTGGCACCCATATAAATACACTGCAGTATATCCGCAGCAAACTGTTGCCAGTGTGGTTTGTCCTTTGGTGTCAGATGTTGCAGAATTTGCACTTTGTAAGTGCACATATGAAGATACTGGTGAACTAAACAATGCAATGTTGTTCAAGGCACACAGTTGCCTTGATGCTTCACGAATTGACTTATGTGGGCTTCTGAGAAACGTTTCTGTGATGCTCTCCACTGTCTCTTCTGAAACTCCCTAACGTGCCCTGCCAGAAACTTCCTATACCATTCCTTAATTGTTTTCACATCAGGTGGATCACATTCATACACACAACAATAATTTGCACAGTAATCAGGGATTTTGTTTCTGCGAACCACACTACTGCTTGCATGTGCTGCTGTGGAGTAGCTATTTTCACTTCATGCAACCATGCTGCACTCTGGTGGTGATACTTGGCACTTCTGATGTGAGAATATAAAGTCTTAGAAATGCTCTACAATGTGGTGCATTTTTCATTGTCCTATCTGCTGTGGTTTTTCTCTCCTGGGTCCATGAAATTGGGGAGGTCTCAGTGGGATAGCCTGTATAACTCCTTTAGACACTGCCCATGCCATCAGCAATCCATCAGTTATATTTTTCCTGCTCTGTAATACCCTTTTGAAATTTCTGAATAAAATGTTTTTACATGCATCTGTTTCCATTTCAGGGACATGCGCAGCTTAAGTATTTCGGACATCAGTGCTGCAGATTTGAGTTTCTCAGAGAAAGGAGACTGGGATGGAGAAGATGGACTAGCAATGCAAATACTGACAGCAACATGGTTCGATGATTTATCATATAATGATGACAGTGGCTGTGGCAGCAGCCGAAGCAGCAGCATCAGCAGTGGTTGCCGTACAAGCTCATGGGGGTCTTTATCAGCAATATTCACTCCTCCAGCTCCAAAATTTTCTTTTGAGTTACCGGTAAGTTAGCTTGCTTACCCCCACACCCTCCCATGATACCTTCTGTACAGGGTGTACATAAAGTCTGGGAACAATGTTATTTATTGCACAAGAACTAAACATTGTACATGTCATACATATTGCGTTTTGAAGAGAGACTCTTAAAGTTCTTTTTACAAACATTTGCTACATGAACCAGCAGCGTCAATACAGTAACAGTTCTGGATATACCCATTGCAGTGTGGCATTGTTGACTGTGGCAGTCACTTCCCTTATTTTCTCCCAGAGCTCTGCTACATCATGTGGCAGAGGTGGTATATACACAATATATTTGTGTCCCCACACAAGTCACTGAGAGTGAGATCTGGCGATTGGGGGAAGCAATTTCATGAAACAGCTGTCCCCTGCTGTAGCACGGCTACTCCATCGAGCTGTGTGTTCAGGTACCCACGTACTTCACAGTGAAAATGGAGTGGAGCCAAATCTTGCTGAAATATAAAGTCTGATTGCATTTGAGGCATCAGCCATTGCAGCAACATGTCAAAGTAGGAATATCCAGTAGTAGTGCTCTCAGCGAAGAAGAATGGCCTGTACAGTTCTCGACATGACGAGGCACAAGACATTTACCTTCAGGAATCATGCTCAGATTAAATGCATTCATGTAGATGCTTTGTATTCCAGATTTGACAATTATGCCTATTCATTTTCCCATTAGTGTGGAAAGTGGCTTTGTCACTAAAAATTAAGTGATCAACAACACTACCCCATCCTTATTCAAATGTTGCTACAGCAAAGAACTCAAATGCTTGTCTTTGTCATGGTTGTGGAGCTTCTGCACTAGCTCAAATTTGAATGGTTTCATAGATAGCTTGTCGCAGGACTTTACGTGCTGTCATCGGAGCCATTTAGAGTTCATGGGATGCAAGACGCTCAAATTTCTTTTGACCCCATATGAATGTCTCATACCTGCTCCATTCAGTTCCATCACACTTGGATGTCTGCTTCTCTTTGCTGGCCACAAGCAACCCATTGTAACAAATTTGTTGTCAGTGGTAAATGGCCTTCCTTGTTGATGACTTCTTACCATACTTAGTTCTCAACACCAGTTGAACAGCTGTAGCACACTTGTTTTAGTCGAACTCCAACACAGAGAAAGCTCGTGCTGCACTTGAACTCACCATGTTTGTGAGAAGTGCTGACTTATTGGCAAATCACTAAACTACGCTGCGGTGGTATACATGAAGAAAGGGGGAAAAAATTATCAGGTTTTCTTTTCAGTGACATGAATAATATTGGTACAATGTTTTGTTCTTGTGCAATAAATGAGTTTTCGTGGACTTTATGTACACCCTGTGTTTATATTGTCACAGACAAGTTCTAAGTGTAAAAATTGGCTACAGTAAAGTTGGATGTTCCTTGATCAAAGCATGGCTGTTAAATGTTAGTAAGAGTGAAAAATTACAGATGCTAATGAACTGCAAAAATACTTGACAGTGCAGTCAAGATACAAAGTTAATCCTCAATTAAGATTATAACAGCAGTTTGTGAGTATATAGAAATTATTGCTTAAGCATTTCCCGGAGAAATTGCCATCTTTCACAGTATCTTGTATAGTTCCAATAGATTCAAACTGCCTTTGGCTGTTAAAGGAGTCAAAATCGTATGTCTTAATTGTCCAGATTCTTTCTCTGCAACTTCTTTTTCTCTTCAGTGTGATTGAAAGAGCTAAATTCTGTGCACTTTCTTTGATGTTCAGAAGTAAATTTTTAAAGTGTCAGCAGGATGAGTTACTGCAGAATAAGGAAATTTAAATCTGGAAAAGTTCTTGGCTATAATACACAATGTAGAAGTGTAAAAGTTCAAGAAAAATTTCCTATGGTCTGTGATAACATTTTCAGATCTTACCTGGATGTCACTTCATTTTAGTGAAAACTGGTATTAATTTTGAATTAAGTTACTACATTTTCTAAAATTGGGTTTATGCCAAGTGGAAATTAGTTCAGTAAGACAGCAGTAATGAAACCTGGTTACACTCTTGCCTTAACATTAGAGAAAGTGAGAAATTAGGCAGGGAAAGAAATGGAGGGGAAAGTGAATCTAGAATGATAAAACTGTACAGATACTTTGAACTTCAGTTTTATGTTAAAGATAGTTTCATGTTTCTACTTGAATTGGTGAATAAGCAAATTTTTAGAAACCTACTTGTTTTTACAGGAACCCTCTCAAGGACTGGACATAAAAATTGACCTGGGTACTTCTATCCAGAATTTTCAGACTGCGGTGTTACCATATGGAAACATTGATATGTACATGCAGAATCGTTCACAATACCACCGACTTGCCCAGGCTGATGATGACAAAGAAGAGTTTAAACAGGTATGGTACAAAACAGCTATAATGGTTCATTGCATTGCTCCTGACACATTCCCATATTCATGTTTAAATGTGAACACTAATAAGATTCATTCTTACAAAATCCTAATATTAATAACTGGCAGCAGGTTATTAACGTAAAAGTGTATTCCGTGTAATGGAGAAAGTGTTGCCACAGTATTTACACTTGCTGATGGAGTCTTAAACGGCATATAAAATATTCTGCTGACAAAGTGAAGAACGTATAAGACTTCATCAGATGTCAGTGTAACTTGTGCACATACATCCCATTTGTGTGTATGTTAGTAATAATTTCCTGTGACAGATAGATCAAATAGCATTACTGTTAATGTTTATTACTAGGCCTGGTAGTTTATGAGGACCATAAACAGCACCAGGTGTTAAGTGATCACCGTGAGAACACAAGGGTGGAGCATATTTGGAGAGTGTTAGCAGGACAAGTGAGTGTAACAGGGGCTACATAGTCCCCATTTGGCTGGCAGGTCGAATTGTGCGGTATAAAGATTTGTGGGTTGTTCAGATGTGATGGTGACCAACTTCTGAATAGCATTGGGACCTAAGGGCAAGCATACTCAAGGTTCAGGTTGACCATGTCTGACGCAAGGGAGGATTAATGTATTGTGCAACAAGCACATTGTAACCTTCACACCTGTGCATGTGCTCAGAGAAAAATTAATGGACATTCTGCAGCAGTCATCCTGCACAAATGTTCAGTCAGCAACCAAAGTAAGGAATTACTGTCCCATTTGTAGTGAGTCTTTAATGCAGTGCTGCAAAAATCTGTTTAGTGAGACTGGGAAGCATGTAGTTTGTTGAAGCAATTGTAGTTCAGGACTACCTGGGATGATGGTGACCTGGGGACATCACCTATTTTGGAGAGGCTCAGTGGTTAGTCCTGGTATCATGGTGTGGGAGCCATTGAATTGAATTGAGTTCTGGACACGATTGGTTGTGATTGAGGGATTCCTGATGGCACAATAAGTCACTGATACCCTGCATCCCCATGTGTTACCTTTTGGGTGAAGTATTCCAGTGCACAACTTAAACAAGGCACTGCTCCTCCACACATGGCACCCCTCTATGAACTGTCAGCACTACAGTGAAGCACTCCAATGGCCACCAAAATCTGCAGATCTGTCTCCAATAAAAATCTGTGGAACCGGCTCGCACATTAATATGCCCCAGAACTAATATGTGGGATATTGAGAACCAGTTCCAGTAATTCAGAACCAGCTTGCTTTTGTAAAATATGCTCCCTGCCTAGGCTCCAGTGACAAGATATACCCCAGCTTAGTTATTTTGCAAATATGGTCTCCTTTACCCGGATAAAATCAGTTTGAATGTACCCTCTGCCCTTCCTTAAATATATACTTTTGTCTAAGTTTACATACATAACATAATTACTGGTTCAATTTCTTCGATATTGGTTCTGCATTGAGTAAAACACATGCAATCATGGTAGATGCTTTTCGTAGACTGTAATATTGTCAATTTATTAAATTTCACCATTATCTTATTATTCAACAAAACAAATTTATCTGGAGTGAAATACAGTAAGAATGTACTTCTGCTTCTTTCCAAAAACATGATTATCAAAGGCCTTTACATAATTTGCATAGCACTATAATTTTTAAATAAATTTCAGTTCTGATATTCAAAAACAGTACTGCTTGATGATTTCCCTCTTTAAACAATGTGTACTTGCTTACTTCCAGTATATAAATTTGTTGGTTGTTCTCAAGTATAAAATTCTGACAGCACTCAGAACTGTAAAGAGTGAGACAGGGATCAAAATTACATGAGAACTCATTCACTAATCTGTCAATTGTGGTAACATTTGAGCCATCTGAAGCAATTCTTAATATGCTAGATGAACTTACAGCTCATAGAAAAATCACTTACAAAAAACATTGAATAGGAAATACAGTGAATACTGGAGAGAGAATACATGTAAATGACGGGAATGATTTTGAGAAGAATTAAATGTTTTGTTTCAATATAGTGTCCCAGAAGCAGTGGTAAATATTTAGGGGGAAATAACAGGAATGATCATTTCAAGCAGACTAGTAAAGTGTCTAAAATGCATACCTTAGGAGCTATGAGTACTGTCATATCTGCTGCTATGAAGCATGTCACTTCCTCTGAAAAAGTTCATAGCTCTTACAGTATGCATTTTAAGGCCCACATTCGCTATTTCTGTTGCTTTCAATGACAATTGCTGTAATGTCCCAGAACATTGACCATTCCTTTTGGGACAGCCTGCATGAAAACAAAAAGCTTACGTGAACTGTGAAAGTTTTGTACTGTTCAGTTAGTAACATGAAATCCTTGAAGTGTTTCTTCTTTTGGCTGGAAAGTTAGCAGTTCACTGTACTAAAGTGTTTACTGTAATTCTGTTGCATGTAACTATAAACTTATAATTATTTGGACTGTCTTAATAAAAGTAGTCTTCAGTTCAAGAAGCAAAATGAAAAATCTAAAATTATAAAAACTGGTCATTTAAATTTAAAATTTATAAAAAAGTGGTGTTAACTCAGAGAATCTTCTTTCCAGGTGAAGTGTTCCTGCTGCGGCTTCATGTACATTGTGCCAGCGGATCAGTAGAAAATGCCGAGTGATTGTTAAATGTGATTTCTGAGGCTGTGAGCTTGGTGTTGTAGTCTCCGCATTAAATTTTGCAGTGTTGTGAACGGACTAGTTTATAGTACAAATTGTATTTGTAAGGTGATTTAAAGAAAGAAATAATCACTGTTTTATGTGACAGATTTTATAGTTTAAAATTGAAAGGTATTTTTGTTACCAGTATTAAAACTAAATTTTCTTGTGCTGATTGTGTGATGCAGCCTGCAAAAATTAGAAATCAGTGATTCAGTAATGGAAGAACAATCAGTAGTGTAGCTTTAGTTTTGTGGATTACAATCTGGAAGTATCAATTCATATGGTGCCAAAATCTTCCAAACTGTCTAGTGTGTCCACAATATTTGTGCTTTCAGTAACTCTTAAAATGCATTGTGTTCAGAGTTTGTGTTAACTTAAATGTTATATGTTTATTATTCATACATACCACAAACATTAAAGCAATTCCAGCTTTGTAAATTCATGTCATGTACGAAATTGCTGCATAGACTACCTGATATTCGTCTATTTTCATAGTAGTGTGCCAAATAAAAAGGAAATAGGTTTTGGTATTATCAAACACTGACTGATAGTTGATAATTTCATTTAGTCTTTGCAGCGAATACTATAGTATTTAGTGAAATGCTTGAGGTGCAGTGCAATGACATTGCTTGTAATACTTCCCAGAAACATATGAAGTGTCATGAAAGGTGTTTGAGAGTCTTAAGTCTCAGATCATAACCACTGGAGTATTGATTTCCAAAAAGACTTAATACAAAATGACATCATTAATTTTGTATTGTTCCTATTTATATCATTGATGACCTAACTTTTACAAAGTTGTTAAAGTCTGAATCTCTGTCACTCAGATTTGTGGTTTGTTTGTTCAATTCTATAGTCACAATTTTAGTTTATTATTGTTTTATAATAGCAAAAATTTGCAAGCAGTTCTTGCAAGATATTTGCATCGTGCAATACCAAACAACCTAGTATTACATACATACATTCCTGTTTTTTGTTCAGTGTATAGCTTTATTTTAGAATGGATTGTTTTTAGTGCCTGTACTATTACATAATGTATAACAATCAAATGGATTTGGGGCATTTAAAGGGTTGTGATGACCAATTTCCAAACAAGAGCAAATATTTGTGTTTTCATTAAAGCAGGATGCTCTGGCATTGTGTAATAAATAAGGTACTATAGTTTTATCCACTATGCTCAACAGCTCTGTGATATAATTTATATAAATGTTAAACATTCACAGACATGACATGTTACGGCTTTGCAGTTCATTGCACTTAAAATACAGGAAAAAATGCAAGTCTGTGGAAATACTCATATCTTGCCATAATTTGATCTTTCACCTTAAGGATAAAGTTGAAGTTGACTCAGTGAAGAAACTTCTATAGTGTGGCTTTACCCTATCTATTCCAAATCAGATCTGAAATGCCAAATAATACTTGCATTTTCTTCTGATGTAATTTTTCCATATGACATTTCTGTTCTGTTTTATCCACTGTTGAAGAAATAACTGTTAAATGTGTAGTTAGTGGAATGTCATAGGGAATCTCATTGTCTCTAAATTTGTAAATGATCTCATGATGAAAACAAATTTTTAATTCAAAGCCACAAGATGAAATTTGACAAGAGGAATATTTTTTTACAAATTTAGTCTTAACGGATGTTTATGGCATCTACCTTTGTCATATGGACATGACTGAAGAGTTACTCTGTAGTATTATGTGTGAAGTAAATTTTATAAATATTTGTAATTGAATACTTGCTTAATAAAGGTATAAATGGAAATGATTGTGCAGTTAGCTTACGTATTAACAAGTGTCACTGTCCTAAATTGAATTTCCAGTTCCATCTACTGTACATGCAATACTTACTCCACATAAGACTGTGTAGTTGCAGATGTTTCTACCTACTGCAAAATGTCTATTTCTTAGCAATGAAAGACGAAATATAGTCACTGTGGCCACCTAATGTAAAATCGGTTATAAATGAAAAGCCATTCATACTGCTCACATCATGTCACGGTTGGCAACAATAGTGTCTTATGTGTTAAGTTTTCAATAAATTATGGGTAATTATGCATCCTAAAACTGATATCAGTTGTAAAAGATTGACATACCCAAGTAAAATTCATAAGCTTAAAAAATGAAGTATATTACATATTTGTTTCCTACATTCAGAGCTCGTAGGTCTCTGGAGGATGAGAATCTGCTTTGCACTATCACTTCAAACGTTTCCCAATTTTTTTGTGGTAAAAATGACTGTTTCCACTTCACTGCCTTCATCAATTCTGCTTTTGGTCTGAGGTATTTGGGAGTCCAAGTCGGTGAACGTTGTCGATTTGTGAAAAGGTTTCACCTTTGTCAAGAAGGGCTACACCATTCATTAATTTGAACACTGATAGGTAAGACTTTCATTTCTTTTGTCATGTTGTTTAACTTCTTCACATGCACTGCCGGCTCAAATTCTGCATTAATCTTATCACAAGCTTCAGTTTCAACGACACAGCTAGAGCACTGGCTGCACGATTTGAGGCATGTGCTGCATGATCAGCCATAGATACAGCAACTCGATCAACAGCTGCTATGGAAATGGGCTACCTCCCTCTCCCTGCCGCACCAACTAATTCATCTGTTCTCCAAAGTTCTTGATCATATTTTTTGGCGAATTTATTCCCATGGGACCTCTATCCATCTTTGTGTGAGTGATATTCCCACAATGCAGCACTGCTATTGCTGCCATTCAAATAAAAGTACTTATTGGCAGTGTTCAGTCTTTCTTGGCAATAGCCATTACATTGTGTATGGAAAACTTACACCTTTTTACCCATTTACTCCAACAGTCATTTCGCAAATGAAATACTCATCAGGGGGCAAACAGCATACCAACATCAAAACAGGAAACTTATTTCATTCTGAATGCTTGTAGTGCCACATTTTCACCTGCTGACAGAATGTGGTACCATTGTTTCAGTGTACTCCACAAGCAACCCACACTGCAGCATTTGAAACATCAGTTCAGTTATATTAGCAAGTGGAGCATCACAAGACTGTAAATGTCAAAAATGATTGGTTTCACTGATAAATTCTGATATTGGAAAAATCAGATTTTGGTGTTGGTAGCCCAGCATAATCAGCTATCTGACAAAGATGACTCATTTGTTGATAAAACTGATAATGGTAAGTGATGAAGACATCTGTGTTCATTAATAGTGATGGCAATGAATTGAAAAAATCTACAGCAAGGAGAAAGGTAAGAAGTAACAGTGTCCAAAGTAAAACTTTTGACACCTCACCATCCCAAGATCGCATTTACAGCCTGCGTTTGTCCACAGTATGTTTTGTCAACTAGCTGCATGTGACTGTGTTAGAACATGCCCTATGAAGATATATAAATTACTAAATGGCTAAAGTGGTCACCCAGTTGTACTTGCAGGTTGCCTGTCTAATGGCCTCCAGGAGCAACAAAAACCTCATTTTCAAAATTTTGAGAGATTATTGACCAAATTTAAAATGCTGCCATAATTAATTTACTCATAAAGAGGTATAATCTTACATTAAAAGTTTAACAGACTAAGTATTGAAGTTAGAAACAATGTATATGCTCCGAAGCAGTGACTCACAGTATGCAAACTCAGTATTTGAGAATGAGAGCACCTCATGACATCTAACAGTTTTTCCATAATTTGTGAATGTTCCTTTGCTTACAGATCCACAAAATAATAAAATGAAAGCAATTCATTACTTACTAAATGTTTACTGTTCATTTGGTAAAACTTCAGTGTCAAGCATGCCGTTTTAATTTATTACTTCCTTACTACTATGTTTGCTACACACTTTGCATACAGTGTCAACATCTAAAATTGAAGAGACCTACAAAATGCTGTATACATGGGAATGTGATTCTTTAAAGAATCGAGGGGTGGGATTGAACATACAGTTTGTCAGATTTCGCACACTAAATTTTAATTTTACAGTGGAATACAAAAAGGCAATACACAGTAAACCGTTTGTCCATTGTACCTCGGTTTATAGATTTTGATAAGATTAGTTGCAATGTGTAAAATAAGAAATTTCATCAGTTACTACAGGTTCAGAGGTTTACCACAATGAGCTGAAATATTTTCCATTCTGATAGTACTGTCAATTAACTTTACTTAATGGAATTTGTCCATGATTGTAAGTAGACATCAAAAAATTTGTTAAATGACAAACTGATTATTGATTATGAACTTTTTCTTTTAGCTTCAATTACATTTGCTGACAAATTGTTGCAAGGCTCCTGCTATGCACTCCACAGTCGTTGAGAATATACACATAGATAACAAGCATAAAGGAAAATTCTAAGCCACACACAGTTCAAAAGTTATGAGACTGTTAAATTTGTGCTGCTTATTAGATTTTATATTTTCTCTCTCAGCAAATTCTTAAAGCTCATTTGTGCCAATTATTGACACACACTTTTGTGTTATTCATAGATAATGCCCTTTGAAGTGTGGTTTTAAATTAGCAAATTTCCTATCAACCAGCTGTGATGTGCATGAAATGTCAGCTTTGATGTTAATTATAAACGAAATGTTGTAAGGAAAGGGGTGACATAGTACAAATATCAATTTTGATGACCTCCGGAAAGACACACTGTAGACTAAAAGAATTAAACACCGTAAATGTGAGAATCTTAGCCTGGTGTCGGATTTTAGTTCTTATGCTGGCCTGGCACACTGTGTTCAGTTTTACTCCTGAATTTTTGAAGCAGGTACTGTCAACACCCATTTACAACAGTAGTTTCTTCTGCCACCCAGTACTTTAAAATATTTGACAAAATATTTTACTATGATAAGTTACTAGATGATAGACTGTCTTTTTTACCTGTGGTTCTGGGCTCATAATTTATTTGCACAATGAACCCCAAGTACAAAACACATTAAAAGAAGAATAAGCCAGATAAGAGGGTAGTTTGTTGAAAAGAGCCAAATCTTCAGTAATGACACATGCTGAGAGCCTTATGCCTTATAATGATCACAAAAATCAAAGATAAAGTTATCCCCAACACACAGTTTCCTTGTAACCCTATAGTGCTTTACTAGGTGTGAACTTGTTTGAAGTAATGTGCCCCAACTGTCCTCCAACCTTTGAACCGACTGGCCTAGCCAGTACAGGGAGGAGCTATTGTAAACTCCAATCCCTGTTGCAACTGGTATGTTGATGAATTACTGGCAGAGACGAAAGAAGGGATACGTGACAGATAAAAATCTTTGGACCAGTTCTGGATGATACCCTAAACATTTGGACATATGAGGCTGGTTTTATAAGTCTGGTAAGAAAGCAAGTCCAAATGTATATTTTGTAAACAACTGACCTTGTATCTTGGCATAATCTCCTTTGATGGATGTACACTTTGTCCCATGATCCTCCAGCTTTTTCATCCAATTGGTAAAATAGGTTCATCAGACTGCAGAATACTGACTGACTGCTACTATCACCTCCTCATTTGCTGAAAATTTCTTCCCAGTAAGACAAAGTATCAAGTTAGGAAACAGGAAGAAGTCACTTGGGGCTAAGTCCAGTGAATAGCATGGATGAGGAATCGATTAAAAGCCAAATTCATGCACTTTCACCATTGTTATCACTGATATGTGAGGTGGTGCATTATCCTGGCGAAAAAGCAATTTTTTCCATGCTAACCTTGGAAGGATAATAGTCATCAGTTATGCTTCTGCTTTTTCCTAAGTAACCAATGAGGATTATCCCTTAGGAAACCCAAAAAACAGTGGCTATCAACTTACCAACTGACAAAATGGTCTTGCCCTTCTTCAGAGCACTTTCACCAGCCTTTGTCCATTGATTTGACTACCTTTTTGAAATTGGTGTGTAATGATGGATCCAGGTTTCATCAAGAGTCATAAATCAGCACAAAAAGTCATGTGGATTGCAACTGAACATTGGCAGATGTTGTGTTGAAATGTGCACAGGTGTGTTTTTGGCTGACTGAGCAACTGCGGCACCCACCTCGTACACAGCTTCTTCATTCTCTGTGCAGGATATTAAGCACTCACTCAGTTGACATGTAATATCATAAATTTTTATTCAGCGGTCTTGCATTACCATATCATGGATTTTGTCAGTGGCTTCCTTGGTGGGACCTCAATTGGACTGTCGGAGCATGCTTCGTCTTCAGGACTTGTCCAACAATGTTTAAATTCATTAATACAAAAGTAAATGATCTTCAATGATGATGCATCAACAGATTAGTTAGTAAACTTACATCATGCACGTTTTTTATTATTAGAGGGTCTTGCATGTTTGCTGTCAAATAAAATTTCTGAGAGTTTCTTCGCTAACGCTGAAATGCAGTTCAGTGATAGAAAGTACATCATATTTTCACAGAATTCATATTTCATTATATTCTTCACAGTATCACAGATGTTAATGTTTAATAAAACTTTATACATATCTTCAGTGCGTAATTGTTGTAAGCACCTCAAAACTGCTTGGGTAAAGATACTGGAAATCCATTCCTTCTCAGGACTGCAGACTTCCTGAGAATACCTACGCTCTGCACCACTGTCTATATGACTACATTATCCAGAATTTCCATTATCAACATGGTTAATTTCCACCACTACCAATGTTAATGGTACAAATAATACTTTTATAAAGAAAGAAAGAAAGAAAAAATAGTGCTATCAAAACATAAAAACTAAAGAAGAAGTATTCTAGTGCTAGTTTCAACAAAGTAATAAGCAACTATGACATTGTGCTTTGTGCAGGAATTATTTAATGATCCAAAATAAATATTTTCCTTTATATTTGATTCTCAGTGTGGCTCAGTAGCTCAGTGGTCAAGTACAATACATGAGGTCTCAAGGCCTAGGATACAATCTCTGATCAGTCCTAGGGTTTTTCTCCATCAGTTGTCAGCTCTTACACCTTTGGTGATGTTCATTAATGCGAATAATGTTGAAATACTACATGGTTTGGGGTCCAAATTAAACTGTATCTCCTTATGTCTGGCCAGGTAAGTCAATCCGGAGTTCAGGTCAGTGACAGTTTTACCTTTTTTAATTGCATTAAGTTTGAATTTAAACAACAAATTTTCTCAACAGTATGCAGTAAGAATATCGGATTATAGACTCCGTGACCGAGCGAGGTGACGCAGTGGTTAGACACTGGACTCACATTCGGGAGGACGACGGTTCAATCCCGCGTCCGGCCATCCTGATTTAGGTTTTCTGTGATTTCCCTAAATCGCTCCAGGCAAATGCCGGGATGGTTCCTTGCAAAAGGGCACGGCCAACTTCCTTCCCTAATCCGATGAGACCGATGACCTCGCTGTCTGGTCTCCTTCCCCAAACAACCCAACCCCCAACTCCATGTACTGGCGGATCAGTAGTTTCTGTCTATACTGTGATGAAGCATCAGTACGTCCTGCCTGTAGTTTGGCGGATACATACAGACTAAGAATATCAATAAATGAAGTACACAAACGTATTTTATTTCGAGTACTTGGTTCATTTCTTGCTGTTTATGTCAACAGAAAATTCTGCTGTATAACAAATACCTACAAGTGCGTGCAATACTTCAGCAGAAATCAGTGGCAGCTCGTGAGTATACATTCCAGGTGTACGTAAATATTTAGATTCAAATAAAATTGAGAGCGTGGAATTAATAGCAACTGCTGTATAACAGTTACGCCTATCAACAAGTTTATAAAACTATCGCCACTGGCAGTAACAACACTACTACTACTACTACTAATAATAATAATAATAATAATATGTATAATTTATCTGACAAAAGAAAGAATTGTTTTTGTGGAACTTCGTTGTTTTGTACATAATTAAGGCAATAACGAAATAATGTGTAAGTTTTCGCAAATCTCCAGTTAGCATTTTTGTGTAACTGGGAGTTTTCGTGCTTTTCCATTTTTTCAGGCAAATGTAGAAAATCCCTAACAGATGTATTAGTTCAAGAATTTACTTCCGGGCCGAAAATGGGATATTCTTACGCTGCATCCACGCAACTTGTGCTAACAGTACACTTCCTTTCCTTGTTAAATGTTCGCTTGCAGTCACGCTTATTTGATTTCGTGACTCTCTCAATCAAGGATCTGTTCTCGGAGGCCCTACTAGCTCCTTTGCCGCTAACGTTTCCTGGTAATTTACTTTTATGTCCCTGGAATCAGATTTTCATTCTGCAGCGGGGTGTGTGTTGATATGAAACTTCTGGCAGATTAAGGTTTTGTGTCGGACAGAGATTTGAACTCGGGACCTTTGCCTTTCCCGGGCAAGTGCACTACCGACTGAGTTATCCAAGCACGACTCACGACCCTGCCTCACAGCTTTACTTTTATGTTAGCATTTAAAATAGATTCAACGTAGTTCATAGTTACACTGCAAATGAAAGCCGATTACCGCACAGTAAACAAAGAACTCCAAAAAGTCCCATTTGTGGAAGCGATTAAACTCAATTAGTAATGTTTACCAAGTTGATCACTTGACTAGAACACAAATAAGGCGCTGAGATCCATAAGGGCCTAAAGCACACCGCCATCGATCCCACATTTAAGTAAATATCAGAAAAACCAGTGATACAGCTTTACGTGAATTTTCATATGTACAGTGCTGGCCTACAGCACAGATAAACCTGACTCACCATAAGATCAACAGATTTCAGAAGCATGAATAAATGCTACAATCTCACAATCGAGGGTAGTGTGCTTTAGGCCTTTATGATTCTCACAAAATGGTTCAAATGGCTCTGAGCACGATGGGACTTAACATGTGACGTCATCAGTCCCCTAGAACTTAAAACTACTTAAACCTAACTAACCTAAGGACATCACACACATCCATGCCCGAGGCAGGATTCGAACCTGCGACAGTAGCAGTCGCGCAGTTCCGGACTGAAGCGCCTATAACCGCTCGGCCACCGTGGCTGGCCGATTCTCACAATCCACCCCTTCAGATTTAGTGGTAAGAAGGCCCAATGAATACCCTGTCAAAACCTGAACACAGATCAAACATGAAAACAGGAAGAAGGTGTACTGAACTGTGAAAAAAAAAGTAGAAACAGTGAATGGTTCAAGCTTAACAAGTCCACTATTGAGTGATCATAAACAGCTGCGGCGTCGTGGTTAAGTGGTCATGGTGTTGGATTGTTTAGTGGGCGAACTGTTAGAAACCCACACGTGGCATTTATTATTATTTTTTCACATTATGAACTGTCCATCCGGTCAATGAAATAATTGTTCTGTTTCTGTACTCTTGCCGTTATATATTGGTTATAGAATATTAGTCATGTGGTATTAAGAATACGTTACCGTCGCAAGTAACGTGATGAATAGTGAGAGCAGGCGAGATACCACATAGACGTCTCACAGAAGTGTGAGCTATATTAGAACTAAAGAATTCAAGAGTCAAAACTTCCAAAACGCAACTTCAAAAAGTTTAAAGGTATATCTTTTGAAAGAGCACAGGTAAATTGTGTGATTATGAAACTCTTGGTTTCATTCGTTGCCGCTTATACACTGAAGAGCCAAAGAAAGTAGTTCTCGTAACATGCAAAGATCAGCACATCCCTCAAACTGGGGAACTATCAAGAATGGGGTTCCACAAGGGTCAGTCTTGGGTCCTTTGTTGTTCTTATTATATATTAATGACTTGTCATTCTATATTCATGAAGAGGCAAAGTTAGTTCTCTTTGCTGATGATACAAGTATAGTAATCACACCTGACAAACAAGAATTAATTGATGAAATTGTCAATACTGTCTTTCAGAAAATTACTAAGTGGTTCCTTGTAAACGGACTCTCACTGAATTTTGATAAGACACAGTACATACAGTTCCGTACAGAGAATGGTATGATGCCATTAATAAATATAGACCTTAATCAGAAGCATATAGCTAAGGTAGAATATTCCAAATTTTTAGGTGTGTCCATTGATGAGAGATTAAATTGGAAGAAACACATTGATGATCTGCTGAAACGTTTGAGTTCAGCTACTTATGCAATAAGGGTCATTGCAAATTTTGGTGATAAACATCTTAGTAAATTAGCTTACTACGCCTTTTTTCACTCATTGCTTTCATATGCCATCATATTTTGGGGGAATTCATCACTGAGGAATAAAGTATTTATTGCACAAAAGCGTGTAATCAGAATAATAGCTGGAGTCCACCCAAGATCATCCTGCAGACATTTATTTAAGGATCTAGGGATATTCACAGTAGCTTCTCAGTATATATACTCTCTTATGAAATTTGTTATTGACAACCAAACCCAATTCAAAAGTAATAGCAGTGTGCATAACTACAATACTAGGAGAAAGGATGATCTTCACTATTCAAGATTAAATCTAACTTTGGCACAGAAAGGGGTGAATTATACTGGCACTAAAGTCTTTAGTCACTTACCAAATAGTATCAAAAGTCTGACAGAAAACCAACAAGTATTTAAGAAGAAATTAAAAGAATTTCTGAATGACAACTCCTTCTACTCCATAGAGGAATTTTTAGATATAAATTAAGAAAAAAAAAGAAAAAAAATATTTAAAAAATAAAAAATAAAAATAAAAAAATTAAGAAAAACAAAAAACAAAAAAATAAAGTTGTTATATTAACTTAAGTATGTTGTTAAATTAACCAAATTATGTCATGTATTAGAAAATTCGACTCGTTCCACATCATTACGAAATATCGTATTCATGATCAATGGAACTAGTATTAATCTAATCTAATCTAATCTAATCTAATCTGGTATATACCTGCCCAATATCGCGTAGCGGCCCCGCGAGTACGCAAAAGTGCCGCAACACGATGTGGCGTGGGCTCCACTGATGTCTAAAGGGAGGGAATTGTCACCACGAATCTTGCACGGCTGTCCATAAATCTGTAAGAGTACGAGATGGGTGGAGATCTCTTCTGAACAGCGCACTGCAAAGCATCCCACAGATCATCAATAATGTTTATGTCTGGGGAGTCTGGTGGCCAGCGGAAATGTTTAAACTCAGAAGAGTGTTCCTGGAGCCACTCTGTAGCAATACTGGACGTGTGGTGCCTCGCATTGTCCTGCTGAAATTGCTCAAGTTCGTCGGAATGAACAATGAATATAAATGGATGCAGGTGGTCAGACAGGATGCTTACGTACGTGTCCCTTGTCAGAGTCGTATCTAGACGTGTCAGGAGTCCCATATCTCTCCAACTGCACACACCCCACACCATTACAGAGCCTCCACCAGCTTGAACAGTCCCCTGCTGACATGCAGTGTCCATTGATTCATGAGGTTGTCGCCATACCCGTACAGGTCCATCCGCTCGATACAACTTGAAACGAGATTCGTCCGACCAGCCGACATTTTTCCAGTGATCAACAGTCCAATGTTGGTGTTGACAGGCCCAGGCGAGGCGTAAAGCTTTGTGTCGTGTAGTCATCAAGGGTACACGAGTGGGCCTTCTGCTCCGGAAGTCCATATCAATGAAGTTTCGTTGAATGGTTCGCACTCTGACACTTGTCCATGGTCCAGCGATCCAGCATTGCAATCTGCAGCAAGTTGCGGAAAGGTTGCACGTCTGTCACGTTGAACGAATCTTTTCAGTTGTCGTCGATCCCGCTCTTGTAGGATTTTTTTTTTCCGGCCGCAGCTATGTCGGCGATTTGTTGTTTTACCGGATTTGTGATATTCATGGCACACTCGTGAAACGTTCGTACGTGGAAATCCCCACTTCATCGCTACGTCGAAGATGCTGTGTCCCATCGCTCGTACGCCGACTACAATACCATGTTCAGACTCATTTAAATCTTGATAACCCTCCATTGTAGCAGCAGTAATCGATCTAACAACTGCGCCAGACACTTGTAGTCTTATATAGGCGTTGCCGACCGGAGGGCCGTATTCTGCCTGTTTACATATCTCTGTTTGAATACGCATGCCTACACCAGTTTCTTTGGCGCTTCAGTATATGACAAACTATTATGTTTTCATCATTTCCTTGAGTGTGATCACATCACATTCAAACGAACACCTAAACTGGGCAAGAAGGCATATCTCGCCAAGTGTTCAAATTAGGTGCGTCGGTAAGAAATTAATATCATATGACACCTGTGCTTTCACTAATGCCGTGTATGACACACCAGACGTGTTTTCCAGTGGAGCATTCGGTTTACTTGTCGCCTTGTCATCAAGGGTTTGCGGTTCCCGTTTCAAAGCCACTTACGGACGTTACACCACGGCACAGACACAAATTTGTATACAACGAACAGCGAAAAAAAAAATTCGTACGGGGGAAGATTGAACTCAGCTCTCCTGCTTGGTACTGCAACACCGTGACCATTTAACCACGGCGCTCTTGCCGTATGAGGCCGCTCGAGACTGGAGTTTTTGTTCTTGGACCGTTCTCTGTTTCTATTTCGCTTTTTTCAGTACACCTTCCTCCTGTTTTCGTGCTTGATCTGTGTTCAGGTTTTGACGGGCTGTCCACTGGGCCCTCTTACCACAAAATCTGAGTGGGGTGCGATGGGGAGTTTGCCTTGTCAGCGCCTCAAATTGATTACTGTATGAAAAAACTCATAACATAATATATAATATACTACAACTGATTCAGAAACCCACAAAATAGGTTTACTGTCAGTACAGCTATAACACATACTGACATGCAGTCTGATTTTATTACAATATACAGGGTGGTCCATTGATCGTGACCGGGCCAAATATCTCACGAAATAAGCGACAAACGAAAAAACTACAAAGAACGAAACTCGTCTAGCTTGAAGGGAGAAACGAGATGGAGCTTTGGTTGGCCCGCTAGATGGCGCTGCCATAGGTCAAACGGATATGAACTGCGTTTTTTTAAAGTAGGAACCCCCATTTTTTATTACATATTCGTGTAGTACGTAAAGAAATATGAATGTTTTAGTTGGACCACTTTTTTCGCTTTGTGATAGATGGCGCTGTAATAGTCACAAACATTATGGCTCACAATTTTAGACGAACAGTTGGTAACAGGAAGGTTTTTTAAATTTAAATACAGAACGTAGGTACGTTTGTACATTTTATTTCCGTTGTTCCAATGTGATACACGTACCTTTGTGAACTTATCATTTCTGAGAACGCATGCTGTTACAGCGTGATTACCTGTAAATACCACATTAATGCAATAAATGCTCAAAATGATGTCCGTCAACCTCAATGCATTTGGCAATACGTGTAACGACATTCCTCTCAACAGCGAGTAGTTCGCCTTCCGTAACGTTCGCACATGCATTGACAATCCGCTGACGCATGTTGTCAGGTGTTGTCGGTGGATCACGATAGCAAATATCCTTCAACTTTCGTCACAGAAAGAAATCCGGGGACGTCAGATCCGGTGAACGTGCAGGTCAATCCACCTGTCATGAAATATGCTATTCAATACCGCTTCAACCGCACGCGAGCTATGCGCCGGACATCCATCATGTTGGAAGTACATCGCCATTCTGTCATGCAGTGAAACATCTTGTAGTAACATCGGTAGAACATTAAGTGGTAAATCAGCATACATTGCACCATTTTGATTGCCATCGATAAAATGGGGGCCAATTATCCTTCCTTCCATAATGCCACACCATACATTAACCCGCCAAGGTCGCCGATGTTCCACTTGTCGCAGCCATCGTGGATTTTCCATTGCCCAATAGTGCATATTATGCCGGTTTACGTTACCGCTGTTGGTGAATGACGCTTCGTCGCTAAATAGAACGCGTGCAAAAAATCTGTCATCGTCCCGTAATTTCTCTTGTGCCCAGTGGCAGAAGTGTACACGACGTTCAAAGTCGTCGCGATGCAATTCCTGGTGCATAGAAATATGGTACGGGTGCATTCTCAACACCGAGGTTTTTGAGATTCTCGATTCTCGCGCAATTTGTCTGCTACTGATGTGCGGATTAGCCGCGACAGCAGCTAAAACACCTACTTGTGCATTATCATTAGTTGCAGGTCGTGGTTGACGTTTCACATGTGGCTGAAAACTTCCTGTTTCCTTAAATAACGTAAGTATCCGGCGAACGGTCCGGACACTTGGATGATGTCGTCCAGGATACCGAGCAGCATACATAGCACACGCCCGTTGGGCATTTTGATCACAATAGCCATACATCAACACGATATCGACCTTTTTCCAATTGGTAAAAGGTCCATTTTAACACGAGTAATGTATCACGAAGCAAATACCGTCCGCATTGTATTAAAAAAAAAGAAATCTTATAAATGTTCACACATTCATAAATACTTACGCGTTAATTTGCGATGTGAATGTAAAATGACTTGTTCCACATCATTACAATATATCATACAAAATGATCCATGGTATATGAAAGTACACTCCTGGAAATGGAAAAAAGAACACATTGACACCGGTGTGTCAGACCCACCATACTTGCTCCGGACACTGCGAGAGGGCTGTACAAGCAATGATCACATGCACGGCACAGCGGACACACCAGGAACCGCGGTGTTGGCCGTCGAATGGCGCTAGCTGTGCAGCATTTGTGCACCGCCGCCGTCAGTGTCAGCCAGTTTGCCGTGGCATACGGAGCGCCATCGCAGTCTTTAACACTGGTAGCATGCCGCGACAGCCTGGACGTGAACCGTATGTGCAGTTGACGGACTTTGAGCGAGGGCGTATAGTGGGCATGCGGGAGGCCGGGTGGACGTACCGCCGAATTGCTCAACACGTGGGGCGTGAGGTCTCCACAGTACATCGATGTTGTCGCCAGTGGTCGGCGGAAGGTGCACGTGCCCGTCGACCTGGGACCGGACCGCAGCGACGCACGGATGCACGCCAAGACCGTAGGGATCCTACGCAGTGCCGTAGGGGACCGCACCGCCACTTCCCAGCAAATTAGGGACACTGTTGCTCCTGGGGTATCGGCGAGGACCATTCGCAACCGTCTCCATGAAGCTGGGCTGCGGTCCCGCACACCGTTAGGCCGTCTTCCGCTCACGCCCCAACATCGTGCAGCCCGCCTCCAGTGGTGTCGCGACAGGCGTGAATGGAGGGACGAATGGAGACGTGTCGTCTTCAGCGATGAGAGTCGCTTCTGCCTTGGTGCCAATGATGGTCGTATGCGTGTTTGGCGCCGTGCAGGTGAGCGCCACAATCAGGACTGTATACGACCGAGGCACACAGGGCCAACACCCGGCATCATGGTGTGGGGAGCGATCTCCTACACTGGCGGTACACCACTGGTGATCGTCGAGGGGACACTGAATAGTGCACGGTACATCCAAACCGTCATCGAACCCATCGTTCTACCATTCCTAGACCGGCAAGGGAACTTGCTGTTCCAACAGGACATGGACGTCCGCATGTATCCCGTGCCACCCAACGTGCTCTAGAAGGTGTAAGTCAACTACCCTGGCCAGCAAGATCTCCGGATCTGTCCCCCATTGAGCATGTTTGGGACTGGATGAAGCGTCGTCTCACGCGGTCTGCACGTCCAGCACGAACGCTGGTCCAACTGAGGCGCCAGGTGGAAATGGCATGGCAAGCCGTTCCACAGGACTACATCCAGCATCTCTACGATCGTCTCCATGGGAGAATAGCAGCCTGCATTGCTGCGAAAGGTGGATATACACTGTACTAGTGCCGACATTGTGCATGCTCTGTTGCCTGTGTCTATGTGCCTGTGGTTCTGTCAGTGTGATCATGTGATGTATCTGACCCCAGGAATGTGTCAATAAAGTTTCCCCTTCCTGGGACAATGAATTCATGGTGTTCTTATTTCATTTTCCAGGAGTGTAACTAACGAACTATCAGATAGAGATTATGTGATGAACAATGAAAAAAGTCAAACAAAGTTAATGAGCGTAACTGTATTAAGAAGCAATTAAGTTAGATTATGAGAAAATAAAAGTAGTATATTAGCTTCACTATTTCGCCAGCAAATGAATAAGACAGTCATAAAGAAGTATTAAATGCAGACAGTAATAGCAAGAAAAACATATCTGACAATTTTTTAACATCAAATACGAATTTAAGTTTAGAATGGATTCTCTGGAAGGGTTTGTATGGAAAGTAGCCTCATCTGGAAGCGAAACATGACTGATACAGACAAAAAGAAGGATAGACATAACTAATGAAGAGGTGTAATTCCAGATGTGATTACTGCAAGCATTTTATACTATATGTCAGAATGGAATCAACAAAACTGACAGATTACTGTCTGATGTAGAAACAGAGACCAAACAAAGTAGACGTGGGGAGAAGTTTCATTATGGAGAATTTTAAAAATCAGATAACAAAATTACATGTTGAAATATATTAACTAATTCTTTAAGCTGCAGTTTCTTGGCTATGTACTCCTCTTATATTGTAAGAATCTTTTTAACAAAAACAATACACTGATCAAACGTGAGAAATGACTGCTAATCAACACATGAACCATGCATGTAGTATCAGTCAGTATGCTGTCTGGGTGTAGAATTGGGAGGGCGCGCGATCTGTCTGAGGTCAGATTGTGATGGCACAGAGGGTCCGCAGGGCAGATAGGTAAAACACGACAGGCAGCGAACTGTTGTGGAACTAACATCAGCCTTTAATGCTGGGTAGAGTACAAGTGTGCCTAAACACACAGTGCACCGAATACTCCTAACGATGGGCCTCCGCAGCCGACGACCCATGCATGCACCAATTTTACCACCGTGACATCGGCAACTATGATTGCAATGGACATTTGAGCACCAGCGCATGACCACTGATGTTGGCGCAATGGCAGAGCGTTGCATGGGGTCATGAATCTCTATAACTCCTTCGTCAAGTCGATTGGAGGGCGCAAATCCATTCTCTTCTAGGGGAATCGCTCCTTGACAAGTATACTATGTGACGGAGACAAGTTGGAGGCAACTCCATTCTGCTCTGGGGAAAATTCATATGGGAATCCATGGGTCCAAGACATTACGACAGCCGAGGAATATCGTACATTCGTTGCAGACCACGTACATCCCTTCTACTTCTACATCTACATCCATACTCCGCAACCCACCTGACGGTGTGTGGCGGAGGGTACCTTGAGTACCTCTATCGGTTCTCCCTTCTATTCCAGTCTCGTATTGTTCGTGGAAAGGAGGATTGTCGGTATGCCTCTGTGTGGGCTCTAATCTCTCTGATTTTATCCTCATGGTCTCTTCGCGAGGTATACGTAGGAAGGAAGCAATATACCGCTTGACTCTTCGGTGAAGGTATGTTCTCGAAACTTCAACAAAAGCCCGTACCGAGCTACTGAGGGTCTCTCCTGCAGAGTCTTTCACTGGAGTTTATCTGTCATCTCCGTAACGCTTTCGCGATTACTAAATGATCCTGTAACGAAGCGCGCTGCTCTCCGTTGGATCTTGTCTATCTCTTCTATCAACCCTATCTGGTATGGATCCCACACTGCTTAGCAGTATTCAAGCAGTGGGCGAACAAGTGTACTGTAACCTACTTCCTTTGTTTTCGGATTGCATTTCCTTAGGATTCTTCCAATGAATCTCAGTCTGGCATCTGCTTTACCGATGATCAACTTTATATGATCATTCCATTTTAAATCACTCCTAACGCGCACTCCCAGATAATTTATGGAATTAACTGCTTCCAGTTGCTGACCTGCTATATTGTAGCTAAATGATAAGGGATCTTTCTTTCTATGTATTCGCTGCACATTACACTTGTCTACATTGAGATTCAATTGCCATTCCCTGCACCATGCGCCAATTCGCTGCAGATCCTCTTGCATTTCGGTACAATTTTCCATTGTTACAACCTCTAGATATACCACAGCATCATCCGCAAAAAGCCTCAGTGAACTTCCGATGTCATCCACAAGGTCATTTATGTATTTGTGAATAGCAACGGTCCTACGACACTCCCCTGCGGCACACCTGAAATCACTCTTACTTCGGAAGACTTCTCTCCATTGAGAATGACATGCTGCGTTCTGTTATCTAGGAACTCTTCAATCCAATCACACAATTGGTCTGATAGTCCACATGCTCTTGCTTTGTTCATTAAACGATTGTGGGGAACTGTACCGAACGCCTTGCGGAAGTCAAGAAACACGGCATCTACCTGGGAACCCATGTCTATGGCCCTCTTGAGTTTCGTGGACGAATAGCGCGAGCTGGGTATCACGACGATCATGACGATCGTGTTTCCCGACAGCAGTGGCACTCTTCAACAAGATAATGCGCCATGTCACAAGTCCAGGAGTGTGATAGAGTGGTTCGAGGAGCACTGTGGTGAGGTCCAGTCGATGTGCTGGACCCCAACTCACCAGATCTGTACCTGATCGAACTGTGGCACCACCTCTCTCCAGCGGCCTGACAAAGACTGACTGCTTCCACGCCATGTTGTGTCGCTGCTGTTATTCGTGCCGAAGGTGGACGTACTGGCAGTTAGGTAGGTGGTCATAATTTTCTGGCTGCTCAGACTATGAGCTAATATATAAAATCGTCAGGAGATCTCCAAACCGTGTAGCTGTCTCACTGGAACGAAAAATACAATACTCTTCACATAAATTCTGAGTTATGGGATTGCATATAAGTAAAAAATATTTAATTTTGATTGTGCAGAATTCAAAAACTTTATACACTCCTGGAAATTGAAATAAGAACACCGTGAATTCATTGTCCCAGGAAGGGGAAACTTTATTGACACATTCCTGGGGTCAGATACATCACATGATCACACTGACAGAACCACAGGCACATAGACACAGGCAACAGAGCATGCACAATGTCGGCACTAGTACAGTGTATATCCACCTTTCGCAGCAATGCAGGCTGCTATTCTCCCATGGAGACGATCGTAGAGATGCTGGATGTAGTCCTGTGGAACGGCTTGCCATGCCATTTCCACCTGGCGCCTCAGTTGGACCAGCGTTCGTGCTGGACGTGCAGACCGCGTGAGACGACGCTTCATCCAGTCCCAAACACGTTCAATGGGGGACAGATCCGGAGATCTTGCTGGCCAGGGTAGTTGACTTACACCTTCTAGAGCACGTTGGGTGGCACGGGATACATGCGGACGTGCATTGTCCTGTTGGAACAGCAAGTTCCCTTGCCGGTCTAGGAATGGTAGAACGATGGGTTCGATGACGGTTTGGATGTACCGTGCACTATTCAGTGTCCCCTCGACGATCACCAGTGGTGTACGGCCAGGGTAGGAGATCGCTCCCCACACCATGATGCCGGGTGTTGGCCCTGTGTGCCTCGGTCGTATGCAGTCCTCATTGTGGCGCTCACCTGCACGGCGCCAAACACGCATACGACCATCATTGGCACCAAGGCAGAAGCGACCCTCATCGCTGCAGACGACACGTCTCCATTCGTCCCTCCATTCACGCCTGTCGCGACACCGCTGGAGGCGGGCTGCACGATGTTGGGGCGTGAGCGGAAGACGGCCTAACGGTGTGCGGGACCGTAGCCCAGCTTCATGGAGACGGTTGCGAATGGTCCTCGCCGATACCCCAGGAGCAACAGTGTCCCTAATTTGCTGGGAAGTGGCGATGCGGTCCCCTACGGCACTGCGTAGGATCCTACGGTCTTGGCGTGCATCCGTGCGTCGCTGCGGTCCGGTCCCAGGTCGACGGGCACGTGCACCTTCCGCCGACCACTGGCGACAACATCGATGTACTGTGGAGACCTCACGCCCCACGTGTTGAGCAATTCGGCGGTACGTCCACCCGGCCTCCCGCATGCCCACTATACGCCCTCGCTCAAAGTCCGTCAACTGCACATACGGTTCACGTCCACGCTGTCGCGGCATGCTACCAGTGTTAAAGACTGCGATGGAGCTCCGTATGCCACGGCAAACTGGCTGACACTGACGGCGGCGGTGCACAAATGCTGCGCAGCTAGCGCCATTCGACGGCCAACACCGCGGTTCCTGGTGTGTCCGCTGTGCCGTGCGTGTGATCATTGCTTGTACAGCCCTCTCGCAGTGTCCGGAGCAAGTATGGTGAGTCTGACACACCGGTGTCAATGTGTTCTTTTTTCCATTTCCAGGAGTGTAAATACTGCAATTTTAAACGTAAATTAGTGATTGTAGTCCAGTGAACTTCTAAACCCTTAGGATGCAACAGCAAAATTTTCGAATTGGTTGCTTTGGTAGGATTTCAGTTATGGCTTTTTATGAAAACGGAAAGAAAGATTTAAAATTAATGTTTCTCACAAAACACTAATAATCGGAATTTTGTTATATTTTCCCTTAAATACAGCTCTCTTCCATCTTCTTCTTAAGTTGCCAATCCTAAGATTGATTTGCAGCAGCTCTCCATTCAGTGCGATTGTCGGCCAGCCTCTTCAATTCCGTGAAACTTCCGCATCCTAGGTCCTGCATTATCTGGCTTATGTACTTTCTTCTGGGTCTGCCTCTTGCCCTTTTGCCCTCCACAAGGCCTTCCGTTATAGTGTGGAGAAGACTTTCATGTCTCAGAATGTGTCCCATCCATATATCTCTCCTCTTCTTGACCGTCTTCCAAAGAACTGGAACTTCCTCCGCTCTCTGCAGGACTTCTTCATTTGTCATCCTGGCCGTCCATGGAATTTTTAACATCCTTCGCAGACACCACATTTCGAATCCTTCAATCCTTCTTCTTTCGTCCTCTCCAAGTGTCCAGGTTTCGCTGCCGTAGAGAAGCACACTCCCAACAAAGGTCTTTATTAACCGCTTCCTTAACGACAGACTTATCATATTTGATGTGAGGAGTCCTTTCCTTTTATAGAATGCAATCTTTGCCTGATTTATTCTACTTATTACATCTTTCCTACTACGACCATCTGATGTTATTCTGCTTCCCAAGTAGACAAAGTCTTGTATTTCTTACAGCTTCTCTCCATTCAGCCTTATATTCGTAATTGCTTGATTATTTTGTTTGCTTGCAACTAAGATTTTTGTTTTTGACTTATTAAATTTCATGTTGTACCGTGTAGCAAGAGTGTTTTCCATTTCCTCCAACACTACTTGTAATTCTTCCTCTTTTTCCGCTAGGACAGCAATGTCATCCGCAAAACGCAGCATATCAACTATTTTTCCCTGGATCCTGATTCCATTAGCTTGTCCTAACTTTTCTCTGACCTCGTCCATTGTTTTCTGTATGTACATATTAAAGAGAACAGGGGAGAGTGCACATCCCTGTCTCACACCCTGTTTAATTTTTGCTTGTTGTTGATGTTCCCCACATCTCACTATTGCCACCTCTTCTTTGTATATGTTCCATAGCACATGCAAACGTTCGGATCTCCTTGCCTTACTAACCACAGATACTAGAATACATGACAGGGATCACGACGTGTACTGTGCAGTGAAAAGGAGCGCCGCTGACGTAAGAGTGAACCCAATCAGTGCTCAGTTGCTCGCAATTGCCGTAGCGCATCGTGCTGCAATCGTGTTTGCGAGCGAGAACAAGGTTGTTTGCAGCAGTGTGAATATTTGTTGGTGACTGGCGGAATTATCAATGTATTGAAGGAGTTTTTAGAGTAAGTTTTTAAATGAAAATGATGGTTTGCATAGTTTATTGTACAATCGCCAGTTTGTACAGACCACAGCAGACAGCTAAGGAAGTTAGGAATTAAGTTTGATATATTTACTAAAAAGAATGGGACGAAACGGAATTGAACAAGTGCTTGTAAACGTGCCGATTAGTTCTGAGTTGAAAATCCTCATTTCTACTCAACACATTTCACTGATTCAGATTATGAAAGAGGTTTTTAAAATGAACTATTGAATATTCCTTCGAAACGCAAGATGAAAACTGATGTTGTTCCGACTCTAAATCAACCACACTTCAGTGCTGATTTAGGGCATAGTTACGAGTCTAATAATGTGAGAAATATTCAGGAACAAAAACGAGCTACCATAAAGACGTAGAATATGTTTTACAGGTAAATATATCAGCAACTCATGAAGAAATTACTGTAGATACAACATAAACCATGAAAACAAACACTCCTGTAAATGCGATAATGCGTGCTTATGCCAACAACTAGAAATTATGGAAACAGAAATAAAAGACATTAAGCAAAACAATACTGATTTACAAGATCGTCTCTCTCGATATAGGGCTGAGTACATGAAATTAAAATATGTTCAGAAAGTGATTCAGGATTTTTTTTTCTGACTGTCAACAACGCATGATTATGAAAGGAAGGTGTTCTAATACGTAATTGGAAAATATTGCGAAGGCTATCTTTAAAGATTTATCTTTTGTTAGAGACACATTGAAATATTCTCTTCCTAGTGAAACCACGGCTAGAAACAAGACTCAGGCAATATAGTGTTCCACCAGGTTTCATTGATTTAAGCCTTATTGGTTTGAAAACGCAAACTTATTTACAAAATTTGAGAAAGACGTATTCAGAGGCTTTACATTATCATTTCACTGACCACAGAATAAAACTAGTCCAACTAATATGAAGCTTAATAATAATAAGAGTAACAACACTACATTAAAATCTGGAAAATCTCTATTACATTCATACCTGCAAATGAGTTAGATATAGGTGTGCTGTGTGCCTAAAGCTTCTGTGCATAGTGGCATGGCAGGAGTGTTCGTGGTGACGTCACAGCTCATAGTCCGCCTGCCCGTGACCCCTACCATGTATTCTAGTATTCGTGTTACTAACCTCAGTTATACTGATTTTGAAAGATGTGTTTCCATTTTCAGCAAAAACCCCCCTTAATTAGGGCACATTGATCAATTTGAAGCACTTTAGATGGTGTAGCACCACTGACGTAGAGGACAGTGGTGAAGCGGTGCATATATGCCAGTTGGTTATATGGAATCAGCGCATTTAGACAGGCCGACGTCAAGGCGTGATAGGATACATAATGTGGGACAATTGGTCATGAAATGATCCTTATCGACGGAGAGTGGAGAGGTCATAGCTTATTAGTTCAGTCGGTTTGAAGCCCAACAGAAATTGCTGCCGTAAGTGAATGCAGGTCGACTTCACGAGTTTACGAGCGAACAACATGCAATGGACAAGTGGAGTTGGGTACTTTGCAAAGGGTGTTACTCACAGCGACACATAAAGCTGCATGTCTTCAATTGTCCCAGCAAGACAATAGGAGTGTAGTGCGGTCTGCTGATTTACAACTTTGCCTCTTTTCAGTTGCCGCAAGATGTCGAATTGCCGAGAGCAGTTTGTGGTGTTCTGTGAAGTTTTGGAAGTGTTTTTCGTACCATGGCTTGGATCCACTCATTCAGGTTCTAACACATGTGATCTATCTTCCTACCACAGTTGCACAAGGACGCTCTGTGAGTGTTTGAGGAATCTGGTGTTGAACCTATTGCCTGCAGGGTAGGAAGATACCATCTCACACATGCAGAGTTCAGAAGAGTGCAGCAGTACGGGCAGTGATGTAATCAGACAATGATCTCAATGTCGGTTGCACTACACTCCCTGTAAAAGAAACGTTATTGCTAACAGAAGTTAGTGTATGGGTTCAGGTGTAACTATATGTTAGCAAAAATAATGAAAATCTTAGATTTTCGTTATTAAGGTTTATTTTTACTCTAAGTATGACTTCATGACATAGTAATGTTAACAGAATTACGTAGAGAATGGTGAAATATTGATACTGGGTTTTCACAACTGTGAAGCGAAATTCCTAACTATTATAAGCGCCTTTAATGGTAAGATGGTTGACGACTGTGTCTGGGGGGATGAGAATATAAACATATTAAATACAGTTGGGGCCAGAGATATCAATTACGCTAAAGTGCACAATGAAAATACAAAAAGTTGAATGGGGGTCAGTAAAGAGCAATCAAAACGAAGTACACAATTAAAACAATTCATAACTCTACAGTGGCTGATCAGTCCTTTTCGTTAGATCGGACATCTCGCATTTCTGCTTCAGTTAGGCCCAACAATCGTGAATATGTTTAACTACAAGACATGGTTGAATGAACAAAAAAAAAAAAAAAAACATAAAATAGGAGAAACGGAGACGACCGCAGTTCTGAGTGCTGTCAGTGCGAGCTGTGAGCCTGAGAATCTACTCCAAATCTCTCTCGACTGTTAAAAACCAGTCGGATGCATTTCCTACTTCTTCGCTGAAGCCGAGACTCCTAGTTATTCCCTTGCTAAGTTAACTGGCATGGCACACGCTATTTGGCTGGATTAGCGCATATGTCGTTGCACTCATATCGCTCACAAATGGTTAACTGTCAGTGCTTGGTGCGATTCCCAGTACCAGGAGACTTTGCAGTCTAACTCCTTACGAGTTAAGACGAGCCTGTGAAGAAGTGTTCACATAATCACTCTCACAATCGTCTCAGCACACCGCGAGTCGCCTTGCTCAAACACTCAACGTTTTTCTGCAAGAGCAGAGCCAATTACTCAGTCTGCTATTTGTCTATACCAAAGCTGGTGGCCACGTGCTTTCTTTCTGGCCAATCAGAGCGTTCATACTTGTTATAACTCCACCCACCACAGATTTTGCAGCCTGTCACAGGTGTCGTTTCTTTCGTAGGGCAGATTTTGACTTCTGCTACGTAATACTGAGATAAACAGCTTTTTCTTTCATGCGAGTTTTAATGCAGGTGGCTTCAACGAGTCACCAATGTTTTGAATTGGTTTCTCCGGACGTTTTATTTGGGCTCTCCCACCATGTTTCTGTAAAACGGCTTTCCGAAGGGTCATCATTAAAAGCAGGGATAAGGACAGCTTTTGCTGGTGGCCTACGCAGTGGCAGCAGTATCTCATTGTGTCTGCTAGGTATCCTGTGGCGAGAGCTTTTTAGCCGCATGGGACGGCGTGCCATCATGAAATACTCCTTTCGCTCAAAACTGTATCTTGTAGCTCGGGTCATGGAAATTACTTGCGTGCAATTACTAGACTGAGCGTTAATGGTTTATATTCTCAAAATTCTAACTTAATAAATAATATTTAATATTACTATAATATTAATTATTATAATTAAAATTATATTAATATATATTAAATATAATATTATTAATATAAATTATATAAATAATATAAATTATAAATTATAAATATTATAATATATAAATTATAAAAATAATATAAATTGATATAAATATAATAATATTAATATATATTAAATATTATTATATTAATAATATTACATTTAATAATAATAACATCTGCATATTAATAAAATTCGTTCAGTTTCATGTAACTAAGTCGTCTGACATATCGTGTAAACCAGACTTGTTTCAGGAATTCAATGTAAGTTGTGTTATTTGCTTGACACCTTACAAGATAATCGTGAGTATGCCCAAGGATGTTCACTTATAGCATTTTCGGTGACCGAAGTGTTGCTATTTCTTCTCCATTTCATGATGAGTACACTGAGGGACTTTCTGCTTCCAAGATGGCAACACTGGGTTTGCAGGACTACACACATTATGTTCCCAGTTTAACAAACATTTAACTGCACCATGGCAAGTCTGTTAAATCACCTGATCTTAACCTCTCGTAAACATGTCTGACTTTTTGTAATAGTGAAACACAGCAATCAACACACCCACAATTTGTTAGCTGTGTAAGACGTAATGATCAATGAGTGGTTTCAGCTGGACATGGAATACCTGAAGAATCTTGTGGACTTTCTTTCTCCCAGAATTGAGGCCATTATCACAGCTAGACGAGACGTTACACAGCATTAGTGTGATGTCTTGTGGATGTAACTAATATTTTTCTATTGTGTGCATTAGTTGAGATAGCTATACAGCGAGGAGGATATTTGTAAGATAGACAATCGTGGAGAGCTATAGTAAACCAGTCTACAGACTGAAGGTCACAACGAGTGTAACTTCATCAACGCCAACATATCACTATGTGACATGTGGAATCTAACGCACGCCGACACCGAAACTTCATCTTGACTCTACTGCAGTGCACCAAAACGTTGCTTGCGAGCTAGTAGTAGATTGAGGCACGCTCCGGTTGGCTAACTTGGATTTCTCCATTGAGCTCAGACTACGCTCACGGCAACAACTGCTTGTTTCACTTGCACAGTTGCCATTGTCAGTCTAGAATTCTACATCGTCAACCTCTTAGTTGATTGTATTCTATTGCTTTGGGAGAAGGTTTATCACACTAAACACGTGGAATATTGCTCTGAGGTGACAAAAGAAATGGGATACCGTCTAAAATCGTGTCGAACCGTCTTTTGTTTAGCGTCATGCAGCACCTCGACGTGTCATGGCCTGAACAAGTCGTTGGAAGTCCTCTGCAGAAATATGGGCCGTACTGTCTCTACAACCGTCCAAAATTTCGAAAGCATTGCTGGAGTTGGATTTTCTGCATGAACTGACATCTCGATTATGTCTCATAACTGTTCGATGGGATTCACGTCAGGCGATCTGGATAACCGAATCATTTGGTCGAACAGTCCACAATATTCTTCAAACCAACTGCGAACAGTTGTGGCCCAGTGGCAGGGCTCATTTTCATCCATAAGACTTCTCGAAGGCGGCTCATCGCATCAGAACATATGAAATATTAGTTCACTTTATTACATACATGACTAAAAGATTTACTTAACTTTACCACACTTCTTTGCTACAGGAGTACTGGATAATTTAATGAACAAACTGTTCTCTTGCAGTACTATATTCCACTGGTGAAAGTACCTTTCATCAGAAACTTTAACATCACTGTCCTACACTATGATGTTGACTGCTGTAGCTGAGGTCTCGAACTGGGGTTGAGCTCTTCCATTCTCAACACTATATTGACCTCAGTGTGAAGGTCCAGCTACTGCTAAGAGGCAGGCATGGTCTTCTGTAGCACTTGTCACACGTCGTTGTGGACGTGGAAAGCCCTCTCTAGTGTCTGTAGCATCAATTCGATGTAGGACTGTAATCTCTGGATTGTAACACGGTATACTTCTGAGGCTGTACACATTATACTCGTATTCCTCATGCATATATCAGACATTAGCTTATGTGGATAGTTTGATTTATGCATTAATACTAAGCTACATTTGTTCTCATGATGATGTATTCAAGGGAGAAAAAGAAAAAAAAGCCAATTACTTCTTTACCCAGGAAAATGAAAAATGAGTGTGTTTACTATGCTGTGCGAGTGTATTAGTTGGGAAACTCAAACAAACGTCACCTTCATTTGTGATTTTAAAAGTATTCTGCTCTAAGGAAATAAAAGGTAAGGCATTTAAAATCCAAATTAATGCTCAGCAATCAATTTTTTTAAACACACTAGTCAAGAGTAATGAATCAATTGAGCATCATTCCGAGTTTCAAGTGTTAACCCTTTCAAGGTTAAATTTATTCCGCATATTTTTGAAAAATAAACAGTCAAATACACTTTCACTGCCAAAAAATTTTAAGTTGGCCGATTTTGAAAGTCGTTGAAGTGGGACACCTGTGTCCCATGGACCTAATTAGATCCGTGTTTTTATGTGAACCTAGGGTTTTCAGAGATAAATTTTTAATTTTAGAATGATTTTACCAAGATGGAAATTACGCAGAAAGTATAACAAATCAGTATCAAAACATATTAATCTCCTGACAATGAGAAGCATGAAATACCGCACGCAGATTTTCAACGTACGATTTGAAAATGGTTTTGGCATAATGCGCACAAATGTTTTCTTCATTCTGAAACGCTTCCTGGGTCATATACGTCACACTTCATACAAATTATGTACAAACCAGCAGAATTACTGAGGTGCGTGGTAATGTTTCAAAACAACACCTACGATGTATAAGAAAACATTATTAGTTAGTTCAGACATTATTGGAATGGAGGAGATGGTGATTCGATATGATTTACATGAAAGAAACGCACTGCACCACTTGTAAATACATGCCGCCGCATTTGATCGCTCACAGTCTTTTGCATATCCACCTCATGATCTGTAGTACTTTTCTCCAAGTTCCGAAAGCTTTTCGCTACATGCTAGCACAAGACAGATATGAGGTATAAATGCCCCAACGCTAAAAATTGCATATTACTTTAGTGGGACTTATACATCCCATCAACCACAAAAGCGTTAATGCAGATGATAATAAATCTTACAAAGACAAAGAGTTAATCAAAATTGCATTTTTGGAAGCTGCAGATTCATTATTTGACAGACTGAAAAATAAAATTTAATTAAAATTCATTTCACACTTACTAAAAATTTGAGTTTATAAGCAATAAACAAATGTAAGATTCTTTTAAAAATAGTAGGATTTGAAAATGGTACGGTAGACCAGAAGCTTCATACATTTGGCGACCACTGCTTTATGGAGTGGCGACTACATACCAGGTGGCTATAATTATAGTGCAGCTACTCGCAGATATCCTGTGTAGGCTATAATTATCGTATGGCAGCGAAACTTGGTGTATATTCTAATGTAGTAATGCAGAAACAAAACTGGTTCCGGTTTCGTCCCATAAGGTGCATATCTGGCGCTGTGAATACAAGAAAGGCGTATGGAAAAGTTTCCGTACGTAGCGGGTTAGTAATGGGACGTGATCAGAAAAGATAAAACAAGTGTGAAAGGTGTAATGTTGGTTTCATTATTATTTATCGTCGCTTGCACAATTTGTTCAATATGAACATCAGAGACGGCGACGAGATGCTGTACAGCGCCAGTTTTGCAGCTGGTGGTCAAAACTGAAACTAATTTGTTGCCAGCGAAAATCTGTTTCGCATAACGCATTAAATATCTACCAAGATTCACTGCCGTACGATAATTACAATCCACGCTGGTCCTTCGTGAGCAGCTTTACTTCAGTTACAACGTGAATGCACCGTGCTCTGTACAACGGCCAACATAGGGTGACGGTTACCGGCCTTGGCATTAGTTTCCAGCGGGACTCAGCAGCAGCTGTGTCTCTCCTGAAGACGGCGGACAGATGGAGCGCCGAAACATCGAGACACGTTGATTGTAGGGTACGCCAGCACATCTGAGGAGACTACCAAGAACTGTTAGATCGGGAAATTATCCAATAATTTACCGTATGCTCTGTATAATAATGCTGAAGACGAACGTTTCAGCCGGCCAGGATGGCCGCGAGGTTCTAGGCGCTACAGTCTGGAACCACGCGGCCGGTACGGTCGCAGGTTCGAATCCTGCCTCGGGCATGGATGTGTGTGATGTCCTTAGGTTAGTTATGTTTAAGTAGTTCTAAGTTCTAGGGGACTGATGACCTCAGAAGTTAAGTCCCATAGTGCTCAGAGCTATTTGAACCATTTCGAGCGTTTCAAGGCGTATCGTCGTTCGGTTAACTGCAGCCTGTCATGTGCTCGTCAAAAATGTGGAAACCGTGTAAATTGTACGACTTGGTACCCAAATTGTATTCTAACGCTAAAAATCAGCGACGTACGCGTGAAAAACCGGCTAATGCGCCGGCCGACGCTCCTCTGCGCAATGCGAGCGCGAGTAATAACGGCGCCATTGTCACCGCAGGCTTCCCTCAGAGGCGCGCTATTTCAAGGGTCGTCGACGACATTTTGAAAGAGCGCGTGTATTGCTCCGGAACAATGGCAGGCGAACAAAGCTGGGATTGGGGCGCGCGATCGCTGTAATGCGGGGTTAGCTCTTCAGTCAGTTATTGTCGGCGCAGCTCATCAGGCGCGCTTTTGCCGTCATTAGAATTATTCTGGCGCGCTCTGGATGCGGCAGCGGCGCTGGCCGGGGCGGCCGGGCGCCCTGGAAACCGCCAAACCGTCGCCCCACTCGCCGCGCTGTGCTGCTCTCGTCGTAACGAAAGAGACTTAGGCTATACACGGATCAGCCAGAACATTATGATCACCGACCCATTATCGACATAAACCCGTCCAGGCGATAGCAACATCACCTGGCGAGGAGTGACTGCTAGTCAGACATACGCACGGTGCATGTAGTTCAAATGGCTCTGAACACTATGAGACTTAACTTCTGAGGTTCAAAATGGCTCTGAGCACTATGGGACTTAACATCTATGGTTATCAGTCCCCTAGAACTTAGAACTACTTAAACCTAACTAACCTAAAGACATCACACACATTCATGCCCGAGGCAGGATTCGAACCTGCGACCGTAGCAGTCTCGCAGTTCCAGACTTTAGCGCCTAGAACCGCTCGGCCACTCCGGGTGCATGCAGTGTCAGTGACCGTGCCGTCTCTGCTTGGAATGAGGAAGGGGCGCGATCTCCACTACTGGCCATTAAAATTGTTACACCAAGAAGAAATGCAGATGATAAACAGGTATTCACTGGACAAATATATTATACTAGAACTGACATGTGACTACATTTTCACGTAATTTGGGTGCATAGATCATGAGAAATCAGTACCAAGAACAACCACCTCTGGCCGTAATAACGGCCTTGATACGCCTGGGCATTGCGTCGAACAGAGCTTGGATGGCGTGTACAGGTACAGCTGCCTATGCAGCTTCTACACGATACCACAGTTCATCAAGAGTAGTGACTGGCGTATTGTGACGAGCCAGTTGCTCGGCCACCATTGACCAGACGTTTTCAGTTGGTGAGAGATCTGGAGAATGTGCTGGCCAGGGCAGCAGTCGAACATTTTCTGTATCCAGAAAGGCGCGCACAGGACCTGCAACATGCGGTCGTGCATTATCCTGCTGAAATGTAGGGTTTCGCAGGGATCGAATGAGGGGTAGAGCCACGGGTCGTAACACATCTGAAATGTGACGTCCACTGTTCAAAGTGCCGTCAATGTGAACATGAGGTGACCGAGACGTGTAACCAATGGCACCCCATACCATCACGTCGGGGGATACGCCAGTATGGCGATGACGAATACACGCTTCCAATGTGCGTTCACCGCGATGTCGCCAAACAAGGATGCGACCATCATGATGCTGTAAACAGAACCTGGATTCATTAGGAAAAAATGACGTTTTGCCATTCGTGCACCCAGGTTCGTCGTTGAGTACACCATCGCAGGCGCTCCTGTCTGTGATGCAGCGTCAAGGGTAACCGCAGCCATGGTCTCCGAGCTGATAGTCCATGCTGCTGCAAACGTCGTCGAACTGTTCGTGCAGATGGTTGTTGTCTTGCAAACGTCTCCATCTGTTGACTCAGGGATCGAGACGTGGCTGCGCGATCCGTTACAGCCATGCCTGTCGTCTCGGCTGCTAGTGAAACGAGGCCGTTGGGATCCAGCACGGCGTTCTGTATTACCCTCCTGAACCCACCGATTCCATATTCTGCGCCCAGTGATTGGATCTCGACCAACGCGATCAGCAATGTCGCGATATGAAAACCGCAATCGCGATAGGCTACAATCCGACCTTTATCAAAGTCGGAAACGTGATGGTACGCATTTCTCCTCCTTACACGAGGCATCACAACGTTTCACCAGGCAACGCCAGTCAACTGCTGTTTGTGTAAGAGAAATCGGTTGGAAACTTTCGTCATGCCAGCACGTTGTAGGTGTCGCCACCGGCGCCAACCTTGTGTGAATGCTCTGAAAAGCTAATCATCTGCATATCACAGCGTCTTCTTCATGTTGGTTAAATTTCGCGTCTGCAGCACGTCATCTTCATGGTGTAGCAATATTAATGGCCAGTAGTGTATTTGAGTTTGACCGAAGGGAGATTGGTATGGCCCTGAGGCTCGTAACGAGTATTTCGGAAACTGCACGACTTGTCGGGTACTCGAGGAGCGCTGTGGTGAGCGTCTTCAACACGTGGCGAAACCAAGGTGTAACCACGTCCAGAAGTCGTGCGGTTGGGCGGGCACCGCTCATAACAGATGACGAACGTGTTAGGCTGGGCGGACTGATAAAACAGGCCAAGCGACTAGTTGTGGTGGAGCTAACATCATACTTTAATGCTGGGCAGAGTACAAGTATATCTGAACACACAGAGTATCAAACACTACTAACGATGGGCCAGCCAGCGACCCGTGCACGCTCCAATGTTATCACCATGACATTGGAAACTACGTCCGCCCCCGGTAGCTGAGTGATCAGCGTGAAAGAATGTCAATCCTAAGGGCCCGGGATCGATTCCTGGGTTGGAGATTTTCTCCGCTCAGGGACTGGGTGTTGTGTTGTCCTAACCATCATCATTTCATCCCCATGGACGCGCAAGTCGTCGAAGTGTCGTCAAATCGAAAGACTTGCACCCGGCGAACGGTCTACCCGACGGGAGGCCCTAGTCACACGACATTGGAAACCACGACTGAAATGGTCAAGTGACTTCGGCACTGGACGTTGGCGCAGTGGCAGTGCGTTGCTTGCTCTGATTAATCGCGATATCTTCTTCATCGTGCCGATGGGCCGGCGCGAATCCGTTGTCTTCCAGGGGATCAGCTCCTTGGCACCTCTACTTCGGGACGGAGACAAGCTGGTGGCAGCTCCATTATGCTGTGGGGAACATCCATAGGTCCAGTAGAGCCCGTGGAAGGCACCATGATGGCCAAGAGTATTGTACACTGGTTGCAGACCATGTTCAACCCTTCATGACGATCATCTTTCCCGAAGGCAGTGGCATTTTTCAGCAAGATAATGCGCCATGTCTCAAGGCCAGGAGTGCGACGGAATGGTTCGAGGAACACAGAGGGGAGTTCCAATTGATGTTCTGGCCCTCAACTCGCTAGATCCGAACTCGATCAAACACATCTGGGATGTGATTGAACGTGGCGTCAGATTTCATCGCACCCGTCCCAGAAATTTACGGGACTTAGGTGACTTGTGCGTGCAGATGTAATGCCAACTCGCTCCAGCAATCCCTCATTACTTCCATGCCACGATGCGTCGCCGGTGTTATCCGTGCCACAAGCGGACATACCGACTATTAGGTAGGTAGCCATAATGTTCTGGCTGATCAGCGTGAATATACGATGGGCTCCAAAGTCTCCACAACCTAGAGAGACGATATACAAATGGCGAGGAGTGAGGTAGTCGTAATTGTAATCGCTTAAAAAATTGTTTAAAAGTAACATTATTGTCAGGGCTGTTACTAAGCGTTTCGCCGTCCTAAGTGAGAATTTAAAAATGACTCCCCCTCCAGATATGCCCCCTCCCCCTCCAGCACCACCAAAATCCAACAGTACAGAATGTACATCTCCAATTAAACTAAGGTGACCAGACGTCATCATTTTCTGGGGGCAGTCCTCGGTTTCCATGCTTTGTTCTCAATTCCTTTAAAACTGACTGAGGGCGACAGATGTCCGGCCCAGCACTGAAATCTGCAGCAATCTGCGGAATGTTTGCACTTCTGTCATGTTGAGCGATTCTGTTCAGTCATCGTTGGTCCCGTTCTTGGGGATCCTTTTCCGGCCGCAGCGGTGCCGGTGATTTGATGTTTTACCGGATTTCTGATATTCACGGTAGACTCGTGAAAAGGTCTTACGGGAAAATCTCCACTTCATCGCTATATCGGAGATGCTGTGTCCCATCGCTCGTGCGCCGATCATAACACCACGTTCAGACTCACTTAAATCTTGATAACCTGCCATTGTAGCAGCAGTAACCGATCTAAAAACTGCGCCAGACGCTTTTTGTCTTATATAGGAGTTGCCGACGGCAACACCGTATTCTGCCTGTTTACATATCTCTGTATTTGAATACGCATACCTATATCAGTTTCTTTGCCGCTTCAGTGTAGTATCTGCCGTAACATATCTAGGAGTAACCATTAGTGAAATGAGCACGTAAAACAAACAGTAGGAGAAGCAAATGCCAGGCTGCGATTCATAGGAAGAATTTTAAGGAAATGCGGCCCATCCACGAAGGAAGTGACCTGCAAGGCGCTTCTTCAACCGATTCTTCGGTATTGTTCATCAGTCTGGGCTTTTATTTATCAGGTATTACCAACAGAAGACATGGAGAAGATCTAACGAAGAGCGGCGCGCTTCGTCACGGGGTCGATTAGACGGAACTGGAGTGTTACAGAAATTCTCTCGAGGCAGACGTTACAAGAAAGGCGTTATGCATCATGAAGAAGCTTACTATTACTATCCGGGGGTATAGCAAGAAAAGGGGAATTTGTTGGTGGTACCAGAAGTACATACCGTTAGGCGGATTGTGGAGCATGATGTAGATGTAGTACAGTACTCCTTCTGATACAACGACTTTGCTCTGAATATTAAAAAGAATGGGGTACAAAGGTGACGACTTTGCTCTGGGTATTAAAAAAGAGTGGGGTACCTCGGTCGAGCAGCTCCACATAACCCACTCATTTCTCGAGTAAGTGTTTGAGGCCGTCAGTGTAAAGAGTAACGCCACTGGACAATAGATGACTGGAAACGAGTGATCTGGAGTGATGAATCGCGCTACGCCCTGCGGCAGTCCGATGGAACGGATCACGTCATCTGCTATCACATGTAGTATCAACAGTGAAGTACGGAGGAGGTATTGTTGTGGTATGGGGGTGTTTCTCGTGGTTAGGGTGTGGTCCCTCCCTTATTGCCTTAAAGGAAATGTTAAATGCGGAAGGAAATGAACACATTTTACAGTATAGTGTACTATGTACAGTGGAGGAACAGTTCAGAAGCGATTGTTGAATACGTAGCCTGTCACAAATCAGAATCTATGAGGTAATGGTTTGTGGACAAAAAAATTCCTGAAATGGACTGGCCTGCCCACATTCCCGATCTGAACCCAATGGAACCTCAGGGATGATTTGGAACGTCTGCTTCGTCCCAGACCCCAGTGTCCAAAATTGCTACCTTCACTGGTTTCGGCCACTGACGAAGAATGAGCTGCCATTCCCACACAGACACTGACACATCATTGAAAGTGTCTGCAGCAGAGTAAAGCCGTGATAAAGGGCGGACACACCGGATGCTTTTGACCAGATAATGTATGTCACAATTAAATGATAATTAATTGAATTCCTCAGTTGTCGAAAGGTGTTGTTGACATACCTTGATGGACACAGCTGAAAATGAGTGCCACGACGGGACTCGAACCCGGAAACTTCTGCTTACATGGCAGACGCTCTATCCATCTGAGCCACCGAGGACACACAGGAATAGCGCGACTGCAGGAACTTATCCCTTGCACGCTTCGCGTGAGACCCACATTCGCAACCGTCCGCAATCTACATACGTAACGTTCCTAATAGATACTTTGCCCATCCACTCGTTACTCGCGCCCACTTAAGTTGACGATTCCCGTAAGAGTTCGGGCAACCTGTGCGCACTCAAACAGACGAAGGTCAATGGCCGGGTAGAAGAAGATAGTAACTGTTCTCGAAAGAACAGTCGTTTGGCGGTGGTGGTTAGTGTTTAACGTCCCGTCGACAACGAGGTCATTAGAGACGGATCGCAAGCTCGGATTAGGGAAGGATTGGGAAGGAAATCGGCCGTGCCCTTTCAAAGGAACCATCCCGGCGAACAGTCGTTTGTGCGAGTGCGCACAGGTTGCCCGAACTCTTATGGAAATCGTCAACTTAAGTGGGCGCGAATAACGAGTGGATGGGCAAAGTATCTATTAGGAACCTTACGTATGTAGATTGTGGACAGTTGGGAATGTGGGTCTCACGGGAAGCGTGCAAGGGATAAGTTCCTGCAGTCGCGCTGTTTGTCTGTGTCGTCGGTGGCTCAGATGGATAGAGCGTCTGTCATGTATGCAGGAGATCCCAGGCTCGAGTCCCAATCGGGGCACACATTTTCAGCTGTCCCCATCAAGGCATGTCAACAACATCTGTCGGTAGCTGAGGGTTTCAATTAATTATCTTTTATTCTAGAGAAGCTGAACGGTCATCAATGGTATCTGTTCTTTCGAAAACAGTTACTATCTTCATATATGTCACAATTGTTTTTATTTTCACAAAATATCTTTGCTTTGGGGCACTGGTAAATGAAATTTTGGAAATTTGTGGTAAGGTCATGGGACCAAACTGCTGAGGTCATCGGTCTTTAAGCTTACATACTACTTAACCTAACTTAAACTAACTTATTCTAAGGACAAAACACACACACACACACACACACAGAGAGACATCGTTGAGGGAGGACTCGAACTTCCGGCGGGGAGAGCCGCGCTGACCGTGACAAGGCGCCCCAGACCGCTCGGCTACCCCGCGTGGCAAGACTTACGAAGTTACCCAATAAAACAAATGAAGAGTTTTAACCAGAAGATCAACGTATTTGTTACGCACACTCATTCTGTTTAAGATTACCTCTGGGTTCTTTTCCTGGATGTTGAGACAAACAGAAAATTTACGGTTAGACCTTTGCTACAGTACATTAGTATATTTCATTAACAGGCGGTATTTGACTGGTGAGTGGCAAAGGGTATCCCACTGACTGGCCAGTCAATTGTGTTCAACGCATAGACTTTCGGGAAAAGAGCGAATGCAGTCATCGTAACAGCTGGTCCCAGAATACTGCATAGCGTCTACACTCGCTATAACGTCCAGGTGGTCGCATGTGGAGGCGAGACACTCGCGGTTTCGTGGGAAATCTGGAGGCTTCGGTCTGAAAGCTGACTCAGCGGCACAGTCGTTGGGGCAGTGTGGAATTAACGCGTAGCTGCGGAACGCGTAATTGTATTGGACGGAGAAGAGTGCATCAGAAGTTTTCACTGAGGAAGTTAGTCTGGCAAAGGAACAATAATTCTAAGGACGGGAAGATGCCGCACTCTGCATAATGGATCTGCCTTTGATTACTATGGGTGGACCCATGGGTGCAACGCTTTCTTTTAGCAGTTAGTAATTCTTTCTCCAAAAGCCGAAAAAATTCTATTAAGATGGAAATAAGTGGCATGTTTGTGATCCCCCGTTAGTGGTCTATTTATCCAGTAATTTCCACATGTCTGACAAATTTCATAATAACCGTCCATAGCCACTGAGCTCTGTCGCAGCTATGTTTCAGATATCAGCTCTAGACCAGTACCTCTGTTACATGACGGCCATCATTGTCTGCATGCAAAGACGTGGCCAAATTACGACTCTGCACAGAACTAGCAGGAAGCACAGGCAACTTTTGCCCTAAAGTTAACATTTCAACGTTTGCAGTGTTTTATTCTAAACAAGACCTTTTTTTCTTCTCTAAAGTCTGAGCTTGTGTTTGTTCCATCAAAAAGGTAGATATGTCGTTTCTATGGCTCTATGCGCCTCCATCTATAGCAGAAACGAGGGGACTTCAAAAAGTAAGTTACACATTACTGTAGTGTGTGGACAACGAGATCGTTAGAGCACATCATCACGGCAGGCCAAGTAACTTTCGCTGAATGCTATACTACACTTCACAGTGACACAGACACATAACACTGTTTTTCAACAGTTACCAAGCAACTGTAAACAACAGTCGAACGTTCTGCCAATTTTTCAGTTCTGCAACGACAGAACTCTGCTTCTTGATCACGAAGTCATTCGAGAACCAATGTATCAACATCTTCATCGTTGGGAATTCCCAGCCCCCTCAGATGTTCTATTAGCTTATTGATTGGCGACTCCATAGAGTGCTGTGTGGACAACGACCATATACGTGAAATTAGAGAAGTCGGCGTTGGCCGTAATATTGATGGTTTGTTGACAGCAAAATCGATTTTCAATCACATAGTGATCATCTTCAGTGCTGTGGTGTACAAATTAAACTCATAGGCACTGGTGTCAAGTTACTGTGGTCGTTTCATAAGCTTTGGTTACTGATAATACCTTGACACCAGTGCCTTTGAGTTTAATTTGTACACCACAACACTGAAGATGATCACTATGTGATTGAAAATCGATTTTGCTGTCAATAAACCATCAATATTACGGCCGACGCTGACCTTCTACCAGCTTCCCGAAAAGAAGAAAATCACCTGGTGCAAGATCTGGATTGTAAGGCCCGTCAGTATCACGCCGTCTCTTACGGCCTTTGTCAAACTGTTGGCATCATTTCACTACGGCTGGATGTGATATTGCACTTGGTCCATATACCGCCAGAAGTTCACGGCGAATATGTGTGAAATTTAGACACGTTGCCAAGAAGAATCTTACTGTCCTACGTACTTCCACTATGGAGCATTTGAAAATTCCTACACCATTTCAGTGTTACACTATGATCCATCTGTTATCCGTACCGTAGTAGAACTGTGCCTGCAGGAAACCCGGAACACTGTAAGTGGGGTGCTTCTGTGTTGGCAGCGCTGTGTAGCGCTTTGCATTGGATCTCTGACTGCTCCTTCTTTGTAAGAGACTCTGTGGCTGGTTGGACTCGTTGTTGGATGTTAATCGGGAGTACTGTTGGGCAGTTGGAAGTTAGTCACCAGCAGTGATGGAAGTGCTGTTGGGCAGTTGGAGGTGAACAGCCAGTAGTAATGGATGTTAAGTGTGAGAAGTTAGGATTGACGGAGTGTAGAGGTCTGAAGTGTTAGCGTATACTAACGATCTGGAAGTATCCGACTTGGAGGTTGAAAATTATTCATGATTAAGTATCTTTGTACTTGACGTCAATGACGATTTATATTCGTATTTGAACTGGATGTCACATTATTAAGGTAAAAATACATTATTTGGTTTGCAACAAAATCTTTCCTTTGCTAACCACATGCCTATTTATAGTTAGTGGCCTTAGTAGTTAGAATCTTTTATTTAGCTGGCAGTATTGACGCTCGCTGTATTGCAATAGTTCGCGTAATGAAGATTTTTGTGAGGTAAGTGCTTAATGAAATGTATAGGGTATTGTCAAGATTTCTTTTTAGTCAGGGCCATTCTTTTGAATTAGTTATTTGAAGTCAGGTAGTCACTTTTTTTTCAGCAGTCAGAATGCGTTGCTCTAGAATATTGTGGGTCAGTGTTGATATGATAAGGAAAAGTAAAGAGAAAGTAGGATCAGTACGTTCAGTTTTACTCAGCAGTTTCAGAATCAAATAACGTAGAAGTTTCATCTTCTCAGTCATTCAGCAATTTAAGTACAGGCACACTCATTTAAATAAAGAAGTTTCAACATGTACTCTCTTCTTACCATGTGGCGCTCCTATTCGCAATGTTGTGACCTTACAAGTGTAACCTACTTTCTGAGGTCCCCACATACACTCTAACACAAAATAAATAAATAAATAAATAAAATAAAACCGACCCTCCACGAAGAAATAATCTGAATGGGTTCAAATGGTTCAAATGGCTCTGAGCACTATGGGACTTAACATCTGAGGTCATCAGTACCCTAGAACTTAGAACTACGTAAACTTAACTAACCTAAGGACATCACACACATCCATGCCCGAGGAAGGATTCGAACCTGCGACCGTTGCGGTCGCCCGGTCCCAGACTGAAGCGCCTAGAACCGCTCGGCCACACCGGCCGGCTATCTGAATGGGACAGAAATCGACAGAAGCGATGTATATAAACAGATAAACAACTGATTACAATTTCAGAACAATTAGATGATTTATTCAAGAGAAAGAGCATCACAAATTGAGCAAGTCAACAACGTGTTGGTCCACCTCTGGCCCTTATGTAAGCAGTTATTCGGTTTGACATGGATGTCATACTGAGGGATACCGTGGCAAATTCTGTCCAACTGGTGCGTTAGATCGTCGAAATCCCAAGCTGGTTGCAGGGCCCTGCCAATACTGCTCCAAACGTTTTCGACTAGGGAAGGTCCGACGACCTTCCTTGCCAAGACAGAGTTTGGCAAGCACGAAACAAGCAGTAGGAACTTTTGCTGTGTGCAGGCGAGCATTATCTTGCTGAAATATAAGTCCAGTATGGCGGGTGACAGTCAGGTTGGGCCTGCCGGTGTGATTGAGCGGTTCTAGGCGCTTCAGTCTGCTACGGTCGCAGGTTCGAATCCTGCCTCGGGCATGGATGTGTGTGATGTCGTTAGGTTAGTTACGTTTAAGTAGTTGTAAATTCTAGGGGACTGATGACCTCAGATGTTAAGTTCCATAGTGCTCAGAGCCATTTGAACCATTTTTGAACAGTCAGGTTGGTAACCCACCAGTGTGTGGGGCGTCTCCAGACATATCTTTGCCAGTTATCGGTGCACATTTCGAAGCTGGACTAATCACTGAAGACAGTTCTACTCCACTCAGTCAGATTCCAAGTCGAAAGTGCCTGGCACCACTGGGATTGTTGGTGTATAGAGGTCAATGACGGCACAAGAAGCGCCGTGAGCTCAGTTCCCTTTCTTTGAACAGCCTATTAATAGTCCTTCTGGTCACTGAAGCAACATTTGCATGTCGGATCGATGATAATGACTAATATGGATCTATGAGTGACTCTCTGACAGCTTCTCAGTCCTCACGTTCTGGTATCCCTCTAGGTCGGCCACTTCCTTCTTGACACTGCGTTCGGCCATGGTTCACGCATTCCTGCCAACATCGTCGACTAGTGACATCGCTCCTACTGCAATATCGGGCGATTCGCCGATAACTCCAAAGGGGTCGTTTGAGCCCAACCACACGCCCTCTCTTAAATAATGACATCTTCGTATATTGTTCACGCTGCTGTATGCAATATTATTATCCAACTGAATTCACGGAATGATATTCGCGAAGATGTCATGCCCCGGTATCGACATGTCCGCTGTTTACTATCCTTGACAGGTGCGCCATGAATTGGCGCTGCAGCGTCATACAGTCAGGCATCGGCCACCAAAGTTTACAGTTTTGCGTTTTCCGTCGATATATGTATGAAAATTAGTTTGTGACCAGTTTCCATTCCTGCTTCGTTGTGCGTCCGATGTACTAACACTGTCTTCAATCTGTAGGAAAAAGACATGAGAACAATAACGAAAAATAGCAGTCGGTTTCATTATGAAGACCTGTTCAATATGTAGTGGAATTGAGCTACATCATGGCATAAAGCTGTACAACGAATTGCCCAGAGAGATTACAGGTATTACTAAAACAAACATAAAAATGTAATTTGAAGTATCTGTTAAGGGATACTTTTTGTATAGTGAAGGATTTTTTAATGAACACCCTGATTTCACAATAAACTTTCGCTCTCTACATGTATATATATATTTTCTTTTTTGAAAACTTTTCACATACTTCTGCAAAGGACAGTTTTAACATCTGATTCTCTTCATGAACTCAAAATTTAACTCATTATGGAAGAACGCTGACGCAGTTTTTCAGAGATGCAAATGGAAGTGGCGGTACACAAATGTAAATTCAACATCACTCTCAGCTTGCAGTGTGTGTAGTGTATGCAAAATGGCTCTGAGCACTAAGGGACTTAACATCTGAGGTCATCTAAGGGACTTAACATCTGAGGGACTTAACATCTAGGTTTAGAACTACTTAAACCTAACTAACCTAAAGACATCAGACACACCCATGCCCGAGGCAGGATTCGAACCTGCGACCGTAGCAGAAGCGCGGATCCAGACTGAAGTGCCTAGAACCGCTCGGCCACAACAGCCGGCGTAGTGTATGCAATGTCTGATATTGAGAGATGAATGGAAAGTGTAGCAGTGTGTCCTATGAAATAAGTTATTTGGAAGAATACATGAACAAAGTGGCACTGTAGACCAAGGATAAACTGAAGGAAACTGCGCTGTTGTTAACTTTCTGGGCTTGTATTCGCAGGGGTAGAGGCTCTAATCTCCGCCTGGCTTTCCAGATTTAGGTTTTCCGTCGTTTCCGTAAATTACTTCAGGCAAAATTCGAGATGGTTCCTACTACAAGGATGTGGCAAAGTACCTATCCCATCCTTGACAAATTAGGCAGGTAGTTTGTAAATGCTTATAGATATATGAGTTATGTTTTTGTTCTCAATCCGTAATAGAACAAACGTGTATAACAGATTACGATACCCTTAATGAAAATTAATGAGCAACTTCAATTCTATGAACATGGAATTAGTCAACAACTTGTTTCACTTGAACGAAAAAGGAGGAGAATGATTAAAACTGACACGAAATACTGGTGTAAAGAATTGTGCATTGCACGGAAACACAGAGTCTCATTGAGATGCATGAAGTACAAATTAACAAGCAACACGTCATTTGTAGATTAAGATATCGAGGTAAACATAATTTAGTATTCATGAGTAGAAAAGAAAATAAGGAACTGGGTACTTAGTTTTGACAAATCCGTCAAAAAGATTAGGGTGAGCACTCTTAGCAAACACTTTTACGTCACATTTTGTCACATAGTATTACGGTTATTTTCCATAGATTTAGCAGAAGACTAAGTAATTAGGTAACACCCACGCCTGGACAGAATTCTTCGCCGGCTGGAGAGGCCGAGCGGTTCTAGGCGCTACAGTCTGGAACCGCGCGACCGCTACGGTCGCAGGCTCGAATCCTGCCTCGGGCATGGATGTGTGTGATGTCCTTAGGTTAGTTAGGTTTAAGTAGTTCTAAGTTCTAGGGCACTGATGAACTCAGAAGTTAAGTCCCATAGTGCTCAGAGCTACTTGAACAGAATTCTTCAGCGCCGGCCGAAGTGGCCGTGCGGTTAGAGGCGCTGCAGTCTGGAACCGCAAGACCGCTACGGTCGCAGGTTCGAATCCTGCCTCGGGCATGGATGTTTGTGATGTCCTTAGGTTAGTTACGTTTAACTAGTTCTAAGTTCTAGGGGACTAATGACCTCAGCAGTTGAGTCCCATAGTGCTCAGAGCCATTTGAATTTAGAATTCTTCAGCGCTCCATACGTTGTGGTCCCTCGACCTCTTGGTATGCGTTGCGGGACTGCCTTTTGAGACTGGAAAGGCGCAGCCAACACCTAAGGTCGAATGTAATGCTTCCTACAACTTCCTCAATCAAATGATTAGTTAACCCATTTAATGAGAGCTACTTATTTTGGTGTTAAAAAGCTCTTTTATCAACAATTCTCTAACACACGGCTGTGCAGCGAGGCTGTCGGTTTCGCGGAGCCGAGCAAGGTAAACAGAATAACAGACGAGCGCAGCAGCATACACAACAGGCCGCAGCAGTCACTGCATTGCGAGGTGTCAGACGCAGCGGATGCTTGCACCAACTGTTTTTATTGCTGCGCTGAAGGATCTGTATCTTTTTGCCGATTGTGACAGTTATGCGAAATGTTCAGTGTACCACAAAATACGACGCGTGTTTTTTAGTACCGTTTTGAAATTAAAAAAAGACATGCTAAGATATCTCAATAATTTTATTTTTACATGAAAGCCTGTGCCTTAATCTACTTTTCTACATAATTTCAGTCTATATTGAGGCACTTGTCATAACATTGTATCCGGCCGGTGTGGCCGAGCGGTTCTAGGCGCTTCAGTCAGGAACCGCGCGACCGCTACGGTCGCAGGTTCGAATCCTGCCTCGGTCATGGATGTGTGTGATGTTCTTAGGTTAGTTAGGTTTAAGTAATTCTAAGTTCTAGGGGACTGATGACCTCAGATGTTAAGTCCCATAAATGCTCAGAGCCATTTAAACCATTTGAACCATAACATTGTATCAGTTTCTGAATACCCTCCTCATAGAAGTCTGCCGCCTGACTTGTTAACCACTGCATCACCACTGTTTTGACTTCGTCATCGTCTTGAGGACGCTGACCGCCCAGGTGTTTCTTCAAGCGCAGGAACAGATGCTAGTCACTGGGCGCAAGATCGGGGCTGTACGGAGGATGATATAGAGTTTCCCATCGAAAAGATATGATGAGATCTTTGGTCTGATTTGCCACAAGCGGGCGGGCATTGTCTTGCAGCAAAACGATGCTCTTGCTCAACTTTCAAGGACTGTTGCTTTGATTCTGCTGTGACGTAGGCCACCAATGTTTCATAGCCCGTAACAATTTGGCTTAAGAAATCATCACCGTCGTTGTGGTACCGCTCAAGGAAAGTCAATGCACTGTGTAAACGTTGGGTTTTGTGCACTTCCGTCAACATTTTCGGTATCCAACATGCGCACAGTTTTCGGTAATTCAAGTGCTCGGTCACAATGCCATACAAAACACTAAGAGAGACGTTAGGAAAGTCATCCCGTAAGGAGGAAATCGTAAAGCGTCTGTTTTCTCTCACCTTATTGTCGACTTCCTGCACTAAGCTTTCATTAACGACCGAATGACGCCCACTCCGTTGTTCATCATTCACATTTGTGCGGCCATCTTTAACTGCTCTCACCCACTTCCTTCCCATTCCATCACTCATAACGTTTTCTCCGTAAACTGCACAGATCTCACGATTAATATCGATCGCTTTTAGGCCATTATAACAGCCCGTACTTCACAGTCGGCGGGACTCACGATTATCGGAGGCATCTTAAACACTCAGTACACAACGTAAACTAGGAAGAATCAGACTGTAATGGCGTCAGTGCGTAGATTAAGGTACAGGCTTCCATGTAAAAATAAAATTATTGAGATATACACTCCTGGAAATTGAAATAAGAACACCGTGAATTCATTGTCCCAGGAAGGGGAAACTTTATTGACACATTCCTGGGGTCAGATACATCACATGATCACACTGACAGAACCACAGGCACATAGACACAGGCAACAGAGCATGCACAATGTCGGCACTAGTACAGTGTATATCCACCTTTCGCAGCAATGCAGGCTGCTATTCTCCCATGGAGACGATCGTAGAGATGCTGGATGTAGTCCTGTGGAACGGCTTGCCATGCCATTTCCACCTGGCGCCTCAGTTGGACCAGCGTTCGTGCTGGACGTGCAGACCGCGTGAGACGACGCTTCATCCAGTCCCAAACATGCTCAATGGGGGACAGATCCGGAGATCTTGCTGGCCAGGGTAGTTGACTTACACCTTCTAGAGCACGTTGGGTGGCACGGGATACATGCGGACGTGCATTGTCCTGTTGGAACAGCAAGTTCCCTTGCCGGTCTAGGAATGGTAGAACGATGGGTTCGATGACGGTTTGGATGTACCGTGCACTATTCAGTGTCCCCTCGACGATCACCAGTGGTGTACGGCCAGTGTAGGAGATCGCTCCCCACACCATGATGCCGGGTGTTGGCCCTGTGTGCCTCGGTCGTATGCAGTCCTGATTGTGGCGCTCACCTGCACGGCGCCAAACACGCATACGACCATCATTGGCACCAAGGCAGAAGCGACTCTCATCGCTGAAGACGACACGTCTCCATTCGTCCCTCCATTCACGCCTGTCGCGACACCACTGGAGGCGGGCTGCACGATGTTGGGGCGTGAGCGGAAGACGGCCTAACGGTGTGCGGAACCGTAGCCCAGCTTCATGGAGACGGTTGCGAATGGTCCTCGCCGATACCCCAGGAGCAACAGTGTCCCTAATTTGCTGGGAAGTGGCGGTGCGGTCCCCTACGGCACTGCCTAGGATCCTACGGTCTTGGCGTGCATCCGTGCGTCGCTGCGGTCCGGTCCCAGGTCGACGGGCACGTGCACCTTCCGCCGACCACTGGCGACAACATCGATGTACTGTGGAGACCTCACGCCCCACGTGTTGAGCAATTCGGCGGTACGTCCACCCGGCCTCCCGCATGCCCACTATACGCCCTCGCTCAAAGTCCGTCAACTGCACATACGGTTCACGTCCACGCTGTCGCGGCATGCTACCAGTGTTAAAGACTGCGATGGAGCTCCGTATGCCACGGCAAACTGGCTGACACTGACGGCGGCGGTGCACAAATGCTGCGCAGCTAGCGCCATTCGACGGCCAACACCGCGGTTCCTGGTGTGTCCGCTGTGCCGTGCGTGTGATCATTGCTTGTACAGCCCTCTCACAGTGTCCGGAGCAAGTATAGTGGGTCTGACACACCGGTGTCAATGTGTTCTTTTTTCCATTTCCAGGAGTGTATTAGCACGTCTTTTTTTAATTTCAAAACGGTACTTACTTTGAAAAAAAACGTCTCGTATTAAACCGTATCAAGAAGTTGAATTTGGAGCGGCATTATGCCATAACATCACGCGGCAAGTACGACAAATACATACAAGGCAGTAATCCTTGACCTAAACGCCAGCCTGTCGGATGAAGAAAGTTACAGTGATACTTAAATTAGCCGACAACAGCATGGAATATATCCATTTTCTCTTTAACAACAGTAGTGGTTTTAGTTTGATGTTCTTTAGTAACTCAATACGATATTGCAGTGCCCGTGCAGTTAAGAAGAACGATGCGATGTTCTGTCCGAAGAAATGTGAACTGTGGCGACTTCAGGGAATGACGACAATGAAATACATGTTTGCGTAATCGAAGAAACATTGCATCGTTGTTCTTAACATCGCAGGCATTGCAATATCATATTTGTCCGCTGTTACTAGGCAGTGACTTGCAATTAAAATGTCTTCCCCGGTGTGAGAATTACATACTGTGTGTACGAGTAGAGGTTGGGACGCAGGAAAAATGGCATATGTAAGTTTGGGTCTAGCCGTACGTCGTACACAGATAGCCGAAGCGGTTTAGGGATCGCTCGCGTAAAGCTGGAAATCCGCGTTAGTATACAGGTCCGGCACAAATTTTCATTGTCGTCATTCCCCTATATGGCTGATAGTTGTTCGTATTCGCAATTGGGAATACATTTGTACTTCAGTAATTCATACGTTTTGTAAAACAATAACCCATTGTTTTCAGGCTACAGATCATCCAGGAACAGACTGCTGAGATAATCAGCTATAAAACGTTTCATAATATAGCTGTAGATTTGCACCCATATCCTGAAAAACAGCCTAATAATAGTGGCGGGAGGATTGTCCCCACAACTGGTTCCGCTACAGCAGTTGGTATCACGTTCTCTAACGACTGTAATGAACCAACTGAAGATTTATCGGATGTGCGGGTGCAACTAACGATGAGTACATGAAAGATTGTGTTGCATTTTCTTTTTCCATGGATGAGTTGTTGGCCTTTTCGGACACGGCATTACAAGTAATTTTTATTACGACAGCGAATGAAACGCTAGACGTGCGCGGCTCGCTCTTCTCATTCGTAGTTAAATTTATTTGGTCATTTTTTTATTTGCTACTGGTTCCTTTGCGTGTAATCCGTTTATAAGTGCGTTCCCTGTAATCGTCGCCGGCCGGGGTGGCCGAGCGGTTCTAGGAGCTACAGTCTGGAACCGCGCGACCGCTACGGTCGCAGGTTCGAATCCTTCCTCGGGCATGGATGTGTGTGATGCCCTTAGGTTAGTTAGGTTTAAGTAGTTCTAAGTTCTAGGGGACTGATGACCACAGAAGTTAAGTCCCATAGTGCTCAGAGCCATTTGAACTTTTTTTTTGTAATCGTCTTCTTCATTAAATGTTGATCTTGATTGATCAGTATTTATGATTTTTTAAATTATGTTTCCATACTTCGATCTGGTCACCACGTAGTTATCTGGCTTGGTGATCTAGCGTGAAACCACATGTCTGGAAACCGAAAGGCCGGGGATGCAATCCCGGTCGGACCAGTGTGACTTTTACCTAGCCTTCGCCTGTGAATTTGTGAAGACGCCACGAACGACATGTGCTTCGGATTCTACATTAAACTGTGGGTCCCCTTTCCCCAAGAGGATTACTTGGTTGTAGATTAGGGACACGCAAGTTCCCAAGATGGCGCCAGGTCGAAAGACCTGCACCAAGTCGCTGAGCCACGCAAAATTATTATTACTACATATGCCTGTTTATTACGCATTGAATTACAACTGCTGTCTTTAACGTACCACCCCGATATCGCCGACAGAATGAGGTTGGTCCAATTCTGAGCCGTGTGATGCATTCGGAGACACTCCTGTCGCTTGGGCCTGTTGCAGATCGTAGGTATTCGTTATTGAGTAACGAATAATCCGAGACTCGAAGTACCTAATCAGTATTTAACAAAAGATCTGGTTACTCATAGGTCGTCTTTCTGCAGTCAAACTCGTGCGCGAGTGGTTCGTAGTCCAACATTTCGTCTCAGCAGGCCGAACGGGTACGGGCTGAGTTGTGAATCTACCGTAGGCTACCGTCGACTATCATAAGTAAACATGGACAACGGTAGCTTACCTAGCAGCCTCGGTCAGTTAAGATCGTTACCGCGTTACCTGTATGTTAGGTGTGTTGCACACCTATCGTTTGTTACCTCATTTTGATCGCTTTGTTTGCGTATGCGATCAGTGTCTTACTATAATCTTCTAGAAACCGGAAGCGGTGAACCATTTTGAAACTGATTGAGGATATTTAAACGGCCGCATAACTTGTCTGTTACTTAAACAGTATTTATAGCAAAATTCAAATTGCCAATATTTAATTGTTGATTTGCAACGCGAAACAGAGGAATATTGCAGCAAAAATGAAAAACAATACAGATTTATTGCGTACCGCAAAATAACGCAATTTCCTAAAAGAAAAGGTAAAATAAAAGAAAACGCAGAACAAAAACATACCACCCATCGCTTCAGTACTTCGTCGAGCTTGCATAAAACATGTTTCTGTTACTGCTAAACAACTTTCGCACTTATCAGTTACAGCAGGAAACTCTTCCTTTTAATCATGATGCAGGTGTTCTATTCAATACAGAATAACAACAATAATTATATAGATTTTTGGTGGTTCTTGGATGTAAACTGTACTTACACCAAAATTTATTGCTTTGGTTACCTAAAAACGTGTAAGTTACGCGAGGAGCTTTCCTTTTTTTTTTTTTACTTATAAAGGACAATTTATATTTTGTAAGAATAGTACAATGGACCAACACTGAACGACGTGTGGAGCTAATTATGTGCAAAACGAACAAACAAAAAGCAGTTTCTTTCTCATATATTCATTTACGTTTCTTTCTCTACCAATGCAACCAATATTACCGGTAAACCTATCATTTACTACGTCATTTACGTACTGTACCAATACTACTGAACCGAAATTTTGAACGTTTTGTTACTCGCAGGTCGTGTTATTGCAGTCAAATTAGTGCCCGATTCGTTCGTATTCCAACGGTACGTCTGAGCAGGCCGAAGATCTTGAACTCCATAAGGATGCGTTTAGAAGGCTGGAACTGACAAAAATACCAAGGCAGTGAAGGACTTTGCGATGTCGCTGTTCGGGACTGCTCTTCTGTCCACGTAATTTACCCTGGAAGCAACACACATCAAGGATTTACTGAATGATTAATTTGGGTCTGGGAAATGATGATGAGGAACCTCAGGCTGCAGAAGAAGAAAATGTGCGTGCTGGACTGCCACCAGTTGAAGGTGACAGTGAAGGTGCTAAATTGTGCTACTGCTAAAGACTGAATATGATTCCTCATTCTTTGAATGCTGTAATCTATGACTGCAATTTTCTGTCACCTTATTTATGTCATTTCATTGTAGCCATTTTTGTTACTGTTTTTGTGGGAAAAAAAGGGCAACGAGTTACGACACGGCGCACGCCGTTCTTGCTGACTCAAACGACGTCGGTAGCAGCACAGAGTAAAGAATATGTAATTCATTTCGTTACCGTTGATACGTTATTTTAGTCACACGTATTCGCTCTCGCTGTGGGAGCGCCTGGCCACCAAACAGAAGGCACAATACAGGTTAGTGTATGCATTTCATTTGGCAAATAATTGTTCGGAACTCGAATCTCGTTTCTTCTCTTCGTTCGGTGGGCCTAAATATGTGGAGTACTGATACAGAAATCGTAATACGGTTTTATTAAATTAGAAGTTTTAAAGTACATATCTGATTCAAACAATAATATACTAGAATGTATAAACAATGAGGGATCTTGGATGAAAATAGTGAATATTTATGCCACAGATATGGACGTTATATTGGGTGGTGACATCGAAGCGTTTGCTCACTAATAGTAATTAATAGGTAAATCTTTGTTTCTGAAGGAAAAAAATTATAACCAATAGACTTTGAAAGACAATTGTCAGCTGTTGATGTGGGTGAGTCAGCGCATTAGTATCATGTTTGTGTATGGAATTTATTTTATGTTGAACATAAGTTCTAATGAATTTCACGACAATGAGATGCATGTATGGGGTGCAATATTACTTACAATTCTGCTGGAAAAGATGATATAATGTTATAAAGCAGAATATCCTAAGATGACACACAATCTTGCCGAAACCACTTATCTAATTCTAACAAATGCTTTATTACCGATCTTGGCGTTTGAAATTTTCTTCAGAGTCCACACCACTGTAACTTGTCCTCGATAAACTGGATCCTGGTACTGTGACGGAATTGACGGCAAAGCTGATTCCATGTAGGTACTGTATGTATTGTGTTGTATGTTAACCGAGGACCCAGAAACGACGGAGAGGCTCCGTCCCCGCCGCAGCAGCAGTGGTCCACAACCCCACGACGACTACGGCAGTCCACTTCACCGCTCCGCCGCCCCACACCGAACCCAGGGTTATTGTGCGGTTCGGCCCCAGGTGGAGCCCCCAGGGAACGTCTCACAGCAGACGAGTGTAACCCCTGTGTTTGCGTGGTAGAGTAATGGTTGTGGTTCAAATGGCTCCGAGCACTATGGGACTTAACATCTATGGTCATCAGTCCCCTAGAACTACTTAAACCTAACTAACCTAAGGACATCACACAACACCCAGTCATCACGAGGCAGAGAAAATCTCTGACCCCGCCGGGAATCGAACCCGGGAACCCGGGCGTGGGAAGCGAGAACGCTACCGCACGACCACGAGCTGCGGACAGTAATGGTTGTGTACGCGTACGTAGAGAACTTGTTTGCGCAGCAATCGCCGACATAGCGTAACTGAGGCGGAATAAGGGAAACCAGCCCGCATTCGCCGAGGCTGATGGAAAACCGCCTAAAAACCATCCACAGACTGGCCGGTTCACCGGACCTCAACACAAATCCGCCGGGGACCAGGCGCTCCTTCCCTCCCGGAAAGCCGTGCGTTAGACCGCACGGCCAACTGGGCGGGCTTCCCAGATAGGTAGTATTGGGAACAGACCTGGGAATGTTGCTGGCCGCGTGAGTACACCACGCATACAGTTCGAAGGGACACAAGCCATGTATTGACGAGCTCTGACCTGTTGAAAAACGGCACCACGATACTATCGGATGAGAATTTCCACAAGAGGACCCAGGATATCCGTGGCGTACTGTTGTGCCGTCGGAGTGCCCTCTAACACTATCAGACGTGGACCGAAGTCATACCCGGTGGCTCCCCACAGTATGACGCCAGGATTAACACCGCTGTGCCCCTCCAAAACATAAGATTGGGACTCCCCAAGTCGCCGCCATACTCGCTGACGATAGTCATCCAGGACAGTGCAGACCTGCGATTCGCTGCTGAGCTCAATGCGACTCCGTTAATTAGCAGCCCATGCTTCCGGTCACGGCACCGCTCAAAATGCAACCATATGTGAAGTGGTGTTAACGGCAGCCTAAGCATGAGATGGTACTGTCCTAGTCTGCCTGATGGTAGTCTCTGACCATTGGCGAAGGATGACACAGAATGTTCCGTTCTCGGAGGGTAGGGGCTGATGTGGAGGGGATACGATGTTCTTGGTGCACAATACGGTGATGGTGTCTTGTGATTACCAGACCTGGTCTCGCGGATCCTTGACAACGAGCATGGCTGCCCTCACGTTCCCATGCTGTCCAACATGGGGCCGCTCTCACTTCCTAATGCCCCTCAAATTCGAATATTTCACGATTTGACAAGCCGATTGAATGGAGACCCACAACGAGGTTCCTTTCAAGCTCTGTCAGGTGCAGATAACGCTGCCTCACTTGATTACGCGGCATCTCCGTGTGCTTCACAGTGACCACTCAATATCCGGCATCCGGCCCTGTTCACGCCCCCCCCCCCCCCCCCGTTCCCCACATACACCATCGGGCTTGGAAACAACACTAAAAACGAGCAACAGTAATGGTCTGTGGTGGCCATCCTACTTGTCCGAGGGAATTGTAACTCTTTAACATTCACTTACACGCCGAGCGTGTGTACGTGTACGAAGTTACACTGACATCCGACGACATTTTCTGTGTGCTTCACGTTTTGTCATATTCTAAAGAATATTACATAGAAGGGTGAAGCTGTACTCTAAACACTGGGAGAGCTGAAACAAGCGATAAGTAACACAAAAAAAGTGAACGAGTCCCAGGCCATTGGTTCAGTGGTGTACCATTTACCCACTAAGCCACAACGCAACACTAAGCACATCGACTGCATTGTGCGTTTAAACTGTAGTGATTATCGACTGCATTGTGCAATCCGCAAGGTGTCGTAATAAAAAGTTTTTTATATCTACGTTTTATTTTGAGACGCTTAAAGTAGTAAATGAGTTTTACTATTTGGGGAGCAAAATAACTCACGATCGTCGAAGTAGAGAGGATATAAAGTGTAGACTGGCAATGACAAGGAAAGCGTTTCTGAAGAAGATAAATTTGTTAACATCGAGTTTGGATTTATGTGTCAGGAAGTCGTTTCTGAAAGTATTTGTATGGAGTGTACTCATGTATGGAAGTGAAACGTGGACGATAAATAGTTTAGACAAGAAGAGAATAGAAGCTTTCGAAATGTGGTGCTACAGAAGAATGCTGAAGATTTGATGGGTAGATCACATAACTAATGAGGAGGTATTGAACAGAATTGGGGAGTAGAGAAATTTGTGGCGCAACTTGACTAGAAGAAGGGATCGGTTGGTAGGACATATTCTGAGACATCAAAAAAAGAAAAATGGTTCAAATGGCTCTGAGCACTATGGGACTCAACTGCTCAGGTCATAAGTCCCCTAGAACTTAGAACTACTTAAACCTAACCTAACCTAAGGACAACACACACATCCATGCCCGAGGCAGGATTCGAACCTGCGACCGTAGCGGTCGCGCGGTTCCAGACTGTAGCGCCAGAACCGCTCGGCCACCAGCGGCCGGCCTGAGGCATCAAGGGATCACCAATTTAGTATTGGAGGGTAGCGTGGAGGGTGAAAATCGTAGAGGGAGACCAAGAGATGAATACACTAAACAGATTCAGAAGGATGTAGGCTGCAGTAGGTACTGGGAGATGAAGAAGCTTGCACAGGATAGAGTAGCATGGAGAGCGGCATCAAACCAGTCTCTAGACTGAAGACCACAACAACATTTTATTTTAATACATCGTATAAAGAACGACGCATTTTCGATAGATATTTAATGCGCCACCGACTGCAAACAGCATTTTTCTTTGCTGCGCAAAGGGTTTTATTACAAGAAACATCAGTTACCGCACGTAACCACAATAATGCGATAACCTCCTTACCGAACTGCGAGGACTTCTCGTAATGTACGTGCGAATTATGAATATAGTTTCTGGGATCCTCACTGTCGGTCGCCTATGCCTCTGCACATTCTGAACGCATGCTGCAGCCCTCCATTTCTTGTACGTATCTTGATCAGTGCTTGCTGGTCGTGGATAGTTTTTCTACCAAGATACTTCCCTTGAAACATTTCCTTACAGTCCTTGATGGAACCTGTCTTTATGTAATACTCCGCAATATGTATTCGCTGTTCTAATGAAGCTGCCCCATTTCTGTAACATCTCAAGAACACGAGCTTTTTACAGTAACTGACTCACGAGCACACAGTTGCATTCAACTTTCCCATAAAATGCAGAGTAGTGAACTTTGAAACGTCCCCTTAGAAAAATTTATGAATTACTTTGCTGATAAACCTCTTACATTATTTGATTTTCAAACAGCTGAGCAGAACTGAACGTACTCAGATATTTCTCTCTTTACTTATTCTGATAAACACTAAACTGACACACAAAATTTTTAGCGCAACGCAGTCTGACTTTCAATAATCTCTACAAAAGAATGGTCCTGACTAACAATAACCTATACCTTTCATGAATCACATACTTCACAAAAAATCTTCGTTACTCGAACTACTGCAATACAGCGAGAGCCAATACTGCCAGCTAAAGAAAAGATTCTAACTACTGAAGGCACTAACTACTGATAGGCATAGTTAGCAAATGAAAGATTTTGATGGAGAACAAACAATGTATTTACCTTAATAATTCATCGTATATATATCAGTTCATGATATACAGTACCACAAATTTACTCTCTCTGACGGACACACGTCCAGATCATCCGCTCTCAAAACTGCGCCATCTCTCTCCCCACATCCACCACTGCTGGCGGTGCACCTCCAACTGCCCAACGCTACGCGCTGTTAACAGCCAACTGCTCAACACTACAATAGCAAATTCCAACAATGCAAACCAGCCACAGACTGCACACAGAACAGTCAGTGATTTTCATACAGAACGCTAGTTGACGTTACCAACATAAAAACCTAAACAGCCTACTTACAACTTTCGAGACAGTGTCCTCTCTTCACAAGCAATTCGACTAGAGATGGTTAACCGGTAATTTGCGCGTACTGGCTTTATGTGGGCCACCCTGTATGTGATTGCTAAATATGGAGGTGTTACATGAGCATACTCGCGACATGGCGACGTGTCTTCGGCAGAGAGTAAATACAGATTTGAGTCAGTGAGCGCCGCAAGGGCAGGCAGCGTGTGGTGGCGCTGCTGCGGTATTTATGTGAGCAATTTCCGACTGCGCTGGCTCGGCGCAGCGGGCTCGGGGCAGCGCCTTATCTGGCGACGGCAGAGCCGCGGACCGACTTATCCGCGCTGCGCCGGGGTCAGCCGGCAGCCGCCAGGAAATTGTCGCCGCAGATACGCATCTGCACGCCGCGCAGCCGAGTTTCTCCATTTCCTGCGGCGTCGCCGTCCCGCCATCCGGCGCCGGAAACACCGCCAGATAAGGCCGCGCACTCAGCGCTGATTGGCCCGCGCTGTCCGGCCTTAGCTGCCCCTCGCTCCAGGCCGGTCCTCAGGCCGCATCTGAATAACGCGCCACCGCTGCCACTGCCCCCTTTTCTTCGGCTGCCTCCACCTCTCCCCCCTCCCCAAACCCTACCTGGCTCCTCTTCGCAGCGCGCCGTGCTGCGTCTCTCGGGGGTTCCCCCTCCCCCGCCGCACGGGTCAGCCCTTACCTCACTCGCTTCCTCGTTCCTGATGGTCTCGTGTCCGCCCCGTCGCTAAATACGTTCCCAATTATAGGTGAATGGCCCCGTGAGACGGGCTCAAATAGGTAATCAAGCGGCCGAGTGGGCCGACGTTGGCTCCTTTCAATGGGCGCGCGGCTACAGGGCCAGACACCGGCGCGCCGCAGGGTCGCTGTTAGCGTGGCCCCCCCTAAGCGCGGGCAACGAGGACCTGGACTCTGCGTGGGTGCGGGCATTTCTACCCGGTAAAAGTAAAATAAAAATCGTGACTTAGGAAACACACCTCAAACGGTTGCGGTGGTAAAAGATGTACACCTTAAGAGAAAAACAAGGAAGCACCACGAAGGAATTATCCGAATGGATTGGAAATCGGTAGATGTGATGTACATGTACATAAAAACAAATGATAACAGGAAACTGGTAGAGCACTTGCCCGCGAAAGGCAAAGGTCCCGAGTTCGAGTCTCGGTCCGACATACAGTTTTAATCTGCCAGGAAGTTTCGTATCAAAAAATAGCTCTAAGCACTATGGGACTTAATATCTGAGGTCGTCATTCCCCTAGAACTTAGAACTACTTAAACCTAACTAACCTAAGAACATCACACACATCCATGCCCGAGGCAGGATTCGAACCTGCGACCGTAGCAGTCACGCGGTTCCGGACTGAAGCGCCTAGAACCGCTCGGCCACGGCGGCCGGCAGTTTCATATCAGCGCACACTCCGCTGCAGAGTGAAAATCTTATTCTGCGAACATCCCCCAGGCTGTGGCTAAGCCATGTCTCCGCAATATCCTTTCTTCCAGGAGTTCTAGTTCTGCAAGGTTCGCAGGAGAGCTTCTGTGAAGTTTGGAAAGTAGGAGACGAGGTACTGGCGGAAAAAAAGCTATGAGGACGGAGCGTGAGTCGTGCATGGGTAGCTCAGACGGTAGAGCACTTGCTCGCTAAAGGCAAAGGTCCCGAGTTCCAGTCTCGGTCCGGCACGCAGTTTTAATCTCCCACTAAGTTTCATATCAGCGCACACTCCGCTGCAAAGTGAAAATCTGATTCTGCAAATGATGACAGATTCAGAAAAATGGTTGATCTGTTCAAGAGGAAGAGTTTCACGAATTGAGCAAGTCAGCAACACGTTGGTCCACCTGTGGTCTTAAGCAAGCAGTTATTTGCCTCGGCATTGATTGGTAGAGTTGTTGGATGTCCTCCAGAGAGATGTCGTGCCAAAATCTGCGCAATTGGCGCGTTAGATCGCAAAGTCCTGGGCTGGTTGGAGGACTCTGCCCGTAATGATCGAAACGTTCCCAGCTGGAGAGAGATCCGGCGACCTCACTAGCCAAAAAGGGTTTGGCAAGCACATAGACGAGCAGTAGAAGCTCTCGCTGAGTGCGGGCAGGCGTTATCTTGCTGAAATGTAATTCCTGGATGGTTTGCCATGAAGGACAACAAAACAGGGAGTAGATTATCGCTGGGCTGTAAGGGCGCCGCGGATGACAACCAAAGAGGTTGTGCTATGATATGAAATGGCACCCCAGATCATCACTCCTGGCTGTAGGGCCGTATGGCGGACGACAATCAGGTTCGCATCCAACTGCTGTCCGGGGCGTCTCCAGACATGTCTCCGCTGGACACTGGGGCTAAATTTGAAGAGGAACTCATCGCTGAAGGCGCTTCTACTCGCCGGCCGCGGTGGCCGAGCGGTTCTACCCGCTTCAGTCCGGAACCGCGCGACTGCTACGGCCGCAAGTTCGAATCCTGTCTCAGGCATGGATGTGTGTGATGTCCTTAGGTTTGTCATGTTTAAGTAGTTCTAATTTCTAGGGGACTGATGACCTCAGATATTAAGTCCCAAAGTGCTTAGAGCCATTTGAACCAACATTTTTACTCTAGTCAATGAGGTTCCAGGCCGAATGTGCCCAACACCGGTGGAAACGGTCTAGTTGGTGTATAGAGGCCGACGGGTGCCGTGAGCTAAGCCCCCTTTCTGTTATGCGCCTATTAAAGCTCCTTGTGGTCACTGAAGCACCATCTCCACGTCGGATCGGTATAATGATGAACCCTGGGTTCGGTGTGGGGCGGCGGAGGGGTGAAGCGGACTGCGGTAGTCGTCGTGGGGTTGTGGACCACTGCGGCTGCGGCGGGGACGGAGCCTCTCCGTCGTTTCTAGGTCCCCAGTTAACATACAACATAAGTTAGTTAGGTTTAAGTAGTTCTAAGTCTAGAGGATTGATGACCTCAGATGTTAAGTCCCATAGTGCTTGGAGCCATTTGAACCACTTTTTAACATTAGACACAGATTTGAAAGTTCAGTTGAACAGAGTAGATACGATATCGAAGTTTCTCGCGACGACATCCCTGTATAAAACGTCGTCGTTTTACTGGTCACAGCAGATGTGGCTAAAATTCATACTTTTGGCGAAATCCTCTATCTTCTTCGTCAGAAACAACTGACTATATCGTGGCCGCTGTTGTGACATTTATAGACCATAGACAGCTCGTGATTGGCCGGCATATGCCATAATTACGTTATGATCTCAGGCATTGTACCCATGTCTGCATCGGTGCTGACAGTGTTCTCGTGGTAGCGTAACCAGTTCAGCGCTCTTCTCTCTGTCTTCATAGCATCGACAGCTCGCTCCCACGCCCTGCTACCAAAGAGACCACACGTCAGTGAGGTCATTGTAATTTTTTGTATCTATGGTACATGAAGTTCACAACTGGATATCAATCTACCACAGCAAAAATATCTCAAAAATCGACAGCGAAATTTTCCTAGAATCAGTAATACCTTAAGTAAAGTTCTTTTTCGTTTCGAGAGATAGTGTGGATCCCTGGTAGAAAGCCCGCTTCTCATGTAGCGGTCCTGGGTGACGCAAATTTTTGAACGAAGGTGCATCCTCTACGAGCATTTCCGCGAAGAGTAAAATACAGAAAGATGGGAAAAAAATCAGTACTGCTCAAGACTAGAAATCGCTGGAACACTGATTAAAATCTCGTTTCGGTCACTTTTTTTTCATTTCTTTGCCGTTCTGTTAGAATATCTGCGTCTTTTGAACATAGAATTCATCAAACATATGCTTACTAGCTGACAAACCCTGCACTGGCCAGGTATTCATTTTGCAATGTTTCTGTTACAAACATAAACAAAACTGAAGTGTGTTTGTAGCGCAATATCAAAAAAATCTCATTTCTGTGTATTCGTGAAAACATCTTTGAAAATGTGAAATGGTCGTACAGACAAACATGCATAATGTACAGATGTAGAAGTATAGCTACTTCGCGCGTCTACTACGTGATTTTGTGAACGTCTCTGTGGCAACGTCTCTTCATAGCCTCGCGGTTGAAAGCCATCAAAAGCGCTGCCAGGTGTCAGGGATATCCTTAAGTTGATTCGACTGAAGGAGTGTCTTAGTAGCAAAGAATAAATATATTAAAACTTCAGCCGGCCGGGGTGGCCGTGCGGTTCTAGGCGCTACAGTCTAGAACCGCGCTACCGCTACGGTCGCAGGTTCGAATCCTGCCTCGGGCGTGGATGTGTGTGATGTCCTTAGGTTAGTTAGGTTTAAGTAGTTCTAAGTTCTAGGTGACAGATGGCCTCAGAATAAGTCCCATAGTGCTCAGAGCCATTTCAACCATTATATTAAAAATTTGTGCATGAGGCGGCGTTTTTCACACATCCCAAAGTTCATGACAGCGTACCCTCTGATCTATGATAGCCAGGTGGTTCTTATCCCGACAGCGATTGTTTCCTGATAGTTGGGGATATCTGTATCAAGTTAGGTTCAAATCAGTCCAGTGATTTTGGAGAATATGTAGAAGAAACACACACACACACACACACACACACACACACACACACACACACACACACACACACACACACACCGCTTTTATAATATATATGGATTAACACGTATCTAATGGACCTTTTACGAAAAACAATGCGCGTCTTCTTATTTTTGATTACATACTGTACACAAAAATCTACTTTTCATTGCAAATATATACTCTTAATTACTGGTCTTTTATAAAAGGTTGTTAATACAGATTGTTTAAATTATAAAAGCCAAAACAAGTTAATTTTTTTGGCTTTATGAAGTTTACGCTTCTCGAAATACTAATGGAACATGCATCATTATTTAAAAGGTTCCTACAGCTGGGGATCGAAGTCAGGCCACCCACGAGACAGGTACGCACTCTACCACAGAGCCCGTCGAAAAAACGATCTAGCTTTAGGATAGTAAGCGGATTCGGAACACTTCAACGCCAATTTTCTCGGAAAGTTTTGAGATCTACGAGGGTTATTCCAAAAGTAAGGTCCGATTGATTGCCAAATTGAAACCACAGTGAACATCAGAAATGTTTTACTTGTAACAATTAGCTACACCTTTCAGCTAGTTCTCTACGTAGTCGCCGTTCTGACTTAGACTTTTGTCATAGCGTTGTACCAACTTTTCAATAGCCTCATCATAGAAGGCAGCCGCCAGTGCTTTCCGCCAATTCTCCACGCTGGCCTACCCCTCGTTGTCTGTGTCAAAATGTTGTCGTCAAAGACAGCGGTTCATGTGACCAGAGATGAAACTCAGGGGGAGACAATTGCGGACTGTATTGTGGGTAATCTAACATTTCCATTTGAAAACGATGCGGGAGCATCTTCATTGCCCCTGCAGAATGCGGCTGAGAATTGTCGTGAAGACGAAACAGCACGACAGTTATGTAATGTTGGCTGCATAGCTTCAGGCGAAATTTCTCACCAGGCCCTCGTACTTGGCGGCAGACACTATTTTCTAGACATCTTTACGCACTCAGTGCGAGCTCAGAAGTGAGAAGAGCGACGTGATGCTAACTGGGGTTATACTAGAGACACTACCCAACACATCTGTGCAAAGCTTTATCGGATTTTCATAGTCGTTTCCATTTCGCGACCGATCGGACCTTACTTTTGGAATAACCCTCGTATATCAAACCACCTTTGGTAACTGATATTTGAGTTCCGAACTTCACACACCATAAATATACAAAAATTCGATTCCCACTCGATCTCCTTAGATAAAGCCTCTGTTCGATTGCAGTTCTTCGTGCACATTCTAAATTTTACTGCTTATTTAATAACAGATTCCCAGTATGTACAATAGTCAGTCAGAAAGAAATACTTTTTTATTTTTCTGTTACAAGGAAAGTAAATACCATATACATAGGATAACGGCTAGGAAACTCTACGTCTCATCTACATCTACGTGATTACTCTGCTATTCACAGTTAAGTGTCTGGCAGAGGGTTCAATGAACCACCTTCAAGCTGTGTCTACCGTTCCACTCTCGAACGGTGCGCGGGAAGAACGAGCACTTAAATTTTTCTGTGTGAGCCGTGGTTTCTCTTATTTTATCGTGATGATAATTTCTCCCTATGTAGATAGGTACCAACAGAATGTTTTCCCAATCGGAGGAGAAAACTCGTGATTGAAATTTTATGAGAATATCCCGTCGCATCGAAAAACGCCTTTGATTTAATGATTGTCACTCCAATTCTCGTATCATGTGTGTGGCACTATCTCCCCTATTTCGCGATAATACAAAACAGGCCGCCCTTCTTTGAACTTTTTCGATGTCATCCATCAGTCCCACCTGATGTGGATCCCACACCGCACAGCAATACTCCAGAACAGGGTGGACGCGTGTGTTGTAGGCAGTCTCCTGTGTGCAGTGGACTCCTGACCCATTAAGCGGAACCCGTAAACCCACCACCCGATGAAGCAAGTCAAGGAATATGCAGCCTACACGGTTACAGAACCGCCTGAGCCTCTGATTCAGACCATCCACTCGGCTCTGCACCAAAAGACCACAGTCAGTTCTGTCGACGATGCTGCAGATGGTGAGCTCCGCCCTAATCTCGCAAGGAAGACTGGCAGTCTTTACCATTTACGCTAGCTAATTCGTCACTTTTCAGTGTAGTCGCCATCTTGGTCCACTATTTTTTTCCTCCTTGAGGCAAGCACATGAATAACTGAGCGGCAAAAATCATGATCCTGCTTCCACAGCCGCTGGTGCACACAATTTTTCAAGGTCTTCGCATCTTCAAAGTTATACCCTCAATGAGCTTCGTTGAGGAGTAGGACAGTTTGGATGCCATTATTTTCCTCTTCTTTTTATTCTTGTCGGCCAAAATTTCAGCACATATCTTGGAGTAGCCCTGTTTGTTAACAATGGCCGTCAAACTGCATTTACCGTCGGACAACTGGCGACACAATTCATCTGTTGCTATTCGGCGGTCGCCACCGTAGCCGATGGCGCGCTGCCCCACGTTGCATCAGCCAGCTGTGTTGGATCTTTAGTTTCTCTACCTATGAACTCATCATCTAACGGTGCTGACGTCCACAGTAGCATCTTCGTACACCAGCCCCAGCCATTCATAAAAGTGATTCAGCGTTTCTGCCTCTGCAGTAAGGAAATCAGTCACAGAACGCTTTCTTTTACGTACTCCAAGGCCAGGCGTTTTCTAAATTTGTACGCTGTTTACACATTCCCTACATATTTAGGCTACGTTTTAAGGTTCACTACATGCCACTGGTTTGCTGTCATAGAGAATGATATTTTTGTAAACAGTCCTTGCACTACTGCTCTAGTTATGTAATCGAATTTTTTGACCATAGGATTGTCTGAACATGGTACTGTGTAGCGAAACCCGTAGCCAGTCGGCGCAATACGTAAATTGCGACTATAGACGAAAAAATATACTTCTTCAGTTACTCACCGCTGTCATTTTTTGATGTATGACACTGTTATTGGAGTGGGCTGTAGAAGAAAGTTTGCGAAAGTGTGCCAAATTCATGATTACTACATTACCAACTTAGTGAGAAAGAAAAAAAGGTAGGCGGCATTACTTGTTAACTGGCCCTCGTAGGAGAGTGGAACAATATTTTACTCTCCTGAAACATTATTCTGTTTTTATTTCTGAGACTGTGTTTATTAACTTCTGGTTTCTCAAGTTCTCAATTTTCAATGTGCCATTATTCTTCTGCATAGCGGTCGGTAACGGTATGCACTGACTGACCAATGTAGCTGCACTCACAAAGAATCTTATAAATTCCAGGGAACCTGACTGATAATGTCTTAACAGACGCAGGATCACCTGTACTTTCACAGGTGGTCAAATAAAAGGGTTCACGCCTCTTCTTCCCAGAACTCTACCTTGTTTGCTAGATGTAGCACCGCAGAAAGGAATAAGCACGATTCTTAGATCGTCAAGTGGTTGTTCAACATTTTCACGTTTTCGTTTCTTGGAGAGCGCTAAGTTGAAACCCCTAACCAGCCATTCTTCCGGAACACGTACTTCAGATGATTAAACTCGGAATCCCGGTGTTCCTTCTCACAAATGCGAGAGCACTGGTACTGCCAGTGTAGACATGGACATAATGTCTGATATCATAACGTAATAGTAACATACGCCGATCAATGCTTCGTGGACTCAAAATGGAATTCCTGCAGGAAGACTACGTTCTTTCCGCGAAACACTTTTGAGAAAATTTAGAGAAGCGGCATTTGAAGCCGACTGCAGAACTATTCGGCTGCTGCCAGCGTTCATTTCGAGTAATGTCGACGAAGATTAGAGAAACTAGGGCTCGTACGAAAACGTATAGGCAATCATATTTACCGCACTCTCTTCGGGAATGGAACGGAAAAGAAAGTGAGTAGTAGTGGTACAAGATATCCCCTGCCACGCAGCCGGCCGCGGTGGTCTAGCGGTTCTAGGCGCTCAGTCCGGAGCCGCGCGACTGCTACGGTCGCAGGTTCGAATCCTGCCTCGGGCGTGGCTGTGTGTGATGTCCTTAGGTTACTTAGGTTTAAGTAGTTCTAACTTCTAGGGGACTGATGACCACAGATGTTAAGTCCCATAGTGCTCATAGCCATTTGAACCAACCCTGCCACGCACCATGCGGTGGTCTGCGGAATATGCATGTAGATGAAGATGTAGATCACAAGTTCTGTATAAGCTATAAATGGTTGTCACAACAGCCACGGCTCTGAGTTGTTCTTTATGAAGACGATGGACAATATCGTCGGAAGCTCGAAATTTAACCTGGATTTGAAGCAACAAGTAGACCGAGAACGTTTTATACAAGAACAGGTAGTGTCTTGAGAAGAGCTTACGAGATGAATATCAAAAAAAGTAAAACAAGATTATTGGAATGTATTCAAATAAAATCAGGAAATGCTGAGAGTTAGATTAGGAAAAAAGACATTGTAAGTAGCCGTTGGGTTTTGTTATTTGGGCAACAAGGTAACTGTCGATGGTCGCAGCAGAGAAATATAAAATAAACTGATAGTAAGTATTTTCGAGAAGTATTTGTCTTCAGTGAAAAGTGGGCGATGCATAGTTCAGTCAAGAAGAGAATACTAGCTTTTGATATGTGGTGTTGCAGAAGAGTGCTGAAGATTAGATTGTAGATTGTACAAGTAACGAAGATGTATTCAATCGAAATGAGGAGAAACGACTTTTATGGCATGAACTGATTAAAAGAAGGAATCACTTGATTGGACACATCGTGAGGCATCAAGGAATCGTTAGTTTGATAATGTAGGGAAGTGACCCCGCAGTCGACCTATACCTTTAGGAAGTCAGTGTACCATCCATTCACCTCCTGATTGTGCCACAATGGCTTGAGTGACTCACTATGAACATGAGAGTATTCGTGTAGCCACCTGAACCACCTGATGTCAGTCCGACAGAGCACATCTTGAACTCCATCGAGTGAGATGTGCACGGCCTGAACTCAACTGCGACTGTTCTCCATGATTTGCGGGCAGCGCTCTAACGCCGGGGATCGTGCTGACTCTCCACTTTCACTGTCTTGTGGAGCCCCCGCAACGGTACACTGCTGCCATCATGCCGGCGTAAGAATGTGCCACAAGCTACTAAGGAGAGTTCTTTAATTAATTTGTTCGCGAGAGGTTACAATCGACAGTGGCAAACTATACTCGTTGTTGATCATACTTGGTTTTCACACATGTTCGCACCTTGACGTACAAGCAGCTTCGGCATAACACATGAATGAAGGTGGAAGCCAGAAATAACATCGTAAGTACATGAGATCTCATTCACTAACTTTAACAGTACCGGCGTTAGCTGTCAGCTGCTCTTTGGCAGAATACGCATGCTTCCTCTGGTAAACGTCTGTCCACATTAAAGAAATCAACAAGGCACTAAATGAGACGTGTCGGCTTATTGATGGATATCTGATACCTACACCACTGCCAAGTATTGCCTCAATCAGGTATCCACTGTGTGTTTGTTGCCACTGTGGAAAGAAGAAACATGGTCAGCAACCATAGTCATCCATCACGTGATTTGTACCAACCGTCCGGAAACTGAGGCCCAGGAAAAGCTTCATGAAACCAGCCACATACTGCAAACGACTCCAACAGAAGTCAGAATATAAATACGGAAAGCGCTAGCAGCAAACGACCCGCGTAAGTCTCAACCATCTGAAAATCTGTCGACTGACCACCACGGGAAGTGGCGTGCTCTCAACTGCCTACGCTACGCAATTTGGAGATCCAAAATTAATTTGCAAGAATGCGGATTTCTCGTCGTCGCTACGAACTGTGACTGCGAAGAAACAGACTCCGTGCCCTACTACCAGCTATGTCCCGCGTCCTGCACACGGAAAGATCTGCTTCAAGCTTGAGGTTGAGGGCTTTTGGTCATCCATGCTGTAATATTTCAAGCTCTTATGTCCGGACATGTATACTTTAAGCTGTTTGCTTTATGTATTCTCTGATTTCTTTTTTATGTTTCTGTATATTGATGCCTTTGACACGAACAGACAAGATACTGATTTTAGGTTATAAAGTGTTAGTACTCAAATTTTCATATGGTGAGAAGCTTTAACTCTTTATCATATGTCAAACAACCGTCGAAGGGTTACCTTTGCTCGAGGAAATCTCTGTATGTATATGGGATGGACGGACAGACCTCCACAGGTGAACGAATCTGTCCAACAGCAAGCAATTCAGCGCATGGAGCTGTCTATACTTCGTAATGTTTAGGGAAGACTATGCCTCGTAATGTTCAGGGAAGGGGTGTTCCCGCTAAAAGTTTTCTCCAAAGACGTATGACGCGCTAAGAGCATATCTGCAAGAAGAACGCTATTCACTTCCTATGACGCTCCCGACGTTTCCTTAAGAACCCCCATTTTCTTTCAGTAATTCTTTAGTTAATGTATTTTACACTGGCATAAGTCACCATCAGAGCAACAGAAGAGCTTTAGCTAAGTACCGGTACAGGTAGTCACGCCTTGTTAATTAATAGAAAGAACAGTCATGGTCGACGGGCAATAACGACAGATGGCTGATACACAGTATACAGCGTGACAACAACCCAACAACTGTTGCAAGCGTCACGTGCTAGGCGTGCCCATGCCGTCACTTTAAGAAATAAACCAAAAGTTTAGTAATTTATGTTATAACCGAAGCGGAGCACAAAAATTAATTATTATGGGAAGTCTCTGTGATTCGCCAAAATCAAAATACCCAAGGTAACAGAAGCAATTGGGCATCGCATTGTCAACCGGTCACTCATAGACGTATACAATGGAGTACAAATACAATTTTAAGTCGTTAAGAGCAGCACTGGTTTTGTAGACGAGCGAGAGTCGTTGCTCAAACACCGTTCGTCCCCATTTTTGCGCCGGTGGACGATAACAGAATGAGGAAGACCTCAGGCACAGCAGTCATAATCTCAGGTAGTATGTCAGCTCTACACCCGATCAGAAACCGCCATAATTGCTTTACCACTCCTACAGATCCAGCAGGTATCAATGTTGTGTCTCGGGTGCAGAGGAACTGTCGCAACGTCGTGATGGTGTGGATGAAAGGCCACTCTGGGACACCTGGAAATGAACAAATAAATGGCCTAGCAATACAGGCATCTCTGCATGGAGCTGTTAAATATGATAAACTCCCTCTCACAGATATGATACCAGTGCTCAGAAAGCGATTGTCATTGGACTGGCAAGAGCAAAAGTCGAGGACAACTAAAATCAAAAGCAGTCACTACGCACTAATCCATCCCACGATTCCAAGAGTACCATGGTATAATAAGGAACAAACAACGAGGAGCGTCAGGGGACAGTGTTATCGTGGCTGAAATTTAATCTTTGGAAGCTCAAAAAACACCTCTATCGTCTCAACCTAAGCGCCACCCTTCCACGTGATTGCGGAGAGGAAGACAATCCAAACCATGTATTCCTACAATGTCCTCTGAACACAAATCACATAAATGTTCTTGCAAGTAATGTTCGGGCTCTTGGTCATTAGTTCCCAAGCAGCCTCCATCCCTTGTTAGCACCCAACGATATAGGCCCCATGGAAGCCCATGTAAATGCCCCTCATAGCGTATTACCGCCCCCACCGGCCTCTGCCTTGGCGCGATGCATTTTTCTAGCAGCCACTGCCTGATGACAGCATATCTATACACGAATGTTCGTCTGATTTAGATAGAAACGCGATTCATCAGACCACGCGACACGTTCCCACTGATCCACGCTCACCTCCTCGGGGGCCACATATTCAGCAATGTGCGCTGAACAGTGTGCTCCAAAAACTGTACTAGCACTGCACTTTGACGTCAAATTTCCGAAGATCGCCGCTTCTCCTGTTTTACAGCGCGAGCAAGTCTCTGACCTCCGTAATAAGGCAACGATGTCCAAATGCTTGTCGCGCATTTCTATATTTTCCGTCCTTCAATTACTTTTCATACAAGCTTACGACATTAGCGTGCCAACCGACGAATAGAGATTAGATTAGATTAACTTGGCCTTTTACGAGATGCTCCGAGATGATCGCAGAAATTAGGAACAAACTAGTTACTAATTTCTGTGTTAAAAACAATTTCTTTAAAAAGCATTTCTCAATATTGGATCACATGCTCCATAGGCAACGTATAATTTCATTATTGTTGACACTACAGCTTGATCAGCTGAAAGACATTCGACAGAAAAAAAAACTCACTTACACTGCACTTACCTGTACTTGCGTATTGTTGATTTCAGGTTTCTCCCTGACAATTGTGTTATTTGCAACGTTATACATTCCATGACAAATCAAACGACGCACCGCGAAGAGATGGTCCAAATGAGACGGAGATCAGTAGACTTGATGTACATGTACATACAAACAAATCAGTTCGATTTCAGAAAAATTGGATGATTTATTCAAGAGAAAGAGCTTCACAAACTGAGCAGGTCAATAACGCGTTGGTCCACCTCTGGCCCTTATCCAAGTTATTCGTCTTGGCATTGATTGATAGAGTTGTTGGATGTCCTGTATTTGAGGGACATAGTGCTAGATTCTGTCCTATTGGCACGTTAGATAGTCAAAATCGCGGGCTGGTTGGAGAGCCCTGTCGATAATCTCCAGCCGGCCGGTGTGGCCGAGCGGTTCTATGCGCTTCAGTCTGGAACCGGGCGACCGCTACGGTCGCAGGTTCGAATGCTGCCTTTTGCATGGATGTGTGTGATGTCCTTAGGTTAGTTAGTTTTTAGTAGTTATACGTTCTAGGGGACTGATGACCTCAGATGTTAAGTCCCATAGTGCTCAGAACCATATGAACCATTTGATAATGCTCCAAACGTTCTGCACTGGGGACAGATCTGGCGACATTGTTTGCCAAGGCAGGATTCGGAAAGCACGTGGGCAAGCAGCAGAAACTCTCACCGTGTGCGGGAGGGCACTATCTTGCCGCAATGCAAGCCCAGCATGGCTTGCCACGAAGGGCAACAAAACAGGGGTAAAATATCGTCGACGTACCGCTGTGCTGTGAGGAGGCCGCTGGTAACGACCAACCGGGTCCTGCTATGAAATGAAATGGTACCCCAGATCATCACTCCTGGTTGTCAGGCCGTATGAAGAGTGAACCAACCTCTTTGTTGGTATCCCAGCACTGTCCGGTGCATCTTCAGACACCTCTTTGCTGGTCGTCGTGGCTCAATTCGAAGCGGGACTCATCACTCAAGACAATTCTACTCCAGTCAGTGAGATTCCAGGCCGAAGACGCATCTGGAGACGCTCCAGACAGCGGTGGGATACCAACATCACTGTCACCCGCCACAAGGCTTCATGGCAAGCCATCCTGCGTTTATATTTCAACAAGACAATGCCAACCCGCATACTGCTTGTCTTCAGGCTTGCCAAAACCTACCTTGTCCAGTAAGGTCGCGGTCGTTCGGAGCATTATGAGCAGGGCCCTCCAGTCAGCTCGTGATTTTTACGATCTAACGCGCCAGTTTGTCAGAATCAGGACATCCAACAACTCTGTCAATGAATGTCAAGCCGAATAACTGTCTGTATAAGGGCTAGAGGTGGACCAACGCGTCATTGACTTGATCAGTTTGTGAAAATCTTTCTCTTGAATAAATCATCCAATTTGTCCGAAATCGTAATCATTTGTTTGTCTGTACATGTTCACCACATCTACCGATTTCCATCTCATTGGGATAACTGCTTCGCGGTGCGTTGTTGTTTTTATGTTGGAGTATATAACAAACCATTTATGTGTTGATGTGTTGCGCTTTGTACTGCCTGTTACAGAATACACTGCTTTGAGAAGATGAAATATTTGTTCTAGAGCCGATGACAGTGGCATCTATGACTTGACGGTGCCACCTATGATTTTACTGATATCATACGTTTTACGTAACGTTCAACTGGTAAATCTTTTGTACCTTTAGTGTAGCTTACTTTCCTGCACTTTTCCAACTGCCTCACAATCCGGCCTGTCATTGCCTTATTATATACAAAAATGAAATTTGTGTTATTTTCTTATGTTTTACAAAATACACATGATAAAATACCACGGTTTTAATTCCTCCAAGAAATTAATTCTGAACATCGCTCCTTTTCTTCTGCTTGAGACGCACTATTCCCTGTTTTGTACGAGGAGCTCTGCCTACTGAGAGTTTCATTTTATGTCTATAATGCTGTCAATATATGTACCTGTCCTACACAATATATTCTGTCAGAATGTGAAAGTTAATAAGTTACAGGCTCTTTTTTAAATAAGTTAAACTTCCTTTTATAGAGCAAAAAAACTATGAGCTTTGCCGGACTCGTAACAGCGACTTATCAACAAGCTGAAAAAGTTTCATTTGCGAAATGGAAAAGAGCACCAGCATCACAGAGGCACATCTTTCAAAGAAGAAAAATACGAAAAAATTATTGCATACCTGCTGAGTGAGAAGCTGAGGCGTTAAATAAAGGAGTTCCCACACGGATGAGATTCTTGATGCGTCCACCTCGGCCCGCCGTTTACGTCTTGATGTCACGTGACGCTGGAAAAAAAAAGAAATCGTAGGATAATGGTTTTTTTATCTTTTCCCAGTGATTATTCAATAAAACACCTAATGATATCCGCCTCCACAGCTGAGGATGTCAGCTCATGTTAGCGCAAGATTATATGGTCCCGAAGTATTCAGTCCGAACTGCGGTGATGGAAGAAATTTTAATTCGGAATTTGGCACGAAAAGGATGGAGAACACAACAGATAGGTCACTGTTCCTACAAAGAATCAGGCTGTCTGAAAATATTCTCAAACGGATATCAACTGCAATTTTCTAAATAAGGACCCCCATTTTTATTACATATTAGTGTAGTACGTAAAGATATATGAATGTTTTAGTTAGACCACTTTTTCGCTGATAGATGGCGTTGTAATAGTCAAAAAACATATGGCTCACAATTTTAGACGAACAGTTGGTAACAGGTAGGTTTTTTAAATTAAAATACAGAACACAGGTACGTTTGAACATTTTATTTCGGTTGTTCCAATGTGGTACATGTACCTTTGTGAACTTATCATTTCTGTTACAGAGTGATTACCTGTAAATACCCTATTAATACGGAATGCTGAAAATGATGTCCGTCAACCTCAATGCATTTGGCAATACGTGTAACGACATTCCTCTCAACAGCGAGTAGTACGCCTTCCGTAATGTTCCCACATGCATTGACCATGCGCTGACGCATGTTATCAGGCGTTGTCGGTGGATCACGATAGCAAATATCCTTCAACTTTTCCCAGAGAGAAAGATCAAGGGACGTCAGATCCGATGAACGTGCGGGCCATGGTATGGTGCTTCGACGATCAATCCACCTGTCATGAAATATGCTATTCAATACCGCTTCAACCGCACGCGAGTTATGTGCCGGACATCCATCATGTTGGAAGTACATCGCCATTCTGTCATGCAGTGAAACATCTTGTAGTAACATCGGTAGAACATTACGTAGGAAATCAGCATACATTGCACCAGTTAGATTGCCATCGATAAAATGGGGGCCAATTATCCTTCCTCCCACAATGCCGCACCATACATTAACCCGCCAAGGTCGCCGATGTCCACTTGTCGCCGCCATCGTGGATTTTCCGTTGCCCAATAGTGCATATTATGCCGTTCCCGCTGTTGGTGAATGACGCTTCGTCGCTAAATAGAACACGTGCAAAAACTCTGTGACCGTCCCGTAATTTCTCTTGTGCCCAGTGGTAGAACTGTACACGACGTTCAAAGTCTTCGCCATGCAATTCCTGGTGCGTAGAAATATGGTACGGGTGCAGTCGATGTTGATGTAGCATTCTCAACACCGACGTTTTTGAGATTCTCGATTCTCGCGCAATTTGTCTGCTACTGATGTGCAGATTAGCCGCGACAGCAGCCAAAACACCTACTTGGGCATCATCATTTGTTGCAAGTCGTCGTTAACGTTTCACATGTGGCTGAACACTTCCTGTTTCCTTAAATAACGTAACTATCCGGCGAACGGTCCGGACACTTGGATGATGTCGTCCAGGATACCGAGCAGCATACATAGCACACGCCCGTAGGGCATTTTGATCACAATAGCCATACATCAACACGATATCGACCTTTTCCGCAGTTGGAAAACGGTCCATTTTAACACGAGTAATGTATCACGAAGCAAATACCGTCCGCACTGGCGGTATGTTAGGTGATACCACGTACTTATACGTTTCTCACTATTACAGCGCCATCTATCAAAAAGCGAAAAAAGTGGCCCAACTAAAACATTCATATTTCTTTACGTACTACACGAATATATAATGAAAATGGGGGCCCCTATTTTAAAAAAACGCAGTTGATATCCGTTTGACTATGGCAGCGCCATCTAGCGGGCCAACCATAGCGCCATCTCATTTCCCCGTTCAAGCTAGACGAGTTTCGTTCTTTGCAGTTTTTTCGTTTGATGCTTATTTCGTGAGATATTTGGCCCGGTCACTATCAATGGACCAACGTGTATACTCTCCAACGCTGTCTGTGAGTGGTTATTGCAGGCTGACGTCGACCATAGGCGGTGGTAACATTAATGTGTCTGGATCGTTTAATATCTAAAAAGTTTTCGCTACAATGAAACCCAACAGCACAACACTAATTACACACAATATAAATTTTAAATTTGTACTAGAGAAAGAAAATGACAGCAAAATTTATTTACGAAACGAACGAAATGAGAAACGACATTCTCGTTCAGTATCGACGTAATGAGAAACGAGATTCTCGCTGAGTATTAACATCTGTGTCATCAAGTCAAAAACACCAAATCAAGTTGGTTGGAACGACGTTCCCACGGAAGCGGTGGCCCCACCAGCGCAGACATTGACAGCGTATGCGACAGCAGTACGTATTCGCCGACCAATCAGAAGCCGTCCACGGACTGTGAAAGCCGACCACAGCAGCAGTGAAGGCAGTCAATTGCCGCTGACGATGACGATAGAGGCCGAATTGGAGGCAAGAAAACCGAGAATGTTTTACGTATCAGACTTCGTTCTCATATTCTCATAATCTAGTTAGATTTACGAACCGAAAGAAATGACGCATGACATTCTCATCTAGCGACGTCTGACTCATGATTTGCCGTCTTCATTTCCCATGTTACCAACATCTGCATGTCACATGAAAACCGCCGACAACGTAAGCGCACTTTAACCCACATTGGCACTCTATTGTACATAGACTGGCCCGCTAAATGACGCGACCTTAATCCTATACGTAATGTCTGGGGCTATTTGGAACAGCGGGTGAAACGTAATTATCAACATCGGGTCTAGTGAAGCAGGGGACACAGCCCGTCGGCTTTGACCAATGATGTCATACATTACTCATAGATAATAATATCTTCACTTTCAGCCATAGATAATAAAACAGTTCTGTGTTCCGGATAAGCGCTATCATGTACATTAAAATAATTGAGTGTGATTTTAAAAGATATCGCTACATATTGATCAAAATATTCTTCGTGTGCATTTATTTAAATAATTAGTTGTCTGCAATTCATTCGGTACTTAATTTCATTCTTAGTGATATTGAGGTAATTTGGAGTATTAGTTTCTTATTTTAGGACAATTTTTAGTATCTGATTTTTGTTTGTGGGTAGGGATTTATCTGTTCCGATTAACCTGGATGATTTGAGAGAGGCTATGGGCGTAGACATGTTGGCCACGATTAGTTTTTTTACAAATGTGTGGTCTCGTTGACGTGTATGTTCGATGTCGTGAGTGCGGCGAACATATGCGCCTCACAAGTGTATATCGTCGCCGTACTCACGACTTATTCGTATGGCGCTGCAGCAAAGATCGGGTGTGGCGGTCCATTAGACGAGGGACGTGGTTCGAAAAATCTAAGCTCTCCTTAAGGAACATTATGAAAATCACGTACTGTTGGTGTTTGAGATATCCTATGTGGCTGTGTCTCCTGGAATGACGTGTGAGTAAGCATACAGTTGTGGATTGGTACTTTTTGTAGGGAAGTTTGTGGGGAATACATGAAATACAGGGGGGGTCGTTGGAAGGGGGTGGGGGTGTTATGATCAAATTGACGAGTCGCATTTTGGCAAAAGGAAGTACAACAGGGGAGAACCTGCGGTGGGATTATGGGTTTGGGGGGGCTGTAGTTTCAGGTCAAGAGTGTGACGATGTAGTGTTTAAAGTAGTAGCCAATCGAAGGAAGGAAGTTTTGGTCAGCTTAATTGAAGATCAGTTGCAAAGGGTTCCATTGTAATTTCAGAGGGTTATCCTTCATATAGGGATTTAGGGGAAGGGGTTATCAGCATCTGGTAGTTAATCACAATACTGAGTTCAGATCATTATCCACGGGGGCTTGCACAAATAGCAAAAAAAAAAAAAAAAAAAAAAAATGGCTCTGAGCACTATGGGACTCAACTGCTGTGGTCATAAGTCCCCTAGAACTTAGAACTACTTAAACCTAACTAACCTAAGGACATCACACACAGCCATGCCCGAGGCAGGATTCGAACCTGCGGCCGTAGCGGTCGTGTGGTTCCAGACTGTAGCGCCTTTAACCGCTCGGCCACTCCGGCCGGCGCACAAATAGCACAGAGGGTTATTGGTCAGCTGTGAAATCTCTTGTAGGGAAGGGGAAACGCCGGATTTCCACACTTCATATTCACTTGAACGAATATTCATGGAGGCGTAGTATTCCCCAAACATATTGCCCGTTTAAATGTTTTTAAACGTGTTGAGCAAATGAACCGTCCAAAATATGTTAGCTAATTTCACATTAGGGGGGGTGGTGGGGTGAGGGGTGGGGTGAATGCGTGTCTATGCGAGTGTGTGTGTGTATGTGTGTGTGTGTGTGTGTGTGTGTGTGTGAGTGTTTTCGTAATGTTTTGTTTGTTGTGTATATGGGTATGCGATTTTTGTTGATGTCTTTCTAGGCGAGTTTCGATTCTTTTAAGAAGTTCGCGTGTGGTACGTTCAGTTTTCCATTTTTTCTTTTACTGCATTTGACTGTTTTGGCTTATTTCAGTGTTGTATTACACCATAACGTATGTTTTCGTGTACTCCAGTACGTAATAGAAATTTCGCAGCTGTCGTTCGTCTTTCGTTTCCCAGCACTAGTATGAGTAGGATTTTTTTCGAATCTGTACTAGCAATATTAAAGGCGAAACGCCCGACACAACTAAAATTTGTATCGCATCCTTCAGTTGATCTTTACACTGCCACTGCCTATTCGAAAAGAACGGCATATGTAACAGTGATGAGATTTACCTACATATATCAACCGGAGAGCAGAATAAAAATGTTGTGTATAGCTACATAGCACAACTAAAGAATGGGATACCGTTGTCACTGCTGTGATGAAACTATAACTTGCAGTCGATACTATTAGCATCGAAGGCGAAAAAAAAAAAAAAAACTGTACCCCGTAGTGAAGTACGGGATGCAAATAGTATATGCGTCGTCTTATTGCCTTTTCGCGTAGTTCAACTGAGATACAGGTTGCAAATGTAACGTACGTCCATTTCCACGTTTTCGTTAGCAGTATATATATATATATATATATATATATATATATATATATATATGTCAAACCCACCTATGGGATACAAATATTATGTACGTAGCTACTTCTGCCATCGGCAGGACTACTATCTACGTAAGAACAAACTATTAGTGGTGGTGGAGGCGAAAGAAACAACACGTAAAATTTGTATCCCGTGCTTTAGTTGACGTGTATAGTTCAACTGAACAACAGGCTATTAATGCTAACGAAAACGAAGAAATCGACGTACGCTAAACTTGTGTGTATCCCGTACTGCAGTTAACGAATATAGTTCGAATGAGGTTCGAGATACACTCCATATACAGGATGGTCCATTGATCGTGACCGGGCGAAATATCTCACGAAATAAGCGTCAAACTAAAAAAGTACAAAGAACGAAACTTGTTTAGCTTGAAGGGGGAAACCAGATGGCGCTATGGTTGGCCCGCTAGATGGCGCTGCCATAGGTAATACGGATATCAAGCGCGTTTTTTTAAATAGGAACCCCCATTTTTTATTACATATTAATGTAGTACGTAAAGAAATATGAATGTTTTAGTTGTACCACTTTTTTCGCTTTGTGATAGATGGCGCTGTAATAGTCACAAACATATGGCTCACAATTTTAGACTAACAGTTGGTAACACGTAGGTTTTTAAATTAAAATACAGAACGTAGATACGTATGAACATATTTCTGACCACGCATGCTGTAACAGCGTGATTACTTGTAAATACCACATTAATGAAATAAATGCTCAAAATGATGTCCGTCGACTTCAATGCATTTGGCAATACGTGTAACGACATTTCCCTCAACAGCGAGTAGTTCGCCTTCAGTAATGTTCGCACATGCACTGACAATTCACTGACGTATGTTGTCAGGCGTTGTCGGTGGATCACGATAGCAAATATCCTTCAACTTTCCCCACAGAAAGAAATCCGGTGAACGTGTGGGCCATGCTTCGACGATCAATCCACCTGTCACGAAATATGCTATTCCACACCGCTTCAACCGCACACGAGCTATGTGCCGGACATCCATCATGTTAGAAGTACATCGCCATTCTGTCATGCATTGAAACATCTTGCAGTACCATCGGTAGAACATTACGTAGGAAATCAGCATACATTGCACCATTTAGACTGCCATCGATAAAATGGGGGCCAGTTATCCTTCCGCCCATAATGCCGCACCATACATTAACCCGCCAAGGTCGCTGATGTTCCACTTGTCGCAGCCATCGTGGATTTTCCGTTGCCCAATAGTGCGTATTATGCCGTTCCCGCTGTTGGTGAATGACGCTTCGTCGCTAAATAGAACGCGTGCAAAAAATCTGTGACCGTCCCGTAATTTCTCTTGTGCCCAGTGGCTAGAACCGTACACGACGTTCAAAGTCGTCGCCATGCAAATCCTGGTTCATAGAAATATGGTACGGGTGCAATCGATGTAGATGTAGCATTCTCAACACCGACGTTTTTGAAATTCCCGATTCTCGCGCAATTTGTCTGCTACTGATGCGCGGATTAGCCGCGACAGCAGCTTAAACACCAACTTGGGCATCATCATTTGTTGCAGGTCCAGGTTGACGTTTCACATGTGGCTGAACACTTCCTGTTTCCTTAAATAACGTAACTATCCGGCGAACGGTCCGGACACTTGGATGATGTCGTCCAGGATACCGAGCAGCACACATAGCACACGCCCGTTGGGCATTTTGATCACAATAGCCATACATCAACACGATATCGACCTTCCCCGCAATTGGTAAACGGTCCATTTTAACACGGGGCATGTATCACGAAGCAAATAGCGTCCGCACTGGCGGAATGTTACGTGATACCACGTATTTATACGTTTGTGACTATTGCAGCGCCATCTACCAGAAAGAGAAAAAAGTAGTCCAACTAAAACATTCATATTTCTTTACGTACTACACGAATATGTAATAAAAATGGGGGTTCCTATTTAAAAAATCGCAGTTGATAGCCGTTTGACCTATGGCAGCACTATCTAGCGGGCCAACCATAGCGTCTTCTGGTTTTCCCCTTAAACCTAGACGAGTTTCGTTCTTTGTGGTTTTTTCGTTTGACGCTTATTTCATGAGATATTTGGCCCGATCAATATCAATGTACCACCCTGTATATGCGACGTGCGGTATTCTATGCTAGCAATATTTCCATCCATTTTCTCCCCTCACTTTCCACAGAAATAACATGATACAAACACGCGATATCCTTAAAGTGAAAATACTGCTTACCTTGACATATTTCGACTATATTTTTCGTCTCTCGTATTCATTTGTTTCTGAACAGTTCTATCAGCTCTTTCATCTCTGTAACAAATGCTCTCTGGCCAATTGTGACGTCAATGGTCAAAGCCGACGGGTTGTATCCCCTGCTCTACTAGACCCTCAACATATCCATAATTTGGTAATCTACGCCATCTGACCGTCGACGAGTGGCTTCAACTGGATAGGCTGGTGAACACCCTTCCCCCTCTTATTAGAGTCCATTATCAGATACGCGTTTACTACGTCAGTCATCGAATATCTCGGTGGTGTTCTAAAAATATTAGTCTGTAGCGGTGGTACCTTTCTACATCTACATCCATACTCCGGAAGCCACCTGACGGGGTGTGGCGAAGGGTACTTTGAGTACCTCTATCGGTTCTCCCTTCTATTCCAGTCTCTTATTGTTCGTGGAAAGAAAGATTGTCGGTATGTCTCTGTGTGGGCTCCAATCTCTCTGATTTTATCCTCATGGTCTCTTCGCGAGATATACGTAGGAGGGAGCAGTATACTGCTAGACTCCTCGGTGAAGGAATGTTCTCGAAACTTCAACAAAAGCCCGTACCGAGCTACTGAGCGTCTCTCCTGCAAAGTCTTCCACTGGTTTCTCTATCATCTCCGTAACGCTTTCGCGATTACTAAATGATTCTGTAACGAAGCGCGCTGCTCTCCGTTGGATCTTCCCTATCTCTTCTATCAACCCTATCCCGTACGGATCCCACACCGGTGAACAGTATTCAAGCAGTGGGCGAACAAGTGTACTGTAACTTACTTCCTTTGTTTTCGGACTGCATTCCCTTGGGATTCTTCCAATGAATCTCAGAGTGGCATCTGCTTTACCGACGATTAATTTTATATGGTCATTCCATTTTAAATCACTCCTAATGCCTACTCCCAGATAATTTATGGAATTAACTGCTTCCAGTTGCTGACTTGCTATATTGTAGCTAAATGGTAAAGGATCTTTCTTTCTATGTCTTCGCAGCACATTACACTTGTCTACATTGAGATTCAATTGTCATTCCCTGCACCATGCGTCAATTCGTTGCAGATCCTCCTGCATTTCAGTACAATCTTTCATTGTTACAACCTCTCGATATACTACAGCGTCATCCGCAAAAAGCCTCAGTGAACTTCCGATGTTATCCTCAAGGTCATTTATATATATTGTGAATAGCAACGGTCCTACGACACTCCCCTGCGGCACACCTGAAATCACTCTTACTTCGGAAGACTTCTCTCCATTGAGAATGACTTGCTGCGTTCTGTTATCTAGGAACTCTTCAATCCAATCACACAATTGGTCTGATAGTCCATATGCTCTTACTTTGATCATTAAACGACAGTGGGTAACTGTATCGAACGCCATGCGGAAGTCAAGAAACACGCCATATACCTGTGAACCCGTGTCTATGGCTCTCTGAGTCTCGTGGACCAATAGTGCGAGCTGGGTTTCACACGATCGTCTTTTTCGAAACCCATGCTGATTCCTACAGAGTAGATTTCTAGTCTACAGAAAAGTCATTGTACTCGAACATAATGTTGTTGTTGTGGTGGTCTTCAGTCCTGAGTCTGGTTTGATGCAGCTCTCCATGCTACTCTATTCTGTGCAAGGTTCTTCAACTCCCAGTACCTACTGCAGCCTACATCCTTCTGAATCTGTTTAGTGTATTCATCTCTTGGTCCCCCTCTACGATTTTTACGCTCCACGCTGCCCTCCAATACTAAATTGGTGATCCGTCGATGTCTCAGAACATGTCCTACCAACCGATCCCTTCTTCTAGTCACCTTGTGCCATAAACCTCTCTTCTCCCTAATTCTATTCAATACCTCCTCATTAGTTATGTGATCTACCCATCTAATCTTCAGCATTCTTCTGTAGCACCACATTTCTTAAGCTTCTATTCTCTTCTTGTCTAAACTATTTATCGTCCACGTTTCACTTCCATACATGGCTACACTCCAAACAAATATTTTCAGAAACGACTTCCTGACATATAAATCTATACTCGATGCTAAAAAAATTTTCTTCTTCAGAAACGCTTTCCTTGCCATTGCCAGTCTACATTTTATTTCCTCTCTACTTCGACCATCATCAGTTATTTTGCTCCCCAAATAGCAAAACTCCTTTACTACTTTAAGTGTCTCATTTCCTAATCCAATTCCCTCAGCATCACCCGACTTAATTCGACTACATTCCATTATCCTCGTTTTGCTTTTGTTGATGTTCATCTTATACCCTCCTTTCAAGACACTGTCCATTCCGTTCAACTGCTCTTCCAAGTCCTTTGCTGTCTCTGACAGAATTACAATGTCATCGGCGAACCTCAAAGTTTTTGTTTCTTCTCCATGGATTTTAATACCTACTCCGAACTTTTCTTTTGTTTCCTTTACTGCTTGCCCAATATAAAGATTGAATAACATCGGGGACAGGCTACAACCCTGTCTCACTCCCTTCCCAACCACTGCTTCCCTTTCATGTCCCTCAACTCTTATAACTGCCATCTGCTTTCTGTACTAACTGTAAATAGCCTTTCGTTCCCTGTATTTTACCCCTGCCACCTTCAGAATTTGAAAGAGAGTATTCCAGTCAACATCGTCAAAAGCTTTCTCTAAGTCTACAAATGCTAGAAATGTAGGTTTGCCTTTCCTTAATCTTTCTTCTAAGATAAGTCGTAGGGTCAGTATTGCCTCACGTGGTCCAACATTTCTACGGAATCCAAACTGATCTTCCCCGAGGTCGGCTTCTATCAGTTTTTCCATTCGTCTGTAAAGAATTCGTGTTAGTACGAGGGCTATCCACAAAGTACATTACGCTTTGGAATTAAAAATAAATAAAGTATTGGAATTTTTTTATTATATACAGATGAAAGCCACACTTAAATACTACTTTTCTACATAGTTGCCGTTTAAATTAAGGCACTTATCGTAGCGATCGACGAGCTTGGAAATTCCCTCGTCGTAAAATTCGGCCGCCTGCGCCTTCAACCATGTGGTTACCTCTTCTTCAAGCTGTGCGTCGTCATCAAAACGCTGCATAGCCAACCACTTCTTCATTGCTGGGAACAAGTGGAAGTCGCTCTGTGCCAGGTCGGGACTGTACGGCGGACGAGGAAACAACTCCCACTTAAAAGACTGGCTCTGAGCACTATGCGACTTAACTTCTGAAGTCATCAGTCGTCTAGAACTTAGAACTAATTAAACCTAACTAACTTAAGGACATCACACACATCCATGCCCGAGGCAGGATTCGAACCTGCGACCGTAGCGGTCACTCGGTTCCAGACTGTAGCGCCTAGGACCGCACGGCCACTCTGGCCGGCCACTTAAAAGATTCGAGAACTTCACGAGTGGCATTTGCCGTGTGGGCCCTGGCGTTGTCGTGAATCAGCAAGATCTTTGAGCCCAACTTTCCCCTCCGCTTGTTTTGTATTGCTCTTCTGAGGTTGTGCAGAGTTTGGCAATACCTTTGAGAGTTTATTGTAGTTCCTCTTTCTAGGAAATCCACAAAAATCACACCTTTTCTGTCGCAAAAGAAGAGGTAGCCACGTGGTTGAAGGCGCAGGCGGCCGTATTTTACGACGAAGGAATTTCCAAGCTCGTCCATCGCTACGATAAATGCCTTAATTTAAATGGCAACTATGTAGAAAAGTAGTATTTAAGTGTGGCTTTCATCTGTATATAATAAAAAAAAATTTCCAATGCTTTATTTATTTTTAATTCCAAAACGTAATGTACTTTGTGGATAGCCCTCGTATTTTGCAGCTGTGACTTATTAAACTGATAGTTTGGTAATTTTCACATCTGCCAACACCTGTTTTCTCTGGGATTGGAATTATTATAATAAGTGTTCCAAAATTCTACAACTGATCGACGTTAGAGATATAGGTCTATAGTTCTGCACATCTGTTCGACGTCCCTTCTTGAAAACGGGGATGACCTGTGCCCTTTTCCAATCCTTTGGCACGCTACGCTCTTCTAGAGACCTGCGGTACACCGCTGCAAGAAGGGGGACAAGTTCCTGCGCGTATCTTTCGTTCTCTCCCTGTGGTGCTTCTGCACAGGTAGACGGTAGTTCCCTCAACGGCCGCGGCTGCTGTCCACGGGCGCACCGCCGCCTCCTCGCTTCTGGCGCCACCTGTCAGCTCGTTGCCAATTCGCGCCGTTTGGCGCTGAATGCGGCGTGCGGCGCGCGGCGTTTATCCCACTGCCGGCCACAACAACAGCGCCCGGGATAAGCTGACTTACTGCCCTATTAAATGTTCACAACAATCGACGAATTACCATAGAAATAGCGCGACGCCAGCAACAAACGATGCAAGTACTACAATTGGTAGTTATTGTTCTGCCGATAATTTTTTTCTGCTTCTCTTTGAAAATCGCTGGCGGATTATAAACATTTGTGCTGCGCTGGTGTACGATGCATAATGCATGCCAAATTGTCGCCCGAATCTGCTGTGCGGCGCTGAAAGCTTGGGTGCTCGTGTGCTGCGACCTTTAATCGAGCTGTGGCTCTCTGCGGCAGTGTGTTCAAGCGCCTGAGATCAATATCCACAGAGGAAATTTAGGAACTGAAATGACACAACAGCGCTTCCCTTACAGAAGCTTGATTCAAGCTGCTCCGTTAGCCTCCGTAGAGGTTTCCGTGTGAAGTATAAACAGGGACCAAGAACTTCCACAGCCCACAGGCAACATTTTACAAATACGCGTGAAAGTGTCGTACTTCACAGCTATACTTAAATATAGACACGAAGTCTGTAAAGAACTATATCGATACAGGAAGTGATTGTCATCGACAGAAAATCAGTATGATACGGTTCGCTGATTATATACACTATGTGATCATAAGTATCCGGACACCTGGCTGAAAATGACTTACAAGTTCGTGGCGTCGTCCATCGGTGATGCTGGAATTAGAGATGGTGTTGGCCTTGATAACAGCTTCCACTCTCGCAGGCATACTTTCAATCAGGTACTGCAAGGTTTCTTGGGGAATGGTAGCCCATTCTTCACGGAGTGCTGCACTGAGGAGAGGTATCGATGTCGGTCGGTGAGGGCTGGCACGAAGTCGGCGTTCCAAAACTTCCCAAAGGTGTTCTATAGGATTCAGGACAGGACTCTGTGCAGGTCAGTCCATTACAGGGATGTTATTGTCGTATAGCCACTCCGCCACAGGCAGTGCATTATGAACAGGTGCTCGATCGTGTTGAAAGATGCAATCGCCATTCTCGAATTGCTCTTCAACAGTGGGAAGCAAGAAGGTGCTAAACATCAATGTAGGCCTGTGCTGTGATAGAGCCACGCAAAACAACAAGGGGTGCAAGCCCCCTGCATGAAAAACACCACCACACCATAACACCACCGCCTCCAAATTTTACTGTTCGCACTACACACGCTGGCAGGTAACGCTCAGTGGGCATTCGCCATAACCACACCCTGCCATCGGATCATCACATTGTGTACCGTGATTTGTCACTCAATAGAACGTTTTTCCACTGTTCAGTCGTCCAATGTTTCGGCTCCTTACACCAAGCGAGGCGTCGTTTGGCATTTACCGGCGTGATGTGTGGCTTATGAGCAGCCACTCGACCATGAAATCCAAGTTTTCTCACCACCTGTCTGACTGTCATAGTACTTGAAGTGGATCCTGATGCGGTTTGGAATTCCTGTGTGATGGTCTGGATAGATGTCTGCCTGTTACACATTACGACCCTCTTCAACTGTCGGTGGTCTCTGTCAGTCAATAGACGAGTCGGCGAGTACACTTTTGTGCTGTAGGTGTCCACGTTTCCACTTGAAAATCACATCGGGAACAGTGGACCTAGGGATGTTTAGGAGTGTGGAAATTTCGTGTACAGACGTATGACACAAGTGACACCGATCAGCTGACCACGTTCGATCAGCTGACCACGTTCGAAGTCCGTTGGTTCCGCGGAGCGCCCCCTTCTGCCCTCTCACGATGTCTAATGACTACAAAGGTCGCTGATATGGTGTAACTGGCAGTAGGTGGCAGCACAATACACCTAATATGAAAAACGTACGTTTTTGGTAGTGTCCGGATACTTTTGATTACACAGTGTAGCTGTGGTTGCAGAAAATAAAGAAAAACTGAGTACGGTGAAATGGAATTTGGGCTAGTGAAAGCTGAATTCGGTAGACAGACGAAAGGAAATCTAAGGTAATGGTAAGCATGACAGCCTGACATCTTGGGTGACTAAATATTAATCTTAAACGAGAGACTCTTGAGAGGTGGATGAATTTTGCTAAGCAGTAAATTGGCGTTAGTAAACACGATGATGTCATCATTACGCTGACCCTAGCGAAATGAAGCAAGAACAGCAAGGATAGACGTTGCAAAACAACCATTCCTAAAAAGAATGTTCTCTAGGTATTCAAACATCAAATAGCTTTCATTGTTCAGGCGGATAGTAGAATTTAATTCGAAAACCTCCTAGAAAAATATTTGTTGCTTCGAACACACTATTATAACCAGTCTTACTAAAATGACCGGTCAGGTAGTTAAATAAAAAGAAGTTAAAATCTACAATTGTTAAAAGAGAGAGAAAGAGAAAGAATTCGTAGATGACGCTCTTTATGTCAAAGACAATTTGAGCATGATAGGTCGTGCATGTATAGCTGGCATTTTTTAATAATTACTTTTAAAAAATAGAAAATTAATGTAACTAAATCGGAAGAGAAAGCGAAACAATTCTTGATAAATCCGACTTAAAAGGTAACATATTTCATCTGCCTTCTACAGTGTCTCCTCCAAATGCAAAATGTACGTGTCCAGTGTATCAACCTGTTGTGCACACCTTCACTTTTGTTTTTCTTTTGTTTATCTACGTACTAGAGGAGAAACTCGGTGTTGCCCAGATATTTATTCACAGCAGTGCGTCCACGCCAATACCACGCAGTATCTGGCCTTGTGTTTAATGTTTATGATGTCACATCTCCTGAAGTATGTGTCCTACAGTGACACAATTTTGTAGGTACACTCAGCGGCATATGTGAATACTCTCTGCAAAATGTGTTGCGAATGAAGTTAGTAGCAACAAAGTGATAAATTTAAACATCATGCATGATGCAGTAATTTTTCACTCTTGTCGTTGTTTATGACGTCATATCTCTTGAACTTTGTGTCGTACAATGATATAATTTTGCCCTTGCATTCATTGACTTAGTGCATATTGTCTGTAAAATGTGTTACGAATACTGTTAGTAATAAAAAAGTAATAAGTTATAATGTCATGCCTAATGCGATATTTTTATTGCATACCAGAAAAAATTTCGCAGAGGTTTGAAATTATGTGTAGGTTGTCAGAGAGAAAAAATTTCGTATAGGTATGAAATTATGTGTAGGTTTGCTCCAAGTCGCTAAGTGCCCTCAATCTCATATATTGGATGAATAAAGTCTAGGAATTCACGCGTTGCAGGCTGCGCTTCTTTTTCATCCCCACCCCAACCCCTTTGATAAGTAGATGGTTTTTACCCTCACAGCGATTGTCGCCTGGCAATAAGGTATATGAAACTTCCTGCCAGATTAAAACTGTGTGCCCGACCGAGACTCGAACTCGGGACTGCCTTTGGCAAAAGTCCCGAGTTCGAGTCTCGGTCGGGCACACAGTTTTAATCTGCGAGGAAGTTTCATATCAGCGCACACTCCGCTGCAGAGTGAAAATCTCATTCTGGAAACATCCCCCAGGCTGTGGCTAAGCCATGTCTTCGCAATATCCTTTCTTTCTGGAGTGCTAGTTCTGCAAGGTTCGCAGGGGAGCTTCTGCAAAGTTTGGAAGGTGGGAGACGAGATACTGGCAGAAGTAAAGCTGTGAGTACCGGGCGTGAGTCGTGCTTCGGTAGCTCAGTTGGTAGGGCACTTGCCCGCGGAAGGTAAAGGTCCCGAGTTCGAGTCTCGGTCGGGTACACAGTTTTAATCTGCCAGGAAGTTTCATATCAGCGCACACTCCGCTGCAGAGTGAAAATCTCATTCTGGAATAAGGTATACGTGTGCCAAGCCTGGTTGAAATCAGTCCAGTGGTTTAAGAGGAGTCTTGGAACTTAAACACACACACACACACACACACACACAAACAAACATACTTACATAAATAAATATGAATTACAGCTATTAACAAAAAAAGCTACAAGGAGAATAGATAAAGAAAGAAGATGCGAGAAAGACATAGCAGGAATGATGGTGCGAGGCAGAAGAGCTTTATATAAAAAGAAACACCTACTAATATCCGAAACTATAAACCTTATAACCAGAAGAAAATTAATGAAAAGCTATGTGTCGATCACAACTACGAATGAACGTGAAACGTGGACAGTGGTGAAGACAGAAACGAAACGATTAGACCCTGTGAAATGCAGACTCGGGATATTGTGAAAGTTCAGATGAATTGATAGGGAGCAAAAGAAGACGTCCGGCAACGGGAAAAAATGCAGCTTAATGAAACTATAAAAAAACGATGGAAGATCAAGGTTTAACGTACCGTCGACTTCGACGTCATTAGAGACAAAACACAAGCTAGGATCGTTTCAAAGATCGAAAAGGAAATCGATCGTGCCCTTTCAAAGGATCCATTCGGGCATTTGTCTGGAGAAATTTAAGGAAATAACGGAGAACCAAAATCTGGTGACCGGACGCGAATTTGAATGGTTGTCCTCCTTAATCTGAATCCAGTGTGCTAACCACAACGCCACCTCACTCGGTGCTAATCAGCAAGGCTATCGACTTCGACCACAAACGACAATGTCTAGGCAATCTTCTCGGCAAGCTGACAGAACATCTGGGGAAAGAGATTTTCTAACAATGAGGACGTTGACTCAATGGTTCTCAAATGGCTACGTTACTTGGGAGCGGATTTCGCCAGTGAGTCTTGAGTCCACTGCAGAATCCTCAAGGCATTAGTACATGGCTATCACAGTGTCCTCATGTTTCACGAGAAATGAAAGGAAACAATCCCATGGCCAGCGTCTGGTGCGACTTATGCTTAGTTGCAGCATTGGTCCATTATTTTTCATAAAGTGTTCTGTCAACAATGATGTTTATACGGGTATGTTACAAAAGTCTCCTGTGCCTCAGCTGGAACACCTGTAATCTGAAGTCATATTGGAACCAGATAAGTCACCATCTCCACATCTACATCTACATATATACTCCGCTAGCCACCAAGCGGCGTGTGGCGGAGGGCACAATTCGCGCCAAAGTCATATTTCCCCCCGCTCTGTTCCACTCGCGGATCGCGCGAGGGGAAAACGACTGTCTGAACGCCTCAGTACGAGCTCTTATTTACCTTATCTTTGAATGATGATCATTACGCGATTTGAAAGTTGGTGGCAATAATATATGCTCTACATCCTCGGTGAGGATTGGATTTCGGAATTTAGAGAGCACCCCCTTCTGTTTAGCGCGTCGCCTATCTGCAAGTGTATCCCACTTCAAACTTTCTATGACATTTGTAACGCTCTCGCGATGGCTAAATGTACCAGTCACGAATCTTGCCGCTCTTCTTTGAACCTTCTCAATCTCTTGAATCAGACCCAACTGTAAGGGTCCCATACAGACGAACAATAGTCTAAGACAGGACGAACTAACGTATTGTAAGCTGTTGAAGGACTGCATCGCTTCAGGATTCTACCAATAAACCGCAACCTAGAGTTCGCCTTACCCGTTACTTGTGTAATCTGATCATTCCATTTGAAATCATTTCGAATAGTCATACCCAGATACTTGACTGGTGTTATCGCTTCCAAAGACTGATCATTTATTTTGTACTCATACATTAATGGGGATTTTCGCCTTGTTATACGCAGTAGATTACACTTACTAATATTGAGAGATAACTGCCAGTCATTACACCACGCATTTATTTTCTGCAAATGTGTGTGTGTGTGAAATCTTATGGGACTTAACTGATAAGTTCATCAGTCCCTAAGCTTACACACTACTTAACCTAAATTATCCTAAGGACAAACACACGCATCCATTTCCGAGGGAGGACTCGAACCTCCGCCGGGAGCAGTCGCACATTCCATGATTGCAGCGCCTAAGACCGCTCGGCTAATCGCGCGCGGCTTTCTGCAAATCCTCATTGATCTGTTCACAACTTTCGTGTGATACTACTTTCCTGTAGACTACAGCATCATCGGCAAACAGTCTAAGGCCTCTGTCAATACCATCAACCAGATCGTTTATGTAAATCGTAAAAAGCAGAGAACCTATTGCGCTGCCCTGGGGCACACCTGAAGTTACTCTTATTTCTGTTGAAGTTACCCCGTTTAGGACGACATACTGCTCCCTGTCTGTTAGAAAACTTTCTATCCAACCGCATATGTCATTGGATAGACCGTAAGCGCGCACTTTTTGTAGCAAGCGACAGTGTGGAACTGAGTCGAAAGCCTTTCGAAAGTCGAGAAATATGGCATCAACCTGTGAGGCGGTATCTAGAGCCTGTTGTATGTCATGCACAAAGAGGGCCAGCTGTGTCTCGCATGACCGCTGTTTCCTAAAACCGTGCTGGTTTCTGCAGATGAGCTTCTCAGAGTCTAGAAAGGTCATTAAGTCTCACTGAGCCCTAGCCGTCCGTCAGTTTGTGAATGAAAAATTTCCGAATAGGTGGTTTGAAGGGTGTGGTCCGATTCCATGGCCGCCACAGTCACCTGAATAATTATCGTGCGGCGGAGAAACTTGGTGGGTATTCTAATGCGTTAATGCAAAACCGATTTACGCCGAAAAAAATTAGTTCCAATTTTGGCAAATCTGACGCTGTGAATGCAAGAAAGGTGTATATAAATGTTTCCATATGTAATGGATTAGGAACGGGACGTGAGTAGAAAAGGTCAAACAAGTGAGAAAGGTATAATGCTGGTTTTGTTATTAACCGCCTCTCACACATTTTGTGTGAGCACTGGAGACGTCGACGATATGCTGTACGGCGCCAGATTGGCACCTGATGGCCAAAATAGGAACTAATTTGCTTCCAGCGTAAATCGGTTCCGCATTAACGCATTAGCGTATCTACCTAATTTTATTGCCGTAAGATAGTTCTTACACCCAACACTTGTACTCCAAGAGTAGATGCACTTTAATTATGACCACACGGTACTTCTTCCTATGGAATTTTATAAGGTATCAGGTGTTCCGAACCAAAGTTACAAACAAACGGGACTTGAAGACACACATTGGCAACACATTTGAACTTGTGACCGCGGAGTCCCAAATGGAAAGGTAATGATCAATTTGGGTATGGTCACTGGAGGCAGTTGCGGCCACTAGGTGTTCAGTGCAACATGATGCATATGCCCGCAGTACCTGTGAAAGACATCCGCTCCGACCAGCAGCTAGATAGGGAGTCGAGTCTATCAGTTCACGCAGTCTCATCATCACTCGGCGAACTTCCTCGCATATGTGGGACTTCGATCAAATCTTCGCCCTGAACGACAACGGTCGTTGATATCTGAACTATGATGTACCAGTCACGAAAAGCACTCCGAATTTCATATGAAGTACTGTACGGCAAAGTGATTTATCTACGCTTGAACTGATTTAAATTGTAGTTGCAGTTTGCAGGACTTAACTTTAGAAAGAGCGTAGTGGCTGGACTCTGCCAGTCTCAATTTAACTTCAGCGATTTACTTAAACTACGACGCTACCGAATTCTGAAAGGCAATTGTCAGGATAGTACTTCCATACAGCGTCTATAACTTCGCGACCACCATTTTTTCTTGAAGATCGAGGCTTTATTGTGAAAACTTACAAAAAATTTACGGTTCAAAGTAAAAGCCTTCGCTGGCCACTAGTTGCTCCCATCTCTCGGAAAGCACATGAATCCCGCGGAGGAAGAGCTGAGTGTCTCTTCAGGAGCTCCATGAATCGATCCAATTGGGCAATTGTTCATGCGACCGGAAATGCTGGTCAGCCAGTCTGTGGGCCATTGATAGAAAAAGGCGATAGTCAGAGGGAGCAACGTCTGGAGAATATGGTGGGTGTGGTAGGACATTCCGTTTCAGTGTTCCCAAGTATATTTTGTCATGCTGCGAAGTCACCTTTTCGTGTCCATCGCTGTATTTGGTCGTTTCTCTTTCAGCACTCGGCTCAAACGCATCAATTGCTTTCGATAACGATCTCCTATGACCGTTCCGTAGGTTTTAGTGGCTTCAAAAATCTTCTCCCTTTCAACGCCATGCCGGTCTTCAACATACTGTAAAATCACCGTTCTTGAAGGGTTGAAACTATTCTTTCACTAACAGCAATCAAAAGTCACCTAATATTTTCGTGGAGTTATGTTTACGGATATTGTGGAGGGTTTGGTTCTCGTGATTGTGAATATCGGAATGTAATCAATTTTAGTGAAGAAGTGTGTTAGAACATTTGGTAGAATGGCTCAAATGGCTCTGAGCAGCGCGACTGCTACGGTCGCAGGTTCGAATCCTGCCTCGGGCATGGATGTGTGTGATGTCCTTAGGTTAGTTAGGTTTAAGTAGTTCTAAGTTCTAGGGGACTGATGACCACTGCTGTTAAGTCCCATAGTGCTCAGAGCCATTTGAACCATTTTTTTTTGGCTCTGAGCACTATGGGACTTAACATCTATGGTCATCAGTCCCCTAGAACTTAGAACTACTTAAACCTAACTAACCTAAGGACAGCACAGAACACCCAATCATCACGAGGCAGAGAAAATCCCTGACCCCGCCGGGAATCGAACCCGAGAACCCGGGCGTGGGAAGCGAGAACGCTACCGCACGACCACGAGCTGCGGACACATTTGGTAGAGAGAACTATTTTGCTGTGGTGGAGAAATTTCAGTTTTCGGGGACGAACCCATGGAAAGAATCTGCAGCACATATTGTCACGGTAGAGTGGGAAGCAATATCCGTGGTTGGGCAGTAGCGAACTGGCTAGTTACAGACAGAAAGCGAGCTAACAACATTGTTAGGCCAAAGAACTGAACAAAAACTATTTCCTCAGTTCCTTCTTTCTGATAAAATGGGCCCGCTTCCACATCAAACCCCGTATTACCTGTATTTACTGTTTGGGAAATCACATAATTAGCATATTAAAATATTATATTTACCTGTTTTTTTGTATTTACTTACTTTGCAATTCCCTAGGTAATGTGTGCGTCGGATTAACTTATAATTTTCCCGTTGCTACGTTGTCACACAAGCACACGCTCACAAGTACATACAAAATTTTCTGTGAAAATTCATAATGAGTGCTCTGGTGGAAATGTAAAAATTCCACAAAGACGCAGGCACTGTGCACAGTTGGGGCGAGGCTGAATCTGAAACGCAGAGGAGCTGTGAGGACGATTCGCATCTACGTTATTGTCTCCTTTTATGCAGTCCAGCTGGAGCCGACGCATGCGAAGCGACGGCCGCATGCGGAAAGAAGAATTGAAAATAAAATTCCCCCCTTCAGTGGTCGGCGTCGCCTGTTTCCCGTCTGCAGCCCCGCCCACCCTATTCGGCCGGTACAAAAGAGAGAACAACAGAGCTTTTTAAAAAATTGTTTGCGCCAAGACAACAGAATGGCCGCGCCGGGGATTTAATTACACGGGCGCGAACCGCGACGTGAACAAGGGGCGGGCCCGCGCCAGTGGGTGGGGGAGGTGCGCGCAGACTTCTTTGAAGTCGCTTCGGGGAATCCCCGGTGGGCGCCTGCCAGTGTGAACAGCATCTTTGGATGCGGGCGTGGGGATCCCCCGGGACTGGCCCTGCCCATGTGATGAACATCTTTGGAGGTGGCTCATGGTTTGAGATTCAAAGACTGCGACGCCCTCATGACCATATCCTTTGCGCGCGTCTTTGGTTTACATAAAGAGACGGTATTACTATTTTAAGGTGACGTGACTCTAATACTCTGATTATGCTAATAATAGTTACATACAGAGTTGGTGAATTATAGTCTGCTGATGCACTTTCACACTATTTTGAAATGAAAACAGACGCATCAATAACGTGAGATTAGTTTATCTGCAGCTACACAATAATCCGCAAGATACTGTACAGTTCATGTGTTGTCTTCTTTCCTACTGCAATTACGTACTGCCGGCCGGTGTGGCCGTGCGGTTCTTGGACATCACACACATCCATGCTCGAGGCAGGATTCGAACCTGTGACCGTAGCGGTCGCGCGGTTCCAGACTGAAGCGCCTAGAACCGCTCGGCGACACCGGCCGGCCCCCCGACGGGGAAACCGCATGAACCGTGGCAAGGCGCCCAGACCACGCGGGATGTCGGTCAGACTGTCTTCAATACCGAACAGCGTCGCATAGAACATGAAAGGTATTTCCACCTACGCTATCCCGAAAAATCGGCTGCACCAGAGCATGCACTGGAAAACTGACACTCAATTACATTCGACGATATTTCTATTATTAAACGGACCAATGGCTCCTGGGATAGCATCATACCTGAAGCAATAGAATTCAAAATATCGGACAACTTCGTCAATAAACGCGGTGCATTCAGTTGAGTACGGTCTGGGATCCTGTGATAGGAGGGCTGAAGAGGGCGCGGTGGTCGCGCCACCAGAACATTGCCATATAAGGCACGGGACTGGGCACCAGTGACGTCACCGCTTGACAAAGGCAGAGGAGATCTCTGCCGAAAGCTTGTGGACAGTTAACCATGTGACGTGGCTTGAAACCCGAGATTGTTTTATTAAATTTTTGTTTGTCTGTAACTAAAAGAGCTACCACCGAAGTAAATTCTGAATGCTCCCCACTAAAGCCCCCCCGCCCCCCACCCACCCACCCAGTATCCCAGGGCCCCCCTTTCGGCACAGTTACCCGCACCCCCCCTCCCCTCCAGCCGTTTTCCTTTCATCACTTTCTCGAGAAGTGAGCCTCTTGTTGGAGAGGAAGATGCACCACAGAAGCCTTGGTTGCTGGCTGGCTTAATGGAGCTCCTCGGGTTGTCTCACTCAACTAAGATCAGATCCTCTCCTTTCCTAACAGTCAAATAAATTCGCGTCCTATGACGGTTGTGCCATGTGGCTAGCAATCGTTACCGTTTCCTTCTCCACTGGAGATTGATGAGAGTGAAGGGTGGCTGCTGGTTGAGACTCCGTATGAAATATAATGGCTGCCTTCATGGGCCGGCCAGAGTAGCCGAGCGGTTCTAGGCGCTACAGTATGGAACCGCGCGACCGCTACGGTCGCAGGTTCGAATCCTGCCTTGGGCATGGATGTGTGTGATGTCCTTAGGCTAGTTAGGTTTAAGTAATTCTAAGTTCTAGAGGACTGATGACCTCAGAAGTTAAGTCCCATTGTGCTCAGAGCCATTTTTTTTCCTTGATGGGTACGGACGAATAGAAGTGCAAATCCTGCGCAACTGACCGCCTAGATGAACCAAGGGGCTGCTATCCGTGTCTCCTGAATGACAGTTCGGCGAATGTTGCTGCATGTGGACCTCCGCTGCAGGTGCCTGGTTCGTGCACTGATGTGGATCGATGGCTGTTCATCGGAGACCAACGCTTGAGTTTGCGCTCCAATCCCACAACTGGATGTCCACTGAGTGTCGATAAGTGGCCTTTTAAGATGATTGCGCCATCGGACAAATGGCCGCTGGCATGTTCGACTTTGTAACAAACGTCGGAAGGGTCTACGCCGAAGGGGGCAGAATTATGGTCTGGGGAATGTTTTTGTGGCATTCCCTGGGTAGTCTCGTCATTCTGGATCAACACCAGTATGCATCTATCCTTGGGAATCATGTACATGCAGTTAGTTTTTCCTCGGCACGATGGCATCTACCAGTACGACAATGCAACGTGTCACATAGGTCGCAGTGTACGCGCGTGGTTCGAAGAGCGCTAGGATGAATTTGCCGTACTACCCTGGCCACCAAACCCCCGGGATTAAGGCCCAATCGAGAATCTGTGGGACCACTTCGATCGCGCCGTTCGCGCCATGGATCCTCAAACGTGTAACCTAGCGCAGCTGGCCTCGCCACTATATTTGACATGGCCTTACATTCCTGTCGGTACGTTTCAGAACCTCACTGACTCTGTTCCAGCACATCAGCGCTGCAAAAGATAGGTTTTCCGTGCATGTGACACTTGGTCACATTAATGTGACTGGACCGTGTACTATGGAACGCCATGAAATGGAAATCAATCACCACAAAACAAAGATTTTTAAAATCTCACCAGAATAGCAACATTTTATAGCATTGGACAGTAAATCTTGGATGCTGCGTTATAGGCTGTTTACTAACAAAGTACTCTAAAGTGCTTCTCTAACGTGTTAAGGACACTACTGGCCATTAAAATTGCTACACCAAGAAGAAATGCAAATTATAAACTGTTATTCATTTGACAAATATATTATACTAGAACTGACATGTGATTACATTTTCACGCAATTTGGGTGCATAGATCCTGAGAAATCAGTACCCAGAACAACCACCTCTGGCCGTAATAACGGACTTGACACGCTTGGGCATTGAGTCAAACAGAGCTTGGATGGCGTGTACAGGTACAGCTGCCCATGCAGCTTCAACACGATACCACAGTTCATCAGGAGTAGTGACTGGCGTATTGTGACGAGCCAGTTGCTCGGCCACCATTGACCAGTTGTTTTCAGTTGGTGAGAGATCTGATGAATGTGCTGGCCAGGGCAGCAGTTGAACATTTTCTGTATCCAGAAAGGCCCGTACAGGACCAGCAACATGCGGTCGTACATAGTCCTGCTGAAATGTAGGGTATTTCAGGGATAGAATGAAGGGTAGAGCCACGGGAAGTAACACATCTGAAATGTAACGTCCACTGTTCAAAGTGCCGTCAATGCGAACAAGAGGTGACCGAGACGTGTAACCAGTGGCACCCCATACCATCACGCCGGGTGATACGCCAGTATGGCGATGACGAATACACGCTTCCAATGTGCGTTCACCGCGATGTCGCCAAACACGGATGCAACCATCATGATGCTGTAAATAGGACCTGGATTCATCCGAAAAAATGACGTTATGCCATTCGTGCACCCAGGTTCGTCGTTGAGGACACCATGGCAGGCACTCCTGTCTGTGATGCAGCGTCAAGGATAACCACAGCCACGCTCTCCGAGCTGATAGTCCATGGTGCTGCAAACGTCGTCGAACTGTTCGTGCAGATCGTTGTTGTCTTGTAAACGTCCCCATCTGTAGACTCAGGGATCGAGACGTGGCTGCACGATCCGTTACAGCCATGCGGGTAAGATGCCTGTCATCTCGACTGCTGGTGATACGAGGCCGTTGGGATCCAACACGGCACTCCGTATTACCCTCCTGAACCCACTGCTTCCATATTCTGCACCCTCCTGAACCCACTGCTTCCATATTCTGCTAACAGTCATTGGATCTCGACCAACTCGAGCAGCAATGTCGCGATACAATAAACCGCAATCGCGATAGGCTACAATCCGACCTTTATCAAAGTCGGAAACGTAATGGTACGCATTTCTCCTCCTTACACGAGGCGTCACAACAACGTTTCACCAGGCAACTGCTGTTTGTGTATGAGAAATCGGTTGGAAACTTTCCTCATGTCAGCACGTTGTAGGTGTCGCCACCGGCGCCAATCTTGTGTGAATGCTCTGAAAAGCTAATCATTTACATATCAAAGCATCTTCTCCCTGTCGGTTAAATTTCGCGTCTGTAGCACGTCATCTTCGTGGTGTAACAATTTTAATGACCAGTAGTGTATAACAAAATTTTCCCTGATACGGCCCACACCACAGGTTCAGGTTAGCGATCGATAGTTCCGAAATACCATCTAAGATCTATGGCTGGTCGAAACTGACGACTGCATTCTGATGCGCTTTTGGGACTGTTGCCGCAGTATGTCGCCGTTTATGTGGTAATAATTTGGTAGCACAGGATTGAACTTTAATTTCTTGCGCACACGATTAATTCTCGTGTTGATTTCTTCTGGATGGCGCGCGTTTCCAGTCCTGTGGCAGGATGACGGAGAGGAAAACTCGGGAGCATTGTCGGGGTTGCTGGTCCGTCTTCCTGCAGAGTTGCAGCCGAAGCCAGCACGGTGTCTCGTCTTCCGGCGCGCCGGCACCGCGGCAGATAGAGAGTGTCTCGCTGAGCGCCCAAAGTTTCTCAAAAGGAGGTCGCCGCACAATAGAGATGGACACAGAGATAGAGCACAAAGGGAAAATCTATCGATGCTTCTTTTTGCGGCGCTCGCTAACTGGCCCGCCACACCGGCCGGTGGGGCGCGCCGCGGCAGGGCCCAGCCTTTGAACTGCAGGCCGGCTCTCCTCCTTCTTTCTGGGACCAAAAATATCACAGTCCCGGAATGACCAAAAGTGCTATTTAAGGGGGAACATACGCGAAAGTGATCAAAATTGTGATAATTTTTGATTGAGTTTTCATTTACTACGTGTTACTGAAATTTCATTGTTCAATTCCTGAATAACACGTTCCAATTCCACCCCTATGTGTCGCAATAGTAATACATTAACGAAACCTTGCACGGGCCCCTCCCCTTTGTTGTTCTGTCTTTCCTCATATTATTTATTCCCGCGGTGTTTTCATGTAGTTTTACGCAGTGACATTTCGGTGTTTAGCAGCTCCAGAGCTTCTACAAAAGCGTGTGCGTGAAAAACCACATAATCCTACTCTCAGAATCCAACTCTGTGATAGGAAAACCATGGCCCAAGACAACATCTGTTTCCGCAACTCCTGATGGAGTTGCAATATATGATGTTTGTTTAGTTGTTATTTTATTATTTTGAGCTTTTCCTCATTACAGAGGCTTATCTCCAACATAATAATTTGCTCGGAAATTATAATAAAAAGAATAAACGTTCTTAAACTATATTTTCAAAATATTCCTCCAGGTGTTTCGATCTTGTGTGTCCTCTTCCTCTGCGCCCATTCTCCTCATTGTGTGCTGTACATTTTGGAGCCAGGGTGTCATAGGTCGTTGTCCTCTTCTTCTTCTCCCCTCCGGTTCCCATTCCAGTATCAATTTTGGTATTCTGTCTTTCTCCATTCGTCGTACATGCCCGTACCACTGTAATTTCTTCCTTTCCATTACGTCATAATTCTTTCCTTCATTTCTATTCTCCTTATTATTTCGGTGTTCCTTATTTTTTCTTTCCTGGTGATTCTTGCCGATCTTCTCCAGAAGTCTATCTCTAGAGTTTGTAATTTTTTAATGTGCTTCAGATTAATTGCCCAGGTCTCCGTTCCATATAGAACCACACTCTTTAATATGGATTTGTATATTAATTTTTTAGTTCTGCTCATTACATTCCTGCTCCATAAGACAGAGTTAAGCATCCCAATGACCTTCCGTCGGCTACTAATTCTTTTATTGATTTCAGACTCTGATTTTCCCGCGATTTCTAAAATGGATCCCAAATAACAGAAAGTGTTTATCTTTCTGATTTGCTTTCCTTCAATGTATAGCTCATCTACATCATTAGTCAAGTATTCTGTTTTTCGGTAATTAATCTTCAAAACCCAAGTTTTGTATGCTACTGCTAATTGATTGCACATATAGTTAGCATCCTCCCCATCTTGTGCTACGACTACTTGATCATCAGCAAACAATAAATGATGTAGGTATTTAGTTGTTAACTATACTAATCTTGGCAGACTACGGACTGTAAGTAGGCTAGCATTTGAGGCAGGTGCTTTCACACCGTCGATATCGAAGGAAATCGATAACGGGAGAACTGATGCAGCTGACATTATTGTCACTCAATTTGAAAATCATGTTAATCTAAAAGGACAAGCAAAGAAAATGTTGCTAGAGGATGAAGAGGAGAATGCATATGGTTTGTACTAGTTCACCCAGATAAAGTAAGGCCTAATACAATGTAAAATCTTTGATTCAGGTTTACCATAATTTACATTTCGACAACAAGCCAAGTTATAGTACTTAAAGTAGGTGTGGAATTAGTCAGTACTGTAGGGAAATATTCTGTGGGTGGAATTTTCATTTACTACCATAGTAAGGCATTTCTGCTTCACAGATCTTTTTAGTATCGTATATAAAGTTTGTGCAAGAATACATTAAATTCGTTCTCATAGGTTTTTCAAAAATGGAACTTTTAAACTTACCTTGTTGCAAATATTTTAATTGTTTATAATTAAAAATTTATAACTTGAAAAAGCATCAATACGTATGTGTGTATACCTATAACATTCCTTAACAACGGTGCCGAATTTAGTTACACTGTCTTGAAAACTTTGGGCTATATAAGATTTTTTTAAAACTATTGCAACTTCACATACGTCCTTCCTTAATCCTGCAGTGGTCGCGTGCATTGCTTTCGTAATCTACTTCAAAAATATCTGAAAGTCGGATAGCGACAATGCTTCGAGCCTCTGTCTACTTTAAGATGGCTTGTTGACGGACCCTCTCCATTTTGTGTGAGGGCTGTTCACGTGTGGTTGTGTCACAGGAGTACCGCGAAGTCGGCGGTCTGCCAGTGCAATCCGTGCGACCAATTACGTTAAGTATTTTTGAAACATACGTTTTTTTCCCTATTGCTTTTTTTCGCTTTTATTGTCAGAATACGTTTATTACATTGATCAGTCGTAGACTAGAAATTGCAAACAATGGAAGTGCCAAATGTGAGAATGTAGGAAAACGGAAAAAAACAAAGAGAGATTCACATTACAAATGATTTTATTCGAAGGAAAGCTAAACATGCCAGTTTCACATTATTTTTAACTCGTGACAGAAAAAGTATCGCAGACGTGTTGTATGTTTAGAATTATACAGGGTGTTACAAAAAGGTACGGCCAAAGTTTCAGGAAACAGTCCTCACACACAAATAAAGAAAAGGTGTTATGTCGACATGTGTCCGGAAACGCATAATTTCCATGTTAGAGCTCATTTTAGTTTCGTCAGTATGTACTGCTCAATGGAGCACGTTATCTTGATTTCATACGGGATACTCTATCTGTGCTGCTAGAACATGTGCCTTTACAAGTACGACACAACATGTGGTTCATGCACGATGGAGCTCCTGCACATTTCAGTCGAAGTGTTCGTACGCTTCTCAACAGCAGATTCGGTGACCGGTGGATTGGTAGAGGCGGACCAATCCCATGGCCTCCACACTCTCCTGACCTCAACCCTCTTGACTTTCATTTATGGGGGCATTTGGAAGCTCTTGTCTACTCAACCCCGGTACCAAATGTAGAGACTCTTCGTGCTCGTATTGTGGACGGCTGTGGTACAATACGCCATTCTCCAGGGCTGCATCGGAGTATCAGGGATTCCATGCGACGGAGGGTGGATGCATGTATCCTCGCTAACGGAGGACATTTTGAACATTACCCGTAACAAAGTGTTTGAAGTCATGCTGGTACGTTCTGTTGCTGTGTGTTTCCATTCCATGATTAATGTGATTTGAAGAGAAGTAATAAAATGAGTTCTAACATGGAAAGTAAGCGTTTCCGGACACATGTCCACATAACATATTTTCTTTCTTTGTGTGTGAGGAATGTTTCCTGAAAGTTTGGCCGTACCTTTTTGTAACACCCGGTATATATATATATGTGTGTGTGTGTGTGTGTGTGTAGCGCGCAAGCAGTCTGCGTGGATGATTCTTCGTTGCTTTTCATGGTCCTCTCTTAGGCGGCGAGGAACCCCCAGCGGCCACGCATCAGTACCCCAATTAGTGGACGATGGTGTCAACACTACAACACTACCAGCAGAGACGTCCAGTTGAGCAGCGAAATGTTTGATTGTGATCCGTCGATCACCTCGAATGAGAGTGTCGACACATTCCAACATTATAGGAATCGGATCATAGCTGTGTGCGGCCGTCCGGCACGTGGGAGATCGGACGGGTTTGCGTGACCTTGTTGCGATGACGACGGACGCCTCGCCCGCTAACGACTCACCGTGCTTCCGTTCAGTGTCAGGTCTCCGTAGACATTCTGCAAGCGCCCAAGAATATCTGAGATGCTTTGGTTTTCCGCCAAAAGAAACTCAATGACATATCTCTGCTTGGAATACACCTCCGTTACAGACGTCGATTTGAAGGTTACGTACAGCGCCGCTACCTGTCGGTACTCCGTCGTCAGGCCACGAGTGACCTACTGGGACCATCCGACCGCCGTGTCATCCTCAGGGGAGGATGCGGATAGGGGGGGGGGGGGGGCGTGGGGTCAGCACACCGCTCTCCCGGTCGTTGTGATGGTATTCTTGACCGAAGCCGCTACTATTCGGTCGAGTAGCTGCTCAATTGGCATCACGAGGCTGAGTGCACCCCGAAAATAGCAACAGCGCAAGGCGGCCTGGATGGTCACCCATTCAAGTGCCGACCACGCCCGACTGCGCTTAACTTGGGTGATTTCACGGGAACCGGTGTATCCACTGCGGCAAGGCGCCATCTGTCGGTAGTTCATGAAACTATAGAGGCTAAAGTGGGAATATTCCACGATGTACCACAAGAAATTCTACTTTTTTTTTCAACCGAAACAGGCCGGGAAAAAAAGTGTGCTGCAATACTTATCGAACGCCCTTACTAGTACTGTTGGCGAATGGGAACTGCGAACCATTTCAGCTGAAGAGAGCGGTGCTAACTCAACGGATTATCACCCCGTTCAGAATCGAGTACGGATAAATCACGACAAAACAAACAAAACGAAACTTGCGCCAAGCCCGGGCAGCAAGAGATATGTCTTTGGCTCGCCGTTCCATCGCGGGAGGCGATTAAAATAGTTCGACTATGGACACGGCAGGAGGGCGCACAGATGCCGGCCATTAAGAGGCGGTGCGGTAACGGCCGCGGTGTTTACAGTAATGGACGCCAAATGCCCGGCTAATTTATGGCGCGGCGCTGATTTAATTACTTATTTTCGCGATTCGCGAACGGCCGTCGCCGCAAACCGGTGTCCGTTCAATTACAGCATTATAGCTCCCCCTTTTCGGAGGCGACACAACACCGCCCTATCGCTCTCTCTGTCTCTCTCGCTTCTAGCCTGACGGGCTCTTTGGCAACGGTTCCCGATTGTGCGTGTTCCCTCCACCTCCGGCGCTCCTGCGAGCCGCCGACACCCCCGCTCTCACGCACTCTCTCTCCCACACACACACACACAATCGCGGACGCACGGGCGCGTAACACGCGGGAATTAGTGGCCCGGTCCACGGTAATTAGTCAGAGAACATACACATCACAATGTGTGTATCTTTTCCCCGAGCGCCGGCACTATTGAGTCGCAGCATTCAGTCCATTGACGGGAAAGGATGCGGAACAACGAGAATTAAACTGAATTGCGGCGGGCACAATGTGGGGCGACGCCATACATGCGGCGTGCGCACTTTGTCCGTTCTGTTTCATTGAATGATCGCGCGCGCTGGCCACGCGCTATGCGCCGTTGGGACGGCGGGACGGGGCGGGATGCGAAACAAACATCCAGTGGCATTGTTAGGGCCGGCACTTTGCATTGTCCGCGCTCTGGCTGCCTGCCGGCCGCTCTATTCACGCCAGTACAAGCCTAGCAACAATAACACGCAAAAACAGCGCCTTCCTTCCTATCGCCAGCGCGCCTACGCACCGGCCGCTCCAATTTAGCGATGGCGCTGCCGTACCCGGGCTTCGCCCGACCGCGACGCGTTCTCTCCCCTCCCGTATCTGGAATGGCGCGGAAACCTCCATCAGTGACAAACTCTCGTTCCAACCACACGGGAGCCGAGCTTCAACACAGTGGTCTCATTCCCCACAATCATACTCGTTAGCCGTTTTTCATCTGCGTGCTGAGGATCTGTTGGATGGC